>NC_137116.1:3020000-4285000 GCF_949357685.1 Gobio gobio | reverse complement strand
ACTTGTTGTGTTGCTAACTACTTGCTACTTGTAAGTTGTAAGTAACTTTTAGACGCATTGCAGACTCCACATTTAATCAAAAGTGCATTGCAAGCACCCTAGGGTCGCATGTGCACAAAAAATGTTTGTTAAACTTTCACACCAAGCCAACTGTCAACTAGCGCATGCGTTCTGAGCCTGCATGTCAGGAAATAACTGTATATGTCAGTTTGTATCAATAGTCCATGTTGGTTATTCTAAAAGTGAAAACAAAACTAGGACCGCAGATATACAAACCGTAAACAAAGCAGTGCTTGCTTAATATTGTGATTATCAAACATGCTCATCACCATAGATATACATAACAAAGGCTAGATGTCTTACGGCGGAGTCCCTAATGTCATCACCGGCGGCCATCTTGTCACAGGCAAGCTTTCTGGGGGGCTCTGTGGTACCTGATGTAAGGTGAGTGATCTGCACAAACACAAATGCTCTTAACTCGCCGAAATCTTGACGGATTTACAAATGGTTTGGTTTCTTACAAACTTAATTAAAGTGGCTATAATTCTGGATGCTTGAACAAATAATGAATAATTATTCATAAGTATGCAGTGTCACAACTACATCTCTGACGTTTATAACAAACCAAACAGTTTTGAAAATCGGTAGAAAATTGAGCAAGTTATGGTAATTTAAAAAGTACATGCACCATTAAAACACAATATTACGAGTGAATGAGCTGACTGTGACAAGATGGCCGCCAGGTGCGGACGTCGACCTCCATTGGCCAGCAGCGCGGACGAGACATCTAGCCTTTATTATGTATATCTATGCTCATCACAGCCCATGTTGTTATGAAAATATTAATGTATTGGAATGCTAATTTAAGATGACAAATTAGAACGGTCTTCTCTTTTTTGATGCTTTTATCACTTTCAAATGTATTATTGTGCAGTGACTCGCTCGCTTACGTGAACAGCTAATCAGAGTTCTCTCTCTCTCTGACGGCCCGACACCAATTTAACATGCAGTAGCGAGCAAACTCCCGTCGACCTGAGGCCGACTATAGTCGACGTGTGAAACACACCGTAAAAACTAACCCGACAGACACTAACCAACGGCCAATGGCTGAATGTCAGCTCGGTGTTTCACAGCCTTTAAACAGCTGAACTATTGTCATACTAGTAAAAATGTGCTTAAGATAGTAATATTGCTACTTCTAGTTAGGGTGTGTTCACACTTGGCATGTTTGGTTGGATTCAAATGAACGCTGGTGTGATTGCTCTGTTAGTGCAGTTAATTTGATTAAGTGTGAACGCTGCCATCTGAACCAAGTGGATGGAGACTGATGAAAAGATGGGTCTCTATTCATTTCCAAACGAACTCTGGTGCGGTTCGACTGAAATACGAACGCAACACAGACCAAACCATGTGTACGAACCAAAAACAGGACATGAAGTCACAAGATGTGACCCTAAAAGGACAGAATGTTCAAGCACACCTGTTTTTCTTGTCATAGTCGTGATGTTGCCCATCACAGTTCGGTACAGGCATCAGAACCACGTCTCCTCGCAGCAGATCTTCATTTGTGTTTGTGTGTGTAACGGAGGGATTCCTACTGCTGTTTTGACTCCTTTATACATTTTATATCCTCTTCACGAGTTCTCAGCTGGTCAAAATGCCATCATATGTAGCTACGCACATACAACGAGCGCATTTAGCCCAGCACACAGCATTGTTTGGGATGTTCGGTAAGTTCCTTCAAAAAGCCAAACAATCAGATTGTGAACACATCCCTGTGCCTTTAGGTTCTGTGTTTTTTTGGTCCGGACCAAGTGTGAACACACCCTTAAGTTAGTTACTCTACAACACTGTACAGATCCTAATAGTAGAACCTGTAGAAATGAAGGGCACATTACAGTAGACTACAACGGTAGCGTCCTGTAATGTTTACATGTAACAGCATAGATGTGTGGGAAGATATCCGCCTGGGTTGAACAAAATATTTCTCCGGCAAAAAGCTCGGGCTGAGTGCTGAAATTTGCCAAAAGCAAAATAAAAGTTGACCCGTGACCCTGTGTTACAGAATGCCAATGAACACACAATAAAATCTGCTTCCCGCACGCATAACACCCACATCAGCGAAACACTCTCAAGCCTGCTTAAACACTTCCCTGAGGAAAACATGCCTTACTCTTCAAATCACTTCATTACTCACTGCCTGCTCACATCAGTACGGCTCACAAAGCACTCTTCACACATATATAAACATCCGTACATGCTCCCTCAGTCTGTATACACACATGCTGAAGACATCTACAGGGCTCATGTTGTTTGTTGGATCCTGCTGTGTCATCATTACTTGAACAAATGGAGTGCAATGCCGGAGGTGGCGAACAGGCTCGTACTACGTGAAGAGCATCTTGAAACTGAAGTTTGTCTCTTTTTCATATTCTCTACTCATTTGCTTTAGAAGAAAATTGGAAGAGTGAGTGTTTATTGGCCAATTAATACACTAAATATGCTACCAGGCAGACTAGATTTATGTTTCTCATGATCTAAAAAATCTTTTCTTTTAAGTTCTTCAGGTACGATGCCAATTATTATCTCAAGTTCTCAAGTGGTATAAGTTCAAGAAAATGACAAAAATATTATTCACAAGTCACAAAAAAAACCATATTTAAAGAAAAAACACTATAATATAAACTAGAGCTGTCAAATCGATTAATCGCAATTAATCGCATCCAAATTAAAAGTTTGTCTTTACATAATATATGTGTGTACTGTGTATAACTATTATATATATAATATATATGTATGTGTGTTTTATGTATACAGTATACACACAGACACATGATATATATACATGCGATTTGACAGCACTAGTTAAAACCTGGAAATACACATAATTTTCTATAATTTTTCAAAGAACTCAAAGAACTTAAAAACACCTTATGGTAGAAATATTTCAGATTCTGCACTGAACAGATTCTTGACTTTAAATTAAAGACATTACATTAGAAAAGAATGCCAAACAGAAGCATTTTCGCAGACTTTTGGACCTCACTGTACTTGGCAGAGGAGCTTTTGCTGCCGGGCAATTGATTTAGATTCATTAGAGTTAGTTTTAACTCATTCAGCAGAAAGTAGCATAGCTTATCCCATCTTGGAACAAGAGAAAAGAAACAGGAAGTTGCTTCTTGGCTTAAAAAACAGCATCACAACATATATAGGTTCTTAGAAATGGCAGATGTATGAAAACCAGATGTCCCCCTCCTCCTCCTACTCCACATGATTGTTCCATGTTCTTCTTACCTCTCTTGACCTTCTCTTATCAGAGACAAATGTACAAACCCAAGCTGTGTGCTAACATTCAGCTGGGCTGGAAACACTCATGAATAGCATCGCTGGAAGATTACACCTAAAAGCAGTGACACACATACTCGTATGGACCACATTTATGCTAACTTTATGGTGCTCTACAACATCATTGTAACTGAATGAAAAATGACCTCCTTTTGTGCTCCAAGGAAGAAAGAAAGTGAATTTAAATTTTGGGGGGTGAAATATCCCTTAAATATCCTTACATATTTGTTAGCAGTTCAGATGTTTTAAAACAGCTTTTCCAGTAACAACAAGCTACTTTTTCCAAGAGCAGAGTAGCGTGACAAAAGATTATAGCCTGTCAAATTGTATATTACATTATATTTCACAGCCTTACAACAGAGCAACCTGAGGCATTCATCAAACACTGAAGAATCCTCTCTTTCTCTCTCTCTTTAGTGTAGCTATGGGAGGTCCTGTTCATTTTAGTGAATCGTTTGGTTTGGACAGTTTGTTTTAGCAAACTGTTTATCAGACATTTCCATGAACTGGCAATTCAAACAAAAGAGATAGGGAACTTGATGTACCCATTAGGCCCCGTACACTATTTGATTTGATTTTGATTTAATGATTTATTTGTAGTGAAATAAATATTTAGTTACATTTGTGCCATAGGTTTTCAATTCATTTATATTGAGTGGTTATTATATTATATTATATTATATTATATTATATTATATTATATTATATTATATTATATTATATTATATTATATTATATTATATTATATTATATTATATTATATTATATTATATTATATTATATTATATTATATTATATATAAACTTGGTGCTGTTATTCTAAAAATAAAACTTGAATAACAGCAATAAAAAAGCCAGATAAATACCCCTCTGATCTTTAAAATAAATTAGTTCATTTTCATGCATTAATCGCTTTTTGAAAAACTTCATCCAACTCAAACAAGCACATTTTTAGAATTTCCATCCACCTATTTTTATGCACATTTTTGGATATCGTATCAAAAACTGCTGTAAAAAACACTTGTTTGAGTTGGATAAATCTTTTTATCCGGTGAGAAAACATGCACATAAACTATGATGAACACACATTTACTGAATAAATTACTTGATGCACATTAACATGACTTTATGTGATGGGACGGCATAACTGGACTAACCAGTGGACAGATCTTTCTGCATAACATCTGAAATGTTATTTTGGTTCTGAAATGCCTGAGCAAAGTCTGTCTTCAAAGTGGTTTGGTATAATTCCCTTCCAAAACCTAGTCTTACACGACTGCATTCCCAAACATCCACCTCCGAAAGCAAGACGTTTATTGCGTTTCGTCTGCACGCTCTGAGACGCAAGTAATTTATTATATACGAAAATGATTATATAGGGTTGCTTATCCTACTTGTCTTAGTGATATTTAACGTCAGTTTATCAGGAAGTGATGATTTTGTGCTCTTCGACTCACTAGATGGAAAAGTGTTTTATGCGATATTCCAATTTTGAGTTAAATTCGCAACTTTGGATGGAAACATGGCTAATGTTTAAACAGCTTGTGACAAAACTTAAAAAACGAGACCTTCCCAGACTTCCTAGGTTGTATATAGCCAGATTTGTGCAAAACTTTTGCAATATTTTCTAAATGTCGATTAAAGCTGCAGTCCGTAACTTTTTCCGGTCTAGCGGTTAAAGGAACACTCCACTTTATTTGAAAATAGGCTCATTTTACAAGTCCCCTAGAGTTAAATAGATGAGTTTAACCGTTTTTGAATCCATTCAGCCGATCCCTGTATCTGGCGGTAGCACTTTTAGCATAGCTTAGCATACATCATTGATTCTGATCAGTCCATTAGCATCTCATTAAAAAAATGACTAAAGACACTTTCAATATTTTTCCTATTTAAAACTTGACTCTTCTACAGTTACATCGTGTGCTAAGACCAATTGAAAATGAAAAGTTGCGATTTTCTACACCTATATGGCTAGGAACTACTTTCTCATTCCTGCGTAATAGTCACCGATCTTCGCGGCCGTACCATGGCTGCAGCAGCACAATAATATTACGCAGCGCCTGAAAGTAGCCCCCATCTAGGTAACTTTCAATGTGACCGGCACTAAGTTCGTGTAGTTGCAGAGAAAGTTTCAGGCTTGCAGCCGACAAATTGTGTTGTGGATTTACCTGTGTGATTAGCCATGGTTCTGTGTGTTGTAAAGGGCTGTGATAGTAAGTCGAAGGTGTATACTACCACCATGTTTCACAGAATACCAACGAATCATTGCACCGCTGCAGCCATGGTACGGCCGCGAAGATCCGCGACTATTACGCAGGAATGAGAAAGTAGTTCCTAGCCATATAGGGCTAGATATTTTGAAGAATGTTTGTAACCAAGCAGATAGAGCAACCATTAACTACCATAGTAGGGGAAAAAATACTATGGTAGTCAATGGTTGCTCTATCTGCTTTGTTACAAACATGCTTCAAAGTGTCTTCTTTTGTGTTCAGCAGAACAAAGAAACTCATACAGGCTTGGAACAACATGAGGGTGAGTAAATTACGACAGAATTTTCATTTTTGGGTGAACTATCCCTTTAAGTATATCTCAGCCACCGCATCCATTATTTTTAATCGAAGGAGGCGTATGTGTGTTATCTAAGCATTAGGGCTGTGCGATATTGAAGAAAAATGCGATATGCGATATCCTTGTTAAATAACGCGATATTCGATATGCGATACGATATTGCTTTAAGTGTGTAAAATCTATTTCTTTCCACAACTGATATCATTCCCTTAAAGCATAACCAATTGTGTTTACATGAATACTCATCAAGACAGCCATTTTGAAATAACTCTGTGTGTATTTGACAGTTCAAGTGTGTAACAAGACACGGAAAAAAGAATGGCTTGTGTGCACGTTTCGGTGAGTGTGTCAGACAGCACGAGACTGCAAGGAGTTGTTTTTCGTAAGTTATTGCGTTTAAAAACTCTTTTTAAAGTCAAGCAAGTCACATAAGTAACAGTCGTGTGCTCAGTCTATTCTCTGCTATATGCATCAAACTAAAACATACACTTTTCACAATGTTGAAGAAGCCTTTTAAAATCATTCAGATATTGCGTTCCCTTGCGATATGCATATTGCGATATGTACATTTGCGATATTTCGATATATAGCGCAGCCCTACTAAGCATTAATGTCAAGGAAAGCCACTTATACTTGGGATCGGCCATGTGTGAGGTGTTTCTGGATGTTTCTCCCTGCTTCAAGGTCTTTTGAGGCATTTTTTTGTTGTTTAGAATCCAGCATTCCCGTAATTCTTTTGTGTTTTATGAGTTTAATAAAGAACATGTATACACAATAAGAAGTCATGTCTTCTGTCCAAACATACTACACCCTTTAAAGAATGATCATGTGACTTTACGTATGCCACGTGACCTGTGAATGCAAAAAAACTGTTTCTATTGCAGTTTTGCGTTATATTCCTTTTTCGAATTGCCTGAAAAAACCACCTCATGTGAGCGCTAAAACTTTTTTGCGCTATATGGGATTTTTAGCGAAATTGGGCGTATTTTCAATTTGCGCAATTTGAAGGGTAATGGAAACGCAGCGTATGAAAGCCGGTAGACTGATGTTTTTGCCGGGGAAATCAAAAGGATGTGATGTTTACGCATGCTCCCGATCTCTCTTCCGTTCGATGACACATGAAATGAATGCTTATACAATGTTTAGGATAATGCCAAAAGAGCCATTCTGTAATGCAAAGAAAAGGGATTACTTCAACCTATAGTCTGATATGATATAGTCAGGGTTCAGACGTGCAGCAGGGTGATGTATGGTTCACGGTTTAGCTGCCAGAGGGCTCTGAATGTGCCACAGTCACATCAGCTGGCAGACAGACATAGAAACCCGCAGGACTGGGCCATGCTGGCATGCACTGAATGACCTACAGTCTGCAGGCACACTCAACTCACCTCATCCCACTCTCCTATATCTAGCCCTCGTTTTCTGTGATCCTCACCCAGAAGGCGAGAGGGGGAGGAAAGAGAGGAAATCTTTATCTCGGATACAGTTATTAATGTCCATCGCACACCAGACGCGACAGGCTCAATGAACCAATGAGAGCAGACGGGAAACAACAGCGCTTGTGGAAATGGTCTTACAAATTAAACTTTCTCATTTGTTGTCCTGAGGCTGGATTATGGAAATAATGTTGACAGACAAATGTTATGCAACACGCAGCTCTCCGATCCCTTTAGGAGAAAGACACTGCAGTCGGAGAGGCGTACAGTAATTGTGCGTGACTGCTTCTTATTCATTTTTCATTCCATAAATGGTTGAATTTATCTAGATGAATGCTCCAAAAGTTCCCGGGAGGGTTTTCAGATTAGAAATACAGCCTTACATTTTTAAGCAGACAACTTCACTATTCAAATTCCTGAGATTGCTATAATACTGAGAGAGATTTTCCTAACAGGCAGGCCATGTACATTTGTCACTGTGTCCTCTAAAAGCCATAATTAAGACTCTAATTTTTTTTAAACCATCATCACAAAGCACTTGCAAAAAAGACGGCATGGATTTTTGCAGTTAAGCTCAAACAACCGCATTTAATGTACACTGCACAGCCCCCCAAAAGTTGCTGTTTGCATTTAAATAGGCAAATGCTTAAGAGTCTATGATTAGATCATTACTGCAGTGATTATTATGTTCATATCATGTTATATGTTTGGCAACAGTTCTTCTAACCCTAATTGATGGAGTGTGTAGCTTTTCATTTCTTAAACAACCATGTAGGAAGACACATCATGGCCATATTCCAGGATGACAATGTCAAGATTCATCAGGCTCAAATTATGAAACAATGTTTGGGAGTAGGGCTGTGCAATATATCGAAATTATTGAAATATCACATATGTTCATATCGCGATATGCATATCGCAACGGCACGCAATATCTGAATGATTTTAATAGGCTACTTCAACATTGTGAAAAGTGTACGTTTTAGGTCGACGCATATAGCAGAGAATAGACTGGGCACACAACTGTTACTTATGTCACTTGCTTGACATTAAAAAGTGTTATTAAACGCAATGCCGTCTTGTGCTGTCTGTTGTCTGACACACACACCGAAATGTGCGCACAAGCCGCCTTTCTGAAAGCGTGTGATCCCTTCAGTTCTGTTTCGGGTCTTGTTACACACTCGAACTGTCAAATACACACACAGGTATGTCAAAATGGCTGTCTTGAAGAGTATTCATATAAACACAGTCGGTAACGCTTTAAGTGAACGATATCAGCGAGTGAAAATAGGCTACCTTCCGTCAACATAACCAACATGAGGACCTGCTTGCACAGGGAGTGTGCTGGGGACTATTTTCAGGCGCTGCGTAATATCATCGCGCCACTGCACCCATGGTACGGCAGCAAAGTTCCTTGATTATTACGCAGGAATGAGAGTATAGTTCCTAGCCATATCGGCCTAGAAAAATCACAACTTTTCATTTTCCGTTGGTCTTAGTACACGATGTAACTACAGAAGAGTCGAGTTTCAAGTAGGAAAAATATCGAAACTCTTTGGTAATTTTTTGAGCGAGATGCTAACGGTCTAATCAGATTCAGTGATCTATGCTAAGCTATGTTAAAAGTGCTACCGCCAGACCCGGAGATCGGCTGAATGGATTCGAAAACAGTAAAACCCAACTGTTTAACTCTAGGGAGTTGGAAAATTTTCAAAAAAGTGGCCTGTTCCTTTAAATTCATTGAAAGCCTTTGGGTTGTGCTGGAGGAGACTTTACAGAGTGCTGGACTCTTGCATTGTTGATACAAGATCAAAAATTGCACCTCCATTGCATTTCCATCAAGAGGTGCATACATTTTTGGTCAAGATCTCAAGATGCAAGAGTCAAGCACTCTGCCAGGCAGCCACAAATATATTTATTTTTCCACTTTTATTCTTTGTTATAGTTTCGCTGCCATGACAATATAATGCCTAAAACCCTGACATTTCACAACTCTTAACAGGAATATTAATGTAGGTGCTTTTATAAGCTTTACATTTGGGCTTCTTTTCTACTTCCATTGAATGCCTGACCATACCCTTGGTTTTTTGCTTTTATCTAAGGGCGTTTTCACACCTGAAAGTCTGCACCAAGGTCCGAACCGAAGTTCATGTTTTGATACATTTTATACATTCGGTTAGTTTTGGTTTGGTTTCACATTGCAATTATGCGAGCGCACTAAAGAACTTTACATGACACACTTGCGTCCACTCGTCATCATCTATGTGGGCTGTCTCTGAACATTTATTGGTTTGTAAACGGACGTGCGTCTGACGTCAGCGTCTTTGACAAGATGAATGAACGGACGCATATCGTTGCCACTATCGAACAGTGCGCATTGCTTGACTATTTTCTTTTTGTTACATTTAAATATTTCTCATGTTTTTGAGACAAGTAGCCTGGTTTATTTGAGACGCGCTCCAGTTCATGTGCAAAGCATGTGATCGCTCCCGCGATTATTGTCTGCTATAGACTATTTGCTTCTTATTTATTAAATTCAGGCAATTATCTGATGAAACATTGATTAAAATTAAGATACAATTTATACAAAACGAAATTCACATTAAAGAAAGGCTTTCTAAGCAAAATCATAAAAAAATTCTTTCAAAATCATTTCTGACCTTCTGTCGTCTGACAGATTGCGCATCTTTTCACTTTTCATAATCAATGTAGCCTAGATGAAATTTAAAAATAACATTTCAATAATAAAAATAAACAGGAACTTCCTGTAAATGGAAGTACTTCCTGAAAGTACGAACCATACAGAAAATGCTTTCACACTAGAAACGAACCGAACCTTTGTTCAGTTTGATCCGGACCGCGACGACCTCTTTTCGTCAGACCAAATTTCGTCTGTTTGGTCCGGACCGTGGTACTGGGAAGGTTTCACACCTTTAATTTTGATTCGGACCAAACTGAAAAGTCCGAAAATCCGGACCAAACAAGGTAGGTGTGAAAGCGCCCTAAATCTAAAAATAATCTTGAACATGGAATATTCCAGGAAGTGTGTTTCTGTCAAACAAACAGAATTAGTAAGCCAACCAAATAGTCCCGCCTCCAATTTCACACCATTGGTTGAGCCATTGTTGCTATGCTGGGATGGTACAATAATTCGGGCACTGGTAAGGACAGTAAAGGACGCTGGCTCAATACTCATTGGAACACCGATGTCTCTATTTCCGGTGATGTGACAACGTCCACATTGTACAACATCATTACTGGTATTTATGAACAACTTGTAACAACTTTCTGACATTACTTGTAATGTAATTTAAAATACATTATGATAAATACTTTGCTTGTTACATATACATTTCAGCCATAAATAAATTATAAAATGTTATCTAGATTGTGTTCATTACCTGTCTAACAATGTATGTTTATGCTGAAATATAATAAAATAATGGTTTCTATTTTTAAAAACATATTGCATGTCGTTGTCCGTCGTTATGTGTAGTGAGTTGGCTTACGTGATTTAAGTTCCGTGCTTCAGAACTTCCGTTAAGGGAGCATAGCGAGCATTGATGCACCCTGGGTTTTGCGGTCTATTGTGGGACTTTTTAGGGAGCGAACGTTTCAGTGCACTGGAAGGATTCTGCGATTGAGACAGCCCTTAAAATGTCTGAATCCCTGATCAGCGCCCTGACTACTGAACTAGGGAGCTGATTGAGACACAGTTTTGATAACAAGAGAGAGCCACACATGTCTTACTAGTAGCTTACTTAAAGTTGTGCATAATAAGGATAAGAGAGAACATTTTGACACTGAAAATATTACATCACCATGAATGATAGTGAGATTCATATCCAGTGGAATGGAGTTTAAACACGTGCCAACATTTCACTCATTTTTCCAACAGATTCCGACTGTCAAATTGTTTGGAATTATACAGAATCACTTGAAAAGTCGTTAAATAACCACCAATCCTCCCCAAAAGAAAAAGAACCATGGGAGTGTATGATGTCACCAGCTGTGCATGTATGACAGCCTCTGCGCTCAGCCAGCAGCTCCAGCTGAACCGTCTGTGCTTGCGGTTTTCCACGCCAGGCTCTGAGACAGACTCTGAAGACGCAAAGAGAAGGAATTCAAGCACCACCACATTTCTTGGTGAGTGGTGCAACAGGGAATCAGGTCAAAGAGTGCTTTATTAAAACCATGCTGGGGAAAGAGACGGAGAACAACATTTGCCATGTGAGAGCTACAGATGAGTGCAAGCTAGCAGAGGCCTCTCTGTTTATTTGTTGTCTGGTGTATTTCATGGAAAATATAAGGGCAAAGCTACAAAATGATCTTCACAATTCTAAATGGTCACGTTTTACATCAAGAAAATTAATCCTATTTACTTCCTTAAAGGAATAGTTCAAGCAGAAATGAAAGTCCTCTCATCATATTCTCCAAGATCTAAACCCATACAACTCTAAATCGAAGAATCTTCACACAATGACGTTTCATAGTAACCACAGCTGTTAAAGGGTTAGTTCACCAAAAAATGAAAATTATCCCATAATTTACTCTCCCTCAAGCCATCCTAGCAATCCAGCCAAAAAGATTCGGAGTTTTATTAAAAAAATAACCTGGCTCTTCCCAGCTTTATAATTGGAGTGAATAGTAATTTTGAAGCCCAAAAAAGTGCATCCATCCATCCATCATAAAACTAATCCATATGGTTCCAGGGGGTTAATAAAGGCCTTCTGAAGCGAAGCCATGCGTTCTGTAAGAAAATATTAATATTTATAAACTATAATCACTGGCTTCCGCTAACGGCCGAATGCCAGTCAAGTTCTGACGGAAGAGTGACCTCTGACCTGACGCATGACGTATTGACAGACACGGAAGTGTAGAGGATAAAGCAAAACAAAACACCGGACACGAAAAAGTCTAAAACAAGAATTTTTAAAGAGAAATGTGGGAGGAGCTTGAGTTTGTTGCCCAGCTCTATTTGTTTGAACCGCGAGAGGCGTCTACTCTCACCTGAGCTTACGCTACTCCTACACGTCATGCGTCGGGTCAGAGGTCACTCTTCCGCCGGAACTAGACTCACGTACGGCCGTTACCAGAAGCCAGTGATTATAAAGTTAGAAATATGGATATTTTTCTTACAAAAATGCATTGCATTGCTTCGCTTCAGAAGGCCTTTATTAATCCTCTGGAGCCGTATGGATTTGTTTTATGATGGATGGATGTGCTTTTTTGGCCTTGGAATAGCCAGGATATTTTTTATACATCTCTGATTGTGTTTGTATACACCTAGTGTGGCTTGAGGGTGAGAAAATTATGGGATCATTTTTTATTTTTGGGTAAACTAACCTTTTAAGCTCCAAAGATTACCAAAACAAGAAAAACAGCATCACAAAAGAAGTCTATACCACTCCTGCTCTATATTCCTAGTCTTCTTAAGTCATATGAAAAAATGATGTAAGGAAAATGCCTAAATGTAAGTCATTATACATGATAATCTTGCTTCCCAGTGTCAAAGTCGCCATGAAACAGGAGTAGCGACAGAACTTTTTTTCCATATTGTGATGCACAATCAAACGAAATGGATTATCGACAAAGAAAAATGTAGGGCGGGGCTTGGTTCATCTCGAAGGGGTGGGTTTAAGCGGACTAAATGATTGGAGAATCCTGCGTATGCCACCAGAGAGAAGTCTGTCATTTTCAAGGGAAGGTCCACTAATCGCGCATTTAGAAAATAGATAGCGTGAATTTCCATTTCTTGCCGACTTTAATGCCTAGACTGTGCGATTTCGGCAATCCTATAAGATCATTACAAATCACACTGGATCCACACATGGATCTAATAAACTTGGGTATGACATGTATGTAGACTGTACGATGATGACACCTATTGAATCGTAGGCTAAGACGCAAGTTAGTATAGAAAAATAAAACATCATCAGCATGTGCTAGTCGTAAACAAATAGAGCAAAATGAATCACACTTTGGAAACTGTGGTTTTTATGTGGCTGAAAAAAGAGGAAGCGAGAATATTGACGTGGTCACGGCTAGGGAAAAGATGCCAGCTTGGCATGCCAATCTTGCAAATGGAGCTTGAGGCAAGTAGTTTTCACTTCAATCGCCTGCGCTGATCAATCATTTCATGTTGCATTTTTATTGGCTAGTCAGTAGACGTAGGTCATAGCAGTAAACACTGTGAGATGATCACGCTAAATTTCGGACACTATCAGAAAATCATTGTGGGCTTTCTTTGGTTGCAAAGCCGTGACAACAGCCGTCTTTGATCCTCTCTCACTGTACGCCATAGGACCACCGTTTAGAAGCCACGACTACAGAAATAGCCACAATTGATCATCTTTCATCTGGGACATCCCACAATTGTACAATGTGTAATGGGCATAAAGTCAAAAGTGTGCTTAATTTTTTTTTAATCGCACTAATTGGTGGGTTCACTAGGTGGCAAAACTCACAGCTTTCAAGATCTAGTGGACAATAGACCAGGGCTCTGAACCGGTTCAAGGAACGAAAACGAAAACCGGAAACGAACTTAATTTTAAGAGGAACAAAAACGGAAACAAAATGAAAATCAATTTGAATCGTTCTGAACAGAAACGTTAATTTGAAATGACCATTAACCGGTTAATAACGTTATTTTATCGTTCTCTTTAATATTTTAATTTGGCAGTGACCAATCATGAATTGAGTAGCTACAGCATGTGACGTTGACGGATCAAGCGTGAGTGAAATGCCCGCGCACCAGTCATCTATGAATCTCCCGGTAACGCAAGTCAGTCGGGGTGTTCTCCGGAAAAAAATGCCGTTTGGTTGGCAAAATATGTTATTTTGGCAAGGTTGCCTGCTAAAATTCGCATTCCTGGGTTTATATAATCACATAATTGGGGTCGCTTCAACCCGCGGACATGGAGAAAAACACGGACTTGGCAACACAGTGCAGTTGAGTTCTGTTGACATTTGACAACTAACGTTACGCGTCGCTCCGTTGCTCTGATTGGTTGTGGGTCTATCCAATTGAGGTCTTTCCTGGCTCGGTTGAAACATGCCCCATAATCAAAGCTCAATGGAGTGGTACCAGACTCAAATTCTGACTAGAATTGAGTATGGCCACGCCAGGCTAAGTTGACAGTGCATTAAAAGAGCAATGGTTATCCAGTTTATTTATTCTTTATTCATGCAATTTTTAAAACAAGTCGTGTTGAAAAAAAGTTATGTACAAAGAATGTTATCACTCTTCTGAAAATAATTCGGCATAAGAGGGCCACTTTAGATTTTCTAACGCTCCATTAAAACAGGTCCGCTGTTTATGCTTTGTAATTAATGCATGTATTTCTGGTTTTAAAAATGTTATGAAATAAATATTCAAGTTTAATTACCATGCGTTATATTATTATTGAGTGAAAATAAGTCTATTTATACATATTTGTTTAAAGTATAGGCTAAATTAAAATAACGTTATTAACCGGTATTTTTTCATATCAAACCGTTTTCGGAACAGTAATGTTTATTGAGGAACGCAAAAACGGAAACGCTATAATATCGATTCTGCTCGGAGTGAACCGATTGATATTTTTTTCCGTTTTTAAGCCCTGCAATAGACAATGCAAATGAAGATAACAGAAGATAAAGAAAACAACAACCATTGATATCTGAGGAGGTCAGAATGATCGCTCCAGTATAAAGACAACACAACTTTGTTATTGCCCTCGAAAGGTCAAGTGAAGTATTGCAAGTCGCACACAGTGGTATTGGCTCATGGTCATTATGGAAATATTTTGATAGCTTCAATGCTAGACAGAGAAAACAACGAAGTATACCCATTTTTATTGGGATAGTATACCCAAAAAAGATAAGTATGTTACTCACCCTGCATGTTCAAAACTGGTTTGACTTTCTTCAGTGGAACACAAAAGAAGAACATTTTTGAAAAAGGCCTCCTTGTTTTGGACCCCATTGACTTTCACTGTATGGACAAAAACAGTTCTTCTCTTGTGTTCCATGGAATAAAGCCAAACATGTTTGAATGAAATAAGAATTTTTACTATGCCTTAAATATTTGCAATCAATTCCTTTCAATATTTTCCTTAAGACAAATGGATTTATAAACGAATAATTCATTTTGCTAGTGTTAATGTATAATGAATGTAATGTAATTCAGATCAGATAAGTGGCGGGTTTTAGCGGCAACCCTGTTCGACAGCATGAACGTTCTACCACGTCTCTTTGGATGAAGTGTAAACAAAGCACAAAGCACATTACATCTGTGTTCCTACTCCTCTCTCGCACACGCAGACCTCTCGTCTCGCATAATCTCTGCTACAGCTGGGCCGTTTGGGCTCCATCCAGAACCAATCCCAAACCCTGTCCTCTTCTACCACTCAGATCTGAGAGGGATGAAGGGTGTGTTTAAAAAGCCCAGCATTCTCTCAAGTTATAGACATGTTTACAACAGTCCAATCAGGTCAGAGAGCAAGGCACTATGGGTATTGACATCATAGTTAAGGTATTAGTGGTAATGTAAGATTGGGCAATACTCCTTCCAGACCAGACTGTTCTGAGGGACTTTCACAGACAAAAATGAAGGGCATCAATTCCACAGTGGCGTCACCTTGCAAAAAATGTTTGTTCGGAGGTCGTGTCGACCAAACTATTTAACAGCGAAAACTTGTTTATAAAAAAGGAGATGAACAGCTGTGAATGAACGGATAATCGGTGTATCCCATCATAACGGCCACTGAACTCTGACTCACAACAACTCGTGTAAATACACTGCTTCCTTTTTATGCTCACGCACCAAATAAACAAACACAAATATGTAGAGAAAGCCAAAATATGGCCACTTCTCTTGGCCAAGCTAACTCGAATGATGCATGAAATGCGATAGCGAGGAGTCACACACCAGATTTGGCTTAACGTCGCTGGAGAGCCTGAATCACAGAGTGACAGAACAATCCGGGAAGTTAATCCTAGTATGAGATCGACGGCCCCCTGAGCATTTGCGGGTCAACCAGCCTAATCTGCCTGGAATACCAATTTCAGCTGGTGGGCTGCGTTATTGTCCTATAGCCACTTGTTAAGAGAAAAGTCTGTCTCTCAGAGGGGTGAAAATGTAAAAATGAACAGCCAAGGACCCCATTCAGCTGCAAATGAGGACAAGGAAAAAAGCTAGGCCTGAAAGAGCAAAAAAGAGGAAGATGAAAGAGAGGGAGTTAGGAAGGAGGTGGAGAGGAGTAGCAGACAAGTTAATAGAGACCAAGATCTCTGAGGTTTTACACGTCTCCGGAGTGACCCCTATGTGAGAGCTAACAAACCTGCATTCATTTCAATCCACCCACTTAAAGGGATAGTTCACCCAAAGATGAAAAGTTGTTCCAAACCTGTACGAGTTTCTTTCTTCTGTTGAGCACAAAAGAAGATATTGGGAAGGATGTTGGTAATCAAACAGTTGACGGCATTGATTTCTATAGTAGTCAATGGCTACCAACATTCTTCACAATATCTTCTTTGGTGTTCATCAGAAGAAAGAAACTCATACAGGTTTGGAACAACTTGAGGGTGATTTTTGAGTGAACTATCCGTTTAACAGCGTAAAAACCAGTCAAATGTCATCCTGTAGGTGGCAAAACAAAGGAAACCCATAACGTCCCACCACAAGCTAAATATTACGGTCAAAGCTAAATTAAGGCTCTCTTCCTCGGTTTCATAGTAGATCAGTAGCAGATCGGCGTATTATCTCTTAAAGCAATAGTTCAAGCTATAAATGAAAGTTCTGTCATCATGTACTCGCTCTCAAACCTGCACGGACAGACAAGCACCTAAAATGTTTAAATTCTACTGTCAAAGAATACCAAAAAAAATGGTTTCTCAGAAAAACCTCTTCGTCTGTCATTGGTTGGCCAAAGAGATAACCCCGCCCCAATCTCACACCATTGGTTGAGCCACTTTTGCTCTGTTGAGGGTCAGGATGCTCAAACAAAGCAAGGTTTTGATAACCCCACTGAGTTGCAGTGTTTAGCTACACTTTTAAAGGGATAGTTCACCCAAAAATAAACATTTTGGCATCATTTACCCTCATGTTGTTCCAAACCTGTTTAACTATTTTAAAGAATGTTGACGGCATCCATTGACTTCCATAATATTGTTTTCCTACTATGGAAATCAATGGCTACTGTCAACAGTTTGATTACCAACATTCTTCGAAATATCTTATTTTGTGTTCAACAGACGAAAGAAACTCATACAGGTTTGGAACAACTTGAGGGCGAGTAAGTGATGATAAAATTTTCATTTTTGGGTGAACTATCCCTTTAAGGGAAATCAACAGCCCATAATTTACTCACCCCCAAGTCATTCTAGGTGTATATGACATTCTTCTTTCAGACGAATAAAATCGGAGTTATATTACAAAAGTCCAGGCTAATCCAAGCATTAGAATTTGATTCATAGTTGCTCTGTTTTTGAAGTCCATAAAAAGTGCATCTGCCCATCAAATAACGTGCTCCACACGGCTCCGGGGTGTTAATAAAGGCCTTCTGTAGCGAATTGACGCATTTGTGTAAGAAAAATATTAATTTTTAAAACTTTATCAAGTAAACATTCGACCGACCGCCTTCCCTGTTACATTTTTGGGTGAACTATCCCTTTAAAGCTGTCTCTGAATATTAAACTGGGATTGGAGAAAGTACTTTAGCATACAAAAATGAACACTTGTCACCTAAAGTCAAGGGAGACACCTTTAAGAATCAAAAGAAATTTCAAACACTAGTCAGATGCTGAATGTTTGGCGCTGCCATATTTGGGGGCATTCCTTCCTAGTAAACATTTTCAGCTGTGAAACTCAATAACCTCTTCTTGGCTACAAAATAACAAAATAAGGGCGCTTGCCCTGACAACACACATGCGAAAATAGTCAGTGCTTCTCTTGGGACCTAAAGAATTAATCACCTCCCTCGAGCTACTAAACCGTAATTTATTTCAAACATAATTGGTTGAATTCAGGTCAAGATAAAGTTATCCTCTGGAATATGTGGGTATATGGTACAAGTCTGGTCTAGCCATGAAATTGGGGACATCAGGCTATAAGCACTTTGTATAAGCATACAACTTTGGTTGTGCGCAAAATAGCATAGCCTACAGCTACACGTGCTATATTTGCAATGTGTACTGTGTGTGCGCATATATTAACCATGATTTTTACAGTTTACCTCAAATCATTTGATTGGTCGGCCAAGTTTTTTTTTTTTTTTTCACTTTCACAAATGCAAAATAACTTTCTAGGTCATGTGACAACAATAGCATACTACTCTTACATCAGCTTCCCATATTAAAAACAAGTATGCCTTGTTAACTCTTGTTTTCTAGTGGTGGCACAGGGATAAAACAGACCCCCCTACGTCATAGGGCAACTACTGTGATGATGACGTAGTGCACCTTGTGCAGGAAAATCGAGCCGGCCGGTCACTACGTCATTCAACAGAGTGACATGGCAAAGGCGGAGGGTTTGGGGATGTTCTAACACTAAAACTGCAACACTTTCTCGGAATAAAGATATCTATAGCTATAGCAATCTGCAACTTTGTTGCAAACCACCTCAAACTCAAAATGAAAAGTATGAAAAAATGAACTTTTTTTATTGCAATTTCACTTGTATTATAATTTAGGCTACGTAACATCAATGCTTTATTTCAACCGTTCGCAAAGGCAAACTTGCGCGAAACTTCTTGGAAACAATCCCCAAAAAACGAAGCAAAACTTTTCGCCTGTGATTTGACAAAAGAAAACACCGCCAGGTAAATATTCTCGTGTTGGGTGTCAAAACATCGCGTAATCTTTAAGACACCTTTGTGTCAACATGTACACTTTGCGCAAAGTGTTTGTTGTTTACTGACGCCGTGGATCGCGTGTTTATTTCGCGCTGTCATCCACAGTTTATAGTTCGAACAGGACCACAGCAGCCTTACGTGGCTTGCGCGGAAGATCGCATCTATCAAAGCAGTGTAAATAAATGTTTTTCATGCTCACCAGCTTTGCAGGGATCTTTATAGTCGATCACATCTGATGGGCTGCTGGTCTCCACATAGTAGCCGGGATCAATCGCGTCCAAATCGAGCGCTGCGAGCACGGCGAAGCTGGAGAGCAGGAACGCACACCTCGCTGCGAGCTCCATGATTGGGCTAGTGGAGCAGGAATAGAGGTACAGACGGAGAGAGATGATCGGCGGAGGGTGGGTGGGAGGGAGGGAGGGTGGGAGGGCAGGAGGAAAAATGGGAGGTTTTAGGGGAAATGAGATCCCTCTCGAGGGCGGGTTTAAGCACGGCTCTGCCTCCACACACACACACACACACACACACACTTTGCCATAAGCGGTGAAGTGATTTGTGCAGCTGGGCTGTGTGCCAGTGCATAGGTTACAAACTTTGCAGGAGAGAGAGGTGTCGGTGCTTCTCACACTGGTTTGTGACATGCCTCTGTGTGTGTGCCGAGTTCCGGATGTATATTTTGCTCTATATGTTGCGTTTCAAGTGTATATTGTTTTCTGTGTGTCCTGAGAGTATGCTGTGGTCTGTGTGTTGTCTCTGTGTGCTGTCTCTGTGTGCTGTTCTGTGTTCTCTCCATATATTGGTGTTCTGTAGGTTATCTTGTGTTTTCCATATATTGGTGTTCTGTAGGTTATCTTGTGTTTTCCATATATTGGTTTTCTGTAGGTTATCTTGTGTTTTCTGAGAGCTCTGTGAGTTTTCTGTGTAGATGCCATCCAAATGAACAATACTTTAAAGGGAACCCTTTTGTATTGTTCAATTGGATGGGATTATATACATATACTATGTAGGGTGCATAAGGGTCATTTTTGGTAGGCCTACATCAGCTGAATAAATAAGCTTTCCATTGATGTAGGGTTTATTAGAATATGACAATATTTGGCCGAGATACACAACTATGCCATCTATGTAAATCTGGAATCTGAGGGTGCAAAAAAAGATCGAGAAAATTTAACTTTGAATTTGTCCAAATGAAGTAGCAACGCAAATTAATACTAATAATATTTTTTGTATATATTTACGGTAAGAAATTTACAAAATATCTTCATGGAACACGATCTTAACTTAATATCTTAATGATTTTTGGCATAAAAGAAAAATCGATAATTCTAACCCATACAATGTTGTGTTGGCTATTGCCACAAATGTACCCGTGTGACTTATGACTTGTTTTGTGGTCCAGGGTCACATATAAGTCTCAGGTGTCCCCAAAATGTGTCTGTGACTTTTTAGCTCAAAAATACTGTTGTAAACTTTTGAGTCGAAGGAAAAACACACTGTTTTTTTGCATATATCTCTAACCCTCTTCGTTTTGGTTGTCTTTTCGGTCATAAGTGACCGGACACCTAAAAATTTAACTTCCTCCACCCCAGTAAAACCAATGCAATTAATTTTTCTTCAATAATATTTTTCTTTTTAATTTTGTATTTGAGATGATTTGATGGTATGTTTTAATATTTATGCAATAATTATGGTCTATTTTTGCCATTGAAAATAATTTTTTTTTTAAATTGTAATTTTTTGTTATTTAATTTTTTATTATTGCAGTATTTCAGGTTCAAATAGAGACTAGGCCTTCAAAATAATTTTTTTTTGAAGGCAGATTAGCGCCCTCTTTTGGAATTATTTAAGAAATCATGCAACCATGGGTGTAATCACCAGAGGTCTCTATGGAGAGGCTTGAGTATTCCCTAGTTCTGTTTAGAACACATTTAATGATTATTTTTTTAAATGGATTTGAATATATATTTAAAAAATCTCAAAGACAATTTTTTATAAATTTTTAGATATTTTTTTGTTTGTTAGAAATAAAGAATTTTTCTGTGGATTTGTGTTTTTACAGATTTCCCATTCATTTCCTATGGTGTCATTTTTGACCAAAGAGCACAAGTGGGAGTATTTTTTTTACGACCACTTAGCATGCTCGAACCATGCCATCAATTTGTTTGTGTGTTAACATACCTAATGCTAGAAAAGTGACCAAGTTTCATATTTTTCCGATGAAGCTGTGATTTAAAAAAAATCTAAATGTGGTTCATAGGCTCAGTTTTTCATAGGGTGTGTGTGTGTGTGTGTGTGTGTGTGTGTGTGTATAAGTGTGCGTGTGTGTGAGTGGATGTGTCAATATCACACTCTTGATGTTTTAGAGTGTCACCCCTTTACTGCTGTGTACTTTTTTTTCAGCATTGTGGCCGATTTGTAGATTGTACACACAAATATTCTGTGAATTTTTGTGTTTTTGCCGATTTCCCATTAATTTCCTATGGTCGGTTATTTATGACAGAAGACAATGAACGCTACTTTTTTTTTTAACGGCCAATTAGCATGCTCGAATCATGACCCCAATGTTTTTGTGTGTTTACATACCTAATGCAAGAAAAGTCACCAAGTTTCATATCATTCCGATGAAGCTGTGATTTTCAACATTTCAAAACAAAAAATTTTCCGGTCAGAAATGAACAAAGAGCACCAGAGGGCTAAATGCAAATTAGTTGCTGCTCCCCGCCCCCTATCCAGAAGAGGGTGGAGCCTGTACAGCTCTTACCTCAGATTCTCTGCCAAAAATGAAACATCTGTTTGGTTTTGATTATCATCTCTATCGCGACCACGCTCATGTGACATCGCAGTTCATCATCATGAAAGTTTATCTGCATGCGTTTTAAAGCCATATCAGACTAAACCTCTGATATATGGTTTTCTGAGCGCACACATCCGAACCACGTGGATGTCAGACGGAATGCCCCGTGAGTAAACTAAGTTCTCTTTCACATCTTATTGAGTTTAAACTGTCAAATACACACAAGATTATGTCAAAAACACACAAAGTTCACAAACACAGTCGGTTGTGTCTGAACATAAAAAGCAGGGAAAGAAATGGCATGTGTAGCATATATTAGATCAGTTTATTAAAGTGAAAGCAGCGTAATATACAGTACCTACTGCTTTTAATATGAATCAAACGACAAAAGAAAAACAGAAAATCACTCACTGCTCTTGATTGAATAACTTTAGTAGCTTTAATAAGAATGCATTTATTGAATGCTCCTGTTAAATGCTCTGGTGAGGAGATAAACATGGTGGACTGTGTACAGCTCACTCAAGGGGAGGAGCTAAGATGATGGGGCGGGGCATGGGCGGGGCCTGTTCCAATGTGTCGTCACATTCCTGAACGACTGATTTTGAGATTTATGGGGAAAATAACAAACGTGAGTAGGAGGATTTTTACCACAAATGGGTGTTTGTGTTCACACACTGCGGTCTCCTAATTATGTTAAAAAACAAATATAAAAGTGAATTTTGCATAATAGGTCACCTTTAAAGGGTTAGTTCACCCAAAAATGAAAATTCTGTCATTAATTACTCACCCTCATGTCGTTGGACACCCGTAAGACCTCCGTTCATATTCGGAACACAAATGAAGATATTTTTGTTGAAAGCTGATGGCTGAGAAAGGCTTCAGATAGGCCTCCATTGGCATTCAGTACATTTACACTCCCAAGACGCATAAAAGGCACTTAAAACGTCGTTCCAAAGTCCATCTCACCACAGTGACTCTACAATAATTTTACGATGCGATGACAATAGTTTTTGTGCGCAAAAAAAAATCAAAATAACACCTTTATCCAACTTATTGTCTTCCGTGTGTGCCTCCACGACGCATGCGCGAGAATATGACGCAGATCCGGCGTTCGGACACATGACCCAGAATCGATTTGTTTACAAGCAGAGGAAGACGCGCGTATCTAAGCTGTTGAATTCTACATTGATCGTGCTTTAGGTCTCGGCGTAGTTCTCAAAATGGGGTTAAAGTGTGCATTTCATGGATTCCCGAACCCCGACGCTACGTCATATTCTCGCGCATGCGTCGTGGAGGCATACACGGAAGACAATAACAAGTTGGATAAAGGTGTTATTTTGATTTTTTTTGCGCACAAAAACTATTGTCGTCGCATCGTAAAATTATTGTAGAGTCACTGTGGTGAGATGGACTTTGGAACGACGTTTTAAGTGCCTTTTATGGGTCTTGGGAGTGTAAATGTTCTGAATGCCAATGGAGGCCTATCTGAAGCCTTTCTCAGCCATCAGCTTTCAACTAAAATATCTTCATTTGTGTTCCGAAGATGAACGGAGGTCTTACGGGTGTCGAACGACATGAGGGTGAGTAATTAATGACAGAATTTTCATTTTTGGGTGAACTAACCCTTTAATGATTAAATATATCAGTATTATTGTGTACATTGTATTCAAAGCAAGTTGAGGTTGAGATGCCTCCTGTATAGTGTCCACTATCACTTTAACTGGCTCTTTGAACCACAAAATGAGATGATTCGTTGATCATTTCAGTCCTTCCAGAAAAATGCGGCTTTTTTTTGTGATTGTTGCGGGCAAAAATCCTTGATTATGCGGCACGTTTTCTTAAAAAATGCGATGAAAAATGCGGGATATTTATGCAATTTTATGCGATAAAATTGCGGGAACTTGCAAAAACTGCGGTTTGATGAGAAAGAGAAAAAAAGCACTACATCACAGAAAGTGCTGGAATATTTAAGTTCTCATCTTGTTTTATTGAAGACCTTAATAATGGCTCAAATTTACAAAACATTTAGTCAATCAAGTTCTGTAGCTTTACAAAAGGAATATGCTACAACTTCTGAAAAAAATTATAAATAACTTCCTGTTTTACAGATGTCGCTATACAAAACAGACATTTGAGTGCTTCCAATGCACAAAGTGCAATCTCTTAAAGGGTTAGTTCACCTAAAAATGAAAATTCTGTCATTAATGACTTCCCTTTATGTTGTTGGACACAAATTAAGATATTTTAGTTGAATTCCGATGGCTCAGAAAGGCCTCCATTGGCACAATGTACACTCTCAAGACCCATAAAAGGTAGCCTACTAAAGACGTCGTTACAAAGTCCATCTCACTACAGTGGTTCTACAATAACTTTATGAAGCGACGATAATAGTATTGTGTGCAAAAAAAAACTAAATAACGACTTATATAGTGATGACTGATTTCAAAACACAGCATCATGATGCTATGAATCATCGAGTCGATTCATGATTCGGATCGCGTGTCAAACTGCTGAAATACGTGACTTTGGCGATCCAACCCGCTGAATCGACTCATTGATTCATAACGCTTCAAACCGCTGAATCAACTCATTGATTCATAACGCTTCAAACCGCTGAATCGACTCATTGATTCATAACGCTTCAAAGCTTCATCATGATGCTGTGTTTTGAAATCAGTCAGCACACAGGGAAACTGCTTTGCTCTTTTGCTGTTATTTTTGTTGGCCAATGGGAGTTTGTGCTTCATCATGGTTTCACCGGTATCTATGGTTTCTCCACGGGGTTTGAAGCTTTTCGATGACGTTCGCGTCGGGTAATCACGTCACTTCAAAACGTTCCCATGGCAATAGGCGGAAATGGCGGCTCTTGTGTGAAGTAAACGAAAATGTTTCAACTTTCTGCTAATATATATGACTTTTTTTGCAACGAAAATGCGGGGATTATGAAATCATGATAGCCCCGCATATTTTGCACGCGGAAATAGGCAATTTATGCGGCGAAAGTGCGGCGTATTTGAAAAAATGCGGCCCCCGCATGAATATGCGGACTTTGGCTGATTATGCGTTAAATCACGCGATCGCATAATCGCGTTTTTCTGGAGGGACTGTCATTTTCACAGTTTCATGGCCCCCAGAATATTTTGTTGTATGAATATCTGAACATGCAATATATATATATTTAAAAAGAATAGACACTCGAACGGACGGTGAAAGAGTTCAAATGGAATTTACTAGAGGTTCTGGCAAAATTTATTATATTTAAAAATGTTTGATTTGAATTTGAATTTGTATTATTATTTTTAATTGGTTTGAGTGAATGATTCAATAACTCACTCATAATACTTCACCTGTTTCATTACTGGATGAATTGCTGTTTTTGAACGAATCTCTTGAATGAACGATTTAATGACAAATACATTTTTAACAGTCACTTGTCGACACCTAGTGGCGTTGCAATGTAATTGATTCAATCGCTATAGATATTAATATTCTGGTGTGATTTTGTCAAAGGTTGAATAGACACAACCCCCAGCGAAATGTTAAAGGCTCACAGCCATAATTATATTTGCACTAACGACCATCTATTTCTTATCATAATTTCAACATATTTTTAGCCCTTTGATTTATTTGTATATATTGACTTAGCCAATAGGCCTATACAATATCTCAGTGCAAATCCATCTGAGTAATCAATGTTATAGGTGGCATCACATTGCATAAACAACACACAGTCATTTGTCGCAAGTCAACGTACAAACTAACAGCACATTTCATACAGCGGAGGGATGCTTTTCATTGAGTTGGAGCGTCCAAGCATGTAATTTGTTGCAGCTGAATGTTGTTCTCCATTAGAATGCTTTGCCATCAATAATTTGGTTTTTTGTTGTTGTTGTACAGCTATTACACGATCCATTTGTCTAATTTAGTGTTGCCTCTTTGACTCTTTGTCTGGAAATACCATTCTTTATTCTGATCCTCTCATGTAGTAAAGTGAATGATTTAGGGCGGATGGAAGTTCTAAACATAACAACAGCTTTTCTCACTTATGAATACTTCAAGTCTTTCCTCATATCTAATCACAATGCATAATACAGAAACCACCACAATCCAGGTATGTAATAAACACTCTGGTTACCATCGATTTTGTAGCGAAATATGGTGTTCTTTAAGACTACATTTGTATCCACTTCTTTTGTTTTTAATAAAGGGGAATTCCATATTTTTCGAACCTCAGAGCCCTTGTGAAGTGGAATAGTGGAATTCCCCCTGCATGCATCTGTTATTGGGATGGGATAATTGCAGTTTCTATATTATGTAGCTATGTAATGATGATGTTAACTTCTTCTTAACATCTGACTCCCACTGAATTGTCAATATCAGTTCCCAAGTATTGCTTGCATGTCTGATATAATATGAGATCCCAGAGGACATTAAAAAAGTCTTTAGTCACTTCCTTTCTTCACAAAAACTCATCATAATGATACTCAAAGGAGACACCCTCCTGCATTTGACTCCATGTCAAGAATAGAGTGAAGTTCATGTTAGGCTATAAGGAGTATTTCCTCCACTTCTTGTTGTGTTGTTAATCTTGTCATGGCTATATGTTGACATAAATTCTTACAACAGCAAGGTCATGATTTCGATACCCGAGACCTATATGATGAAAAAAGCCACTGCCAAATGCAAATCAACTAATCGACTACATATGTTCGACTAAACGGCTTATGTTTAATATTTAATATTCCTGTATTTTTGCATCTCTGTAACCAATACATTATTACAACAAGACAGTAATATCATTCAGCTGATAAAAAATATATTTTATTAGGATTTATCAAGCGTTTTGGTAGCCCAAAATTGATTATTTGTATGTTATTGTAATGTTATTATAATGTTTTCTAATCTTAATGCAGTTATAACGTGTCCAAACCGACATGACACGTGACAAACGGTACACTATATTTACAAAAGTATTGGGACACCCCTCCAAATCATTGAATTCAGGTGCTCCAATCACTTCCATGGCCACATATGTATAAAATGAAGCCCCTAGGCATGCAGACGCTTCTACAAACATTTGTGAAAGAATGGGTCGGTCTCAGGAGCTCAGTGAATTCAAGTGTGGTACCGTGATAGGCTGCCACCTGTGCAAAAAGTCAATTTGTGAAATTTCCTCACTACTAAATATTCCACGGTCAACTGTTAGTGGTATTATTACAAAGTGGAAGTAGTTGGGAACAACAGCAAAGCCACGAAGTGGTAGGCCATGTAAAATCACAGAGCGGGGTCAGCACATGCTGAGGCGCACAGTGCGCAGAAGTCGCCAACTTTCTGCAGAGTCAATAGCTACAGACCTCCAAACTTTGTGGCCTACAGATTAGCTCAAGAACAGTGTGTAGAGAACTTCATGGAATGGGTTTCCATAGCCAAGCAGCTGCATCCAAGCCTTACATCACCAAGTGCAATGCAAAGTGTTGGATGCAGTGGTGTAAAGCACGCCACCACTGGACTCTAGACTCTGCATTGAGCCAAGTTTGGTGGAGGGGGATTATGGTGTGGGGTTGTTTTTCAGGGGTTAGGCTTGGCCCCTTAGTTCCAGTGAAAGGAACTTTTAATGCTTCAGGATACCAATACATTTTGTAGAAACAGTTTGGGGATGGCCTCTTCCTGTTCCAACATGACTGCGCACCAGTGCATAAAGCAAGGTCAATAAAGACACAAGTTTGCTGTGGAGGAACTTGACTGGCCTGCTCAGAGTCCTGACCTCAACCCAATAGAACACCTTTGGGATGAATTATAGCGGAAACTGCGAGCCAGGCCTTCTTGTCCAACATCAGTGCCTGACCTCACAAATGCGCTTCTAGAAGAATGGTCAAAAATTCCCATAAACACATTCCTAAACTTTGTGGAAAGCCTTCCCAGAAGAGTTGAAGCTGTTATAGCAGCAAAGGATGGACTAACTCCATATTAATACCTACGGATTAAGAATGTAATGTCATTAAAGGATTAGTTCACTTTCAAATAAACTTTTGCTTATAATTTACTCACCCCCTTGTCATCCAAGATATCCATGTCTTTCTGTCTTCAGTCGAAAAGAAATGAAGATTTTTGATGAAAAGATTTCAGGATATTTCTCCATAAAATGGAAGTCAATAGACCCCAAACGGTTCAAGGTCCAAATGAGAAGTTCAGTACAGCTTCAAAAGGGCTTTAAACCACATCAAACGGTACCAGACGATCAATAAGGGTCTTATCTAGCAAAACGATCGTTCATTTTTTTTTAAATTAATAAAGTTTAAGTTTTATAAGCACAAATGTTCGCCTTGCTCTGTTCAGTGATGCGCGTTCGTGACGTCACGTAAAACGCAAATACGTTGAAAAGGTCACGCTAGACGCAGGCGGAAGTACTGAGTCAGTGTTTATAAATGAGCGGAAGGAGGACCGTATCCACATATTCAAACGTCTTTGCGCCTGCATCTAGCGTGACCTTTTCAACGTAATTGTGTTTTACGTGACGTCACGAGCGCGCATCACTGAACAGAGCAAGGCGAACATTTGTGCTTATAAAACTTAAACTTTATTTATTTATTTTTAAAAAAAATGACCGATCGTTTCGCTAGATAAGACCCTTATTGATCGTCTGGTACCGTTTGATGTGGTTTAAAGCCCTTTTGAAGCTGTACTGAACCTCTCATTTGGACCTTGAACCGTTTGGGGTCTATTGACTTCCATGAGAAATATCCTGAAATCTTTTCATCAAAAATCTTCATTTCTTTTCGACTGAAGACAGAAAGACATGGATATCTTGGATGACAAGGGGGTGAGTAAATTATAAGCAAAAGTTTATTTGAAAGTGAACTAATCCTTTAAAGTTCATGTGCATGTGCATCTTCTCTATCCTTCCAGAGTTTGTGTCATAATATGCAACAGCGACCTGCGGCTGACAGCTCAGTGATTATCTCAAGTTATTTGAGTATTTTGAATACCATTTTTTGTGTAACTTTAGTGGCAAATAATAATTTACCTCAGATCTTGAAAATAACTTAAAGGAACAAGAATAATTGCAAGTGTGATGCTGTTTTTTTTATTGTTTTTTTTACAACAGTTCAATAAACAGGACATTAATAGGCCTATTAAGCAATTTTTGTCACAATGTTGTCAGGTGTCTATTTTTGCTCTGTCACAATAATAGTTCCAAGCGAAGTCAAACAGAAAACTATGGAAGCTTGTTTCCGTAAGAGATAATTGCGACTTTTTATCTCGCAGATCTGACTTTTCAACAGTCTCACAGCAATACGTAACTATTTTAAGTTTTGTTGAATTTGTGGCTAATTTGTATGAATTCATGCGTTTTAGCACAATCTGATTAAACCCGGGTAGGTTTAGGGCTGGGATTAGGGGTGGTCCTTCATAATGAGATTTGTTTGAAAATCTTAAATTTGTACAAATTTTACGAATTCATACGGAATCGCCACATTGTACGTTTTTCTGTGAGATCAGGTTGGACTTTATCTCTTACAATTGCGAGTTTACATATTTTGATCATTGACTCATAATTGCAAGAAAAAAAATCTGAATTGCGAGAAATAAACTCATAATTCCGAGGAAAAAAGGCAGAACTGTGGCATATAAACTTGGCAATTGTGAGAAATAAAGGCTTGAATGAGTGCACTCAATAACGTCCACTATGTTTTCGGACACTGCTGCAAAAGGCTTTCCCATCAAATAGTGCCCTATTTGATGGTATAGGGGGCGATTTCGGATTCAACCTATGTAAGTCAGAATTGCGAGATGTAAACATGCAATTGCAAGAAAAAAAAGTCAGAATTATGAGCTTATCCCCCAGTTTCACAGACAAGGCTTAAGCTAGTCCTAGACTAAAATGCATTTTTGAGTTGTGTTAACTGAAAGAAACTTACACTGATGTATCTTAAAATATGTCAGTGCCATTGTTTTGTCTTAAGATACACACCAGTAATGTTTTTTTTTAGGGCACATTTATAAAAGTTACTTAAATATACTAATTGAACTAATGCCTAATCCTAGTTTAGCCTAAGCCCTGTTTGTGAAACCGGGCCTATATCTCACAATTCTGACTTTTTTTTTCTTGCAATTGCATGTTTACATCTCGCAAATTCTGACTTACATAGGTTGAATCCGACATCGCCAAATCGTCAAATAGGGCACTATTTGAGGGGACAGCCATTTGTATCAGTGTCCGAAACCATAGTGGACGTTATTGAGTGCACTCATTCAATCCCACATTGCTCTGCAATAACGAGTGTACAGCCGATGTACACACAACGGCTGTCCGACTTCACGCACTCGTTTTTCATTCACTCCTTCAAGTGAACTGTATTAGTGGACTAACGTAGGGATTAGTGAATGAGGGTTTAGGGGGCGATTTCGGATTCAGCCATAATTTGCAATTGCCAGTTATAAAGTCCAATTCTCAGGAAACACCTCTGACTTTATAACTGGCAAACACACAATTTTCAAGTTTATAAAAGTCAGAATCACCTTTTTTATTTTTTATTCAGTGGTGGAAACAAGCTTCCACAGAAAATGACTGTGCATCTCTGCAAAAACACAAATTAATAATCAATCATTTGAACCAATCGGTTGAATGAATGATTCAGTGATTCACTTATAATGACAGTCCCTTGTTGTGACAGCACGACACTCGGCCAATCAAATTCAAAGTTTTTTCCCAGAGTCATCAGAGCTCAGATTGAACATAGTAGAATAAGGAATCTGTAAAACTGGTTAATCATTACTTTCTGGGTCACTGCCCTAAGTTTAATAGAGTTGATTTCAAAACAAGTGAAGGGGTTGAATTCTCGGAAAGTAGTGGTCATAATGTGAAAACATTTTATCATGATTTCAGTGCGTCAGAAATGTCACTTACTTTAAGGATGTGGAAAGAAAGACAATATTTGTAAACAATTTGTGCTTTCTGTGACTTCCCACTTTGAGTCAGTGTTTGGACAATAACCCATCTTGATATACACTGTTGTTTTTTGTGATTAAGTATGTATATCCTATTTGATATGAGTCAGATTTTTATTCCCCTTATGAAAGATTGTTATGTTTCTCACACGCAAATCCACTGTGCATCGAGCATGTGATTTGATTTATGTTTCATTTTTATCCCTCAGGTGGAAATGTCATGTTTTGAAAGCTCTGATAGATTGAAGAAGGACTGCGACATTTCTGAGATTAAAACCATCTTTGTGTCACATATCAAATTTCATTATGAAAATCCCCCTCTGGAAACACGACTGGGAATCCTATGGAAAGTTTAATCAGTTTTCTATGTACACAATCCTGTAAATAATCTTAAAAGGACCACTCTTGGATGTCAAACTGGATTTATAATGCTTGGAAAAGAAACTGTCCTGTCCTGCCCTGACCATCCAGGAATGCCTCTGAGCCCTCTAGGCAGACTGGAAATGAAACAATGGCACCATTATATCATATCCGTTTAATTTAGTTAAGAGGGACATGATGGTAAACCAGGACAGGTGGTTTTAATAGTAACATGCCCACGGGATTTTTGTGGACTGAAGACAAGAGATGGAAGGAACAGGGAATATGCAAGACATGAATTCAGGGAGTATGCTAGCATTTCTGTGGCTCACACACACACACACACTTTCATCCGAACATCTCTTACCGTTCAAAATACTTAATCAACTTAAACACACTCTCGACCCTTGAGCAAGTAGGCAGATGTCTAACAACAAAAATCACACAGAAACACCCCAGCTACTATCAAAAATAGCCAAGCAACCACCTAGGAATCACCCAGAACACCCTAGCAACCATCCAAAATAACCTAGCAACCACCTTGGAATCACCTAGAACACCCAAGCTACCATTCAAAATAGCCTGGCAACCACTTAGAGGGCACACCCAGAATGCTGTAGAAAACATCCAAAATAGCCCAGAACACCCGAGCTACTATCCGAAACACCCTAGCAACTATCAAAAATAGCCTAGCAACCACATACAAATCACCCAGAAACCCTAGCAACCAGTTAAAACACCTTACCAACCACCTATGAATCACCTAGAACACCCAAGATACCTTTCAAATGAGCCTGGCAACCACTTAGAAAGCACACTCAGAATGCTGTAGAAAAATAGCCCAGAACACCCCAAGATGCCATTCAAAATAGCATAGCATTAGCAACCACATAAAAATCTCCCAAAGTTAAAACACTTTTGCAACCACCTAGGAATCACCCAGAACATCCAATCTACCTTTCAAAATATCCTGGCAACCGCTTAGAAATCACATCCAGAACGCAATAGAAACCATCCAAAATAGCCTAGCAAACACCTAGGAGTCAACCAAAACACCCTAACAACCATCCAAAATAGCCAAGGAATCACCCAGAACATCCAAGCTACCATTTAAAATAGCCTGGCAACCACTTAGAAATCACACCCAGAACACCCTAGAAACCATCCAAAATACCCTAGCAACCACCTAAAAATCACCAATAACACCCTACCAACTATCTAAAATAGCTTAGCAACAACCTAATCACACAGAACACCATGGCAACCACTCAGCACACCCTAGCCACCATCCAAAATACCCTAGCAACCACCTAAGAATAACCCAGAACACCCAAGCTACCATTCAAAATAGCTTGGCAACCACATATGAATCCCCCAGAACACCCTAACAACCATCCAAATACCCTAGTAACCACCTAGGGATCACCCAGAACACCCTAGCAACCATTTATAATAGGCAAAAAAAATCACCCAGAACACCATAGAAACCAAGCAACCACATAAGAATAATCCAGAACACCCAAGCGACCATTTAAAATAGCCTGCCAACTACTTAGAAATAACACCCAAAAAGCATAGCAACCACTTAAGAATCACCCAAAACTGATCATCAAAACATGACGTGACAGCCATATTGGATACAGAAATTAGTTAATTCACAACCTTCCTTACAAACAAGTGCGTGTTTTGTTTTTTAGTTCCGTTTTTTAGCTACTATAATAATTGATTTTCCTATGAAGACTGGACACATTGGGTTGGTCAGAATGGATAGGCATAACATAAATGCTTATTGCACATATCTTCTGATGATTTTATAATAATAAATATATTACAACATGCAGTCAATAATACTACTGTAATGAGACGTGACAATGTCACGTGACAACGAGACTCGTACCCGAAGACTCGATAGATGAACTAATTATTTCTGTTTCTGCATCCAACCTGTGGGGACTTGAACGAACGACTCGAAACCGAAGACTCGAGAGATTAACTAATCTTTTCTGTTTTCTGTGACTGCATTGCCTATGGGGCTGGGACTTGATGAACAAAGACTCGAGAGGTGAGCTAATCAATTCTGTTTCCGGCCTGCACACATTGCAAGCTGTCATGGCCCAGATCAGACATGATGACGGAACTAACGGCTCGAACCCAAAGACACGAGAGCTGAACTAATCTTTCCAGGGAACAGACGTGATTAAATGTGAAGTGACAAAAGAAAGAACGATTTGGATTTTGGATCGGGAGGTGAGGTGAACTAATGCTGCGTTCCAGGCAGGTTGAAGTCACGACTTCAAACCAAGACTCACGACTTTGAAGCGTTCCTTTTATTTATTATTTATAAGTTATTTATTCATAAACACCGCATCTGTAGGGGCTGCCAATGTTGTTTCGCGGGCTATGTGACGTCAGAGCGCGTAACTGGGAGTACATCGATCTAGTACGAGTTCACGGGTGGGAAGTCACGGGTTCGACTGCCGTTCCAATGCACTTTCACGGGTAGAAGGTTGGAAAAACAAGGGTTACGGGTTGCCTGGAACGCATAACAGACTGCATACATAGCCTGCAAGACCCAGCTAAGCAATTAATGAATAATTTCTTTCTCAAAGTTTGGCCATGGCTGCATCAGTTTATAGTTTATTTTTTATAGTTTTATTTTTTTTCACCCGAGACTCTTCGAGCGTTTCCACCAGCGCTGCCTCCACACAATCCTCAACATTTGTTGGAGTGACTTTGTCGCCAACACTGAAGTCCTCGAGTCAGCGGAGGTCATTAGCATCGAGGCCATGGTCCTCAAGATACAACTCCTCTGGGCAGGGCACGTCTCTAGGATGGAGAACCACCGCCTACCAAAGATCGTGCTGTACGGGGAGTTGTCCTCTGGTTACCGCAACATTGAGGCACCACGAAAGCGGTACAAAGACTCCCTTAAGAAGTCCCTCACTGCTTGCTGCATCGATCACCGTCAGTGGGCAACACAAGCAGCTGATCGCGACTCCTGGAGGCGTACAGTCCATCAGGCCACCTCCCTCTTTGAAGATACCCATAGGGCCACTATAGAGGACAAAAGGAAAAGAAGGAAAAACCGTGTCCCCTCAGTACCCATCCTGGACCAGACCTTGACCTGCAGGCCTCGTCAGCCACCAGTGTGCCTGTAGAAGACGTGGATGTCCTTCCTAAATCTTCGTTCGCCAAGCCATGATATGATTTCATGTAGTCACCCACAGCCTAACCACAAGGTCTCCACTTCACGATAATGGTAACCTCAAAAATTGACATTAAACAAACTCTTTTAAATGTCAAATATAACTGAACATCAAACCTTAACTGGTGTTTCCCTTTACTAAAAAACACATTAAACAGCACTTACATTTACTCTCCTGATCCATCCCTATGCAAAGCATGCTGGGAACTAGAAATCCACTGCCCAGTTTCAGTCAATGCAACAGAAATGGATCATGTAGTCCCGACACAAATGGTTTGTGTTAACTTGACATTTTACAAATTTAATTTAATTTAAAGCTGCACTGTGTAACTTTTTTAGTTTATTCTTAGCTAAAAACACTTAGCTCTTTCAAAAATATATGTGCTCATTAATGTATATTTACTTCTTTCAAGTTATAAAGTATTCTCGTAAGTTTATAATATGCCATTGAAAATACATACGGGTAATGGGTTCGAATGCGGGTCGCCATGTTGCCCCTCCATCTTGAAAGTACATCAGCCAAAGAGGGACATACCTGTGAATTCAAGCTTCGCCTTTCGCGTTTTAACACTCGATGGCACCGTTGTCGAATGTGGACGAGGTCGAACTGGAAGCCATGTTAATCTTGGACTAAATCGGCCACCGTAGGAGTTAAAACGAAATCGGAATTGAGAGGAAGAGAAACTAATATTCACTGGATGGTCATATACCTTTTAACCGCTAGATGGGGGAAAATATCACACATTGTAGCTTTAACGTAATTCAATTGAATGTAAATGACAATTAAGTAAAAAAACTAAAGATTTGTGTTGTTTCAACTTATTTTATTTAAACCGAGCAGAGCTAGAATCATTTTTTTCAGTGTCTTTTTTTTAATAAAGGCTAGTAATTAATTGAAATGTCTATTTAAATCTCTGAAACCTCAAATAAACATTATGTGGTTGAATAGTGATATATGAATAGTGATGAAAAGCACTGAGCGCGTCATCTCTGGCTCAGTGCCAGCCAAAGCGAGGAAGCACGTTTGAATTTAATGACTTTCTCAGGCCACATGTAAAATTAGATTAATTATTTAAAAGATTCTAAAAATTAATACGTATGGATGGCAGTTAGTGACAGTAACAGTTCAGTGTATTCCCCTCACACTGAAATGGACGTTTACAGAGCAGAAGTCACCTTTCTTTAATTCCTTTCTTTAAGTCCAAAGGGAGAGATGGACTTTTGTCTTTATTATTATTATTATTTTGGGCTGTATTATTTGGTTACTGTGTTATCTCTGGTTCAAAAGGTAGAAAAAAATAAAACTTTAAAATCTAAAGAGTGTTCGTGTGATTTTATACATTGTTGTGAAATTAATGAATTCATAATAACCATGATAATCGTGAAGACTATAATCATAATAACTGTAATTCTCAGACTATAATCATCCCAACAAAATCTATAATCGTTGCATCCCTAAGTGACAGTAGCCTAATATTTGTGCTGCTGTTTTTAAACCCTTATATGCATACCTCGGGTCTTTAGCGACCCGGGACATCATTCACTACCCTCCCCCTCATTAGTTTTTTTAAGTTAGACATCAACCTTCTTAGTATTCCTCAATTAATCCATTTTAAACAATATAACAAGAAAAAAATAATACTAGTTTTTTGTCAAAATTGTATAGGGTCGCTGTGGCGAGGTTGACAAGCGAGAGACATGGGAGGAGCGAGCGAGATCGGTGCGCGTGATTGAGAATGAGCGTCACCTGTGAAGCACACCGGTCTGGACCTCTCCCGGCCTGGACCTCTCTCGTCCTTCACTGGTGTCGCTCCGTGCTCCCTCATGAGAGGACTCGAGAACAGTGTGCCTCGCAGGTGAACTGCAGGTGAATATTCCACCAAATATTGATTTTGAAGAGAATATGCGCGAGATCGCGAATATGAGACAGATGCTGAATGTACTGGGAAATGAGCTCTGACGAGGACAGTGATGATGGTATAAAACATCTGCTCAAACTGAAACCTTACAAGCTCCAAAAGGTACCAAAATCAGTTTTATTTTATTCTTTTGTAATTGTTACTCTAATATCAGGAGTTGTATATATTATCCATACTATCCATGTTCCATCGCTAAAGACCCGAATATGTAAGAATGTTTGGCGAAACAGTCATGCATTTAAGGGTTGATGTTAATTAAACAAAAAAGGACGAAGACAAAAATCACTCACTGCTCTTGACTGAGTAACTTTTGTAACTTTGTAACTAATAAGGATGAATCTATGTTTAATTTATACAGTGAAGACTATGTAGTGTTTACATTTGAATATTTTATTCAACATCTCTACCTGAAAACTACTGTTTTAATTTATATTAGTTAGGCTAGCAGTTTTAGCTGTGGTATCGAAACTGGAATAGAGAATTGTGAATTTTCTGTTTTCAGTTTAATGGCTGGAAAAAATACTTAAATTTGTTTAAATATTTATTTAAAACACACCGGCCATTGGTAGGGGTGACAAAAAGTTCATTTTAGGCCCTGCCTGCACACTCACATGAAATAGCTTAATTCTGCATTGACAAACATTTTGAACACCTCTGCCCTATGAACCTCCTCAACATCCCAGTAACTAACTATGAACATAGGAACAACTCCTCATGTAATCAGTTTGAGTGCTTCACAATCATCTCATGAATTATTCGTCTTTCTAAAAACATAATGTTTTGAGGACATGAATCGCTGCCTTAATCAGTGTCTATCATTTCAAGCTTTTCAACCTCCACTGGTTTCCCTCATCAGGGGCAATAAAAGCAATCAGCAATCAAAACAATTGTGAGTTAATCAGGCAGACACATTATCATCCCTGTTGGCATAATCATAACGGTTATTTGAAGGACAGCTACGCTGTCATGAGGAAAGTCATGCAAAAATGCATTGGATGATTGATGCATGATTAATCTAAAAAAATCAGTTAAAAAACTCTCACGTCATCTTTTAAACATTTTGCATTTATTGTCTTTTTTTGACAGTTTAATGATCCATTTCTCTCAGGCTCTTTATGGCTGTAAGGAAGTAACGCTCAGGCTCTGCTGGGGTTTTGTGCAAAACATTTCAACAACAAACAATTTTTTGCAAAATCAACTGAATCAAATATTCTGTACTGGCCAATTTTCTTTTCTTTGAAGTAGATGGCAAGAACAGAGCCTGTTATATATAAAGAACATTAACAGTGTTTGTGACATTTTCCAATAAATATATTTTGAATTACAGTATGGAAAAAATATATTAAAACGGGGGAAACAAATAAAGAAATAAAAAAGGAACATTGACGCAGAATAAGAAAAATAATACAAATAGACAAATGCATGAGTGTAAAGTCAAGTCTTCAGTCCATGTGTGCAAAACCGTGTCTATAGAGGGCGCTCTTGCAGGTTGTGAGGCAAATCACCTGTCTTTGAGTCTTCTTGAGGGTTTAAATCCATTTGATTCCTCTGGGTTCATCTGTTTGTGCAGTTAGATTTCACTGATGGCAATTTCAGCTTCACATTTCATCCATTTCAATGAGCTTCTGGTCACTGCAAGATAAAATATTGATTGAACACATGACCATAACATACAATACAATTCTCTAGATGAAGTGCTTTTTTTGTTTTGTTTTTAAATATATGCCTACTTAAATTTTAGACAGGATTGTCACTTTGTTTTCATTCTGCCAACAAATAGTTTTAAATGAAGCCAATACAATTAACTTTTGCACATCTCAGAATAGCAGAGATTCATTTTCAAATGAATCTGATTTTCAAACATATCTGTTGAATGAATAATTCAATGGGTGCGTGCGTCTCAATCAGCTCCCGAGCTTGTGAATCAGTATATTGTGTACATGAGTCCAGGCACCCTGGTTCACTACACAATGGAACATGTATTACTCAATTTCCGGTGACACGACTATGTACAATCTATATCTTTTTAATATAATTTTGTATGCTGATTAAAGGGTTAGTTCACTCAAAAATGACAATTCTGTCATTAATTACTCACCCTCATGCCCTTCCAAACCCATAAGACATTCGTTCATCTTTGAAACACAAATTAAGATCTTTTAATGAAATCTGAGAGATTTCTGTCCCTCCATTGACAGGTATGCAACTACCACTTTGACGCTTCAAAAAGTTCATAAAGAGGTCGTAAAACTAATCCATAAGAATTGGTTTAGTTCAAATTTTCTGAAAAGACTTGATCGCTTTATATGATGAACAGGTTTAATTTAGGTTGTATTGACATGTATACATTGATCAGTATAAACAGAAGCTTAACCGAACATGCGTAACACAAGAATGAATCTCATTGGTTCTAGATGAAACTCGAACATGCTGCGTAACATGAGAATAAATCTCATTGGTTCTCGCGGAAGCGCAAACATTCTGCGTTACACAAGAATGAACCTCATTGGTTCTTGCGGAAGCTCAAACGTGCTGCGTAACATGAGAATGAATCTCATTGGTTCTTGCGGAAGCTCAAAAGTGCTGCGTAACATGAGAATGAATCTCATTGGTTCTTGCGGAAGCTCAAACGAGCTGCGTAACACAAGAATTAACCTCATTGGTTCTTGCGGAAGCTCAGACATGCTGCATAACACGAGAATTAACCTCATTGGTTCTTGCGGAAGCTAAAACGTGCTGCATACCACGAGAATGAACCTCATTGGTTCTTGTAGAAGCTCAAACGTGCTGCATACCACGAGAATGAACCTCATTGGTTCTTGCGGAAGCTCAAACGTGCTGCGTAACACAAGAATTAACCTCATTGGTTCCCCGCGGAAGCTCAGACATGCTGCATAACACGAGAATTAACCTCATTGGTTCTTGCGGAAGCTCAGACGTGCTGCGTAACACGAGAGTGAACCTCATTGGTTCTTGCGGAAGCTCAAATGTGCTGCATAACACGAGAATTAACCTCATTGGTTCTTGCGGAAGCTCAGACGTGCTGCATAACACGAGAATGAACCTCATTGGTTCTTGCGGAAGCTAAAACGTGCTACATAACACGAGAATGAACCTCATTGGTTCTTGTAGAAGCTCAAACGTGCTGCGCAACATGCGAATGAATCTCATTGGTTCTTGCGGAAGCTAAAACGTGCTACATAACACGAGAATGAACCTCATTGGTTCTTGTAGAAGCTCAAACGTCCTGCGTAACATGAGAATTAATCTCATTGGTTCTAGATGAAGCTAAAACGTGCTGTGTAGCATGAGAATGAATCTCATTGGTTCTAGATGAAGCTCAAACGTGCTGCATAACACGAGAATCAACCTCATTGGTTCTTGTAGAAGCTCAAACGTCCTGCGTAACATGAGAATTAATGTCATTGGTTCTAGATGAAGCTAAAACGTGCTGTGTAGCATGAGAATGAATCTCATTGGTTCTTGCGGAAGCTCAAACGTGCGACATAACACGAGAATTAACCTCATTGGTTCTTGCGGAAGCTCAAACGTGCTGCGTAACACATGATAATGAACCTCACTGGTTCTTGCGGAAGCTCAAACGTGCTGCGTAACATGAGAATGAATCTCATTGGTTCTAGATGAAGCTCAAATGTGCTGCGTAACATGAGAATGAATCTCATTGGTTCTAGATGAAGCTCAAACGTGCTGCGTAACATGAGAATGAACCTCATTTGCTCTGGCGGAAGCTCAAACGTGCTGTGTAACATGAGAATGACTCTCATTGGTTCTAGATGAAGCTCAAACGAGCTGCGTAACACGAGAATGAATCTCATTGGTTCATGCTGAAGCTCAAACGTGCTGCGTAACACACAAGAATGAACCTCATTGGTTCTGGTGAATCTAGTGTAGTTTCATTGTTCACCTACATTCCTGGCTGTGGTAGGAACAAGCCAAGAGTGAGGAGTCGGGGTGGTGGAGGGATGCTGAAACTTGTCGGAAATTAGCACAGCATTATAATATACTTTATTATTATGAAAATACCAGAGAAGGCTTGAAGAACTCAAATACACCATATATGGTCGCAGTCGTGTTTAGTGTCTTCATGTTTAATGAAAGCGTTTCTCTCATATTTTTATTCAGCTCAGCTACATAGATCTAGCTTGAGCTTCACATTAGGGATTTCCTGAAAATGAAACGTCAATATATTACTTCTCTCTGAGGCGTATGTGGCGTTTCTGCTCGAGGGCGCCCTCTGGCCTCCAGTATGAATGAAACATGAGTGTGTTCAGTGCTCAGCACTGCTCACTCCATCATATTTTGGGTAAAACATAATACTTCTCTAAATAAATGTATATGACAATCCATATGTTTTTCTCCAGTGTACAGGAGTTTTTTTCCCCCTCAGTGGATACATAAAATTTCATATTAAAAACATAGACTCATTCTTGATTTTTCATACCTCCTGACAAAAATTAAGAAATTGATATCACAGATTTTAATAATAATAATAATAATAATAATAATATATTTTTTAATAAATCCTTAGACATCTCATACGTTTTCTGTAAAATATACATTATTATTATTATTATTATTATTATTATTATTATATTGTCATATTTATTCTTAAATACTCAGCTTTTTATTTTTAATAGTGAAAATGTTATTGTAATAGTAATATTTCTTATTTTCTTAAATATTATTATATATATTATTAGCAATATATTAGTTATAATATATAAGCACAAAATGTGTGTGTGTGTGTGTTATATATATATACACACACACACACACACACACACACACACACACACACACACACACACACACACACACACACACACACACACACACACACACACACACACACACACACACACACACACACACACACACACACACACACACACACACACACTTTTCATTTGTAAAAAAATAATAATCACATTTTAAATCACAATTTTAACCAGAATAATCACAATTAGATATTTTCCCCAAATCGTGCAGCCCTAATATATAGGCTTCCTCTCATGCTGATAGGATAGATGTGGTAATTGTTGATGACGAGTTGATTGGATTGATTATTTGAACGTGCTCCTCCCGAACTTTGGTAATGAAACATAATTTCACAAGTTCACACAAACAAATAAGTCAGATAGAATAAACGGTATGCATATTTGGTGTGCTGTCCGAGGAGAGGGCTCCGAGCTCGGTATTTGGCCCGAACCCAGAGAACTCCCCCCAAAAGATTGCAAACTAACGTGGGACAGCAGCCAGAAAATGATGGTGATACCCCCCCAAAAGTTGCAGAGCACGAAGCTGATGGTGTGCCAATCGAAGGGAGATGGTTAGTCACTGGATCGGGAGGGCTTCTTTCGTCGTCGTCCGAGATTTGGATGGTCGGGGCATCAGAAGGGTGAGCCTCGCTGGTAGTCAGTTGGGGATCATTTTCTCATGGGCGAGCTCCTTTGGGAGTAGAGGAGGTGCACTGCTGCAGCAGTGGAAACAACTTGCGTTTCCAACTTGCTTTCCAACTATCTTATGAGCTAGCTGTACGGAGAATTGGGCTCCTGCAGGAGTGGAAGAGATAACACTGATGTGGCAGTGGAGCGAGTTTGGACGGAGTAAGAGACCTCCTGTGGGAATAGAGTTGATGATATTGCTGTGGCAGTGAAGATGAGCCATTTTCAACGGCTCCTGCGGGAGCGGAAGAGATGACACTGCAGCGGCAGTGGAGCGAGTTTGGACGGAGTAACGGAGTTCCTGTGGGAGTGAAGTTGATGACACTGCTGCGGCAGTGGAGATGAGCCATTTTCAGTTTGCTTTCCAACTATCAGGTGAGCCGGTTGGACGTAGAACTGAGCTCCAGCGGGAGTATGGAGATAACACTGTAGCGGCAGTAGAAGCAAGTTGAACAGAAAAGGAAACTCCTGTGGGAGCCGAGTCGGTACTACTGCTGCAGCAGTGGAGGCGCTTTGGGTGGAGAAACTGGGCTTCTGTTGGAGCGGAGGAGATAACACTGCTGCGGCAGAGAAAGTCAGTTGTATGGAGAAACTGAGCTTCTGTTGGAGCGGAGGGAGAGGAGATGTGAGATGAAAGGGCGGCCTCGCGGGATGATACGCATCAAAAAGTTTAAGTGGCCGAGCAAAGATAGTTGCTCACATTTATAACCATGTCTAGAAGGGTGGATGCGACCAGAATTATCCTGTCGATTTTTTCCTTGGGCAGTGAGGCCTGGAAGTTATTTGTATCCAAGTTAATGCCCAGAAATTCGATGGACGTGGCTGGACCCATGATTTTGTCTTGGACGATTGGAATCCCAAATTCAGTGAAGACCTCTTATACCCCTTTTCCACCAGCATGAACCGGGTGCTAGTTCAGAGCCAGTGCTAGTGGCAGTTCGGAGTTGGTTCGACTGACGAGCCTTCTAAGAACCGGTTTGCCTTTCCACGGGCTAGAGAGCCGCCACAGAGCCAGGGGCCTGTACCATGATGGTAGTTTAACAAACTCAGGGTTACAGGATTAGTTTAGAGTTGACAAAACCAAACCAATCTATTCAGGTTTTGTTGGTCCCATGATGCTGATCATCAGCTTTCTCTGTCAACTCAGGCTTTGATCCTGAGTTTAGGAGTTTAGCTGTGACATCAGCAGTGAACAGCCAATCACACGCTGTGGATCAGTAAAACTGAGATTCACTTCTCGCGAGAGAAGCAGCAAGGTTAATTTCTCCTGTAGAATATTACATGATTGAAAAACATTAAGAATTTAAACAAATTTACACAGCAAGAAGAAAAGAGCTGTCAATAAAAGAGTACAACTTAAAGAAAATATTCACTACGTCAATGCAAGTAAAAGTTATGAAGTTAGTTTAGTTGATATTTAGAGAGAATTGAGTAATGTAGTAATTTTTATAGCTTTATTTATTGATTTTAAAGCTTATTTGTATGACCTTTGTATAGGCTATTTATATTAATTTCAACTAAGTGCCTATTAATGATTGATTAACTAAAATACGTGTAATTGAATACGGGTATAATAATTACATAAATTATATCTAAATCATTCAAAATTATTATTATTATTATAAATAAGCATTGTTAAAAGCCAGACACTTTAGTCTTTAATAGCCATCTGCTATGTAGTGACCTTTAATTTGGAGTACAAACAGGAGGAGTGACTTTATTGCATCATAGATGTGTCACTTTGCTCACAGCTGATTGGTCCAATTTCAGTTTGATCTCTTATCCAGAACATAACCTGCCCTGGAGCAGGTTAGCCATGGAGCGTAAGTTACTATGGAGATGAACACTGCTAAAAGCCAAACCACTTTAATGGTACCTAAAACCCAGGATTAGCACAAACTAAGCTTAAACATATCTGGCTAGCCAGCTAAACCGGCTTCATGGTATAGGCCCCAGGTCTTACGTCACTGTATACGTCTCATCTTTCTCAGCAACGCTAGCGAGGCAGCGGGAAACACAAACACACCAGGCTTGTTCGAGATGCATCGGCGCTGCGCAGGCCGATCAGTGTATGATATCAAAATACCGCAAGAGCGATTCAAAAGCATAAGGAGTCATATGCTCTCGCTGTACTTTGATGTACTTTGTTTGCGATCGGGCTGCACCATGCGATGCATCTCGAACAAGCCTTCCATCAACAATGGCGAACGTTGTGTCACTATTGATACTATTCATGGCTTTACGATCCTACATCGGCATCAAAACACAGCGAATCCAACGCATTTGTGCAGCTCACCGTGATTTGAATAGACGGAGATTACAATCAAGCCGCTATTAGCTCGATTAGCTGCTATTTCAAAAATGGCGGTCACAAGTTTGTGTTGGGCTTGTTGGTCACGGTAACCCCACCCCCAGCCCCTGACGCAAGCGGTTCTTACTTCTAGACCAGCAATGTTTTGGTGCTACTTAAGAACCACTTTTCCTGGTTCGGAGCTGGTGCTTTGGGTGTGAAAAGACAAAGAACCGATTTGAAACTAGGCTCCGGCTCCAAAACCAGCACCAGCACTGCCTTGGTGGAAAAGGGTCCTTAGACTGTGAGAAGATGCACGGCTGGGATGGAGTCGGGTGGTGAGATGATTAGGAAATCATCTAGCACGTGAATTATATAGTAAATATAGAAGGAAAGATAAATTGATCTTGCGGAAGAACCGGTCCTGTGAGGGAGGGAGAAGATGTTTTATGGGAGAGTGAGTTCGGAGCCTTGTGATTACTTGCCCTGTTTGTGGTTTTGGAAGTTGGAGTGAACTTTGGAGATGGGAAAGCTGCTTGAAATGAAACGTACAATTTGTACAGTTGTGCTTTATTCATCCTCCCAGAAAAATGAACGTCAGCGATGATTAGCACTTGTCTTAACACTGTCCATTTTTCTATTGCAGGAATTGTGGGTTGTGCTGAGGTGTAGGAGGATGCTGGAGATGGTGGTGGATGTCTTGATGGTGGAGGCGAGGACAAACCTCGGTGTCTCAGGGTACGGGAGGCGGGTGGTGTTGCTGCAGGTTCGGTTGCGGTGCCCTGTTGAGCATGAGTGCTTCTTGGTTCAGTGGGATGCGACAGAGGATCCTGGGCAAGGATGGAATCGTCGTCGGACGGGAAAAAAATCTCAATCTCGGACATTGTAACAGATGGGTAGGACCAAATGCTGAAAACTGTCTAGGAATGTAGGTGAACCGACTGAGTATATATAGGCTTCCTCTCATGCTGATAGGATAGACGTGGTAATTGTTGATGACGAGTTGAGTGGATTGATTATTTGAACATGCTCCTCCCAAACTTTGTTAATGAAACGCCATTTTTGCAGTGCATTGTGGGATTGTTTAGGGAGCGAACGTTCCAGTGCACTGGATTGGTTTTGCAATTGAGACATCCCTTAAAATGGCAGACTCCCTGATCAGTGCCCTGACTACTGAACTAGGAAGCTGACTGAGATGCACCCAATGTCTTGCTCACTAAAAACTGGATTGTTTTGTTCCTGAATGTTTTTTTTTTAATTCAAATGACTCATTAAGATCATCAATTGTCACCACCTAATGGTTTAACGATACAATTTGCAGAAAGAGTCACTGAAAAAATCCAACACCACCACTTATGTTTTTAAAAATCTTGTATGATCACCAAGGCTGCATTTATTTGTCCAAAATACAGTAAAAATAGGAATATCTTGAAATATTATTGCAATTTAAAATAACTATTTTAATATATTTTAAAATGTAATTTATTCCTGTTATGTAAAGATGAATTTTAAGGATCATTACTCCAGGTGACACATGATCCTTCAGAAATATATATTCTAATATGCTGATTTGCTTAATACTTTTGTTGGAAATATGATACATTTGTTTCCAGGATTCTTTGATGAACAGAAAGTTCAAAAGAACAGCATTTGTTTGCAATTTTGTAGCATCATAAATGTCTTTACTGTCGCTTTTGATCAATTTAATTAATCCTTGCTGAATAAAAGTATGAATTTCTTTAAAAATATATTTCTGACACCCAAACCTTTGCACTCTTGCTCGTGTGATGTTGCCTAAATACACAGTGAAACATCTCTGAAGTTTATTTACCTAAAGTAATGTTGTGGTCAAACACAATTAGCCAATAGTGTTTTTTATGAATCATAAGCATTACTAATACCTAAGTGATCCAGATTCAAAATGACAAGCATATAATTATGCTCTTCAGAGTGATTAAGCAAATAATTACACTTCATCCCTCTGCATGGTCAATGAGACGGTTACTACAGCAACACTAATTGCTCACTGCACAGCACTAAAGGCGCTGATCGAACTGTGTGGGCTGCGAGTAAACATCATTTAACACAACAAGTTAGGATAAAAAAAAAAAACCTAAACGGACTAATCAATGTTAATGAAAATCCTAAATGACTTTGATGAGCTCTTCTAATTTGTTGAGCGCATGATAAAGCAAAGGGAAGCCAAAAGCCAACTGTTCTGTTTCGGCTCTGGTACTTCAAGCAAATAAAGTGAAACAAGACTGCGGTTCACACACCTGGTGGTCAGGTGTGCTGTGAGAGGGCGCTGTCGCCCCCGTGTGGCTGAGAGCGGGAAATCTGCTGGGCTGCCCTCGCAACGTCACTGTGATGGTGGTAGGAGCTTTCAGCCCTGGGGAAGACACACACATTACAGACATGTCCTATTTAAAAAAAAAAAAATCTAAAGACAAGAAATATGTTTGCCTTTTCTTTTCCCTAAATATAATAATCACAAGTTGTTTGGATGTATTGTGGGATATTTAAATAAAAACCATTAGGTGATGGAGGCATAGCTATTATGCATGCAAACACGTTATTCTGTGTTGCTTATTAATACAAATTTAATACAACCTGTTATGTTTTGTCCATAATTTATAATGTGATAAATCAGATTGACCATTTACCAGATTTAGCAAGTAGCCTAATGAATACAATTAAATAAATTCAATTTTTAGGCTATGTGATGCAGGTGAATGAATCAAATGTTTTTCATTCACCTCCTTTAAAGCCTACAGATAGTCAAAATCACAATTATCAATAACAGCATTACTATTTTTGTCAATCTAAATAAATGCATTTGATAGTTCATATTCACTTTTATCCCGTGTATTGACTTTGAACCTGATCCCATGAGTGGTTTTGCAAGGACGGAGAGTGGTGCAAGTTTGTGTTGTTATTGAGAAAATAAAACCCACGAAACTCTCAGCTTAACGCCGACCCTGTCTTCTTCCTTTCCACCAACAACAAACTTTATTACACTGGTGCCGAAAAACCCGGGAAAGGAAGAAGAGTGCAGCTGCCATCATGCAGAATCCGTCAGGATCGCCATTTGCGGACGTCATCCAATCACTCGCAGGCCTGCACCAAGAACACCACAAGGCATTGTTGGACATGAGGGAGGACCAGGAATGGCAGTTCCAGTCCCTTGTCTGTGCCCAGCAGGAGGACCGTGAGCTGTTCCGGAGCTGGATGGACCGGGAGGTTCGGACCGAGGAACGAGTCGCAGCCGTGGCGCCACCCACTCATGTTCGTCTGATGAAGATAGGAGCCCAGGACCACCCGAGGCATTCCTGGACCTCTTTGAAAGGACAGCCTAGGCGTGTAGGTGGCCACAGGATCACTGCATCTCATTCCCCTACTGACTGCGGAGGCACAGATAGTGGCCCAGCAGCTTCCGGTCCAGAACCTCCTGGTCTACCAAGACCTAAAGAGAGCCATCCTCCAGCAAGCTGGCCTCACCCCCGAGCAACATCGCCAGTGATTTAGGTCGCTGGATCTGGGGGAGAGCGGCCGGCCTTTCGTGATGGCTCAACATCTCCGGGACGCATGCCGCAGAGTGCTGGTGGTCGAGGGAGGCGCCGTGGACCAGATCATTGAACAGGTGGTACTGGAGTAGTTTATAGTGCGACTGCCCAAGAAGACGGCGCAGTGGGTCCAGTGCCACCATCCCAGTCCCACATCCCTGGACTCGGCCATCCAACTGGCCCCGGGGTCGGCAAACCCCTTCCATCTGTCTCTCTCCCTTCCTCTTTTCCTGTCTCTCCCCTGTCTCCCTCGGGCCAACCCGAAGAAGTGTACGGTTGGGCGTGTGGAGGTCAGGGTTTTCACTTGGTTCACGGACAGGTGCGTCCCCGAATTAGTAAGACAGCAGAAATTGCAACCTGTCCACGACCGAAGACCAAAAATGAGGTGAGGTAGTTCCTGGGGCTGGTGTGATATTATAGAAGGTTTGTACCTAATTATTCGGACCTCACCAGCCCACTGACTGACCTCACTAAAAAGGTAGCACCAGATCCTTTTACCCAGATAAAAGCTGCTCTGTGTGGTGGACTGCTCTTACACTTGGGTGCCGTCTTGTCTCAGGAGATAGAGGGAGAGGAACGGCTGGTGCTCTACCTAAGTCAGATGTTCTCGAAGAGAGAGACCAAGTACAGCACCATTGAGAAGGAATGTTTGGTGATCCGATGGACGGTCCTCACCCTCCGCTATTATCTCCTGGGATGGGAATTCACCTGCATGCCCCCCTGCAGTGGCTCCACCACATGAAGGACACCAATGCGCAGATCCCCCGTTGGTATCTAGCTTTACAGCCTTTTAAGTTCAAGGTGATCCACAGGCCAGGGGCGCAGGTGGCTGTGGCTGACTTTCTCGCGAGGTCTGCACAGACGGAGAGAGTAGGGAGACGAGCGGTAAGTACGTAGGTCGAGTGCATGATGATAAACACCTGTGTCAGCTTGCAGTAATTGGCGCAGAGACCGGATAAAGCCACGCTGGAACAATGGCTGGGGAGAGAGACCAGCTGAGGACTCGTGGGTGGCGAAGCTGAGGAGAGCCGGACAATACTGTGTTTATAGAGACTGAGGGTGCTTTCACACCTGCCTCATTTAGTTCGGTTGAATCGTACTAGAGTTTGTTTTACCCTTTGGTGCGGTTCGTTTGGTCAGGTGTGAAAGCAGCAATCGCACTCGGGTGCGCACCAAAAGTGGACCAAACAAGCGTACCGTACGCTTTCAAACGAACTCTGGAGCGGTTCGTTTGTGGTGAGAACGTGATCCAACCTCGAACAGACCCAACTGCAACAAGTACTGATCATTTTTGGACTAAACCAGCTGCGCTGTGCATTATGTGATGAGGAAGTGTTTGTTGACAGTTTGCGGACACAAATTTGGAGTAGTGAGGAGGTGCGGAGCCTCATAGAAATTTGGTCTGATGACCATATTAGGTCCCAACTTTCGAAAACTCACAAGAACAGCACGATCTTCGCTTGAAGTGACGAGCGATGCACGCTCGCCGTTTGCAGTGCATTAGAACGTTGTTTTCAAGCCGCATCCGTGCTTCATTATAGAAATGTATTGTTTGTATATTGTGGTGTATACAAACAATGTAATAGATTATGGCCAGGGACAAAACCAGCCTGCGCAGTCACAGTTTAGGAAATACGAATTTGTGCCAATACGAATTTGTGCCAATGAGCCAATGAGTGATGTGGATGTTGTCATGTGACTGCATTTTGGTTCGTTTCAACTGGTTCGGACCAAAGCAATCCGTGTGGTGTGAAAACAAACCAAAAATGGTACAATGTACAATTGTTTGTCCTTGGTTCGGACCAAATGAACCGAACTAGAGATGTGAAAGCACATTAAGTTTATATGTTTATGACAGAGCGTGAAGCAAAAGTGGTGTTATTGAGAAAATAAAACCCATGAGTCTCAGCATAACGCCGACCCTGTATTCTTTCTTTCCACCAACAACAAACTTTATTACAGCGAGTAAATTATGGGATTCTTTTAATTTTGGGGTGAATACCTTTAAGAGTGTATGATTGGATCATTATTGCAGTGAGTATTAAGTTTCTATCATGTTATAGGTTTGTCATGACACATCAAGACCATATTTCAGGATGACAATGTCGAGATTCATCATGGAATTTCTTTCATTAATTACTCACCCTCTTTCCAAACCCGCATATTCGGAACACACAAAATATTTTTGATGAAATCTGAGAGATTTCTGTCCCTCCATTGACAGCTACGCAAATACCACTTTGACGCTTCAAAAAATTCATAGAGATTGTAAAACTAATCCATATGAATTGAGCGGTTTAGTCAATTTTCTGACGGGACACGATCACTTTATATGATGAACAGATTTCATTTAGGCTTTTATTCACAGATAAACATTCATCAACTCACACATCAGTTTTGGTAGAAGCTCAAGCATGTTCACTTGATGTGCAAGAACCAATGCGCAATTTTTTCCTAAAGATGGTTTCTGTCATTGTAGGCAGTTTTTAAAATGCTGATTTAATTTCAAGTGTTCGTTTTTTAAATAAGTTTAGTTTAGTTAGTTATTTCATGCTATAAAAACAGGGGGTGTGACGTCATGATTGACAGCTTCTCTGAGTGAAGTTGTCACTGAGGCACCAAGTGACTTTTTTCGGGAGGAGAGTGAAGCTTTAGCTTTAATTTCTACATTTCCATAACTATTTATTTCACACAAACATAATGAATTGTTCTGCATCTGTGAGAGTGTGGGCGGCTTTTGACATTGCGCCTCTACTTCCTGCTTTCTACTGCGCAGACTCCGGTCCCGAGATCACTACTGCGCAGACTCAGTCCCAAATCTGTGCAAGATGTCAGTGCCATATTCGGACCTCCAGAGGCTTCAGTTACTTCAGTGGAAGCCAATGAAGTTGCGTCGTCCACATTTTTTTACGGTCTATGTGCACAGCACATTTGAGCTTCAGCAAGAACCAATGAGGTTCATTCTGGTGTTACGCAGCACGTTTGAGCTTCAGCAAGAACCAATGAGGTTCATACTTGTGTTACGCAGCATGTTTGAGTTTCTGCAAGAACTAATGAGGTTCATTCTTGTGTTACGCAGCACGTTTGAGCTTCTACAAGAATCAACAAGGTTCATTCTTGTGTTACGCAGCACATTTGAGTTTCAGCAAGAACCAATGAGGTTCATTCTTGTGTTACGCAGCACGTTTGAGCTTCAGCAAGAACTATTAAGGTTCATTCTCATGTTATGTAGCACGTTTGAGGTTCAGCAAGAACCAAATAAGTTTGTGTCTCTTCAGAAATTTTGGACTAAACCACTCCATATGGATTAGTTTTACAATCTCTTTATGAACTTTTTGAAGCGTCAAAGTGGAAGTTACGCAGATGTCAATGAAGGAACAGAAAGTTCTCAGATTTCATGAAAGAAGATGATCAAATTTGGAATGAGATGAGGATGAGTAATTAATGACAATTTAAATTTTTGGGTGAACTAACAAATGAAGATGCATTTACTTGAGATGCAATATGACATTAAATATTAAGTCTTTCTGTGAAATTGATAAAAATAAAGCGAGCTTAGGATTAAAACCAACAAATACCTGCCAATGGACTCAAAATCAACTTAATTCAAAAGGGAAATTTGTATAATTCATTGACAAAAATGTGTTCTTTTTTGAAGTAGAAACTCATTTTGATTTTTCAAGACTTAAGTGGGGTTAGGGTAAATGGAAGTAAATGGCCCTTGATTTAAATATGTTTAGATATTTGTTTTGGAAAACAGGACAAAAATACTGAGGAAGATGCAAAAATAAGACTTTTAAAACCATTAGAAACCCTGAAAATATACTGGATACTACATACTAATAAAATAGCGATTAAGTATGCACAAACATATTGGTGTGCATATTTAATTCAGCAAGTGTGGTCCATTTAAATACCCAGTTTATTTTGCATTTTGAATCAAATTGTCAATCAGATAAATCAGTGGATGTTCAGACCAGAATTCTGCTTAATGCAGAGTAGACACTGACTAACGTTTAAAAAAATAAATAAATAATACAATTGACAGAACATTTGCATAATGTATACAGTCTACACACGGCAGAAATAGTCTCAGTATTGCATTTGACCAAACAACTATGGATTAATAATCCATAATTTGGTTTTTGGTTTTGTTTTTTATTGGCACTGCATTTAAATAACTTCTGCAAACAATAGAGAACACTCATGCAGTTTGGGAGAAGATGAAAACAGAAAACAATAATGACACAAAGAAGAGGAAGGAAAAAACATTTGCTGTTGGGGATTTAATGAATGTCTTTGTGAGTAGCGCAAGCCTTATGATTTACATACACCTCATCCAACAGAAACTGGTAAACAAATAACAGAAATGAAAAAGGAAACCAACTGAAAACAGAAAAATGGAACAAAACAACAGTGAGGTGGTCACAGTAAGCACATCGAATGAAGCTGGTGATGTGGGAATTTATCACAGCTGTCATTTTACAGCACTGCCATATAAATATTTTGGTCCTTTGTGCATAACAGCAGTTTGATTTAAAGGTTGACCCCTAGAATGCACTAAAATGAACAACTTGTATAAAAGTACATTAGTTTGCAAGCGGAACTTAATCAGCCCAATAGTTGTAGATCACCCAAACAATTATTTTTACATGCATAAAAAAATGTGCAAATCTACACAAATGTTTGTTTATGGTACATATTTACATGCTCAGCTGGATGTTTATTGCTCTTTCAGAACATTTACCTGCCCAACACCTTTTTTTGGGGTAATCCTTTTCATGGATTCCACCTTTGACCTTACTGCTACTCTAGTCACCTGAGTCCCTACTCATCGCGGACGCCTCTGTTTGGAACGCTGTGTCATCAGTGGTGACGATGACGTACCCGTGCTCTGACTGGAGACGTGGGCCAGTCCTGGCAGACTATTGGCTAGTTTGGCCAGGCCGCCGTTGGTGAGGAGCTGGTGGATCGCTGTTGTTTTGGTCATCCCGGAGCCAGTAGACACGACCGGCACTGCCCGCACTAGCGTCCCGCTTCCCGAGCTGAGAGAGCTCAACACCTGGGGCTTCCCTCCTGACATCTGAAGAACACGACACGCAGACAAGATGGAAATATGCAAGCATGTTTATTATAAGGGATGCAAAAGCATGCATCTCTTAAAGGGATGGTTCACCCAAAAATGAAAATTAGCCCATGATTTACTCACCCTCAAGTCATCCTAGGTGTACATGACATTCTTCTTTCAGAGTTATATTAAAAAAGGCCAGGCTAATCCAAGCTTTATAATGGCAGTTATTGTTGCTCTGTTTTTGAAGTCCATAAAAAAATGCATCTGTCCGTCAAATAACGTGCTCCACGCGGCTCCTTCTGAAGCGAATCGATGCGTTTAAGAGAAATATCCATATTTAAAACTTTATAAAGTAAAGTTCCGTCCGATCGCCTTCTGTGAAAAAAAGTGTTGAAAAGCTGTTCAAAATGCGTCCATGACGTCTGAAGCATTTTGAACTGCAGATGCACTTTCAACACTTTTTCCATAAATTGAATACAGAAGGCGATAGGCCGAAACATTACTTCATTAAGTGTTAAATATGGATATTTCTCTTACACAAACGCATCGAATCGCTTCAGAAGGCCTTTATTAACCCCCTAGAACTGCGTGGAGCACGTTATATGACAGACAGATGCATTTTTATATGGACTTCAAAAACAGAGCAACAATTACTGCGATTATAAAGCTTGTAAGAGCCAGGGCTTTTTTAATATAACTCCGATTTTATCCGTCTGAAAGAAGAATGTCATGTACACCTAAGATGACTTGAGGGTGAGTAAATCATGGGCTAATTTTCATTTTTGGGTGAACTATCCCTTTAAGACAAAGATATGTGTCTAAGCAGCATGCTGAGTGACTGGGCTGGCACCTGTGTGGTGGAGGGGACGCCTGGTGATTTCGTGTTGATCTCCTGCAGACTGAGGCTGAGGCCCTGCAGCAGACTACTGGCAGAGGGAGCTGAAGACACACAGACAAAAAGGATTAAAACTTTTTGGATTCAAAAAAAGATTCAACTTTTGTCAGCTATTTCTTCATTTAGGGTGTATTCACACCCTAGTTCAGTTCGCTTGGCTTGTTTGGTCCAGACCAAAAAAAAAACAAAAAGAAAAACTCAGTCCTGGTCCGCTTAGCGTTCATAATTTTAACATCGAACCTAAAGGCACAGGGATATGTTCACAACCTCAATGGTTGGCTTCTTTTATGTATATTTCGCGACAGAACTTACCAAACATCCAAAACAATGCTGTGTGCTGGGCGAAATGTGCACGTTGTGCGTGCGTAGCTACATATGATGGTATTTTGACCAGCTGAGAACTTGTGAAGAGCTTTTAAAACTAAGATCTGCTGCGAGGAGACGCGGTTCTGACGCCTGTACCGAACTGTGATGGGTAACATCAAGTCCTGTCAGGGTTTCTGCAGGTTTCACCAAGTCAAATTTAAGACTTTTTAAGACCTTTTTAAGACCATTATGAATTAAATTTAAGGACTATATCACACAATAAAAACTTACAAAGGAAATGCAGAATCACAAAATTACTTGCAAAGCAAAATAATTAATTTATTATTTCTCATAGCTCAATCCCACTAGGATTTTTTTTTTAAATGCACAAAAAATAATATACATATATACATATATATATATATTTTTTTTTTTACAAATTTTTACTGATTTTGTGGTTGTCATTTTCAGAAATGTGCATGTTGTTTTTTTTTCATAATTAGGATGCCATATTTACCATATTATGTTAGATGCACAAAAGTCACACATGACAATAAAAGGTCCAGTGGTGTGCTATCTAGCTTTAATAACATGATCGCTTAAAGTGGGAAATATGACCAAAATCTTACAAGTAAACCACATCAATAAGCAATTGCTTAATATAAGTAAAAAGTTCTCAAAATAATCAAGTAAAGGGTGTGTATTTGTGTGTATTTAATCGTATTTGTGTGTAATGTGTGTATTTAATCGTTCAGGGGCAATAAGCCTAGAAATAGAAGATATTCGCGCGAGCACTGACAGGCGGCAAACGCGTGCACAGAATCCACAGTTAGTCCGACATCGGTCAGTAACGAACTGATTTCGTGGTTTATTAACTTTTTTTTAGTGCTATCAGGCATATCATACTTCTATTTGGTCATTATGCGAGATAGCAGGTCAGAAAGATTCGTCTTTGCTTTCCCGATTGGGGAACTATAAGAACTGGAGAACTGAAGCTGAAGAATAAAATCCGTTTGATGTGTCTGTGGTACAATCCGAAAGAGACTCGTGCAAATAACACGAAAGCTGGTTAGCTGCAATATAAGATGCATGGTGGTCTCATTTGTAGTTGTAATTCAGCAAACTATAGTTGGACTACCGAAACAAAGAACTACTCAAAAGCGCTGCGGGAGCATTTCAATGAGCATTAGAGGTAGCGTTACATAGACGAAGGAAAATTAAGACCCGTTGAAAATGATTTAAGACCTAGAACTCAATACTTCAGCAAATTGAAGACTTTTTAAGGCCTAAATTAAGACTTTTTAAGACCCCCACGGGAACCCTGCCTGTTTTTGGTTCGTTTACATGTCTTTGGTCCGTGTTGCGTTCATATTTCATTTGAACCGTACCAGAGTTCGTTTGGATCCGGGCCGAGACCCATCTTTTCAGTGGTCTCGTTCCTCTTGTTTAGTGCTTATATGCAGATTTAAATGTTAAAGCTGATAGAACAATGATGAGAATATTGCTTCAGAATACATTATATTTACACCGCAAAAAAAGCAAAAAGCAAAAGCAAATAGAACCCATTATAAATCACTAACACTGTCTACACTGATACAGTATACAGATGCCTGTTCACTTCACTCCACGCTGAAGTCTGACCAACAACAGGACAAACGGAGGAGTAAAAAGAAGCATTAAGGAACATTTGCAATGACGCATCCTGTTTAAACAGCTTGTTTGCATCCCTGTAAAGACTTCAGAAGGATCCCAGTGTCAGGAACAAGTTGTGGTCTTTTGTTGAAAGATGAAGCAGCCGACTGTATTGGATCTGAGAGCAGCTGCATCATAAACCGCATGTAAACCATTTCATAATGCTGTCTGTAAATAATGACTTTATATGGATAGTGTTTTCAAAACACTCATGTGCAATAGCGAGTGGGAAATGATGCCGTTTCCTATGCAGTGACATTAGCCAATCACAGGGTTCCCACGCTTCTTGAAAGTCCTTGAATTTGAGACACATGGATTCAAGGCCTGGAAAGTACTTGAAAACAAACATAGGTCCTTGAAAGTGCTTGAATTAGGCATGAACTACATTTTGTTAGAGTAGCATGGTGCTATTTTACAAAAATTGGCCTTTATGCGCTACCAGAGCCAGAAAAAAAAAAAAAAAAAAAAACAGCGCTTGGGGAGGAAGCGGGAAAAACATGAAAAAATGCTGTGTGAGCGGCTGGATCGTGATGACGTGCAGGCAGCTCTGCATAATGAGGAGCTTTTTAACTAGCTTAGTGACAAGTGCGTGCAAATTCAATGATGCTTGGCTCAGTGTTGAGCTACATAAAAATTGGTTTATCAAAGTTCCAACGAATAACGCTTAATAAAGTAGTGTTTATCAGCGCAGCACTCCTTTGTTGACAGAGGTTACCGGGGAAACCAATATATTTCTGCTGTTCCATAAGTGCCATCTACTGTCAAAGAGTGAAATTGCATTTTCAGCACATCAGTTGGTTTGTTCAGACTAATGCATATATTAACCCATATTTTAACACAGCTTACACACAGTTGTAAATGTTAACTGGTGGATTGATGAGAAGCTAATGTTTAAAAATGTTTAATTAATGCATATAATTTAAACTTATAATTTAGATTCTTCTCTTGTTTTAAAAAATGTCTTAAAGGCTGAAATGTGTAGTTTTTATAAATATATTTTATAAAACTTGCTTTTGTCAACTTATTATCTGAACTGTAAATTTGTCTCACCCTGTGCAGGTCTTAAAAGCCTTAAAATAGATTTTTAAAAAGGTACTATGTACAGGCGATTAATAAATAATTTTACATATTTTTAATGCCGAACAATGAACTTATTGTTAACTTAGTCCATATATTTTCATTTAATTGGAAAATTCATGTATACAATATTATCTCTATATTTAGATCTTTTAATTAAGTAATGTATTGTGCTTGGTTTAAAGTAAAAGGTGATTTAAAAAGTCCTTGAATCTAGCGTTCATGAAAGAGTGGGAACCCTGCAATCATAACAGTGGCCGTTTACTGACAAGCCTTAAAGAAGGCGCCCCTTAAAAACTGGTTATTTCAGACAGAGGGTCAAAATGAGGGTTGAAAATGTGCTTTTCCACGTGCATATTAGTTTTTTTTGTATGCAAAAATGTGAACCTCAAGGAACATATTTTCTTCTTTTTTAAAGTGTTGTTTCTGCTCCATATGGGAGTAACATTGGTTTTGAGCGTATGCTAGTGGCGACTAACAACAAACTCTTGCTTATATATATATATATATTTGTGTACTGTATGTTGAGAAATTCCTCATTTTCACTTTATTTTTCGCGAAGCTTTATTTTGCTTCGTTTCTGCTATGATAAAGAGACCTCTACTCTTGCATTGCATGTTCATGCATTTTGGGGGCGGAGCAATGAAGGGAGGGGTGTGCTTGTTTGTTTGTTTTATTTTTCTCAGAAAATCGCTACACCTTTAACTTTACCTTTAAAATGTTAAGCAATCAGTTTTTTTATTTTATTTAGAATGTAATGTTTATATTTTAACCCTTTTTTGCACATACTATTTAGCATATAGTGTTGTCTTTTTGGTCAACTATATTCCATGTTGATAAAGTCACAGTAAGTGTTCAATGATGTTGATGTCGTCTCGTCTTAGTCTTGGAAAAAAAGGTAAGCAAACATTTTTTGTCAGTTTTCATAAAGAAAATGAACACTTATTTAAACTTGAGCTTGCAGATGACTCATTTACACTCAGCATTAACATGAGACCTGTATCTGATGTTGTGCACATACTCATTGTACTTCGCACAGGGGCCATTTTTCCATTGCAGACTAATTTTAAATATTGCACGGGAAACCGAGATCTGATAAATTATCCAGGAAGAGAAGCCACTTGATGTTGCCACGTGTAAATGCACTGTGCCCTGATTGGCTGATAACCCAATTTGCTTCATCAGATCATGGAGATCGCATCTTAATGCCAAGTGTAAATGCAGCCTCTGTTGGCAGAATTTGAAGGTTGTGGTACCTTGTGCAGTGGAGGGGGCCTGAGCCTGGACAGGAGAGGAAGAACCCGACATTACGCTCCCCTGAAGGCTGTGAAATGACCCCTCACTGGAACCCAAAACTCCAGACACATCTGCCAAACCTCCTGACCTAAGAGAGCACAGGATACCAGCTCAGAATCAAGCCACCATAAACACAGATGCTGCTATAATCCAACAAGAAACAAAATGATCACATTCTACACTTTGGTAGTTTGTCTTTTCTTCAACGTTCTATGTATAAGTGGAAACTTACAAAACATAGTCTAAATGCAGTGTAATGAAGTTATGAAAGCATGGGTACATTATCTGATCTGATACAGCATGATATTGCATAAACCATGCAAATGTCACAATAAAAACACAGGTCTTAAACAAACCATTGGGCAGGGTTGCAATCTCGTTAAACAACACATAATTTCCTCAAAATTAAAGGGTTAGTTCACCAAAAAATTTAAATTCTGTCATTGTTTACTCACCCTCATGTCATTCCAAACCCATAATACCTTCGTTCATCTTTGGAACACAAATTAGAAATTTTTGATGAAATCCAAGAGCTTTCTGACCCCTCAATAGACAGCTATTTAATTAACACTTTCAAGGTCCAGATAGGAAGAAAAGAAATTTGTAAAACAGTCCATGTGACTCCAGTGGTTCAACCTTAATTTTATGAAGCGACGAGAATGCTTTTTGTGTGCAAAAACAAACAAAAATAATGACTTTATTTAACAATTTCGTTCTGGCCTGTGCCAGTCTCCTACGCTGTTTATGTTGTAAATACAGTGCAGATCCCTTGCATGTGTCGTGGTGCTCACATGAACAGCATCGGCTGCCGTAGAACTCGAAAGCACTGCACTATTTACAATGGAAACTGCGTAGGAGACTGGCACAGGCTTGACCGAAATTGTTGAATAAAGTAATTTCTGTTTGTTTTAGTGCACAAAAAGTATTCTCAAAGATTCATTAAATTAAGTTTGAACCACTGGAGTCACATGGACTATTTTAACAATGTCTTTACTTCCTTTCTGGGCCTTGAAAGTGTTAATTAAATTGCCGTCTATGAAGGGGTCAGAGAGCTCTCGGGTTTCATCAAAAATATCTTCATTTGCGTTGCGAAGATGAACGTCTGACGGGTTTGGAATGACATGAGGGTCAGTAAATGATGACAGAATTTTCATTTTCAGACAGGCCTGTCCATACCAAGTTGAAAGTTCAGTGCAAAATGTTGGTTCATTTGAATGAACGCCTATTAATGCATCTGTTCAGAAAGACATTTGCATGCCATCAATGCAAAAAATGTTTAATGGTTCTAATCTCTTTTCCATCACATTTTGAATAAAGCTGGCCAGTAAGATTCACGCTTTTGGTCGCATGAGCCACTGCCATTACATAAAACTATGACTGGACTTTCTTGCTAAGTGATATTGAACAGCAGAGGAAGAATCTGGAAGAGGGTCTCTTCTCTGTACTCTTGTATATAGTGTTGTGTGATAAACACCATGGCGAATACTGACTCTGAAAATCTGAATGGTTGTTTGAAAACATGCAAATACAAATGTTTTGCTTTTCTTCTCCATGCCAGAGTAATTCTCTTCTGTATGCACCACCTACTGTGAGGAAGTGAAATTGCTTTTTCATTCAGTTCATCTGCTATTTTTTACACATTGGTCAGGTAAATGGCATGAATGTCTGTTTTGAACAGTCGTGTTTGTATGAACAGGCCTTACGAGTCTTTTTTCTCTTTTGTACAATCTATCTGGTGTGTTAGATAAAAGGTACCTTTGTGCACTGAGAAGCTCAGACAGCTCTTTGGCCCCCGATACCGTCTGGCCCATTGTGAGTCCCAGGGGTTTTCCTGACAAACCCACTGTACAAAAAAACAGGAATACAACTGTAAACACCTTGAGATGGCAAGACAACAGCTGAATCCGAAATCGCCCCCTATACCCTCAAACTGGGCAGTATTTGAGGGGACAGCCATTTGTAGTGGTGTCCGAAACCATAGTGGACGTTATTGAGTGCACTCATTCAATCCCACATTGCAGCGCAATAACCAGTGTACAGCCGATGTACACACAACAGCTGTCCGACTTCACGCACTCGTTTTCATTCACTCCTTCAAGTGAAAAATATTAGTTGACTAACGTAGGGAATAGTGAATGAGGGTTTAGGGGGCAATTTCGGATTCAGACACCTTTTTCAAATTTGATGTGGGAAGGAATGTGTATTACACAATATTTAATTACATATTGGCTTCACTGAAGAAGTACACCAACATTCAAGACTATGGGGTCAGAAAGTTGTTTTTGAAAAATAAACAGTTTTATTCAGCAAGAATGCATTAGATTGACCAAAAGTGACAGTAAAGACATTTATGATGCAGAAGACTGTATTTTAAATAAATGTTGTTCTTTTGTACTTTCTATTCCTCAAAGAATCCATTAAAAAAGTATCACGGATTCAACAAAAATATTAAGATATTATTAATATTAAACATTTATTATTATCAATGTTACCTGAGCAGCACATCATCATAGAATGATTTCTCAAGGATCATGTGACTGAAGACTGGAGTAATGATGCTGAAAATTCAGCTTTGAAAACATGAATAGATTACATTTGAAAAAATATTAAAATAGAAAGTTATTTTAAATTGTAATAATATTTCAAAACATTAATGTTTTTAACAAGTTTTTAATCAAATTAATGCAGCCTCGGTGAGCATAAAACCTTTTTTTTCAAAAACATAAAATAAATCTCACCAACCCCAAACTTTTGAACGGCAGGGTGTCACTGCATCAACCAGCCCAACTAATGGGGTAGTCAGGTGATTCATTCAACATGACACACAAAGAGAAGTTAATGTTTTAGCGCATGTTGTGTGGATCTGATATCTGAAAAATTATTATTAAGAAAATGGCTCACTCACAAGCAAATTAAAGTAATCAATCTGGCTGAAAATGGCTTAAATCAAAACTTCTCATTCTGTTTAAATGCATCAATATGTAACACATTGTTCAATCAGCGGCTCAGTGGGCTGAATGAGGGCTTTTGTTTTCATTACCTTCCTGAGCAGTGGAGCCAGCCGTGCTTCCTGCCGCGTCTCCATGGGAGACGATGGTGACTTTGATCTTGGCTCTTTTGGAGGCTTTGGTGGGAGTGGGACTGGGAGTTTGTCTTCTCTTGAGATGGAGCCTCATGTCGTCTCGGTCCAAACCCTCCACCTGCTCACTGGGCACCGGCACTGAAACACATGATGCTGACGGGTTAAGCTCCAACAGTCTCCCATAGCCTCAAGCTCACTGAGGGGTTCATAAGGTGCCAATACAGATCACATGAAAAGCTGCAGAGGTCTCTGGGTACAGATTAAGACGAATTATGCTTATGCCAGAACCTGCGCAAAATTCCCTTTATAAAACCCAGTCAGTGCAAGATTGTGCGTACATGCATTTCCACCCAGTCTCCTCCCCGAAATAACCATATATGGAGCTTACAACGCCTAGATTTAAATTAAAATAGTCCCCCTCATTCTTTTCCACTGGCCAAAGGGTATTTTTAATAGTTTTAAACTAATCAAATCTATGCAAATTAGTTTTAAACATATTTAGGATGTGTATAAGTTTTAATGGAAACAGATAGGCCTTATTTTTCCATTTTAAATTATTGTCCGACTCAGCACGTCACTGACAAGTCATTTTAAAAATAAAACGTGCATATCTTCACGTCTCTATCCTTCAATACTGTGGTAGCCTACTTTTCATATTGTAAAGACCTTTAGGCTACTGTCTGTCTGTGCACGACGCCAACAGCACCAAGCAAGTGCTGAAAATAAAGCCATCTTCTACTCAACCTGCTGTTGTTCCAATGCCCTATGTCCTTCTATCTTTTTCGGACCACAAAAGCAGAACGTTTAAAAATAGTTCTGCACGCGCTCCTCCATATAATGGAGCCGAGCTCAGTATTTTGACTGAATAATACGGTTTCTTTCTCGCAAAACTGTATAGTATTCCTCCTGAACACTTTCCATATATGGCACGCGTTTCACTGTATCATTGCGTGATACTTTTGTATATTTTTTGTAATGTTTTAGCCTGGTCGCTATTCACTGCCATTACATGGAGGAGCGCGTGCAAAACAATTTTTTTACCTTTCTACTTTTGAGGTCCGAAAAAGATAGAAGGACATAGGGCATTAGAACAACAGCAGGTTGAGTAAAAGATGGCTTTATTTTAATTTCAGGGTGAACTATCCCTATAAAAAGCCAATAAGTGCAATCTAACTAAATCTAATTTCAGCCCAGTGCATTGAATCAATGCTATTGACGTGAAACATCAGCTACAGCGTTACCCTGGTGATGCGTTGCTCATTGATTGAGCCTTGTAAAGTGGTGTTTAAAGTTAAATTAATTTCAACATCTTGTTTCATGAATGAATCACCGTTTTTTTTAAAGCGTATTAGTTCAAATGAACGGTTTAAAGGGATAGTTCACCCAAAAACGAAAATGTGATGTTTTTCTGCTTACCCCTAAGGCATCCAAGATGTAGGTGTCTTCGTTTCTTCAGTAGAACACAAATGAAGATTTTTAACTCCAACCGTTGCTGTGTGTCACTCATATAATGCTTGTCAATGGGGTCGAATTCTATTAGAGTAAAAAAAACATGGACATACAACTTCAAATTAAACCCTGTGGCTCGTGACGATACATTGATGTCTTAAGACACGAAACGATCGGTTTCTGAGAGAAACCGAACGGTATTTATGCAATTAATATCACCTCATATCAGACGAACGCTTCAGCTCTCCAGACTGCCATCATTTCCCGTGAGTGAGGTCAAAGATATGTAAAAGTAGATCCTCATTAGTGCCTGCGTGGATCGCTCGAATGAGGATCTACGTATACATATCTATGACCCGGCCGGAATTTTGACCTCACTCACGGGAAGTGATGGCAGTCTGGAGAGCTGAAGCGTTCGTCTGATATGTGGTGATATATTTGCATAAATACCATTCGGTTTCTGAGAGAAACCGATCGGTTCGTGTCTTAAGACATCAATGTGCCGTCACGAGCCACGGGGTTTAATTTGAAGTTGTCTGTCCATGTTTTTTTTACTCTAATAGAATTCGACCCCATTGACAAGCATTATATGAGTGACACACAGCAACGGTTGGAGTTAAAAATCTTCATTTGTGTTCTACTGAAGAAACGAAGACACCTACATCTTGGATGCCTTAGGGGTAAGCAGAAAAACATCACATTTTCGTTTTTGGGTGAAATATCCCTTTAATGATGACACTCTCATTAAGACAGTCCCTTGCCGCCACCTGCTGGTGTAACAATGTAACAGCACTGCAATTAAGTTCAGTTTTTAAGTCTTGCAGGCTCTTTAAAGGTGTAGTGTGTAGTAGTTATGAGGATCTATTGACAGAAACGCAGTTTTCAGTGGTGTATAAAGACCTTACATAATGTACTGTTATGTTTTTATTACCTTAAAATTCTATTTCTACATACACCGTGGTTCCCCTCACAGTGAAATCGCCATTTTGCGCCGTCATGTTTCTACAGTAGCCCTAAACGGACAAACTTCTCTACAGAGCACTAGCTACTCTCTGCTCTCTCTGACGACGACATTTTTGTCCTGTGTCGGCCACCGAGGCTTTGAAAGGAAGGGGGGAGCGGTGGGTGATTGCAATTCAAAACCTTGCCAGAAATCACAGAAAAACTTGACAGATGCCAATAATAAAAAATAAAAAAATAGGCCTAGGCAATGTATCGATCAAATAATATCTTAAAAGTGTTAACATGTCAAAAGCTAAACAAGGCACCTACTGTTAGGGGAAATGAACAATGACAAATGTTTTTACTATAATGCAGGAAAATGCCTATTTTTCCACACACACCAATTTAAGATAGATTGTGTCAGGAAGAACATAAATTTGCAAGCAGTCATTATTTAAAGCATTAACTATTGTTATTGCCTTTTGCAAACACAAGCAGGTGAAACATTAAAAGGGACGTATATGTGATACAGACATGACAGACAACTTTAAAGAAAGACATGAAATGGGCAGACAGATAATAGAATGAAGGAAAAAGAGAGGGAGAGAGATACTCACCAAAGAGACATGAAGGGCTGCCAGGAGGAATGCTTTTCCTCACCAGCATATTATGTTTCATAAAAGCAGCGAACTGAGCTGTGGCGAACGGAAGACAAAGATGGAGAGAGTGAAGAAGGAAGGCACATGGGATAGAAAAGACAGGAATCACACACAACATTACTGCTTGATGGGATCTGGGATTCTCCTCAATATAAAGATGCTGTGACTATACATCCCAGATGGTTAACATCAGCTCTCTGATCAAGGGTTAACTGTGTAGACCTTGTCATTTAACATGCACAGGCATCAGCAGAACAGCTCAGGGTTAAGAGAGGCCCATCAGGCTTAAACATGATTTAGTGTTCAAGTTACGCAGATACACACAGGACACACTCTTCAAAAACAGAATGGAACAGAACACAGGGGTCATGAGGAAAAGTTATGTAATGTCATTTGTGTCCCGCAAGGCAAAAATAACCTTTAATAACTATTAAACACAGCACAGATCAAATGCATCCTACATGTAAGCTTTCTTAGGGTTTTGGTGCCGAATCTTGTGAATTTGCTCCTGGAAAGATACATACCTTGTGCTTGCTTGTGTGTGAGCACAGTTCCTGAGCGCTGCATATGGGTCTTGAGTAGCTGGGTGGCAGTAATGAGACTGGATTTCTGAGCTGGAGAAAGCCCGACGGTCTTGGGTTTGGGACTGGCTGTCGGACTACTGCAGACACTGGACATATCCTAGAGGGGAAACAAAATTACTTTAGTTTAACTAAATTATCTACATGTTCTGATGGGTTTTAGGCATATTGCTATAATTAATAATAATAATGTGTTACATTTATATAGCGCTTTTCTGGGTACTCAAATCGCTTTACATGGAAGGGGGGAATCTCCTCAACCCCCACCAATGTGCAGCATCCAGCTGGATGATGTGACGGCAGCCATATTGCGCCAGAACGCTCACCACACACCAGCTGATTGGTGGAGAGGAGGCCGAGTGATGAAGCCAATCAGGATATGGGGATGATTAGGAGGTCATGATGGACAGAGGACAATGGGCAAATTTGGCCAGGATGCCGGGGTTACACCCCTACTCTTTTTCAGAAGGACATCCTGGGATTTTTAATGACCACAGAGAGTCAGGATGTCGCTTTAATGTCTCATCCGAAGGACGAGACTTGTTACATTATAGTGTTCCCATCACTATACTGGGACCCACACAGACCACAGGGTGAGCTGGCCTTACTAACACATACTATGCATTTATGAGTCTATGTAGTTACAGATAACTCTTTCAAACTAACACTTACATTGCACACATCCGCTGCTATAGAGTGCTACAGTGATGACGTAATTTTGTACTAGGGATGTAACGGTGAGGTAATTTTCCCACTGGTTAAATCAAAGTGTGACCACACCGGTAATAACATTGGAGTTTTTCCCTCTTTTCTACCTCGCTTATGAATGTTAGTGCGCATTTTACTTTCGGCAATTCAGGGGCGGCAATTGCTTGAATGGTGGGTTCATTATTTTTCCTAACACAACAACAAAAAAAGTACAATTACAAACTCGGTTTTATTAACAAAACGAATGAGCATGGCAGCCTCATTCTTGTGGTGTGTTTGAAGGTGTGTGCGTAAATTAGAAATGTTACCTTCCGCAATAGTCTTGTCAGTCAGCTCGCCTCACTTTCGTCATGTGATAAATTCAATCTGACTCGTGCAGCTGATCTGTGCTGCAACTCTCATTCGGCTCACGCTGCATTCATTTTTTCACTGTAGTGTCTGTTCCCTAACTGAACTTAATTATTGTTATTACTATTAAAAAATCAATACGACAGTGGGTGGCTGGTTTCGTGGTGGGAAAGTGATGTAATCTGTGTGTGGCTGAATACCGTGCAACACTGGTAACACTATACATTAAATACACAAAATACATTATATTCAACATAATATAAAGTCATTTAATGTAGCAATGTCACTGGAACACCGCACACACAGACTCAACCGGTGCTCGCTATGTCCTGCCTTCATATATATATATAAAAATGAAATAACGATACTGAGTGAATGCTCTCCGCATATACAGGGTATATACAGAACTTCTTAAGTTGAATTAAATACCTTTTACTACCTTTTTTAATACCGTAAAAATATTTTTTAATACCAGCGCGACTTCAAGCTGCAACTATAGTAGCGTAAATGAAATATCTTTCCAAATGGAATAACATATTGCATCACAATGTAACAAGGTAATTTTAACTTAACATCAACTGCCCACAGAGATGAGAATAGAAATAAAGACAGAAGAGGAAGGAGACATCTTCTTCATAGTTCGTGCAGTGTACAGAGGGAAACGAGAGCAATTTTCACGGCGCAATATAGATTTTTTTTCTTTTTCGTTTTAAATCATGAAGGCGAGTCGGTGGATATCACACAAAAACGCAATGTGCGCGAGAGTCGGTGAAGTCTCAAACATAGTCAATTATTCACTACAGAAAGTGAAAGTAAAATCTGACAAGCTTTCGGCGCATATTCTCACAGAGACAAGAGATATCTCGTTATTTATATAAATCTGCTTTAACATATGCTGATAACGTATAGCCTATAACTGTCTGAATTTATATTCTTAATATTTCTCTTGTGGCCCATATTGTGAAACAAATTAGAAGAGAAGTATAGGCCCATTTCGTGTTAAACAAGTTGTTTTTGAAATAAAGCTGCTCTTACTTTCTGATAATACTGATATTATTGTAGTGTTCTGACATATTATAGACTGATAATAATTTTAATTATAGGCCTATAATTCCTTGTTTAATTGGGCAAAATGTATTTAAATAATGAGGAGTAAGCTAACCTATCTATTCTTTTATTATTCAGCGTCGGTTATGCATTGATGCATTATGAAATTATCACGGGGGCAAATTAAATGTAATATCAATTTAATAATAAAAGTAGGCCTACCCTAATAATAATAATAATCCTTTATATACATAAATTGTAAATGCTAAATCCTCTTGATATCGATAGCTGATGCATTTGATAGGCTATCTCTCTGTTATAGGTTTTTACGCGCATATTTCACTCAGACAAGTCGCGCTTGACGATCCGAGCCATGGTGTGAGCACATAAACCGTGAGCTTTGGCTTTACATCGCATGCGATCTACTCGTACAGTGTGAGTAGGTAACCTTGCTGAAATCGCAGTGTATGCCCAGCTTTAAGTAACTTGCATATATCGAAACAGCTCTTCAATGCCATCGTTCAAATTGAAACAGTGGTGTTTAGTTGCAAGGTCTAAACACCACTGCACCTCAGCTCGCAATGTAGCGGTGGTGATAGGGCATAGCGTCTACTGTCTGACACGCACCTGTTGATGAAGCTGCTAGACTAACGTTAGGCTACTGGCAGTGGTTTGAATCGGGAGAGCAGTCGGGGTTGAGGGCAAAGCAGTGGAGGTTGAGGTCGTTGATGCATCCGTAGCGCAGAACATTGATATGGGAAGCTGCTCGCTACGTCTTCTTTATTAATTGTCTTCTTGCAAACGTGGCAATAAGCCCCGCGGCTGTTGCAAACTACTGGCCTAAGCCAGTCTTTAAATCGTGAGTCCTCCAGCCAGAGGTCCGAGAACTTGCATTTCCCCATGCTTTAATTACTGAATGGAAGCGAGCACGCGTACATGTTTGGCAGCAAGCCAGCCGGGTACCCAGTTTGTTTCAGCGCGCGCGCGAACGAACACCACCTCACATAATATGGCGCAGGTCCTACTCTCAACATATAAATAAATCCACGCGAATTAAAAAAAAAAAAAGGCCTTTACTTAACAAAAAATGAAAATGTATCTAAAAAAAAATTGGGCTCGAAAATGTAATACCTCGTCAGATGACGTTTACTACTTTTTAATGCCCTTCATTTTGGCTAATTTCATTTACTACCTTTTACAACCCCGCGGACACCCTGATATAGTATACGTTCATAAAATACTTTCACTTCAAACCCACTAAATCCCAGCCTCAGCCCATTCAGAAGTACCGGTGTGTATATATATATATATATATATAAAAGATAGTGCAAACCATGTAAAATGCTTTGAATAATCATACTACTAAAACTAAATGTGATCTTTAAATGATGTTTGCGCTTTCACTATAAGGAGTGCCGCTTCAAATGATGTTTGCACTTTCACTTTGAGGAGCGTGTGTGTGTGCTTCTGATGATCGCTGCAATCAATCACAGTTCTAATCGCAAGAAAGCGTGTCAAAATGACTATTCACAAACTAAATGTTTAGCTCATACAAAAATTTTAATACTGCATTTTTACGATGCCTTTATGAAATTTTAGGATCTTTTAAGTTTTAGAGGAATGGACTTTTAATGGAGGGACAGAAATCTCTCAAGTTTCATAAAAAATATCTTAATTTGTGTTTGGAAGTTACACGAAACGACATGAGGGCGGGTACATAATGACAGAATTTACATTTTTGGGTAAATTATACCTTATAAATACAGTAAGTTGAGACTTGGAAAAAACAACTCTATATCGCGAATCATATTGTTTACACCAAATATATATCGTCACATTTTTATATCGCAATATATCAATTAATGGTGTATCGTTACACCTGAAGTTAACCCCAGACCTTATTTCAGGCATTTACTCAAAAGCCCATTCCAAAAAAACCGGGGTGGAAGATGGAAACTCCTTTCCAGGTTTTGGCTAACAAAAACGTCATCCCTGCAGCACTCTATATCCTACATGTTTAAGCATTTTTGTCTTCAAAATATTCTTACCTCTGAACCAGATGGGGAGATGGGTACCCTCACAGCAGGTGAAGATGGTCGTGACCGCTCAAGGTCAAAGGGCAGCTCACGACGTGGTTTCTTCTTCTTCTCAGCATCCAAATCTCGTGTTTCACCAGAGCCATGACCATGACTCTCAGCACGGGTCAAAACTCCTGTCAGAAAATCAACTATCTCGTCCTAAAAAAACAAAGGACAAAAACATTAAGACCAAAGAGGTCACACAAGACAGAGCTTTTCATCAGCTCTAACATTTATCAGAGCTAACATTTAAGGTCAGCTTTCCCTAAAAATAGACTTTAGTCTCTCCCTGAATGTCTCAAGAAATCTCTCTTAAGGAAGTGATTTTAAATCATGCTTAATTGGATTTTAAATGATTACGGTGTAATGAACACAAGTGAAAAGTACTGACTTGAATGCAGCGATCCACCATGGTCTGGGTCAGGCCTTCTGTCTTCATCTTAGTGGAGTTGATCCTGTAAACAAAGCCAAATGCTTTCAACTAGTGTATACAGAGTGATTCCCCCAGAAACACATGTGAATGTTTGAAAACACAATCGCAAACCTCAAGTTGTCATCTGCCCCTCCGACAACTACCAAGCTGTTATCAGCTCGAATCTTTTCCCTGAACTCCTCCATGTTCTCAGTACTGCACTGTAGTGCGTTCTGACCAACCACAAACAGCACAGGAGTCTTCATGTCCAACAGCGGATCATCAACATCCTGACAAGCAGAATACAAACATTACATTTCAGCACGCCATTTTAAAAGTATCTACTAAATGATTTCATGTAGCTCATCGTGAAAAAGTGCAGTGTACACTAGGGATGGGTCACGATTTTCGAATATTCGATTAGTTATTTAATTATAGAATATCGAATAGTATGTGCGATTATCGTCCAAAAAAAATCCCCATGTTGTCGGTGCTGATGTGGTGCTGACGCGTTCATGTAACCAGAGGCGCTGCCAATAACGCTCCTAAAAGCTGCCAGTCAGCTCTCAGGGTGTTTTATACTGGACACGTTTGCTGCGGTCCGAGTCTGATTGTTCCCTCCGCAGTGTTGGTCTGGTTTCACACTCGTTTGCGTTTGCGTTCATCTTACGTCATCACAAACGTGCACGGGCGTGATAGAAAACAGAACGCTGGTCAATATATTGGGCTTTTTTCAATTAATTTGGTGCTATTATGTGCAGCTGAGTAAACGACACTTGGGTTTACCGTATGTGTGTCGCTTGAAGGCGGCTTTGCTGCTTGCAAACAGACTCTTTTGAGGAGACAGTGATTTGCCATTCATTTGCTGCCCTGATTGCACTCTATGCGCGAATACACTGCAGGCTCGCTCTCGCGATCGTATCTCAGCTAAATCATCAACACTATCATCTCTTACGTGTATGTTATTGAACTAATGACATTGTAATCGGCTAAAACGCATGCGCTGGTTACTTTCTTCCACAACAAGTGCGCACCCGAGTGTTGTTTGCACATTCACGTGAATCACGGCTCAGCTCCGAGAGCAACCGAACTCCGGTTGTGTGTTCTCGGGTTCGGTACCTCAGTGCACACCAAGCTCTGTAGGTAAGCTTTCACATTAGCAATTTTTCATGCTAACCGTGCCCCATTCCGAACTAAAATGCCAGAGTAAAAACGCCCTGAGAAAACAGAAGAATAACACATCGTCTCACGCGCACGCTGTAGACTTGTGGCATTTATCAGGTAACTTGGGGCGATGTCACATTACAGTCATATGTTTCAGCATGTTACAATAATATGGCTTGAGTTGATATAGCCTATTCCCTAATGAATTAAACAGTTTGTTATCATACAGATTGAGAGTGTGAATGGGCTCTCTCTCTCTCTCTGTCTCTCTCTGTTTATGTGTGTAGCCTATACATGCGTACATGCGTGCATGCGGGGGAGGAGTTGCAATTTTCGAATAAAAATCGAATAATTCCCAGCGATCTTCGAATATCATTTTTGCTTGAAATGCCCATCCCTAGTGTACACTGAATGAGAAACTATGGACAGTGTTTCCTCTTACCCCTCGTGGCCCACTGACAGTTTGGAGAGGGAAACCCAAACACACAACAGCTGTCATGTACTCCATAAGGGAAACCTGGACGCAAAAATAGACATCTATCAACAGTTTACAGCGACCATAGACAAGAAATGAGAAAACTAATGTTGAGAGAGACTTACATGACAAGAGATCAATGACCCCACATTCCAGCCCACCAAGATGATCGGTTTATGGGGAAAGTGACTATGAACCTAGAGCAAACACATACAATTTACCTTCAAATATACTTCATTATATATATTTAAAAAAAAAAGCAATTTATTTTTTGCCGTAATTACAAAAGCGCTGTCATTACATGATAATTTAAAATACAAATGGCAAATGATAATTTTGCAGCACTTTAGAAACTAAATAATATAATTTAACTTCCAAATTTTTTCATTTGAAATAAAAAAGTCTTTCTTAAAAACATTTTTTTTTTTAACTTTCTAAATCACATGTTTTCTCAAGTGATATTAAAAGCAGAACATTCTATTAAAATATGACTCGTTTTATTACAAATGACACACAAATAAATACACATTAAACAGCATTATATGAAATATGTCTAGTGTTCTGCTGTGTAAACATATTTTTCATACTTCACAAACTGTGGTATGTGTCCAAATTATTTTCTGTTGTACTTAACACTATACCACAAATAAATGCTCTCCATAGACATGTTTTTGTACAAACGATAAAGAATACACCTTTAATTTGAATCTTATCATTAAAAGATAACCACAAATTGCTAACATAAGGACAAAAAGAAAACCTGTTCTCGTTTCGCATTCAATAAATAATTTTACAGAACAACTACTAATATTTACGGCTGTCTGATACAGTAAAATCACGTCTTTGATTAATAAATTTTTTTGTAAAGTGAAAGTCGCATTGTCTAACTAGTGTTTTGTACCTCAATGACCTTTCCTCTGACTGTGCCGATCATGTGCTCTAAACACTGCGTGATTCCGATGTTGGCTGCACTGCCCACATGAACATTAATGGGAATGACCTGAATCACAAAACAAACAGACACAAAATACAGACATTAAAAAGTTTTATTTAAAAGGGATAGTTCACCCAAAAAAGAAAATTATCCCATAATTTACTCAACCTCAAGCCTTCCTAGGTGTATAAGACATTCTTCTTTCAGACGAATACAGTTAAATTCAAAAGAATTCCTGGCTAATCCAAGCATCGTAATGGAAGCCCAAAGTTTGAAGCCCAAAAAAAGCACATCCATTCATTATAAAAGCGCTCCACACGGCTCTTGGGGTTAATAAAGGCCTTCTGAAGCAAATCTATGGGTTTGTGTAAGAAAAATAAGCATATTTAACACGTTATAAAGTAAAACATATAGCTTCCGCCAGACCACCTTCCGTATTTAACTTACAAAGAAAGTGTAACGCTTCGCTACGTCTGACATCATCATTGCGCCAGTTATCCTTTTTCCGCAAGTTGAATACAGAAGCCTTTATTAACCCCCCGGAGCAATGTGGAGTAAGTTTATAATGGATGGATACACTTTTCTTGGGCTTCAAATTTTAGGCTGTCATTCACTGCCATTATGAAGCCGAGCAGAATGTCATAAGCCCCGTTTCCACCGAAATTACCCGGAACAGTTTGTACCAGGAACTTTTTTCCACCGGACCTGCTACTGTTTGCGTTTCCACTGCGGTCTAAAGTACCGTGAAGATTAGGCAAATTGGTCCGGTGATGTAGGACTGGACTGATGTAGGCTGTGTGAGCTCAACCAATCAGCATGTTCAGCACCCAAGTCCCACCCCCGATAGTTCCTGAACTTTGAAAAAGTACTACCTCGGGAGCAGGGACTTTCGGTGGGGGAAATATTTACCGGGAACTTCATTTAGACCCTGGTTCCTGCGGTCGAAACACAGAGTACCACCCTAGTTACTAGTTCCTCAGGAAAGTTCCTGCGGTGGAAACGCAGTTATATACACCTAGTATAGGGGTTTTCAAACTGGGGTCCCCCAGAAGGTTCTAAAGGGTCCCCAGAAAATTTCAGAGAATAAAAATGGATAAAGTCTACCGAACATTCTGTTTCAGTTCTAAATGTTTCTCTCCTTTCTTGCCGTATACATACTTTCCAGTATTGTATATGTTTGCTTTGTATCTTTCTAGTGAGTTTTTCTCACTATAGTCCCCTTTATCTCGCTCATTGGGGTTGTAAGGCGGTATTCTTAACACAGTGTGTAAGCTGCAGGCTTACATACATTTATTGTGAAAGTTGCTAATACAAATAATTTTGAATTGAAAATGTCCTTCAGGTTTATACATTCAACATTAAGCAGGGTTTTTCCTACATTGAAAATGTTTTGGCGGCCGCCAAAACTATTTTTTGTCCCGCCAAAGCCTTATTTGATCAGTTATTGTGATTTATGAGTGATGTAGAATAGATGACTGCTGGCTTGCATTAACTGAGTGACAGATAGAACGATCAGAGAGCTCCTCCCCCGCTCACACGCTCTCTGTCTTCAAAATAAGCATTCGCTTTCTAATATTTCACATATAACGTTAATCAAAATCAAAAGGTCGGAAGACCGAATCCATGTTGCACGTGGCGCTATCAGACGATGTTTTCCTTTCATTACCGCTGGGTGGGTGTGAATTGCGCTATAAAAAATGTTGACTCTTCTCTGACCAGCTGACATAAACCATACTTTCAATAAACGGGAAACAAATCCTATCCAGTTATGAAGTGTTTTCTGTGTGTTGACAAATCTTTCGCGATGTTCTAACAGAAGGGATTCGCACACAACGCGTGTGCTAATGTCCGATTCGCGACCTATGACTCCTTTGAACCGAATCATTTTAACGACTGGTTAGAACAACTGAACTGTCCAACACTGAACTCACGAATCAGTTTAATCATTTACTCAGAACATCTCTGAAATGAGAACACAAGTGTGCTTACCCAATTTAGCAAGAGTAGGGGTAAGAATTAGTTTTAATTATCCACAGTCTTTCAGCTTATTTATGTTCACAATGTGTAGTAAAATAAATAGCCTATAAATCATTTAGTTTAGACTGGAGTGAGGTGAACCCAGAACAAATTTGTTATTAGCTAGCTGATAATTTTATGAAATTGTATATGGCAGAAAATTAGGCTATTTGATCATTTTATTTAATACTACTTTTTAATATTGATATGATTATATACCAAACTAGTATCTGTAAATAGTGTAAAAATAAGGTATCAAAATAAGATAAGCAAAAATTACAAACTTTCTTTGAATTTATCTAAAATGTATTGTCAGTATTGCGCTTGCAGATCACGTGGGTAGGGTACTTTTTTACTGTGTGTGTGTGTGTGTGTGTGTGTGTGTATGGATGACCATGTCTGTCAGCCACCACTGAAGACCATTTTTGACCCAGGAAAAACCCTGATTAAGTATAGCCAATTTAAGTTAGGAAACAATATGTTGTATTTATAATGTCACACTTAATATTTATCTAACAGTATAAATGTTTTTTCCATTCATAAAAATATATGGATGGATTTTAGGAAGGGGGTCCCTCATAAAAGGTTCATCATATTTGGGGGTCCTTGGCATCATAAAGTTTGAAAACCCCTGACCTAGGATGGCTTGAGGGCGAGTAAATCATGGGGTAATTTTTATTTTTGGGTGAACTATCCCTTTAAGTTAATTTAAGTTTGTTTTATTTGAATCAGAAACCAAAGAGACTTAAACAATTATAAATTCAAGGCAATAGTTTATTCACAAAATGATTTCTCTTAATGTAACCAAGCCACCATCAGAAATGATTGTGGAGAAAGCCAGATCAAAGTGTTTCACTTATGATTTTGCATACCTTCCCTAGACAGGAGAGCTGAGATTGCCAGAATCTCATTCGACGAGAGTTAGAGAGGGCAGGGTTGGTTGGCCCTGATGGAGCTATCAGGATCAGTGGAGATCCAGGAAGTTTACTCTGAAAATATAAACACTCAGATTAGATTCAGACAGCAATCAAGATGTCCATCAGGAGTACACCAGACATTTTCTGTTAAAGACCTTTTTATTATAGAAATATTACCACAAACATTCTCAATAGGAATGAATAAACCAATAAAATAAAGCCTGGTTGATACATACTGGTTTGTTGTGAGAGAGTACCCCCACAGCAGGGTCCCATGGGCGCTTAAGGAGCAGAGAAAGAGCCTCAGCCCCTGCCGCTCCTGTTTTTACAGAGGATGACAGCAACATCCTGTCAATCAGGGATGGTACCTAAAAGGGTAAATGTGGAGATGTCATAAGAGAAGAATAAAAACAGTCTTCTGTAACCTCCTGCTATGGACTCTACACACAGTGGTAACATGATTATAATAAGACGACCCACCTTGCTTTTGAGTGTTTGCAGTACATCAAGGTAAGCCGCCAGCATAGCAAGACTCAAAGACTCCACAAGTGTGCTATGCAGCCACTGTGTCAGCTTTAGGTCCCAGCTGACACTAGCCAGAGCGTGGCGTACCTTATGAGCACATTTATCCACAGCTATCCTGCGTGAGACAGGTTCATTACAGGCCTGTGGAGAGCAGAGACATAGAGACTGAGAGAGCGCACGACGTGCCAACTTTCACAGAAGAATTTCGTTCTAATAGACGGTCACTAGACTATACTAAACATGTCTCAATAATAAAGTAAATTGTCAAACAGGTGTGTTGTTTTGATTGGTTAGTGGACAGCAAGGAGAAAATGTTAAAATGCAAATAATAAAATCTAGCAATATAGTTATGATAAAAACAAGTTATCAATTTATCAAGGCAAACTCATTAGAGGTATAAAAGGTGACAAAGATGTTTAAAACATCAGCTTTACAGTCAATTTCCACATTAGGATATAGAGGGAAAAGGCACTCTAGCTTCTCTCTATATTTTTTTTATTTTACAGTAAAATTATAATCCTAATATTTATGGTTAATCTAATTTCTTTGCTTTCAAACATTAAAACAGAGCTTTTATTTTGGTGGAGAACCACAGAAAGACAGATTCTCATTACAAATTTCGGAAGATGCCGAGATGGAGCTCAAGTGGTGCAGCAGAGCCACTCAAAAACACTGGAAACACCAGAATATGAGCTGCCAGTTTCAAAAACCTTATTTAAAAGAAATCACAAATTTTGGGATTAAAATGGCAATTTTGTCACAAATTGACAGGTTTAAATCTCTGTATGATTATGTTGCCTTTGGTACAGTGCTGGGTTGTAACTAATGTCCAAACTGTTGTTCCAAACCTTTATGATTTTCTTTGCATTTGTCAACGGAGTACAGAAGATATTTTAAGTAGGGATGGGCATTTTCCCAAAATATTGTATTTGAATATTTGGGCTCATAAGAAACTAATATTTGATCAATCAACTTGTTAACACGCTAGTTGCAAGCCAACTGCTAGTTTTAGAGGGATTTATCATGGATTCACTGCATTTACGGCCAGCAAAGCAACGTAGTAAAATTCAAATAGTATTGTTATTTTTTTTTAAATATTAATTACAGAGTGAATATTCGTGCACACCCCTAATTTTGAGAAATGTTTTTGGTCCAAACAATCAAAGTCAATGGTAACTAAAACTGTGAGGTTTCCAAAATGCTTAAAAAAATGTATCTTCTTTTATACTCTGCAGAAGATAGAAAATTACCCAGGTTTGGAATGACATAAGGGTGAGTAAATGATGGCATAATTTTATATGTATATAAAATAGGATGAAGCAGTGTGCGGTCTAAGACTTCAATCAGTTATAATACTACTTTGAGCATTTTTAAGAAACCGCATCTCATTGATTTGACTGATTATAAAACAGAGATAAACCCAGTCTTGAAAACTCACACCCTCATTGGCCAGTCTGCCGAGTCTTTCAGCCTGTAGGGCTTTCAATACTTTATTGAAGAGCTTGTTCTGAGCCAACGACCAGCCAGCCCTAAAACAGAACAGAACAGAACAGAAAAAACCAGTCGTATCAGCAACATCTCAAACATAATGACCATGCAAAAAAGATAAGTTTTCTTCAAACACGTAAATGTCATGCAACAGACAGACCATATAAATAACATTCCCGATAAAAACTTAAGAATTGGAGATCCGTGTTGCTGAAAGATGCTACAAAAATACGAACACCCTCATTGTCAAACATCTGTAATCTTGTAGTAACTGACGGTAGTTTCTTACTTGTTGATGTGTTCTTCCCAATCATCGGGAGGAGGTGGTCCATCAGCAACGGTTCGGGCAAACAGAACGTGGCGTTCACACTCGTTCATCACACTACGAGCTTTCTGATTGTCATAGAGAGGCATTGGAGTGGGTGTGACCGTCTCTACGTCAATGGAAATGTCCGAATCCCTGTAGTGGATAACATCACAACCCATTATATATTTTGAAGTAATATACGTTTACTGAAAAATAGGTAACAAGCTTTGAAATGTCTAGAGCCCTATGATTTCTGTAAAACCTCTGTTGTGCAGCGCCTCGTTTGTCCGAAAAAAAAAAGAAAAGATTTTTTAAAATGATGTAGTTACATTGAACTTACTCAAATAAGTACTATTAATCAACTACATGTACTTACTATAGAGTTACGGTTAGGGTTAATTACTTGTAATTATACATAAATTGCTGTTATTACTATAGTAAGTACATGTAGTAATGTGTAACTACGTCACCTTAAAGGAACACTCCACTTTTTTTGAAAATAGGCTCATTTTCCAACTCCCCTGGAGTTAAATAGTTGAGTTTTACCGTTTTCGAATCCATTCAGCCGAACTCCGGGTCTGGTGCATAGCTTAAAGGTCCCATGGCATGAAATTTTCATTTTATGAGGTATTTCAACATTAATATGAGTTCCCCTAGCCTGAATATTGTCCCCAAGTGGATAGAAATGTTGATCGGTGTAAAACCGAGTTCTGGCTGTCTTTCTCTGCCTTTGAGAAAATGACAGGCCAGACGAGCCAATCCTGAAGTCTCCTGGTTTGACGTCCAAGCAGGAACGGTTACCTCCCTTTCCTCCGCCCAGAGACTCTGGCACGCCCATGCAAACGCTCGAGAGATCATTAACGTTACTTGTGAACGAGTGAAAGCTGGCAGTTTCTCAGTGTTTGGATGTACAAATGAAAACAGAAGTCTTTCTTCAGTTCCTTCTGATCTGTGATCATTGATTTCTTATGTGAAGCTAATTATTTATTATTCTTGCACACGCTGCGGCTTCTCTCTCTCCCGACAGAACGGTGTTTTCGTGTTTTCTATCTTGTGAGTCAGTGTTTTTGTACGTCCTCGTCGCGTCTATCTGTTCTTAAATGTGCATACAGTCGTTTCTGCTCAACATCAGCAGAGTAGTCTGTACTAGACTGTACAGCAGCATCTTTAGAGATAAACCTCACACACGCCGAAGCTCGGCATTCAACATCCCCGACCCCCAGTACTGCATCTGGCCCACAGCGGAGGCACCATACGCGGCGTGAGATTAAGCAGACGGGGGTAAGCGTGAGGGTATCTGGGCTAGGCTAGCCAGCTTTCCCCACAATAAACTGGATTACATTCGATTACTGCTGTTGTGTCTTTGTTTGCGCTGTGTAAGTTACTCAATGCGCGTCACTGCCGCTTTTCATATAATTGGAACATATCTAGAAATACTGCTTTAATCAACACTTACTAACTCGTTCATCTCGACAGCTGTAATGGTACATTGCATGTGTGACAAAGTTGGTAGAATAAGGATGAAGACGACTCGGCGTGACTGGGACTCGTGTTTATTCAGAACTCTCAGATACAAACACAATAAACTCGCGCTGACAGACAGCGCTCTCACAACTCAGTAGTTACTATAAATAACTTTGTTAGCAATCGCTCCGTCTCTGTGATGTCCGGTTCGCGAACGAATCATTCTTTTGAATCGGTTCTTTTTAGTGAACCGAACCAGTTCACCAAATCGGGCTGAATCGTTCTAAACGGTTCGCGTCTCGAGTCAGCGCTGATCCATAATTTACTAAAGTTACTAACTTTCTGACATGAGTGACAGCCCCTCCGACTAGAAATAAACTAATAACCGGAAGTATATACTAGTAACTACAACAGTTCACCCTGAACTGAGACATGCTGAGAGAACTGATGAGAAGTGAACTGCACGGATCAGTTGAATGAGCAAGTGAACAGGTCCATCCGTCTCTCTGGCAGCAGCTCGTGCGTCGTAGACCTCGTTAAACCACGCCCCCTCCGCTAATTTCAAATGCAAAGATGTCAGCCAATCACAACAGTGGGCGTTTTTACTGAAGTCTCACAGCAGACACGCCTCTTGAAGCAGGGCATTCAGCCACAGGGCAAACAACAGTATAGACAAAATGCCTTTTATTTCTAAATTATGACATTTTATGATGTAAAAATCATACTAACAATATAAGTACACCTCAGGAAACACTATAAAATAATAGAAAAATGCCATGCCATGGGACCTTTAAGCTTAGCATAGATCATTGAATCTGATTAGACATTAGCATCTTGCTCAAAAAAATTACCAAAAGGTTTTGATATTTTTCCTATTTAAATAAAAAAAATATCAAAAATAGCCCCCAGCACACTCCCTGTGCAAGGAGGTTGTCAAGGTGCTACATAATATCATTGCGCATGCTGCACCCATGGTACGTAGGGATGGGCGATATGGACTTAAAAATGTATCCCGATATTTTCTAGTATTTATTGTGATAACGATATCAATGACGATAAATGTAGTATCATTCCCCATGTTTTTGGATACAAGTGAGAGCTGCATGCATTCTTGAGAGTCTCAGAAAAACAAACAATGATCTAAAGTAAAACGTACATGTCATCAAATAGGCTCCTATAACACACATATATATATATATATATTAGGGGTGGCACGGTTCACAAAACCCACGGTTCGGTTCGTATCACGGTTTTAGGGTCACGGTTTTCGGTTCTGTACGGTTCTTTTTGTTGTTGTTTTTTATCGTTAACACTCCAGAAATTTACTTCAGCATATGATATATATGGCTTAATCATCCACAATTAGGATACAGTATTAAAAATTGTTATATCAAGTTGTTTCCTAACTGGCTGTCAACCGAGTCCGACACATTGCCGTACATTTTTCATGTTAATCATATCAATTTTGATCAGAACAATGCACTGTGGCTTTAATTCAGCTGACCTGATTAACACATTTCACCAAGTGTCCCGTGTGTTTCACAATCACCATATGACATCCAGCGCTGGGAAAAAATAACATAAAATACACGAAAACACAACACTGCCAGAAGTTTTTGCCCAAACTTCAAAGGCATGTTTAAATTATTACAACTAGAAGCATATCTTAACTTTTAAATGTTACATTTATCATGTGAACTACTTATATACAGCATGTTATATGAATGTGTGTATGAGACAAGGGGAACACGGTCGCATTTGCAGCAGATATGTTGCCCTTCATAAATCAAAGCACGAGACAGACAGGGCTCGGAGGAGAACACTGGAAAATGTAACAGACTATATTTGCCTGTCCCACAGATTCACACTCTCACAGACAGACACACACACACACAATCTCCCACAGACTCACACACACACTCAATCAGGGCCGTGCAGAGAGTTCTTCAGGGGCAGGGGCTCAAATGTAAAAAAGGGGCGCATATATATATATATATATATATATATATATATATATATATATATATCCTTATGCTCATCAAGCCTGCATTTATTTAATCAAAAATACAGAAAAAACAGTAGCCTAATATTGTGAAATATTATTACATTATGTTCTTTTTAACTTTTTATTAATCCAACAATCTTGAAAAGAGTATCACAGTTTCCATCATTGACATTAAACCCTCATATTAGAATGATTTCTGAATGATCATGTGACACTATGCTGAAAATCCAGCTGTGATCACAGGAATAAATTATATTTTAAATTATTTTAAATTAGAAAACCATTATTTTAATATATTTCACAATATTGCTGTTTTTTATCAAATAAATGCAGGCTTGAAGAACATAAGAGACTTCTTTCATAATGCTGCATAATATTAAAAAATGTTAACGTTAATATAATAAAGCCCTTTCACGTCACCATTTCGACAGTCTACACTTCACGTAATAGGCTTGTAGGTGCCGGTGGCACTTGGGTTTTGTTAACTTTGATAGTTTCATGAAATAGTAAACGGTGTATCAATATACATAAATACAAGTGAGTTTACTACTTACCATTAATGCGACTTTTGCTGCTGCATGGTTTTGTGCAGGGATTTGTTTGTTGTCAGTTAAAATCCATTTAGTCAGTGATGCAATTAATAAAATGAGACAAACCGCAGGAAATCGTTCCACAAACGTTAGTTCGTCTGTCCATGTCATTTTCAACCGATTTATGAATAAGAACAGAAAATTACCGCTCCACTTCACAACTCCCAATGGAATTTGAACTTGCTTTGCCAGATCACGATTGGTTGGTGTATTATACACTAACAAACGGGCATTGGTGAATTGTGTAATACTTTAAAATATATAATATATAGATGTGTAATTAAATCAACACATTAGCTCTGATTATGGATGAAAAAAAAAAATTTGGTTTACTTTTTTCTCGTGAGGCCACACACTCTCTGAAAGGACCATATTTGGCTCGAGAGCCGTTTCCGAACAGTGGAAAATCAGCAATCAATCAAAACGCACGCAACCCATAGCAACCTATTTTTTTACGGTCTATGATAGCAACGCGTTATGGCAACGCCTCAACAGAAATTGTCCGACTTTTGAGCCGTCCGTTACTATTATATACATTGTCATGTTATAATAATCACATTTATTTAGTTTTATTGACCACGATATTATAATTGATATTCGTCTGAGAGGGGCACTTTTGATTCATTTTGAAAAAGGGCAGGGGCTCGAGCACCCAAAGCCCCCCCCTCTGCACGTGCCTGCACTCAATCTCCCACAGACTCACACACACACACACACACACACCAGACACACTCTCTCTCACACCAGCCGCGGTTCAGTGCGAGAGCGGGTGCCGCGCCGCGCGTGCCCGCTGCGCATACACACACTGGCAGTGTTTGTCTCGCGAGTCGCGCAGCACCCGCTCTCGCACTGCATCTTCCCTGCTATACGATGCTAGCGCATCCTCCAACTCCGGCAGCCTTCCTTATCTCTCCCACTTTCATTTCTACATGTGACGTGACCTGCAGCACTCCACTTTTACTTTACTGTATGTCCACACAAACCTCTTATTTCGCGCGAAAAGGACACCAGCTGTCTGAGGTAACATGCGGGCACGAGGATACATTGCGCAGGCGCGAACCGTGCGACACACACACACCGAACCGACACAAGCGAACCGAACGGTTCGGTTTTTTTCCATGTACCGTGCCACCCCTAATATATATATATACATATATATAGACATATATATAGATATATATATATATATATATACATATATATATACATATATATATACATATATATATACATATATATAGACATATATATATACATATACATATACATATACATATATATATACATATATATATACACATATACATATATATATATATATACAGGGAGTGCAGAATTATTAGGCACGTTGATTTTCTGATCATATTTTTTTTCCAGGCACATTTGACCAATTCCAAACCACAGTAATCCTAATAACTACTATTGATTTAGTATTTAATAATGTATAAGTGATATATAATTGTTCATGAAGGCTGGAAATGAAAATCACCTTATATTCAGGTGTGCAGAATTATTAGCCATGTTTTCTTTTACAGATAAATTGAGCCAAAAAAGAGATTTAACTCAGACTGAAAAGTCAAAAAGTATTAAATGCCCATGAGAAGGATGCAATACTAATGCAATACTAGACATTGCAGTTAAGGCATGACCATTGGACAGTGAAATGCTCGTTGGGTCAGCAGGATCTGACAAAAACAGGTGGTGAAGAAAAGACACCTGTTAACTGCAAAATAATTAAGGTGAAGAATTAAGGGTGAAACCATCAGGAACACTTTAGTCTCCAGCGCCACCATTTTCCAGAGCTGCAACCTACCTGGAGTCTCCAGAAGTGCAAGGTGTCAGGATCTCAGAGACTTCAGTTAGGTAAAGAATCCTAAAAAATGACCCCCACTAGATAAGAATCACAAGCTGAAGTGTTGTAAAATACATGAAGAAGGTTTTTTTTTATCGGCTTTATGGACAGATAGGTTGAGAATGACTCTTGAAGGACCAGCACCACATCCTCTAGTAACACTGTTTGAAGAATTCATCTTCCAGAATCTGGCAGTACGTTTTGGGAGTTCATTTTTAGTCCATCTCTGCAAAACGGACTTCAGGATGGACTAAAATGAACTCCCAAAACGTACTGCCAGATTCTGGAAGATGAATTCTTCAAACAGTGGTACTAGAGGATGTGGTGCTGGTCCTTCAAGAGTCACCTGATAGTTGATAGATTAAATGATAGAACTTCAGTAATTTGAGTTGATAAGATAATACCACGAATTCTTCTACTAATAAAAATAAACTGCACTAAAGAATAATGAGCTTCTGGGTTCATGAATATTAATCACGTTGTCAGCGCTCATTCAAACTGATTTGCTGAAATCAAAACACAGTAATAGGTGCACGCCAGCCAATTAGATTCCCGTTTGTGAATTTGTTTCTTCCTGTTCATGAAAGGCTGAATAATTCCAAATAAACTGCATTATTTTACAGGAAAATATAACAAAGGATATTGTTTACATGTAGCACGTCAATTCTGTGTTGTGTAAGACTCTCTTGCTCTCTCTTTGAGTGTGTGTGAAACACTGAGCGCTCTCAGTCGCGCGCCTCACACTAGTGTTTAATGTGCGTCAAATACACTGCGCATTCATTGAGATGAACTGAAATAGTGTGCTTTACCGATCGATTGAGACAGAGCGAATCTCTTAAGCGCTCAGTCCAAGTGCTCAGCGACTGAAATACATCTGTATGTACAGGTTCAGATTGCCCTCAGGCAGCCCCTCGTTTAGCTATGAACTCTTCCACAGCTTCCGCCATAGTTGTTTTCGCTCTGCACGTGAGATGCGGATTCAGTGCCGCCGCTCCCATTGCGTGCTGCTTAGGGCACCGAGTGCTGCGAGGGCACCACAAGAAAATTCTCTCTCCAACCCCCGTTCAGCTATACAAATTGACGAACGCAGCCACCGCGGCCATCATAAAGTAATAACGCTTAGGGCATCAAGAGACGGCCAGCGGTGGCACGGTGCGGATGGGTCGCGCCACCAACTAGGCTTTATCGTTATTATCGCGGGAAGACAAATTCTTATCGTGGGGAGAATTTTTACCGCAAATTTACCGCAAATGATAAGATATCGCCCATCCCTAAAGACGAATACGTTTGTTTCAAAGGAGGCTGATAGCAGCAAAACAAAATACTGCTAAAAACAAGAGAAGGCACTCGTACAACAAAGCGCAGATGTCAACATCGCTTGATTTGCTCAACGGCGCACAAGGGTACACTAATCTTGTATTTAGCCATGTGTTTAGGGTCTCAACCGCTATATCACTGTCACAAAAGCATATAATGGTAGTGACAGTAGTGATGATTCTCTCTGAACAATCAGTTATCTGCAGTGTTTACACTTTTTAGTATCGGTACGGCACACTTGGAACCTCAACCGAGGTGGTACTATTTAAGCGAACCGTACCAAGCCATACCGAACCGCCCCATGCAGCGGAAAAGCACCAAAAAGTGAGCCGTACCGAACTGTACCATGCAGTGGAAACGCGCCATAAGCTGAACAGTTCTCTCTCTCACAGACGGCCCAACCCCGATTCTACATATATAATCGGCAAAAAAAAAAACCTGACGCTGCCCGACTAGAGCCAATGGTGAGGCACGGACCGAGAAAATGAAGTCGGCCGACACTCAAAAACGTTTCCAACGGCCGATCGTCGGCTTGGTGTGTCCCGGACTTAATGGTTGGAGAGTAACCCGAAGGTTGCGGGTTTGATTCTCAATACCGACAGAAAATGACTGAGGTGCACCTGAGCAAGGCAGCTAACTCCCAAAAATGATGCCCACTGCTCCGGGTGTGTGTGCATGGTTTGCAGTGTGTGTGTGTGTGTGTGTTCACTTCTCACTACTCCTAATGTGTGTGCACTAACTTGGATGGGTTAAACGCAGAGGACAAATTCATAGTATGGGTTTACCATACTTGGACTTCACATGACTCTATCGACTTCAAATAGGTGTAGCTCTGACTTTTTTTGATTCCACCAAATCATACATCATTTTGAAGGGGGTTTTTTTAATGGAGAATGTGAAAATAACTAACTCATTTTTGAAAATGTGCTCATTTTGACAACATGGGTCACATTTGAACTCAAGAAGGCATATCTGAGATGCACCCGTAATGAATGTCAATTCCAAGTGTAAACAAGGTAAAAGACAATCTTCTAGAATAAAATACTCACACAGAAGGGTCCGGTTGCCGTCGAGGGGTGACGAACAGCATGCGGGTTGGCCGCGCGCTGCTGGCATCCGGGTGGGCGTTCCAGGGTTTGGCATAGCTGTGGTCAAGGAACACGAGGTCCAACTCTCGCTCATGAACCGACAGCTGGAAGAGCAGGGACGTTCCCATCCTGCGAGCCGACGTCTGGAAGTCTCTCTCTCCTCCAGGACGGAACATGGTCCTCTAGCCCCACACAGAGGCTCTGCGGTTCCCGCAAAAAAGGGACGCTTGCACCGTAAACATGAACCCTAGAATTAAACAATCTATCAGTATCAAGCATCCTGATAAATAGAACATTTCAGTCATTCCACGTCAACTCAACCAGAGGTCCCAGGCTAAAAATTTTTATCTTCTTCTTCTGGTGAAAGAAATGCCTAAATGAAGAAAGCCAAAATATTAACTGTCATGAATATATATTAACTGAGTAATCCACTATTTTGTAGGGGGGGGCCAAAATACAGGGGGGTAAAAATGACTTTACGGTTTCCAAAATTTGGTTGATTTGACATGGAATGACCCATTGTACTCGTGTGATGTTTGTTAGTGCAACTTTATAAAATGACATTGTTTGTCATAACAATGGAGAAAATTATCATCATGGTAAATTGTGTAAGGGACCCTACCTTTTAAACGCCACGAAAGCCTCATAAGCTGTTGCTACTAATAAAAATGCTGCAAAAATAGTTCATAAATAACTAGGGTGAATTCAGGGTGATTGGGACACCTCTTGCCATTTAGATGACTTGGAAAAGGTGTCCCAAATACCCTGAATCCACCCCACATTCGGAGGAGGTAAGTGTTACAGCGCTTAGCTTAGTTAAATGTTCATATAACGTTAATGCAATAACAGTTCCAGTTCGTGGCGACGCCAGTCGCGAGGCTTCACGCATGGGCGTGTTGTTTAAGGGCCCGCGACACATAGTCCGTCACATTCATGCCAGTTTGCTACAGTTGAGCTTTTAAATCACAATAATCTACCTGAAATATCCCGTGTTACTTGACTTATGAAGTAATACGCAGACAACCTCACACGTTCACGTTTCGTCCTTATTACGGTGTTTTAATATGGTCTCGTAGGCTCTTAGCTTTGAGGCTAACTCGATACAGAATACTTACTGTCCGCTATCAGGCTCCTTTCATGTAATATCGGTCCAAAGAATGATCTTCTGAATAGTGTAATTAATACTGAAGAGTTCGGGTTCATAAGACGAGAAAACAATAAACTCCAATCCACTCTAATAAGGGTTTAGCTACAGACGACTGTCTTTTGTTATACTACCGCGCCACTGCGGTTGAACGGAAAACCCGCGCTGGAGTACATTCGGCAAAGTGTAGCTGTTGGGAGCTGTGAGAAACCCGGACTGGAGCACAATCGGCGTCAGTGTAGCTGTTGGGAGCTGCAAGAAACCCGGACTGGATTTCAAACTGTCACAGTCTTATCACTGCAGAAACACCGCCTTTGAAGACGTTGACCTTTTTTGAATTATTTCCCCAGTAAAAAGTACGTTTAATTATTCGAGTGCTTTGTTGTGATATTTATCATATGGTACATATTATTACTATATGCTTCTTTTAGTATATTAGTCGTGGATAAACAGTTTTTAAACCAACTTATGGCTGAATTACTGAAGCCTATATTTTTAAACCTGTGTAACACTATGGCATGATTCACTAAGTTTTTTTTATTCACTGGCGCTTTTGTCAGATTGACAAATAAGGCCGCACAGTGCTGTCTCTTATCGAGAGCAGTGTTTAAATCAATAGTAAGTGTAGTAGCTGTTGTCATTCTGTGGCCTGCTCTAAATCCTGACTGAAATGCGTTTAAAATATTATGGCTAACAAGGTATTCCTTCATTTGTTAGTTTACCATAGATTCAAAAAAATTTGCTAAAACTGGCATAGGTTAATAGGTTAATTATTAGATTAAAGGGGCTATATGCAACTTTTTCCCCAAAATAAACGTAACAATAGCCTTTTTATTTGACCATTTATGACTCACACATCTCCTGATGAGCATACTGACACCTTGTCCGCTCACAGTGGGTGCACCTATAAGCCTGTATCCTATTTTTCCTATTTTCTGGCGGGTCGTCTTTTCCCGCGCTGTCTGCGGATGTGACGTCACCACCGCTGCGAGAGCGAGCAGAAAATGAGAGCAGTTCTGTTTTTTGGCCACAGGTGTCAGTCGCGAGTTTAAATTTCAGAAAAACGCATATAGCCCCTTTAATAGGGTGATAATTATTAAAATCGGAGGGATCTACTTAAAGGAACACTCCACTTTTTTTGAAAATAGGCTCATTTTACAAGTCCCCTAGAGTTAAGCTGAGTTTTACCGTTTTTGAATCCATTCAGCCGATCCTTGTATCTGGCGGTAGCACTTTTAGCATAGCTTAGCATACATCATTGATTCTGATCAGTCCATTAGCATCTCATTCAAAAAATGACCAAAGACACTTTAAATATTTTTCCTATTTAAAACTTGACTCTTCTACAGTTACATCGTGTGCTAAGACCAACTAAAAATGAAAAGTTGCGATTTTCTAGAAAAATAATGTGTATACGTTACTTTTTCTCACCTGGGCTGGGCTTGTTGTTTTTTTTTATAACAAAAAAGTTATATTTTTTGGGCAAATGTAAAGGCCCTTTCACACCAAAATTTGAATAATAAGGCTGAAGGAAAAGCAAATTTTGCTTGTGGTTTAATTGAATCATCAAAGGTCAGCAGCAAGTACATTGGTCTATAAAGCATGGGGACAAGAGAGCTGTCGGTCAATAAATAGGACAAAAGTAACTTGCGTTACTTGTTTGAAAAAGTAACTCAGATATTTTGTTGTAAATTTAAAAGTAATGTGTTACTTTACTAGTAACTTGAAAAAGTAATCTGATTATGTAACTCAAGTTACTTGTAATGCATTACCCCCAACAGTGGGCATAACCATAGCTGATTTCCAAGATGGTGGAATCACATTAGTGGATAGTCTTAGGTCTAGTCCCACACGTACGTGTATTTTTATAAACAGAGTTTTTCCCTCCTCTGTTTAAAAATGTTTTTGCATCCACATGAAAACGCAAAACACGCTATGACACAGTCAAGAGCATGCCAAATCAACAGTTGGCAATATAACCCTAACTGTAAAGCCATGATGTCATATTCTCTTAATGAGTCAAGGCAAGGGTGTGTTTTGGGTGTAACGTGCAAAAAACCAATCAGAGTCTCATCTCCCATTCCCTTTAAAAGCCACATGCACCATGGCGGATTGGCTATTTACATGGCATGGAGCCGAAAGACTGAACGCTTCTCCAGAGAGGATTCCTTTTATTTTTTATATTTACATATGTCTAGGGGTGTAACGGATCGCAGTTGATCCGTGACCCACGGTTCGGCACGCACGTGACCCACGGATTTATTGAGCATTTTTTTTAAACTTGTGGATTCATCTGAATTGTTTAGCAGACTAAAAGACAGTTTTTCTGCCGATATTGCTTTTTAAGTGATCTCGTTCCTTTAAACTCGATGCTGAGTTTCAGAGAAACACGTGTTCACGTGAACAGGGCATTAAGCAGCGGCTTCAGTCCGTCAGGTGCGCTCCAGGAGCGCGTGGCCATACAGCTGTGCTGCGATCGTTTCCGCACAGGGTCTATTTTTTGATGTGCTGGCGCTGAATTAAAGTGACAGCGCATCCGCATTAAAACAAGCATGTATAGATGCGAAAATCTAGTAATTCCACCACACAGATGCATATAATGTAACGTCTACTCGGTTTTAAAGTCATCACATGGCTTTTTGCCTCGAGTAAAGCAAGGAAAATGGCCTTTAAGTAAACAAGGAGAAATAAGGGAGAGCACCTGTCCTTTCTTGGAGGTGGAAAAAACAAAGTTCTTTATGACCTGCAGGATTTCTTGTAAAAAGATTTAAAAACTAAAGAAAAGCCTAAGTTTTAATTTAAAATGTTTGTTATTTTAACATAGTCTATTGTCTGTTTTGCAATTTGCATGAGCAACGTAATATTTACATCTAAAGTAGGCACTAGGCCATATAAATATAAAGTAATGAATTCAATAACACGTTGTTTAAGTGTAGTGCGTTTAAACATGATATCTATAAAATAGTGTATAGGCCTACAAAGAGAATTGCAATGCTGACAAGTGTGAGAGGTCTACTCTCTCCCCTGAGAATGTTGACATCCTAATCTTTAAAATAAAAAAGCTCAGGCCCATTTTCATGTCTCAGGTTGTTTTTAGCCAAATTTGATTTATTTAGATGGTTATTTATTTTATTTTTTCTTTGTTAACACCAAAAGTTCCTTGTTAACCTTATAAACCATATAGGTTATGTTAACACCAAAAGTTCCTTGTTAACCTTATAAACCATATAGGTTATGTTAACACCAAAAGTTCCTTGTTAACCTTATAAACCATATAGGTTATGTTAACACCAAAAGTTTTCATGTAATAAATGGAAAGCAAATAAAAATAGTCTCCTCCCCCTTTTATTCTGATCCGAAAAATGATCCGATCCGTGACTCATGATCCGTAGTCGATCCGAACCGTGAGTTTTGTGATCCGTTGCACCACTACATATGTCTGTGTGCTGCTGCGTGTCCCTGTGTGTGTAATAAGAAGTGCGTACACGTGTTGTGCACCCGCCTATAGGCGCATATTACTAACACGGCCTTTAAGTAATACAAAAAATACTTTGTTGGTCAATGGCGCAGTCGTTTTCAGTTCCTCAAAATAGCAATGCGCCAACAATGTGCCTGAACACACCTCGTTTTCAGACCAATGGCGCCAGTGCAAACAACGTGGCGCTGGACGTGAAAATGATAACTGCGTCGGGCTAAAACTAGCAAAAAAACAGTTGCGTCATGCCTGGCGCCACATTACACTGGGGGGCCCATTGTTTGAGTAAAAAGTATTGCAAATTAAACTTCAACTAAGAAATTAGTTTCTTGAATAAGAAACTTTTCTTGGCCAAGTTAAAGTAACTTATTTTCTTTGTTAATTTTACTTAACTTAGTTACAGTTCACTTTATTCCATATGTGGAATTTACTTAAAAAAATCCACGAGCAAAAACCCCAGGTAGGCTTTTTAGTAGGCTTCTAACATATTTTACTACATAACAGTGCAAATGCACTGTTAGAGTCGGCAATCAAACAACTTTTGTGTTTTTATGCAAGTTTTTGTTGCATTTTCACTGTTCTGAACAGCAAGGTCAACTGCAGCACGTGGCGTTTTGAAACGCTTCGAAACAGTGAATCATTTTGCGAAACAATTGGTTCAATTGATACGAAGCTTTGAAAAGCTTTGTTTCTCCCATCACTACCAACAAGCGGATCATGTGGTTTGGCCACTCAGATGTTCCGCCCCTCTTCTGTTTTGTTTAAAAACACCCATTGTGCTATATGACTGCATTTCATCAGACCATCATCTGTGCTAAACTTGCAAAAATGCTAAGTTTAATAATATAATTTACACATTTACCGTCGTATATCATTGTTTACTATAATAAGTTCCTAGTTTTCTCTTTACAGACATCTTTGGCTCTGGTTTTGGTATTTTGTGCCTTTGTCTCTTTAAGCGATTCTTCCTGTTTCGGTAAACTTCCAAGACGTAAATACAAAATATACATGATACCATATTTTTCACTCACATATTGTAAAGGATAATTAAAGTCTTTTAAAATCAACATGAAGTCAACATTTGTAATACAACTGCATGATTCATTAGAGAAAATTACTCATCACTCTGTTGTTTTGCAGCAAAACCAATATTTTGGTAAAATATAAAAAAGAGATAAACGTTTTTATATAGTATATAATGTCCTAACTATGAACAGGTTTTTTTAAATTCACAATTTAATCATCTTTTTGCTTCCACTGTTTTGTTTTTCAGTCTTGTCCTGTAACAAATTATTATTATCATCATTTTTAAAGTAGTTTCTACATTAATTAGAGGTCATAAAGCAAGGGTGTCCTAACTTCCTGGAGGGCCACTGCCCTATGGATTACTGGATTACTAATTTTACATACTATTTAGGATGGTTAGTATGCACATTGGAATGCAGGCTTGTTCTCCCTCACTGCAAAAAATCTAGTAATGTGGGTAACGATTACATACATGCAAATATAACAGTAAGTGAAAATCTTGGGTGTGTTACCCAACAAAGTAGTCTGGGGTCACACCCAAGATCTTCACTTAATGTTATTTATAGTAGTATTGTAAGATTAGTAATCCAGTCTATATTTTTAGCACGGTAGTTTTTTTACAGAACATCTCTGTTGTGAATGTTTTTTGTTTAAAGGGGCTATATGCGTTTTTCTGAAATTTAAACTCGCGACTGACACCTGTGGCCAAAAAACAGAACTGCTCTCATTTTCTGCTGGCTCTCGCAGTGGTGGTGACGTCACATCCGCAGACAGCGCGGGAAAAGACGACCCGCCAGAAAATATGAAAAATAGGATACAGACTTATAGGTGCACCCACTGTGAGCGGACAAGGTGTCAGTATGCTCATCAGGAGATCTTTGAGTCATAAATGGTAAAATAAAAAGGCTATTGCTACGTTTATTTTGGGGAAAAAGTTGCATATAGCCCCTTTAAATAATTTTCTATGTTTATTTGATAGTTTTTATTTTTAAATATTCTGAGGCAAATTTTGTTCCGTGCTTACACACTTAACTAATTAAAAGGGGAAAAGTCTGTCCATCTTGATTTCTGAAAACATGTAACATTAGAAAGAAATCTAGGAAACACTGGGACTGTGGGATTTTAATTATTATTTTATTGCTGCTGCAAGTGAAATATAATGTGGATAACATTGAATAAATATCTTTGTCAGGTTAAATACTGATAATTGATCACTCAAACCCCTTTATCTAAACCTCTCTACTTAACCGTTGGACTCGCACATCTATCATGTTCGTAGTTTTTTTACACTTTTTATCCTCGTTTGTAGTTCTAATCGAAACCTCGTCCAACTTGCAATGGGTTGTGGGCAATATCAGCCTTTAGAGTGTGCAGAAATAGTAGACCATCCGGGTGTCTATGGAATACTCTTTTCAACGTACTACTATTTGGGACATACTAATTCTATTTTCAAAAACTATTTAGTACGGATAGAATACGAATTGGGACGCAGCTTGTGTTACAGTTTTTCTCAGTCGCTTTGGTACATTTCTCAGATCAGAATTGAAATTCTCAAAGCTATCTGTTCAATCTTCACATCATTGTGTCACTTGTGAACAAGTTGCAAATGCTTGTGTACATCCATGCAAATGATTATGTACAATTCTCTGCTGTTTCCTACATTATCAGTTGCTTATGTCATGTTGATCAAAATTTATTATAATGGGTCTCTGTTGAATAGTCTCACCCCCCACAACATTTAGGCATTAGTTCATAGCACAAGTCTTTACATGCAAAATGGTTGAACAAGTTGTCATAAAATGTCAAGCATATTTCTATTCATTTCCATTAGACGTTCACATTACTACTTTTGTTTTTCTGGGTGCTATGTTTTTTTTGTTTTTTTTCTTTGTGCTATGCAGTGCTGTCTTTTCCTTTCTGTATCGCAATGACATGGTCTGTCAACAAATTACAGTACAGACAGTAAAAGCATAAATTGCATTCAAACTCCCACATACACTAAGGTGTAACCTACAATTTACAATAATTGTCATCAAAATTTTAGCCAAATTTACATCAGAACATCCCTCCAGAGTACAGTTATATTGACAATATGACTAATTTATTATGTCTTATTCATACACAATGACACAAGGACTTGTCATTCTGATGGCACTGACATGTTCATTGACACAGATATTTACTTTTGAGAGATGAACTAAGGATTTTGAGCAAGAGACTGGCTTTTGCAGGTAATCCATGGTGTTTTGCTATTTGTACGAATTGTTTTGAGAAATGCACTTGCTGTTTTGCAAATGTCGAGGATGATTCGAGAAATGTACCAAAGTGACTGAGAAAAACTGTAAATAGATGAAATGCGTTGTTAATGTTTTATTCCAGTAAGTAAACATTGTCTGGCTCAGTTTCAAAAAGGACAAAATAGCATTTATGTGCAGCAGTACAGCACAAATAATTAAATAAAATGATAACAAAATGACAAATTATAAGAAAATGGAAGGTAATTATTATAAATTTCATAATAAACGTAAATAAATAAATAAGGACAGACAGACAGACAGACAGACAGACCGACTGTACTTAAGTAAATTATTAAGTTACTGGAACTCTCTTGTGAGTGTACAAAACTAGACAGGAATAGTATGTAGAACTAACAAGTGCCTATTTCACTTTACTTCAATCGGTTTGCATGCTTTTTTTAAGTAAGGTTTACTAATTGGATTTTACAGTGCACACAAACACAAACACACACACACACACACACACACACACACACACACACACACACACACACACACACACACACACACACACACACACACACACACACACACACACACACACACACACACACACACACACACACACACACACACACACACACACACACACACACACACACACACACACACACACACACACACACACACACACACACACACCATCAAGACCAATTAACTTAAAACATGCACAAATGTAGTCATTTACAGTTTTTCTCGATTGTTTACACACTTTTTTCTGAAAGCATGCCTCATACTCTCAGAACTCTACACACCAATCAAAAAACACCCTCAATTCTCCTGCAAAATGAAACTTTACATTCAAAACAATGTTATTTCTTCTCAAAATGGTATTTTGTTTTCAAATGACACCCACAAACCGTCATATGAATAGACATTTATAAGAACCAGTTGAACACTAATGTGCTCAATGTAAAACACAATGATGAATGGAAAACACTTCTTCTCCATTCATCATAATGACTTAGGTCTTTTTTTGGATCAGTGTTACACTTACTACAGACAGTACAAGTGTGTTGTAAGATATTTGAGACTATTGTTTTTAAACTCTGAACACACAAATACACTAACAAATATATTTTATTTTTCCCACAAAAACAAATGTACGCAGTGTACATCCCAACCAACACAAAGTTGCACATACAGTGGTCTACATACAAAACAACAAAAGAATTTACTGTATACAGTCATAGTAAAAAAATAAAAATAAAAATAAACTATGCTGCTCCAAAACAGAAGAGCTCAACTGTTGCCCTTTTCCGCTAAAGCTCTGTTTGCTAATTGTAAAACTGTGTGACAGGTGTTTGCCCATGTGATGAGTCAATTGAATGGCAGTGTGTTCCTTGTGAAAACAAGAGATTTTCTGCATGAAAATTGTGCCAAATGCAGATAATTGTGTGTACTGCAATTTGAGTGTAAAGCAGGAATTGTGCTTGTAGTTTAGAAGAATTGGTTCAGGGGGTTGGTGCATGTTGTGGTCATTGTGTCTCAAGTACCTTGCTTAGCTGTTGTTTGTTTCCATATTGAAGTCCAGCCAATGTGTGTTATCATTTGCAAGCAAAACTAATACTAATTTATTAAATATCATTGTGAATTGCAACTCTCTTGGATTCGTGTAAGTTTAAAAGTTCTGAAACATTTGCCATAATTTAATTATGCATAATTAAAAGGCAATTTTTTAATGGCACTCCACTGTTTGCAGGTAGCGTTCTGAAGCTGTGAGGTAAATTGCGGTCCTTGGTCTGACATAAAAAAGTAGGTACCCCCCATCGGGTAAATATTTTTTAATAAGGATGTTCATTATCAAAAGCTTCTTTTCTGAACGTAAAGTGAACACCTCAACCCACTTGCTACATGAATCCACGGTGACCAGTAGATACTCCTTCAACTTCAGGCTCCTTGGAAACAGTCATAAGATCAACACCAACCATATGTCCAGGTTCTTTCACAAGAGTAGTAGACTTAAGGGGTTCCAAAAAGTTTGGATGTACGTGGCTTGTATTGCTGACAGATCTAGCACTGCTTTCTGTGATCCCATACACATGCAGGAGGGGATGTTCTCGTAACGAAAATCCCAAATCTTTATAGAACATTAGGGACGTTCCTACAATGTTCTCTTTTAGTTATGAAAGTGTTGCAGTTCAAGGTTCCTTATTTGACTTTAGGGGGACGTTCCATTTTGGTTATTCTATGATCACACAGCAACATTACAAAGATGACATTTGGGATGCTAATGGAACGTTCCCACATGGTCCTCTGTTGGTCATATAATAAAGTTCCTTATTTGACTTTAGGGGGACGTTGCATTTTGGTTATTCTCACACAGCAACGTTAATAAGATGACATTTGGGATGCTAATAGAAGGTTCCCACATGGTCCTCTGTTGGTCATATAATAAAGTTCCTTATTTGACTTTAGGGGGACGTTGCATTTTGGTTATTCTCACACAGCAACGTTAATAAGATGACATTTGGGATGCTAATGGAACGTTCCCACATGGTCCTCTGTTGGTCAAATAATAACGTTCCGTATTTGACTTTAGGGGGACGTTGCCTTTTGGTTATTCTCACACAGCAACGTTACAAAGATGACATTTGGGATGCCAATAGAACATTCCCACATGGTCCTCTGTTGGTCATATAATAAATTTCCTTATTTGACTTTAGGGGGACTTTGCATTTTGGTTATTCTCACACAGCAACGTTACAAAGATGACATTTGGGATGCTAATAGAACGTTCCCACATGGTCCTCTGTTGGTCAAATAATAACGTTCCTTATTTGAATTTAGGGGGCCGTTCCATTTAGGTTATTCTTTGATCACACAGCAACGTTACAAAGATGACATTTGGGATGCTAATAGAACATTCCCACATGGTCCTCTGTAGGTCATATAATAAAGTTCCTTATTTGACTTTAGGGGAACGTTGCATTTTGGTTATTCTCACACAGCAACGTTACAAAGATGATATTTGGGATGCTAATAGAAAGTTCCCATGGTCCTCTGTTGGTCATATAATAACATTCCTTATTTGACTTTAGGGGGACGTTGCATTTTGGTTATTCTCACACAGCAACGTTACAAAGATGACATTTGGGATGCTAATAGAACGTTCCTACATGGTCCTCTGTTGGTCATATAATAGCGTTCCTTATTTGACTTTAGGGCGACGTTCCATTTTTATTATTTATGGTCACACAGCAACGTTACAAAGATGACATTTGGGATGCTAATAGAAGGTTCCCACATGGTCCTCTGTTGGTCATATAATAACGTTCCTTATTTGACTTTAGAAGAAGTTCCATTTTGGTTATTCTCACACAGCAACGTTACAAAGATGATATTTGGGATGCTAATAGAACGTTCCCATATGGTCCTCTGTTGGTCATATAATAACATTCCTTATTTGACTTTAGGGGGACGTTGCATTTTGGTTATTCTCACACAGCAACGTTACAAAGATGACATTTGGGATGCTAATAGAACGTTCCCACATGGTCCTCTGTTGGTCAAATAATAACGTTCCTTATTTGAATTTAGGGGGCCGTTCCATTTAGGTTATTCTTTGATCACACAGCAACGTTACAAAGATGACATTTGGGATGCTAATAGAACATTCCCACATGGTCCTCTGTAGGTCATATAATAAAGTTCCTTATTTGACTTTAGGGGAACGTTGCATTTTGGTTATTCTCACATAGCAACGTTACAAAGATGATATTTGGGATGCTAATAGAACGTTCCCATATGGTCCTCTGTTGGTCATATAATAACATTCCTTATTTGACTTTAGGGGGACGTTGCATTTTGGTTATTCTCACACAGCAACGTTACAAAGATGACATTTGGGATGCTAATAGAACGTTCCTACATGGTCCTCTGTTGGTCATATAATAGCGTTCCTTATTTGACTTTAGGGCGATGTTCCATTTTTATTATTTATGGTCACACAGCAACGTTACAAAGATGACATTTGGGATGCTAATAGAAGGTTCCTACATGGTCCTCTGTTGGTCATATAATAGCGTTCCTTATTTGACTTTAGGGCGATGTTCCATTTTTATTATTTATGGTCACACAGCAACGTTACAAAGATGACATTTGGGATGCTAATAGAAGGTTCCCACATGGTCCTCTGTTGGTCATATAATAACGTTCCTTATTTGACTTTAGAAGAAGTTCCATTTTGGTTATTCTCACACAGCAACATTACAAAGATGACATTTGGGATGCTAATAGAACGTTCTCACATGGTCCTCTGTTGGTCAAATAATAACGTTCCTTATTTGAATTTAGGGGGACGTTCCATTTTGGTTATTCTATGATCACACAGCAACGTTACAAAGAGAACATTTTGGACATTAACAGAATGTTCTCATACGGTTCCCTAGATGGGGTCGTTTCAATCGGGACTGCGCTGCAACATATCTTGTTCAGTGCAGTGGTCTTTACACTACATTCCCATAACGTTTGCAGGACCTTTAGGGGACCAACCTAGAATGTAATTTTTTGGTCCTATTTTTCCATCATGTTTACTGAATGCTTTCAGAACATGTGTGAATCAATGTACACTGGGCTACTTTGCAAATGAGAACACAGGATTTGCACAAAAGTTGCTTCTCAAAGCAATAATTTTCAGCAACCATTATTCCAGTCTTCAGTGTCACATAATCTTTCAGAAAGCTGGTCAAAATACATATATTTGAATACATTTATTTGAAATAGAAATCTTATGCAACATTATAAATGTGTTAGCTTTCACTTTTGATCAATGTATGTCCTTGTTGAAAAGTATTAACTAATCAAGTATTACTGTAATAAAATAAATCTTACTGACCCCAAATGTTTGAACGGTAGGCTATGTGTATATTGGGTTTACTGGAATGCTGCTGAGCTTTTGTTTGTTTAAACTTCAAAGTCCAAACAGCACTTTACTTAACAGATAAGGCTGTTTTTCTACTCAAATTGTAGAGAATAACGAGTAGTACATCTCTTCAATAAAACTACAATTAGCTATATGATATTTGTGTAAAGTTTACTTAATGTAATTGCAATATGACAGATATCTTTGTGGCCATTTCATGATCTTTCTCTAATTAAAAATGATCATTACCAAAGCATGAAAATTAGTACTTATTCATAATAATAATAATGTAATGAAACTATATGCATTTGTATCAGATTTTCAAAATAATTTGTGAAATTAATCATTAACGTATTGCTCCACCCTCCTCTGTTCACTTAAATACAGGCATAGATTTTGGCTTCATATAATCAGATCACTGTCTGCAGAAACATGGTGAGCTTCCATTATAATATTGCTTATGTTTATATTTAAATATTTTAGGATCAATAGATATTTTTCACAATTAATTACAGGATTCATTAAATGTGTGTCAGTTGCATGTGATATTTGATACTCGTTTTATGACAATGATAATACAATTTCACAATACAATCACTGCAAATTACTTTGTTAAGCAAACATACTTTCATGCTCATTATATGCTCATTATACATTGTTGTAAAATTAAATTCACCTCAATACTGCAGCTAAACTATGTAAAACTATTTAAAGTTTAACATTGGATCAATTGCTTTATTTGTTTTTGTTTGTTGACTGTGAAGAGGTCTGTGGTTTTGGGTTTGCTTCTGTGCATTGTCCTTCCTCTGGTCAATGCTGCATGCTTCCAGGAGGACCACAAAACACCAGGTACATACACACATAAACTTTCCTTTGCTTTTATTGCATGACTAAAAAGTATGACCCATTTTTCTGAATTATATGATCCTTGATATAGTTACGTTTTGCCAGGACTCAACAGATAAGACTTGGCATCCTGTTGGATCCACTTGGAGAAACAGTAAATGTATGGACTGTAGTTGTTCTGCTGACTCCAAGAGCTGCTGCGATGCGTAAGTATATTTAATGTTTACTAGTGAACATTAATTGTATTGATTTTCCTGAGAATTAAGTTACTAAAGTAAATGGGACCATTTTGGGAGGATTTAATAGAAATGTGAAGCACTTATAACAAATCTGTTAAAATTGTGTATTACTTGAGCTGTAAAAATTATTCTATTTTACGGATGATTTAGAGCAGGGGTCTCCAAACTCGGTCCGAGAGGGCCGCTGTCCTGCAGAGTTTAGCTCCAACCTCAAATAAACACACCTGAACCAGCTAATCAAGGTCTTACACGTCCTAGTAAGACACTGGCTGAATCCGAAATCTCCCCCTAAACCCTCATTCACTATTCCCTATGTTAGTCCACTAATAGAGTTCACTTGCAGGAGTGAATAAAAATGAGATTGTGGTGCAATGTGGTATTGAATGAGTGCACTCAATAATGCCCACTATGCTTTCAGACACCACTACAAATGACTGTCCCCTCAAATAGTGCCCTATGAGGGTATAGGGGGCGATTTTGGCCACTGATTTGCTGGTTAAGGTGTGTTTAATTGGGGTTGGAACTAAACTCTGCAGGACAGCGGCCCTCGAGGACCAAGTTTGGAGACCCCTGATTTAGAGTTTTAGGTGTTACACTGTCATGGCAAGATTATTATTATTTTTTTTAAATCCATGTGAAAAATACTTTAAGACCCAAGGCGAATCACTGTTGCTCTCTATTACAAAAGCATTAGGTTAATTCATTCATTTTGGTTCCCTTTTGAGGGAACTCAATGTGTCAGTTGCTGACACTATAGGAACACCTTAAGTGTGTGCCGCACGTGTCTGAAGCACATGTGTAATCACAATAATTTTACTGGCCGAGGAAGTCATATGACACCACTCAACGCTGGCATGAACCCCCATGAGCTTTTGGTTTCTTCCTGATCTCCATAAAGAATTGTTTCCACCAGTGGTGTGGTCCTAAAAAAATAAGTGGTGTCCTATTACCCAGTAGCACCCCCCCCCCCCTCCCCCCAAATCTTTTTTTTTTTTTGTTATCAAATAAAATCTTTTATGTTGTTGCTTTGGCATTAGTGGCGATATAAAAGCCAATTATTCAAGGGTTTAGTTTTGGTTTTTGAACATTAGCTTATTAGCATTAGCTGGTAAAAAATTTACAACAGTAAATAAAAATGTGTTCTGAGTTTCACAAAGTTTTATGGAAAAAACAGCAATTGCGATTTTTAAAGATCATACTCATCCGCTTCATTCTACCTTTGAATTGCTTCCATCCGGACGTAGGCTAAAAATTCCTCTGGCCAGAAGGAATGTGTATAAAAAATCGTTTGTCCCAATGGCAGTGATTATTTTAAATCGCAGTTTTTTAAAGTAGTATAACATTTCTTACTCTGAAACAATGTCAAATTGTTTAATTTTATTTTTTGTATTTGTTTTGTAAATGTGTGATGTGATTTTGTGTAGTAGTGTGAATTTGTATATGTCACCAGTGTCAAAGATACATTTCTGTTCTGTGACAAACAGAATGGACAATAAAGTTCAATTCAACAAAAACCGCAGACAGGCTGAATGAAATTGTAAATCCACCCTCTGTCAGTAGGTGGCGCTTATAGAACAGTAGAAATAGAGCTGTTTCCCGGTAACCTCTGTAAACAAAGCAGCGCTGAGCTTATAAAACACTATGGATGCTCAATCAGCTCCCTAGTTCAGTAGTCAGGGCATTTAAAAAGGGCCGTTAAACAAGTATGTTCTATATAGTATGAATGAATGTCGTATTAATGTAATCCGGACGTACTACATCCGCCATGTTGTCATGATCATGTGACCTACCAGCGCCATTTGCGTCCCATCACCTCCATTCATAAATCCTCTCCTGTGGCCTCATGGGATAGTAAAGTGTCCATCGTATGTGAACCTTCAGAATCTCGCTGGAAGTAGTGGGTCATCCGGGTACTTTTTTGCTACTGTTTTTCGAATACTATGAATTCGGACATACTACTCTGTTGGTGTACTGGCTTTTGCATACTATATAGTAGAGAAGTATTCGATTTCGGACACAGCATATGCGTTACACAGAGGGAAGATGAAAAGAAAATGCCATTAAAACTTTTCTTAAGGCAGTCATTTCCCCCTCAGATATATACGGAGCCCCGAACATGACATGCAGGAAAAAACTAGTAGGCTAAATCATGCGTACAATTTATTAATTTGTTCCCTTAATTTATAAATCGTTCCCTCGGTTTGCTTTATCAAACCACAATCCAGAACCATATCGTTTTGAGCCAGAATACACAGACGAGGAGTTAAAAAACTTTGGAAGCTGATAGACAAGACGCAGAATTACCTCTAGCACCGCTCATTTGTTACTGTGACAGAGCGTGTTCGTGACAACACAATACTAACATTACAGGGGATACATGAAGCACAGGAACAACTGCAATACAGTAGTGACCACACGTTACATTACTAGATCTAGCTAATGGCACTGTTACAGTAGGCTAGTCATCTAAACATAACGGAACACTTACCGCAGCTGCAGGTGATCCGCTTTGTCCTGTCTGTACTACCGATGGGATGGCCGTATCCTTCAGCACACGTTTCATGGTCCGTGTGGCAAATTCCATTTTTTCAAAATAGTCGTCCTCGGTTAAATGTTCTGAGCAAACGCGATGGTACTTGATGATGACTACAGGTGTGTTTGGATCTATATCCAGAGCAAGCAGCCATAGATTCATCAGGTCAGCGTTTTGGATTGGAATTCTATATCATGGTATTACCTTTTCTCCCCTGTTTATTGTCGCAGTTCTTTAAAATACAGTGAACACGCATGATTGTAAACTATCTAGTAATCGCTGACTCTATTACTCCAACTCTGAGCAAACTCTCTGCACCGCGGGGTTTCTCAGGTGCTGCGAGCAAATCACTCCCCAGAAGTAGAGCAGTGCTGCGCCTTCTGAGAATATAGTCCCCAGTGTGTATACGTTTATAAGATGGCTGTGTCTCATGTAACCTTGTTATTTGTACACGCTGTGACTATACACATCACAACATGTAAATAGAAAAATGTTGGCGTTATTTTGTCACTTATTGAGCAGTAGAGCTAGCAGGAGCCGTTTACCTCCAGTCTTTGTGCTAAGCTAGGCTAGCGGTGGGTGCGTCAGACAGAGTTATGGCACGCACGGAGATGAGAATGGTATGTATGGACTTATCTAACTCTGGGGGATATGGGGAATAAGCTAAAGTCCCAAAAAGTCGGCGTGTTCCTTTAAAGTTGTCAATTCGCTCAACTGTCGCACATTTTATCATTGGTCACGACAGGAACAGCTCGTGGAAATCTCTTCACACTTCTGGAGCGCTGGTGAACGTGTGCAGAGTAGGGTGAATCGCGTGCCACTCGTGCACAAAAATAAACCGGGCTTCAGTCATGTTGCGCTGATAATCAGCCTTTTCAGTTTGAACGGGAACTTAGCACTCATAAAAGCTCCGAACGCACGATGCTAAAATAATTATTTCACTTACCACATGTGTCCGCTGCAGTGAGAGAACTGTGCTCAATACACCACTCAAAAATGTTGATGACGTTTAATGCAGGCGGACTTTTATAGTCCTGCCGGTGCACTTAGTGACATCATATGTCTGCCTTGGCCAATAGAATTCACCCTTCGCGGCAAGTTTGATTGACAGGCGATCTGACCAATCACATCGCCAAATCTGCTATTTTGACCGACAAAGCAGTCAGGGAAGTTAGTAGATTAACATCGGTGGACTTGAACTTGAAAAACGGTGTGTGCTTAACACAGTTGAAACAACATTTATTTTAGTGTTCATTCATGTTTATTTGATAAGTTAACTTAGTTAAAGGTAGGGTAGGTAGGATTTGGTTAAAAAACTTTTTTTCCAAATTTGTTTAAACTTTCTTTATATATCAATACATAATCAAAATGTAAGTACTCTGAAAAAGAAAGTATGAAAATTGAGTGTCTGTAGACCTCTCACGACTGTTTTAAAGACAGCTCATTATTTCCATCCAAGGAGCGGAGTGCATATAGTGACATCATGTCAGAATCACATGTAATAAAAAAATCTAACTTTATCATTATGAATATAAACAAATAAGATGTCTTTTAGTACTCACTCTCAAGCTAGAATAACGATACTGGAAAAGTTCAAAATACACACACAACACAGTGTCTACGACACACACAGATACAAGATAAAAACGTAGGTAGAGTATATAAAAACAAACCAAGGGGCGAAATAAACGTGCAGGTAAAGTTCCCGGTGAACATGGTAGAAGAGTTTAGACAGAGGGTAGTAACTAAAGCTAACTTAGTTCTAAAAAAAGTTCCTGGATGCGGTGTACTAGCTTTTACACATGCATTTGGTTATCTAAAGTTACATTTTGCGAAATTCAACACGACAGCGATCAACTTGAGCTAAGCATATTGAGTATTTATCATCTCAACTAATGGTTTGCTAAGTGTATAACATTGTAACTTTATGCTAAGTAATGTTATGTTAGCTATATTAGCCAGCTACGTGTGCTAGTGAGACATGCTTCATGAAAACATAAACCAAAAAAATGTATAATCAAAATGAAAGATTACCTGTCCAGCAGAAATACAGCCTCTTGAACTCAAACGGGTGCGCCAGGGTTGCCAGGTTTTCACAACAACATCCGCCCAATTGCTACTCAAAACTAGGCCAAAACAAGCCCAATCGTGTTTCTCCGGTAAAAATCGCGTTTGGGGGGTAAAATATGTGTCTTTTTGGTAGGGCTGCCTGCTAAAATTCGCAAATCCCTGGGCAAAACATCACATAATTGGGGTAGCTTCAACCCGCGGACATGAAAATCAGCCCGCGGCAAGTGTGTGAAGTAGCCCGACTTGGCAACAGTGGGGCACGCGCATGTGGGCAGATCCTGGAGCAAAAGCGGCGGTAGCCATGGTAGCGAGAGAGAGTGACAGTCGCCCCAGCCAATCACTTGATTCGGCCCGAACGCAAATAATGAGCGGTGTTTATTGCAGATTAAAAAGTCTAGAGTCACTCGATTTTTATACTCTCTTTTTCAGAGTACTTAAATTTTAATTATGTATTGACATATAAAGACAGTTTAAACAAATTTGGACAAAAGTGTTTTAGATCAGACTTACCCACCCCACCTTTAACTAGAAGAAAGAGATGATCGGTTCACCAGCAGCTTTAACTGAGGCAGGACAGCGATCACGACACATTAAAGAGCCACAAAACGGTATTCATTGTTTACATTTCTAAAAAATGTAAAATTTAGAAAGATGAGACTTTGTTTCATATCAAAAGTAACTTGCTCTGTCCTGTCTGTCGGCGTATTGTCAGTGTCCTCTTTGCTACGCAATGTATTTTCTCTATGTGAGAACATGTGTGTGTGGTGTGAGAGCGCCATGGCTTGTCGGACATAGCAACAGTAACTAAAGGGGGCGGGTCTTTCTTTGCGAACGGTCAATTGATGTGTTTGCACACATGCTTCAGACACTGGTGCATGCTAAAGGCGTTCCAATAGCATCAGCGACTCACGCAACGTCTCGTTCCCTTCTCAGGGAACCAGGTTACTGTAACCCAGAGACATTTTAACATAACACACATACATTTTGTGACAATTTTGGATGGATATAATACCTAATAATTCCTTTTATTTTGTTTCATTTCCGTAGAATGGCGAGGCCCACTGATTATCCTGACATGTGCACAGTGGAGTACGATTTCACTACATGCACATATGAAGTTTTTCAGAAAGTTCCATGTGCTCATAGTGCTGTTGGGAAATGATGGCCACGAATTAAGGAAAGAATTAAATCTTCATTCTTGAGTTTTGATCTTCATTCTTGAGTTTTGACTGCTGATTTAAAGGGCAATAAAAGAAATATCCAAATTAACATGAATTGTGCATTACTGGGTTAAAAGTTTGGAATATTTCCACAAAAAATGTCTCTTATGCTCACCAAGGATGCATAAAAAAAAATTATATTAAAGGGGTGGTAAACCACGATTTCACTATTCTAACTTTCGCTAGCGTGTAATGTTGCTGCTTGAGCATAAACAACATCTGCAAAGTTACAACGTTCAAAGTTTAAAGCAAAGGGAGATATTTGCTTTTAAAGAAATCAGTTTCTAAGAACTACAGCAAACGGCCAGCAGGCGACTACAGACATTCCTCCAGGGTTGGTGACATCAACAGGCTCAATATTTACATAAACCCCTCCTCCGAGAAGATTAAATAAGGGGGGGTGAGGCCATTTTGTATCGCGGCGCTGTTGTGGTATAGTTAGGCTGGAGTGTTGTTGCCGCGATGCCGAGGAAACGCTGTTATTTTCATCCGGATTGCAGGTCTGGGGTACTTGCTCTGTTCAGCCTTCCTTGGGACGGGGGTGTTGCAGAGCGTTTAACATACAGCATGTTAAATGCACGTGTGTTTGAGTCAGCGGGGAACAGGCGCGTGCGGGGCTCCCTGCAGCACATCTCACAGAGGAAAACATCCACCGTCTTCGCGATTTCAATGCCGGATTTGCACAACGTCAGCTGCGTGAAAAAAACACTGCTGGTGCGTGGATGCACGACGCGCGCGCTGCACATTTCACGGAGGACAACACAAACTTCCACAAACTTCGCGAGTTCAATACAGGATATGCACAACGGCTTGTCCTGAAAGCTGGATTTACAAATAGAAGCTGTTTACGGGCCACAACCTGTAAGTCTGATTTATTTTTCATCGATGTGTTTTCCTGTAATAGGTTGTAGCAAGGAAGTAAACAGATGACAACGCTGTTCTGCAAACCAGTCTGTTAAATGCTCATTCATACTTAACGTTATCCGACGAACACCTAACGTTACAAACACTAACGTTAAAATCTCAACAGCGAACCTGACATTAGTGTAAATTATTCTTTGATTAGAGCTTTTATGTATTGTTTATCTACAGGCATGCTAAACATGGTTCTGTGTGTGATTTGGCTAACTTACTAGTTAAAGCCAGTGCTTAGTGTTCGTTTTGGGTTAGTTCTTGCGACAGATATTTGGCTATAATCGTTCTAAAAATACAAAAGTTAAAGTGCCATTCATTAGCGATTATAGATCCGCAGTCTTTACTCTTGAGGACTGAACAGGTTCTGCTCGATCATCTTCACTCAAATGTTCTGGGTCTGATTCGGGCTCATATGGTTTTATTGACGCCGTTGTTTCTAATACTGACCAAAGCACAGCCTCCGGTAAAGGTAAGGGGCGTGACGTTTCCGACAACCGTGCACTGCGGTTAGCGAATCAGAACACACTAGGCCAGCTAACCAATCAGAGCCCACTGCGTATTTTTGAGGGACTGGCTTCATACAACCCGGAAAGCATCAGACCGTTTTACAAGGAGGGACAGAGCAGTGTAGAATAAAGGTCAAATATATGAAAAATAAGGCAATTTTTTTTAAAACGAAGCATGAACACATGTTACAGTGCACCCCACAAACACAGTCAAGCCTTCAAAAGAATGTGTTTTACCACCCCTTTAATTGAGCACTAAATCAGCATATTTGAATGATTCTGAAGGATCATGTGACACTGAAGACTGGAATAATGGAATTCCATCACAGTAATAAATTACATTTCAAAATATATTCAAATAGAAAACAGTTTTTATTTTATTTTTTGGCTGGTAGTGTAGGCTAGGTCAACATCATTTGGACAGGTATTTAGGCAACCTTATTAATGGCATTTAAAATTAAAACTGTAAATTAAATGAAAGACATATAACGGAATTGAAATAATAAATTATATACATTAAAAGATGCAAATTCTAGTTTACATTTTTTATATGTAAAAAAAAAGTAATAAATGTGAATAAAATGTAAAAAAAAAAAAAAAAAACGCAATTTGAATTTAAATTAATTGTACACCTGTGTTTATATCAATAAAGCTGAATCAATACAATCTGTTTGTTGGCACTTCTTTTTTAAAAAGCAGCACAGACCAATTCTATCTTAACACTTTTTTAACTCCATGCCATGCCGTTGCATTGTACTTGTACATGTGTAATGACAATAAACTTGAATCTCATCTCATCTCATCTCATCTCAAACGGTTGGAATTTGGTGGTCAATATGATTAATATGAAGCGGTCAATGAACATTTTCACTAACATTTCTTACCACTAGATGGCAAAACAACAATCTAAATCTCTCTTTGGCTTTCTTCATTGCTTTAAAAAAAGAGGATGGAAAGTTGTTTTGGAGTCAAGGGGCTGAGAGAGACAATGATTTTGAATCTGGCAAAGACACGCGCACACACACATTCTCAAACATAAACACACACAACCACACTCCCTCCCACACTCCATCAATCTAGCAGCAACTGGGGCAGCTAGCAGAAGTGTGTCAGACTTTTGGGTGCATGTGCACATTCACATGTGTGCATTTGGGTTCTAGAAGCTTGTTTCTGTTCAAAGACATTTTCTTCTATTTTTCTGGAAAACATTCATTCTGCTACCACAGGACACTAGCAGAACAAAGAAGACAAATTTCTCCAAATTAGGTCTCCACATACGGATTACGGATTGTTAAGGATCCTGTGGAAGCTTACTTTTCTCTCATGGTCACTTTTTTATTTTTCCTGTAGTCCTGACTTTTGCTTGACTCAAACAGTGCTTTACAACATGTGCAGACTTTGGAGGGTAGCAGTTTTGCTCTGTGTCAAATTGGTGGACACTGCGAATGGAAATACAGGACTTGTGCCGGAAAGAGGGACAGCAGCTTCCTCCTGCTATGGGGGCTTTGACCTCTATTTTGTTCTAGACAAGTAAGTTATCCTGTTATTTAACACTTCTCCTTACCAATGAGTGATTATCAGCATGACAACACTCCATAAATACTGTGTTGGCATTTGCATACCATATAAGACTCACTATGAGTGAGGGCTTTAACCCATTAACCTGATTTAGTTATCAGTAGTTAGAAATACACATAGTGCAGTGCATAACGTAAAGCTTTTCAGGTTCTGTTACAGTGAGGATGGCTAAATTAAGTGATGCTTTCATGTATTAAATGTTTTAACACATTGGAACCTGACTTCAAGAGTCATGTTTGTCCCTTTATGGTACTTTGAAGATCATTTTAAAATGAATCCCTATGCCATTTAAACATTACATTAGATGCTAAATAAGTGGCATCTGCTGACAAATGCTGCATATTCTTTTCTGAGAAATAACTTCACCTCATCATTTTTCCTCAATGACTTTTATTAAAGTCAGTTCTCCTCAAGTTCACACAGGTGTCCTATGAGAGGATCCACAGGTGTATATTAACAGTAACTATGAATATGATCCACTAACGTTAGACAACAACAAAGTGCCCAAATAGCCTATATATTGTCTTCACTATATCTATTGTTTTATACATATTATTATTATTATTATATATATTGTTTATTTTTTTGTGAAATATTTAGCTTTAGTTTGATATTTTATCAGTCAGTGATTTTATCATAATATTATTGACATATTAGAGAGAGAGAGAGAGAGAGAGACGAATGACAATAACGATAATTGTTTTCCTCTGTAACATATGTCTCATCTAACATGAGGTGAGAAAATTGCATGTTTGGGGTCAATGCGGACACGCTGACTGGATGCAAGTGCTGCCTCCTGAGGCCAGTTTACAAATATGCAGCTCTGAGCCAAAAGCCTGCAAGGGAATGATATATTAAACAGCTGGTTTTAGAGGCTATTTGCCATATTAGTTCCACATAGGCAGTTGAATAAAAAAAGTAATGTGCTTCTATGCATTTTGACTTCAAATTGAGTTTGTTTGAAAGTTTGCTTGGCAACTCAAGCTATCTTGACCTCATTTTGGCATGTATTGTGGCGCAAGCCCTTGGACCTATAAGAACACATGGAAAATCAATTACATATGGTTCTGAACTCAATCATCACACTGTGATGCGTGCTGTACACAATAGGAATATACACACCCCTGGACATACAGTAGATTGGATGTGGGTCACAGTTTCCAACTATTTAGTTTCTATACCAGTATAAACTTTGGCTCTACTTGGCTCCCCAGAGTGTTATGTTCATGTTCGACGAATGTGTTTTAAGTAAAAAATAACACAGCTGTGTTTCCTAATACATGTAAAGCATTCGTCATGGGTAGGCTGGCAGTTCAGCTGTGAATGTGATGTTTTTGTTGGACAGATTCATATTGTTTTACAGCGACATACAGCTGTATCTCAACTCATTTCCCATTTACGCCACTGCCTTGGATCCTGCATGTAAATCAAATGATGTCGGATCAAATTCTTTTTCGCTGATTTTCCTGAATATAACAATGTCGGTTATGTTATTGATATTTGGTGCAAATATGCATGTTATGTCATTATCAGCACTCAAAATGCTCAAATGTTCCTATGGGCCCTTTTCATGTCTTTCATCATCTACAAGACTTGTGACGTCTAAATATTATTGTTCAACTAGATACACAAAATTAATTCTAGAAATGCTATGGGAGAAAAAAGTTAAGGAATGCAATGATGACATAACCTGCCACTAAAGCAAATAGATAAATGTGCCCCTTTCACATTAATAACAGCAGCACTCAAGGTGATTTAAAGAAAAACTGATGATCATGCTCTTCAGAATGATCTGAAATGTGCATCTTGTGCTCCAATTGAATCAAGGACATCTGCAACTCATTTATTTCACATCATAACTTCTTTGATTGAAATTGTTCAAAATGCCTTAACCTTTCTCTTTATTTCCAGGTTTAAATAATATTAATAACTCCCATTTTTACTGTGGCATTAAACTTTTAGACCCTACTAAGCAAAAGAGCAATGCCAAAATCTGTCAAATGTTGTCAAAAGGCATCTTTACATAGCCGAGTTAAAGAGTTAGTTCACCCAAAAATGAAAACAATGTAATTTATTACTCACCCTCATGCCGTTCCACACCCGTTCATCTTCGGAACACAAATGAAGATATTTTTGTTGAAATCTGAAGGCTCAATGAGGCCTCCATAGAGAGCAAAGCAATTTACACTCTTAAGATCCATTAATGTACTAAAAACATATTTAAATCATTCAATGTGAGTACAGTGGTTCAATGTTAATATTATAAAGCGACGAGAATATTTTTGGTGCACCAAAAAAAAACTAAATAACGACTTCCATAGTGATAACCGATTTCAAAATAATGCTTCATGAAGCTTCGGAGTGTATCGAATCAGCGAGTCGATTCAGTGGTTCGGAGCGGCAAAGTCACTCCGAACCACTGAATTGACTCGCTGGATCCTTCCAAGGATCCTTCAAATTGAGACAACTTTTGATGAAGTGGCAGCAGAGAAATGCAACCTTCGTAGGATGCAGCCTTCCATTTGAGAAACACCCTTATTTTACATCTTGTAAAAAGGGACATAATGGATCCCCTTGAAGTCATTTTCTGGTAATATATCTATACTTTTACTCAAGTGTGGCTTTCAGGTACTTCATCGACCACTGATAAAGTCCAGTTTATACTGGTAAAGGCCATGCCTGCTCTGACCCACTTCAGCCCCTAGTATCAACCAATCACCCACTTCAGCCCCTAGTACCCTAGTTTTTATAGCCAGCAGCCACATCACCCTGTAGCCTTAGACTGGTTGCCTACTGAAGCTAAGCAGGGTTGAGCCTGGTCAGTACCTGGATGGGAGACCTTCTGGGAAAACTGGATTGCTGTTGGAAGAGGTGTAAGTGAGTCCAGCAGGGGGTGCTCACCCTGTGGTCTGTGTAGATCCTAACACCCCAGTATAGGGATGGGGACACTGTACTGTCAAAAAGCACCATCCTTCGGATGAGACGTTAAACTGAGGTCCTGACTCTTTGTGGTCATTAAAAATCCCAGGATGTCCTTCGAAAAAAGAGTAGGGGTTTAACCCCGGCATCCTGGCCAAATTTGCCCACTTCAGAAGCACTTTTGTGTGACTTTTTCAGTATAAATTTGGCAAGATACAGTCAAATCTGACTATTGCAATAGTTTTAGCGTTATTTATTTATATACAAACACAACTGATCATAATAAGTCATGCAGAGTTACAGTCTATTTAGAATCTTCAGCAGACAAGAGATGCAATGGGATTCATTTAGCATATAAAACAGGAGCCTTCTAGCAATTATGGGACTATGCCCACTATTAAGTTCTGGTTATGTTTAACACGGGTTAGTTTATCAACACAAATCAATCAGCAATGCTTTGGATCTGAGTTATGGGAAAGTCAGGGTTTGGTTATTCTACTTATGGGCCATCTCTGTGGCTCCACTTTATAGCTGTGGGCTTGATGGTTTTGGCTCCTGTGCTCAGGAGGGTCTGTGAAGGCCATTTACCGTTCCCCTCCATTCATTCGGCTCAAGCACTTCTGCAGAGAGTGCAACAAGAGAACAGTTTAGAAGCAGTGTTGGGAATAAAGACACACGTGTTATGAAACTAATAATATAACTCATAACACTAATGACCAGGAAGGCCTGTTGTTGTCTCTGGAATAGTTCTGGAACTTCTGCTTCTGAATGGTCAGTCACATCATTCTTTGATCAAACTAAATATTTGGCCATTGTCCCGAATCTTCGGTATACTGGTCCTTTTTGTGTCTTCACAGACACGTTAAAATAACAAATTGACACCATTTTGGTACTCAAAACATTTAGATGTTATTAGTCAAACTAAAACTTTGATTAACTTTTCCTATTTAAAGAAAGGAAATGAAACCATTGCTCGAGAACAGAAAAGGACTGACACAAGACAGAGATCGAAGAGAGAGAACTTAAATAAGAGCATTGAAAGCTGAAATCATTCTTTAGAAATGTTGGCCCATATTGATAGGATAGTATCTTGGAGTTGATGGAGATTTGTGGGATGCACATCCAGGGCACGAAACTCCCGTTCCACCACATCCCAAAGATGCTCTATTGGGTTGAGATCTGGTGACTGTGGGGGCCATTTTAGTACAGTGAACTCATTGATTTTGTTCAAGAAACCAATTTGAAATGATTTGAGCTTTGTGACATGGTGCATTATCCTGCTGGAAGTAGCCATCAGAGGATGGGTACATGGTGGTCATAAAGGGATGGACATGGTCACAATGCTCAGGTAGGCTGTGGCATTTAAACGATGCCCAATTGGCACTAAGGGTTCACTAAGTGTGCCAAGAAAACATCCCCTACACCATTACACCACCACCACCACCAGCCTACACAGTGGTGACAAGGCATGATGGATCCATTTTCTCATTCTGTTTACGCCAAATTCTGACTCTACCATCTGAATGTGTCAACAGAAATCGAGACTCATCAGACCAGGCAACATTTTCCCAGTCTTCAACTGTCCAATTTTGGTGAGCTCGTGTAAATTGTAGCCTCTTTTTCCTATTTGTAGTGGAGATGAGTGGTACCCAGTGGGGTCTTCTGCTGTTGTAGCCCATCCGCCTCAAGGTTATGCGTGTTGTGGCTTCACAAATGCTTTGCTGCATACCTCGGTTGTAACGAGTGGTTATTTCAGTCAAAGTTGCTCTTCTATCAGATTGAATCAGTCGGCCCATTCTCCTCTGACCTCTAGCATCGATATTTTTCCCTTTTCACACCATTCTTTGTAAACCCTAGAAATGGTTGTGCGTGAAAATCCCAGTAACTGAGCAGATTGTGAAATACTCAGACTGGCCCGTCTGGCACCAACAACCATGCCACGCTCAAAATTGCTTAAATCCACTTTCTTTCCCATTCTGACATTCAGTTTGGAGTTCAGGAGATTGACCAGGACCACACCCCTAAATACATTGAAGCAACTGCCATGTGATTGGTTGATTAGATAATTGCATTAATGAGAAATTGAACAGGTGTTCCTAATAATCCTTTAGGTGAGTGTATATACGCCATTCATGGACTTACTGATTAGTATTAACACTATAAATTACTATACATTTTTTCACTTTTTTGAGGTGTACCATAAAGCTTACATGATAAAATGTTGGCAATGAGCATATAACTCCTTGTCATTTATTTAATTGCCAAAAGACGGTAAATTTCTTCCGGGTAAGAGGATCCACATCAGCTTTGGTGCCTACACTCTGTTGTTATTTATCATCATAATTGTCCCTGCGTTCTCATTGGTTTGCTGGCATATGCATATGTATCGATCAACCCCGAGTTCACTGGTCGCGAGCATTCCAAATGTTATTTCCTAGCAGAAGGTGGGAAAAAACTGAATTCCGAGTTGTCTGGAATGCAACATTCTGCGCACAAGCTTGTGTTTGGAAAGAAAAGTGTAGTGTGACCGACGCGAGAACATGTCCTTGATCTGCGATGAATCTTCACTCGAATGTCGAAATGAGACTGAAACACTGCAGCTGAGTGAATATTTCGAACGCTTCAATTAAACACTTTCCAATGTGACGTCACTGGGACCGGCTTTAAATACTCTTCATGAGCACTGGTTACATGGGTACCTGGTTTCACGTGATTTAACGTTAGGGCCCCTCAGAGGACCTTGTGAAGCTGGAAGTAGGGCGTTGCCTGCAAGGTGGGTGGCTTAGAAGAGGGCGCCTTAGATCATTTCCATATATAGACGCACCTAGACTCTTTACACTTCACATTTTACATGTCACATACAACAAAGTACTAAAAAGTACAACATTTTGGAAAATTTTTTTTGTGAGGTTATTATATTCACAAGCGTTTAAGGACAAAAAAGTGGATACAGGCAATTGAGACACTGAGAAGTACACCCACTAGAGGGGAACGTAATCAGCGACAGGAAATATAATATATAAAACTGACATTTGGATATTTGATTTAACTGACAAAATGTTTTCTGCACATATAGGCATACTGAGTGTACTGAGTGTCAGGATCCCAAAATTTACCCATTCTTCCTGCTGAAGCTTCACGTCTTATTGCCTGTATCCACTTTTGTCTCCTTAAACGCTTGTTTTTTTTGGGTCGACAGCTTATAAAAACGTATTTCTGTGTTTTTAAGCTTGTTTGCTGTACACCCTGTCACATAGCAGCTTTTAGACATTGTTCTGTTTTTGGTTATAAGTCAAATAAAATGACAAGGAGGCAGCCTCACGCAATGCAAAGTCAATGGAGAGCGTTGGATTGTCCCCCATATTTCTTTGATTTAGTGCGTTTATGTGATGCTAAAGCTCTGTGATATCTTCAGAGACATGATCATAAAGAAAATAATCATTATTCTGGCCATGGACTGATTTTTGTCATAACACTAAGGTTTCTGATTATTAATAGCAGTTATTCTAGTAATTATATTATATGTTTACTTTCCTATGCAAACAATATATTTTACGTTAATAAAATACCCATTAATTTATGTCTAATATCAGTATCGCTAAATTAGGAGTTTATGAACTCTTACGTATCCCAAAATAGGCTTGATTGATACCATGTCATCGATATTTATAAAAAAATTGATACTTTAGTATCATTTACTTTAATATTTTAGTATTTTAATATACTAATAAAATTAAGCATCTTTCTAATGAGCTACTCTAACTATATTTGAGTCAGTTTAGATAGTGTTATTTTTAATTACATGAGTATTGGATAGCATGCTTTGTGAGTGCCTGACTATACATCATCCATTGCTTAATTTTACAGTAAGACCTTTAATACTTATACCGTTTGGGCCAAGCATTCATCTAATGATATCTGAGCTGATTTTGAAATGTTCTTGGTTTTCTTTTCTAGTTATCTGGCTCTGAACACCAAATTATTCTTGAGCAAAGGTTAAATATAACGTAAAACATAATTTACCTAACTGCTATTGTTTTGAGCCAATATGAGTGAAACGTCCTCGTTGACCTGTTCTAGGTCTGAAATAAAAGCTGAGAGATGCGGTCGGGGGTGGGTTTTGTGCTCGCGTCCATTCCCAGGAATTATCTAAACCTTTGGGTTAGGGAGGAACTGAATAATGTGACAATAGTCCAATTTCAGTGAAAATGAATAGGCAATCTTGGGCAGCTGTAGAAGGCTAGTTCATTAAGAGTTATAGCTATATAAATAAATCCTTCTCTTTTACATACTCGCACACACATACCATTTGCCTCTTGTTAAACCATTTCACCATCAGCTCCAGATGTTCCAAACCCTGCCTGCTTTGGCTGCTTTAGAGCCCTGGATCCCGTTAACAATGGAAAAATAGTGAGAGAGGGAGAAAGACAAGCATAGAGGAGGACAGAGGCAGTGCCTAAACAATTCAAATATCTCACATCATTTCATTGCAATTAATAGTTCTAAACTTAAAGGGGTCCTATTATGTCCCTTTTTACAAGATGTAAAATAAGTCTTTGATATCCCCAGAGTGTGTATGTGAAATTTTAGCTCAAAATACCCAACAGATCATTTTTATAGCATGTTAAAAGTGTGAGCACAAATGCACCATTTTGTCTGTCCCTTTAAATGCAAATGAGCTGCTGCTCCCGGCCCCCTTTCAAGAAGAGGGTTGCATTACCTCATGCAGACATGCACTGAAAATGTTCAGCCTTTTATGTTCAAACTGGAGTAGAACAATGATGGAATATAAGAACTCAATAAGAAGTGACATGTAGAATGCAACAGGACGTTTCTGAATGGTTAGTTGATGAATTTATGTAGCTGATGTGGAGTTAACTATCTTCAAGTCATTGATTAGCATGTTCTGTCATGATAATCTATAAATCGCTGGTGTGGGAACTGTTGTAAGATGCCTTCAGAGCCAGAGAATATATGCAGCATGAAGGTAGAACAGGTATAGTTTAGTTTAATTACGATTATAACTTATGTTGTCATCTTGCTTTTATGACATGCTATTGCATTTGTGTTAGGCTATGTGCTGTATTGCAATAAATGTGAAAAGACGGATGTGACAGCTTGAGCAGACTCCGAAATGTGCTCTACTACAACAACTCTTCCTCTTCTCAACATGGCCTTTGTTGTGTATTCCCGGGGGTGGGGTTTATGTAAATTTTAGAGTTAGTGATGTCACTAACCCATGAAGAAGCTTGTTGCAGTCTCTACCAGCCATTTGTTGTAGTCCTTAAAAAGCTATTTCTGTAAAAGAAAATATCTCCCTTTGCTTTGAAATTTGCAGATGTTGTGTATGCTCAAACAGCAACACTAACTAAATAAGTGAAATCAAAATCAAGGAACCCTTTAAAATGAGATATAGTAGTTGTTGGAGTGGCACCTTTAAAGGGATTGTTCACCTAAAAATGAAAATTGTCATCATTTATTCACCCTCTATAGTTGTTCCAAACCTGTATAAGTTTCTTTCTTCTGTTGAAAACAAAAGAAGATATTTTGAATAATGTTTTTTTTTTTTCATAATATGTAAGTCAATGGCTACTGTTAACTGTTTTGTTACCAGGATTCTTTTGTTTCAGCTATAGTGGGTATTATTTGGACGGTCTTGGTCTTTCTTCAACTACAGCAATTATGTCCCAAGGGGGTCTGCTTTTATTTAAACAAACAGATTTTCATTTCATTTTTATTATTTTATTTTGTTGTTGTTATAGTAAAGTGTATTGCAAAATCTTTACTGTACTTTTGTTGCCTTTTAAATGCTTTTTTTGTGTATATGTATTATTTTACCCTTGTTCCAGAGCAATACTTTTACACCTAAATATTAAAATCCATTATTTGTATTAAGCAAAGTCAGTAATAAAACATAAAAAATCATTGCTATGCAACAAAAATATCCATATGCTATGGATGCTGTGTGTTTCACGCTGTGGAATATATTGTGGATTTTATAGCACTAATACAAATAAAATAATATAAAACAAAATCAAACCAAGTGTTTTTTTTGCAAGAATAATATAGACATAGTTATATATAGCAGACAGTACACTCACTTTTAAATCAAAATGTAACAGTATTTTTATTGAATGTAACAAAATTTTGTTTTAAGATATAAATTAAGACAAAAAGACCTGTGTGAACGTAAGAACTGACTTCATACATTCACTAAAATCACATTGCAGATGCCACTTAATTTGATAATTTGTTATCTATGAAATTTTAAAGTATTCAAGTGTGGCAAAAATGTGGCAATTGTACTTGACATACATTTAACATTTAGGTAAAATATGGCAACAATGATTATGTCAATTTAATAACTAATATAAAGTGCACACTATATTTTGAGATAGGTTTGATGGCAGGGCCTGGATGTTTATACAGCATTACCATGTAAAACATGATCATCTGGAAGCAATTTAATCGTGGGCAGAGTTATACATTAGAACAACAAGTACATCATTTGAACGATGGTCAATTGAATGGTCGTAGCTCTGCACTAGACATGGCATCATTGAAATAACATCTGGCACAGTGACAAATGCACTAATCAGAATTCCTTCATGAGGCAGTTATAATGGAACAAAAACATTATATGGCACCTATGTATTATGCTTTTATTTAATTTTTTTAACCTTTCATTTAGTGTGTAATATAGCTGTTTGTGCATGTAACCGCTCTAAAAAATGGAAATGGAAGTCCATGCCAAAGAGAGTTAATCTCTCCAACAGAAAACACCTGCCTGAAACAGATCATTTTTGCAGTCCTGTAGAAGGCTGCATTGATGATGTATTTTTCTAGGCCAAGACAAAACCTGTCACCATGTTTCTCATTTGCATAATGCCCACCTACTGGCTGCTTTGGCCAATGCTCAAAGAAACGCTTTAGACGCTTCAGATTCTAGAGAGCATTTGATTGAGCATCTGCAGAGCGATGTCATCAAATACATTGATCCATATGAGAAACTGTAAGTTTTGAATTCTGATATCTTGTAAATGTGAATTTTGTCATTGTTTTAGAGCACACTAGCTTATAGATAACAGCAAGGCTAACATATTCAACAGCCCAAAAACTTCAATTTTGATTTCATGGGGACTTTAATTAAAGCTACTTAAAGGGATAGTTAACCCAAAAATGAAAATTCTGTCATTAATTACTCATCTTCATGTCGTTCCAAACCCGTAAGACCTTCGTTCATCTTCGCAACACAAATTAAGATATTTTTGATGAAATCCTAGAGCTCTCTGACCCCTCCATAAACAGTAATTAGTAAAGACATCGTTAAAATCGCCCATGTGACTACATTGGTTCAATCTTAATTTTATGAAGCGACAAGAATACTTTTTGTGCACTAAAAACAAATAAAAGAAGGACTTTATTAAACAATTTCTTCTAGTCTGTGTCAGACTTTTATGCTGTTGACATAGTGTAAATTCTGCCATAGAACTAGGAAACGCTGCACTGTTTACACTGCATCAACAGCTGTCTGATATTTAACCTCAAAATAAAAACGTCTGGTCAGTAGTAAGAAGTATGTAACAAAAAGCAATTTATTAATTGTGGTGCTTCTAATTAAGTGATAAAAAGCAGTTGCAAATGCTGTACAAAATACACTCATCTTTGCACCAATATAGTTTTGCTATACCAAATTAAATGTAATATTTCATTAATTAAACTTACTTGTAAATTACTTTAACTTATTTGTCTTCCTCGACATACACTATATTGCCAAAAGTTTTGGGATGTCTGCCTTTACAACTTTAATGACATCCCATTCTTAATCCGTAGGGTTTAATATGGAGTTGGCCCACCCTTTGCTGCTATAACAGCTTCAACTCTTCTGGGAAGGCTTGCCACAAGGTCTAGGAGTGTTTTTATGGGAATTTTTGACCCTTCTTCTAGAAGCGCATTTGTGAGGTCAGGCACAGATGTTGCACGAGAAGACCTGGCTCGCAGTCTCCACTCTAATTCATCCCAGAGGTGTTCTATCGGGTTGAGGTCAGGATAGTCAAGTTCCTCTACACCAAACTCGCTCATCTATGTCTTTATGGACCTTGCTTTGTGCACTGGTGCGCAGTCATGTTGGAACAGGAAGGGGCCATCCCCAAACTGTTCCCACTAAGTTGGGAGCATGAAATTGTCCAAAATGTCTTGGCTTGCTGAAGCATTAAGAGTTCCTTTCACTGGAACTAAGGGGCCAAGCCCAACCCCTGAAAAACAACCCCACATCATAATCCCCCCTCCAGCAAACTTTACACTTGACACAATGCAGTCAGGCAAGTAACATTCTCCTGGCAACCGCCAAACCCAGACTCGTCTATCGGATTGCCAGACAGAGAAGCGTGATTTGTCACTCCAGAGAACACCTCTCCACTGCTCTAGAGTCCAGTGGCGGCGTGCTTTACACCACTGCATCTGACGCTTTGCATTGCACTTGGTGATGTAAGGCTTGGATGCAGCTGCTCGGCCATGGAAACCCATTCCATGAAGCTCTCTACACACTGTTCTTGAGCTAATATGAAGACCAGATGAAGTTTGTAGCTATTGACTCTGCAGAAAGTTGGCGACTTCTGCACACTGTGTGCCTCAGCATGCGCTGACCCTGCTCTGGGATTTAACATAGCCTACCACTTCGTGGCTGAGTTGCTGTTGTTCCCAACTGCTTCCACTTTGTAATAATACCACTAACAGTTGACCGTGGAATATTTACTAGTGAGGAAATTTCATGAATGGACTTATTGCACAGGTGACAACCTATTACGGTACCACGCTTGAATTCACTGAGCTCCTGAGACCGACCCATTCTTTCACAAATGTTTGTAGAAGCGTCTGCATGCCTATGTGCTTGATTTTATACACCTTTCGCCATGGAAGTGATTGGAACACCTGAATTCAATGATTTGGAGACCCTAGAGATTAAGAATGAAATGTTATTATTAAAGTTCATGTGCATGTATAGGCAGGCGTCCCAATACTTTTGGCAATATACGTAGTGTATATTTTGCAATATCAGGGAATATGAGATACTGAACACAATGCATGATGGGATGCATTTAGCCTCAAATACCGCTTCGGATTGCGTGGGTTTAGTGTGCATTAAAGGCACTGAGCTTTGCCGTTTTTAAGACCTGGGACAGTCTTGCGCATTTACTCTCAAGTGGTGGTATTTGGACAGGCCCAAGATCACATGAGCGGATCAGGGAATCACATGACATGAGCAAGAAAAATGACTATGACAAACTTCAAAATAAAAAGACAAGAAAACATGAATATGAAATCAAACCCAAACACAGACTTGACACTCTTTTAATAGGATTCTGCTTTGTCACCGGTTATTCAATTATTCAACTAAATTGTCAAAAGACTATTTTAAATAGAATAGTTGAAATAGTATTAGTTACATTAATGACTCTTTAAATAAATATTTATACGAATGATATCAAAAGTAATTTATACATTTTGTAATTTTTTAGCCTTAGGGGCTTCTTGACCCAGTTAGGAAGCCATCTTACCCCAATAGTCTTTGAATAATTTAGCAAATGTTTCTATTTCCATTAATAACACATTGGCTGATGCAGCATTATCCTTCACATTCTAAACTTATTTATAAATGTTACATCTTTTAAATATGTTATTATTTAAGAGTAAATGCACATTGTTCTTAAGGGGGGCATCCTCCCCTATATTACCTTATTTGAGGTATTGTAAGATTACAAATGTATACATTGTTATATCTAGGTTCCAATGTAAAATAATATAACTGAAAACATTATCTATATTTGTGTTTTACATTTTGAAGTAAACTTGAGGAAATTCTAAGGAGATTACGTCAGGCCGTGTAAGTGTTTTAGACATTAAGTATTTTGTCTTTATGCACTTCCTGACTATTTAACATGACAAGTTTAGAGCAATATTGTCTGAGTGATTGGATTAGCATCTATGCATTTGAATGACACTGTTATGCTGATTGAATTAGGACAGGTCACTCCGTTATGTCTAAGGTGTGTCTTTTACCTACACAACCTATGCATTCCTTTGTTTGAATGTCTCCTCCCCTGCTGTATAATCCCTCCTCCTGAAATGTAGATAAATTGCATTATTTTGTACTGTTAAGTTAGACTGAATATTAAAAGAATAACTTCTGTTTGATCCCGAAGTCTCCTGGTCTTCATCTTCTGAGTTTCCTACACTTTAGAAGATAAAAGTTCACAACAGTATTTAAGTTGAATTTCAAAGTCAGATTCCAATGTGAGGTTTCAATGCATTACTACTGTAATATGTAAGGATCTTGAAAGCTGATCTTTGGCTTAATTCAAAGTCAATGGAGTATTAACAGCTGGCATCACACTCATTCAGACAGCTGCTCCGGGAGGATGCTGGATACTTGAACGATTTCCCTCTGAGGAGGATAAAAATGTGTCAATGTAGTTTTTGAACTGCTGCTTTAAAAAAAATCCTATCTTATTCACACAGTTGTAAATCTCAAACTTTGGCTATTCTTCTCAGCGTGTGAATCTTTATTGCCCCCTTGATGTTCGACTGTAAGTGTCCAATTTGTCTGTTTCACCCTGCAGATCAGGAAGTGTGCAGCATCACTGGAATGAAATATATAACTTTGTGGAACATCTGGCCCATAAGTTCATAAGGTAGGCAAAGACAAAATGTGTGCGTGTGCATACTTTTTTCTACTATACTGTAAACTGTATATGTGGATGAAAAATTCCCTGAACAAACACCACCTCTCTAAAAACATGTTAAACTAAAGATATTTAGTGACTAGTTGCATCTATAATTTCTAGTTGGCTTGATAAAAGTTATGTAAATTAATGAATTGGTTACGCTTTATTTTGATAGTACACTTTAGCCATTCTACTAACTATAAGTAACTTTGCAATGTCAACTAACTCTCTGTATTACTAGACTGTAGTGGGCTGTTAGGTCAGGGTTTGTTGACATGTACTTGCAAAGTTACTTATAATGAGTAGAATGTCTGTTTGGGGAGCATCAAATTAAAGTGTCTACTATGACTAGTAGTTTGCATGTAGTACAAAGTTACTTAGTAGAATCAATGTCTAAAGTGGACCATTGAAATAAAGTGTTAACAAATATGCCTTGAAACCTATAATACACTATTTCAGTTATTTCAAAATAGTGGAAATCTCATTTTAATCAAACTACAGTTCATCTGAAATGTGTATATATTAGTCAAATATACATTATAATTTGTTATTGCATATAGCCCACAGTTGCGGATGTCCTTCATTGTATTCTCCGATCAGGGCAAGATTTTGATGCAGCTTACAGAAGACAGGTGAGTAAACTTTATCTTCGTTATTTACCTGTTTATCTCCAGCCGTTTGCACAAATGTATTGCAGTCTGGAAGGGTTTTTGACCATAGTATGAATTTGAGCCAACAGAAGTTTTACACTTCTGTTACCAATGAAGGCCAAATCTGTGAGAATCGATTGTGACAGTTAATGACCCACAAAGAGCGACAGATCGGCTGTGAACATTCCCTGGTCTTGGCGATCGTCTTCAATCCTCAAAACAGCACTTCTATGACTTCAGCATTCGGCTCACAAATACTTAAGAAATGTCACTTTTGTGGACTGCCAATGCCAAAAATGCTTTTCCATGAGTCCAGAGAAGTGTTGGTTTGTCAAAGATTGTCAGTGCAAATGAACATTATTCATGGTATAAATTGTGGTCAGTGTTCATTTCCTATTTGAAAAGGAATAATGATAAATTGAATATTTTTTTTTGGAAAACAAGATTTCGTTTTGATACTTCTTTTTTTGTTTGTAGTTTACAAATCAGTTTATGGCTTGAGTATAGAGTGGTGCAGGTAAGACGTCACTTTCTAGGCCAATCGGTAGGTAGCATCACGCTGGTTCCCTCGAAAAAAACCTAATAGGATTTTCCTATAGGCTTTTGGATTATCGCAAAAAACAAGCTCTGTGATCAACAAAAGTTATATGATACTTACACGTTTTATCCATCAAGATAATTTTCACAGCTAAGCACAACTTTGATGAATTTTGAAGCCTAAATGCAGTCGCCAGAAGTAAAAAGCTAAAGGTAGGCTATAAACAGGACTACACCACGGTCACTCAACTTCAACGTCACCATCGCTAAGCTTCAAACAACTCTTTCAGTTTTTATCTCAAAACATTTTCCCAGAAAGTTTGAGTTAAAGTAGTCATAAGAGCACAATTATGAGCATAATGAGGCTGTAAAAGCGGACTGAGTTTACTTGTTTGGCATAATGATGTTTAATATCCCCGACAGCCTCTGTAGTCCATTTAGCCACTTGTTTGCAACCGCCTTTGTCAAGACACGTAACCGCTTCAAAAAAGCACGAGTGGGGTAATACTGATGTAGTTTATGTCGTAGAATAAAATGTGAAAAGTGTCTTGAGGTTGTATTCGCCACACCTTACTTCAGGCATTTAATCAAAATCCTATTAAAAAAAAAACATTGAAGTGCTAAAATGCTAATTCGCGTCCGCGTTTTGGCCTACAAAGTGATGTAATACCTGCACCACTCTATTTCATTCTAAATGTGGGCGGTACTGATGCTACTGTCATTTGATTTGTCAAACAGCGCCATCTTCTGTGCATTTCATTCATAAAGAGTCAGCACGGCACTGGCAATGTTTTTAAACTTAAATAAAATATTGTCGCAGGCCATCACACTATGCATGCCATTATAAGCACAAATATTTTGCAGATAATTAGTGCTGCTGTCACTTGTCAGGCGTCAAATTTAATGTACCACGGCCATTTTTAACTTGTCGTAAAATGCTTTGTTTTACGAACACATTGGCGTATCGTTACAAAACTCTGTGTGTGTCTTCAACACCATGCCCTGAAGGTGCTCAAACTGTTTTGGGCAGCGCATTTCCAAAAATGCTAGTAACCATACCTTTTAATTAGCTTTGCCTATTGTAATGAAACTGGTCTTATTAGATCCCTTGGGTCATGCTGAGAACACAGATACCAACTTTGCCATAGTCGACCAAACTTCCTGTCCGCCATTTTGAATTTCTTTCAAAACCTACTTTTTCTAAATCCTCCTAGACCATTTGTCCGATTGTCCCCAAAATTGAATCGTATCACCTTCAGACCATGCTGGCAAAAAGTTATGGATTTCGTATTAATAGATAAAATGGTTTCAAACAAATTTGATGGCATGATGCCAAAACAACTTTTGAGGCTGTATCTCTGCAATGCTTTGGCATATTGACACCAAACTTGGCGTATGTCATTGTCATCTTACTACACCACATCAATTTCGTAACAGCGCCACTTATTGGTCAAAAGTGATAAACCATTCAATCAAATTACTAGTGTTTGTACTTTTTCAACCATTTTACCTAAAATGGTCTTAATATGTCTTGAATTGCTCATTGTTGCAGTTGGTCTGATGCTCCCAGTCATGTTGGCATGACTTATCATGTTCTTTGTGCTTGGCCCATTAATTGCTGCTTGCAGCTTTATTTATTATCAATGTTTATTAGTTTTTGCTGCTTAATATTTTTGTGGAAACGGTAATAATTTTTTTTCAAGATTCTTTGATGAATAGAAAGTTCAATGAACAGCACTTATTTTAAATATAACTTTTTTGCAACGTTATACATGTGTACTGTGACTTTAGATAATTGAATTGTTTTAAGGTGTCCTTGTTGTGTCTAATGTGTCCTAATAAATTAATAAAAATAAAAAAAACACCCTACCCCAAACTTTTGCGATTTTCACAAAAATATTAAGCAGCAAAACTTTTCAACATTGATAATAATAAAGACATGTTTCTTGAGCAGCACATCATCATATTAGAATGAAGACTGGAGTAATGATGCTGAAAATTCAGCTTTGATTACAGGAATAAATATCAAATTTAAAATACGTATATTCAAATAGAAAACTATTTTAGTAAAATTTCACAATATTACTGTTTCACAATATTATCTTTATTATGACAAACTTTTGGCGTATAGTGTTCTGTAATTTAATGATTTAATTATTAATTGGCCATGATGTATTTTTTGTCTCTCTTTCATTGTGTGCAAATGTCAGGGACCAAATTCGTAAGGGTTTGGAGGAACTCAAAAATGTCCGGCCAGGTGGAGACACTTTTATGCATGAAGGCATTCAGAGGGTGAGTGAGCAATTTTGGCTTGGAAGTACTTCCCATCCAGCTATGACAAATAGCTCTAACTAGTCTTTACAGAGGTTATGTTTGGCCTGTATTCAGACTGATGGACCTAAAAAAATAATAAATGTTTTTAAATGATGTTTCCAGTGGGCTAAATTTATTCCGTTGTTTCAGTGAAATAACCAGTCGCTGTGAATGTTGTTTGATCTGCCTGAGATTACAATATTTATGATGTTTTTCTTTGCTTTTTTTCTTACTACTAGGCAAGCGAACAGATTTACTATGGTAACTCTGAGGGTAGGTCAATTTAAAACACTATTTTGCTTAAAGAAAAAACTGTTTAGACCATTTTTTTTCTAATTGGTTTTATATAACTGACAGAAGATAGTTAAACTGGCTATAGTAGCAGGTAGACTATAGTGTTTCCATGCTAAAACCCAAAACACACCTTATACCGGTCAACCTTAACTAATTTAGCTGGTTTTGGCTGTTTCGATTCAGCACATTTACTGTTTATTCCCCTCATATTGTTCTTTTAGATATCAAAATAACTTGCTTGCTAGTTTCAGCATGTTGCATGTTCCTGCTCTAAAACAGTAAAAAAAAAATGATCCAAGTTACAAACGTGAAAAAACGTTGTGTCTCTGTGAAGGATACCGCACAGCCAGTGTCATCATCGCCCTCACAGACGGGGAACTGCATGAAGATCTCTTCTTTTACGCTGAGAGAGAGGTAAGAATGATGAAGGAAGGACTGTAGCTCTATTTGCTCAAGAAGTTAATGCTGGTTCTGATAGAAAGGGGTCAGAATACACAGTGCATCGCATTTTTTTTGCGTATGGGGCTGCATAGCCGCAGATCAGTCAGGGTGCCCATGCTGACCCCTGTCCACCGCCAAAAGCAGCAACAGTGGGCTCGTGAGCATCAGAACTGGACCACGGAGCAATGGAAGAAGGTGGCCTGGTCTGATGAATCACATTTTCTTTGACATCACGTGGATGGCCGGGTGCGTCTGCGTTGCTTATCTGGGGAACACATGGCACCAGGATGCACTATGGGAAGAAGGCAAGCCGGCGGAGGCTGTGTGATGCTTTGGGCAATGTTCTGCTGGGAAATCTTTGGTCTGGCCATCCATGTGGATGTTACTTTGACACGTGCCACCTACCTAAGCATTGTTGCTGACACCCTTTGTACACCCTTTCATGGAAACAATATTCCCTGGTGGCTGTGGCCTCTTTCAGCAGCATAATGCACTCTGCCACAAAGCAAACATTTTTCAGGAGTGGTTTGAGGAGCACAACAACGAGTTTGAGGTGGTGACTTGGCCTCCAAATTTCCCAGATCTCAATCCAATCGAGCATCTGTCAGTTGTGCTGAACAAACACGTCCGATCCACGGAGGCCCCACCTCGCAAACTTGCTTTAAAGTAAAGTGTTTGGCTGCCAAAACAGCCCTGACCCATCGAGGCATTCTTTAAGAATCTGCTGCTAAGATCTTGGTGCCAGATACCACAGCACACCTTCAGGGGTCTAGTGGAGTCCATGCCTCGATGGGTCAGGGCTGTAAAAGCAAAACACTTTACTTTTAAAGCATTTGCATGAATAAGAGCGTAAACATATAATGTAACTCTAGCCAAAGGATGACAGAAGAAATGGATGCTGCGTTAATTGCGTTAAATATTTTTAACGCGTTAAACTGAACAAATGAATTGCATGCGTTAACTCACTCATGCTCAAATCTTGATTAATCGCATCTAACATAAATGAAAATCGTTTAATCGCATCTAACATAAAAGTTAGTAAACAATGTGTTTGCAAACATATATGGTAAACTAACTTTGTACTTTAATGTCATTTCTATTGTAACGTGTATGTCATGTATTTTTACACATTAGAAATTACGAAGTTGCAGTTTAGTACATTTAAAATGTGTTCGCTTTAAATATTGAATAACACACTACAGTAAAAATTATAATCAAGTACTTTACATGTGCTTTAGTATGTTAGTTAACATAAGTGTACTTTTGAAGCATGACAAAAGTTTATTAATACAATGATTTCAAATGTATTTTAAAGTGAAACTTTTAATTTGACATTATTACAAAGTGCGCCTTTTAAAAGTGTACTTGTTTGGAAACATAGTCGTGATAGTGTACTCTCTTTAATTACACTCAAGTTGCGTTTTATGTGGCGTCATATGGAGTCATCATTGCCCCATATGAATCCATTCGCATACTGGGAATAAGATCACACTAGGGATGCAACAATACAGTTAGTCCACGGTTTGTTTTTTAACCACGGTTTTCGGTTCAGTTCTGATGGCTTGTCACAAGTGTTTTTTGTTATTCAGACAGGAACAGCAAGAGGTTAAGGAGAAATAATATTTTTTTTATTGCAATACTCTTTCTTTATTTTACTTAAAAGACTTGAAAAACCTTACTTAAACTTAAAACTTTACTTAAAAAAAACCCTTGATGTATAAATGTAAAAATAAAACACTACATAGACTTCACTATAAAATATACATTGATTCTTATTAAAGCTACTATTAAGGCTTTTCAGTCTTTTGTGGTTTTATTAACCCTCTGGGGTTCTTCATTTATGGGTCACACTAAGGACCTTCATAATATTCTCGCGCATGCGTCATGGAGGCATACTCGGAAGACAAGAAGAGGTTGAATAAAGTCGTTATTTTGATTTTTTTTTTGCGCACAAAAACTATTGTCGTCGCTTCGTAAAATTATTGTCGAGCCACTGTGGTGAGATGGACTTTGTAACGACGTTTTAAGTGCCTTTTATGGGTCTTGGGAGTGTAAATGTACTGAATGCCAATGGAGGCCTATCTGAAGCCTTTCTCAGCCATCAGCTTTCAACTAAAATATCTTCATTTGTGTTCAGAAGATGAACGGAGGTCTTATGGGTGTCGAAGGACATGAGGGTGAGTTTTGGGTGAACTAACCCTTTAAGCCTAGGCCTCATAAAAGCAATTTTTTAAATGAGATCGGTGCCATCCGGTGGACACATTGAGCATTTTTATCATGCTATAGCACATTTTTACCACTATAAAAACTATAAAAATCGTAACTTCATTGGAATGGTCTGAAACTTGGTGACTTTATTGGTACTTGGTATATGAACACCCCAAAAACAGGACAGGATTTGAAACGTCTTAAGTGGTCGTAAAAAAAATTGTCACACTCAGGACCTTCGGGTCAAAAATGACCCCCATAGGAAATAAATGGGAAATTGGCAAAAATATGAAAATACAGAGTATTTTTGTGCATACAATCTACAGATTAGCCAGGATGCAGAAAAAAGGACTCTACAATGAAGGCGTGAATCTCTAAAACATCCAGAGTGCAAAACAGACAAAAAAACTCACACACACACGCACACACAAATGAACGCGTGCCATTCCAAAAGCTAATTGTGTTTTTGTGTGTGTGTGAGTTTTTTTGTCTGTTTTGTTCAGTTCACTCAAAAATTAAAATTCTGTCATCGATTACTCGCGCTCAAGTTGGTTTAAACCTGAATAAAGTTCTTTCTTCTGTTGGACATAACATATATTTTGAAGAATGTTGGAAACCAAACTTGCTGGTCCCCATTGTAGGAAATAATAATATGGATTTCAATGGCTACCATCAACTGTCGGGTATTCAACTGTCTGTGTTCAACAGAAGAAATGAATACAGGTTTAACTAGGCTGCGATGCTGTCAATTTAAGACCTGCCCGCATCTAATATACAGACACGCCGATTTTACTTTCTCTTTATACATAACCGACTGTGTTTATGTAAACCTTGTGTGTATTTGACAGTATTAGCGCAGTAAGACTACTTAGTCCAGTAATCACGTGTTTGACAGGCTTTTAGTGCACGCGAATGAAATGTTTAACCGGCAAGGCTTTAAAACGCATACAAATGATGAACTTTCGTGATTGTGAATAACTATAGTGTTCTGTGAGTATAACTCTACCACTAACGTGCGATGTGAATGTATGTCGCGTTGTTCAGTATTGGGATGGAGGCAAATGATAATTATTTAAATGCTAAACCGGAAAAAAAAACGCAATTTACAAGCGCGTATTGAACTGTGAACGCCGTACCGAACGGTTCAATGTTAAATTGAGAATTTTGGCATCCCTAGATCACACATTTCTTTTTTTCTTCATCATCCTGTAACACAGAGGGTAACAATATTACAACCTATTAACGTATATGAACTATATATTTAGGTAAACAAATGAATAAAAAATAACAGCAAAACAGCCACACTCACTGGAATAATAAGTGTACTGTTCATCAGTTTTCCCATCCCCATGTTTTGACCCAATTTTCCTTTCAGCTTCAACCAACAAAGACGTTATTCAGCATCTCTAATGATTAGAATTACCCAGCGTCCTCATTGATGTTCAGCTTTGCCAGTCAGTGCCAAAAGCTTAAGCTCTAAATAAGGCAGTTTATGGCTAATAGATTGCAGGTGTCTGAAGTGTTTCTGCTCTTGTGTTTCCTTCAGGCTAATCGCTCTCGCAGCCTGGGTGCCTCTGTCTACTGCGTAGGGGTAAAGGATTTCAATGAGACTCAGGTGTGTGTGTGTGTTTAAGGTTTAAAACTAGATCTTGGCACTTATGCCATTTAAGTTTAATAAGGTTTCTGTAAATGATGCTTGGGGGTTTATATACTTGCACTTGTTTAAGCAAGTATATGTTTTCTAATTGATTTGTTCACTTTTCATAGCTGGCCAATATTGCTGACAGCAAAGATCATGTCTTCCCAGTAAATGACGGCTTTGAAGCTCTACAAGGTGTCATTGATTCGGTGAGTGTTGTAAATGTTTTAATACAGTAAATTGTATTCTTTATGAAAAAATTTATTACTGTGAGAAAATCATACTGTATTTGATCATTCTGGTAAAATATAGCCTATTATAGTAACAGAATTTTTTCAATTTTTTTTAACTTAATTTGTCAGAATTTCAGCTTTAAAAAAAAGTGGTTCAAAAATGACTCATCACTGAAGTTTGTAATTTTGGTAACCACTTTAATATTTTGGTATTTTATATCATATTTATATTAATATTTCTTATATATTTCATATATTATTTATATTATAAGTTTTACATTTTAATGAGGTGATTTTTTTACACGATCGTTCATTAATGCACTTTCTATGTATTACTTTTTGCCGAATTCAATCAATACTAACTGGACTATTGTCATAAATATCTGCCAGAACCTACAGTAGTATGTTATTTAAAATAGGCAGCGGCTATTTACACTAAGTTTAAATAGCACTAGATTCTATTTACAGTATGTAAAAATAGCTGAATTTTCTTTGCAATAGGAAATAAATAGTAGTTAGATGTTATTTACACTTATAATTAGTGGCAGATACTCTTTGCACCGCAGTGTTGTTGTACATTAAATGGTATGCAACACTAACATAGAGTTTATATTATATTTATTATAATTATTAAATGAATGCCGCCTTATTGGGACAATAAAACTCTCCCTATACCTACCCTTAACCGATAAACCCTTTTTAATTAAACACACATTAGACGCTTTATTTCCACTTTTCAAATATTTTCTCAATTTTTATTGAAAATAAATGCCTTTCCGATCTAATATGTGATGGGAAAAGGGAGAAGAGCGAGTTCGGCAAAAGGCAAATTCGATTTTCTTGCCACGTACTTTGCCCCTACACTATTGCTACTATCAACAATCCAGCATCTTCAGTAATTGTATCTGGCCTAAGCATCAGTGGGCGGAGGTAGTGTAAATAACCTTTGCCAACAGGGTGGGCTATTTGCACTCCATATAAGGATATTTAATGGCCATCACTGGAGAAAGATTTACCGCGGGGTCAGCAGGGTGTAAAGGTGATGATACATGGGGCAACTTTTTTGAGCAATGTTAGTGGGCAATGTTACAAAGCAATGTTGCTTGGCCACTTTCCCATTGGGAATGGGCAACAAATTTCTATCTGGATACTTTAGATCAGTCATGGGCCCTGTGTCTTACCTGGTTGCCCGTTGACGGCATCATCACCATGACAGGGCTATGCCAACAAGCCAAACCTTGACCCCTTGAGTAAAAATTACCCTAAAAACTGCCTCTTGATGAAAAACAACAGAAGTATTGAAGAAAAGAACACAGAACCGTACAATAACAAACAAGAATATTCATTGAGTCGCGTCGGAAGATAATGAATCGTCTCCAGTATCAGAATTCTAGCAAAGACCTGCCATGCCCTGCCTGGACCGCTTTGATCCCACGGTCTGCTGGAGTCTGCCCAAACACGATCAAAGCCTCTTCACCATGTCCTTTCTTTTTGCAATGAAAGCTAATGATTTATATTTCTTTAGCTCTGAAGGTGGAAGAAAAGAGGAGATATTTGGGTAAAGACTTGTCTCGCCCATGCAGAGGTTGACTGTTTCATGAGCCGAGACTGGGGTCAGTCCAGCCGGCCTCCATCTGCTCTCAATTAGCTGCATGCTGAAAGCTCTTGGCCGAAGCTCAGGAGAAGAGTGTCGTAAATCAGCAGGGACCTTGGGATCTGAAAGCATACTTCCATAGATGACAGAGGAAGGCGGTAGTCATGTAGATCAAAACAGTCTCGCCACACATAGGTGCTAGTGTGGCTGATGAAGGCTATTTCCAGGACGAGAGGAAAGAGACGGAGAAAGCAGATGTACATTTCAAAACAAAAACGCCACATGGGGATTGTCCTGTTGAGGCACTCGCAGGAGAGGTGTTGCTTCATTTGATTGGTGGATCCTTCAAGATAAAATAAGCTTATTCTGGAAAAGTCTTCTCTGCTGACTGTTTGTTTTATGAATTTAAGGACATGGAATTGAGTGGTCATTTAGTTTTACTAGGTCAGCTAACCTAGATGTTTACCTGCTAAATTTCTTTGTACTCGCCAGATCTTGAAGAAATCATGCATAGAGATTCTTGCTGCAGAACCTTCCAGTATCTGTGCTGGAGGTGAGTACAATTCTGTTCTGCTCAATAGATCAACTGTTTGAGCCACAGCTTCAAGGTTTGTTTAATAGTAGCGAACAATCCTCCAGACTAAAAGGTCTGATTTAGTTTGATCAAAAAGTGAGGTTTGTTGGTGTTTCAAAACAACACACTTAAACTACACACATTTAACCAAGTGGATTTATATAATACATTACTTGGTAATACTTTGATAGTCTTCCATAGACATTATACTAACTATAAGTAACTTTGCAACTACATGTCAACTAACTCTCATTAGAGTTTTAGTAGACCATCTGCGTAATATCTGCTAACACTTTATTTTAATGCTCCCCAACAGACATTCTACTGACTATAAGTAACTTTGCAACTACATGTCAACGTAGGGGCTGTTTACAGAGCACCATTTTCAACTAAAAACTGAAAACTTTTCTTTGGCCTTTCATTTACACAAAAGTTTCAATTTGTGAAAAACATTGACGACATGCGCATGCATGTTACGTGTTCAGTCTATAAGCGTGTAGTGTTTCTATATATAAAGTGACATCACCAACTACTGGCCTGACAGCAGTATACAGCGTTTTTAGTCGTTTTCCGTGTGAACGGGGTCTGTACACGAAAAGTACATCTTTGTCGTGTAGGCCTAAACCCTCATTCTACTAACCCTAACCTAACAGGGTAACACTTTAGTTTAGGGTCCAATTCTCACTATGAACTAGTTGCTTATTAGCATGCATACTACTAGGATATTGTCTGTTTATTAGTATTTATAAAGCACATATTAATGGCTTATTCTGCATGACCTTATTCTACATCCCTTAATCCTACCCAATACCTAAACGTAACAACTACCTTACTAACTATTAATAAGTGGTAAGTAGGTGTTTATTGAAGCGAATGTCGTAGTTAATAGTTAGTTAATAGTGAGAATTGGACCCTAATCTAAAGTGTGACTCCTTACACTTTACTAATGCTCAAAATGAGTGTTAGTTAGCTAGACATGTAGTTGTAAAGTTACTTCATCAGTAGAATGTGTGTTGGGGAGCATCAAAATACAGTAGAATGTCTACCATTACTGAAATATGCTAATAAGGAGGCTGAAAAGGCACTTAAATTAAATTTAACAAATGTAATAATATATAAATGCATAATATTTAGTAGTAAGAACAAAACATTTCCCCAGGCAGTTTTTGCAACAGCTTCTTACAAACTCTACACTATTAACTGCACCCTAGAGCCGATTCTAAACATTTCATTGGCCGTGTCAATCACAATAATGTTTGCCTACACCCAACCCTGATCCCTAAACCTACCCGTCACTGTAAACCCAGCCAATGACAGTGGTTGCAGGGCGGGATTTCTGGGGAAACAGTTCACGCCTATTAACAATATTCAACAGACCTTTTTTTTGCTTGTATATTTTAACTAAAGTTTTGCTAATGTGACCACACCTTAAAGCAAAATATTGATGATGCTATCATATATTATGCTTTACGCCAAAAATGTCTTCCTCCTTTAGAAAATAAATCTTAAAATATATCTTGTATTGATGGATCTGATAAGTGTCTTTCAAAATATGCTACATCATTTAACATTGTTATGTTTTAACTTCCTGTTTTATAGAGTCATTCCAAGTTGTTGTTAGAGGAAATGGATTTCTTCATGCTAGAAATGTGGACAAGGTTCTTTGTAGCTTCCGAATAAATGACACCCTCACCAGAAGTAAGTACAATGCATTTCTGGCAATTATGTATTCACCCTCATATCGTTTCAAAATTGTATGGTGTTATTTTTTCCATGGAACACAAAATTCATTCTTTAAAGAATCATTTCACATAAGTACGGTTCATAGAGTACAGTTCACCACAAACTGTCAAGCTACAAAAAGACACCAAAGAAGCACCATAAACATAGTGTACAATATGTAATTTATGTGGTTAAAGGGTTCACCCAAAAGATTATCCCATAATTTACACACCCTCAAGCCATCCTGTATATGACTTTCTTCTTTAAGTCAAACACAATCAGAGTTATATAAAAAATATCCTGGCTCTTACAAGCTTTCTAATGGGAGTGAATGGTAACTGAGATTTTGAAGCCCAAAAAAGCGCATCCATCCATCCATCCATCCATCATAAAAGTAATCCAAATGGCTCCAGGGGGGTAATAAAGGCCTTCTGAAGTGAAGCCATGTGTTTTTGTAAGAAAAATAGCCATATTTATAACTTTGAACTATAATCACTGGCTTCCGGTAACGGCCGTACGCGAGTCGAGTTCCGGCGAAAGAGTGACCTCTGACCGATGCATGTCAGTAATATCAACCGTCATTGGTTTTCGTAAAGTGCCATTGTAACACAGTTCTTTGTTCAGGGAAGAAGGAGACGGGAACCGGCGAACTTTTAAAGACACTTTAATCAAATAAACAAACAAGCTGAAAGTAAAAGCGGCGGCCCCTCACGGACGACTGCCGCACACACACATAGCAAAACGTAAACAAGACAATGTATAGTCCAGGTCTGGTCCTCTCTCGTTCTTCACCGGTGTCGCTCATCCTTATATGCCTCCGGGTGTGCTAAGCCCGTTTCTCTACTCCCTCTTCACCGCCGACTGCAAGCCTGTGTATGGATCTAATTCTATCGTCAAGTTTGCGGACGACACAACGGTGATTGGTCTCAACAGCAACAACGATGAGACTGCCTATAGGGAGGAGATCCAGCACCTGACCACATGGTGCACATAACCTGCTCCTCAACACCACCAAAACGAAGGAGCTCATCGTGGACTTCAGGAAGGAGTCAAGAGGCACACACGACACCATCCACATCATGGCTGTTGAACGTGTCTCCAGTTTCAAGTTCCTGGGGATCCACATCTCGGCGGACATGTCGTGGACGACCAACACCTCCAGCCTGGTCAAGAAGGCTCACCAGCGCCTCTTCTTCCTGAGGACACTGAGGAAGAATCAGCTCTCCTCGGCCATCCTGGTGAACTTCTATCGCTGCGCAATAGAAAGCATCCTGACCAACTGTGTTGCAGTGTATTATGGGAGCTGCTCTGTTGCGGAGCGCAAGGCACTGCAGCGGGTGGTGAAAACTGCCCAGCGCATCACAGGGACTCCACTAACTGCCATCGAGCACATCCAGAGGAAACGCTGCCTGCATCGAGCTCGCAGCATCCTCAAGGACTCCTCTCACCCAGCCCACAGACTGTTTTCTCTCCTGCCCTCCGGCAGGCGTTTCAGGATCCACCGGACCAGGACCAGCAGACTAAAGAACAGTTTTTTCCCCAGAGCTGTCTCTTTACTGAACTCAAACCTCCGCTGATCCACTTCCCTCATATACTGATAACTCTCCTACCTCACATCCGCCTTCACTTTGTTATTTGCACTACCGACTGTTTATTACAGTCACAACTGTTTACTTATTCATTTTGCACTACCATACCTTAACTGTATTATGCTCATTTGCACTGCCGACTGTTATTTATAGTACCAACTGTTTACATTTGCATTTTGCACCGTACTTCTAACTGTAATATGCAATCACTTTCCACTGCACTTTTACACTTTTTTTTTTTTCGGATAGCTTCTGTCCATAATTTATTGCACCACCTTAATCCACTGCCATATTCCTCATTTTAGCCTAACATATCATTGTATACCTCTATCTGTAAAATTATGTTTATAGTAATAGCCATCTGTATATTATATTATATTCATAGTACATATCCACCTGTAAATTCTGTTTATAGTAATAACCATATGTATATTATTCACTGTACATATTCACCTGTAAATTCTGTTTATAGTAATAACCATCTCTCTATTTATAGATATATTTATATATACTCAGTACATATCCATGACCTGCACTTATGCAAACGTTGTATATCCTGCACTTGCTGCTATTGCACTTCTGGTTAGACCTAAACTGCATTTCGTTGCCTTGTACTTGTACTTGTGTAATGACAATAAAGTTTAATCTAATCTAATCTAATCTAATCTCCCTCACTCGAGGACTCGGTGTGCCTCGCAGGTGACGGTTATTCTCAATCACACACCGGTCTCGCTCGCTCCTCCCACGTCTCTCGCTCGCAATCCTCGCCACAGCCATATTTAGTTCGAGAGCTGTTAGTGAAGACTAATAGTGATTTAAGTTTCGGTCTGTTTTTTCCTCAAAGCTATCTATCTGGCTTCAAAAGACTTCAAATATAGCACCCAAGTAATATGGACTAAATTTTTTTTGTGTGTCGTGTTGTTGTGTGTTTGTTTGTTTTTGCTGATTGTATGGATTAATGAAACAAATTGCCCCTTGGGGATAATAAAGTTGACCTAGGCCATGTCTACACTAATACGTTTTCTTTTGAAAAGGCATCTTTATCTCTCCGTTTTGGCCGTCCGTTCACACTGAGACGGCGTTTTAAGTCAATGAAAACGTAGCTTTTTGAAAACGCTCTCCAAAAAATGTGTAAACGATGGCGATGTTTAGTCATGTGACGCATATTGTACCAATAGATTTGTATGTTTATACCGCTATTGTGCCAGTTATGTACTATTCACTTTCACACAGTTGCTAAAATATGTTACTTTACGCACTTCATATCACAGTCCTGCAAGGATGACAGAAAATGTACTCACATTTTGCTGTCCTGTGGCAAAACAGGAGTGGAGTTGTGTTTTAGACCAAACATAATAATGGTTGACCAAGTGCGACCTGGACGCATCAGTGAATGTGAGATATTTTGCTAAATAAAATGATCCTGCCAGAAGAATTGTGTGATAACGTTATGATGCCTGTATCATCTCAGTGAGCTTTTATGAAGTTTTATGCATGCGCAGTCAGTTGAATTTTGCGTTTACTGACGTTTCAGTGTGGATGAGAAACTTTTGGAAAACGTTAGTGTGAACATAGAGCGTTTTGAAACGAAAACTCAGTTTTCAAATCTATCCGGATTACTGTAGACGTAGCCCTAAACTAACCTAATTTATGTCCCTGTTTACACCTGGTATTAAGATGCATTTTGGTCTATTGGATCACAAGTGGATGACACTAAAACAGGTGTAAACGGGGTCTGAAACTTTTTGAGTTTGTCCACTTTCGACCACTTCCAGAGGTAGACGAAAGTGCATTCGACCGGATTACTTTCGTAATGTGTAATGTGTTCAAACAGCCACAAAAGACCGCCTAATCTCTGCCTACTGACCTAATGCGTAAACATTATCTGAAGCGCGCTAGCCAGACGGGATCTAAACTTTGACTGCTGGAGACCCAAGTTTGGTTTGAAGGCGAAATATGTACCAATCACAATGTTCCCTCACCATTCCTGATTTATAACACACACTTAGTGTTCGGCTGGTTTTGCGGCTGTCAGAGCAGAAAGAAAGCTGCTGCTCTGTGTGTTTTTCCATCGTCTCCGGGCGCGTTCATATATCAATTGAGCGAGATTATTTTATCCATTAGATTGAAAGATCTGAAAAAGGCCATACAGCCCACACATAGACCCTCCCCTCAAAGAAATCAGGACAGGAGTGGTTGAAAGTGGACAAAGGAGACTGATTTAAACACCAGGTGTAAACAGGAACGTCTCCCTCATCTACTTGTCCTTTTTGAAGCTCTTTGGTAACGTTTTGAACAGTTGTTTGGTAGAAAAGATGTTTTCTGTTTCACAGAAAAAAGAAAGCCATACAGGTATGGAATGACTTGAGTTATCATTTTTGGATGAACTATTCCTTTAAGCCGACAATTCTGAATTGGTCTTGTATTACAAAGAACATGTATGCTGAACACATCACTGGCTCAATAAAGACTATTAAACGGGGGTTAAATGTTATGTGGGATGACAGCAGTCTTATATAAGACATTTCCGTGACTTCCTTGCGTAATTACCATATGGTTGGAATGATTTGAGTCAGAATCTATAAAACCTTTTGATTAGCTATCATTTTTCCACCGAACGCAGCAGACTAATTTTCATAGTAACCCTGGAACGACAGAGCTTGCCAAGACAAATGCCAGTCCCAATTGTTTTTTGGCTAATAGCAGTTTTTAAAGGTTATATTAGGAGTTTTACAGGATGGATTCCTGCCAACTGAAGGAGATATAAGAAAGATACGCTGCCACACAAGAGGCAAACAGAGTTGGCAAAGCCCGTCAGGCAAATGTCAGCTCGACCCCTTGCAGTTTTTACTGTAGGTCTCGCTTTAAACAGGATATGCGTCCTTTCTTGCACACTATAGTGTTGCAGAGCCATAGTCATAGGCACAATGAAATTAACTCTTTCCCAGCCAGTGTTTTTCAAAAAAGTTGCCAGCTCCAGCATTTGATTATTTTCACAAAAGTTTCATGGCCCCTAGAATATTTAGTTGAATGAATATCTGAACATCCAATACATCAAAAGAAAGAACAGACCCTCTGTTTTTAAGCAAAAAAAACTGTTTTATTCTAGCTTTTATGCATTCATTTGAATGCAGGTAAGTTTAATAAAAAAAGCAACATTCTGAGCAAAAAGCTGAGAAAAGTTGTGTTTTTGTCAAAGATTATGCTCATATGGGATTCAGAACGATGATCAAACCACAGAATGGTGTAGATCGAGTCCATCAACACCCCCACAGCTTCACAGTCCTATGGCTCGTCCTGGATAGTCATTTCATTCTGTAACATGAAGCAGTTTTGATTTATATGCTGTTTAATGTTGAGTCTCGCGTTATTTTACATATGCATCTGCTTGCATATGATATCACTTGTTTCTGCTTCTTCTTCTCATGTGTTCGGATCAGGAGATTCAGTACTCTTTCAGAAGATGTCATAGCGCCCCCCTACTGTATAACAGTGAAAACTGAATGCTGGAAAATTCAGTCAATGGCAGGGAAAGAGTTAAACTAGTATGCTAGCAGAAGTATTCTATGGCTGTGAATCTCAATTGATTTTTGCTTCAGGATTCAGACATTACATAGACCCTTTTCACATTTCTGGGTTTCTCAGAGTGGAAGTGGTAATAGTTGGGTTAACTTTTATAGCGGTGAATGAGAGTACACATTAAATTCATTTTTTTGTGTCCCCATTTGCTCAAATACCAAAAGACAAACTCTGAAAACTGATTTCAAAACTTTCAAAAAGAGGGAAAAAATAGAGTGATATTGATAACGGCAGTGAAAAGAGAGAAATATGTTAATTTTTACCATCACTCCCATTGACGCTGTATTAGAAACACCTTCACAGCAGCGGTAACTTGTTATTTTTTTGTAATTTGATGCAAAAGTAAAATAATACAAAGTATTAGTGTTATAAATGTGCATACATAATAAAAAAAAAAAGTGGATTTACGATATTGATGACCATTAAAACACGTCATCATAGTCCGTGAAAAGGGTCTATTGGACGTCAAGTGGCAACCCAACCAATCTTTTTTGTATGAAGTTGCATGATTTGATTCATATGATTATTTGAAAAGCATGAAGGTCCACCTCTAAACATTACCGTCACTAAGCAAGAAAACATACAAATTCATACAAATTCATACGAATTAGCTGCCAAATTGCCAAAACGTAAAATAGTTATAAATTGCCATGAGATTGTGTTGGTGGCAATATATCTTACACTCTCAGAACAGACCTGGGACGTGTTTTGGTGTCACCACTTGAGAACATTTACAAAAAGCTTTGCCTTTACAAAAACAAAGAGATGTTTTCTGCCAAGGTTCACATATGTCCCATCCATGATGGCACAAATTAATTACTAAGGCAGTTATAGAAAAGATCTGCATGCATTGGATATTTAACAAAATCTGCTGTTAATTGCCTGGCAACTTTCCTTTTGAAGTGAAACTATTAAAGTGATTCTATGTTGACAGTTCATATGCCACGATACTGTAATGGTATTAAACCTTAAGGGAGGGTCTCATTTTATTACAAACTATCGTAATTTCATTAAAATTGGCGCTGGTTGTGAGATCAAAGCCAGTCATCTGTCTTCAATCTTATTTTACAGTATCAGTAATAGGTACCAGCTTTGGTGCTTCACGTCTTGCCTGTCTTTGCTTTGATTAAAACTGGACATTTCAAACGTTGCACCATGCTAAGTGTTTGTGTCCGATAATCAGAACATCCGCTTAATGAGTGTAACTGTGTCACGGAAGTAATTTGAAAAAAAAAAAAACAACAAACCAAAAAAATTAGATTTTCTTTTCTGTCCACCCTTCAGCAAACCGTTCCCACTTTCCCATCCTAAAGGCAAATTTCCAAACCTGCATCAAATTTACTCTGTTTACGCCTGCTGTTTATTTACTCTTGACCACTGTAAACTCTAGAGTGTATATCCTGTCGATGAATGATAATGTCCATCATGCACAACCTGTTCCACTTACTCTGAGCTCAAGGCTGAAGGGAAGATGTAGCTCTTGAAGTGCATAATATTTCTTCTAATTAAAGGGTTAGTTCACCCAAAAATGAAAATGATGTCATTAATTACTCCCCCTCATGTTGTTCGACACCCGTAAGACCTCCGTTCATCTTCGGAACACAAATTAAGATATTTTTGTTGAAAGCTGATGGCTGAGAAAGGCCTCAGATAGGCCTCCATTGGCATTCAGTACATTCACACTCACAAGACCCATAAAAGGCACTAAAAACGTTGTTGCAAAGTCCATCTCACTACAGTGGCTCTACAATAATTTTACGAAGCGACGACAATAGTTTTTGTGCGAAAAAAAATATCAAAATAACGACATTATTCCACAAGTTCTTGTCTTCCGTGTAGGCCTCGGACGTGAACTTTTTGCTAGTTCAGTGTTTAAGTAGCCCAATTCCACGGGAAAACCATGGACTTGGCAACACTGGCTGTCACTCGCTATTAAAGGATACGCTTCCAGCGCATCGCACACACATTGCACCAGAACCGTTTTCGGAACCAAAACGTAGGAATTTCGCGCGGATCTGGTATTTTTCAAAAATCAGTTTCGGTTCTGCATAAGAACCGGTTCTCGGTTCCCAACCCTAGTCATGCGCGAGACGCTGCAAAAGACGCGAACGCACCAAGCAACATCAAAGAATTAGCGCTGGCAAAAGCTGACTGTTTTGTAGCCTCGCGCCGGCTGCGTCCCGCCCAAAAAACGGCTCTAGAACACACCAAAAGGACTAAAGGCGACTGCCAACTAGCACGTGCGTTCTGAGTCGGCATGTAAGTAAATATATCAGCAGGTATTTTTGACATTCAAAAAAGGAAGCCAAAATTAGGACTGCAGATATATAAACTGTAAACAAAGCAGCGCTTACTTACCATTTTGAATATCAATCATGCTCATCACTTTCTTCATTTCAGGCATCTCATGTTATTATGAAAATATTAGTGCATTTAAATGCTCAGCCTTCTGTCTGTACCATCTTGACTTCTTTGCTCACTTTCATCCCTTTCGCTTTTATTCTCGTGCGCTGACTTGATCGCTAAGCCATTCAGAGTTCTCTCTCACCGATGGCCTGATGCTGATTCAAGCCACTCAAAAACGGCCTGACATTGCCTGACGGCCATTGGCTTGGTGTGTCCCGGCCTTAAAGCAGCAATAGGTAACTTTTCAACCTTTATAATATATTTTCAAACCTCTTGTGATGATACATCGACTTACAATAGGTTGAATGACACGTCTGCCATAGCCTGACGGGGTCTGTATCGTTTTTAATCGTACTTTTAAACTTCGGGTTTCGGGTAGTAACCCGAGAAAAAAAAGAACTACAAAATTCGACTGCTTTACGGCATGTATACGTCACTTCCACCACCACCCCCACTTCCTTAAATTCGGACGTGCGAGCCAAACTATCATTTGTTTCCAGAATGTTATAGTCATGGCCGAAGCAGCACAGAAAAATAAGAAAGCAAAGGTTTTGTCGGAGGAAAGCAAAAAGTGGAAACGAGAAAGTGATCGGATTAAAGGCAGGACGACGATCAACATTGGGCCAGCGTTTGCTCGTTGGCGTGAGCTGAAGGAGGAGGGGCTACATTCTTGCAAGTAAATACGTAAGACGTACAAAATCATATTTTAGGATACCTAACATGTCTGTGATATTGGTTTATTTGTCTTGCCTCAAGCTATAATGCAAATCGATTTTTCAAATTTGCAGATTCATCTAGGGTAGCTTGATATTATAATATTGACGATATATGGTTATTACCTACCACTCAAACATTGAATTGAAGTATCATATAGATTCTGTAAAACGGTAACCAATAGACTAGGCTACTATAATGACGCTGGCTTGTAAACGTGAGAATCGCGATCATTTGGCGTTTGAAAAAAATAAAACCCATGAAATTATATTCATATGACAAGCTGAAACATATGCCACTGTACCTGGGATGAAGACATTTCACACGCGACGCAAGCAGAACACCTGCATGTGAACTCCTTCGACTGACAGGTGAACTCCTCCCGCAGTGTTCAGGGCTATCATAGTTGTCATGTCAACAAATGCACGTGCGATGCATCCACTGATGTAGAATGACAGTTTATGACAGTAGTAGATGACAATACTGTTTCCCAACTGTAGGGGGACCCCGAGAGCAAAAACTACCTAGTGCTGCTTTAAGAGTGATTGACTCTGCTCGGAAGAACGTCGGAGAAACACCGATCTCAAATTCTGTTGTGTGGGGGGAATCCTGAGGACAAACACACATGCTCTGTAGATTGTCACGTGGAATGAAATGATACCCAATCAGAAAGCGTGCTGACGGAAGCGCAAAACGACTTAATCCAAACCATTTTCTTTTTCCCCCCGAAAATTTTCTGTAAAAAACACTTACCGCCATTTCTTCTTGCTTGTCATCCTCCATGTGTGTTTACTCTAAAGTCACGTTTGACCACGTGGATTTTGCAAGATTTCCCATGTTTACAGTCGGGAATCTGTTTGGTTTGTGAATGGAATCTGTTAGTGTGTGTTGTGCTGTCTTGGTTATAGATTGCGGCACTTCAAACACTACAGGAACAAAACTGTTAAATCTATGATTTTTTTATTGTCATGTTTGTGGTCTCTCACACTTTGAAGGTCTCAGACAACAGCTGAGGGAGACAGCAAATTTGACATCTTTCTCTTTTCTGACCAACGTAATCAATCTCTCCGAATTTTTTCCTCTTTTGGAAAGTCATAGAAACACTATTTTGCTGTTGGGACAAATGGGAACCCCGAAATGTGAAAAGGGTCCATTAATTTTATTTAATGTGCCATTTAGCAATCTACGGAAGCTTGTTTCTGCCACAGAATAAAACATTTTAAAGGATATTTATGACTTTTTATCTCACAATTGCGAGTTTACATAACTTACATAAAGTCGCAATTAGGCCTGTCGCGAAAGTCAATAAATCAATTAATCGCACAATTAAAAAAATGAGCTTGATCATTTTTCCGGCCGCAATAATTCCAGCGTCCGTTTTTATATCCATTTTTGCCGAGCTTTACATTATATGATCACGCTCGTATACATGTAAATGCTTCCAAGAGCAACAAGACACAAGAGAACACACTGTATGTCAGTGTCCTATCTGTGTGGCTGCGTCTCATGTCAGCTAATCGAGGGACACTCTGACACACACACACTCGACGCACAGACAGACTCGTGTCAGTCTCCTGCTCACATCGAGTTCTCTTTTGCTCTTGAACAAACAATAACAACAACACAGAGAAATTTGAGTATTCTCATATTAGGAGTCTTAAATTAGTTAAATAACGTCTTAAATGAACTTAAAGAGTTGTGAGGAAATGAGATGCGCGGGACAGCACATGAGATCCGCGTCATGTTCGTCAGAGGCTGTTCTTAAAGTGACAGGAGCACTGATGATGCCTGTCATTAATGTTCATCAAAGAACAACGGGAACAGAGAAAATTGTAGCTTTAATGATGATTAATCTATATTTAATTTATTATTTATGCAGTTAAGATAGGTGTTTGATTACTATTACATTTCTGTATATGTCTAACAGGGAAGGCACAGGTAAATATAACATTTATTATAATGGGGTTATATAAAGATTGTTTTAAGTTCACTTCAATTAAAAGTGTTTTTTTAAAGCCTAATAAATGTTGAAATTGGTAGCTTTCAGTTATTCTGTAATGTAACGTCATTAATGTTTCATAGAGACATTAGCATCAGTGAGACTGGCCTTCATTCATAAAAACATGCCATTACAACACATATTTAAAATAAGCTGTCAATAAATTGTTTCTACATTAATTTGGAGAGTAACTGAAATTATTACAATACCAAAACATTAAAAATGTATTAATCGTGATTAATTATAGAACATTTTTTGATTAATTAGTAAAAAAAATTCATCGATTCCCAGCACTGCCTAAAACACAATCATCCGTTGCAGTTTTCCAGCTGTTTATTCAAGTGCATTTTTTTTTGTTAACAGACTGAGAGTCCATTGCTTTTTTTGTTTTGGTTGTTTTGTTCATTTATTATGGATATTTAAAATGCTTTCCGTTTTGAGTGTTAAATAGTCTTTAGAAATAAAAGTTTATTGATCTTTGAAAAGGTGTACCTGCATTATTATGCCATTATCATTATTTTAGATGAAAATGGTCTCAGAACGACAATATTATTGTTTATCGCAATAATTTCTTGGCCAATTTATCGTCCAGCAAAATTTGTTATCGTGACAGGCCTAGTCGCAATTGCATGTTATAAAGTCACAATTGCAAGATATAAACTCACAAATCTGACTTTATAACATGCAACTTTGACTTTATAACTCACAATTGCGACATTATATCGCAATTCTGAGATAAAAAGTCAGAATTGTGAGATAAAAAGGTGCAAATACCTTTTTTATTTTTTATTCTGTGGCAGAAAAAAGCTTCCATAGCAATGAATAAATCTTAAATAGTTGATATCACATTAATAGATCAGTGTGGGAAAAAATGTACAGATGCAGAAGAAATCACCAACAAATTATGTAAACAATAAGGATGGACCTTATAGGGGTTACAGGCCAGTTCACTAAATAGTCGCTTGCCATTTCCGGTCAATGCTGCTCATACATCCATTTTTATGCACCAAACTCTGAACATCTTTTGAAGATTTGATACCGCTAACCTTGCAAACATTGGAAAATCCAGAAAATGCTTCTTCTTCAATGGCTTTTGCTTGTGTGCATGCGACTGACGGTCAGTGAATGGACTGGGGGCGGTTTGCGGGTGTCTAGACTAGCTGTCCATGACTTGCATTTCCTTTCTTTAACCTCAAAAAAATCCTCAAGCAATTGGATGATTGCATAATAAGCTGTTAAATTCATCCCTTAGGCTTGAGCCCAGTGCTGGTAATTTCCTTCTCGAAAGGCTAGGATGCAATTTGGTACCAACAGTAATTCTTATTGATTTATCACGCAAGTCGAAACCATGTGCACGTCTTTACTTAGTAGTAAAACATGACTTTCCCTCATGTGCTATGCCTATGGGTAAACATCCCATTAAAGTGCAATGACAACAAGACCCTCTGCCAGAATTCGGGTTCTTTGGGATTTTAACCAACCGCCTACACCAGCAAACAGCTTTCTACAGGATAAAGGAAAAAGCCGAAGTGTCATATTTGTACATTTCCTTCTGCATGCTTTGGCTGTGTAAAAAGTGCCAATCAACCTCCTGTCCATTGGATTTCTTGGAGTGGCAATTGCTTGATACAAAATTGCAAAGTTTACAAAGAATGTACCTTTACATCTGTAGTCATTTGTTATTTTTGGCTTCCACTGGCTTCTCAGTTGGAGGCTTTTGACAGTCAGAGGCTCTGAATCTCTGACCCCATTTCTCCTGTTCTGTAATCCTTGGCTCACTTCTCTTCCATTCGGATACTTTAGGGTCACTAGTGGTTAAATGCCTTGCTTAAGAGCCCAATACTGAAAGGTCATGGGAAGCTTTTAGTTTCTAGCCCTGAGCATTAGCCACTACTAGAAGCAGTGCCCATTAGATTGAAATGTTAACTTTCAAATCCAGGGTGATAAAAATGTAGTGGGTTTCCAACAAGTAAAAATGATATGCAGTCTGTCCTCAACTAACCTCTTATGCAACAAGCAATCAAACAAAATAACTATGAGGACTTCTAATGCAGTATTTTCCAGATTTGCAGTTTGAAATGTTATTCTGCATTTTTCTTTTTTATTAGTGGTGAAGCCATTGATAGTGGAGGACACGTATCTGCTATGTCCAGCTCCTGTTCTTCGAGAGGAGGGAACGTAAGTGTCCCAGCGAAAACTTTTGCATTCTTTCTAGTAACAGAATTTTAACTGTGCCTGTACTCATGAAGGAACAAAAGACTTAAGTATTTTTTTCCCATGTGTATTGCAGGGCAGCCTCCCTTTACGTTAGCATGAACGAAGGCCTGAGTTTTATCTCTAGTTCGGTTACTATCACCACTGTAAGCTGTGTAAGTATTATTCAAACTCATCTTTCTTTATTTATTTTTTTGTGTTTTTGTGTTTGACAACCAATGTTGGGACAGCTGCGCTACTGTTGAAAAGTTTGTAGCCAGTATAAGATTATTTTTTTTGAAAGAAGATTCTTATGGTCAACAAGGCTGCATTTATAATAGAAAATAAAGTAAAATGACTTATTTTCATATTTTATTATGCAAAGCTTAATTTTTAGCATCATTACTCCAGTCTTTCAGTGTCACATGATCCTTCAGAACTCATTCTAATCTGATTTCTGATTATTATTATTTCAAAATGGTTATGCTGCTTGAAGTGTGGAAAGTGATGAGGTTTTGGAGTATGGAGGTGTGAAAGTTTTTTTGGTTACACTTTATTATATTATATGTCCGTGTTACAGTGTAATTATATATTTAAGTACTAAGTAATAATAAATAATAAAAAATTAACTACATTTACTTACTATAGGGTCAGGAATAGAGACAGAGCACATTTAGGCCACGCCCACACAGAGGGGGGAAACAATCCAACACTCTCCATTGACTTTGTATTGCGTGAAGCGGCCTCATTGTCATTTCTGACTTATAACAAAAAACAGAAAAGTGTCTAAAAGCTGCTATGTTACAGGGTTTTTTGTAGCTTTTTTGCTGTACACCTTGTCACAAATCGTGCCGCTCTGTCTATAGGGGTTGGTTTGGGGTTAGTTGCATGTAATTATGCATAATTTATAGTTATTACAACAGTAATTATATGTAACGTGTAACAAGAACACTAAAATACAATGTTACTGTTTTTTTCAGTATTCTTTGACAACATTTATTTTAAATGGAAATGTTATGTAACATTGTAAATGTCTTCACAGTCATTTTTGATCAAGCCATTTCTTAAAAAACTAAAAATCTGATTCTGACCCCAAACTTTTGATTGGTACACTCTCAAAAAAAGAGTACAAAATTGTACCTTTTAAGGTACAAGTGGCTGTCACTGGGGCGGTACCCTTAAGAGTAAATTTTTGTACCTCTAAGTCGGGGTAGGCAAGTTCGGTCCTAGAGAGCTGATGTCCAGCAGAGTTTAGCTCCAACCCTACTAAGCCCCCATAGTATAAAACTCATGGCTCCCAGCATGCATTGCAGCATTAGGTATGTCACCATTGTTGAGATTTATATGCTGATTCTTGATATCTGTGTGCGTCAAAAAAACAAAAACAGCCTAGAATGCATTTAAAAATCCAAATTCAGAATGTCTGATCTGTGGCAAGACAGTTGTTGGTGAATATTATTTATTAACATTTTTGATTTGAACAGATTATGTGTTTTGTTAATACTGTAACAAAAACCACAAACTCGCATAAAAAGTCAAGAGTCAAACTGCCCAACTAAATGAAACACTGATCACCCTAATGGTGACCAAATATTTTCAATACAACATCAACATCTAAACCTCTGTTAATTCTCAATAAGAACTTTTATAGACGTCTTTTAGGGTTGGAGCCAAACTCTGCAGGACAGCGACTGTCTAGGACCAAACTTGCCTACCCCTGCTCCAAGTAGAGGAAAACAATGATATAACTGTACCCGTAGGACCAATTGTGTAGGCTACCTACAGTTATACGTTTTGTTCCCCAAGGAACACAATTGTGTCTCCACTGTACCTTTTTTCTGAGAGTGTATTGTACCTTTAAACTATAGCTTGCCAAGTATAGAAAAGTAGCTAACTACATCAAAACTGTTTTAAAGGGACAAAGTCTTTTATAAATATAACTTTCAGGTTATATAAAACAGTTAAGGAAAGTGTATTTTTACATAAAATGACAATGTTACATTAAAAAGAGATGCTTACCAAACTGTACTTCTACACGTTGGAGTACGTTTTAGTTGTTTTATTTACTCCGCAGTCCGCACCACCAGTAATTACAATGCTAGAAGCATCATTATTACTCAAATGGATTCTCTAGCTAACAGTCATTATTGCAGCATTTTTGCTTTTGAAAATGCAGCCAAATTACTCAGTAAAAAAATGTGTGAAAGGAAAATAACAGGGTCCAACTACAATCTGCGGGCTGGGAACTTTTGTGCAAACAAAGGGGGGAAAAAAGTAACTATTTATTAAAAGGATTGCTGGAATGTCTGATGCCTGTAAAGTGGTGCCAGTCAAAGCTCTTTAGAAGAGCACAATATGTTTCCCGCCAGCCAAAGAGTCAATGGGTTATGAGATCTCCCAGTGAGATCCCTTGTAACTTAGTTCATTCCCTCGTTTATTAATCTCTGTCGTCATGCATCACCTGTTATTTTCACAGCTAGCACCCTTACATGGAACCATTGTTTGAACTGGAGGTTGAAGGACTGACATCATCTTTTTGTTCCATTACATTTTCCAAATGTTTTTCTGCATGATGTTGGATCTGATGTGATGACAAAAAACGGTCCCAGTCAGAGTGTTGTTCATCTGTTCCTTCCTGCAGTCTGATGGTACGATCCTGGCCATAGCGCTACTGATAGTGATGCTACTGCTGATTCTGGCTCTCCTGTGGTGGTTCTGGCCTCTCTGCTGCACTGTGGTGAGTCCTCTGCGTGAAACAGCTCAACTTCTGTGCTGTTTCCTCAAATAGATGTGCTGCTACATATTAGGACTTGTGTGCAAACCTTGCTCTGCAGAATTACACAGCACACTCATGAAAACTTAAATGGATGAATGTGCATGCTCTATTCTGCAGGGGAAATTTAAATGATAATGTATCAAATCAAACATCTGGAAACAAAAAAACAATGGTGAACAAAAATTGCGAAGTAGTCCTCAGATGCCATGTTCATTATTTACAGGAATAATCTCACATTAGTTTCGAATAATAATCTCGAAATGATTAACTTGCAGATTTATTACTCCACCATGACAGTTCTTGTTGAACCAACTTTGAACAACAGATTTTCGACAACGTTTCTAAGGTTTCGGGAAACAATTGCGAATAGCTAGCTATAATTCTATGGTAGTTAATCAGAGTTACATTGTTGTATAGGAAATGCACGCCTGGTCTCATGGGACGTGACTACACACATTTCTGCTAAATCTCAACATCTGCTAAAATGTAGCTAAAATTCACTGCAGTTTCCTGGTAAAATGACTTTTACTCCCTTTAAAGGACTCCTATTATGTCCCTTTTTACAAGATGTAAAATAAGTCTTTGATGAAATTCTAGCTCAAAATACCCAATAGATAATTTTTTATAGAATGTTACCACTTTGTGGGGGTTGAGCAAAAACATGCCGTTTTTGTGTGTCCCTTTAAATGCAAATGAGCGGGTGCTCCCAGCCCCCTTTCTAGAAGAGGGCGGAGCTTCAATAGCTCTTGCTTCAGCATACCGGAAACAACACTGAAAAAACAGGAAAACACATGTTGTCCAATTTACTTAATCGTATTATTTGTGATCTACGCAACAAATTTGTGTTTCTCTTCTAAACATGATTTCATTGCTTTCGATTAATGTAATTCTCTAAAATGTGCAATCTACTAGATTAAATTATTTGGGGTGAATGTGAACCAATTAAGTACTCGAAAATGATTTTTGCTGAAACTGTAGTTCCCAGCATGCTTTGCTCGGGACTTGACGACTAGAGTAAAATTGTTGAAATTAAGTGTTATTTTATGTGTTTTTGGGCAAAATGAGAAAAAGGGGGAGACTTTATATTGTTTATTAGTGTTTAATGTTTAATTATGTTGGAATTATTCAAACCATTTAAATTACACTGGGTTACCATAGTGGAGAAGAGCGGAAGCGATTGCTTAGGCTGTGGACTGACTCAGCACATGTCATTAAATAGCATTTCACACTTAGCACATATATGCAGGCTATTGTTGGCAAATATAATGAAAGCTACTGAGTACTGTATTATAGATCAGTCAAGTGACAACAAAAATATATAAAAATAAACATGTGTTTTGATTAAAGAGGCAGGGTCTCAAGCCCCCGTGTGCACCACTGTTGTTAGGGAGCCATATTAAAATCATTGTGAGACTACTCAATTCGGTTACTTAAAAATTACTTAATTCCATTATGTTGAAATTATGTGAACAAATTATGTTTGTTTAACTTAATTGAATCATGTGGAACCGATGTACATGATTAAATCATGTAAATCCAACACCATTTTTTTCAGTGAACAAAACAGGCAACAACAAAACAATCTCACACACGGAAAATGTCAAAAAGCCGGAGTTTCAAACCGGAGTCGGACAATGATGGCGAGACTCAAGAAGAAGTGACAACATGTAGAATGCAGCAGAACGTTTCTGAATAGTTCATTGATTAATTTATGTAGTAGATGTGACGTTAACTTCATCTTATCTTCAAGTCACCGATTAGCATGTTCCGTCATGATAATCTATAAATTAGGGTTAGTTACGCTAATACTAATACAGCAGAGTCTGTCAGCAGTCGTGGGCGGGGCCTGACATCACTTTGTACAGAAAATGAAATGCTTTATGGGGTTTTATGGGGATTCAAAAAAAGCACTGGGTTTTTTAGGATGCTTTTTTCATGCACGAAACGCAATATGTGAGTTCACTCATACATCTAGCAAATGTACATAGAAAAACAATGAAAAGTAGAGTATTGGAATTAGGGATGCACCGAATCCAGATTTTTGGGGTTCGGCCGAATACCGAATCCACTGGTTAAGATTCGGCCGAATCCGAAACCGAATACCGAATCCTACTCCCATCCTCAGTCCATTATCACAGTAAACACATGAATTAAGTAAACAACGTCCACAGCAGTGTAGGGATGCTATTGACCATTTAACCGTTAACCGAAAGTAAGAACTTTGACCGATTAATACATTTTTTAAATGTTTTAAATGTTTTTAAGTTTTGTTTTTTTTGATACATGGTTAAGAAAGGTGCTGTATAGCGTTATTTGTTACCTCACGGAGCGCGTCGACATGTGCAACCACAAACCAGATATATCTCACAAAATGAAGCAATGGAGAAGCTAACTGTGTGGGACCATTTCGATAAAAAATACAGCAGCAGTACAAGCTCCTGACTGGTGGAAAGCAAATGAAAGGCGCTGGCCGCTCTAGCGGGGCGTTATCTCTGTATTCCCGGGACATCAGTGCCATCTGAAGCCTTGTTTAAGGCTTTTAATAGTGTGGTTTTGGTCAAGTTTACTAAAGTAAACATTGTCGCGAAAGTTCTTCTCGCCGCTGTTTCCTGATGGTTTATAGAACTATTACCCCGAGTCGTCCTCTGTCGTTTCAAAGAACAGCCCAACGGAGAGCGCAGGGGGCGCGCGCGCTGTCATTGGAGGCTTGCACGCAGCGGAGACAGAAGGATTGAGAGGGTGTTTTCTGCCGTGGTTTTAACTGTCAACAGGCTGCGCTCCAGACTAACCCACCTCACTTAGACATGTTACTTAAAAAAACCCTGAAAAAAACATACAAAGTGTAGATTGAGGTAAGCGTGCTATTTTTATTTGACAAAAAACAAAACAAAAAAACATTCCGGTTCTTCTAAGCTTAAAATGGATTCAGTGTATTTTCGTTTTGTCATCTTAATTTGGTAATTATTTAAGTGAAAAATATTTAGTGTAGGCCTATTTATTTTATTATTTTTATTTATATTTTATCTGGTTAAATTATCTGTTTGCATGGTAAAATAAAATACATTTTGGCTGCTGTCTGTAGATTCCCTCATGCACAACTCGTATTCTTTCAGATGTTTCATATGCAAATGTGTTTAGGGTCCTTGCAACCACGAGACAAATCGGCATTGCAAATTGAACATGTAGCTCGACTTGAATCGCCTTCTTTTGACTTAAAGTAGTATACTGCCACGTTATCTGTTCATGAGTTCCATTTTCACTTTCAACGGCGGCGTCATTATGTTCGACCAGCGGAGGCGCATAGTGCAAACCTAGGGTTCGGTTCGGTGGAAAAAAATTCTGAGGTTCGGCAGAAACCGAACCCCGTCAAAAAGCCCAATATTCGGCCGAATCCGAACCCGAATCCTGGATTCGGTGCATCCCTAATTGGAATGCTATTTTTTTCTGTAGGAAAGGCCCCTAAGAGTTTAGTACTCTCATTTGTGTCTTTACCATATTTATAACCATTTCTTAGATTCTCACAGATTTCCCCCCACATTCTGTGACAAAATGTGCAGATTCTGCATGGGCCTATTTATTGGTTAGATTTTCAATATTCAAAAGATTGAAAATCTCATATATGTACTCAGAATTCACTGCAGCAATGGTTCTTATATTATGACCCATTATGTTAACCAATAACAATTTGAAAAGATTTAATTGAAGATTTAATTTCATTAAATGTGGAGGGGATTCTCATCTTTCAGAAATCAATATCTATTACAAAGATGAATTTCACAAAAAGTTGTATATAAGGTTCATGTGTTCGTTTAAGTTTCATATCTTACCTGTTGGATTCCTCTTCCCAATAATTATACAAATACAGAGAGATGACTTGAGCAAAACAGAATTACCTAAAGAGACATTTAATACATCCTAGGCCTAGGAACGAATGGGAAAAGTTAGGAGATGGTTACTTTAAAGGGTAGGGTTGTGGGCAAGATGTACACCTTCATTCTGAATGACCTTTGGTTGACTTCCAGGTTTGTTTGTTTGACCATGTAATGAGCATTTCTCTTGCTAAACTAAATCCCAGTGGTGTCCAGGCATTCTGTGCAGGTTGTGTTAAGTTAGTTTTCATGCCCTATTTGTCCTGTAATGACTTGTTAAGCCCTGACTGAGTATTTTAGACCCACACATGTTCAAGGCCACCTGGGATTTATGAACAAATTGGCCCACCAACTCTTGGATCTTATGTCACCTTTGAACTGTCAAGGTCAAATGTCAAAAGTGACTTTCCTCATTACATTTCCAGCAGAACCTTTTTTCCCCCACAAAGAACGTTTCAATACAGGAATTTAGAGATTATTAGAGAAAAGTTTGAATTAGGGGTGGGTCAAGATTGTTGATTATGTGGCTAAACCAATTGTTGATTAGTGAGGTTGACTCGTACTGTTATATATTTTTTCTTATTCTGACCAGACCGAGATCAGAATAGGGTCGAGTTTGAGTCAAGACAGAGTCCACATGAACCCAAGTCCATGTGCCAGCCACTGCTGTTGTCATTCATGCTTAAAATATCTTGATTCACAAGTTCACCCTTACATATAATCGGATATACAGTAGTAAAAAACTTTGTTTTGGCATGCTGTCCGATGGGAGGGCTATGAGCTTGAAATTTGTCCCGAACCCAGAGTACTCACCCCATCCCTGGTTGGGATAGGAAATAGTTAAGAGTGAGGAGTTGTGGTGGTGGAGGGATGCTAGAAAACTGTTGTGGGATAGAGGTAAGTCGGCTAAATACAGTATATATATATATATATATATATATATATATATATATATATATATATATATATATATATATATATATATATATATATATATATATATATATATATATATATATATATATATATATATATATATAAATATATATATATATATATATATATATATATATATGTGTGTGTGTGTGTGTGTGTGTGTGTGAGTATATATATATATATGCTGCTGTCTGTGTTTCCATCGCGGTCTAAAGTACTGTGAAGATTAGTCCGGTGACGTAGGACTGCACGCGACTTTACAGTTCCCACTGGATTTCGTCCTTTGCAAATAAATTTAATAAAGCCTGAACCTCGTCGTTGGCCCATCGGTCGTATTTTTTAAACTCCATTGTGGATTCGAATAGCAATCAACTCTTACTGCACGCACCGTGTCCGCAACAGACTTTTAAAAATAGTGGTTGAAATTAAATTCTGCGTCGAGTTGACCAATCAAAATGCTGTGTGAACTCAACCAATCAGCATGTTCAGCGCCCAAGTCCCACCCCCGGAAGTTCCTGAACTTAAAAAGTTCTACCTCGCGAGCAGGGCCGTTTTGAGGAGGAAATATTTACCCGGAACTTCATTTAGACCCTGGTTCCTGCGGTCTAAACACACAGAGTACCACCCCAAAGTCCCTAGATCCTGGGGAAAATTCCTGCGGTGGAAACGCAGCTTAAATCACCTGTACATGTACACTTACTGATGATTAGTGTTTGTTATTATTACAGTTCAATCGTGTAGGCAATACTGAATTACATTGTTGTAGTACTCAAGACAGGACTCTATATCTTTATACTCTAAGACTATATATCTTGGTCTTGTCATGGACTCGGTAACATGTGGACTTGGTCCTTGACTCGGACTTGACGCTCTTATAGTCTTGGTTTTGACTCTGACTTGAATGAGCTGGTCTCAACTACTGGGTAATACTGCTCTTCTACTATGGTCCTATCACTCAGAGCGGGAATCAACCCAGCATTAAAAGATTAGTTCACTTCAAAATGAAAATGTCCTGATATTTTACTCACCCCCATTTATAACCCCAAATCAGAAAAAGTTGGGACAGTATGGAAAAGGCAAAATAAAAAAAAAGAAGTGATTTCTAAATTTACTTTGACTTGTATTTCATTGCAGACAATATGAACACAAAACATTTCATGTTTTGTCTGGTCAACTTCATGTCATTTGTAAATATGCATCCTTTCCTGTCATTCAGACCTGCAACACATTTCAAAAAAAGTTGGGACAGTAAAGCATTTACCACTTTGTAATGTTGCCATTCCTTTTCACAACACTTAAAAGACGTTTAGGGACTGAAGACACCAAGTGATGAAGTGTTTCAGGTGTAATTTTGTCCCATTCTTCCTGCAAACCTTTTTTTTTTTCAAACCTGCAAAGTCTTAAGGTGGGCAACAGTACGGGGTCTTCGTTGTCGCATTTTGCGCTTCAAAATGCGCCACACATTCTCTATTGGAGACAGGTCGGGACTGCAGGTTTGCCAAAGTAGTCCTGAGCCTATGTGGTGATATCGCTTATAGATGAATGACGATTCTTGATGCAGTGCCGCCTGAGGGATCAGAGATCACAGTTGTTCAGCTTAGGCGTGCGCCCTTGTCTTTACGCACTGAAATTCCTCCAGATTCCTTGAATCTTTTAATTATGTTATGCACTGTTGAATGTGAAATATCCACATCTCTTCCTATCTTTCTTTGAAGAACATTGTTTTTAAACATTTCAATAAGAAATATCCTCGGCCAATCTTTGCTCCTAAAGGATTAGACCTTTCTTGGATGCTGCTTTTGTACCAAATCATAATTACAATCACCTGTTGACATCACCTGTTTCAAATCACATCAGTATTTAACCATTTTACCTCATTACTAGCCCTAAATTGCTCCTGTCCCAACTTTTTTTTAAATGTGTTGCAGGTCTGAATGACAGGAAAGGATGCATATTTACAAATGACATGAAGTTGACCAGACAAAACATGAAATATTTTGTGTTCATATTGTCTGCAATGAAATACAAGTCAAAGTAAATTTAGAAATCACTTCTTTTTTTTTTTTTTGCATTTTCCATACTGTCCCAACTTTTTCTGATTTGGGGTTGTAATCCAAGATGTTCATGTCTTTCTTTCTCAGTCGAAAAGAAATTATGTTTTTTTGAGGAAAACATTCCAGGATTTTTCTTCACATAATGGTTTTCAATTGCAACCAAAATGTTCAAGGTCCAAATCAATGCAGTTTCAAAGGGCTTACTAGTTGGTCTCTGTTACACTAGCACAAGCTGGTTGAAAGGTCATTGTTTCAAGTAGACATTGGTAGCTTGATCAATGTTGCCATGATGATGACCAGTCAAAACAAGCATGAAAATGCCCAACTCCAAAACATACACCATAATGTTCAATAGGATGGTTTTGACTGGTAATTTAAGATAATCAACAGCAGAACCTGCTATGGTCTTGGCCCGAGGTGTCAAATCCTGCTCCTTGAAGGCCACCTTTCTGCAGCTCCAACCCTAATTAAACACACTTGCAGAAAATAAAGGTTTTGGGTTCATTAGAAACGTACAGACGGGTGTGTTGAAATTCTGCAGGATAACATCAGACACCTCTGGTCTAGGCAGATTTCCAGGAGGGAACAATTTGACCTATAGATCCTACAGAGAGCGTTTTCCACAGGGCATTGTGCTTCTACTGCTTGAGACCCAAGCCTGGCCTTTTTCTTGATTTCTGAGGGACATATAATAATTCAGACTGTCAGTGAGGTTCAACTGAGGAATATCAGAATAACTAGACATGCCTGGAATTTGTCTGGAAAGACACACCAGGAAAAGAGAAGAAATGAGTCATTGCCATGTTAGAGGAGTGTTGAGCTCTGGAGTGAAGTTCATGGAAGGTTGAACCAGCTAAACCAGCTAAAATCCTGCTCAGCCATGATCAGTTTCCATAAAGACCAGCTGTTGAATATCATGGACTGAATTAGGATTAGCTTATTGCTATGTTTAAATAGCTTGGCTTTATTTATTAATATAAGTTCTTTGTGTGTTGGTGAAGTTCAAACCTGCTCAGCAAAAAAGTCTTGAAAAAGAAAATGGAAAAAGACTTGTCTGCCTGCCACTTGAAATCTCTCCGTGAACTTCAAGGGGGCACTGCACTGTTTGGGAAAGTTATCCTGTGTTACCATGGAAAATGAATTTGTGATTTGACCTTTGAAATAACAAGAAGGAATTGTGCCCATTCTCAATTTCACTAAGATCTATTGATTGCTAAGTAGCCTAATGCTTACATTTTACTGGAGGTACAGAGCCATATTTGCAATATTGAAATGCCCAACTGAAATGCTGTCTTTTTAATGAATAAAGCTGTTTTCACAGTAGGATAACCAGTATATGAAACATACTCTGTATGCCAATGCCATGCTCAAGTATTTTTGGGCAGTTTCTACCTACACGTTCAGAAATTTTAATTAGAACATAATGTGTATTGAAGTGAATTTGCATGTAATAAAATTAATATGTTGCCAATTTCGTCTTTTTTATATCTCAACAAAGATGGGAAACTTTGTAGCACTAGTGCAACAAAATTAAGAGAAAATGGTGTGCATTAGGTTAAATTAGGTGCAGGGCAGGTACAAGTGACAAGCACAGGGGCCAGGGCAGGGCAAACAATGGGAGGAACCCGGAGGGAAGGCAGAGTCCGATGGAGCCAAAGGGGTGGAGGGACGAAGCACAGCTGAAGTCTCGGAAGTCCATGGTGAAGGCAGAGTGATGACTGACCAATGTGCAGCCGGAGGGACTTGGAAGCCTGGTGGAGCCATAAGGACAGTGGTCCAAGGTGGAGCTGAGGGGGCAAGGAGCTACAGTGGAGCCGACAGGTCCACAGCCCGAGGTAGAGTGATAGGCACGGAGGTTCTAGGCAGAACAAACAGGTGGACAGTCCAAGGCTGAGCTGGCAAATCAGCCCGAGGTGGATCCATGAAGCACTGAGCAGGTAACATAGGAGCAGACGAATGGCTGATCAGAGGCAGTGCAGGCAGGGGTTTCACAAATGGCTTTCCTGACCGATACAAGACAGAGAGAAATCTCAGAAACGACCCTCATGGTCGACCCGGAACATGCAGACATTTAAGGTGGGAGCAGGGGCGCCGCTAGCAATTTTGGGCCCTATGAAAGAATATAAGGTTGGCCCCCTACCGTACCAAACATACAAGCCAACCTATAGCGATCCAAAAACGTTGTCAGCAATTTAATTAGGTATATCTGTGTAAAATAGCGAAATACCTGCTTCTCATCTCCATCACCTTCTCCCTCCTGACCTGCATATTTCCCTTCCCAAAGCTGGATACAGTCTTTACAAACTGATTGTTACTGTCGCTCGTTTAAAGCTTCTATCGTAACACAGCCGTTTAGTTTAGCTACACATCTCATCTTGCACTTCATGGCCGTTAACTGAAGCGTCACGCTGGAATTCGTGCTCAGCAGCTGTGAACATAAAACCCACAGAACTATGTATATGTTCGATTGATCGTATTTTATTTTGATAATGAACAGGCTGCGATGTCAAATTGCCAGTGCTAGAACTGACATATGTGCGTGTGCGAGGCGCGATCACTTGGATTTTTCCCTCAGTTAGTGGAAACAACTTAATATTCTGTTATTTATAGTCCTTTTATTTGTGTACATTAAAATGTACTCAGTTTTGATGACCGGATTTAAGCTATACTGCGAGTCAAATTCTAGGCTAGGACAGGACGGAACCATGCAGTGAATGGGGGGAAATGCAGAAATAAGACGTCATTTTGTTTTATTTGTTACTCTGGTAGATTATACATTTATAATTTCTATTACGTTACTACTAGTACTGTTACTAGGTTACTAATAAAACCAATCTCTGGGGGCCCCAAAAGTGTGTGGGCCCTTAGAATTGTCCTAACTTTCCCCCCCTTAGCGGCGCCCCTGGGTGGGAGTGGGAGGCAGGACAGGAACACAGTTATCAATAATTTGGTACTGGATCAGTGCTATAATCCTCTTGTCAAGTCAAGTCACCTTTATTTATATAGCCCTTTTTACAATGGAGATTGTCTCAAAGCAGCTTCACAGTGGTAAAAGGAAAATTATGAAACAGAATTTGATTCGGCTGTACAGCAACTCTGGAGAAAACAGTGATGTCATCCAGCTCAGTTCAGTTCTCATATAGTGTCAATGCGGGCGGATCAGTAATATAGTTGAATATTTAGTTTCCCCAACTAAGCAAGCCAAAAGCCAAAGGCGATTGTGGCAAGGAACCAAAACTCCATCAGGTGGAAGGATGGAGAAAAAACCTTGGGAGAAAAAAGGCTCAGTCGGGGGGCCAGTTCTCCTCTGGCCAACGAATGAACAGTAAATGATTATGATTCAGGCAACATTACAAGTCAGAAGTCAGATTAGATTGGAATATTCAGAATATTTGTCCAGTTCCATCTGGCTGAAGATCGGAGTCATCACGCAGGCGACGGTTTTGTTGAGGATCAGTACCACTGGATGTCGTGTCGATAAGGCCTTCAATGTTGGCCTCACCGACACGACATCCTTGTCATGTTGGTTTGGGTTTTGTTGATGTTCTGGTGTCTTTTATTTGAAATTCTCAAAGTCATGTTTCCTGCTTCCTGTTTGTCTTGTGCTTCCCCTGTTCCTCATGATAGCCTGCGATGTGCTCCCCCTGTGTATGTGTCATGTTCTGATTGGTTGTTCATGTCCGACTGGATGGTGGCGGTGGGTGGCACAAAATGTGCAGTGTGTGCTATAGAGTGGTGATCCTCCTCCATCTTGCTGATGGTAAAGGGGGACCTGCAGTGAAAAAGGACCCATTCCATGGACTCCTGAAAGCTCCCTTGAGGAAAAACACATACAGGCTGTCATCGTCATAGTGGACAAGGTGGCACAAATCCAGGAAGAGCTGTGTGTGTCTCTTGAGGGAGCTGTCCCTCTGGGATAGAAGGAGGATGCAAACTTCTGCTAGATCCTTTTTTAATGGTCTGTCCTTCTGTCAACTATGGTTGCAAAGTCAAGAATAATGAACGGATCTAATAACAGCAGTTTTAGTTTTATTAACAAAGAACTCTAGAAGAGAGTTCTCTAGAAGACTCTAGAAGACTAGAAACACAAACAACCACGTAAAAAGAGATGAGAACTGACCATGAACTAAAAAAAACAAAGGGCATAAATAACCAGACTAACTAATCAATGAAATGAATAACAGGTGTGTAAATAAATTAAACTGAATCATGGCAACAAGCTAAAAATAGGACACAAAACTAAAGCACGTGATAAACCCACCTAAAATAGAAACAAACCCAGATAATTACACTTAGTGGGGTGAGGAAAATAAACGTAATTTAAACGTAGATATTTGTTTTCAGATCTTGTTTTAAGCATAAACATAAAATTTGATATTGTTTTCAGAAAATAAGACTTAATATCTTAACTAATTTTCATTCTCAATTAAAGAATTGCTTCATATCTGCGTTACCCTCGGTTTTATTTTGGAGAAATGCTTTACTCTCACTGCAGTGTGCAACAAGTGTCATAGCAGCCGCCGAGCGAACGCACAGAGTAACGTCATAACATAATTTTCAACACACTCAAATGTATCTAATATGATAAACAGAGTTGCGTTACCTCAAACTCATGACCAGAAAAGCAGAAATGGTGCCGGCGACTGTGGCATAATAAAAGTCCCACTGCTCGCAAGGTGTGTGTTGCGTTCATCTTATTAACAATCGCTGCAGCGGCCTTGCTCAGCTCCACAACACTCTGCCCTGCTCTGCTTCATACTACAATAACGTTAATAATCGCATCCATGAACATGATTTCTGCCAGAGTCCTCTCCCGATTCTTTTCCACCGGCTGTGAGGTGAAGACCACATGTCCCAAGATTCTGCGCTCACACTTGGCGTCATCAAACTACGCCTTTGTTTTGAATAGGCGATCTCTAGCAGATGGAAAAGTTACATAATGAACCTTTAAATGTATTTTGATTTAAGAATTGTTAGATATTTGTAATGGAAAACAAAAGAGAAAATCATGTTTTGCAGTGTGGTGTTGTTCATATGCTCTCAATCATAAATAATCATCCTGACATGACTACATCACAGCAAGAGACCAAAGAAATGTTTATAAAAACACTCAAATTAATCAAATAATTTCCCCTTCAGTCCAATGAGAAAGCAAACGAGCTGTAATTATTACTACACTTTTTAATGTCTCTATCCTTGAAATGTTTTTCACATGATTCCCAGAATTCCAGATGAGTTTCAAAACGATAACAACATGTTATTTCACAAATGTTTTGCATGTGGATGAATACTAGATGTTTTTACACTCTTTAGCACTATAAGTAGCTTTCCAGTGATCTTTTGGTTGTTTTATTTGGTGCCTGACTTCCCACAACTGACTTTTAACTGATGCTGCCTTAACCTTCAATTCATGTCTTTTAAATTATATATTGCATGCCATGTCATATAACCAAAGCTGTAAATGGTCAATTTTTTTGTGTTAAATTTTCAGCTTTTCAAATAGTTTATAATACACTAACTGTTAACCTTATACTATACGCTATTTAATCAGAATTTACAAATAGTTGTTTCTTGTGGTCTAATGTGAGTAGGATTTGTGAAGAACTTTATCTTATTTATTAGTAAATAAATCAGTATAAGAATACATTGTTGATTTATAATATATTTAATATGATAATAATAAGATTGATAATAACAAAATTATTATAATTACAGTATATTGCAAAACTATTATTATTATAAATGATAATGATCAGTGACATACCCAGAGGAACATTAATCTGGGCTTTTTTTCCACATGGCAGTACTGAATGGTCAACTGAATCCTACATAATTAATGGATTTATAATATGGTTGACTTTGTATCCCTGATGGGATTTTTGCTAATTACTGTAGTGTACTGTACTGTTAAAATGTTGTTATACAAGTGACTTCTGGACAAGTAAATAAACAATTTTACTACCCTGAAAGACGCATACCTGGAAAAGCTTAATGTTGAGCTCTGCCTTTTAGCATTTAGATCTGGCCTCCAGATTTTTAGGTCATTTAAACTTGCTTGTAAACACCGAAGACGAGGAGGGGAGGGGTGCAAATTCCTTAGCCATGTGTTTTTGTGTAACCTGATTTTTTGGCACACATTGAAAACATTACTTGGGTCCTTTGACTTGTCAGTGTTTTTGTTTTTTACTTTGGAGAGCATGTGGTCTGTAATGCCAGCATGAGTGGGCTCATCTGAGATTGTTTATCCTCTCTCTTCTCTCTCTCTCTCTCTCTGCAGATTATCCATGAACCTCCACCACCAATAGTGGAAGATAGTTCGGTAAGAACTTTTTTTATTTATTGTAACTGCCACACAATTGTCACAATCTAATTAAGCAGTATCACACTTGCATTTGTGTTGTCATACTGATTATCAGCAAGACTATGATCTAGCCATAGATCATAGGCATGCAATGTTTCAGACAAAAACTGGCTAGTTAGGTCATTTATTTCTTCTCCGCCAACAAAAATAATTCCAGAAGAAGCCAAAGCATCAAGTTTTGCCTGTCACGAAACAGCACACAGAAAGAAAGCTGCTCTGAAACTGCATATCATTGGAATGGAACGAAGGAGATTTCCCTTTTCTGCTCAAAGCGTTCCATTATCACGCCACCGCTCACATACTGTGGTCTGGAACGTGTGGTGTGATACAAACAGTGAAATCCTAGTGATGTTGTACTAAATATCAGCACTTTATCCTGGAATACTTGACTCTGATTGGTCAGTTACAGAACTGCCCAGTCAAGTATTGTTGTTTATTGACTTTTAATCTGGATATTTTGCTGTTGCCCATGGCAGCATGGACCAATGGTTACTATGACTAATAGAACTAATAGAAATGATCCAAAGGACAGTATATATATCAAACTTTAATATAAATTTTTACATTTGAATATATTATGTATGGTCAGCATAAAATGTTGGTAGACGGTTATAAGATTAGAAGGCCACAGTTGAAGCAAAAAAAATATTTCAAAAAAAGAAAATTTCGGACCCGATAAATTACTATGTTTATGTCATGTTACGAGTTTTGCAAAATTTTTTTACAATTACGAGTTTTGTAAGGAGGTGTATCTGTAAGAAATCTCTAACACTTTTTAGGTAACTTTACTTAATGTCTTAACTTAATTGTACAAATCTAATAATCTGTATATTTCAAACATACTATGCCTTGTTTAAAGATTAAGATTAATTGTTTGGTTTGAGTGCCATTTTGTCAAGCAAAAAAAAACGTTTAACTTTTTTCCTCCACTTCTGCAGTTATCTTTCTCTAGTCGCATTCACTCGTTTGTATTGTTAATTGTCAATACAACTGAAACATTTTAGAGAACATCACATAAGCTGATTCCATAAATTGATGTTGATTTTTTTTGTCTGGCTATCACCAGACCATGCTCAATTTAAGATTGAACATTGGTCTGGGGAGTCTGCTATGTATTTTCTACTGCACAAGAGGCGTGATAAACGAGCATAAATTAAATGACTCTGTACGCAATTGGATAGTCCTTCAACCAATCAGACCACAAGAGGCGTGATCAACGGGCAACGACCCATCACTTCTCTATCCGTCATCGTGTTAAACCCGCCAATAGCGTGCCAGGTGGATAAGCCAGTCTGTGATTGGTTCCCACAAAAGTGTAACAGAAGCGGTAGACATTAATGTACAGGTTTCCAGACTGAGTTGCAGGGCGAAATCAAAAAAAAAATTGAACTCACCATTATGGAGATCAGTGTTCCTTTTGGTTGGGCACTTGAAACTTAATTTAAATTATTGTATTTCTCTTCCTATTGATGCAGCGATGTAACAAGAAATTACAGTTATTTGGTTTAAAAGGAAGGGAAGTAATAACTAGTTTAAAATGTGACCTAACTTTTTTAATTAATAAATCATTAACTAGTTTTCATGTCAAATAATGATCTTTTTAAAATGTATTGCTAACACCTGTCACAAACACCTTGAAAAACTTTGAATTATGTTTATATAACCCCTCTATATTTGTGACTATATCATGCAAGTGACCATGCTTGAGTCAGAGACAACATTCAGCAACACAACAATGGTCAAGAATAAATCTAAAGTAAATGATCAAGTACTCTCTACAGTTCTTTTTTTAGTTACTAGAACTCTTGTGTAAGTGAACTATACTAACTAAGCTTTTGTCAGTACAACATACTATTCCTATTACACTTTACTTCATTTTTTTAAGCAATCAGTTTGCATGTTTTTTTAAAGTAAGTCTAACTAATTAGATTTTACAGTGTAGAGACACAAAGAGCTGAAAAAAGAGAACTTAAAACCGAGAGAGACAAGTAAATAGGATGTGGCTGTAAGTTATCTGTAAGTAAGATGACAGATATCCTGGTAAGCTGTCATAAGTAGGATAACGAATAGCCAGCCGGTCATTATCGCTTAAATAAACTCAGACCAGATTATGATTTAAGACAGAGGGGTGTTTTATCACCCTAAAGAAGTTTGTGATAATGACTTGTTTAGTTTTGCTGTTATACTTTGGAAACTAAAAGTGTTTACCAGATTAAAATGCTGAGTTTATGGTGATTGTTTTATTTAACATTTGCTTATCTTGGATTAGGCTTAATCCATCTTTATGAAACAATCCCTGAGGTCTCAATGTGCAAATCCACACATGAAAAATGTGTATTAAGACCGTAAAAAGGGTACATTTTTGATGTTATTTTGTAACAATGTTATTTTGACTTAAAGCTCTTTCTGAAGGCCAGGATGTTTCAGCTATTTAACAGGAACTTTGGGAGACTGTATAAAACTATCCAGATCTTTGTAGGCTTTTGTTTAACCGTGCTGGCTCTGCTGTGCTAAAATGAATTAGTTCAGTCTGGCCTTACTAAAGACCTGTAATATGATATTATATTTTGTTTTTATAAATCTTTCATTAGTGATGTCACTTTTGTAAGACCATAGGAATGTCATACGTGGAATGGCTATGGGTTGGGGATTTTTCCCCAAAGGTTTCTTTAAGTTACGCTACACTTTCAGGATATAAAGCATGATGGGGAATCAAGTGGGTGGTCTGAAATATGAAGGGAGGGGACAGCTGTTAACCTTTTTGAATTAAGTATGGAGGCATTGATAGAAGATGGCTGTTCAAATCCCAAGGACTGATTGTTAAACAGGGTTAAATTTCTTCAGAGCTGGAAAAATAAAGTCATAACTTGAGTGAGCCAAGTTGGACTTATTTTACTGGATCAGGAAGAGCTAGGGAGGGCGTAAGGCATGGCTTGTGCCTTTCTGAGAGGCAATAAATGAAAAAGTCATGTTTTAAAAGAGTGAGTCACACCTCATTTAGGAAAATGCTGTGCCATTTGAAAAAGACCCCAAAAATATGTTTTTGGAACAAACAAAAAATCTTCACAATAGTGGTCTTGTTATATTCTACAAGATGTGTATATCAGTTCTCAGCATAGAGAGAACTGGGAAACAGATTTAGTATGAAACCTGTAACCCCTACTTAATATGGTCTGGGTCGTATTTTGTTTTTACCTTGTGTCATTTTGTTGATGGTTTTTGAGGATAAGGAATTTGGCATTTTAATTTGGCTACCTTAGAAATGGGCACCAAAATCTAAATTTACCTGTTGTCATTGACTAGAATAGCTTTGCTCCCTGCTGGTTGGGCTCTATTTGGTCACATAGTCATTGTCTCGTTTTGTTTTCTCTATAAGGATGATGAAGAGGATGGCACTCCGAAGAAGAAATGGCCCACAGTCGACGCTTCCTACTATGGGGGAAGAGGAGTTGGCGGCATTAAAAGAATGGAGGTAAACAACAGTTTTATTACTCACTAGAGGACACCAGCCACTAAATTAGCACACGCTCAGTTACTTAACAGATGCTTTTCATCCAGAGGAAGAGGGCCGTGTCTCTTGAGGAACCTAGGGTTAAGTTTCTTTGCTAAGGGCGATAGATTCTGTCAGTAAATCTCCAGTTGACAGTTTGCCTCTACTTGGAATGAAACCACTGTTGTTTACATTACTTGCCAAGAGACTTCACCACGTCATAATTGAAGTCAGCGATGCTGCCGAAAGTGAATAAAAAGCCCACAACCGTGAAGAAAAACAGAAAATACAGAAGAGAAAGCAAAATGCTTGTCAGATGCATTGATTCACAAAAAGTATGCTTGAAATAAACAATGTATTATGCAAACCTCGTCAATAACACCAGACAAATGCCATGATAAAAACAAGGGGAGAACGCTTTAATCAACTTTCTTTCAACAAATGGCTGCCGGTAAAGTACCAGAGTTTACAATCACAGAAAGACAGAGTTTACAATTTGAGAAAAACAAGTGTGCATGCATTATACAGCTCATCTGCTGTTTAGAATCCATCCATCCATCAAACATTCTCCCTCAATTACTAGAACTGCAGAGATAGCAGTTTAAAGGTGCAGTAACTGATTTCTGGTAAATGCAACACAGCAATAACTATGGCGAAATCTGCTACCCGAGGGTATGATGTCATCAATTAGTAAAAGCAATTTGTGTTACTATGATAATTCAGGTCGAATGTCTAATTGTTATTTAGCTTCTCTACTCCTTCGATGGTAAAGTCATCCCAAAAAACTAACACTGTTTTCATGGACAGCTCCCTACATAACATGATAGTCCACTATATATAACTAATATATATTGCAAGTGTGATAAGATTAAGGGGTTACAGCGATCACTAAAATGGAACCAAAAGAAAAAAACATATATTAGGAGTATATTATCTCACTTTTTGGACATGCTTTGGGAGCCGATGCTTGAAGCGGGCGGTGGAGGTTTAGAGGTTCCAGGCTTGTAATGATAATAATAATGCAAATGCACAAACAAGCGAAGATGACACACGAGTATATTCAAGCAAAAGACAGCATAGCTTAGTTCTGCAAAACACAGCAAAACCAACGTTACTCATGTATTGAGCAACCTCAGCATCTGTTTTTAGGCCTTCCTGCTCCTTTAAGACCCCTTGTGGTGAAAATCAAGTAATTTTGTTTAATGTCTATGTGGTGTTTTTAATATGCTTTCAGACAAACCATTTGCAAATTCATAAGTCAACACCATTGCTGAGTATTTTCTCCTTAAAAGTCCAGTGAACTACGCTGATTTTTAGAAGGCAGACTGAGATGGCGAACGCGAACATGGTTTGTGTGACATTAGCAACACATTATTAGCTGTTTGATAATGTAGTCAAGCCAAAGGCTAATCATATTAATTACCGTTATGTGTCTGACGTAAAGAGCAATACCTTTGTGCAGCGTTTACTACAGTAAAGTTAAGTAAAGTTGACAGAGTTGATCTCTGAGCTGGTGTGAGTGAGTGGAGGCGGGGCTAATTTGCATATTCATAGATCAGCGTATACTAAATGAAGCAAGGGTGTAGAGCAGACCTGGGCATTGTGCGGCCCGCGGGCCACATCCGGCCCTCTAGCTATCCTTGATCGGCCCGTGAGGTAATTCAGGGTTCGACAGTAAGGCTGCCCGCTGATCCCTGGCCACCGTGAACGACGCTCAGGACAGAGCTGTCACTTGCCCGATCGGACCAGTGCTGCATTGTAGGTGTGTGATACTGTCTACAATAATATCGTAAGTGTTGTTTTAATGATCTGACATTATCGAGTATGTCCCTCGCTTTTCAAAAGCCAAACAGAAACACACCTATAGAGAGCATGCATATGCTCTGCGATGTACTCTAGCATGTTAGACTCGTGCACATGCATATTTATTAGAGTGCATGCTTTCACTGTGTGATTTTGTCTATTAAGATGCATTTAGAATAACCCCAAAATTCAAGATAAGGGGCAAAATTGCCTGTATGTTTTTATATTTATATAATTTAATATAGTTAACAATATCACACAAATAGTGCCGTTTTCTCCAAATATCAGTCTGATTACAAATGATATTCATTTTATACAACAGATTAATAAACAAGAAGTTAATATTAAGATACTTTTTAGACACCATATTGCCTGTTTTGCTCTATTTTGCCAACGAAACGCTTACTGCACCTTTAATTGTCTCAGAAAATACAAGTCCACAAAAATCTGTTCTTGAGTAAACAACATAAAATATGCACATTATCATTATCCACAGTTTTTATACGTCTGAGTTGATCCCGCTCACACAGTTCAGGGTGTATTTTACCCCTGCAATGAACAGTTTTAGTGCAATACTGTATATATCTTTATTAGTGCAATATTTATAAATACTGGTCTACATCAACTATTTAATTTGTGTACTATATGTTTAATATGTGTGGCATATGTATGATATGTATGTTTTTGTTGTATATGTTTTTTTTCAGGCACCAAGGGAAGCACATCCTAATTTCGTTGTACATGGTATAATGACAATAAAGGCTTTCTATTCTATTCTAATCTATTCTATTCTAATCTATTCTATTCTATTCTATTCTATTCTATTCTATTCTATTCTATTCTATTCTATTCTATTCTATTCTATTCTAATCTATTCTGTGCAATTCTATTCTATTCTGTGCTATTCTGTTTCTGTGCTATTCTATTCTATTTTGTGCTGTTCTGTTCTGTGCTATTCTATTCTGTGCTTTTCTATTCTGTTCTGTGCTATTCTATTCTGTTTCTGTGCTATTATATTCTGTTCTGTTCTATTGTTCTGTGCTATTCTATTCTGTTCTGTTCTAAATAAGCCTGAAAAGCATTTTGAAATGTTCACAACAGAAAGGTTGTGACATAAAATTAATAAGAAATATTTTAGAGTAAAATTTGTAACACTGTGAACTCCTCTGCGCAGAAGGTCAGATGTTCCAGCTCTTTGGATTATTGTCAAATCATGCTGATCATCATCATCATCGTTTCAGGTTCGCTGGGGTGAGAGAGGTTCGACTGAAGAGGGTGCTAAACTGGAAAAGGCGAAGAACGCAAGGGTTAAGATGCCTGAACAAGAGTTTGAAGCTCCTCCTTCTCGCATCCTAAATAATGGCATGCGAAAACCACCAGGTCCCCGTAAATGGTACTCGCCTATAAAGGTGAGAAGAACAACTGTGTATAGCCTACTTGGGCTACACATGATAATTAAAACTTAAAGGGGTCATGAACTGCATTGTTTTCTTGTTTTATAATGTTTCCTGTGGTGCACTTAAAAATAGTTAGTATAATTTTGTGCAACCACAATTGTCATAATTTAGAAATTAAAGGTATTTTTCCTACCCTGATTTTTGCCCTCTGATTTGAACACTTATAATTTATTATAAGTGCATATTAAATAGCTAAGTATTACATGTGAAACTCTCTCAAAAACGTTATTTTATGGCATGAAAGGTTGCAGTGATGCGCATTGTTGCCGATAACAGACATGTTGAGCACATGAATGCAGTGATGTTCGTCATTGCAACTCGATTTCTGCACACTAACGAATGCTTTCATTATAATTAACAGTGCAAACACAATGTAAATAAGAGATTTGTTGATTATAATGGGAGTTTTGGCACGAGTCCAGAACTCAGTCACTGATAAAATGCGCTGTTTGTTTGACAGCTCCAGCGATTGTAAAGAGAACGTCCTTTGATTGCTTTCTATATTTAATCACAATTTAGATAACAGATTGTTTTTATCTTACTAAGAGAAACAATGTGAAGTTGACTGTTTAGTCACTGATTTTATTTAATGACACATAGACAAAGAACATCTGATTGAACATGAATCATTACATATCAGAAATCACTGGTCACAGATCAGGCATTAGAAATAACAGGGTTACTTACATGTTGTCGCATAACTGTCGAGTCCATATCGTAAAAGTCTGTTTGCAAAGCCTGTGCCAAAATTACGATTGATTTACCAAAAGAATCCACAGCAAAATGTACAGAGGAAGAAACAAAAAAGTTTTCAGTTCTGAAACTCTTCTATGAGATCGTATTAATTGGAATATTTGAACCTTAAAAAATACATTTGTCACACTGCAAAATTAACTAATAAAAGTCAAATAAAAATAAAAATCCAAGAAATGTTGACCACTTTCCCCCAAACATTCACATGAATTTAATCTTAAAGGATTAGTTCACTTTAAAATGAAATGATCCCATTATTTACTCACCCTCAAGCCATCCTAGGTGTATATGACTTTCTTCTTTCTGATGAAAACAATCAGAGTTATATTAATAAATATCCTGGCTCTTCCACGCTTCATAATGACATTGAAGATCGAGTTTGAAGATGGCCACGAGTTTGAAGCTCAAAAAAGTGCATCCATCCATTATAAACATATACTCCACACGGCTCCGAGGGGATAATAAAGGCCTTCTGAAGCAAATCGATGCGTTTTTGTAATTAAAATGTCTAGCTTCCAACAGACTGCCTTCCGTATTCAGCTTATGAAGAAAGTGTAACGCCTCTCGCAGTTCAAAACGTTTACGATACGTCCGACGTCATATGTCAGTTACGCTTTTTTTTGTAAGTTGAATACGGAAGGCGGTCTGGCGGAGGCTAGATATTTTACTTTATAAAGTTTTAAATATGGATATTTTTTCTTACAAAATCCTATCGATTTGCTTCAGAAGGCCTTTATTAAAGGGATAGTTCACCCAAAACTGAAAATTAGCCCATAATTTACTCACCCTCAAGTCATTCTAGGTGTATATGACATTCTTCTTTCAGACGAATAAAATTTTACAAAAGTCCAGGCTAATCCAAGCATTAGAATTTGATTCATAGTTGCTCTGTTTTTGAAGTCCATAAAAAGTGCATCTGTCCATCAAATAACGTGCTCCACGCGGCTCCGGGGTGTTAATAAACGCCTTCTGAAGCGAATCGATGCGTTTGTGAAAGAAAAATATTCATATTTAAAACTTTATCAAGTAAACTTTCGGCCCACCGCCTATAACTCGTCTTATTCGTCTGAAAGAAGAATGTCATATACACCTAGGATGACTTGGGTGTGAGTAAATTTTCATTTTTGGGTGAACTATCCCTTCAACCCCTCGGAGCCGTGTCGAATACATTTATGATGGATGGATGCACTTTTTTGAGCTTCAAACTCGTGGGCCCCGTCACTGCCAATATAAAGCGTGGAAGCATCAGGATATTTATTAATATAACTCAGATTGTGTTCATCAGAAAGAAGAAAGTCATATACACCTAGGATGGCTTGAGGGCGAGTAAATCATGGGATAATTTTAAAGTGAACTAATCCTTTAAATCTTTTTGTCGATAGACAGTGGACATGCTTGGCCTATATGTAAATGACCTTTGTTATGACTTGCTGATCTCTTTCAGTGTTTCCCCCAGGTTTACAGCTTTGGGGGGGGGGGGGGGCTCCCGAAACTACTAGTGTCGCGGAGCGGGAGTGTTACGGATACGTGGTGTTGCCATAGACAATCAATTAATTCATTTGGTAAATAAATATTAATAATATATATACTATATTTCAGGGCTCAATGCTAAGGATTTTTTTCAGGGGTTCAAATTTTTACTTGTCCTGTCAGAATTTTCACTGACCCCACCACAAAAAAAAATGACAAATAAAATAAAATAGGCCTAGTATTGTTTTTGTATAGTATTGTTTTTTGCCATATAAGCTTAATAAATAAGGTTATGACTCTAAAAACTAATATCCTAACTCATATATTTTTTTTATATTGTTAAAGACCGTCAGTAATAAAATAAGAATAATCAAATTATGAGCAAAAGCACAAATAAATAAAGCAGAATAAACATATACAAATGAAATAAACAGTTATTTTCATGTAGGTCAAAACTAGATTGTCAGGTACAAAAATAGTAATCAAATGTAAAATATAACTGCATAGTCTGCATAAAATGATATGCCACTGCATATAAATACAGATTAACCCTTATTAAAAGTTATTCAGTCAAGAGCAGTGAGTGATTTTTTTTTTTTTTTTTTTTGTTATCTCAATATTTATATAGCCAATGACGATATTTTCTGGCTTTCCATGCTTTCACTGTTACATGGTAGGGGGCGCTGTAGCGCATTTCCTGCACGAGAACAGAATCTCCTGATCAAAACACTGCCGAAGAAGCAACGTGCGATATCATGTGTAAGCAGATGCATAAAATAACGTGATCATCACCATTAAACAGCATATAAATCAAAACTGCCTAATGTTATTGAATGAAATGTCAACCCAGGACGAGTTCTAGGACTGAAGCTTTGGGGTGTTGATGGACTCCATCTACAACATCTGTGTTTTGTTCATCGTTCGGACGTAACGTAGTCTTTTACAAAAACGTGATTTTTTCAGCTTTATGCTCAAAATGTTGCTTTTTCATGAAACTTGCAACATTCAAGTGTTGACTGTTGATTAAAAAAATAATATATGAAGCTGGAATAAAACAGTGGGTCTGTTCTTTCTTTTGATATATTTGCATGTTTAGATATTCTGTGGACCATTAAAACTTGTGAAAATGAGCATAAATGCTGGTGGTGACTGGCAAATTTCATGTTTACGTTCATTTAAAAGACCTAACCGACTATGTTTACGATGATACTCAACAAGACAGTCATTTTGATATAATTTTGTGTGAATATTCGCGCGCTGTGAGACGCGTGGCCGTGCGTGCGTGTGTGTGTGTGTGTGTGTTGTGTTGCTGCCCTTCGCGACGAGCAAACTGAGAGACACACTTTCTCGTCTATGAGCGCTTGAATATTTAAATTGGCAAGGCTTAAAAATGCTCAAATGATCAGTTTCCGTGAAGATGCAGCTCTGGGAGTGTCTTTCACGCTGGCACTGAACCATCTCTTATTGTCGACCGTAATGACAAATATTTTTTGTCATTCATTCAGGGGGGGCGGGGGGTCGTTTTGGGAGGGCGGGGCGCCCCCCCAAAACAATGGTAGGGGAAACACTGTCTTTATTGGACTGTAGCTCACACTGTTGTTCAATTGGATAGGCTCCGTTGCAGAGTACTGAATAAGGCCCCAAGATATACTCTACATAAGTATGTGACTGAAGATGCTTCTAGCTCAATGTTAAACTTTTTGCATTGTCGTGTTCTCTGTCAGACTGTAATTTATAATACCTATGTTGTAGTTTTAGCTTTGCCACAAGGGGTGCTGTAGTCTCTTTCTATGGGTTTCTACACTGAACAAAATTATAAACGTAACACTTTTGTTTTTGCCCCCATTTTTCATGAGCTGAACTCAAAGATCTAAGACTTTTTCTACGTACACAAAATTCCTGTTTCTCTCACATATTGTTCACAAATCTGTCCGTGATGGGGGGTCAAAAAAAAAGTAAATTTCTGGTGCGACCACCATTTGCCTCACGCAGTGCAACACATCTCCTTCGCATAGAGTTGATCAGGTTGTTGATTGTGGCCTGTGGAATGTTGGTCCACTCCTCTTCAATGGCTGTGCAAAGTTGCTGGATATTGGCAGGAACTGGAACACGCTGTTGTATACGCTGATCCAGAGCATCCCAAACATGCTCAATGGGTGACATGTCCGGTGAGTATGCTGGCCATGCAAGAACTGGGATGTTTTCAGCTTCCAGGAATTGTGTACAGATCCTTTCAACATGGGGCCGTGCATTATTTTTCAAAGGAGAAGTGCTCACTAACACAGATTTAGACAGATTTGTGAACAATATTTGAGAGAAATGGGCCTTTTGTGTACATAGAAAAAGTCTTAGATCTTTGAGTTCAGCTCATGAAAAATGCAAAAACAAAAGTGTTTATAATTTTGTTCAGTGTATGTTATGGGCAACAGTACGCAAGAATGTATGCATGTAGATAATGTATTGATTTCTTCTGTAAAACACAAAAGAAGATATTTTGAAGAACAATGGGGTCCAACAACAAAATTGGCCCCAATCACTTTCAAACACTGAGAATGTTTGTAAAAAAAACGGTTTCATTTCTCTTTCTGCTGACAGTTATACATGAGCAGCCCCCCACTATGCAGTTCTCCTGCTGAATTAACATCCATGACTTGAGATGTCAATGCTTATAATCAAGCTTCTATGAGTCCTAGCTGGGGGATTTGTAATACAGACCAGAAACTGTGGTAACCTCCAAGAAACTGGGCCTGCGGAGTCAGCATTTTAGTACACTCAATACCAGGTTTCCCTCATTTCACCTCTCTCCATTCGCTCACTCTCATAGATCCTGCCGTCCAAGAGTGCAGAGCATTGCCAAAGTCCCCCCCCCACCCCAATTGCTCATTCTTTTGGTCTGTCGTTTGAACATTTATCCCCTTTTTATTTGTTCATCTCTGTATCTCATGTGTCTGCCTGTTAATTGGAGAGGGGCGACGTGACCAGTTTTTGTGACCCAACTTAACATTAAAATCTTCCTAGACATTCTTCTGTTCTTCTCTTTCTGTCACCCATTAATTTTGTTATATCCTTTTCCCTTTTTTTGATAAAGACAGCGGCTCTTGTGCAATGAAAGTTGGCTGACTTTATTAGTAAGTTGGGTCAAGGCTGAGGGACATTAGAATACTGTTTCATATTAATAACCGTGGGGCAGATAGCGAAGCATTGATTCATTCTAAACTATGGCTTTGAGCTTTATTCGTCTCATCTGATAATGAGCCAGAGAGGCCACATGTGGGATGTTGAGTTCAGGAAATCTCTTTGCTAATAAAACCCATTTCCCAGAGTTCAGTGACTGATCATCAATGTGAAGAGCAAGTTATTAAACACCTGAGGGTCAATGAAGACCTGAATCGCACCGCAAAAGCACACTTGTTTTTTCGATCTTAATTTTCATGTCTTTGTGTGCGTGTGCAGGGAAAACTGGATGCATTGTGGGTACTTCTGAAGAAAGGGTATGATCGAGTGTCCATCATGCGACCACAACCGGGAGACAAGGTAAGACTCTTCATTGTTTATTGTTTCGCAGAACAATTTGTTTCTTTAACAGGTTATCAGAGACCATTTATTTTATACAGAGACATTTATACAGAGACTATTTTACTTTACACAGTAAATAAAATATGGAAATAACAAATGTCTGTGTTATCTAGAAGCCATTAAATACTGCTGTTTTATTTGATTGACAAGGTCATGGGTCCAATTCCCTATTAACATATAGCTTCTATGTACTGTATGTAACTTTTTTGTGGGGGGGGTGTCAAATGCATTATTGGTTTTTGTTATTGGGAGCAACATTAGAATGGTGTGAGACTGTTGTTCATGTGTGAACAGTTGGGATAAGACACGATTTGTATACACGGATATAAAGTACTGTATGCGATTTATGAGTTGTTGGTAATATGAGTGAGTGGGACGCGGCTGTTGGGAATATGTGTGAAAAGTGGATGGGAGTTGGAGGCTTTAGAGTTGAACGGGGTTTAATCTGTCATTTCAATTGCTGCAAAGAGTTTGCAGTGGTATCCATTTCCACTTCATTTCTTTTTAAAGATGAACAGACACTCAAGAACTCTGAAGCTTAAAAAAGGATCTTAACTGGCTCTTCTTGATTTTTCACAGTCCAACAGAGCAATCTGCTAAATCACTATTATAACTGTCAGTTAATTCAATATGACTTGGCTTTACTGAAGTGATGAGAAGCAGAAATATAAAGATGAATACAGCACTATTCTACAGCTTGATAGGAAATGAAAACCAGCCTCATGCTGATAGAGCTTTACATAGCATGGATATAGACACCCTAGATCTTAGTTCAGTTCAGTTTCAAAGAGCTTTTTGTCGTTTTTGGAGCTTGTGCTCACCATCAACTTTTGTTAATTAAAAAAAAATCTCCTTTTGTGTTATATGTAGAAATAAAAACATACGGTCTTCAATAAATTATGATAATGTTTGGATGGAACTAATGTGCATATTTTAGTAGTGTTTACTCAAACAAGGTCAACTGTGCTAATGTATCATGAACGTTGACAAATGTTGCAGTTAGACTTGGCTTTGTCTCTATAGCATGTATTTGCTTTCACTCTGTGCTTCTTTTAAACATTCTTCTATCCTCGGCTACAGACCAAGAGTGAAACCCCACCTGTTGCATGCTGGGTCTCCTGGACTAAGCAAATAAACAGAGGAAATGCATATCATATATACCAATTGGAGATGTGCATGGAATGAAATTTGAAGTTCTTTAGGGTGGACTCGTATGTTATTTCTTACTTATGCAAAGGGTGATTTGACTATAAAGTAGACTGCAGCAGGTCAAATCCGTTGAAAAAAAGAGCTAATCTAAGGACAGGACCTCATACTCAATGCTGTTCATAGACTATTAAATACAGTTTGAACTGTTGGAGATGTCATGAACACTTTCAGGCCACAGTCAGGTCTAGTTGTTCAGAAAATATACAATATAGGAGTGCATTAAAACAATCAGAACACTAGCAACAACATTGCAACAGCAGCAACGTTTGCATATGCAAACATCACTCACAATTTCTTCACAAAGTTAGAAAATCCAAGTGCATCAAATCTAGATTGTATGAACAAGATGGATCAGTGCACTAACAGTTACTTGATGGCTCCCTTTACGAAAAAGAAGTATACTTCAAGTTAATTTTATTAAGTATACTTAAGTAATGCTCAAGTATATTTTTAAGTATACTTTAAGTTGTAAGTATATAAAATATAAATGTACTAGTAGTAAACTTGTAAGTGTACTTCAATACTGCTTGGGACTAAATTGGCCCACTTTTTAGTATTTAAAGTATACGTTTATGTGTACTATAAGTGTAACAGTAGTAAACTTTAAGTGCACAACTACGTTTCTCAATTGTACTGCATCTGTACTACAAGTGAGCTTATAATTTATACATTTGTTTATGAAAGGACACTTTAAAGTGTCCTCTCAGTAAACTGCTAGTTTAGTCATTTTATACTGCAAGTATACTTGTAAGTGAACATAGCATCACAATTATAGTTTATTTATATATGATTTTTGCACTTTAACTGTACTCTTGCACTTAAACTCTTTCCATTAAAAAACAAACATTTTATTCTAGCTCCATGCATCCAACACTTGAATTGCTTGAAAAAAGCAACATTTTGAACAAAAAGCTGAGAAAAAGCTTACATCCAGATGGGATTTAGAATGACAATAAAAACACAGATGGAGTAGATCGAGTCCATCAACACCCCCAAAGCTTCACAGTCACCAACCCTTCCTCGACATTTAATCAGTAACGGTAGGCAGTTTTGATCTACATGCTGTTTGATGACCTGTTTTTTACATTTACGTTAGCAATCTTCTATCGCTTGTTCCTGCTTCTTCTTCACCTGTGTTTTGATCCAGAGATTCTGTACTAGAATAAGCGTCAACAGCGCCCCCTTACCTTATGGCAGTAAAGCTGTGGATAGCCAGAAAATTCAGTCAATGGCGGGGAGAGAGTGAAGTAAATCTTAAGTAAACCTGTCTCCGGCGTGCTGCCGCCGATCTTTCGAATATTCCGATCTATTATGACCTCTGACCTGTACAGTTGCCAGAATAATAATCATACGCTGTTTGTTAATTGGCCAGAGGAGAACTGGCTGCCCGACTGAGCCTGGTTTCTCCCAAGGTTTATTTTCATTAGATTACCTGATGGGGTTTTGGTTTCCTTGCCACTGTCGCCTCTGGCTTGGCTTGCTCAGTTGGGTACACTAAATTTTTCAACTAAATATCCAAATAAATCTAATTATTAAACTAAATTAACCATATAAACTAAATTACTGATCTAATTACTGTTATAATGCCTACATTGTCACTGTATGATAATTAAAAATGAGCTGATGACATCACCGTTTACTCCAGAATGGCTATACGGCTGAATAAAATTCTGTTGCATTATTTTCCTGTTTAACACTGTGAAGCTACTTTGAAACAATCTGCATTGTTAAAAGCGCTATATAAATAAAGTTGACTTGACTTGACTTGACAGTATGTAAAACTATGTAAAAAAATATATGTATAGGCTATTCAATCAAAAGATTAAACACAGCTACAAGCCAAGTATAGAATACTTAATTATACAAGTATATCTTGATCAAAAGATTGAGTACAGGCCTAATATACGTAGGGTGCTTCTCAATTCTTATTTGTGTATCCTCGCTTCCTTTCCTTGCGTCTTAGCTCCACCTCTTCAGGATACGAGGGAAGGATGAGAAGATTTGATAAAACACATCCGCCAAGGATACACCTGTGTATCCTCGCTCATGATTCCTCAGGAAGCCTCCTCGATCCTCTCCTCCTCGCCGTGCAATTAAAGAATTGAGATGTCCTACAAGATGGCTGAGCTCGATCGGTTTCCAGGTCATAGGAGGACGGAGGAGCGAGGGAATGAGGAGGGATATTGAGAAACACCCTTAGACTTTTCTGTCAGTATAAGTCAAGTATACTAAAGTGCAACTCTAAGTATATTTCCGAGAAGTGCATAGAGTATATTTCTGAGAAGTGCATAGAAAGTAGGCTGAAAGTATTCTTTCTTATACTAATAGGACACTTGAATAAACACTTGGATCCTGCAAGCCTGTACTAAGAGCTGCTAAAACAGGCTGTCATTTTCTCCACTACGAAAACATGTGCAGCTTTATTTTACCAAAGTAAAAAGATGAAGTCCAATGTCAACAGAACCATTTGTACTTCGCACCATGTGCAGAGGGGGTTGTCATTTACAAATGTGAAGCGCAGTGCAAAACTCAACACCCACAGCCTCGTTTTCTCTGAGGAGCTTGCTTTGTAGCTCTAAATGTCATATCCCCACTGTGAGTCACATTTGGCTTCAGCTTTGGACCTAATCCTCTTAAAGAGATGTTTCACAAAATCACCAATAAATCACTCCTTAACTTCCTGCTCCATGTATCTGCAGGTAAGATGGAGTTGGTCAGATATTTGCTGAGTGATGTCAAGAATTTGCTACTCAACAAGGCAATCAGGTTTTAAGAAAGAAGCTTAAAGGAGACTTGGGCCTAAAAGATCCAACAGAGAAACAGGGCAGAAACAATAGGGTCTAGACTGTCAGGAAAATTATACAATTGCTTAACAAGAGGCCAGCCAAAGATAGTACAGTGATTAACACCATCAGGGAGGCGACTCCCTCAGCGATTTAGAGTATGATGACATCACAGTATGAGGTTAAAACCATCACCATTTCACCACAATGGATGAAGACACTTGGGACGCATGCCGATACCTAATGGAAAATCACATCCAGATGCTCAAAAATTAAACAGTAAACGATATTCAGTGATGATCTGGATACTGTTCACAGGCCTTATAAAAAAACACTGTGACAGTATGGAATGGCAATGACATTATACTTTACAGTATTTCCCATTAATTACAAAAACACTGGTGGACGCAGATTCTACCCCACCTAAAAATCCTTGGCATCCATCTTAATATCTCTATATCTAGAGGCGTATTAAAACGTGGATAATCAAGTCATCAACTTAGTGTCTAAGGATCGTCGCCCTCCATTGTCAATTGGCTCGTTCCTACTGCGTGTCCTTTAAATGGCAACCAGCGTGTGCGTCAAATCTTAAAGGAGGGGGCAGGAGAAACAACTCTCTCCAATATTTTGAATTTGGGCTGCAGATTTCAATCACTAGCTGTCAATATTACATACCGCTCCTTTAAAATCCAGGTAAAAGTCAATGCAAAGACTTTTTAAACAAGACAAGTTGGAGCTCTTAGTTTTCAACTCTCAAACTGCACCAGAATGATGCATTTAACTTTAAAATATACAACATTTTCAGTTAAATTCCAACCCCCATAGTCTGACAAAATCCTGTGGGACGAACTGCTTTGATAGAGACCATAGTACTGTATCATTGCCATATTATTTAGAAAATGCTATTTGAATATGAAAGAATACGGCATACCTTCAAAGAAGACTTTGGTCTTTCTATTGGTACATACACTATATTGGCAAAAGTTTTGGGACGCCTGCCTTTACATGCACATGAACTTTAATGACATTCCATTCTTAATCCGTAGGGTTTAATATGGAGTTGGCCCACCCTTTGCAGCTATAACAGCTTTAACTCTTCTGGGAAGGCTTTCCACAAGGTCTAGGAGTGTGTTTATGGGAAATTTTGACCATTCTTCTAGAAGGGCATTTGTGAGGTCAGGCACTGATGTTGGACGAGAAGGCCTGGCTCACAGTCTCCACTCTAATTCATCCCAAAGGTGTTCTATCGGGTTGAGGTCAGGACTCTGTGCAGGCCAGTCAATTTCCTCCACACCAAACTCGCTCATCCATGTTTTAATGGACCTTGCTTTGTGCACTGGTGCGCAGTCATGTTGGAACAGGAAGGAGCCATCCCCAAACTGTTCTCACAAAGTTGGGAGCATGAAATTGTCCAAAATGTCTTTCACTGGAACTAATGGGCCACACCCTACCCCTGAAAAACAACTCCCATCCCACAAAACTTTAGACTTGGCACAATGCAGTCAGGCAAGTACCGTTCTCCTGGCAACCAACAAAACCCAGACTCGTCCATCGGATTGCCAGACAGAGAAGCGTGATTCGTCACTACAGAGAACATGTCTCCACTGCTCTAGAGTCCAGTGGTGTCATGCTTTACACCATTGCATCCGACGCTTTGCATTGCATTTGGTGATGTAAGGCTTGGATGCAGCTGCTCACCAATGGAAACCCATTCCATGAAGCTCTCTACACACTGTTCTTGAGCTAATCTGAAGGCCACATGAAGTTTGGAGGTCTGTAGCTATTGACTCTGCAGAAAGTTGGCGACTTCTGCGCACTGCATGCGCTGACCCCGCTGTGTGATTTTACGTGGCCTACCACTTCGTGGCTGAGTTGCTGTTGTTCCCAATTGCTTCTACTTTGTAATAATACCACTAAGAGTTGACCGTGGAATATTTAGTAGTGAGGAACATTAACAAATGGACTTATTGCACAGGTGGTAACCTATCATGGTACCACACTTGAATTCACTGAGCTCCTAAGACCGACCCATTCTTTCACAAATGTTTGTAGAAGCGTCTGCATGCCTAGGTACTTGGTTTTATACACCTGTGGCCATGGAAGTGATCTGAACACCTGAATTCAATGATTTGGAGGGGTGTCTCAATACATTTGGCAATATAATGTATCTCCAAAAAACACAATATTACTGCCTAGAACACATGGTGTTCCCATGGAATCATGTCCAAAAATGTATATTATTTAGCTTGAATCACTAAAATGCTAAATGTTGCAATTGTGTGTTTGATAAATTATATTTGTTTAGGTTTGTGCTTTTTGGTGCAGTGGTAGTTAAAATGATGATAAAGGCACATATGCAGAACATTACACCGGACAAACAGCTGTGAGCCGTAAAGCAAACACAGACAGTTATGGTGCCGGATAGGGATGTTGTTGTCTGGCAAACCCATCAGAAGGTTCCAGTATCTAGAGCCAGCTTTAAAATATGTTGCTTATATAATGGGGCACAGGAGGTAGGAGTCTGAGCTAACTTTTTAACAGGCTTTACAAACATGCTGTTGAAAGCTATTGTAATCTTCTCAATTACCCATTAAAGTTGCAAATGCACCCAAAAAATCTGTACTGAACACAATTTGTATGGTGCAATTTCCCATTTTGCAGTGTTAGGATTCAGCAGCAATCTGACATACTCCAGATGCACAATTTGATATGCCTGTACACTGATCAGGCATAACATTATGACCTAATATTGTGTTGGTCCCCCTTTTGCTGCCAAAACAGCTCTGACCTGTCGAGGCATGGACTCCACTAGACCCCTGAAGGTGCGCTGTGGTATCTGGCACCAAAATGTTAACAGCAGATCCTTAAAGTCCTGTAAGTTGCAAGGTGGGGCCTCCATGGATCAGACTTATTTGTTATGCACATCCCACTGATGCTTGATTGGATTGAGATCTGGGGAATGTGGAGGTCAAGTCAACACCTCAAACTCCTTGTTGTGCTCCTTAAACCATTCCTGAACCATTTTTGCTTTCAGGCAGCGCGCATTATCCTACTGAAAGAGGCCACAGCCACCAGGGTGTTTCCATGAAAGGGTGTATATGGTCTGCAACAATGCTTAGGTTGGTGGTACGTGTCAAAGTAACATCAACATGGATGGCAAGACCCAAGGCTTCCCAGCAGAACATTGCCCAAAGCATCACACTGCCTCCACCGGCTTGTCTTCTTCCCATAGTGAATCCTGGTGCCATGTGTTCCCCAGAAAATGACGCACACGCACCCGGCCATCCACGTGATATAAAAGAAAACGTGATTCATCAGACCTGGCCTCCTTTTTTTCATTCCTCCATAGTCCAGTTCTGATGCTCACGAGCCCACCGTTGGCGCTTTCTACGGTAAAATGGTCTATTTCTACCCTGAATGGTCTGCGGCTATGCAGTCCCATACACAACAAACTACAATATTACCCCTTTTCCACCAGAATGAACCGGGTGCTAGTTCAGAGCCAGTGCTAATCCCAGTTCATAGTTGGTTCGACTGAGGAGCCTTCTAAGAACCGTTTGCTTTTCCACATGCTGAGAGCCACAACAGAGCCAGGTCTTATGTCACTGTATACATCTCATCTTTCTCAGCGACGCTAGCGAGGCAGCGGCAGTGTTGCCAAGTCTGCGGTGTCCGCGGGTTGAAGCGACCCCAATTATGTTATATTTAGCCCCGGGAATGCGAATTTTAGTAGGCAACCATGCCAAAAAAACACATATTTTACCCCCAAATGTGATTTTTACCGGGGAAGCCCCCCTGAAACGTGATTGGGCTTGTTTTGAGTAGCAATTGGGCGGGTTTTGTTGTGAAAACGGCAATCGGCAATTGGTCTCTGCACAGCACCGCTGCGAACAAGCCTTCCATCAACAATGCAAACGTTGCGTTACTATTGATTCACATGGCTTTGCGATCCTACATCTGCATCAAAACACAACGAAAACACAGCGAATCCAACGCATTCATGCAGTTCGCCGTAATTTTTATAGACGGAGATTAGAAACGAGCAGCAGCTGTTAGCTCAATTAGCTGCTATTTCAAAAATGGCGGATCTCAAGTTTGTGTTGGTCCCCCAGCGCCTGACGTAATCGGTTCTTACTTCTAGCCCTGTTCCAGCCCAGCAATGTTTTGGTGCTACTTAAGAACCACTTTTCCTGGCTCGGAGCTGGGGCTTTGGGTGTGGAAACACAAAGAACCGATTTGAAACTAGGCTCTGGCTCCGAACTAGCTCTAGCACTGCCTTGGTGGAAAAGGGGTATATGTATGTGTATTCTGACACCTTTCTATCAGAACCAGCATTAACTTCTTGAGCAATTTGAGCTACAGTAGCTCGTCTGTTTGATCGGACCAAATGGGCCAGCCTTCGCTCCCCACGTGCATCGATGAGCCTTGGCCACTCATGATCCTGTCTCCGCTTCACCACTGTTCCTTCCTTGGACCACTTTTGATAGATACTGACCACTGCACACCAGTAACACCCCACAAGAGCTGCAGTTTCGGAGATGCTCTTACATATAGCCATCATAATTTGGCCCTTGTCTAACTTAATCAAATCCTAATACATTATGCAAATCCTGCTTCTAGCACATCAACTTTAGCCCTATTCCGATGGTAATTACTTCTCATGTGGACGTCCGTAAAAATAAATTTGCATGCCACCTCAGTGATAACTTGTGCATTCGGATGGTGATTTATTCAAGATGGAGCAGCGAGTTTTGTGATCCTGCGCACCTGGAAATGCACTGCTTTGTCAAAAAACAGTATGTAATTCGGCCAGAGATTTTTACGCGGGTGGTGGTAGAAAAACACTGACATTCTGAATTCGGACGGCAATAAAATCACTGACTATCCCCTGTCAATGATGAAAATACCTTACGGCCCCATGAGAAACAATTACCGTCCGAATAAGGCTATAGTCAGCACTCTAGTGGATGTGTGTCAGTTGATGGATATGTATTGGAACTTCTTGCAGTGGTGGGTCTTGACCCAGATTCTTGACATTTATCATGACGTAAGTTCGGTGGTTGTGTATTTTGGTTTATATAGCAACTGTGGTCATACATGTCTGTCAAGCTTTGAGTGGATCAAGACATCTTTCATTTTCAAAAAAGAAAACAAATACAAAATGGGAAATTAACCAGTTTTAATGTAAGTTGATGCCAAATGCTTCTGTCTAACTAGGCAATGTGGTCAAGTTGATGCTACATACAAAATCATTGAACAACATGGATCTGTGGCTAATTAGTGAGATGGTGGTCCAGTGGGTTAAACCATGGAACTGATACGCAGAAGGTTGCTGGTTCGATCCCAGTGGTCACCACCAGTGTGTCCTTGAGCAAGTCACTTTACTCCATGTTGCTCCATGGGGATTGTCTCTGTAATAAGGGCACTAAGTCACTTTGGATAAAAGCGTCTGCCAAATGCATAAATGTAAATGTGAATTAGAAGCAGATGATGTTTTATTGAGCCGTACAGTGATGCATAATAACTTCTATAAAGGGGTCATGAACTTCCGATGTTGAAAAAGTAGTAGTTGAAATATTTGCCAACAATAGCTGGGTTTCCATCCAAATGTGAAGCGAATCTTTTCAAAGTATGCAACAAAAAAATTTAACAAAATAAACAAATGTGAATTAGGTGCGTTTCCATCAAGTTGGTGGTATTGGTAACCTAGTAATCAACAGAAATTTAAACACCATCAATGGAAACAGCAGATTAGTCATGTGGGTTTAAAGGTCCCGTTTTTCCTGTTTTTTTTAAGCTTTGATTGTGTTTACAGTGTGCAATATAACATGTGTTAATGTTTCGCGTGTAGAAAAACACAGTATTTTTCACACAATGTACTTATCTGTATACCGCTGTTTTCACTGTCCTAAAAACGGCTCGAAGATTTCCTTATTCTATGAAGTCCCTCCTTCAGAAATACGTAACGAGTTCTGATTGTGCCAGCGGTTCCCATGTTGTGATTCGACAGCAGCTTAGCGCACGTTGCCCGGAAAGGTCACGCCTCTTACCATAACGGGGAGATGCATGTGCTCAAAGTACAGCGTCCCTGAAGGCCAAACAAAGGTGATTTGACTCCGGGATGAAAATAACAGCGTCTCGACGACATGGCGACAAACACACTCTACGAACGCAACACTTCCTCTTCTCCACGTGGGAGAGCAACAAGACCACGCCCCCTTTTTTGCATATTCTTGTGGGCGGAGGTTAGTCAACAAACTGTTCTATTGACGTCATTAAAGCAGGAAGTACATGGATGTAGTCCAAACCGGCCGTTCACTGTAGGCTTTGAAAGGGAACTTCTGTTAAATAAAATATCTCGCTTGGCATTGAACTTTGAGCTTTATAATTTTACAGGGATTATTTATGCTCTAACAGCAACATTACACACTAACTAAAGTTTGAAAAATGGGATCACGAAGAACAGGACCTTTAATGTTCGTCAGAATTTATTCTGCAAATGTGTTTCCATCTCCCATTATTCGCATGAACTCTTTTTTGCACAAGTCAAAAACCACCTCAAGCAAGCGTAAAAACTTTTTTGCAAATTAGGGTTGGGTTTCCCCCCCCCAAAATTTGGCATTTCCATCACACGTTTCTGATGCAATACTTCAAAATGTGCATAAAAAAGGGTGATGGAAACTGTGAAACATTTATGCGTATTACATGTAGTTGTCACTGCATCATCTTTTATTTTCTTGTTTAAAAACGAATTTGTAGTAAAATGAAGCAAACAAATGAACATTGCCCTACTGACGTGACGTTAAATTCTCATGTCAAATTGAATTGAATTGAATTGAATTGAAATGTATACATTTGTTTAAAAAAATATTGAAACAAAAAGTTCTATTAGAATAATAAGACATAATCGGGCTTTTACCACTCAAATGAAATCAGTATCAACATAATACATTTTTGCACTGCAGAAGTGGCACAAAAGCTGCATCTGAACTGGCATTTAGATTAATTTACACAGATTTTTTAATGCAGCTCATAGGTGACAAATAAATTTACACTGCAATTACAATAGTAGCCTAATCGTAAATTGAATATAGAAATATGATATCTTAAAGGGTGAGTCATTCATTCAATCGATTCGGTAAAAACATCTGATTCATTCAGGAGATTCATTCATTCACACATACTGTTTTTCGCTTACTATTTTAGTAGGGAAGAATGTGATTTCGGATGCAGCCACAGTGTTTATGAATGGGTCATTGAATCATTGACTCACTTAATTCGTTAGAAAATGCAGATTCATTTAGTAATGAAACAGCTGTTGCAGAGATGTGCAATGGTGGCTTTGTTTGAAACTATTTTAATCTATTTTCAAGTGTCTTAACAATATAAATCACCTAATATTAACTTGTTTATTGAATTGTTATATAAAATAAGAATCACACTTGCTAATGTTCTGATATTGAGCAGAATAGCAGCCTTGCTTGTGTGATTGTCATTTTTTGCTCCAAGCCCCCATTCATTTCTGATCCTGCTTTTGATAATCCAAATGTAATATTTTCAGTTAATTTACCGGCTAAAAAACAGCAGCTCATGTTAAAGGTCCTGTTTTTCGTGATCCCATTTTTCAAACTTTAGTTAGTAAAATTATAAAGCTCAAAGTTCAATGCCAAGCGAGATATTTTATTTAACAGAAGTTCCCTTTCAAAGCCTACAGCGAACGGCCGGTTTGGACTACATCCCTGAACTTCCTGCTTTAATGACGTCAATAGAACAGTTTGTTGACTAAACTATACCCACAAGAATACGCAAAAAAGGGGGCGTGGTCTTGTTGCTCTCCCTCGTGGAGAAGAGGAAGTGTTGCGTTCGGTTGCGTTTGTCGCCATGTCATCCAGACGCTGTTATTTTCATCCCGGAGTCAAATCACCTTTGTTTGGCCTTCAGGGGCTGTAGTTTAGCGCGTTCATCTCCCCGTTATGGTAAGAGGCGTGACCTTTCCGGGCAACGTGCGCTAAGCTGCTGTCGAATCACAACACGGGAACCTCTGGCACAATCAGAACTCGTTACGTCTTTCTGAAGGAGGGACTTCATAGAACAGGGAAATCTTTCAAGTCGTTTTGAGGACAGTGAAAATAGCGGTATACAGATAAGTAAATTGTGTGAAAAATACTGTGTTTTTCAGTCTCCCGCATATTTATAGCGGCTCCCTGATGCCCGCAAATTAGTTAAATTCTCCTGCAATCTAGAGCGAGCAAGCAAGAGCGTGCGTGCGAGACACAAACTGTGCACGCGCGCACGGCAGAGAGAGAGAGAGAGAGACCTTGCGTGTGTGTGCTAGTGTGCACCTAATGAAGCGCATGTAAGACGGAGAGCGTCCTGATTGGCTTGTTTCGGTAAATCAACCAATCAATTGTCAGTGTGTGGGCGGGCTTTTATCTCTTCTCCTGAACCGAATTAATCAGTTCAGTGTATCTAGAAACTTGAGCGCCATGGCAGAGGGAGAGTGCCACAAAAAACGAAAGTATAAACATAATGACAATCTTGCACGCTGTACAGTTTGTTACTGACATGTTATGGTTGAGTTAAACAAGTTTCATTTCATGTGGAAATTTTTCAGGTCGGCTAGTTGCCAAGGCTACATGAAAACAACAAACTCCTTAGACCTGTTTAAAGTTGCAATGAAATATAAATAAAAGCAGTTTACATAAATAGTATAAGCAGCTTATGTTAATAGTAAAAGTGATCTACATAATGACAATTTTTTACAAATAATTGCATAGGCCTATAGAAATTATATAATAATGATATATTATATTATACTTTACAAGTAAAGTCATGTTCTGTGGTGAAATTCGGGATACCTTTCCCCCCTTTCATGTTTTTTTTTTTTTTTTTGGCGGGGGGATACCTCCCTGAAATGACTTTTTTCAGGTTGGGATGTCTGGAAACATGAACACATGTTATATTGCACTCTGTAAACACAATCAAAGCTTCAAAAAAACAGGAAAAACGGAACCTTTAAACGGTTTCACAAATATAATGACCAAAAACACAACGTTCAATCTCAGAAGTGTTGTCAATGACGCAACTTTTTCACGGTTGCTCTGTTGACTGAAGGCAGTAAAACCAGTCAATCGCAGTGATAAAAACTACTGCACAGTGTAGATGCAGTTTGGGAGTTGTGTTTTTTATTCAGATTGTATTATACTAATATTCATGAGATTCAATCCGGTCACTCCAGGTCACTCGCACGCAGTCATTTCCAGTCACAAACGGTCGCAATGTAGCTACTCATTTGTTAATTGATTAGTCTCACCTGTTCCTTGTTTTATCCCTCATTTATCCTGTGTATTTATATCCTGTTTGGTTCAGTTCTTTGTCTCTGGTTTGAATTCCCTTTCGTTTTTCCTGATTTTCTGTTTTGTTTAATAAAGAATGAATAGATTCTCACCTCAAACCTCCTCATATGTATTTACATAGTGAACACACATTATAAAGTGTTCCCGTATGTTTATTTGGTAACACTTTACAATAAGGTTCTTTAGTTAACATTAGTTAACTACATTCGTTAACATGAACTAATAATGAACTGCACTTATAAAGCATTTATTTATCTTTGTTAATGTTAATTTCAACATTTACTAATACATTATTAAAATCTGTGAACTAACATGAACAAATTATTAACTAACGTTAAAGATGAACAAATACACTAACAAATGTACTGCTCGTGGTTAGATCATGTTAGTTAACATTAGCTAATGTTAACTAATGAAACCTTATTGTAAAGTGTTACCGATAATGTTTTTAACATATAATACATGTTTCGAGAGTCTGGCTCAAGAGATTAATTCAGTCAGACAAAGGCATTTTTACGGTGGCTACAGCCCACATAAATCCTATCCTGTTGTCTGCACACATGCCTAACACGTGCACTGGTTAAATAACATCAGTGCTTCCTTTTCAACAGGAAGGTATCATTATGTTTTCAATTTGTAGTGTGATCACTTTTCGATTCACTCTGAAGTTGAGCAAGTGGTGACAATAGGGGCAGTTTGAGCAGAGCAGATGACAAAAGTCTGGGAATGAAGACCAGATATTAACAGAGTAAGGCATGTAGGCGTGTTGTTATTTAGCAAAAAAACTGTAGGGTCTGGCGACTGTAAAATTAAAAAGAAACTACAGCTGGCTGCTGTCCCAGGCTGTTTCTGAGGGAGAGTGTGGAGACAGAGAGAAGCTCTGCGGATGAACGTTCTGAATAGTGTTCAGATGAAGGAAGGGATGGAGTAGAGGGCTGGTTCTCATCATGGTTTTGCTTCAGGACCTAGATTTCATAGTGCACCCTACACAAAGCCAAAATTGGTTTGCATACAAAAGCAATCAAAAATGTCTAAAAGTGAACACTAAAATCATAATGAACTGCAAACATTATTAAACATTCTAATAATTTTACCATTTTAATTTTTAATTTGATTTTTAATGATTTGACAAGTTGCCAATTTATTATGACTATGGACACTTATGGTGATGATACACAGGGCAACTTTTTGAGCAATGTTACTAGGCAATGTTGCCGTCAACGGGAAACCAGGTAAGACACAGGGCCCATGACCGATCTAAAGTATCCAGATAAAAATTTGTTGCCCATTCCCACTGGGAAACATTGCCCAGCAACATTGCTCAAAAAAGTTGCCCCATGTATCATCACCTTTAAAGTATATTGCTTTAATAAATGTACTAAAAGTGTGTCTGATTAAAAGTGTCTACTTACTGCCAAAGTCCCTTCAAAATTTACCCCATCTATTTTGGGAAACACTGAAATCTAAAAAAAAAAAACGTGTTTGTCAAGATTATATATTAATAACATGTCAAATCACAAATAAAATCTGACAATAAAATTACGAATTACACTTATTTAGCTCAAATCACACTGAAAAATGACAATTTTCTGGCAGGACCAGCTATTATGCATGCACATTCCAAGGTAACCAACCATGTGATTGGTACTTTTAACTAAAAGGCGGGACTTCTGTTCCTCCGCATTTACTATTACGATTTCTTCCATTATTTTTAATGAGAGGTCGGTCTCCTCGACCTTATACTGTTGACCTTATAGTTTTCAGTCGCGTGACTGGTGAGGAGACTTGGACCAGATCCATAAAACTTAGCACAGGCCTGTTCACATCTGTTTCAAGTCATGAATATTTAAATCTCCTCTCAAAAGAAGAAAAACAATGCTATGAACTGCAAGTTTTGGGCACTTGCGATCCATACAGCACCTGCCGCAGTAATTCAATCACCAAAGACAGCAGGACATTCTAAAACGTCTGCTTAACATGGCTTATGCGGCTTAGCAGAGATATTAAAATATCAGATTAAATATATACCTTATTGATAATGCATGCTATATATAGACAAGCAGATGAGCCCAGAATATGAACACAACACATTAAATTGCGCGTTAAAGGGGTAGTTCCCCCAAAAATGAAAATTACCCCATGATTTACTCACCCTCAAGCCATCCTAGGTGTATATGACATTCTTCTTTCAGACGAATACAATCAGAGTTATATTAATAAATGTCCTGGCTCTTCCAAGATTTATAATGGCAGTGAATGGCAGCACAACATTTGAAGCCCAAAAAAGCACATCCACATCTTCCGGTGGACCGCCTTACATATTCAGCTTACGAAGAAAGTGTAACGCCTCTCGCAGTTCAAAACGCTTACGCTACGTCCGACGTCATCATTGCGGGAGTTACGCTTTTTCCGTAAGTTGAATGCAGAAGGCGATTTGCTGTAATCTAGATATTTCCGAAGGCCTTTATTAGGATAGAAGGCCTAGGATGGCTTGAAGGCCTAAGGTGAACTATCCCTTTAATGGTCCTTAATTAGCCCTGTGTATGTGAAAACGCTTAACGTGAAACTTTGTGAGTTACTTTCATATTCTGCTTCATCTGCCTGCCTGTAGGTTTCATTAATAAGGTGTATACTGAATTTGGTCTTTTAATTTCAATGTCTTGTATACATAACAAATTCTTTCCGTCTTTGATGTTCTTAATTACAGTATACCATAAGCTCTTAACTGCATGAATTCTTTCAGTGTGTGTGCCGTTATGGGGCCAGTGGGGGAATTCTTCATTAGGTGACAGGAAATTGGGACAGAGTGCACTAATTTTGCATAAGTGTTTCTAGTAAACCACCTACAACTAGCCTTTTCCTCTGTTTATCATTAAAACTGGTCTGGCATTTATAACTTCCTACAGCTTCAGCAGACAGAAAGAGCAGAAAGACGCCTCTAACCACTCTAGTCTACCTCTGAGTGTGTCTGTGTGTGTTTGTCATGCTGACGGTAAAGTCCATCATGATTGCAGCCACATGCATTTTGAGATTTAAGATTAATGTCCATGCTTATTCATGTCATCTGAAGTGAAATCAAATAATGTAGCGCATTTCTCTTCTGCCACGTTGTCCTGTGATGGCAACAAAACAAGCTTTTACGATCGCCTTCTGAGGCTGATTTCTAAAGAAATTCCATGGAAGGCATTTTGCCAGTCAATGTTACTGTTATTCTCTGAGCTCTGAGAGAAAAGTTTAAACTCAAAACAAAGCCATAGTGTTTTCAGCATGAGGGGAACAAATTGCCTGTTTACCATTTGTGCCACACTTTGTAATTAAATATCAAGGACCTAATTTACTTATTCCCGGAATTCTTTTTGTTTTTATTTGTCAAATTTGGCTCAAATAATTTTTTATTTTATTTGTTGGTAACTTTAGTTTAGGGTCCAATTCTCACTATGAACTAGTTGCTTATTAGCATGCATATTACTAGGGAATTGGCTATTTATTTATAAAGCATATATTATTGCCTTATTCTACGTGACCACATTCTACATCCCTTAATCCTACCCAATACCTAAACTTAACAACTACCTTACTTACTATTAATAAGCGGTACTGAGGCAAAAGTCACATAGTTAGTTAATAGTGAGAATTGGACACTAATCTAAAGTGTGACCATTTTTTGGGTCACATCCATAATTGGTCTGAAATCCATGTAATCAAATATATTTGGAATGTGATTAGTCATTTTGGATCTTAAGTTTGAGATATGTCATGATATGCAAAATAAAATGTTAAATTTTTCTGTCCTCTCTTTCCACTTTGGGTATTGTATGAAAATAATCTCTTTGCATTGTGCTGATGCTTACACAGTCACTGTTACTATAGAAACCAATGCAGATGACCTCATATAGACAACACTGTCTGAAGAAACAGATCCGGTTTCATTACTTTTGAAAAAAATGACAGTGCAGACAGTCAGTCCTTAAAATCGAACTGAAAAACTATGCAGTGTGAACAAAGGCATAGAGAGTCATAAAATGTTTGCCACCACATAGCAACACCCTGGCAACTACCCAGAACACCCTAGCAACACTCATAACATGTTATTCACTGTATAACTACACCTTGACAACCACCCAGGACACCCAAGCAATTGCATAACAAAATATACGAAAAAACACAAAGAACACAACACATATTAATGCCCTAGCAACCACCTTCTAATATCCTAACATCATATCTACTACATAGCAACACTACCTCATTCCTTATAGCTACACCTTGACAATAGGAAAAACCATACCGCAGATCATTCTTCAGAAAAAATATTGTTTAAATTCTAAAATACTTTTTTTCTGTCTTATCTTTCTCTCTCAGGGTCGCTGTATGAACTTCACCCGCGTCAAGTCAAATCCTTCTCCACGGTATCCATCCTACAATCAACATTCTTCACCCATCTACACCCCCACACAGACCCTCAACCCACCCCCTCCTCAAGGCCAGCTGCCCCCTCCTCCACGCAGTCCACCGGCCTCCTTATCCTCCAGTTTTCCTCCGGTACCTTCAACCCCTCCTCCTCACACCATAAACCCATCTCCACCCATTACTCCTCCTCCATCCTATTCTCCACCCCCTGTCTGGTCTTCATCCCCTACCACCCTCTACTTTTCTCCGCCAACATCTCTTCCACCATCACCTACTTCCTCCCTGCCCCCACCCCCTCAAGCCCCGCCTCCAGGCAGAGCTCCTCCTCCAGATCGTCCACCTCCACGGCCCTGTGTTTAATGTGAGTGGACTACTATGAGGGCCTAAAGACGAGGACTGGAAGTAAACAGGAAATATACATTTTCCATACCCTCCTCAAGATTCTGTTGCTGTGTGGCCTAACACAATAAAACGTGACTCACCTGTGGCAAAAGAACAATGCAATGGAACACAATCCACCATGAAACACTAAAAGGAGCAACACTCAGAATCAGACACTAGGCATTGCAAAGAAAATTCACGTACGAAGCTACTGTTTCTCAGCAGGAGCCATTTGTGAGTTTAACCAAGCTTTGAGAATGGAAGTGGCTGGTTCCATTAATGGATTCATGGATGTTTCACAATTGCATGCACATGGGACCGTCTCATAAAGGAGATTTCCATGAAAGAGGAAAGGTGAAACAAAGTAACCTTTCAGGAGCTTTCTTGTTCAGAACAGTTGAGAAAATACACTGCCCGGCCAACAAAAAAAAGTTGCTGTTTGGATTTTAAATAGGCAAATACTTAAGAGAATATGACTGGAGTATTATTGCAGTGATTATGATGTTTCTAGCATGTTATATGTTTTGCAGCAGTTCTTCTAACCCTAATTGATCTAACCCTAAGACATTTTCATTTCTTATTGATGGAGTGTGTAGCTTTTCATTTCTTAAACAACCATGTAGGACGACAGATTTTAACACACACCTTACAGGTGCAACCTAGACACATCAGTGATGTAACCTGGAGTAATCGGGTGTTTTTGGGTCTTTCAACATCATACACCCTCATCCAGGTGTCCCAGCCAGAGATGATCAGTCCCGACTGTCTAGATAGCTTGTGTGGTCCACGGATCAACCCTTTTGATCCTCAACCATCTAGAATCCTTCTCAGTCCCCTGATTCCCAGGAGCTTGAGGGTCCTGCAGAGCAACTGGCCGGCAAACCCTTGGCAGCCAACCTCGATGGGGAGGTAGCGGGTCTTCCATCCCCTGCTACAGCATTCACTTGCCAACTCCTCATGCTTGGCCCTCTTCTGTTCAAATGCCTCTTCCATTAGGTTTTCCCAGGGCACAGTCAATTCCAGTAGGACCACCTGCCTTGATGATTCTGAAAGGAGGACAATGTCAGGCCTAAGCGTAGTTTTGGCGAATTTGAGCTGCCTTCCCAGGTTGACCTTCAGCTGCCAGTCGCAGGATGTTGCCAGAAGTCCCCCTGCTGGGTTCCTGCTCCGTGTGCTGATGGCTTCTGCAATGACCTGGTCGTGGTGCCACAGATAACATCCCTCTCCCAGGGCTTTAGGGCAGCAGCTCAATATGTGCTCCAGGGATCCTCTTTAGGCGGCATGCAGGGGTGTCTATCAGGCCCCAGCGGAAGAGGTTGGTTGGGCTGGGGAAGACATCGTAGACTGATTGGATAAGGAACTAGATCACGAGATCTTTCGGTCCATCACCTGTTTCCATCGAGTCCATGCCTCTTGTTGTGGCATCCCCACCACCCTGTTGATGCCTGTCCTTTCCCCCGGCCTTGTCATATCGAGGTCTTTGGATACAGCCAAGCCCTGCACGTCCTGACGCCACTTTCCCCTCCAACACACTTTGCCACAGCCGTGCTTAGGCCTAGTCGACTTTGGTCCTCCACTTCCCACCAGTCCTCACCTCTATGCTAGCTGATGAGACTTTGGTGTCAGTGGACTCTCTGTACAGCAGCACTTCTCTTGCTTCGGAAACCATGAACTCCTCCGACAGGCTGCTGAAGGGGAGTTGTAGCTTGTTCTTACTCCCGTACAAGGCTATGCTGCTGATGCTGCGAGGGAGACCCAACCACCTACACAGAGAGTTGCGGATCTTCCTCTCAAAGCCCTCGACAGAGGGGGAGTGTCGTAAACCAGCACTGGCCAGAGAAGTCGTGGAAGGATGCCATGTTGGTAAATCCAGACTTTAAACTTTCCCAGACTTGTCCACTGCAGCAATCCAGGCGTGCAACTCTTCCGGTTTCATGAAGTGTGACTGTGTCCCTAAATGTGCTTATAAAGACGTTTCCCAGGCTATTGGTGGAATTTGCACTCTTCCCAGGGAGAAATGGAATACATTTGCATACATTTTTGGTCTTGATCTTGTATTGACAATGCAAGAGTCCAGCACTCTTTAAAGTCTCCTCCAGCACATCCTAAAGACTTTCAATAAATTTAAGGGATGCCTCAGAGATGCCAATTCATGTGTGAAAATGATTCTTCATGCTCCCTCCCAAACATTCTTTCATAATTTGAGCTTGATGAATCTTGACGTTGTCATCCTGGAATATTGTCATGAAGGTTCCTACATGGTTGTTTAAGGAATTAAAATCTACACTCTCCATCAATTAGGGTTAGAAGAACTGTTGCCAAACATATAACATGGTAGAAACATAATAATCACTGCAATAATGATCCAATTATAGACTCTTACGCATTTTCCTATTCAATCCAAAAAGTGACTTATTTTTTTTAGCCAGGCAGTATATATGCACATTTTAACTAGTGTCACCATATACAGGTCAACTTCCTTAAATGGCAAAACTAGACATTGAGTCTCATTCACTAAAAATTGTGTGGATTATGCATACTTAAATGCACAGGGAAATTTTGTACAAAGATTTCCTCTGCATTCACAATAGGTGCATATATTATGCACACGGATTGGTTTTTAACCTTCTAACATTGATGAATTTGAATTATTCTAAATGAAAGACTGCATGCCCCTACTGTAATCTGCATAAACACACCCATCTCCATATAAGGGTTTTATTTAAAATGGAAGCGTGCAGCGTACATGTGACTTCAAGTTGGTTTTACATTTTATAGTAAATTTTAATATTTTAATGACAACATATTAATGAATTATGATTTTATGCGCACATATCTGCGGTTAGTGAATGAGACCCATTATGTCTGAATCATTCTTGATGTTCTTTTTCTATCAATGTTGAAAAAAAAGTTTTGAAACGGTTTTCTTTGAAACTAAATGCCGTTGTTAAATTCAACCACTTTACAAACATTTTTGATAAATGCTTTGCCACAGGAAGGCAAAAGACTTGCTCATTCAGGTAATTGACATTTATTTGTGCAATAGTGATTTTAGTGGCTTTGATTGGGTTGGGGGTTGGGGGGATTTTGCTTTTTGATCTTTGAATTTATTAACAAAGTACCAGACCATGATGAATTAAAGGGATAGTTTACTCAAAAATGTAAATTCTGTCATAATTATTCACTGTCCTTCATGTTGTCCCAAACTTTCTTCATTTTTGGGTGAACTATTACCTTTAGGATGATGTTGAAGAGATGTTTATGGGGACGGACTTGAAACATCAGAGAAAAATCTGAAATGTATGTAAACTATAAGCAACATCACCTTACTTTTTGCACATGTCACAGTTGTAATGGTGTATGGGTGCATTATAAAAAACAAAAATTGTACAAATTATCATACTTTACACATGCTGTATGTATAAATCTCTGTAGCACTGTGTATAATGTTTTTTTTTTTTGATACAGGATTTTTTTTTTTTTTTTTTGATTTTGTTAATGTGGCATGATTGCGATTTTGAATAATGTAAAAGCAAAACAAAAGATGACACATTTCCCCAGCAAGCGTTCGAAAGCCTCTGCATTTTATCCACCATGAATAACCACAGGAGAAGATTACAAATAGCTTTTCGCATTGGAAATTATTTTTGCCAAAGAAACTATTTACAACCCAGAGTCCAATGCATTTGATATACGAGTTTGTTTTTGTTCATAATTACATGCTGTATATATTATTGTCATAATACATCACAGTGTCCGATTCACAAGCCTTTGCTTCTAAAGAGTTCTTGTCATTTTCCGTGAGTATAAGTTATTGTGGTCCCACTATGATGCCAGTGTTGAGTTTATATAACTCCAAAACCTTGTTTTGATGATGGTTTTATGGGTCATTAACATCAGAGAAATCATATACGTCCCTGTTAAATCATATATGCTTTTCAAAGAAATCATGTAAATGAATTTTTCTAATGACTTGGATCATGACTACATTATTATATATTTTTTACATGTTCTATTGTTTTGAAATAAAAGTCCCCCTGGTCCTCCTGTTTGCAAGCGTTTCATGGATGGTGTGCCTGGAGGTTTAATCAAGAGAAGAATCGTTGCCTAAAAATATTTTTGTTCAACCCCTCACTCAAAAAAATGACTTGCTGAATTTACTCAAAAAAGCAGTGTTGAGTGGTTCCACGCAACTATATTGAGTAATTTTTACAGATAACAATTTAGTTTTATGAACAAAAGAAATTCAAGTAAAGCTGACAAAATGTCTTTATTGTTATTATTCTAATTTGTCAATGTTACATAATATGTTTATGTGCAGTTTACGTAATAATGTTATGTTACATTTATTAAAGTTTATTATGTTAGGTGAACTCATTTATCGATTTAATTCACTCTATTTGGTCTACAAGTGTAAGTGGAAAACTATTAAATAACAACAAGCATATTTTTAGAAACAAAATGCAAAAATAACTCATTGGACAAACTTTATTTAATTGAGGGCAGGAATTCCATCCAATAAATATGTGTATATGAGTGCCCACAGCCTGAACACAGGAACCACTCTTCTGCATAATGGGAAACTCCTCTAAATGTCCAACATAACTGAATATTAAACACTAACATAAACTGACAACATCTTTCCATTTACTGAAAAACACACAAAACAACACTTTAATCCCTAAATGTATTTTCTTAATGCAGTCCCTTGCAAAGCATGCTGGGAACTACAGATCCACTGCCAAGTTTGTTAGTTTAATTCAGCAATGTTAAGTTGACCGAACAAACAAACACTTATTAAGTAAAGCTGACAATACTCATTTTTAGTAGAAACAACTCAGTAAATTTAAGTTCATGTAGTTACATGAGTTTTTAAGTAATGTGAACAAGGATGATTTGAGAGCAACTAACCACAGTGAAAGTTCATTTTTGAGTGCTTTTATACAGTGACCTTTGTTGTGGCTTGATCATTCTAAAGTCATATTTAAGGGAGTGACATCCTAAAAATGGTTTTACCACATGGTTAAAACAAAGGTAAGTTTCTCTTACAATGTTTATTACTATAAGGTCAAGAGTTCAACTCTGTTATGGGAAAAATGAATCACATTTACAGAAAAAAACTAATTGTCCTTGGCATAAAGCACCAGAAACTGACTATAAATCATGTGCTGTCACGGGATGATGTTTTAAAAGGACATTTATAAGAGATTCTTGAACTGGTTGACATGTTCTGAAAGAGTCACAGGTTACTTGGATTTCTACATAATTTGGTTATAAAATATCATCTGATATTTAGCTGAATCTATGTCTGCTCAAAGAAATAAACAAAAAATGATACAAATGATTTCTTCCTTTTCCTGAGTTGTTTTTAATCAGACATCTCCGGCAGCTCGGCCTCCTCTCCTTAACTGATTCCCTTTAGACCAGGTATAATTTAGTCCAGACAGCCGCTCCGTCAACATTTGCACAGAAAGCTGGCGTCTCATGAGACAGAGGCTATAAACCGCTCTCGCCATCATGGATGTGTCCAATTTCAAAAGAAGTAAATAGCCAGTTTTTATTCAGTGTCACAAGCACAAGCCCAGCAAGGTTTGGCAAATAATGTTTCAAGAGCAGCCAAAGACAAGCAAATGAAATTATTCTGGAAAAATACATTGGGTTTAGTATGCCTTTTCTCCAGCACTGAAGTGGGACCTGTGTAACCTGTTTTGTTCAGATCTATTACAAAAATGTAATGTGATGTTCTGTATAGATGGTGTTAATTCACATCGGTGTCTCCATTTTCTCTAGCCTGGATGCCAGCCGAACTTAGCCCCGCCCACAACATTTGAGGGCGGGAAGTTCAGTCTGGACTTGATCTGTTGTGGAGCAACTATGCTCGAACCAGAGCTGTTCGGACCAATGAAATTGTCAGGGCGGGCTTTATATGATGATGGACAGATGATCGACAGTAATCATCCACGTCACCAAAGAGCGCTTGGTTGAATTTGTTTTAATCCTAAACAGAGAACTTGTTCGTATATGCATTCACCTTCACTATTTCTCTCAAAAATGATAATCGTGTTGGTAAGTACTCCGTGTATCCTTAAATTCTTTTTACAATACCAGCAAAGATTTTTTAATCTTCTTCTTCTACTTCTTCCAGCGTGCGTGCAGTTGAGTTCTGTTGACAATTATGCGTCGCTCAACACGTAACTTGCTCCGTCGCTCTGATTGGTTGTAGGTATATCCAATTGAGTGCAGAGGCATTTTCTTTCCTGGCTCGGTTTAAACACGCCCCATAATCACAGCCCAATGGAGCAGTATCAGACTCATATTCTGACTAGAATCTGACTATGACGACGTCAGGCTACATTTTCTCCACCCTTCATTAACTTTCCCTGGAATTTAAGTGCGAGTCAGAGATATAATTGGCATATTTTTATTGCATTAATTTTTATCCCATTATTTACTGCACAAAATGAACATGTCAAAATGAACAAATCATTTAAATAAACATGGCAATATTCCATAAAAAAATAAGAACTGTCTATTTTGATTTCAATTGCATTCAAGGTTGTTTAGCTAGTGTTACCATCACTGTTTTTTGTGTACTTAAAGTTCAAATGCCACAACAGCATTTGCTGCTGCACTGCCATCTACACTGTATAACAATGATTGTGATTTTAGCAGTAAAAGACTGTAAAAAGGCTACGTTAAAAACTGTTATTTGGTTAACAAAAATTTGGTGAATAACTGTAATAGATTTAACTGTACATTTAATGTAATTTTACAGTAATATACTGTTAAATGTAAATTTTTGGAAGTGAAACGGAACAAGTCATTGCAAAATTTACAGTGAAGAAACATAAATCGACATTCCAAGAATTTTACGGTAAATTTATGGCAATTGCAGCTGCCGTTTTTTAACCATAAATTTAACTTTTTTGTTTTGTACAGTGTAGACAGTTACACGTCAAGAGAGCCATATCTGTAAAACCTGTAGTGAATGCGCTTCCATTCTGCTCCATATACAATGATCCAGACCGGCTTTCAGTCAGTATTCGGCTATTCTCGCGTAGCCAGACCAAGCGGCAACCTCCCCTAGTTTCTCTTGAAACCAACACTTGGCGTGACTTAAACTGAAATTCATCGACTGGCCACTAGGGACAGGCTCCAGAAGGGAGCAGAATCTCATTGAGCCCCATGTTAAAATGCCCAACTTTACAGCAGAAAAAAACATGTACAAATTGTGGTTTTGGTCTATACGGCTAATTTTGCCCTTCATGACAACTGTGTGGGGGGTGAATTTTATTTTTAACTAATTTGTTTAAATTATATTAAGCCTTAAAGTTCTGCATAATTAAGGGCGTGGCCACTTTGAGTGACAGGTGGATTGTCGTTTGTCTGCTGTCTGTTATCCATCACGTCACCTCAGCTCCACCCACGTCCCGCCTCTTTGCCCATTTTCAGTTATCCGGGAGTGATGAGCGGTGACGCGCTGCCAAGATGGCAACCGGCAACGGCCGACTTTCATAGACAGTAAAAGAAATGGACACAGAGACCCCATAGGCTTCGAAAAAGTGAAGTTAGTTAGAAGCACTCACTTCCTGATGGCTGAGTGTACTGCGCAGCCTCAGACTGAGCTTGACGACGTAGATGTGACGTGAGCAACCTTTCTGACAGTTGTACGTCTTCTAGTAGTTGTGCAAAGTGAAATCTGAATCACGTTGTTGAAATATTTTGTCCTGTTGCTTTTGGCTCTGTATGGGCTTCTCCCCTTGCTTCTCCCTTGACTTTATCGGACTTTATGCCTCCACGTCCCCCCGATTGCCTCATAGACAGTAAAAGATTGCCTGCGAGCTTCTCCTCCTGTCTATACGGTAATTTCTTTACTATGCGCCGGTTTTCGCGTGGTTATGACACAATCGTTAGCCTATTTTTACAAAAACGGCTTCTACGGGGCGATAATGTAAGATACAAGGTAATGGAGCCTTTTATACATTGTCGTGTTTCTTTAGAAATAAACAATGGTCAAATGGAGTCTTTAAACGCCTCAGATGCAAAGTTATTCGTTGTCAAAATGATGCCAAAATGAATGGAAGTCACTGGGATGCTAACAGCAGGTGATGGCTTGGTTAGCAATGGCCGCCCCTATGGAAGGTACACTTTCCAGGTGTAGGATTACCCCCTTGCCGACTTTACACTTCAATACTGCTCTTCAGAAACCTACGGGTGACGTCAAGGACACTACATCCATATTTTTTACAGTCTATGAGCCAGACCTTCAGACTGACAGCAAAAAGTCTGGACTCTTTCACAGCTTTCCGCCAGAAAGGACGTTTGACTGACATGTAACTGACATTAAAATGTAAAGTAGATGTCCTTACAATAACAATTCATTCAAGAATGTTGTTCAAGTTTACTGTAACAATTGAGCCACGAACATCACATACTTGTTGTGTTTAGTTGATCCTGGTAAGCGCTCATTGTCTTCTTCCACAAGGGAGTTTGGCGTCAGGGCATTTGTTTCCAGGTGGACCAGTAAAGAACGCAACTCACACGTCTCGCGCACATCCTGTAGAATTCAACCAATCAGATGACGACTTCGGCATCAGACGTTCAGCCAACGGTCCGTGGGCGTGACGTCTGAGGTTGAGACTAGTAATCTGCTTTATCACACTCAAAGACTGATGGCTTGGCTTGTTTTGGAACTGTTGGCAGAGAAAAAAATACATGAACTAACTGGCCAAATATGGTCTTAAACTTACTTAAAGTTATTAACCTCTTGTTTGGAGAACTGTTGACAACATCACAGTCGCAATCACTCTATGAATCTGAATCAGCACAACAGCAATCTTGCTTGTGATAATGTTGGCATTACTGTACAGAAATATGGTTGAACACAATTTCATAAACATGTTTTAATAGGTCAAAATGTGCCTGCCGTATTCTCACAGGAAAACTTTTCGATTATTATCTTCTCGATGCTGATTTTAATAAATTATTACTTAAAAGGCAACAAGGCCACAATAACATTTACATTTATGTTCCTGGCAGACGCTGCACCCAAATGAAAAATAGTTGTGGCTAGATAAACAGTGAATTTAAACACCCTAGGGAGTTAAAGTGAGCTCAGACTTGGCAGTAAACTGACATTTTACCCAAACTGACAAAGTGGGTGGCATGTCAGTGGTGTGTGACTGTGAGTGACAGGCCATTGTTGGTTGGCTTTCTTTCTTTAGACATTCAGTGAAGTTTGCGTTTAGCATCACACTCCCTGACCCACTTTCTGCTCCAGCCAATAAAGCAATCCAGTCATCAACAACAACGACACAGTTAGTTTCAATCTTTCCGCACTGCCAAGATCCTTTGAGTCAGAGCTTAAAAGTTTCTCTGCTCTTAAAGAACATTTTCAAAGGGCAAACAGCTCAGATCGTCAAAACTGGTTATTATTTGACATCAAATAGAGTTAGTCTATCATAGTAAATCATAATACTTAATCAAAAGTTAGCATAGCATTTTGCATGCAACCCTGGTAAGATATTTCACCCTTTGTGAAAATAAAGTGACATTCCATAAAGACAGGTGAAGTGAATAACACTGATTATCTCTTCATCACGGCACCTGTAAGTGGGTGGGATATATTAGGCAGCAAGTGAACATTTTGTCCTCAAAGTTGATGTGTTAGAAGCAGGAAAAATGGGCAAGCGTAAGGATTTGAGCGAGTTTGACATGGGCCAAATTGTGATGGCTAGACGACTGGGTCAGAGCATCTTCAAAACTGCAGCTATTATATTAAAATTGCAATATTAGTGGAGGGCACTGTAATATACACTCACCCAAAGGATTATTAGGAACACCTGTTCAATTTCTCATTAATGCAATTATCTAATCAACCAATCACATGGCAGTTGCTTCAATGCATTTAGGGTTGTGGTCCTGGTCAAGACAATCTCCTGAACTCCAAACTGAATGTCAGAATGGGAAAGAAAGGTGATTTAAGCAATTTTGAGCGTGGCGTGGTTGTTGGTGCCAGACGGGCAGGTCTGAGTATTTCACAATCTGCTCAGTTACTGGGTTTTTCCACGCACAACCATTTCTAGGGTTTACAAAGTCCTGTGGGCGAAAATGCCTTGTTGATGCTAGAGGTCAGAGGAGAATGGACCGACTGATTCAAGCTGATAGAAGAGCAACTTTGACTGAAATAACCACTCGTTACAACCGAGGTATGCAGCAAAGCATTTGTGAAGCCACAACACGCACAACCTTGAGACGGATGGGCTACAACAGCAGAAGACCCCACCGGGTACCACTCATCTCCACTACAAATAGGAAAAAGAGGCTACAATTTGCCCGAGCTCACAGAAATTGGACAGTTGAAGACTGGTAAAATGTTGCCTGGTCTGATGAGTCTCGATTTCTGTTGAGACATTCAGATGGTAGAGTCAGAATTTGGAGTAAACAGAATGAGAACATGGATCCATCATGCCTTGTTACCACTTTGCAGACTGGTGGTGGTGGTGTAATGGTGTGGGGGATGTTTTCTTGGCACACTTTAGGCCCCTTAGTGCCAATTGACCTATCGGTAAGCCCCTCCCCTCGAACGCAGACGAGCCAATAGCAGTTGAGTATCAGTTGCGCTGGGACCGGAACTCGGACATCTTTAGGTGTCAGCGCCATAGAGATGCATTGGAAAATCCGAAGCTCTCATCGGTTTGATGGTGTTTATGCTACAAAAATGCTAAAATGTCGTGCCTGAGGTACTGCAACACTGATTCCAGGGATCCTGAGAGGATTTTCTGTTTGTCATACTCTCGTTAAGTTACGATTAAAGTCCCTGCTAACATACAAACTGAAATAACTAACTGTTCTCACGTCATGTAACACTGTAGGTCAAAAACACGAAGGTCTACATTTCAGTGCCTCTCCATATTAAACTGGTTATATGTAGATTAATTTAATTTTAGATATGTTTAAGGTCTACATTATCTGTCCTACTAAGGAGGACTCCTATTTTGATGGGTATTATAGTCTACGGGTATAAGGGAGAGCTCGCACGCAGTTTATCGGAGTTGTTTTGCAGATACAAAGTTTACCAGTTATTAACTGCACCCTCGAAAAGGCATACTGTTAGTTTACTGTTAGTTAGTTACTGTTAGAGTGTTTTTGTGTAATTTGCTGTGTATATTAATGTAATGCAACGGAGAGAGATAGTTTGTGAATGAGACGTTAATGCGCACTTCTTATGCTTTGTTTGTTAAGCTCTTACGATTATTTTTTGGAGTGAATAACGATGCAATAAACTTGATAAACCATCAGTTAAGTTTGGCCATCTTGGGATAAGGTTTTCACACTGACAGCTGTACATTGTAAGATATAGCAACTCTGTTTGTTTGTCTGAGTTAGCAACAGTAACTAAGGGGGGCGGGGCTTACCGATAGGTCAATTGGGCATCGTTTAAATGCCACGGCCTACCTGAGCATTGTTTCTGACCATGTCCATCCCTTTATGACCACCATGTACCCATCCTCTGATGGCTACTTCCAGCAGGATAATGCACCATGTCACAAAGCTCGAATCATTTCAAATTGGTTTCTTGAACATGACAATGAGTTCACTGTACTAAAATGGCCCCCACAGTCACCAGATCTCAACCCAATAGAGCATCTTTGGGATGTGGTGGAACGGGAGCTTCGTGCCCTGGATGTGCATCCCACAAATCTCCATCAACTGCAAGATGCTCTCCTATCAATATGGGCCAACATTTCTAAAGAATGCTTTCAGCACCTTGTTGAATCAATGCCACATAGAATTAAGGCAGTTCTGAAGGCGAAAGGGGGTCAAACACAGTATTAGTATGGTGTTCCTAATAATCCTTTAGGTGAGTGTATATACAGTATATGTTTATTAAATATGTTATAATAATATACTACAGATGTTACGAAATTGCCCGGAATAGGACGTGTGTTTATATTGTCTTAATGCACGGTGAGGAGAGTTTGAGTGGCCAAAGACTCTCCAAGGATCACAGATGGAGAATCGCCGAGATTAGTTGAGTCTTGGGGCCAGAAAGCCAAAAAAAAAAAATCAAACATCCCCCACATCACCACATGTTGTTTGGAAGGGTTTCAAGAAAAATCCTTCTTGCTCATCCAGAAACAAACAGCATATTCAGTTGTCAGACACGACTGGAACTTCAAACGGGACCTGGTTCTGTGGTCAGATGAAACTATAAAAAAAAGTTTTGGCAGCAAACCCACCAGATGGGTTTGGGATAAAAAAAGTACCCCATGCCCACGGTTAAATATACTGCTGGATCTTTAATGTTGTGGGCCTATTTTTTGCTGGAGGTCCTGGACATCTTGTTCAGATTCATGGCATCATAGATATTAGCAAATACCAACAGATAGAAAATCAAAACCTGACGGCCTCTGCTAGAAATCTTATAATGGGCCGTGGTTGGATCTTCCATCAGGACAACGATCCAAAACAAACATCAAAATCAACACACAAATGTGTCACTGAGCACAAAATGAAGCTTCTGCCATGGCCGTCCCAGTCCCCTGACCTGAACCCTATAGAAAATGAGTGGGGTGAACTGAAAAGAAGAGCTGGGATTCTGAAGGATCTGGAGAGATTCTGTATGGAGGAATGGTCTCTGATCTCCAAACTCATCAGGCATTATAGGAGAAGACTGTTATCTTGGCAAAAGGAGGTTGCAAAAAGTACTTAACAAAAGGGTACCAATAATTGTGGCCAACGTGTTTTTGAGAAAAGCATTTATTTCATAATTGTTGACACATTATTACAATGACACCCATCATGTATATGTGAAGATCTCACGTTTCAACAAATAAACAATATATAGTTATTTTAGTAAAATTTGTGAAATATTCCTTCCCACACAGGGTTAAAATTATAATAAAAGCGAATCTATGTACTCAGATAATGAATTATTTGCCATACTCCGTTGGATCAGGGCCGGCCCTGACCAATTTGCTGCCCTAGGCAAGATTTTACTTGGTGCCCCTTGTAAGGTTTAGCACTACATGTTATCAGTCTAAGTTGTGGAATTTCTACTGTTATATTTTTGTAATGCATTGATGTTTTTATTTTTATTTTCATTGTTGTTGTTTTATATGATGTCCAGTCCATTCTACCCCGTCATTATGTTCATGATATTATTATTATTATTTTATTTTTTAAAAGGCTGATGATAGTTAAACTATACAAAAATAGCACCTATGCCACATTACAGCTTAAACACAAATAGCAAGAGTAATAGCATCCAGCATTCATGCACAAACTATTAATTGAGAACTGGCAAAAGTGTTTGTTTTCCAGTAGATGGCAGCAATCTTCCACTAAACTATGCACATTCATGTTTTCACCATGAATTAAACTGAGAAATGTAGATATTTAATGTGAATTTTAAATAAAATGTTGCTATTTTAAATAAACCTGTATATGAATATCATTCCTAATTTTGGCAAATACATTTTAAAATTGCCATATGTCCCCTTAAAACTGCACAACTGTAGAGTAAAAACATTAGGCTATTAAAAAAGTGATATTGCATGCGTTTTTATTTACAAAATCACACTGGGTGAGGCCTCTCGAGAACCCAGAACAGCTGTTTGCATAAAGTTTAAGGTAAAACTGGAATGAATTAGCGAACATAGTATTTTACTACTATGCAATTAAATAAACTGTACATTCATTCATTCATCAATAAGCCTACATCACGTTACCTCTGTCTTTACACTGCAAAAAATGCTCTTCTTATTTAGTATTTTTTTCTTGTTTCCAGTCCAAATATCTAAAAAATCTTAAATCAAGATGTATTTACTAGTAAAATTACATTAGATATTTTTTCTTGTTTTCTGGGGGGAAAAAACACTCAAATGAAGTGAGTTTTTGCTTGAAACAAACAAAATTATCTGCCAAATGGGGTGAGAAAAATTATCTTATTTCTGTTTGGGACGGAAAAAAGAAACAAGATTTAATCAGAAACTAGATTATTTTTCTCACCCCAGATAATTTAGCTTGTTTTAAGCATAAACTCACTTAATTTTGATTTTATTTTCAAGAAAACAAGAAAATATATCTTATGTCATTTTACTTATCTAGTAAATGCATCTTAATTTAAGAAGTTTTAGATATTTAGACTAGAAACAAGACAAAAATACTAAGTAAGAAGAGCATTTTTGCAGTGTATCCCTTATCTTCCCTGCATCAGAGGGCTTCTGTCTTTTTTGACACTACAATTCGGCCATCCGTCATATCAGGCAACTTTCACCGTGTCTACACTTGGCGCGAGCGGCCAAGCACCGTAAAAAATGAAAGCAATCCTCTCTACATTAGATGCGGCGAGAGGCGACGCGACACAACAAATTCCCAACGTTAAACTGATCGCGTGTTATATTTCTGACGCACTTCAAGTAGCTCGGTGGGGGAGATTGATGAGGCGGACCGGGAAGAGGCGGGGCACTTAGTTAAGTTAAAGGTCCTGTTCTTCGTGATCCCATTGTTCAAACTTTAGTTAGTGTGTAATGTTGCTGCTAGAGCATAAATAATACCTGTAAAATGATAAAGCTCAAAGTTCAATGCCAAGCGAGATATTTTATTTAACAGAAGTTCCCTTTCAAAGCCTACAGCGAACGGCTGGTTTGGACTACATCCTGGTATTTCCTGCTTTAATTACGTCAGTAGAGCAGTAGAACAGACTAACCTCCGCCCACAAGAAAACGCGAAAAAAGGGGGCGTGGTCTTGTTGCTGTCCCACGTGGAGAAGAAGAGGACGTCGCGTGGAGAAAAGGAAGTGCTGCGTTTCAGTGTGTTTGTCGCCATGTCGTCGAGACGCTGTTATTTTCATCCCGGAGTCAAATCACCTTTGTTTGGCTTTCCCAGGGACGCTGTAGAGATTATTAAGCGCGTATATATCTCCCGTTAAGAGGCGTGACCTTTCCACGTGCGCTAAGCTGCTGTCGAATCACAACACAGGAACCGCTGACACAATCAGAACTCGTTACGTGTTTCTGAAGGAGGGACTTCATAGAATAAAGGAAGTCTTCAGTCGTTTGTAGGACAGTGAAAACAGCGGTGTACAGATAAGTAAATTGTGTTAAAAATACAGTTTTTTTTTACACGCGAAACATGAACACATGTTATATTGCACACTGTAAACACAATCAAAGCTTCAAAAAAACACGAAGAACGGGACCTTTAATATTTCGAATTCATATTAATAAAATAGTATCAGTAATACATTTTGGCGCCCCTATGGTTGAGTGGCGCCCCTAGCATTTGCCTATTCCGCCTATGCCACGGGCCGGCCCTGCGTTGGATCTACAGGGTAACTTAGTTGACAGTTTCACCGTTTTGCCTCTAATTTCAATGGTAGGCCTTGTCTAGCCAACCAAAAGTTATTATCTTGAACAGGTTAACCTCACATTTTAATATTTATTTAAAATAAAATCATAAAAATATCGCAATATAACAGTAACGATGTACCCAACATAGCTGACGGGCATTGGAGAAGAAAGAAAGAAAAAAAATTACATCACATGATACCGGTGACTTGGTTTTGGGATAAACGATTTTTTAGTTTTCAGGGGGGGTTTGGTTAATAACAGTTTACAATTTGTGCGGACATTAATAAAATGAAATATTCCGTTATTTGACAGAAACTTTTATTTGAACTCAATCTGTTTTTCTAAGGTATTTAGATTATAGAAATAAATGTAATAGATAATCTTGAAATGTACCATAAAATTTATAGAATAACCCATATAATTTATTTTTTCATTGTATACGTTTTATGTGTATTGCCTGTTTGGTAACACATTTTTCCCAAAGTTGGTTTCTGTCATTTTAGGCAGTTTTTAATCACGCTGAAGTGTTCAGTTTTTAAATACGTTTGGTTTTAGTTAGTTATTTGATGCTGACACGCGAGACGTCAGCACCATATTCGGACGTTGGCGGCTTCACTTTTCTTCAGCGGAAGAAGACGCGTCGTCCATATTTTTTACTGTCTATGACTTCAACATTCAGCATGAAAAACACAACAATGGTAACAATTGAATTTTATCTAAAGTAATTATCAAGTACTGTGTACAGTTCTTTTTTAGTTACTAGAACTCTTGTGTAAGTGAACTATACTAACTAAGCTTCTGTCAGTACAATATACCAACCCGTTCTCACTCCCAAGGCGTCAAAGTCCGAAGTATGGTCAAGTGCTTTCCGCGTCACAATAAAGACGCTAAAGGTACCCCTAGGCGTCACTAGGGCATGGGAACGTTATCGTCATGATGATCATATATTGGTTTATGATTTTGCCATTATGCATATTTAATCAGTCAGCATCATTTTATTTACGCTATCTAGACACGTTTTAACATGTAACCCAACCCCATTCCATCCCTAAACCTACCCATTTGTGTGGTATATAAAACGCAGATATAACAGGCAGATACGACTGCATGCACAATTTATTCAAAAAGTACAAATATTCCGAGCCCAAGCGATTGATTTGTGTGAAGGAAATCCCCGAAAGCGATCAGCGTCTCCATCCGCAGAAGATCACGAACACATAAAATTTCAAATATTGCCGCCCGTTACGTCAGTTTTCATAGTGAAACTGCATTGTCTCTCGTATGCCTCGTGACCAATTGCGTCATTACGTCAACTTTGATTGTAAAATGTAATTGGCTCTCGTGTGTCTTATGACCGATTGCGTCATGCTAAAGAGGCGTGTGTATTATTTGAATGAAATATGAATGAGTGCGTTCATGGAGCGGTGGGATCATCATCTCAGCGATTAAAACATTAAGATCAACTCTGTTCTTTACATAAAGACATCATGGGACTTCAGAAGACTGGAATGCAACATGAGTTAATACTTTTATACTGTTTTTGGTCAGTTTTTACAATAAATAGATGTGATTGTACTTGTATTTGCCTGTTATGTGTTTTATATTGTTTAGAAGTGGGTAGGTTTAGAGTAGGAGTTGGGTTAGCAGCTCCAAAATATAAAAGTAACCTTTAAATATGAATAAAATATTAATAAAATCATGTCTGCTTTTACAAATGCAAAGAATAAAATGCGTCTTGATCTGACGCATTGGGTAAACAACTGAAATGAATGGAGCACCCAGCACGTCGATATAGTGACGCCTAGGGGTGACTTTAGCGTCTTTGATGTGATGCGGAAGGCCCTTAACCATGCTTCGGATTTTGACGCCTTGGGAGTGAGAATGGGTTGCATATATTATTCCTATTTCACTTTTTTAAGTAGGTTTAACTAATTTGATTAAACAGTGTATGACTAAGCCAAAGTTGAATGAAAGCAACCAGAGAGTTAGAAAGACTGAAGATTTTATTAACTCTTTTGATCATCGTTTTAAATCCTGTACACACTGCCCAAACACATTATGACATGCCTTAACATAAAAAAAAAGGCCGGACAACCTTTTTGTACTACAAAAAAATGTGTGGATGGCAGAACTGATCTGGAAAAAAAAACCTACCTAGGAGAAAAGATAGAGCTACACATATTTAAGATGCTCTTGTGAAATCTAAAAGCAATGCACATAGCAATGCTACTATTTAGCCTGTGAAATATTTAAAATCTTTCCCACGAGCTGGCATAACTTAAATATTTAATCTCAGAATATAACAAAAATATAAGCACATAACTGTAATTGTACCTTCATAGCTATCGCCTCATACGACCCTTCTTCATCCTTTGGTTACATGCCATTAATAGTAGATATTTTTGGTTAATGCTCATCTGATGCTTTGAACGAGTTTCAGATGATATAATCTTTATTCATGTTGATTTTATGCACAATAACACAATAATGTAATCAGGGAATTTAAAAATCACAATATTTGAATTCAAAGGAAGTACACAATCCCAAATAAAGTAGTATATAAAATATAACCCTTCTATGCCCAATAAAAACAAAACATAAGTAAAAGACAGAATACAAGAAAATGGTCCCATGGAAACGATCAAAACCGACGGTGGCGTTGTATGGGGCAGGCGCTATGTAACACAGCATACTTCATGTTCTCGGTTTTTCAACTGCGTCCTTTGGCAGTGCTACTGTAAACCGGAGACACACCCTCAGTCTCCTTTGTAACAAGGCCTCTTCATAACGGAATCAAAGAATGGAAGCCAAAAAGGTCATGCATATATTCCAAGTGCACGACTAAAGTGTTAATCTCAGTAACTGATTATAAATATTACACTCGTACAGTAACTACAGATACAGTATGTTGAGTCACCAACTGCAGTGATTCACTATCAATACCTGGGTTTGAAACATCCTTATGAACTGACTTTTTTTTGTGGGAACCAATAGGTAGTACTTTAAATACTACAATATTCAAACATGTCGTCCATCAAGCCATGTAAACATTTCATTTCAAAATGGCTGACTGGTCTTTTAAAAGGCCAGTAGATTTCCTTGTGTGAAACATGACCAAAAGCACATAGAAACTTCATTAAAATGTCGCCACATACTGTAACATCAGATCATACATTCACTTCACATTTGACCCTTTATGCACATGCATCTACAAGGGTTGTAGTCATTTTACCTTCCTTTCCAGCAGGGTTTTCATTTCTTTGCAGTAAACATGTATTTTAGGCTATCATGCACATTTTTTACAGCATTTATTAATCTAGGTTCATATTAATTGATGAATATACTGTTCATTGTTAACTCGTAATACATTTAATCATGTTAATTTAAACATGTATTAGTATAGAAAAGAACAAGAACCAAGATTAATAGTACTGAACCTTATTGTAAAGTATAAGCCTACTCTTTTACAAACCATGAAAGTTATGTTTTAATGTCTCAAAGCAATGGGTTGAGAAGACAGAATCTCTAGACCGAACTCTAGTGGACATCAGGTTTAATTTCCAATTCAGGTAAAAGCGTATAAAAGTGTATCAATGCTCCTAAAGGCCGCTGTGTTCTCTGAACAAAGAAGGTTAAAGGGATAGTTCACCCAAAAATGAAAATTAGCCTATGATTTACTCGCCCTCAAGTCATCATATTCCTAGGTGTAAATGACACTCTTCTTTCAGACGAATAAAATCAAGAGTTATATTTAAAATGTCCTGGCTCTTCCAAGCTTTATAATGGCAGTGAATTGTTGGGTCATTTTTGAAGTGCATCTATCCATCATATAACTGCTCCACACGGCTCCGGGGGAAGGCCTTCTGAAGCGAAGTGGGACGTTTGTGTTAGAAAAATATCCATATTTCAAACTTTATAGATTAAAATAGCTAGCTTCCGGCGGTCAGCGGTACGCAAGTGAAAGGGTAAAAAGTTACGGTGAAAGAGTAACCCTTGACGCATGCAAAACAATAGAGCAAAACAAAACGATGGTCATGAATTAGAAGTCTAAAACGAGAATTTTTAAAGAGAAATGGCGGAGGATTACGATATAAGAGGAGAGGGGCTTTAGTTTGTTGCCCGCTGACCACCGGAAGCTAGTTATTTTAGTCTAGAAAGTTTTAAATATGGATATTTTTCTTACACAAATGCACCACTTTTCTTCAGAATGCCTCTCTTAACCCCCCAGAGCCGTGTGGAGCAGTTATATGATGGATAGATGCACTTTTATGGACTTCAAAATGACCCAACAATTCACTGCCATTACAATGCTTGGAAGAGCCAGGACATTAATATAACTCAGATTTTACTCGTCATGTACACCTAGGATGGCTTGAGGGTGAGTAAATCATGGGATCATTTTACTTTTTGGGTGAACTATCCCTTTAACTATGGAAATCCGTGTGGTTATGAAATTCCAGATGCTCAGAGGTCATCCCGGGAATAAATATGCTCATCAGTAACAAGTGCATCCCCTTAAATAGCAGCAAACCGGATAAACTAAATAGTGTGCAAACTACCACTAAGCACTGATTCAGGTTTTTTTTTTTTTTTTTTTTCAGTGCCACATATCACAAGGATCGTGGGTTTTTTCTTAGGGAAAGCCGGTATTGGAGAGTTTTGAGCCTCTCGTGTTCCTAAATGCAAACTCCATCCTTGCTACACAAATGCATATGTGTATGTGATGAGAAGCATATCGAAGTCTTACTGGGCCAAACAAATATTATGAATAGAGCAAACAAACAAAAAGCCGTAAGACAAAGGTGTTATAGGCCACACAGTGTGTGACATCTAGTGTCGCCACCCCATACCACGCCACCACAAAAAGACAAAAAAATAAACATAAATCACATTCCAGTCAACAGCAATGATATGTAGCCAGAATCATGCTCAGAGATGAGATACAGTTATAGGAGGTACACTTCAGGTTCTTTAGGATCGTGTTATATGAAAGCTGGCATATATAAAACTCATTGTCTTCATGTTTTGATAGTTACTTGTGTGTGTATATATATGTGTGTGTGTGTGTGTGTGTGTGTGTGTGTGTGTGTGTTTGGGGCATCGATCAGGAAGCGTTTACTCAACAGTCACAGACTTGGCCAGGTTTCTTGGGCAATCAACCTGTGTGGGAGAAAAAGATTAAGAACAAGAATGATTAAAAAAAGAAATATTACAATTATGAATGTTTTTAAGATGTAATTTATTACTGTGAATTTTCAGCATCATTATTCCAGTCTTCAGGGTCACATGATCCTTCAGAAATCATTCTAATATGCTGATTTGCTGCTCAATCATTTTTTTATTATCAACGTTGAAAATATATAGTTTATTGAAATTGTGACATTTTTTCAGGATTCTTTGATAACAAAACGTTCAAAACATTCAACGTTTAAAAAAAATAAAAGCCTGTCACTTTTAATATGCTTAATGTGTCTTTGCTGAATAAAAGTATTCATTTCTTCAAAAGACAAAAGTCTTACTGACCCAAAACTCTTGACTGGTATTTTTATATCAAGGGCCAGAAATATGCATTTATATTTTTATTTATACATTGCTTTTTTCTAAGTCTTAGAAAACTGTGTGGTCAGCGTTACCAAATTCCGTACACATGCTTGGGAAAAGATGTACAGCAGACAGAAAGTACACTCACCGGCCACTTCCTGTTCAATTGATCCTTAATGCAAATATCTAATCAGCCAATCACATGATCTGCTGAAGTTCAAACTGAGCATCAGAAAGTAATGATTTACATTACTTGTAATGTGCAGGGTTCCTACACAATTTTCATTTCAAAATTCCATACTTTTCCAGACTTGAATTTCCAGACTTCCTACAGATTTTTCCGACCATATTTAACTTGTTCGGATAAAATGTTTTCAAATTCAACTGCTAACAAGTGTTACATTCTAAAGATTTAGTATTGGAGTTTTTGCCTTTTATTAGGATAGGAAAGTAGCTAGACAGGAAGTAAGGTGGGAGAGAGAGGGGGGCGGGATTGGGAAAAGTCCATGAGGCAGGACTCGAACTCGGGTCTCCCGAAGCACAACAGCACTACATGGCGACGCACTTACCCACAATGCTATCGACACCGACAAGTCTGTTACACTCTGAGTCAAAACCTCTATGTAGGCTATCTAATATTTAGAAATCCTATATTAAAATTGTGCCTTTTGTGACCTTAACGATCAAAATGCTAAATCAGTCACAATTTTTTTAAAGGGTTATTAATTTACCCAAAAATTTAATTTCTATCATAATTTACTTACCCTCATGTCATTCTAAACTAATAAGACTTTTGTTAATCTTGGAAATCTTGGACACATGAAGATATTTAAAGGATTAGTTCACCTCAAAATGAAAATGTCCTAATCATTTACTCACCCCAATGCCATCCAAAATGGCACCAACTCAAAAACTTAATTTATCTTTCACTGAAGAAAGTAAGTCATGGATATCTTGGATGGCATTGAGGTGAGTAAATGATTAGGACATTTTCATTTTGGGGTGAACAAGTCCTTTAATAAAGGGACAGAAATCTCTCAGATTTAAAATATTAAAAATGTTAATATAATAAAGTCTTATGGTTTTGAAAGACATGGGGGTAAATAAATGACAAATTTTCATTTTGGGTGTACTATTCCTTTAAGGACTCCACTATCGACTCTGTTTTATCCTCAAACCCAACTTGCTTTCTCAAACTACAAAGTGCAGTGTTAACCACTGTTGAACTGAGGAAAGGAAGGAACACACAGGTCTGACCTTTACTGCCATATAGGCTACAAGTTTTTCATTCATTGAAAAAAAAGATTGTGTATATATTTATTATATACATTTAGAAATTCTTAATTTTATATTTAGAAAATGAAATAGGGACAATAGTCTGGAAACATAAATATTTTTCCATACTCTGATTTATTTTTTCCATACTTTTCCAGACCTGGAAATTACTCAAATCAAATTCCATACTTTTCCATACTTTTCCAAACCCCGTAGGAACCCTGAATGTGGTATGGTTGTTGGTGACAGACGGGCTGGTCTGAATATTTCAGAAACTGAGTTTTTCCACGCACAACCATCTCTAGGGTTTACAGAGAACGGTCCGAAAAGGAGAAAACATCCAGTGAGCGGCAGTTCTGTGGGAGAAAATGCCTTGTTGATGCTAAAGGTCAGAGAGAATGACCAGACTGGTTCAGCTGATAGAAAGGCAACAGTAACTCAAATAACCAACAGACATCTGCAGAAACGCCTCGCTGAACGACCTTGAAGCAGAAGAGCTCCAGCAGCAGAAGACACACCGGTGCCACTCCTGTCAGCTGACAACAGGAAACTGAGGGTACAATTCAAACTGGACCGAAACTGGACAATAGAAGATTGGACAAATATTGCTTGGTCTGATGAGTCTCGATTTCTGCTGTGACATCCAGATGGTCGGGTCAGAATTTGCCGTTAAAGGGATAGTTCACCCAAAAATGAAAATTAGCCCATAATTTACTCACCCCCCAAGTCATCCTAGGTGTATATGACATTCTTCTTTCAGACGAATAAAATCGGAGTTATATTACAAAAGTCCAGGCTAATCCAAGCATTAGAATTTGATTCATAGTTGCTCTGTTATTGAAGTCCATAAAAAGTGCATCTGTCCATCAAATAACTGCTCCACGCGGCTCCGGGGTGTTAATAAAGGCCTTCTGAAGCGAATAGACACGTTTGTGAAAGAAAAATATTCATATTTAAAACTTTATCAAGTAAACTTTCAACTGACCGCCTTCCATGGAAAAGTGTTGAATGTTGAAAGTGAAACTCAAGATGTGTACGTGACGTCATGACGAGCCTACCTGGTCGAGTCTTTTGATCGGCAGTAGGGATGGGCAACAGTGGTCGAGTAATCGAGTACTCAAACGTGACTGCGATCATCGATCATGAGAACGATGATCGCCCTGACTTTAAAAAATATATTTGTCTCTTTTTTATTTGTTATTGCGTCATTTTGCACGGTACCGGAGGTCTGATTGGTTAGCGTTATACAGCCCGCCTCCTGACCGCGGCGAAATAAAGTGAAACTGAGGCGTGCACTGCAGTGATGTCTGGAATCACTGTGATCATTAAATGTTTAGTGCAAGATGTGCAGCGCCAATCTGTCATAGCCTATAGCATTATAATGAAAACACGATGTAAACAGAATGCTGTAAATTCTCTGTGCTTAGTTCCCAGTGTATCAGCTGTTAAAGGAAACCCACAGATACCCCTTTTCCACCAAGGCAGTGCTAGAGCTAATTCAGAGCCAGAGCTAGTCCCAGTTCATAGTTGGTTCGACTGAGGAGCCTTCTAAGAACCGGTTTGCTTTTCCACGGGCTGAGAGCCACAACAGAGCCATGTCTTACGTCACTGTATACGTCTCATCTCTCTCAGCAACGCTAGCGAGGCAGCGGCAATGTTGCCAAGTATGTGGTTTTGCCGCGGGCTGTTTTTTCATGTCCGCGGGATGAAGCGACGCCAATTATGTGATATTTAGCCCCGGGAATGCGAATTTTAGTAGGCAACCATGCCAAAAAACACATATTTTACCCCCAAATGTGATTTTTATTGGGGAAGCACCCCTGGAACGCGATTGGGCTTGTTTTGAGTAGCAATTGGGCGGGTTTGTTGTGAAAACCTGGCAACCCTGGGCAGCGGGAAACACAAACACACCAGGCTTGTTCGAGATGCATCGTCACTGCGCAGACCGATCCACGTATGATATAAAAAAAACGAATGAGTGAATCAAAAGCATAAGGAGTCGTATGCTCTCGCTGGACTCGTTATCATACGGCGATCGGTCTCTGCACAGCACCGCTGCGAACAAGCCATCCATCAACAATGCAAACGTTGCGTTACTATTGATTCACATGGCTTTACGATCCTACATCTGCATCAAAACACAACGCAAACACAGCGAATCCAACGCATTCATGTAGTTCGCCGTAATTTGTATAGACGGAGATTACAAACGAGCAGCAGCTGTTAGCTCCATTAGCTGCTATTTCAAAAATGGCGGATCTCAAGTTTGTGTTTGTCTTGTTGACCCCGCCCCCAGCGCCTGACGTAATCGGTTCTTACTTCTAGCCCTGTTCTAGCCCAGCAATGTTTTGGTGCTACTTAAGAACCACTTTTCCTGGCTCGGAGCTGGGGCTTTGTGTGTGGAAACACAAAGAACCGATTTGAAACTAGGCTCTGGCTCCGATCTAGCTCTGGCTCTGGCTCTGCTTTGGTGGAAAAGGGGTAAGAGAAACTAGCGGGAACACTCAGACTAGCGCGTGAAGTTCATGTGCGCATTCGCGTCCTTTTCTGCAGATACACGTTGTAAGATTACTTTTATGTTGTCTATATCTGATTAATCTAATATAAGAAGCGTTTGGTTGAGCTTAATAAGCTAGCAAAGCGCTGCCGTTATACCAGCTGTTGTTCATTCTCTTCAGTTTCAGCTCAAATGCTATGCTCGACATTATGGTTTAGAGACGGTCATCTTCTTTTTATATAGGCTATTTATTTCTCAGAATCATTGATATTAGTAATGCAGCAGTGCTATACTGTTCTCGTATTTTTTAACAGTAGACCTAGTTTATTTAAAGTTGTTTTTCGTTATGAGTTCGAAAACGCGCAGTGATGTCTGTAAACACTTCGATCATGAATAATAAAATTAAGTGCATGATGTGCAGAGTCAATCTGTCAAAGCATTATAATGAGAACACGATTTTAATAAAATGTTGTTTCTGTGTGCTTACGTTGTCCGTGTATCAGCGTTGTTAAGGGTTCGAGCACATTCAAAACGTTCCGTTTCAAACCATAGCCTGTAAAATCTAGCACGCTGAAGTTCATGTGCGCATTCCTTTTGTGTTGATTTAAGTTGTAATAGTTCCTATTAATCTTCATATTAATATTGATAGGCTATAGGGTGCATTTGGTTGAGTTTATTAACCAGCTAGCAAGCTCTGCAGGGTGGTGTTATTTCACAGATTTCAGCTCAAAGGCAATGCTCGATATTATTGACTTGGTTATTTGAAACGGTCATTTTACAAAGATGTTTCTTTTTCAAAGACAGTTATGCATCATAATCTAGCAGTTATTTTTTGTTTTATATGTTCATGTTTTCATATACCCGTTTTCATGTCACGTTTGTATTTGTCAACAACCATTTTCATAACAGTATTTTCATTATCTCAATGACGGATATCTCAATGCCGCTGCTGGTGTAATGGTGTAAGGGATTTTTTAGTACCAATTGAGCATCGTTTAAACACCAGTCTACCCGAGTATCGTTGCTGGCCATGTCCATCCCTTTATGAACACAGTGTGCCAATCTTCTGATGGCTACTTCCAGCAGGATAATGCACCATGTCATAAAGCTCAGATCATCTCAGACTGGTTTCCCGAACGTCAATGAGTTCACCAAACTCAAATGGCCTCCACAGTTCCCAGATCACAATCCAATAGAGCCGGTTTGGGATGTGGAGGAACGAATGTGCCGACAAATCTTCAGCAGCTGTGTGAAGCTATCATGACATTTTAGACCGAAATCTCTGAGCTTTCCAGCACCTTGAATCTACGCCATGAAGAATTAAGGCAGTTCTGAAGTCAAGTCAAGTCAAATCACCTTTATTTATACAGCGCTTTTCACAATGCTGATTGTTTCAAAAGCAGCTTCACAGTGTTAAAAGGGAAGTTATGCAACAGAATTTGATTCGGCTGTACAGCTGCTCTGGAGAAAACAGTGATGTCATCCAGCTCAGTTCAATTATCATATAGTGTCAATGCGGGCGGATCAGTAATATAGTTGAATATTTAGTTTCCCCAACTAAGCAAGCCAAAAGCCAAAGGCAACAGAGGCGACAGTGGCAAGGAACCCAAACTCCATCAGGTGACAGAATGGAGAAATGGAGAAACCAGGCTCAGTCGGGGTGCCAGTTCTCCTCTCGCCAATGAACTAACCGTGTATGATTATGATTCAGGCAACATTACAAGTCAGAAGTCATATTAGATTGGAATATTCTGAAGGCAAAAAGGGGTCCAAACTGGTACTAGTAAGGTATGCCTAATAAAGTGGCTGGTGAGTGTATATCAGTGAGGCAGGAAGTGAGATGAAAGCGAGCACTTAAAGAGACTCACGTCGTATCCGCGGAGCACAGCGAGGTGGAAGGAGAGCAGCTGTAGAGGGATAACGCTGAGGATTCCCTGCAGGCAGTCCAAACAGTGAGGCACTTTGATGGTGCGGCTGGAGCTGTTGATGGTCTCATTGTCCTCCTTATCACAGATTACGATTGGACGGCCCTACAACAGCAACATAATCATTATCCTCTTAAACAGCAAAAACTGCAGAGATAACTAGGTTTGTATGGAAATAGCAAGCTTTTTAACTAGATTCAATCTATTCTTTCTAAAGTCGCAGGCATACTAGACTTTGAACATGCAATACATTTGTGACCCTGGACCACAAAATAGGGGTTGAACAGATTAGTCGACTAATCGACTTTAATGCTCTGCAATGACGCTTTAAGCTTGACGTCGAGTAGTCCCTGGTCATGGCCTAAAGAGGGCACAACAGGATAAGTCCACTTTTATGCTCAGTATCCAAACAGATAAATTATCATAAATGCATACGCTACTCTGAGAGTGCTCCACGAGACAAGTGGGGATGCACGATATTGGATTTTTGCAGATATGTCGATATTTTTCAACTCATTTTGGCAGATGCCGATACCGATATTCATTTTTTTTCCCCCTTTGTTTGGAAACACCACCATTTTGAGCACCTTTTTCATTCGGGTTTCAGATTTCTGAGGTCTCCTTACTAAAAGGATACTTGTTAAAGATAAATACATGTTAATAAAGTTATTTTATATAATAATATTATATTAAAAACTCAGGTAAAAAGTAAATTTTCACCCCAGACATGCAGCTGTAACCTAAATATTTTATTTTTGGATTTAAAGTTTGTGCACATGAAGTGGGGGTGGCATGACATCAGTTGATGCTGTCTTTAGCTTCCAATAAAAAATTCTACAATTATTTTAGAGCTCCTTGGATTATTTTTTGGATTAAGTTATTTGTGTATTCTACTTTTAATTGTATTACTATAACAACAGCGCCCACACTACATATATATATAACATTCTACCAGGCGGGCACTAGGACCTGGAGGAGGCTTCTGCTGCTGAGGAGGCTGCTGCACGGACTAGAGCAAGGAGAGTCACTGTTGACGGTCGCGTATTCACAAATTCAAGGCAGCATTTAAAGGGATAGTTCACCCAAAAATGAAAATTCTGTCATCATTTACTCACCCTCAAGTTATTTCAAACCTGTATGAGTTTCTTTGTTCTGCTGAACACAAAAGAAGATGATTGTAAAAAAGCAGATAGAGCAACCATTGACTACCATAGTATTTTTGACCCTACTATGGTAGTTAATGGTTGCTCTCTCTCCTTGGTTACAAACATTCTTCTAAATATCTTATTTTGTGTTCAGCAGAACAAAGAAACTCATACAGGTTTGAAACAACTTGAGGGTGAGTAAATGATGACAGAATTTTAATTTTTGGGTGAACTATCCCTTTAAAAACGGTCAATATAAATCACCATACATGTATGTCAACAAGCAAAAACAAGCAAATACATTGCAAGTTCACTTCAAAAATGACTTCACTGCTGACATGATTTTATCGCTATAGCACTCCTTGCACACAAGAGTTATTGCAGGCATCAACATGTTATCATATCGCCAAGTAGTGGTGCAACGGATCACAAAACTCACGGTTCGGATCACACTACGGATCATAAGTCACGGATCAGAAAAAAAGGGGGAGGAGACTATTTTTATTTGCTTTCCATGTATTACATGAAAACTTTTGGTATTAAAATAACCTATATGGTTTATAGGTTAACAAGGAACTTTTGGTGTTAACAAAAATAAAACAAATAACCATCTGAATAAATCAAATTTGACTAAAAACAACCTGAGACGTGAAAATGGGCCTGAGGTTTTTTTTTTTTTTTTTAAGATTAGGATGTCAACATTCTCAGGGGAGAGAGTAGACCTCTCACTCTTGTCAGCATTGGAATTCTCTTTGTAGGCATATACACTATTTTATAGACATCATGTTTAAACGCACTACACTTAAACAACGTTTTATTGAATTCATTACTTTATATTTATATGGCCCAGTACCTACTTTAGATGTATATATTACGTTGCTCATGCAAGTTGCAAAACAGACAATTGACTATGTTAAAATAAACATTTTAAAGTAAAACTTACGCTAGACAAAAACCGACTGTCGTCTTTTCTTTCGTTTTTAAATCTTTTTACAAGAAATCCTGCAGGTCATAAAGAACTTTGTTTTTCCACCTCCAAGAAAGGACAGGTGCTCTCCATTATTTCTCCTTGTTTACTTAAAGGCCATTTTCCTTGCTTTACTCGAGGTAAAAAGCCATGTGTTGACTTTGAAACAGAGTAGACTTTACATTATTTGCATCTGTGGTGGAATTACTAGATTTTCGCATCGATACATGTTTGTTTTAATGCGGATGCGCTGTCACTTTAATTCAGCGCCAGCACATCCAAAAATAGACTGTGCGGAAACGATCGCAGCACAGCTGTATGGCTACGCGCTCCTGGAACGCACTGACGGACCGAAGCTGCGTGCAGTGTGAAAGCTGTATCCGTTAACAAGGGTACGGAAAAAATACGCACTGCAAAAGGAGTATGTGAAATGGGTGTCAGCAGGTGCCATTCTCGATGTATGCGCCACTTTCATAAGGCTTTCTCGTGCCACAGTGCCTACATACTGTTACAGTTTTGTCCACCACCCTTCCGTCATCATTATATTTTTACAGGGAAGCCAAAATGCTCCCATACACGCGATTTGAATGATGCGGGAGGCTTTTATAGTTCTACTACTTCTCCGCCAGCCACTGTTGACTGATTAACATGCCCTGTTCACGTGAACACATGTTTTTCTCGGAAACTCAGCATAGAGTTTAAAGGAACGAGATCACTTAAAAAGCAATATCGGCAGAAAAACTGTCTTTTAGTCTGCGATCGCTTCAGATTAATCCACAAGTTTAAAAAAAAAAAGCGCATTAAATCCACGGGTCACGTGCGTGCCGAACCATGGGTCGTGATCCGTACAACTGCGATCCGTTACACCCCTATTGGCAAGGCATATTGGTATAATTTTTTTCACATCAGCCGATGCCGATTTTTAAATTTTAAGCGTTTATCAGCCGATTCCAATGTCGTACCGATAATATCGTGCATCCCTATTGATTATACCATCTGGAAGCTCAATATTATCGGGTGAATGCACGTTTTAAACAGTTTATTGTACATGCAAGTTAATCGCTGTTCTAAACGTATGCGTGCTGCATTGTAACACACACACACACATACAGACAGTAGCTCGCATATCACGTGCAGATTGCGCGTACACCATTCAGTAGCGCAGAAATGTATTGTCAACACTGTTCTGTGATTAATCAATAAAATAGCTTAGAAACTGAAAGTTCTAGCATGTATTTATTAGTAACTAAAACCCACAGTTTCACTATTAGTAGAGAGACGCTGCCTGCCAGGTACAATTAATTCACACGCAATCGCTCTCTCAATGCATCCATATTGGCCTAGATATAATCTTTACTGTAACTTTATCTGTGTCTGATTTAGAATCTGTGAGAAATATAACGACCCAAATAAGCTGTTATGTAGGAGCAATAATCTTGTGGCCAGCGCTGTGTCATTTGCCATTTCTGTGCACAAGACAGCCTGCGTTTGAGTCTCAGCCCGAGGTTCAGGCTTATTTGTTCATTAATGACGTCATCAGCGAATCCGAAGTTGTTCAACCCCTACCACAAAACCAGTCATAAGTTAGGATATTAAGTACATTTCCTACTGTTTATTATTAAAATGTATTATTATTAGTAATATGCTTTGCTAAGGACTTCATTTGGACAACTTTAAAGGCGATTTCTCAATATTTCGATTTGTTTTGCACCATTCGTGAATCCAGATTTTTAATAGTTGTATATCTGCCACATATGGTCCTTTCCCAACAAACCATACATCAATGGAAAGCTTATTTATTCAGCTTATTAATCAACAATTTCAAAAAATGTACCCTTATGACTGGCTTTGTGGTCCAGGGTCACATATATCGTGAAATAAAATTACTCATATCATGATATAAGGTTTTGGTCATATTGCCCACCCCTAAATTCTAGTAATGATACATGTGCACATCTGAATGGCTCTTACCTGTCTTGCCACCACCTGCTGCAGTGCGTTTTGGCACTTGTTGTACGTGTGGTCTCTCATGATGATCATTATGACAGGCATGAGTTTGTCCACTAGAGCCAGCGGACCATGCTTCAGCTCTCCAGCCAAAATCCCCTCTGAATGCATGTACGTGATCTCCTTAATTTTCTAAATGACACAAACAAGAGAATGTTACCTTAGAAGAGTGACTAAACGGGAACTATTAAACAAAGCTTAAACAAAGACAAGACAAAACACAACTGTTGCATAATCATAATTAGGGAAAAAATAGCTGCTTCACACATCTTGGGTTCAAATGCACATTTTTGTGGTCAGAGTTGGCTAATGCCTCAATGACAGTTCAGTTTTCCTCATCCTCACTTCCAGTGTAAGTGGGGTTTTTTTCTTAACCAACACAGTCAAATTGCTTCCTCTGTTTATTTGTGGTTAAACTAAATGAGGCCAAACTCCTGGAAAATTCTAAAGTACATCAGTTAAGATTCTTATTTTCTTCCTTGTTCTTACTTCCCTGGTAAGGCTTAAATATACAGGTAATCATTCTTGAATGTGAGTATCAATCAGTGTAAATTACTCTCCAAACAGAACTAGAACTATTGACCCTCATGTCATTCCAAACCAACTGCCGAACATAAAAGAAGAATATTTAGAAGAATGTTGGAAAAATTTTCAAGTTTTGGTGACCATTAACTTGTTTGGAGGGGAAAAAATACATCTCAAAATATCTTAATTTGATGGTCATTTTCATAATGTAAACATTAAAAGATCACCAAAGTCCCTTTAAAGGAAAGTATGTTCACTCGGCGGCCATATTTGCAACGCCTCTGGGCAGCAATTTATATATCAATCATATTCTGCATTTTTGAAGAACATGCCCCCATTTTCCATTTGCACACTAACACAGCTGATCGCATGTGAACTGAACAAGCTCAAATTAAATTGGAGAGCTATGGTGGAGAAGAATAATGAAAAATGACTTAAATTGGGGTCTGTTCTTCCCACAATGCTATCATATGGCTTCAGGAGACTTGAAACAGTAGCAGGAGGGAAGTGAGTGATAGATGGGTGAAAAAGGTAGGAAGAGGGCATGTGGTCTAACCAAAGCTCCCTCCAGGCAGGTGGCGTAGTGGTAGCCTCGGCCCATGATGAGAACACTCTTCTGTTGATACAGCTCAGTTGCCAACTTCTGAATCTCATCGTCCAGACTCAACACCTCCTTGATCAGATCTAGAGAAAGAGAGAGACCGTGTAGCTTGTAAATTGTGCATGAATTTGTGCTTTTGCACATTCACACATTAAATAAAATATTTAGTATGGCAGAAATTAAGGTACCAATTACAGAAAATGTTTCCTCTATGTTGCATTAATGAAGCCTCAAAAATGTCTGGCGAACAAGCAAAAGACTTATTGAATCAGAACTAAATGAATATGCAGCATTTCAGCCGTCCATCCAAATGTCCATTGATTTTTTGTTGTTGTATGGAACAGATGCGGTCAGAAATCTTCTGTAAAATGATGTAGTGATGATTAATTCACAATTTCCGTAAACAGTACAGCTATAGCATGTTCATAGCAGCACATATGGAGGTTCACAGAGCATTTGATGTTTTAAAGGTGCACTATGTAACTTTTTCCGTCCGCTAGGGGTCGCCTATTCAAAACAAAGGCGTAGCTTGATGACGCCAAGTTTGAGCGCAGAATGTGGTCCCAAGTTTGAGCTTGGGATATGTGGTCTTCATTTATGCATTTTACATTTAAGCATTTGGCAGACGCTTTTATTCAAAGCGACTTACAGTGCCTGTATTACAGAGACAATCCCCCTTGCTCAAGGACACACTGGTGGCGACTGCTGGGATCAAACCTTCATCTTTTGATGACAGTTTCTACTTCATCTTTGTTGTCAACACTGACTTTATTAATAAACAATTATATACCCCTCCCAGTATATATTTAACTAATTGAATTAATATAAACATGCGATTAGTTGATTAATGGCTTAAATGAACAACTACTAGTCGACTAGAAAACTCTTTAGTCAGGGGCAGCCCTAGAAAATTGTCTTGTGCGACAAAAATACAAACAGTGCAAATAATTTTCACAAACTATATAATGAATATTTACATAAACAAAATGGAACTCTGCGTCAGTTATCTCCGTCAGAATTGGTTCCACCGGGACATTGTGTAGCAACTAGTTTGGAAACGTAAATTTCTATGCCTCGTCCAATGTGTACCGCTGTTTTATACTTGTTTTTTGGTTTGGTGTTATGCTTTGTCAGAGTGCTCTCATGCAAATCAGTTATTTTGTGTTTTTCATGCACACAAATACACACGCACGCAATTATTTTCACTTTGTTTGCGCTCAAATATCCAAAGAAACATGCTAATTGGTGGTCCAAAAGACCAAAACCTACAGTGTGTTTATTGGTTGAGTAGATGACAGTTTCTACCAATCTGGGAACGGGGGGTGGGAACATCAACAAACGTTCCCGTTTGGCTCAGAGAAACGAACCGCATTGGGGTTTTTTGACGAATCAATGCTGATCAAAACTTCAAAAACTACAGAGCCTCTGAATGTCCAACTGAGACAAATGTGATACCACTGAAAAGCTGGGAATCTCCTCTTTACAAGAATGTTTAAACATTTAAGAACAGCAGTTATTTACACGGTCTTTAAGGGTTAACTAATTTGCAAGAATCTTTCCAAACTGCTGCTCTACCATGACAGTAGCTGAACTTAAAACATATATAATACTTGCTGAAGCACCACTTATGGCAGGACTGAGCATATTTCAGAAGGCAACTATGTTCAGGTACTTGCATACATATGTTTTGGGCCAAAGACTGTAAATACAGTGACCAAAACATGCAAGCATTAATGACAAAATCAGCAGTTTTTAGCATGAATAGCAAGCTGGAGTGCAGGGGGAACTTTAGTAACTGGCTGCCAACACATTCCCGACCTCATTGGCTTGGAAGCAGAACGAAAAATCCACAGAGGGAGAGCGAAAGAACTGGAGAAAGGCGAGAAAGGGGGGCTGGGGCGCCCCAGCAGACACTTGTGGTCCAATAAAGACTTCCAACAGTGACTGAGAGAGCTGGCCGAGGCCATCTGCTCCTCCCTGCACACCAAACCGTGAACACACACACTTACATGCACACAGAGCTCTATGACATCAGCATCTAACCAATATAAATGCACACAGAGAGCATGTGTACAAAAAAGAGGTTTACAATTCATATTAGGGATGGGACGATTACCGGTTTCATGAATATTGATGATATTCATGATATAATCATAATATGAAATTTTCATACCGTCCCATCCCAAATTCATATATTGTGACTTATGACAACGATCACATTAGAAGCAATTCATGCAGAATTCAAGACAATTCTAAAGCGGAGTTTACCTGGCAGCACTTTGAGGCCTTGTATGATTTCTCGCCTTCGTGGCTGCACGGAGATTCTGTCATCACACATCAACAGGGCGAACATGATGAGAGCCACAAACTGACTTGTGTACGCCTGCAATAGACAAAACAAACAGCACAAAACTGAGTTCATATGAGCTAAAATCCAATTTGTTTGTTTGTATTGTATTGGGGGTCAATCCTATACTCTGACCCACAGTGGCTTGTAGTCCCTGAGACAGATCAGACATGCAATTATTTGTTTTATTTATTGAATAATCCACAATACCCATCACCCAACAAACAAACTATGTATTAGAGTTTCTGTGGAACTACCCCAAACTGCAACTACCAACCAGATGCAGAACCAAGTAGAGCTGCAACTAACGATTATTTTTTCTGTCGACTAATCTAACGATTATTTTTTCGATTAGTCGACTAATCTAACGATTATTTTTCCAGATTAATCTTATGATTCTTTTTTACTGATTATTGTATTTCAAAGCGGGTAGTGAATTTGTATATTATTTTAACATGAAATCAATGAATGATGACAATATTAATTGTATTTCAGGAAAGGTAGTGTACATAGTATGCCATTTTATAATGAAATAAATGAACACAAGAAGCTTTTTAAACATAATATATAATGATACTATTCATCATAAAATGTATACAGAGTAGGCCTAATTAGGAAAAGTTGTTTACTATAGGCTAGTAGTTGAGTATGATTTACTTATTGATTTGTGTCGATAGTAAACGAAAATGCACTTGTATTTATCTGCAAAAGGTTCACATACAGGAGCTTTCAGCATAGTTTTAATATAGTATAACTAGTCGTCTATTTTGAAGATACATGTGCATAAACAACGACTAAAGCTGCCAGAAGTTTTAGCCCAAACTTCAAAGACACATTTAAATGATTAAAGCTAGAGGCATAGGCTATCTTAACTTTAATGTTACTTTAATCATGTAAACTACCTATATACAGCATGTTTTATGCACATGTGTTTGGGACAGAGCGGAACCAGGTCGCATTAACAGGAGATATATGCAGCCCATAATAAATAAAAGCACGAGACGTACTGGGGTCGGAGAAGAACCCCGGAAAATGTGACCGTCTGTTGCAATACACGCGCCACGGTTCAGCTGCGCGAGAGAACACTGGAAGGGTTGCCAGGTTTACACAACAAAACCCACCCATTCGTTACTCAAAACTAGCCCAAAACAAGCCCAATCGCGTTTCGGGGAGGTTCTCTGGTAAACATCGCGTTCGGGGGGTTGAATATGTGTGTTTTTTTGCTTCAACCCGCGGACATGAGACACAGCCCGCGGCAACAGTGTAGAAGTAGCCCAATTCCGCGGAAAAAAGCGGACTTGGCAACACTGACTGCAGTGTGAAAGCTCCCGCTCTCAACGCGCACAGCTTCTGCTCTGCCTGCGCGCGCAGTGTGAAACCGGCGTTACAGAGCGAACAAAGCACAGTTTTACTCGGCTTCTGTTTAAAGTACTCCCACACTTTTGAATGTCGCGGTCTGGCTTTATATGATAAATGATCATTTTCACTATGCCCGGGAGCAGAAGCTGCCATTATTCTAGATCTTCTGTTCCATTCTAGAACGTAAATAATGTGCCGCCGACGCGTCGACGCATTTCACGCACGTCGACGTATTTTCGTAGTCGACGTCATCGACGACGTCGACGCGTCGTTGCAGCCCTAGAACCAAGCACTAATTACAGTACCATAGCAGCATTTACACATCAGCAAGATAAGACTGTTGTATGACCCAAAAGGATTTTTGAACAGTGAGCTCCTTGAATTAATGAATTGTAGAGCTTCGCTCTCACTTCATTTTCTCTGAAATGGACAAAAACCTTTTAATCCTATACATTCTATATATAACCATGTTTATACATCTCCCATCTCATGATCAGTTCAGTTCAGTTTATTTCTAAAGCACATTTAATATCAGCAACAAGGCTGACCAAAGTGCTGTACAGATAACAGATAAAAGGAAGCAGAGAAGAACAAAACAAGACATTACAATGTATTAAAAGCCATCGAAAAGAGATGTTTTAAGACTAGATATGAATGCAGATAAGGTAGAAGGAGCCTTAATGTGGTTTGGAAGACTGTTCCATAAAGTGGGACCAGCCACAGAAAAAGCTCTATTACCCTGGCACTTTAAGCAAGTTCTTGGAATTTTGAGCAAGTTTTGATTTTCAGATCCATTTATATAATTTTGCCTATATATTAGTTCAAACACTTTTGAATGAATGCTTTAGAATTGCATACTGTAGTTAAATATCAAATAAATTGTATGTTTGGTATCTATGAGCTGAACTTTTAATTCCCTATACAATTGATTATTTACATTATATTTTGCTGCTTTGATTACATTAGTATTATGGAATCTTCAATTTTTTTCTCTTAACACCCAGGCCAATTTCATATACAACACACCTTGCTAGAAGACAAAAGTTTGTAAACTAACTTTCCCTCCAAAAGTGCAACTCCTTATTGGCTCGATAATCTGCATCAGGACTGTATGTTAGACCCACAAAGTAGTTGGACACAGAAGCCACACTTTAAAAAAAAAAGTATACATATCATGGCATTGAATAGCTAAATATGAACCAAGAGGCATCATATAAACTTGTGGTTACTTAGCTAGGACTCAAGCTGTGAACTTAAGGACATTCATCCACTAAAAATCACCCACTCGTCAATGCATGCCATTGAAATAATGTCTTAGCAAAGTGAAGTTAGTTCATATAATACGATGCATGTAATGCAATGACATTCAGGTGGGTGTTTACACTTTACACAACACCATTTTCAATTAAAAACTGAAAAAATTATGTTTTGGGTGTTAATTTACACAACAATGTTGTTTTAGGGGCCTGAAAACGCAAACTTTTGAAAACATACACATTGTCGTCATGTTAACGTACCCTCAGACATTGGCTTGAGTTAGAGCCATGTGCGGGGCAGATTTTTCAGTCCCGCTCCCGCAGGATTCTGTCCCGTTCCCACAAAAATATACGTTACCTTCTCCAGCTCTTGCCCGCAATATTCATGTTTTGTCTTGCTCCTGTCCGCAAAAGCCAGCATAAAAGTATAAAGAGATTTTTTTCTGTATGTCCATGAAACAGTTTTAAGTCATTTAATATAAAAGCAAGTGCGTACATGGTTTGGCGTGGCAGAATGCGCGTAAAGTGCCCTCCCTTAATACTTCCTAAAAAGCCATCATCTCAGTTCATCGCAATCTCACAAAGCTCCGTTATCAATGAAGCTGACTGCCCAATGAATCTTTCATAATGTCTACACTTTCTTTGTTATAATCAGAGGATTTGCCAGCATACCAGAATTCAGCACCGAGCAAAAACTCAAGATGTTTTGAGCCATGAGTGGATTCGGTCTTAAATGCATCTGATTGGCCATTGCATTCTAGAAATCAACACATAGGTGTTGACTCCTGCGAATAGTTAGTCTAGAAATCTAGACACATCCTAGTGGCAGCAAATGTAATATGCAGCCATGATCGTCTAGAAACTCTCCGTTGGCTTGCAAACTTGAAAAACCAAATTCTAGTCAGGCCAATTCACATCGTGTATAGTCGGTGGGCGGGCTTAACACAATGACGGCAGAGTTGTGACGGTTCCGCGTGAATTCCCTGCTACTTCCCTGCTAACAAAGAACGGCACTGAAGTCATTCTTAAAAAAGGAAGATGTGTTCGGAGTTTTGCCGACCGGATATGGCAAAAGTTTAATCTATCAACTAGCTGGTGGGAAAACACATGGGACTCGCTTGTGATTGTTGTCTCACCACTGATAGCGCTCTGGTTGGTTGTAGTGCTATCCTATTGCATGCAGAGGGAATTTGAAAGAAAACCATTTATCCTGCCCCTCGGATTGAGCCCTGCCAATGGTGTGTTCCCTGCCAGGCTAGCGAATAGTTTTATTCTCCTGCAACCTGCACACACACAAATACCTTACTGCCCGTGCCCACACTCGGCCATCCAATCTAGTCCCGCACGGCACTCTATTTTGTTTGGTCTCTAGATTGAGTGTCCCAATATGCATATTTGATCTACAGGGTCTCCATCTATTAGAACTCTATGATCCACATTCTACACCTGTTCAAATGATAAAGCGAGAGAACTTGGGTTGCCAAATACACTATATTGTATTTCAGCATAAGATGTGTCATAAAAAATATAAAGAAAAAAGATAATCAAAACCATTTTGGTTGAATGATTTGCCAAATAAGACCAGGGAAAAGAGAACTGAAAGGTGAACATTCTATCAGCTTTTTATTTTTCTTTCCGTCCCCATCTCTCACATGCGCCTTTTATCCCCAAAGCCTCTGTGGTTGTAAATCACTTTAACAGCATTCCTCAATGCATACGTTGTCACATTACATGTCTAACTGTAATCCAGCGCTATGCCATCATCTTTCAGTGCATATCAAAGCCACTCTCAGTCAAATGTGAAGCACATTTATTAAGCATTCAGGACCTCTGACAACATGCTCTGGCTCAATTAAGGTTCTGTGAGTTCACGCAAGATTCTTGCAGTGACGGTAGAGGAGCCATGGACAATACACCCACCCTGACAAATCACTAACACATGAGAGCTGATCAATGGACATTACTGTGTTACTTATTATTTGCAGATGCTTTTCATTTGTGAAGGTTCACTACCTGCAGGGACAGGGCTCCAGTGGCAATCCGAGGTTAAGTAGCTTGGTCAAAGGTGTGATAGTAATTAGGTTTGACAGAATATGATCTTGGTAAGCCGATAGATCTCAGTAAACCAGCAACCTTTTTGTCTTCAACCAATTTACCAGAGCCCCAATGCATATTAATCAAACCCTCTGCATGTTTTGTTGAAATTAACAAAGCCAAACCTGCAAACCTGAAGATACATGTAAAACAAAAAAGAGGCAAACTCAACTTGAAACTTGTCATTTTGTTTGATCCCAATTGACTACTTTGCAGTGGACAGTGGTCTACTACCCTCCAGTCTATGCAACATTGAGTCACCAATGCATAGTCTTGCTGGCCGACTACAAAGACTGAGAGCCCCATTTGGGATCAAATCATGGTGTAAAAGTTCGTTTTTCCCCAGTTGGCTACAATGCAAACAAACCTTCTGGCAATTATAATAAGGTGTAATACTTGAACACTAAAATTAAACTTCCAGTTTGAAAGTGTATATTTGTTGTCTGTTCATTCAGGTCAGCGGAAGCTGAAAGCAAAGAGGGATAACAGGAGATAGAAGTAGCATGGGACTTCCGCAATTACAACTACAACGCAGAGCTCCAGACTGCAACCAAATGTCAGAGATCTCACTGGTGCCGCCACCACGTTGTCCAATTGATAAGAGCTGACATTTCTGTTGTATATGAGAAACTTCAAACGTTTACTCATGAGCCGATCTTTGATCACATGACACCGTAATTGTAACACATACAAGTGTCAAAACACTTCAAAAAGGTGATTCGCTTCATTTTGATCGCTAGATATCAATGTTCATACCCAAACTATAAACTTTTATCCCAGTACACATTTATTCCCTGCTATTTAAATTTTTGTAACACATAAATAACGAAATGTGTGGTCCAAGACCATGAAGCTGTTTATCTGTACATAGCGGGATACTGTACGTAGCGTAAGCTTTAACGTAAAGAGAGCCTTCACATCGGAAGCATGACAGTTGACTTACCTCCAGTCTCTCGTTCATTAACATGGGCCGCAACAAATTACACGCTGCTTACGCTCTGCTGACACTTGTGACGTGAAACAGCCATGGTAATAGACAGCGGAATCGTTGTCATTTAGAAATAAGATCGTGTGGGCGTTTGAATCAAGATCGCAATCTTTCAACGATTAATCGTGCAGCTCTAGAACAAGTTATAGAAGGCTCTTCAATCCACAAATCCCCAACATTCACCATTGATTTAAGTCAAAGCTCTTAACTATTATGTAATATTATATCTAAATATTAAATGCTATTTTTAATGGGATGACCAAAAGCGTTATTTGTTCATCCTTCAAAGATTGTCCCCATTTGTAAAACTAAAAGTTTCAAGATGTTAAAAAAATAACACTTGTTGACACCATGGGTGCAGCGACGCAATGATCTTACACAGCGCCTGAAAATAGGCTTACTTCTGTCAACATAACCAACGTGATAACCTGCTTGCACAGAGAGCGTGCTGGGGACTATTTTCAGCCGCTGTAATATCATTGCACCGCTGCACCCATTGTACGGCACAAAGTTCCTGGATTACTACGCAGGAATGGGAGTATAGTTCCTAGCCATATCGGTCTAGAAAATCGCAACTTTTCATATTCCGTCGGTCTTAGTACACAATGTAACTATACACATCACAACGTAACTATACACAACACAACATGTAAATTGGCAAATGTTGGCATCATTTTGTCACTTATTGAGCAGTAGGCTAGCTGGAGCCGTTTACCTCCAGTCTTTGTGCTAAGCTAGGCTAGCGGTGGGTGCATCAGATGTATGGCAGCGGTATGGCACGCACGGAGATGAGAATGGTATGTATGGACTTCCAATGGGAGTGAAGGAGGTAATCCGCCAATTACTGATACAGTTGGATACCATTGCAAAAGTTCCAGTTCTACTTAATTAAGCAGAAAAGTGGCCTAATGGGAGAGGGAGGACTGCAATTACAGCAAAATCAGGCAAACCAAGCAATACGTCACATCTACATCAAATACAGTGGCTCACAGGATGGGCTGGCCATGAGCTAACAGGCTGTAAACTGTGCTGCAACTGGTGTAAATTGGTATAAGAGTAAAAAACAGTTGGAGGTTATCTGTTGCCTGACTGGGAAAAAAGATGACTGCAAAGGCGTTTGAACGGCAGCTTAACGTTCCATGTTTTGAAAATGGTCAAAAGAGTCAGGAAAAAAATAACTGAAAAGAGAAACTCCAATTTCTCAGTCAGCAGAGAGCTGTCTTCTCCCCCAAACTTAAACCTCCCAATTTTGCTGTTGCAATCCAAATTATTACAGCTGAAATCTGGAAACCCAGGAGCGCAACAGTCCAAGTAGTTGTGGGTGTGGGTTTAGAGGTTCCCCTGAGGGACTGCTCTGGTGCTGTGTAAACATGGGTGGATAGAGAGCAATTCAACAATTCTCAAAGGTCCTGACATTTTAAAATGTGGTTTAAGGGTAATTTAGACAAGCAAGAAGGCCATATAACTTTCATCTTAAGAGAGCATGATTGTGCATGTTTGGTGGGTGTTATTATGTAAAAACACCTGTGCTGACAGTTAATGCCCCTGATCTGGAAAAACATGAATCTGGAACCAAAAGGTAGGAGGATAAAAGAACAACAGATGGATGGATTTCTACTTTCATTGTTAGATGCGAAAGTCAGAGTGTCCTTCTCTATGTAATGAGAGTTCCAGTAGGGAAACAGCTTCCATAATGATCATGGCGTTTCTTAAAGGGCATATTGCAGGTTAGAGACTCCAGTGAGTCAATGTATAGAAAAATAATGTAGGAACTAGATTTTCTTTAAAATATACTTTAAAATACATTATTAAGGCTTTTGGAGTCGTTTTTGTGAGAAAATTTTACTTCCGCATCTAAAAATACCAAAACCGGACGTGACATAACGAGAGGGAGTGCGGTGAATTTCAATGATAGGAAAACAATGGATCGCAATGACAGCTCGGACGCTGAGGACATTATAAATGTTTATTAATACTCATATGGCAGACCACAGCCATACAATTATGACACACAATTAGGGACAGACCAGGATTAGACAGAACAACGATTACAGGAGACAGATTGAGTATTTATGTGAGGAGAAACAGTGGAGAACAGCGGCAGGTGTCTCGGAGAGAGACCAGTGTTAGCACAAAGCTAGCTAACGATATGATCACTGTGCTCAGATCACAACACTGTACTGATTATTATCATGTATCAGGCAATAGCAAAGCTGGTAACGTTGTCATCTAGTAAGTTATTGATTTACTTACCAATAACAGAAACTTATAGGCTTTGACCATCAGGAAAAGTCACACTCGTTATTATCCGTCCACACTAAACGTTATGTGATATAACGTTATCGGTTTCTCATCACGACTGATTTGGTAACTTACAAGACTCACGCCACGGTGCACAGTTCACGTTTTCTCCGAGCTACATCTCTGGCGGATCCGGGACCGTCACATCTCCCGCCGGCCGCCGAACCACAGACAGTAACGTTGTGTTTTATGTTTATCCTTTATTCATTAATTCTGTATTATGGGTTTATTTCGTGCCGATTCACCGCTAGTGTGAGGATGTATATGACGTTATGAGTATGCATTTGAGTGAACTTGAATGTGCATACATGGCATGAATAAAATATCACATAATTCAGAACTTTTTTTCGAAAAAGTGTGAGACTGTATTCATTTGTGTTAATGCACATACTTTGTATTCATTAATGTAAACACGACGGCAAAGAAGCATCGCGTGTGGATGTTTATTCATCCTTTAGGTACACACTGGCTGCGTGACACGAGCTGCACCGAAAGCGCGAGCTAGAAATAGAACCGATGCGACACGCAAGAGTGCTGGAATAAATGACATTTTTATGTGTGAAAGTCTCTAGGTTTTGACATAAATGCAGATATAATTGTAATTAAAAATGTATATAATATAGATTTTCAGATATTGCACCTGCCAATGCAGAACAAAATATTTTGTAGCCTATTCGGCCGTCAATACTGCCGAGTGCTGACGTTGTCTTTGCTGTATCAGTAGGCTATATATTTATATAAATGTTTATTTATATATTTTATGTTTAACATGAAGTATAGGCCTTCCACTACGTCACCTAGCAGCAGCAGCGCCGCGTCAGACACGCTTCTGGTGTGCAAAGACACAGAAAACGCCACGCAGCTGAAACGCAACAGAAACGCCACGCGTGCAGTGTGTAGCCGGTGTACAGATAGAAAACGCCACGCTCACGTCACGCAGCCAGTGTGTAGTCGGCCTTACATGAGTATAACAATGTTTGACTCCATCGTATCGCCGGGATGATAATCCTCCGGTCTAAAGCACTATACACACCACCGTGTATTTTGAAGAAGATGCGCGAAGGGAAGTCCCGTTTCTTCATCTGCACAAATGCGGCACCATGCAGAATTCCTAACTTTTTTTTTTTAGGAAACCTGTGGACTCGATGCTCTGACAGGCTGGATAATAATTTACCATGACAATGATAAATTGGAATAGAAAAACTACCGAAAATACACAGACTCTACTGAATACCAACCTATTCTGCACTGAGCCAACGCAGAGCTCGGCGAACCACTCCCTCTCGTGACGTAATATGACGCGATGTTGAAAAAAAGTTTTTTTTCCAAGCGGCCAACAAAATGGCCACTTTATCTACTAAATTTGTGCTCTTATGTCTTTTTAAAACATTTTAAATCCTGCACTACCTTTTCATATGGTATTTTCATACAAGGTTATATATTAATCTCGAAAAAAATTTAACCTGCAATATGCCCTTTAATCCCTCCAATGGGAATTCATTTGAGACTCTTGAGAAATTATTACGATGACAATGCACCACAGGAAAGAGACCACCATTTTACAGCGCAACAAAAGCCGCTTTTCCACCATCAGGCCAAACCCTTCTCATTGCTTAACCATTCAATTCTGTGCCAGCCCAGACAGTACGGATATTGTTTTCCACTGAGGAGCTGATAACAGAGTTCATTGGAATGCAATACAAACCGTTGTCTTGGTACCGCAAGAATTTACAGACGATAAGAGATGTAAATAGCGACCATGTTATGGTGGGAGATCAGATATTTCTTTTAATTGTATTATTATTATTAACAACTTGCGCTAACTTCCCTCAAATAGCAGGCTTGTCCAGCTACAGAGAAACTGGCAGCCAGGCAAAAGACAAGTGACCAATCCTGAGTGGTGACGTCCTTATACGCATTCTACCAGCAGAATTCCAGGCAGAGAGCGGTTTGTAATCGTTCTGTGCCAAACCAAGCTTAGATGGAACTTAATACGTGGAACCGTACCTTACTGCTCTTAGAACCATTTGGCCTGGCGGTGGAAAAATGGATAAGTGTCAAATTCATATTCATGGAATTTGAAAAATATGTAAATACAGTAACACAACACAATCTTAACCGGGGCCAGTGCAATTGAATTCAGGTAACTTTACTCCGTAATTTTTCACCGTACACTGGCATCATGAACCTTTTACCAGGACAGACACACCCAGGAAGAACTTGAGGTGCCTTGCTCAAGGACATAGAGGTGAATAGTTTATGGATCACTTCTTGATAGTAGCAACAACCTGACCAGGTTTTTACTTTAAAATCCCTACATGACTGTATGGTTATCGTTAACATAACCAGGAATCTTGGATCTGCAAAAGTGGGCATCAATGCCAGAATGGACCTAAATGAGATTTTGCAGTTGACAGTGCAGGATGAACAAAAACTAAGACCATTTTTTTGGGAGTAATATGAAGATGAAAAAAGGGTCAATTTTGATTTCATACTAACTTTAATATGACCTAATGAACAATCTGTTATTTGATATCTGCATATATTCACTGCTATGTGACTATAAATCCACATTTTTATGGTGGGAAGGGGGTTCTTTTACAACTATGTAACACACCTGGTCATTAACAAGCTTTGGGAGTTTCTTAAATCGCAACCTCATCATAATTATTTTTGAAAACAGAAACAAATAAACCAGCGATGGGGGTTTGATTCACAACTTTAGAGAGCTGTGTTTCATTTGAAACCTGGAACTCATCCGAGGGAGCCTGTAACATATTGTTTAATCTCATTGAAAATGACGTGCCCAGAAAGTGGACCTAAATACCAGTGCAGGATTTTGGCAGATGTCCTGGCTCCTCACCCTCATTATTTCACTCAGATACTTATATGAGCAATTATATCACCTAATTCAGACTGCAGGCACCCATGTTTCTATCCTAATGAAGCTCTGTCATAAATCAGTTGGACCTCTCGTCTTTCTTGAATGACACATGTTAACAGTGAAAAATGACAATCATCTTTCTTTTAAGAAGGGTGAAAGAGAGTAGGGGTAGAGAACGGTTGGAGCAGCAAGAATATGAAAATTGCAGTCTTCTATGTAGTCATATTTCTTGTCTCCATTTTAATCTCTCTTATCCAGCTAAATCCAGCTGCTCCTCAGACTCATGATTCCAAAAAGTTTTTTTCTTTTCACATATTTGTTGTGACTTCATTAGACTTGTATGCAGCTGCCAAAGCTATGGAATAGTGGTTAAAACAAATGCTCCAGGACCTATTGAGCTGTAGTCCTCATGCAGGAGTCGGGTTTGAATCTTGAATTTGGCTTGTCATGTAACAGTGGTTCAGGATGGCATGGGACACTCAAATTTTCTAGTTCTCAATTCTTATCAATTTGTCACATTGAAATCAGAAATGTTCAACTCAACTATCTCTGTTAAAGGTGCATTCAGTAGTTTTTTAGCTAGTGTTAAACTAAAATCACTGGCTTCCGGTAAAGGCCGTATGCGAGTCGATTTCCGGTGGAAGAGTGACCTCTGACCCGACGCATGGCGTATTTGACGAATGCGGAAGCACAGAGGATGGAGCAAAACAAAACACCGGTCATTAATTAGAAGTCTTTAACGAGTATTTCTAAAGAGAAATATGGGAGGAGCTTGAGTTTCTTGCCCAGCTCTATTTGTTTGAACCGCGAGAGGCGTCTACTCTCACATGAGCTTTCGCTGCTCCTAAATCCTACGTACCATTCACTCCGTTTACAAAGCTTGGAAGCTAGGATATTTTTTAATATAACTCTGTGTTTGGCTGAAAGAAGAAAGTCATATACACCTAGGATGGCTTGAGGGTGAGTAAATTATGGGATAATTTTTGGGTGAACTAACCCTTGAGATCAATATTGGTTCATAAAAATGAGAATCGATTAAAAATCGAGAAATTGATAATTTTTTACAGCCCTACTGCAGCATATTGAACATATTGGTTTCTTGAACAGGTAATCTGGCTATGGGATAGCTGCAGGTAATGGACCAATTCAAAACACATAATGAGGGTTGCCATGTGGGCTGTTCACTTGGTAATACAAAGTGAATGGTTAAAATAATCTGTTGTACTGAGCATGGGATGCTAGCAAATTGGTGGAAATGGGTGAAAGAATGGTACGAATTATGAGGGTGTTTGTAGGGGGGTCCGACATCCCTAATAAAGGCTTAAAATACTTAAGTTTTAATCCTACATGCTACATATGGAACATTTCAACACCATTTTAAAACAGTATTTCAGTAACCCAAAAAGTTAAAGGGTAACTTCAGTGATTTAGCATTAAGCTTTGTATTTAAACTGGGTCATTTCTGTAGTAGAAATGTGAAATTATTTTTGAATTTGGTGCCTTCTAGACTGAGAAAAGACATGTGGATGAAAGACAACAACTCCCAGAATGTACTTGCTTCGCTGCCCTACGAGGCCACTCCGTACACCGTCGTTTTGATCTTCATAGTAATACAATCATTTCATTCAGTTAGAGAATAAACACTAAACACTACAATTAAAAACTGAACGTGTCTTTTCAATAAAGTGTGAGTGAGCCGAACGAAAGTCACGGCACAGACGCAGCAGTGTCAGATTTCATTCCTCACGTAGAGCTGAGCAGAGCTGAGGTAAGCGCCAGTCTGGCACGTTTTCAGATCGCATATGGAAGCTAAACTATCACAGGAATTCATTGAAAAGTTGAAACACTCACTTTACTCAGCACCGCGCTCCGTTATTATGATTGTCCGTGCGGCCGTCTGTGTCTTACATACTGTGCGTGAGATCTCTCCCCTTTGGGCGGGTTGATAACATGCGGAACAGCTCCATCTAGTGGCTGTAGTCTTTAGCCTCTGGCCAAAAAATCCTCCGATGACTCAATATTACGATATTTCTATCGGAGGAATTTTTCCAAAAATAAAATGCATAATTCTCTCGTCTCAGGGGATGAGGGGGGAAAGAACCATAATTTGAATATACTACCAGGTTTCTACTGATACAAAGCCTAATGCTAAATCACTGAAGTTACCCTTTAAGATTACAAGAAAGAGTGTGTATTTGTACCTAAGAGCAACATGGCAACTGTTGGCTGCTTGAGCATTAGTATCAGTATCAGATGGTACACAAACAAAAACAGAACTATCATTATTTATGACTGTATATATAGCAGTACCCACCTTGGTGCTAGCCACACCAATTTCTGGGCCAGCGTTGATGTGAACGCCACAGTCCGTTTCTCTGGAGATGGAGCTGCCCACAGTGTTGGTGATGCCGACCGTCAGAGCGCCTCTCTCCTTACAGTAGCGCAGAGCCAAAAGGCTGTCTGCCGTCTCTCCTGAACACACACATCAGAGTTCAGATGCCTGCCTTTTCTCAAAAACACAATACACACACACACATACACACACAAAGCTAACCTGACTGACTGATGAAAAAGCACACATCATCTCGGAAGACAGGCGTGTTTCGATCCAGGAAATCACTGGCCAGCTCCACCATGACAGGAAGTTCAGTCAGTTCTTCCAGTACCTGACGAGTCTAAGCAGGAAACAGAACCAGCAAGAATTATGTCCTAATCAGACATGACAATAAAATGAAAATATTTGTCATATCATATCATTTTTAAAACAATTTTATTTGGCTTTAATCTTTTGACTTAAATCACAGCCTTTTTTTCATTATAATTTTCCATTCTTTTTTGGTGAAATTTCACAAGCACAAGGGTTTATTCCACATCATTAAATAAACCGACATCATGATTTCTATTGAAATGATTGGATTTCTCCCACAAAAATTAGTCGAACAACAGTAAATGAGACTTTGTAAATTCCCTCTTTGCATGTAAAATTAGTAAAAGTAGGTCCAATATTCTGTGCTTCCCCATCTTTCAAAAGCAGTCCATCTACATAACATTATACTGTTTTTGCAGTTTAGTGTCAGTTGATGATCTTTTCAAAATGAAATGTTTTGAAAAAGCTACACAAAATGTTTCATAGCACACTGAATCGATTTCTCCTAATATGGCCCTATTTTAAAGCTGGACTTAAACTTGTACATGTCTCTGTGGCCCCTTCCCACCTGACATTAACATGCGTTTCATATCCGGACAGTCTTCAGCTGGATTGCGTTGTCACCTTGGATTCCAAGTCTCCAATGTGATCGGATTCAAATATTTCAAAATGATTTCTGTCTTATGACAGGCAATAAATAAGAAATGTAGTCTATTTCGTTTTCCCATTTAGAAGCGGTCTGTGAAGATTCAGCAAAGATGGAAAAATCAAGCACAGAGAAAGGCATACGCTATAAGACTTTTTCATATAAAGGTTTACGGCCTTTGTTTAACAATTTGGACAAATAATTTATTAGCCAGTAATGTTAAACAAAGAAATTGAATAAAGATGGAGAAAGGCGGAGAGTCTAGATGAAACCGTACTGTTCCGGACACAGTTAATCTTAAATCTGTTGACGCATCTATAATATGGTTTGTTGACAATAACAACATTTTTGAATAAACATAAAACAAGACAGTCTCGCTAACGTACGTTTCTGTCGATGGATCCACATGCTGGCTCCCCAATAATACATTACAGCACCGATAATCAATATCATCATGCGTCGAGACAAAATCATCAAATCGTGGATAAAACCATCAATCTTTGTAAACTCTATCGTATGCTCGAAACATGACCAGTCATGGACGCCGTCATCACCCGGGTGATGATAATGCGCGAGCGCAGGTGAGACCTGAACAGCACACGTTGCTATCTGTGTTCAAACTAAACTCATTTAAGCCTTGCCAATTTAAACATTCAGGAGCCAAAAGATATGAATGAGAACTCCGAAACGCGTACACTCAGACAGCGCATAAATTCACAAAAAGTTATCTTTCAACTCAAACTCTTGCGATTGAATGGACAAATTCACGTCATGTCAACATGACCGTCTTGGCGAGTATCCTAGAAGACATAGTCTGTTATGCCTTAAGTGAATTTATACAGTTGCGAAAGACAACGCATGTGTACAGTATCAGTATTTTGGATTTGTGCATTATGTCTTAAAGTGACAGCAGCCTTTACTGCAGTCTGTTTTTTTTAATGTTATTCAAACAACAAAAGAAGAGGAAATCACGCACTGCTCTTGATTGAATATTTTTTGTAACTTTAATAAGGATTAATCTTTAATTTAATAGTCAAAAATACGCTATTTTATTTCATATTTGATTAACTGTTAGACCTACCTGAAAAACACATTTTATTTGTATCTTTGCTCTATTGTATTTATTTGCGCTTTTGCTTGCGGTTTGATTCTTTGTTCTTATTTTCTTTCTTTTTTTGACAGTAGTCCTTTTTTCCCTGAACATAGCACATGCCCAACCGTACAGAAAACGTGAACCTAAAACCATGATACAAACTGAACCGTGAGCAATTTACCGTTACACCCCTAATATTGACATTTCAGCCATTGGCGATATATTGGTTGCTCAAATCAAAGGTTTTCATGTACGAATTAGCATGTACAACTGTGTTGAATGTTGTTAGAATCTGTCCCCGACCAGCTCCAAACGTGGTGTCACAATTTGTCTTCAGTTCGAGATCCATTTGCTGGACAACCCAACGTAATGTCAGGTGTGAAGTGGGCATGAGTTTGTTTGTTTAGTGATGTACATACTGCAACTCCAGCATGGTAACTGGTCCCACAGGCGATCATGATGAGCCTTCGACATCTCTGGATCTCTTTAATGTGGTCTTTCAGCCCTCCCAAGGTCACTGCACGCACAAACACACACGTTAAGAAAATCCAGTATACAAGTAGAAAATCCAAGAAAAATCAGCTATTTCCAGTAAACTTGCTACTAATCATTCTACTGAAATCTGACTCGAATCAGTCTCGAGTTAAGGACAATAATGCATTTTATTTTAAGTGTAAATATCTTAACATTAACATTTATATAAACATCTTAGTGTTATCTGGTAAATGTTTGGAACTATCGTTCCAGTTAAATCCATGTAATTCTTTCTAAGGAACTGTAAGTTCCCATGTAACTGTAAAGACCCATGTCTGGTCCGGAAATGAATCACTAATCTGAGCACAGCTGGGCTCACCTGTGTTGTTCTCAAAGTTAACTCTTCCTCTCATGGTGTTGACCACTGACTCTGGCTGCTCAAAGATCTCCTTCTGCATGAAAGAACTGAAGTTTCCTGTTTTTAAAAGAAGAACAAGAGTGATGTTAGCAAGTGGTAAAGTACATCAGAATAGGTTTATTGTGGTGAAGCATGAAATGGAGCTCATTTGGTTGTGTTGAGTGAATTAAGTCATATTTGAGGAAATGTCATCTGGAACTGATCTAGTCTTAAATAGCATCCAGGAAGCATTATAAGCAATGACTGAAAAATCATTATCATAAATAGCAGATTACAGACAGTCTCTTTGACAGGATTAAGAGATTTAAGCCACTGACACCAGTCAAAACCAAAGCCCATCATTTTCTGCTTAATTACAAACTCTTCATTAATTATTTTCTCACAAAATCACTGAGAAAACATCAGGAATGCGAGAATAACTTGGAGGGAATGCTATATCCCGAATTTAGGTCATGAGAATTGTTTTTTTTTTTCAAAATAGGTCAGATGAAATGTAAGGGGGTGAGAAGAAATTGGGGAATGAGTAGATGGAGGAGGAGCAAAAAAGGAGGAGAAATGCAAAGCAGTGCACATTTGAAGCGATGCACTCCCCTCTGGTGGACGGAGAGCAAGTTGCACATTTTGTTCTCTGATACACAGCTACTCCACAAACTCAATCATAATCTCTGACTCCACACAGTCAGTCAGAATACTCAACTGCAATGTCACTTCCAGAAGTCAACTAAGGGATATTTTCATTTTTGGGTGAACTAACCGTTTAATACAAGTGCACAAGACATGAATGACCCATTTCCAGACATTTCTGAAATGCATTTGATTAATATTTTTAAATAATATTAAATTTTAAATAAATTAAAGATCCATCTTTGACTGTTAACGAATTTCAGGTGTAAGGCCATTTTAAGTTTTATCCCCCCCCCCCAAATTCTGTTTAAGATTCAATTTTTTCTGGATTCCATTTTAATGTTTTGATTCTCAACATTTTGCAGTATAACAATGGCATACTTTTTGGTTTTATAAACATAAGAGTTAGAAATCTGACACAATCAATTCAAAGAGCAAGAAAGAAAAGTGCAATGAAACAAAGACCTCTGCCAAAAATCTGCAATATATTACATCAAAAAGATGCAGAGAGAAATGAAGCACCTCCTACAGCTCATTTACCTTAAACAACAGTAACTAAAATGATTAAATGTTCCTGTAATGGGAATTAGTTCATGTAATGGAAAATGCTAGATTTCAGCCATTACATTTTTTCAGATTGTTTGTTTCAGTACAACATGCGATAGTGGTACCAAAAGCCAAGTTGTCATAAGAAGCTGGTGTGTTGCCTGAGGTCATGGCACAAATCAATGTTTGAGCACATGCTTTTGGTGAGTTATTGTTATTAGTTGCCCTCTTTGACTCGATTTATAGGCAGTCATTTCTCTCTTAAAGTTTCATATGGCAGGAATAAATTAAAAAAGCTGCATTTTGTTTGTCCTTAAACATAATGAAAACATGTTTTAGCCCTGCAATCTTAATGTGGGTCACACAGGGTGTGGTTGGTTCAAATCCAATCATCTGTGTATTTCTCCCATGACAGTTCTGTAAAACCAGTTTAATCACGTCTTCAATTTCTAAAAAAAAAACATCACTCAATCATGTCAGAGGAGTAACCTCAGACTTTACAGGGGAAATATGATCAACAAAAATGAATGCTTCAAACATAGCAAATAATTAGCATAAAACAGAGAGATTGCATGTGTGCATGTCAATTTCTGATTATTCTCATTTAACCAGACTGTTGACTATCAGCCAACATGCAACTGACAATGTGCAAATAATAATAATACATTCTCTTTCACGCCTTGAGCTTGAATGGACAATTTCACACATATTTATCTCAAAATGCCCGCCTTGGCGAGTATCCTAGTAAACATAATCGGTTATGGCTTAAGTGCTCGTGAACAGTAGAGAAAGACAACGCATGTGTTTCAGTATATTGGACACGTGCATTATGTCTAATATAGCCTAATATTCCTGCTGCTGTGTTTTTAATGTTAATCAAACAACAAAAGACAAAAAAAAAATCACTCCCTGCTTTTTACTGAATAACTTTTTTTGTAACTTTAATAAGGATTAACCTTTATTTAATTTGAACAGTGAAGATCATATGCAGTGCTATTTTACATTTACTTTATTTAATTTCTGTATCTGAAAACTACTGTTAGGCCTACCTGAAAAACATAAAAAAGCACTGGGCTGGATTTTCCGAAACCTTCTTAACACTACGTCATTCTTAAGTTGTACCTTAAGGTGTATCTTAACGTTAATACGCGTTTCCCGAAACGATCTTAGTTAAGAATACCTTCTGTAAGTCATTCTTTCGTAGGTTGGTCTGGAGCACTCTCAGCTATACCTCATCTCTATTGACAGTCCATTTCGATAGTGGCCTCCACTGTTTCTTTACATCTCAGTTTATACGAATATAATTCTGCTAATTGAAGTGTTTTCATGCAAATAATACTATTGTAATTACACTGATGGTTGTTAGCTTTTTAAATTATATTATCCAAAGGTACATCAACTGGCAAACCATTATGGAGTCTATTTAAAGGGAATGATTGTGGAGGGGAGTTTGGTCAAACTATGGCAGTGATACAGCAAATAGTTGTAAATCAAAGACGGCGCCGTCCGCGGAGCCATTTCTATGTGCACTATTTAATCCGTGAAAACTTTAGTCCCCTGGCTACCATGTCAAAAGCTGCAATTCAAAATTAATTTAGCCTGCCACGGCAGCAAATTCAGCAGCTTTTAGATCTGGTTGGTCTGACTTTTTTTCAAGACAAACCCGACGAAGCTCCCCGAAATTCAGCTGCTGACGCTCTCCTCTTTCTTTCTTTTTTCTCCACTGTAGCTGTTGATTATGTTTCACGTGTTGCGGCTTTATTGAGTAGGTCATCCAATAACAGAAATTAGTTATTTACACCAATAATGTGATGCGGGCTATTAACCCTGCTTGTGGAGTAAATGAAGACTATGGCAAAATATATAAATGATAATATAAATGGCATACTTAGTGGGTTGACGCGTTTGGGCATAAGAGGTTGCAGGTTCGCACAATCATTTCAAACTTATATAAAATATCCACGGTTTTGGATTTAGCAATTTGGATTACATTTATGATAAATGCAAATTCAACTATTTCTGAAGTGCTTCTATTAGGCTATAAAGAGCACCGCTTTCTCACATAACGTAGTTTAATAGCCCCTGCATAGAGTGAATAATCGATTTTTGAGCCATTGATAAACCAATCCAGCACCGCCGCCACGGACAGCACCTGCTAAAGTCGCACTTAAGAAGGTATACCTTAAGCAACCTCCTAAGATATAGTTTGGGGAACACGCCTAGAAATGGGATACCTTTAGTTAAGTTATACCTTCAGAGTATTTGTAGCGCGCTAAGAGACAACGTTATCGGGAAATGCAGCCCTGATTATTTCATTTGCATCTTTGTTCTATTCTGTTCATTTGTGCTACTGCTTGAAATTTTTTATTATTAAATGACAGTTTTACTTGTCTTTAATAATCTTTGAAATTTTTATTAGTTAGATAGTATAGTTTTAGCCAGGGCTTAAAAACTGAAAAAAATATCAATCGGTTCACTCCGAGCAGAATCGATATTATAGCGTTTCCGTTTTTGCGTTCCTCAATAAACATTACTGTTCCGAAAACGGTTTGATTTGAAAAAATACCGGTTAATAACGTTATTTTAATTTAGCCTATACTTTAAACAAATATGTATAAATAGACTTATTTTCACTCAATAATAATATAACGCATGGTAATTAAACTTGAATATTTATTTCATGACATTTTTAAAACCACAACAGAAATACATGCATTAATTACAAGGCATAAACAGCGGACCTGTTTAAATGGAGCGTTAGACAATCGAAAGTGGCTCTTATGCCTAATTCTTTTCAGAAGAGTGATAACATTCTTTGTATAAAACTTTTTTTCAACACGACTTGTTTTAAAAATTGCATGAATAAAGAATAAATAAACTGGATAACCATTGCTCTTTTAATGCACCGTCAACTGCTAATTTCAAAGCAAACACTGTGCAACGTTCCTGCATCCCATAATCAAATTCAGTCGGCTAATAAAGCTTGATCATTTATTGCAATATAACATACAATTTAATACGAAGCATCAACCGTGTATATAGAAAACATTGACCTGTATTGGCAATCTGAAAGACTATAGGAAAAATGTTGATAGATATGCTATAGCCTACTTGGACAGGCTTAAACGGAATCCATAAACTAGCCTAAATCAGTCTATTTGAGCTTAAAGTCCGTACTACTTATTTAAACGTTCGAAAAGAATGTCCTCCAATACCTGCGCTTTCATTGATGACCTCAGCGGGGAAAGAAATGTACTTGAGGCATGAAAATGCGCGCTCTACACTGACTTTCTTACCGGTAGATTCATAGATGACTGCTGCGCGGGCATTTCACTCACGCTTGATACGTCAACGTTACATGCCGTAGGCTACTACTCAATTCATGATTGGTCACTGCCAAATTAAAATATTAAAGAGAACGATAAAATAACGTTATTAACCGGTTAATGGTCATTTCAAATTAACGTTTCTGTTCAGAACGATTCAAATTGATTTTAATTTCGTTTTCGTTTTTGTTCCTCTTAAAATTTTGTTCGTTTCCGGTTTTCGTTTTCGTTCCTTGAACCGGTTCAGAGCCCTGGTTTTAGCTGTGGTATCAAAATTGGAATCGAGAATTGTTCAATTTCACTGGTATATAACATTTTGGTGTCAATCTTATTTATTACTATGCAAGGACACATGGGTCAAAAACAACAAAAACAATAACTATTTTATTCATACATTACTTTTTTTTGTGGCGGGGCCACTGAAAATTGTACCATTGAATTCATTGAATCGAAAATCGAATCAAATCGAGATCTTGTGAATCGGAATCGAAGCGGCACATCTGTATCAATACCAAGCACTAATCTTTACTTAAAACAATCAACTTTTTCCTGAGAAGTGACATGAACAATGTTAAAGGTCCTGTTCTTCGTGATCCCATTTTTCAAACTTTAGTTAGTGTGTAATGTTGCTGTTAGAGCATATATAATACCTGTAAAATTATAAAGCTCAAAGTTCAATGCCAAGCGAGATATTTTATTTAACAGAAGTTCCCTTTCAAAGCCTACAGCGAACGGCCGGTTGGGACTACATCTCTGTACATCCTGCTTTAATTGCGTCAGTAGAGCAGTTTGTCGACTAACCTCCGCCCACAAGAGTACGCGAAAAAGGGGGCGTGGTCTTGTTGCTCCCGCGTGGATAAGAGGAAGTGTTGCGTTCGGTTGCGTTTGTATAGTTTGTTTGTCGCCATGTCGTCGAGACGCTGTTATTTTCATCCCGGAGTCAAGTCACCTTTGTTTGGCTTTCCCAGGGACGCTGGCACAATCAGAACTTGTTACGTGTTTCTGAAGGAGGGACTTCATAGAACAGGGAAATCTTTCAAGCCGTTTTGAGGACAGTGAAAACAGCAGTATACAGATAAGTAAATTGTGTGAAAAATACTGTGTTTTTTTACACGCGAAACATGAACACATGTTATATTGCACACTGTAAACACAATCAAAGCTTCAAAAAAACACGAAAAACGGGACCTTTAAATCTATAGTAATTCCTCTGAAAGTTCAATTTGATCCAATTTGGATATATATGGTTTATATATATATATATATATATATATATATATATATATATATATATATATATCGTCAATTTTCCCAGGGGAAAAACAATGGCTCACAACAAATGCTGTAAACTATACGGGAACCCTGTAAAAACCTATTAAAGGTTGAAATGATTTGTGTACAAACATTTTAATTGCAGGCAGCTTTTATAATAACTAATTAAAAGTATTTTTCTTTAACAATAAAGCTCCTCTCTAGAGTTATTTTACTTGGTTGACTAACAATTTATGGTTATTGAATAGCTTTTCTGAGGTAAATGTAACGTTATGTAATATTGTTTACAAGCTGTTTTACTGAAACACTGATTGAGCGATTACAAGAGACATGATACAGTTCAGTAAGTTCTACTGTCTTTCAACATACGATATGATGTTCATTCATGTTTATTTCATGCTTTAAGTAGTAAAGAGAAAGAGCCAGGCAATCAGTTTGGGACTGGTGATTTCAATCAGCTCTTGCCATTTCTGTACAACATGCATCTGTCCTTACCCTTCATGATCTGCTGCAGTTCCATCTGAAGGGTCTGGATGGCGCGGGCCGGATGATCTCCAGCGGTGCGCTTGATCCGATGAATGGAGAGACGGCCGTCACTCACTGCCGCAATATCATCGTCCTCGAGGAAGATGACCTGATTGGTGTGCTCGATGACAGCACTGCAGGGACAAAAGGACAGACAGGATATAGTTCTGTCGTGAAACTCCAGATGGCGCAGACTGATGGGTCCTTAATGCAACCCACATTATCTACAAGGCAGAAGCTGATTGGTTTCTATTGCATCTGTAGCTGATGAGCTTGCTGCTCAACATTAAAAAAAGTAGGTCAATGCTGCTGTAGCAGTTTACAGTGCACTTTCAGAGTCCCCCCACCTTCCCCAGCTCCACTTGTATAGATCTGACATTTTCTAAAGAGACTTGATCGCTTTATATGATGAACCGATTCTTTTATTCACTTATAAACATTGATCAGCTCACACATCAGTTGTGGTAAACGGAAGCTCAAGCATGTTCGCTTGACGTGCAAGAATTAATGAGGTTCATTCTTGTGTTACGCAGCACATTTGAGCTTCAGCAAGAACCAATGAGATTCATTCTCACGTGTTACGCAGCACGTTTGAGCTTCCACAAGAACCAATGAGATTCATTCTCACGTGTTACGCAGCACGTTTGAGCTTCCACAAGAACCAATGGGGTTCATTCTCGTGTTACGGAGCACGTTTGAGCTTCCACAAGAACCAATGAGGTTCATTCTCATGTTACGAAGAACAATTGAGCTTCAACAAGAACCAATGAGGTTCATTCTCGTGTTACGCAGCACGTTTGAGCTTCCACAAGAACCAAAAAGCCGGTTCATTCTTGTGTTACACAGCACATTTGAGCTTCAGCAAGAACCAATGAGATTCATTCTCACGTGTTACGCAGCACGTTTGAGCTTCCACAAGAACCAATGAGGTTCATTCTCGTGTTATGCAGCACGTTTGAGCTTCAATAAGAACCAATGAGGTTCATTCTCGTGTGTTATGCAGCACGTTTGAGCTTCCACAAGAACCAATGAGGTTCATTCTCACGTGTTACGCAGCACGTTTGAGCTTCCACAAGAACCAATGGGGTTCATTCTCACGTGTTACGCAGCACGTTTGAGCTTCCACAAGAACCAATGGGGTTCATTATCGTGTTACGCAGCACGTTTGAGCTTCCACAAGAACCAATGAGGTTCATTCTTGTGTTACGCATTTGAGCTCTACAAGAACCAATGAGGTTCATTCTCGTGTAAAATGCAGCACGTTTGAGCTTCAATAAGAACCAATGAGGTTCATTCTCGTGTATTAAGCAGCACGTTTGAGCTTCAATAACAACCAATGAGGTTCATTCTCGTGTGTTATGCAGCACGTTTGAGCTTCCACAAGAACCATTGAGGTTTGTTTTCACACGTCAAGCAGGTTCGGTTGAAATTCTGTTTATGTTCGCTGATCAATGTTAATATGTGAATAAAAGCCTAAATTCAATCTGCTCATCATATAAAGTGATCGTGTCTCTTCAGAAAATTTTGACTAAACCTCTCAATTCATATGGATTAGTTTTACAATCTCTTTATGAACTTTTTTGCAAGCGTCAAAGTGGAAGCTGTGTAGCTGTCAATGGAGGGACAGAAAGTTCTTGGATTTCATCAAAAAGATCTTCATTTGTGTTTTGAAGATGAACGAAAGTCTTACGGGTTGGAAATGACATGAGAGTGAGCAATTAAATCACAGAATTAAAAATTTTGGGTGAACTATCCCTTTAACAGTGTCAATATCCATTACCATACTAAACTCTTCTGAGAGTTGTCAAGATAGAAATGCATTTAAACACCTATTCTGTTTAAAATCCACTCGATTCTGCTTGGGTTTTGCCCCAAGGCTTGATAAACAAATACAAACAAATACATTCTCTCTGAAAATGCACAATATATGGATATAACCAACAAAGAAAGTGAATGGAAGAGACAAAACAGAAAGGAATTGACCTGGCATCAGATGCAAAGTAGTATTCCACAGCTTTCTCATCCACAGGAAATAGACACGTGTCCTGGTCCAGCCTGGGCAGGGTGCTGCAGCTCTTTTTATCTTTAACAGCTAAATAAAATATACAAATAACATTCATCATTCATTATAGAACATTTAACAGATGGGAATTTAACAGAAACGTGCAATGAAGCAGGATACTGCATGTAACTGAGTTATGCATGACAACATACTCAAAAATGCATATTTGTGCATGTCATGTTCTTGCCACTATATGAATGCTTATTGATCTGCTATAAAATGACACTTCATTTTTGGTCTTTGGACAAATATTTGAAAGGACATTACTTCCATTGGACAGATTGGCCAATGGAATATGAGCATGTTGCAGGGTAGACTTAACAGGGTAACTGTGTCAGTTATTTGCAAATATACATTTTTTGGAATGCAGTGTGAGGCAGTGTGTGCAAACTCACAGGAGCGATACAGGATGGGGATGTGATCTGTTGACAGCTTGTGGTCACTTCTTACTCCAATCAGTAATGGACCTCCTCTCCTGGATGGATGCACAGAAACATCAGTTTGAGAATTTATAATAAGACTTGTTTAAAAATTTGTTTGGCTGATTTGCTTTTAGTTATTGTTGACGGCTGTCAATCGATTCGTTATTATTTTCTTTGTTAACGCATTCAACCACATCAGTTCAAATTAGTTTAAAAACAAAAGTCTATTTAAAAAGTTGTTAATTGGTTAATTTAAAAAGTGTGAGCAAAAATAATTTGCTGCTGGCCTCTGCATTAGCCCTCAACAGGTGTTGACATTGCGTTTCTATGAAAGGCATTTCACTTGCTGTGCTTTGATAATTACATTTTGGTAACACTTTACAATAGCGTTAAAGTACTAACTAAAATTAACTAACAATGAGCAATTAATTTGTTACAGTATTTATTAATTTTTGTTAATACAAATAAATTGTTAGTTCATGTTAGCTCAAATCTATTAAATACTTTTTTTTAATAACTTTTTTTTTGTTCAAAATGAACAAAATTTCAATAATGAGCCAATACATAATCAATCCTTGTACCATTCACTATGGTAAGCCTTTTAGGCGTTTATATTTTAGACCAGTCCAGATGGTATTTGTGGGAAATTGCGTATTTACGTTATTCGCCCATGTTTATCTCTTCATATCCGGAAATAGAAAAAAGGTTAGTCCGGCTACTTTAGGACATGTATGGTGTGTATAGGTTAGTTTTCACAGCAATGAGCGAGATTGGTTGACATGGATAAGCGAAATCTTGAACCTCCAGGGAAATCATCCGTTTAAAAAAAAAAATTGCGGAAGAGAGGAAAGTCTGCTGGCAAAAAGGGAATGCGACAGAGCTTGTAATAAAACCAGAATCAACATTGGCTAGGCTTTCTGGAGATGGCGAGAACTGAGGGATTTGAATGGAGATTGCATTTTCATTACTCAATAGGGGAGTATTTTATTGAACAGATACTGTCATATGTAGCTTTCTAACGGAGTTCATTGTAAAGCATTATCTATTGTGAAGGCTCATTTATGAGCAGTATAATAATCTCTCTCTCACTTTTTAGTTATGAGAAAGAACCATATTCATCCTCACAGTCAGAGCAGAAGCACAGCCAAAACAATGTTCTTCCGCAAAATGCATGCAGTTTTCTTTTTAACCGCTAGAGGGCCAAAATATACATGGTGTACCTTTAACAAATACAACTAGTTATTTTTTTAGTAAATGTTGAAACAAATAACATTAAATAAGATTACTAAATGTTTTAGAATTATTTTTCACTGTTAGGTCATGTGAACTAATGTTGTTAACAAAAGGAATTTTATTCTAAAGTATTACCTACAATTTTACTATACAAAGACTGCAAATTACTTTTGTTAAACATCCCATCTGGTTTAATTTAGAATTGTCCATAAATAATGACTTTCACCTTCTTTTCCCTGATAACAAGAGCTCTGCTAGGTAGGTGTATGTGTGTGTATTGCCCAGTGGGGACTTCAACCTGAATACACACTGACTCATGGGGACTCGTGTCACTGTGGGGACCTAAACTGAGGTCCCCACAAGGAAACAAGATTATAAATAATATATCTTTTTTTTTTGGGAAAATGTAAAAATGCTGAAAGTTTTGTGTGTTGGGTAGGTTTAGTGTAAGGTGAGAGAATATAGTTTGTTCAGTATAAAAACCATTACAGTCTATGAAGAGTCCAAACAAAGATAGTGAACTAGACGCGCGTGTGTGTGTGTGTGTGTGTGTGTGTGTGTGTGTGTGTGTTAAGTATGTTGACTTAAAAGGGATAGTTCTAACGATAGAACTATCGTTTTAACTATATCAAGTTGATGTTACCTGCTGCCCACTGCCTCTCCTGGATAGTGCACACTTTTGAAGACAAGGGCAAAAGCTCCTTCCTAAATAGAGAAGGCATCTATTACCACATCATTCTCATTACTCATGACCTTTAGATCCTCTCGTCAAAGTGACAGAACAGGTGTTTACTAGTTGCTGGGTGACTTGTTCCACAAGGGTGGCGAAGGTGATGTCGCTCTCCCGGTTGTCATACATGTACTTCATCAGCTTAGCGATGGTCTCTGTATCCGTCTCAGACTCAAACTCATAACCTTTACTTTCCTGTACACATAAAAACAGAAGTGGTCAAAATATAGACACATGTTGGTTGGATAAATGGATGGATAGATAGATGATGCCAAAATGTTTTACTTGCCAGAAACTTCTTCAGGTCTTTGTAGTTGGTGATGATTCCATTGTGGATGACAATAAACTCTGCAGGCAAATAAAATCAACACAGTTACAAAATTATCCAAAATATTCTTTCACAGATTTGTTCAACTATATATTTGTTATGAAAAGCAGGCTGTTGGTAACAGACCGTTGTTCTTGTCTGATCTTTGCGGGTGGCTGTTGACAGGGCTGGGGACGCCATGAGTGGCCCATCGAGTGTGAGCGATTCCCAGGTGCACGTCGAACTCCACGTCAAGATCAACATCCTGCTGGTCTGCAGAACAGATGATCAAATACAAACTGCTAATATCACATTTCAAATAAATAGTGACAGTATCACACTAGAAAATAGAAATATTCTTTAGGCAAGTATACATGCACTTGGCCAATGCACTGCAAGTGTGGGACCCATTGTACGATAAAGAAAAGGAATTTTATTCAAGTTGGTTTCACAAAACGTTTATATAGTTTTTCAAAAAGTTTACCTGTGTTGAACTTAAATGGTTGTAATTCATGAATGCTTCCCAATACAGACCTATGGTCTCTTTTTAATGAGTGAAAGCACTTAAAAAAATGTCAGTGTAAAAAAAAAATTATTTAAAGTTCACACAAATTGAGCCCGCTTAAAGGTTTTAAAGGAACGCTCCACTTTTTTGAAAATAGGCTCATTTTCCAACTCCCCTAGAGTTAAACAGTTGAGTTTTACCGTTTTCAAATCCATTCAGCCGATCTCTGGGTCTGGCGGTAGCACTTTTAGCATAGCTTAGCATAGATCAATGAATCTGATTAGACCGTTAGCATCTCGCTTAAAATATTACCAAAGAGTTTCGATATTTTTCCCATTTAAAACTTGACTCTTCTGTAGTTACACCATGTACTAAGACCGACGGAAAATGAAAAGTTGTGATTTTCTAGGCCGATATGTCTAGGAACTATACTCTCATTCCTGCGTAATAATCGAGGAACTTTGCTGCCATACCATGGGTGCAGAAGGCGCAATGATATTACGCACACTTGTGAGATGCTAATGGTCTAATCAGATTCAATGATCTATGCTAAGCTATGCAAACAAAATTCCTTTGCCAGACCCAGAGATCCGCTGAATGGATTCGAAAACGGTAAAACTCAACTGTTTAACTCTAGGAAAGTTGGAAAATGAGCCTATTTTCAAAAAAAGTGGAGTGTTTCTTTAAAGTACCATTTCCATGATAACACAATGTCCACCCTAGTGAAAACATATACCAAAATGTATTTAAAATAGGTTTATTTCATACCAAGTATACTACAAATCCATTAACATATTTACTGACATATCGCTTGAGACTAACAGATATAAATATTATAATTAAAATTGATTTGTTAATAAATATTTTATTTATTACTTCTTTATGCACAATGCACATTTCTTAATATTAAGCCTAAAATGTGTTTTAATATCACCATTATTAAGGATAGTAGGAATAGTTGGGCCTCAGCATTATTTCTGGATAACTAAACCGCATCAAGTACAAAATTAGTTGTTCCAATTTAGCAGACTTTAAGTATATCAATTTAGTACTGTATAGGTTTATTATATGATTACATGTTTATTCGTCATTTTAAAAGCTTAGGTCTTTGCTTAGGTCTATCTTTATTACCCCAGAAAAATCCAATTACTCGATTTCTCGCCAAAATAATAGACGATTAATCGATTAATAAAATAATCGTTAGTGACAGCGATAATAAAAATGATTTACAATATCATGACATAAAAAATGTATAAATATCACTGTTTTTGTGGATAACAGCACAACTTTGATTTTAAGGACAATTGAACAATTCAAATAAACAGTGAAGCAGTTTTGTTAGTGTTTTTTTTTCTTGCAAGAATTGGATTGGATGACATTTTTACTTGTCATTGTCAACATGTTTACAGCTTAATCAACTTTAACTTCCTCATCAAGATTATTTTTAAACTGTTCATTTGTAGGAGAAAACAGAAAATAGAAAACATTTTATGCATGCTACAGAGCTTCTTAAAGCAATCTTGAGAATGCGACACTTGCATTGGGTTGTGTTTTGCACTGACACACATTTCGAAGCACATTAACATGTGAAGTCGACCTTCTAGAAGTGTTCTCAAACAGGCATGGAGTGTGTTCTGGGCCTGAACCTGCAAAATGAGCACCATTACTTACTATGGATTTTGTCATCCAAGGCTTTCACTTTTCCTGTTTGTTTGATCAGGTGGATGCTCTTGGAGTTGGTTTCCCATTCCTTACTGTTTCCCCCATCAATACCCACACCTGCAGAAAGAAAATGCTATTTCAAGATCAGTGGGTCCTGTTCCAGAAGAGCTCATTGAGTTTGTGTGCGTGTTTGTAATCAGTTTTATGAGACGTTTGTTCCTGACCTGCGGAGTCATAGCCACGGTACTCCAGGCGAGCCAGACCTTTGATGAGGACCTCAAGGATCTCACGGCGAGTGCGAGGCACGTGATAATTCAGATAAGCGAAGATTCCTTCAGAGAGAAAAAGAGTTTTTCATTTTGGACAGTGCAGTGAAACTCTTCTGTTTGTTTGTAAATTCAGCAATTAGAAATACTATACAAAACATGAATTCAGATGTAAAGATTTCATCAAGTTTTAAATAGATTAACCTAAAGGACCTTAACTCTTTCCCCACCAGCGTTTAAAAAAAAAACAGTTGCCAGCCACAGCCAGGGTTTTTCATAATTTTCACAAAAATGTAATGGCCCATAGAATATTTTGTTGTATGAATATCTGAGAATGCCATATATCAAAAGAAAGAGCAGACCCTCTGCTTTATAAAAAAAAAAAAAATAATTATTCTAGCTTCATACATTCCTTTTTTATCAACACTTAAATATGGACAGTTTCATAAAAAAAGCAACATTTTGAACAAAAAGGAAAGCTGAGAAAATCAAATTTTTGTCACAGACTACATCCAGATCAGATTCAGAGTGATGATCAAACAGATGGAGTAGATGGAGTCCATCAACACCCCTAATGCTTGCACAGTCCTATAGCTCGCCTTGGGTCGACATTTCATTCAGTAAAATTAGGCAGTTTTGATTTATACGTTTAATGTTGAGTATTGCGTTATTTTACATATGCATCTGCTTACATACGACGTTTTGCATATTATAATGTAGAGTTGTTCCGATTCCGATACTAGTATCAGAAATATCAACGATACCACAACAAATTCTGGCATCGGTATCGGCGAGTACTTGAACCCATGTAACGATCCGATACCATTTTCTTAAACAAGACCTAGTTATTATGACTGCTAGCTTTGCCTAACTGCTGCACGTTTCTTCTTCGCTGCTCAGAATGCATTGCAAACACAGGACGTTGTGCTGTGTTGCCACAAGCAACCACCGTTTAGAGCAGCGAAGAAGAAATTAAAAAGCGTTAGCAGTATGTCCACTGTTTAGCAGTATTTCGTCTCTGTGTGGTGGGTGGGTGGGCGCCCGCTGCGCGCGCGTGACACTCGCTCGCTGTCTTTGTCCTCCCCCAATTTCTCTACCTCTATGTGCATTTTTACAGTCTATTGCCACTATATGAGGACACAAACGCATAAACCGTCACTTCATGAGAATTTACGGTTTCATATAATGAACACAGACACTCAAAGGTGTTCACCGCTACACGTCAAAATAAAAGTTTGGTTTAAAGGTCCCATGGCATGAAATTTTCATTTTATGAGGTATTTCAACATTAATATGAGTTCCCCTAGCCTGAATATTGTCCCCAAGTGGATAGAAATGTTGATCTGTGTAAAACGAGTTCTGGTTGTCTTTCTCTGCCTTTGAGAAAATGACAGGCCAGACTAGCCAATCCTGAAGTCTCCTGGTTTGACGTCCAAGCAGGAACGGTTACCTCCCTTTCCTCCGCCCAGAGAATCTGGCACGCCCATGCAAACGCTATATTATTGTCCTCGGCTTGTGAACGAGTGAACGCTGGCAGTTTCTCAGTGTTTGGATGTACAAATGAAAACAGAAGTCTTTTTTCAGTTCCTTCTGATCTGTGATCAGTGATTTCTTATGTGTAACTAATTATTTATTATTCGTGCACACACTGCGGCTTCTCTCTCTCCCGACAGAACAGTGTTTTCGTGTTTTCTATCTTGTGAGTCAGTGTTTTTGTACGTCCTCGTCGCGTCTATCTGTTCTTAAATGTGCATACAGTCGGGAGTTTCTGCTCAACATTGGCAGAGCCACATCTTTAGAGATAAACCTTACACACGCCGAGGCTCGGACTGCACTGCACCGGGTCGGCCTCCAACATCCCCGACCCCCAGTACTGCATCTGGCCCACAGCGGAGGCACCAAACGCGGCGTTAGATTAAGCAGAAGGGGGGTAAGCGTGAGGGTATCCGGCTAGGCTAGCCAGCTTTCCCCACAATAAACTGGATTACATTCGATTACTGCTGTTGTGTCTTTGTTTGCGCTGTGTACTCAATGCGCGTCACTGACGCTTTTCATATGATTGGAACATATCTAGAAATAATGCTTTAATCAAACTTACTAACTCGTTCATCTTGCTGTAATGGTACATTGCATGTGTTACAAAGTTGGTAGAATAATGATGAAGACGGACTCGGCGTGACTGGGACTCGTGTTTATTCAGAACTCTCAGATACAAACACAATAAACTCGCGCTGACAGACAGCGCTCTCGCAACTCAGTAGTTACTATAAATAACTTTGTTAGCAATCGCGCCGTCTCCGTGATGTCCGGTTCGCGAACGAATCATTCTTTGAATCGGTTCTTTTTAGTGAACCGAACCAGTTCACCAAATCGGACTGAATCGTTCTAAACGGTTCGCGTCTCGAGTCAGCGCTGATCCATAATTGACTAAAGTTACTAACTTTCTGACATGAGTGACAGCCCCTCCGACTAGAAATAAACTAATAACCTGAAGTATATTCTAGTAACTACAACAGTTCACCCTGAACTGAGACATGCTGAGAGAACTGATGAGAAGTGAACTCAGGTCCATCCGTCTCTCTGGCAGCAGCTCGTGCCTGCTCGTGCGTCGTAGACCTCGTTAAACCACGCCCCCTCCGCTCATATCAAATGTAAAGATGTCAGCCAATCACAACAGTGGGCGTTTTTACTGAAGTCTCACAGCAGACACGCCTCTTGAAACAGGGTAGTCAACCACAGGGCAAACAGCAGTATAGACAAAATGCCTTTTATTTCTAAATTATGACATTTTATGATGTAAAAATCATACTAACTATAAGTACACCTCAGGAAACACTAAAATAATAGAAAAATGCCATGCCATGGGACCTTTAACGTGAAGAAAAGGACAGAATATATTAGGCTACTTTTGTAGCCTACAGTAGATTTAGCTACGTCTCTATGTAATAATAATACGTCTCTAATAATAATAAATATTTATGCCTAAAGAGATTATTTTCTGATTAATATATAATTTTTATATTCCTACATTTATTTGTTGCACTGTTTTTTATACAGTTATGTTGTAAAACTAAAATACCTTTTTCAGTTTGCAGGGTTAGATTTGTGGCTGCATTTGAAGTTATTTTTCGCTTAAGAAAAATAAATAATATTACTGTCAAATGCATGTCAGATAATAAAAATACTGTAATAAATACAGTAGTTCACTGTATTTGTTCATGTTTTATTAAGGGATACGTCTGAAGTACACCATAAAATATTTCTAGCAATTCATACAGGGCTAGTCGTATATACACTCACCTAAAGGATTTTTAGGAACACCATACTAATACTGTGTTTGACCCCCTTTCGCCTTCAGAACTGCCTTAATTCTACGTGGCATTGATTCAACAAGGTGCTGAAAGCATTCTTTAGAAATGTTGGCTCATATTGATAGGATAGCATCTTGCAGTTGATGGAGATTTGTGGGATGCACATCCAGGGCATGAATCTCCCGTTCCACCACATCCCAAAGATGCTCTATTGGGTTGAGATCTGGTGACTGCGGGGGCCATTTTAGTACAGTGAACTCATTGTCATGTTCAAGAAACCAATTTGAAATTATTTGAGCTTTGTGACATGGTGCATTATCCTGCTGGAAGTAGCCATCAGAGGATGGGTACATGGTGGTCATAAAGGGATGGACATGGTCACAATTAGGGTTGGGTATCGTTTGGGTTTTTTTCGATTCCGGTGCCAAACCGATACTTTTAAAATGGTACCATTGCCTAAACGGTTCCTGAACCGATACTTTAAAAAAAAAAAAAGGCCACAAAACGAGGTGGATGACATTAAATGGCTTTTTATTTATTTATTTTTTATTTAAATTGAACCATTTATTAAAAGTTTAATGTATACTTAAATGTATGAATATAAATAAATACAAAACACAATTTACTTATTTAAAAATTATTATTGACTTATTTACAAATTCACAGTAAAACCTAATAGCCACCTAACCCAACTACAACAAGCCTAATATAACTGTAAATAACAGTTACAGTAATAACAGCAGTAGTCTGTATTCTTGGTATGCTACAAACCAGCTTCGAGCTTCAGCTTTATTTTGAAATATGATGATATTCTCTGGCTAAATATCTTAGAACGCATCACCTTAATGTTTCCATGGCGGCACGTCATGTTTTTCACATGACACACAGTAGCCGCAATAGTGCTGACAGCTCAGCTGTATCGGGTTTATTTCGTTTTTTCTTTTTATTCAAAATATTCACAAACTTCTTAACTGTGTCACAAACTGTCTGATGTTCAAATGTGTGAGTGAATGTGTGTTAGTTGATCTATAAAGCGCAATGGGCGGTGCAATGTTAGTTTGCGCCTCAGATTCGGATCTGTCGGATTTACAACACTTGAGTTCATTCTCATCTCACGAAATGCATGAAAGTAAGTGACCAGTGAACTGGAAGAAGAATAGAGTAAACTTTATAGTTACTGTATAATGTGCATGTATCTGATGTGAATAAAACACGTAACGTTAGTCAAATTATAACTGTCTGAAAGGATTGTCATTGCCGCTTCCATAGACATCAGTGTGTGTTTTTTGCTAGTAGCCTACTTATGAGCATTTAAATGTCTGAAACCTGAAATAAACATGATGTGGTTGAAAACACTGAATAGTTGTGATGTGACCAGCGCTGAGCGTCTGTCTCTTGCTCGGTGCCGGCCAAAGCGCGAAAGCAAGTTTGAATTTTGGCACCGAAATGAGGAACCGAAATCTGCATTCTGATTCGGTCCGGTACATACCGGTTATATGGCACCGGGTTTCTGTACCCAACCCTAGTCACAATGCTCAGGTAGGCCGTGGCATTTAAACAATGCCCAATTGGCACTAAGGGGCCTAAAGTGTGCCAAGAAAACATCCCCCACACCATTACACCACCACCAGCAGCCTGCACAGTGGTAACAAGGCATGATGGATCCATGTTCTCATTCTGTTTACGCCAAATTCTGACTCTACCATCTGAATGTCTCAACAGAAATCGAGACTCATCAGACCAGGCAACATTTTTCCAGTCTTCAACTGTCCAATTTTGGTGAGCTAATGCAAATTGTAGCCTCTTTTTCCTATTTGTAGTGGAGATGAGTGGTACCCGGTGGGGTCTTCTACTGTTGTAGCCCATCCGCCTCAAGGTTGTGCGTGTTTTGGCTTCACAAATGCTTTGCTGCATACCTCGGTTGTAACGAGTGGTTATTTCAGTCAAAGTTGCTCTTCTATCAGCCGGTCTATTCTCCTCTGACCTCTAGCATCAACAAGGCATTTTCGCCCACAGGACTGCCGCATTCTGGATGTTTTCCCTTTTCACACCATTCTTTGTAAACCCTAGAAATGGTTGTTCATGAAAATCCCAGTAACTGAGCAGATTGTGAGATCGGAACATCTCTATTATAATGAGCTCCGTCTCCCCCGTGACTACGTAAGGAATTGTTTTGAAAGCGTGTGGGAAAACAGCAACCGGAATGATGATTTGCCCATAGGGCTTGAAAATGTCTTTATCAAACAAACACAATGATTTCTCTCTCATCCACCCAATTAATTGGAATGTTATTTTTTTATTACTTGGCCCGCCCGATTGGTGGATGTAACGAACAGTGCATCACTAACACAAACCAAGCCTGAAGCACTCCTCTCAGAAACTGAAGCCTCCGCGCCTCGATCGCCCCCCGGTGACTGGTCCCAGTATAGCTCCTAAACCCCACCTCTCCATGTATTAGAATGGACGCGAGACACACTAAACAACTCAATTACACTTCAAATAATTGTTTCCTAAAGATGGTTTCTGTCATTTTAGGCAGTTTTCATTAAGATGATTTAATTTCAAGTGTTCGTTTTTTAAATAAGCTTAGTTTTAGTTAGTTATTTGATGCTATAAAAATGGGGGGTGTGACGTCATGATTGACAGTTGAGATTGACGGAGATTGTCACTGAGGCACTAACAGACTTTTTTCGGGATTTTGGGGAGGAGATTGGAGCTTTAGCTTTAATTTCTACATTTCTATAACTGTTTATTTCACACCAAAATAATGAATTGTTCTCCATCTGCGAGAGTGAGCGCAACGAACCAACAAAACCTCATATAAAGGATTCTCCAGCCTGTGACAGCATGGTAAGTTATGTTCAGTTAGACACATAATCAATAGATATCAAACGATCTGTAACAATGCAATACTATCACATATAAAAACATGTTTTACTCACATTAGTGTGTTGCTTCATTCATTCATTCATTCATGCATGTAATCTCATCCTGTCTGCAAATCGAATGTAGTCCTGTCTGTCTCGTTTACAAACGAATCCGTGGTGAAATGAAGGAACAAGCGCGCAATGTCTTACCCACGTGAGCTGGATCTACATTAAAAATAAATTTGGAATCCGAATGAAGCTTATGCAGCATGTTTATTGCTTGGAAGTTCGATCCGGTTAAGCTCCACGTAGGCCTATGTTCTTTATCTATAACATGTCAGGCACGATGCGGTGGGCGGGGCGTATTTCTTCTGTTAAAGGAAATGTATGTAAGATTGTGGCCAAAACTGGTACTGCAATCACTTTCAAATTACTGTAGAGCGGTGTATCCCCTCTCCCCCTCCCCCTGACTCGAGGTTGCCAGATAGGGTACAGGATCCAGCAGGAACGTAGGCGGCTAAAAGGAGCTTCCAATGGCAAGTGACGAGTCCTACAGAGCAAGTTTTTTTTTTTTCATTGTCATGACGTTTTTCTGATTCATAACAAGGTCTTTTAGGTTTCATAAAGTTTTATTTTTTATCCAAAAAGTTTGTAGCTGCAGCTGTGGTAACTAGAGCACAAGAGCAAAGCTGGCAACCCGGATGCCGAAACACTACTGAACATGATTTCTTAATGTCTAGTGACATATCAGGGCGATTTTATGATTAATTGAAATACATTTCTTACATACAGTTCCTTTAAGGCGGTGTTTCACCACACTCTGACATCACAGCTTGGCACATTCTGAGATTGAGCGTTTGCTGGGTCTGGTGTCAATAAAAGCTTTTCTTTGACTAACAAGGAAGTTTTCAGCTCCGAAATGTACAGGATATTCTTATATCACGATGAACCTTTATATATCAAAGGCTGAATGAAAAATTGATTTCTCAATTCATGACCCCTTTAAGTGTATTGTCATATCCGTGTCCTCTTATGGCATGTATTTCTTACATTAAATTAATCAATTCAATCAGAATAAGAAGACACTGTATGGCTATTACCAATCAAATAAAGTCAGTATCAACAAAATCCATCAATGTATTTCAACTTAATGCAAGATATATTTTCAGATGCGGCGCGAATGGATTTACACTGAGTTGCATAATCAGTGTTGGTGAAATGCATTTCTAACTAATTCATTAATTACTGTAATTTAATTACTTTTCCTTCGAAAAGTAAAGTAAGGAATTACTCTTAATTACTTTGTTATTTAATTACAGTTACTTCTTACGTGATTCCATTAAATACAGTAGACTACAACAATTCTACATAAAACAACTGTGCATTTACCATCAAAAGTTTACATCTTAAGTTAAAATGTAATGTAACCTTCTCCCTTTAAATACTTTGGTCATTTCCAAGAATAATTTAAGCAATTTTATGTTATTTTTTTGAAAGAATTAAAAGAGCAGTTTCATGTCTATCGTTATATTGCTCAACGGGTCGAGGTTGATTATTGGGATTTAATTGGTAATAAGTAATGGAATTTTTTTTTTAGAAAGAGTAATTAGTAAAGTAATCTAATTCAACTAATGTTGAAGATGTAATTAGTAGCTAGTAATTAATTAAATAATAGGCTACTTTTTAAATAAGAAATTAAAACCGCCAGTAGGTGGCGGCAAGCACTTTATAAATGCATGAGTTGAATCCTTCATTCAACTGATTCGTTCAAATTGCAAACGACTGTTTATGAATGGGTAGCTTAAATAAATAATTTATCCTACTCATCTGATTCATTCAAATACGCCGATTCTTTAATCTCTTAACGGTCACTCCCCCTTTTTTCATATAGTTACGAAAATGCACTATCCAAAAATCAAAGCCAAAAATCGTATGGGCACTTTGGCAGTATTTGATTTGAATTCGACCTCTAATAAACTGAAAAAAAAAAAACACGTAGGCCTATGCGTTATAGCTCGCAGGCAAAACACAAATGGAGAATTTTTTTCTTTATATTTAAAACATTTGCAGACCTTTTTTCTCAAAATATTGAATGTCCTGTTCTCTCTATGTCCTGTGGAGTATCTTTTGAACTCTAGGCATGAAAACAAACAGGTTTCTACCAATCTTTCAAACTGTTTCCTGTTCATCGCTATTTCAAAATAAACGTCTGTACACACCTTATGAGTATGAAAATATTCTTGTTACAAATTGATTAATTACTGCTCCTCTGTAATGAATTTTGAATAACATATGAAAACTAGAGATTGTAAGCTTTCAAATGATATATAGTTTGTCAAGATTAGGTTTTTAGGTATTACTGTTTTAAAAATGTAATGGATTTGGGCCCACTGGTAGGTCAGTGACACTTGATAGGTTTAAGGAATAAAACAGTGTCGCACTGAGACGCAGCGGTTGTGCTGTTTGTTCTGTTTTCTTTGATAGAGCAAAAGCAGAATGTGTCTATGAAAGTTACTCAGTAACTTGTTTTTTGAACTTTTATCACAGTTCAGATGTTCGGAAAGACAGCACTGTTGCTTGTGTGATACATCTATGATATAGCCTACGAGTTATGTTATAAATATAAAGAACAGGACCTCATAAAATATATTTTTTTCCCACACATTCGGGTCACATTTCTGCTATTGCAGTGAGACGGGAGAGAGCGCTCAACTAATTCAGATCGCATAGCTTGGTGGAATAATAATAGAAACGATCACTATCAAGAAATGACGAGTGAACATGAGAAGCAAAAGAGAACCGCCCAGACCATTTCCATATCATATATTATACATAAAATAAAATTGATTGACAAGAAATTAAACTAAATTAAATGAACAATTTAATTAATGATGGCAATATTTATGGCAAAGTCTAATTAAAAGTGTTTGTACAAAGGATAATTTGTTTTACTTTCCAGATATGAACATGAACATGATCATGAACACGTATGCCCTCCTACATTTATAAAAAATTATACTCGGATGTACATTAAAGAATAAAATATTTGATGCTACTTCGGATTCTTTTCCAATTTAAAGTACAAAAAAACTAATTTGATGTGAGAAAACTCCCATAAAACTTTTATCTCAGTTAAAAATATTTTGGTGTTTAAATCTTCATCATGGTTAGAACACAAACACAAAACATCAACTGCCTTTGCTATTCCTTGGGAAACTGCAGTGTCTCTAAAAACAATCAGTAAAGAAAGTAAAAGACTCGCCCTGATGAAGTGACAGCTAGACAAAATAAAATGAGTGATGTCAAATCTGATAATAAAGTGTTACAAAGGACAAAACTGGTTTCACAACCTTTTAAATAACCACTGAGGATAGGCGCTAGAAAAGGCCAATCTACAAAAACATTGCCACAAAATCTGGTGTGAACAGCGAGCTAAGGAATTTGAAAATAAGCAAAATGACTGGTATAAATGTTCATATCTTCATAGGGGAGAAATGTGTACAACATATACAGCACTATGAAAGGACAGAAACGTCACAGAAGCTCCATTCAGTGGTCTGCACTCGTGTGTCTCTCTCTCTCTGTGTGTGTGCGTGTGTGGTAGTCAACAAGGCTCTGCTTTATTAAGACTTGAATGAAGCATGGATTGTTAATATAGTTTCATCCCCCCAAATCTTCAACAAAAAAAACAAAAAAAAGTATTAAACCTGAGCATAAATCAATAAAAAAGATGTTCTTTAAACATACATGTACACCACCGTTTGAAAGTTTGAGGTCTGAAAATTATTTTAAAGTTTTTGGAAAGTTTCTTCTGCTCTCCAAGAGCAACTGAGTTTATCTGACAGCAGTAAAGACTGTGATATTGGGAAAATAAGATTTACAACGCAAGTAAATCACTCGCATATGCGACTAAATCTTCACTCTGGGCGACTAAATAATGTCTATTAGCCTTTGGCTAATAAATTGTTAGATTTGACTCTCCAGTGTGTGTGTTAGAGAAGTATAAGTTAGCATAGATACATTTTCAGTTGCTGAACACTCTGAATGTGCGCGTGAGAGTTTCTCTTACCGTCACGCGATCAGTAAGGTTTTAATTCAGCAATGGATGCGTAGTGTGCCTGTATTTGACGTACCGTAAACTCTAGAGTGAAGGCGCACGACTCGCTGTCGCTTTGCTGAGAGCGCTGTGTTTCTCATACACACGCAGAGAGAGAGAGAGAGAGAGAGAGAGAGAGAGAGAGATAGAGAGATAGAGCGACAGATAGAGAGAGAGAGAGACTTGCATACCACGCAGAATCAACGCGTTATATTCTTTCTAAAATAATTCTCTTTAATTATTTTGTTCAAATTCATGTCTTTTTTTAAATAGACTGGATCAATTAAAATAGTTCATTCAGAATTGTGGGAGAATCACAATCTCAAATAATCGTGCTGCTCTAGTATTATGTAGATAGATGACTCAATTCTTAGGTAATAAAAACATAACGGTTCATTATGCAAGGTCTTTATACACCACTGAAAACATAGTTATGTATATTATTTCTGTCATAAATACTACACACTGCACCTTTAAGCATCAGCACCAAGTTCAGTTAAAATGACAAATATGCATTCATACATGGTTACCAATTTTTGGTTCTAATTGCTTAAGTTATATCATTAAATAGTGCTTGATTATGATTCATAATGTAATGCTTGATTGACTGATGGTTGAGAGTGTGCGTTCAGATATTTAAAAAGCTTTTCCATTTCATAGAATCATAGATATATACACACATGCATACATAGGCTACATGTACATATATATAAAATAGTAAAATAGCATTTCAAAACTAAAAATGTACTAGCCAATGGCGATTCTATTGCCAAGGTGTGCGTAGAGGGTTGCAATTTTAAATAACTTTTCTATTTTTAATATACATTTTAAATATATTTTGTAAATGTATTTTACTCCTGATGGCAAAGCTGAAGACTCCAGTCTTCAGTGTCGCATGATTCTTCAGAAATCATTCTATGCTAATTTGCAGATTTATTTTAATTTTTTTAAGGAAATGTGACATATTTACTTCAATATTCTTTGATAAACGTCTTAAAGTAAAAAAAATAATAATAATTATAATAGTCTTTACTGTTACTTTTGATCAATTTAATGTGTCCTTGCATAAAAGTAATATTTTCATAAAAAACATAAAACATAAAAAATGTTTTACTCATCCCAAACTATTAAATAGTAGTGTAAACATTTAAGGGAATATTCTTATAGGCTAAAACAGAATGAAGTGCAGTATTTCACTTTCTCAGAAAACATGAACTTCCGATTTTATTAAAAGGGACATATTCTAAACATTTAGCATTACATTTGCACTTTAGTAACTATACAAGTTATTGTTTCTAGCAGCAGAAACTTATATTTTTTGTGCCTAGAAAAGCACTATATAGATGCAAGAAATTATTATTATTTTCATGCCTATTTTTCCAACCTCTCTTTGACACAGGATTAAATAGGATTTTGTAGCTCTGTGTGTGTGTGTGTGTGTGTGTGTGTGTGTGTGTGTGTGTGTGTGTGTGTGTGTGTGTGTGTGTATGTAAATAACCATCTATAAACAGGGTGTACACTATATGTGCATGACCTTTAAAGTACACCTACATGATATATTGAACTCTTCTTTCCCCCAAAAAGAACAAGGAAATGCGTTTTTCTATTTCAGACCCTGTTAGAACAGATCTGATCCAAAACTTTGGTCAATTTAGTTTAGGGCAAAATGACAATCCCTGTCGTTCGTCAAGGTTGTGTCTGCCAACCCCTGAATGTCTTGACTATCTTAAGGAGAGGTCTGATACTGATTTAGCTTATCAGAAAAACCCTCTGGGAAAAGAACATCCAGCTGGTCATTCTACCTCTTTATCACTTCCTTACCTCTCCCAATGACAAAGGATATTCCCAGCCCTTCTCCTCAGAGTTTTTAAAAACACAGAGTATCTATACGTAATTTAATCTTTACTGTGTTTCTCTTTGCCTTTGATATAAGCATTCAGTCAGTGACATTTGCCACCAAAACAAACCTAATTTAGAGGTGTGGTCTTTTGAAATGTAGATGTGTGACCTGTTCCACAGGAAAGAGTGGTCTGGTCATCTTTAAATAGTGGGATGTTTCATGTCGAATGGATAAACACTATAGTACGCAATATGTATCTTATCCAACAAGATTACACAGTGTGAATTAAGAATTTGAATTATAATCTACATCGTTAAAACAGATTGTAAAAGCAATGTTCAACAATCTCAATAAATAGAACTCTGAATATAAATAAATTAAGGACATGTTTATCTAAAAAACGTTTTGGCATCATAACCGCGTTCATAGATTCGACGTGATGCCCCAAAATGCTGTCTAGCTAGGCTCACTACTGTAGCTTTTCAGACACAGCCTCTGTCAGATGCTAAATGCTAGTAGATTGTTCCCTCCAACGGCTTCTCTATCTCAAACATCTTTAATCTATGGCACGTTTAATTAAAATACATGTCACGTATATTGCCAGTGTAAATATAACATAAAAATGTAGTTTCATTGCCCTACTCACCACACATGTCTCCGTTTCTGCTGCCAAAAGCTGTTTAGTTCCTCGTTCTGAATCGCTGTCAGTTAAAGCCCGCCCACAACGTATGTTATTGGGTGAGAAAGTAGGCTGCGCCTTGAGCTTGGGCACGTTGATTGGCTGATTCGGCTGTCCGTCATTTAGTTACCTGCCAACAGAGTCCGTTTAGACGTGGCAGCAGGATGCGAGTCCGCTGTGTCGCGGCCAGTGATGTCAATTGCATCATCTTTAATAGATTAGTAGACTTTTAATTCATTTAAATTTTAAATTTTAATAAATTTAATTTTTTCTTATATATATTTTTTCTTTTTCTATATTTGATCTTATCTGGCAAATATGTTAACTTTGTATATTACAACGGGAATTGTGTATATATATTTATATATATATATATATATTAGTCTTCTTGTACAATATTTTGTGAGGACCATTTTGACTTTTAGTCCCTCGAAGCGAGGACAAAGATCGTGAAGTGAGGACATTTTGGCCGGTCCTCACTCTCTTGAAACCCATTTAAATGCCTGTTATGGGGTTAAGACTTGGTATAGTGATAATTATAATTAGATAGGATTAGTTTAAAGGTATAGCTGTGATATGGGTAGGGATAGGTTGGGTAAGGAGCGAGAGATTGCAATGTGTCAATGAATGTCCTCACAAAGATAGATGTAACTTAGCCTATAAGAGCGTGTGTGTGTGTGTGTGTGTGTGTGTGTGTGTGTGTGTGTGTGTGTGTGTGTGTGTGTGTGTGTGTGTGTGTGTGTGTGTGTGTGTGTGTGTGTGTGTGTGTGTGTGTGTGTGTGTGTGTGTGTGTGTGTGTGAATATTTATTTACTGGCAGGGCTCTAAAGGAAAAGACTGCTTGTTCAGTGAAAACAGTGCTAGGTGGTGAGCGGGAAAAGTCATGGCTGGGTGTGAATTTATATGAAGCACTGTCTGTATCACATTTGATACATGCATTTCTAAGGCCTCTAAATTATCAACATGATCAGACATATGCTGAAAAACCTTTTGTACACAATCTACAACACTCCTAGGCAACAAAACAAAAATGGGCCAGGCCCAAAATGGCAAAATATTTAGTGGTCATTTGATTGTTTTAACTATTTTAATCACACATCACTGGTCTGGAAATTAGCACAAATAAGAATTTTGCAAATACTGTAGATAAAGTAACTTATAGCGCAGAATAGCATTCCAAACTTGCATACAGCTTTTTACATGAAGAAGAGTCAGTGTTCCACTCAATGTTGATGGTTTCAAACAGTTCATGCATAGTAGTTGAAAAATGTCTCCCAGTTTGTTTGAGTAATATGAGACCAAATGCCAAACCAACACAGACTTCACACTGGACTTTAAGCATCTTGGACTGTGTGCCTCTTCCTCCTGACTCTGGGACCTTGGTTTCCAAATGAGATGCAAAATTTGCTCTCATCAGAAGAGCGGACTGGACCACTGAGCAACAGACCAGGGGCCAGTTGCATAAACTTAGCCATTATGTTTAGACTGTGTCTTAAGAACTAATTTGACACACTAGCAATTAGTCAAGAGGTAATCAGTCTAACTTTTCTTATTCAAATTAGACCAATCTAACTTTAAATGTAACTGACTTAAAAAAATTAAGAACAGTCTTGAAGAAAAAAATAGACGACTAACTTTTAAGTACAACCCCAAATCAGAAAAAGTTGGGACAGTATGGAAAACGCAAAAAAAAAAAAAAAGAAGTGATTTCTAAATTTACTTTGACTTGTATTTCATTGCAGACAATATGAACACAAAATATTTAATGTTTCTTCATGTCATTTGTATATGCATCCTTTCCTGTCATTCAGACCTGCAACACATTTAAAAAAAAGTTGGGACAGTAAAGCATTTACCACTTTGTAATGTTGCCATTCCTTTTCACAACACTTAAAAGACGTTTAGGGACTGAAGACACCAAGTGATGAAGTGTTTCAGGTGTAATTTTGTCCCATTCTTCCTGCAAACAAGTCTTAAGGTGGGCAACAGTACGGGGTCTTCGTTGTCGCATTTTACATTTACATTTAGTCATTTAGCAGACGCTTTTATCCAAAGCGACTTACAAATGAGAGCAAAAGAAGCAACTAGAACAGTCAAGGGCAACAGTATGCAAGTGCTGTAGCAAGTCTCAGTTAATCTAGCTCAGAACACACAGGACAGTTTCTTTTTTTTTCTTTTTTTTTATAAATAAATTAGACAGACAGAAAATGAACAGAATGATAAGTGCTATTCTTGATTGGTCAGGTGCTGCTGGAAGAGATGTGTCTTTAGGTGTTTTTTGAAAATGGCTACAGACTCGGCCGCACGAATTGAGATGGGCAGGTCATTCCACCAGGTGGGAACAGCCCAGGAAAAGCTCTGTGACAGCGATTTCATGCCTCTCTGGTATGGCACCACAAGGCGTCGTTCACTAGCAGAACATAAGTTCCTGGAGGGTGTGTAAGTCTGAACGAGCGAGTTTAGGTATATTGGTGCAGAGCCAGTGGTTGCTTTGAAGGCGAGCACCAGTGCCTTGAATTTGATGCGAGCAGCTATTGGTAGCCAGTGCAGACTGATGAAGAGAGGCGTGACGTGCGCTCTCTTCGGCTCATTAAAGACCAACCTCGCCGCTGCATTCTGGATCAGTTGCAAGGGTTTGGTAGTGCATGCCGGAAAGCCCGCTAGAAGAGCATTACAGTAGTCCAGTCTGGAGAGAACAAGAGCTTGGACCAGGAGTTGTGTGGCATGCTCTGATAGGAAGGGTCTAATCTTCCTAATGTTGTATAATGCAAATCTACAGGATCGGGTTGTTGCAGTGATGTGGTCAGTGAATTTTAGCTGATCATCAATCACAACTCCAAGGTTCCTGGCTGTCCTGGACGGAGTTATGGTTGATGAACCTAGCTGAATGGAGAGATTGTGGTGAAGTGCTGGGTTGGCAGAGACAACAAGAAGTTCTGTCTTTGCAAGGTTAAGTTGAAGGTGATGTTCCTTCATCCAGGCAGAAATGTCTGTTAGGCAGGCAGCGATACGAACACCAACCGATGGATCATCTGGTTGAAATGAGAAGTAGAGTTGAGTGTCGTCGGCATAGCAGTGATAGGAAAAGCCATGTTTCTGAATGACCGATCCCAGTGATGACATGTAGATGGAGAAGAGAAGTGGTCCAAGCACTGAGCCCTGGGGAACTCCAGTAGCTAGATGATGTGACTTAGACACTTCACCTCTCCATGACACCCTGAAGGACCTACCTGAGAGGTAAGACTTGAACCACTGGAGAGCAGTTCCTGAGATGCCCATCTTCATGAGAGTTGACAGGAGGATCTGGTGGTTAACTGTGTCAAAAGCAGCAGACAAATCCAGTAAGATAAGTACTGTGGATTTGGAAGCTGCTCTTGCCTGCCTGAGTGCCTCCGTAACCGAGAGCAGGGGAGTCTCAGTTGAGTGCCCGCTTTTGAAGCCGGATTGGTTGATGTCCAGGAGGTTGTTCTGTTCAAGAAACGTAGACAGCTGGTTAAACACCACTCGCTCAAGTGTCTTTGCAATGAAAGGAAGAAGGGATACCGGTCTGTAGTTTTCTAAAAGTGCTGGGTTTAGAGAGGGTTTCTTAAGCAGTGGGGTTACCCGAGCCTGCTTAAATGCTGTGGGGAAGGTCCCGGTGTGAAGAGAGGTGTTGACAATGTGAGTGAGTGCAGGAGTAACCGAAGAAGAAATGGCCTGAAGGAGGTGGGTGGGGATAGGATCAAGCGGACAGGTAGTGGGATGATTGGATAGGATGAGTTTGGAGACATCTGCTTCAGAGAGCAGAGAGAAGGAGGGGAGCGTGTGTGTGATGGTTGTTGAGATGTGTGTGTCAGTTTGTGGTGTGGAGAATTGACTGCTGATGGAGGAGGTTTTGTTTGTGAAAAATGATGCAAAGTCATCAGCTGTAAGAGTTGATGAAGGAGGGGGAGGAGGAGGACAAAGGAGCGAAGAGAATGTTTTGTAAAGTGCACGAGAGTCAGAGCAGTTGTTGATTTTGTTGTGGTAGTATGTAGTTTTAGCAGTGGAGACATTAGTAGAGAATGAAGCAAGAAGAGACTGATACAGGGTTAGGTCAGTAGCGTTTTTAGTTTTGCGCCACTTCCTCTCTGCCGCCCGGAGTCCAGAGCGATGTTCGCGGAGAACATCAGACAGCCAGGGGGCAGAGGGGGTGGTGCGGGCTGGCCTGGATGTAAGGGGACAGAGGTTGTCTAAGCAGGATGTTAGAGTGGAGCAAAGAGTGTCAGTAGCACTGTTAGTGTCTAGTGCTGAGAACTGAGCAGGCGGAGGGAGTGAGGATGAAACCATAGTGGATAGACGGGAGGGAGAGAGCGAGCGTAGATTACGCCGAAAGGTGATCTGCGGAGGAGTGTGTGTTGTGTCAGGAGTCAGTATGAGGTTAAGAGTGATGAGAAAGTGATCTGAGGTGTGCAGTGGAGTAACTAAAGTGTTGTCTGTGGAGCAATAGCGCGTGTAGATCAGGTCCAGATGGTTACCTGATTTGTGAGTAGCGGTAGTAGATACTCGCATGAGGTCAAATGAGGTCAGAAGAGTGGTGAAGTCAGCAGCCTGGGGTTTATCAAGGTGGATGTTGAAGTCACCAAGCAGTACCAGAGGAGTGCCATCCTCAGGGAAGTGAGAGAGGAAAATGTCCAATTCCTCTAAGAAGTTACCCAGTTGACCTGGAGGGCGATAAATAACTACAACATGGATTTTAGCAGGATGAGTGATAGTGATTGAGTGTGATTCAAAAGAGCGGTTGCCAGATAGAGATGTAATGGGCTCAAATTTCCAATCATTTGAGATGAGCAAACCAGTACCTCCACCCCTCCCAATCGGGCGAGGGGTGTGTGAAAAAGTGAAATTATTTGAGAGAGCTGCAGGAGTGGCAGTGTCTTCTGGTTTGATCCAGGTTTCAGTTAGAGCCATGAGACTGAGATGTGAATGAGTGGAAAAAGATGAAATAAAGTCTGCTTTGTTTACAGCAGACTGGCAATTCCACAGACCAATTGGAATGGACATTAATGTAGTAGAGGAAATAGGTACACTACGCAGATTATTAGGATTACGGTGTCTAGAACGTGCTGAGCGTGACTTGCGGGTGTTTGAGGTAATAGTAGCATACAGTAGCACATCGTGAATACGGGTCAGAGAACCAAACAGATAACAACAAGCAAAACACAAAAGTGGACAAAGTAGAAGGAAAGCTATACTCAAGTGCCTTGTCGTGTCCTTGCTCGTGTGGAGTCGCGCAGAGTAGAGTCGAATGGTCTTTACACTCCTCGGTCTTCACACGATGCGGGCTTCACACGAGGGCTGCCGCTTCCGCTGCCGCGGAGAACCGCTCACTTATACTCACGTTAATTGTCCTTGTTGAATACAGATGGCTACTCCCAGTGAAACGCGTTCGCGTGAGGTCACGTGACTAACAAACTTTCAGCAAACAGACAACCAACTACAGCACACAGACAACGTTCTGACTAACAGCTGAACTACAGATCACTTAAGAAAATGTAAACAGTACTCACAGACTAGTTGTTCTCCCTGAAGTTCGATTGCTTCTCTCTACCTCCAACTGTAAACAACACAGCTCTTATACCACGCTGGCTAGAGGCCACGCCCAGTGAAACGCATTCGCGTGAGGTCACGTGACTAACAAACTTTCAGCAAACAGACAACCAACTACAGCACACAGACAACGAAGCACACATTTTGAAGCACATTCTCTATTGGAGACAGGTCGGGACTGCAGGCAGGCCAGTCAAGTACCCGTACCCTCTTCCTCTGCAGCCAGGACTTTGTAATGTGTGCAGAATGTGGTTTTGCATTGTCTTGTTGAAATATGCATGGACGTCCCTGGAAAAGATGTCTTCTTGAAGGCAGCATATTATGCTCCAAAATCTCTATGTACTTTTCAGCATTAATGGTGCCTTCACAGAAGTGCAAGTTACCTTTGCCAAGGGCACTGACACAACCCCATACCATGACAGACCCTGGCTTTTGGACTTGTTGCTGGTAACAGTCTGGATGATCCTTTTCTTCTTTGGTCCGGAGCACACGGCGTCCATTCCTCCCAAAAAATACCTCAAATACTGATTCATCTGACCACAGTACACGTTTCCACTGTGTGATGGTCAAACCCAGATGCCTCCGAGCCCAGAGAAGTCGACGGCGCTTCTGGACACTGTTAACATAGGGCTTCCTTTTGACACAGTACAATTTTAACTGGCATTTGTGGATGTAACTACGTATTGTGGTACTTGACAAAGGTTTTCCAAAGTAGTCCTGAGCCCATGTGGTGATATCGCTTATAGATGAATGACGATTCTTGATGCAGTGCCGCCTGAGGGATCGGAGATCACGGTGGTTCAGCTTAGGCTTGCGCCCTTGTCCTTTACGCACTGAAATTCCTCCAGATTCCTTGAATCTTTTAATTATGTTATGCACTGTTGAATGTGAAATATCCAAATCTCTTCCTATCTTTCTTTGAGGAACATTGTTTTTAAACATTTCAGTAATTTTATTAAAATTTGTTGGCAAACTGGCGATCCTTGGCCCATCTTTGCTCCTAAAGGATTAGACCTTTCTTGGATGCTGCTTTTGTACCAAATCATAATTACAATCACCTGTTGACATCACCTGTTTCAAATCACATCATTATTTAACCATTTTACCTCATTACTAGCCCTAAATTGCTCCTGTCCCAACTTTTTTTTAAATGTGTTGCAGGTCTGAATGACAGGAAAGGATGCATATTTACAAATGACATGAAGTTGACCAGACAAAACATGAAATATTTTGTGTTCATATCGTCTGCAATGAAATACAAGTCAAAGTAAATTTAGAAATCACTTCTTTTTTTTTTTTTTGCGTTTTCCATACTGTCCCAACTTTTTCTGATTTGGGGTTGTAGTCTAAGCAGTTTATGCAACCGGCCCCAGTTCTTTATTTCTTTAGCCCAGGAAAGACGCTTCTGACGACATTTGAAGCCCATGTCCAGGATCCGTCTGTGTGTGATGGCTCTTGATGCAGTAACTCCTGCCTCAGTCCACTCCTTGTGAAGCTCCCCCACACATTTGAATGGCCTTTTCCTGACAATCCTCTCCAGGCTGAGGTCATCCCTGCTGCTTGTGCACCTTTTTCTTCCACATCCCTTCCACTTAACTTTCTATTAATGTGCTTTGATACAGCAAAGGTACAACAAACAGGTGTCAATGATGGTTTTCACAGGCACAACTGTCAGCAGTCTTCCCCATGATTGTGAATTCTACTAAACCAGACTGAGACCATTTAAAGGCTCAGGAACCCTTTGCAGATGTTTTGGATTAATTAGCTGATTAGAGTATGACACTTTGAGCCTACGATACTGAACTTTTTCACAATATTCTAATTTTCTGAGATTTTGAGTTTGGGGTTTTCATAAGCCATAATCATCGAAATTATAACAAATAAAGGCTTGAAATATCTCACTTTGCATGTAATGAGTGTATATAATATATTAGTTTCACCTTTAAAGATGAATTATTGAAATAAATTAACTTTTGCACAATATTAAATTTTTCAAGTTTTACCTATATATATATATATCTCGAATTGTTTGCAATTGCTTTTAAATAATAAAATAACATGATTTTATTTTGCCCCCATTAAAAACAAAAAAAACTATTTAGATAGAACTAAATTAAATACAAAATGTTTACTTTCAGTGCAAATTTATAGCCTGGATGCCAGCCGAACTAAGCCCCGCCCACAATATTTGAGGTCGTGAAGTTCGGTCTGGACTCGATCCGTTGTGGAGCAACTATGCTCGAACCAGAGCTGTTCGGACCAATCAAATTGTCAGGGCGGGCTTTATACGATGATGAACAGATGATCAACAGTAACGTAATCATCCACGTCACCAAAGAGCGCTTGGGTTGAATTCGTTCTAAATCTAAACGGAGAACTTCGTATATGCGTTCACCTTTACTATTTCTCTCAAAAATGATGATCGTGTTGGTAAATACTCTGTGTATCCTTAAATTCTTCTTTACAACACCGGCAAAGATCGTTTGCACTCATCTTCTTCTTCTACTTCTTCCAGCGTGCGTGCAGTTGAGATCTGTTGACATCTATGCATTGCTCTGTTGCTCTAATTGGTTGTAGATCTATCCAACTGAGTGCAGAGGCATTTTCTTTCCTTGTTTGGTTGAAACACGTCTCATAATCACAGCCCAATGATAATCATATTCTGACTAGAATAGAGTATGACGACGTCAGGCTAGCAAATTTAAGCAATTTAATTAAGTAACTGGTTTGCAGACAAGCGGATTTCAGCTCCCAGCCATCAATACAATGAATGGTAAGACTGATATAGGGTTCGCAGGTTCGGCTCGTCCATATCAGAAGTGGTCGCAAAGAGAGTTATCTGAGAAAGCCTCTGTGACAGCTGTTCGCAAACTTTAAAATACAGTTTCGGGAGCATGGGCAAAGTATTTACGGCAAGGCAAATGTATCGGGGGTCGATTGTCTTTAGCAGCCGTTTGAAGCCAGGTTTTTCCACGGTACTGACAGGCATCATGTCAAGTCAAGTCAAGTTTATTTATATAGCGCTTTAAACAATGCAGATTGTTTCAAAGCAGCTTTACCGTGTTAAACAGGAAAATAATGCAGCATAATTTTATTCAGCCGTCTAGCCATTCTGGAGAAAACGGTTATGTCATCAGTTCATTTCAATTATCATACAGTGACAGTGTGGGCTTTAGATCAGTAATTAGATCAGTAATTTAGTTTAATAATTAGATTTATTTAGATATTTAGTTGAGGCTAATTGACATGGTCTCTGCAGACACTTCGGGGTCCTGTGTTGGTCTTCTCTGGGCGCAGGTCCACCATCTGAACTGGATACGGCCCGGATCCGGCTGACTGCAGTAAACCTCGGGATAAAACAGAGAGACTATCATTAGCGTAGATGCCATTCTTCTGATGATGTAACGAGTACATCAGGTGTTATGGGAAGTGTTCCCGGTTCCGGCTGACCTAGTTAATGCAGCCTAACAATCATTTCATTGAAAAAGTGTTTTATGTGTATTCCACAGTAAAGAGATGTGTTTTTAGTCTAGATTTAAACTGACAGAGTGTGTCTACTTCCCGTACAATGTTAGGAAGACTGTTCCAGAGTTTAGGTGCTAAATAGGAAAAGCATCGACCGCCTGCAGTTGATTTGGATATTCTCGGTATTATCAACTGGTCAGAATTTAGAGAGCGCAGTAGACATGGAGTATAATATGTTAAGAGCTCGCTCAAGTATTGGGGAGCTAAACCATTTAGTGCACTTTGTAAGTAATAATCAAGATTTTAAAATGTATGCAATGTTTAATAGGCAGCCAGTGCAGTGTTGACAGAACTGGGCTAATATGGTCATACTTCCTGGTTCTAGTAAGAACTCGAGCTGCTGCGTTTTGGACCAGCTGGAGTTTATTTATTAAGCAAGCAGGGCAACCACCCAGTAGAGCATTACAATAATCTAACCTTGAGGTCATAAACGCATGAACTAACTGTTCAGCATTTTGGATTGAGAGCATGTGTCGTAATTTAGATATATTTTTAAGATGGTAGAATGCAGTTTTACAGATGCTAGAAACGTGGCTTTCAAACGAAAGATTGGTATCAAAGAGCACACCCAGGTTCCTCACTGACGACGAGGACTTGACAGAGCAGCCATCAAGTGTTAGACAGTATTCTAGGTTACTACTTGTGGAGCTTTTTTGTCCAATAATTAAAAATTCAGTTTTTTCTGAATTGAGTTGCAGGAAATTACTGGTCATCCAATTTTTTATATCAGCTATGCATTCCGTTAATCTTGTGAATTGGTAAGTTTCTTCAGGGCGTGAAGAAATATAGAGCGGAGTATCGTCAGCATAACAATGAAAACTAACGCCATGTCTAAATCCTGACTGGAAATCCTCACAGATACCATTTCTTTCTAAAAAGGAACATAATTGTGAAGACACTGCCTTTTCAAGTATTTTTGACAGAAAGGGTAGATTTGAGATTGGCCTATAATTGACTAATTCTGTAGGATCAAGTTGCGGTTTTTTAATAAGTGGTTTCACGAGTTCGCACTTAAAATATAATTTATAGCGAGTAATTCAATGCGTATTTGGCGTGCTGTCCAGGGGGAGGGCTTCGAGCTCGGAATTAGGCCCGAACCCAGAGTACCCCCCGTATATGTAAGTGGTTTTAGAGTTAAAAGGTGCGGCGAAGGGGTGGTGGAAGGGTTGCTGATAACTGTCAACAAACGGAGGTAGGACTACTGTGTGTATATATACCTCTATTGTTGATTAGCTGAGTGCTCTCCACCCGTGTCAATTATCTGAACATACTTCTCCCGAACCTTGTTTATAAAACATCATTTAATAATAGCCAACTTAAACATATCCTACATGACAAAGATGAATTAATGATATTAAAGGTCCCATGGCATGAAATTTTCATTTTATGAGGTTTTTCAACATTAATATGAGTTCCCCTAGCCTGAATATTGTCCCCAAGTGGATAGTTGATCGGTGTAAACCCGAGTTCTGGCTGTCTTTCTCTGCCTTTGAGAAAATGACAGGCCAGACGAGCCAATCCTGAAGTCTCCTGGTTTGACGTCCAAGCAGGAACGGTTACCTCCCTTTCCTCCGCCCAGAGAATCTGGCCCGCCCATGCAAGCGCTCGAGAGATCATTGCTTGTGAACGAGTGAATGCTGGCAGTTTCTCAGTGTTTGGATGTACAAATGAAAACAGAAGTCTTTTTTCAGTTCCTTCTGATCTGTGATAAGTGATTTCTTGTGTAGCTAATTATTTATTATTCGTGCACACGCTGCGGCTTCTCTCTCTCCTGACAGAGCGGTGTTTTCGTGTTTTCTATCTTGTGAGACAGCGTTTTTGTACGTCCTCGTCGCGTCTATCTGTTCTACAATGTGCATACAGTCGTTTCTGCTCAACATAACATCTTTAGAGATAAACCTTACACATGCCGAGGCTCGGACTGCACTGCACCGGGTCGGCCTCCAACATCCCCGACCCCCAGTACTGCATCTGGCCCACAGCGGAGGCACCAAACGCGGCGCGAGATTAAGCAGAAGGGGGGTAAGCGTGAGGGTATCTGGGCTAGGCTAGCCAGCTATTCCCACAATAAACTGTATTACATTCGATTACTGCTGTTGTGTCTTTGTTTGCGCTGTGTACTCAATGCGCGGATAGGAACATATCTAAAAAATAATGGTATTATCAACACTTACTCATAACTCGTTCATCTCGACAGCTGTAATGGTACTTTGCATGTGTTACAAAGTTGGTAATAATGATGAAGACTGACTCGGCGTGACTGGGACTCGTGTTTATTCAGAACTCTCAAATATAAACACAATAAACTCGCGCTGACTGACAGCGCTCTCATAACTCAGTAGTTACTATAAATAACTTTGTTAGCAATCGCTGAGCTCAGTCTCTGGTACATTAGTGATGTCCGGTTCGCGAACAATCTTTCTTTTGAACCGGTTCTTTTTAGTGAACCGAATCAGTTCACCAAATCGGACTGAATCGTTCTAAACGGTTCGCGTCTCCAGTCAGCGCTGATCCATAATTTACTAAAGTTACTAACTTTCTGACATGAGTGACAGCCCCTCCGACTAGAAATAGACTAATAACCTGAAGTATATGCTGTAACTAAAACAGTTCACTGAACTGAGACTGACAGAACCGATGTGAAGTGAACTCCGGTCCATCCATCTCTCTGGCAGCAGCTCGTGCCTGCTCGTGCGTCAAAGACCTCGTTAAACCACGCCCCCTCCGCTCATATCAAATGCAAAGATGTCAGCCAATCACAACAGTGGGCGTTTTTACTGAAGTCTCACAGCAGACACGCCTCTTGTAACAGGGCCTTCAGCCACAGGGCAAACAGCAGTATAGAAAAAAATGCCTTTTATTTCTAAATTATGACATTTTATGATGTAAAAATCATACTAACAATATAAGTACACCTCAGGAAACATTATAAAATAATAGAAAAATGCCATGCCATGGGACCTTTAAGAAGAGGATCTATGACCTCTGGTAGCATCTCTTTTAATAGCCTAGTCGGTACAGGGTCAAGAATACATGTTGTTGATTTTGATGATTTAACGAGTTTAGACAATTCTTCTTCTCCTTTAGCAGTGAATGAGTGTAATTTTTCCTCAGTGACACTACAATGCTCTGTCTGATGTGATACTGTAGTAGACGGCTGCATGGTTAATTTTCTTCCTAATATTATCAATCTTACATGTAAAGAAGTTCATAAAGTCATTACTGCTGTGCTGTTTACAAACATCAGAAGTTGAAGCTTTATTTTTGGTTAATTTAGCTACTGTATCGAATAAATACCTAGGGTTGTGTTTGTGTTCTTCCAAGAGAAAACAAAATCTTCCTTAATCTTCTTTAAGCGCAGAGGAGCAACTGTGTCTAAAGTACTGGAAAAGAGAGAGTCAATAGTTTCTGTTGCAACATCGAGTTCTTCTAAGCTATCTGGGATGCTGAGCAGATCACTGCATGAAAAGTGGGATTTTCGTCAGTATGTGACACTGTAGATTGCCGTGAAACTTCAGGTTTACGACTGTGCACGGCAATTTGCAGGCAACACCGAAAACTGCCATAAATTGTCGGAAATTGACGTGGGCCTTGCTTGGCAGTTTTCCCCCCATGACCCCCCCTCCCCTTAATTCTAGGGGAGGCTTTATCATGTAAATGAACATGCTGTGAGCTACACAAATGCAAATCAGAGTAGCAGCAGGGGGAGTTTTATCTAGGTTCTGAATTTTTTTGACTAAAACAAGTTTAAAGTTTAAGTTAAAATGTTAACTTAAATTTAAGTTAAATGTACTCGTTTTAGTACACATTACTAAATTTTTAGGGCAACCAGTTTGCTCCAATTTTTTAAGTAGATTCAACTTGTCCGGGCTCACAGTGTAGATTAATTACTCTGTATGTCATTAGCAATAACCAATGTTATGTAAAAAAAATAAAAAAATACAGGACAGCAGTTCATGTCTTCAACCTTTAGAGAGGTTATGTGATGCAACAAGACAATGAACCAAAGCACACAAATAAATCAAGTAAAGCATACAGTTTACATACCAACATTAATTTTTCCACCTTGCACTGTGAATGATTTTTTAAATGGCTATTAATCATAAATGTGAAAAGTACAAGTTTGTGTGTTTATAGTTAAGTCAGATTGTGTTTTTCTGTAATTGTCATTTACATTGAGCTCACACCACATTTTATGAATTATCAATGCAGATTTTCAAGAGGTGGTTTCCTGGACAGGGTTTAAATTATGCCAAGAGTAGGCCTTAATCTATTTAATCGTGAGTTAAAAAATTGTTGCCTGGAACAAAGATTAAGCACAGATTACTAACACCTGGACTATGAGTCCTGAACTAAAATAAACTGGATTCATTTACAGTTTTATCTAATTGCTTACACACAATTTCTGAAAATATGGCTCCATTTCTTATAACTCTACACACAAAACATCAGACATCTCTTGCAAAAGCAACACTTTGTGCAAAACTATTTTAACTATTTCCAAAAATGTTGTTTTTGCATATATCTAACTACACAATGCACAACTGAGGAATTTACAGTTGAACTGAAATCAACTGAACTGAATCAACACTGAAGTCACTTGAGCTGAATATTGACACTATATTGGCTTGTTAGAGCCGGTTTACAGCAGAATTTGTTTTGAACTTGTTACTGAAGCTGCTATGAAACAATATATTTTGTTGAATGCATATTCTTTCTTTCTCAAACCTTAGTTTTGATTTCTAAGTGATCAATTTATGTATGTGTTTTCACACATGATCATTGGCTGTATGGGTCCTCAGTAAATGAATGTGGCATTTAAATGGCAAAAGTTATTCTTGTCTCTATAACTTATGGCTTCCTAAAGACACGTTTATGGGTAAATAAAATATTAATAATATAAATAAAATGAATATCAAAACATATTTTAAATATAATGAAGTCATTTTATTATAGCACTCATCAGATGTTCCTGGAAACAAAACAGAGACAGAACAGTATAAACAAACTATACAACAAACTAAACACCAAATTACAAAAACATTATTATGTGAAAGTGAATAAAGTGGTGTGTGTTTTCAGTTATAAATATGTGCTGTGTAAATTAGCCTATACTTTTAGAAATTATATATAGCCTAACTTTAAAAAACAAACAATAACCCATATAGATAAATTATAATAATTGTATAATATTAAGCATTTACTTAATATACATTGTAACATTAGGCTACTTTACTCTAGCACAGTAGTCAGTTAAGCAATTAATTAATATCTTATATTAATATGTATGTAGCCTAGGCTACATCTAAAGGTAAGTCTGCTTTAAAAAAAAAATATTACACTTCGACATGTACAGAATGTGCGCGTTAAGAAACACGTTCAAATGTGTCTTCTTAACATGTTAAAACTGTGCGTGAAGCGGAAAACAGGGCGTGTTGAAGGTTGAAACGATCATAAGTCACGCGTTTCGTATAAAGAGATTTGGCCCCGGGCGCGTTCCATATCAGAGCCCTAGTCCAATGGGGTGCGAGGTCGAGGTCATGGCCATGACGCGTAGAAGACGAGCTTTAAACTATTTGTTTTATGTTTTTTGCTGCTTTCCTTTTTCGTGATCAACAATGACAGGACACCGTCTTCAACTCAATCTCTGCATGGACGCGACGAACTTTTTGGACTCATTTTCAGGAGGCTGTCTTCGTCTTCATAACTCTGAGGCAAACTGCAGTCGCTATGAACCACAGCATGGGTAATATAACGTTACGATATAAAGAATATGCTTTTATTCAGCTGTATAAGGAAATGGATGCGTTAATAGATCCGAGCTTAAAACTGCACATTTTGTTTACACAGACTATCCTCGCCTCATAACGAAGCCGTGAGCTCTTATCCGCTTGGAGCGATTTCCGCGAGTCCAGATTTAACCGCTGATCATGACGAAATTGTGTGTAACGTAAGTAACTTCTAATGTGTTTCTCATTCCTTGTTTAATTTTACCGTGACTGTTTTTATTAATACCAGTCTCATGTAATTGTTTTCCAGCTGCCTGTAAGACGTATTATGAATCGACACGCCGGAGCTTCAGATACAAACAACCTGAAACTGCGAAGTTTAGCTCGGAGTCGATCAAGAAGAAAAAGGGTAAGATTTATTATATTAGATCCGTTTTTTGTCAATGTGAGTATTTTTCAGGTTGCTTATTGTCTTTATGGATTGTATTACAGTTGCTGGAAGCAAGAGTGTGCTGGATGAGGTGGACGTTTGGAAGTCCGCGACCATTGAACTCATATCTGACGAGGAAGACGGCTTTGTTGACGGGGTGTCTGGATGGATTGTGCGGCCACCGCGCTCTCGCAGCCTGGAGCTCGCCGAACTTTACATTATATTACGAGACATTACTGCTGCACTGTACATAGTTGTGTGTTTAACAATAAAGCTCTTTCTTTGAGTAAACCGCTGTGTTTTATAAATTAAGCCCTTTCTTTGAATGAACAGCTGTATGCTTATAAATGAAGCCCCTTGTTTGAATAAACGGCACGGTCCGTATAATTTGCCCATATATTCCTTGATGGTATGAATACTTCATAGCACAATAACATTAATATGAAACAAATTATTACAACATAAATTATATATTTATTATTATTATTGGGGTTTACATTTATAATGAGCCAGGGGGACCAATAATGATTGGTTTGCAGTGATCTGCCAACCAATCACGAGGGATTTTTCTTTTTTAAATGTAGTGGCTTCAGCCAATAGTGAGTGAGTAAATTCAAGTCTGGCCGTTGACTCTCTGGTTTCGCTGCTATTCATATGCAAATTAGAGGCGTCGCACCTCCGCGCGGTCTCTCAGCGGGGGGGGGGGGGGCTCTCCACCTACGTCATGGTTCGTTTACGACAATTTGTGGCACAGACGAACGCGACGTTCGCTGCCTCTAAATTGTCGAAAACTGCCGAAAATTAGGGAGATTTCCAGGAGTATACAGGCGTTTATGGGGTCGAAAATCCCACTTTTCATGCAGTGGATGATACTGATGAGGGAGATTATTTAAAAAGCAATCTTTAGTGGCGACAGTTATTGTCCTGCCATTTTTGAAGCGAAGGGGCGGCTTTGCAGCCTTAGCTAAATTAAGTATACATGATAATGATCTGAGATGTCATCGCTCTGCTGCAGGATTTCAACGGTATCAACATTTATTCCATGTGACAATAGTAGGTCTAAAGTATGATTATGGCAATGAGTGGCTCCTGATATGTGTTGCCTAACTCCAATAGAGTTTAGAATGTCTTTAAATGCTAATCCCAATGAGCTAATCTTTTTCGTTGTCTACATGGATATTAAAATCACCAACAATTAGTACTTTATCTATGGCCAGTACTAACTCTGATAGAAAATCAGCAAATTCTTTGATAAAGTCTGTATTGTGCCCTGGTGGCCTGTATACAGTAGCTAACACAAATGTTAAACGGGTTTTATCATGTACACTACATAACGTTACATAAAGCACCAAAACTTCGAAGGAATTATATTTGAAACTAGACTTCTGAGTAATACTGAGATATTATTATAAATTACAGCAACCCCTCCCCCTTTACCTTTCAGACGCGGCTCGTGTTTATAACAATAATCTCTGGGGGTGGACTCATTTAAAGTAATGTAGTCGTCAGGTTTTAGCCAGGTTTCTGTCAAACACAGCACATCTAGATTATTATCTGTAATGATATCATTAACAATAAGCGCTTTTGGGGAAGGGGATTGAATATTCAGCCCAACCCAAGCTTTATCATTTGTTCATCTGTATTATATCTGTTGTTTATTTGTTGGACATCAATTACATTTTTACTGTTGAATGGTTTTGATGTTTTTTTGTATTTACTAGAGTCTCTATGTGCTGGGATGCTCAGTGGGTGCTTCACTGAGAGGGGAGAACCTGTTTGATGTTCTAACCGGAACGGAAAAGCGGTTTTTAGATCCGCGACTATGCCGTCTCACCGTCACCCAGTTTCCCTGCTGCGGGGGCCCTGCAGCCGGAACCGAAAAATGTACAGAGTTCACTAAGCTCGAACATGTGATCATGTGTTTTTCTGTAAGGGTAAACATTGTACTCAACATTGACCAAGTGTTTGAGTGCAGACTCAACAAAACAGTGTCATTTGTTCAGTCTTGTCTGTTTTTTCTTTGCACACAGACACTAATCTCAATCACTGTATTAAACGACTGTTCATCATTTGGACTGGTCATATTTTTAATAATACAACTGCCCAGTTTGACAAATACATTCAAGGGGTTTAACGATATTGATATTGATTTTGAAGTCAATTGTTAACTTAGGGATGTTTTCAGTATAACAGTGGAAAAAAACAACATAAAATTGGGAAAATGTATAAATTTAAACTCAGATCCATACATTTTATTCATGCTATCTTATGCATGCATGAATCAATAAAGTGGCCTTATTTAAAAGTATATAAGTTATCATGTTATTCTAGATATCAATCCAATCAAAACTCCATTGTGAAAACAGCTCATATAAGAAAATTATGTGAATAGGATTGTAGAAAAAGAAGAACTCCACAATAGTATTTTCACAAAAACCGAGAGATTGATAACGGCAGTCAGAAGAGATAAAGACAGCAATTTTACCGTCACTCCCACAGCCGCTGGATTAGAAACACCCTTCAATTTTTTTTACGGTAATATTATACAAAGTATATTGTTATAAATGTGCACACATAAAAAAAAAAAAGAAAATATAAAAAGGGCCCTCGCACATGCACCGCCACCCGGTGGCCTCAGGAAAACTGTGAATAGTGGGCGACATGCATTTAAAGGATTAGTTCACTTTCAAATTAACTTTTGCTTATAATGTACTCACCCCCTTGTCATCCAAGATATCCATGTCTTTCTGTCTTCAGTCGAAAAGAAATGAAGATTTTTTTTTTTAGGATCTTTGTCCATATAATGGAAGTCAATGGGCTCCAAACGGTTCAAGGTCCAAATGAGAGGTTCAGTACAGCTTCAAAAGGGCTTTAAACCACATCAAACTGTACCAGACGATCAATAAGGGTCTTATCTAGCGAAACGATCGGTCTTTTTTTTTTTTATAAATAAAATTTAAGTTTTACAAGCACAAATGCTCGCCTTGCTCTGTTCAGTGGTGCTTTAGACTGGAGGATTATCATCCCGGCAATATGATGGAGTCAAACATTGTTATACTCATGTAAGGCCGGCTACACACTGGCTGCGTGGCGTGAGCATGGCGTTTTCTATGTCTTCTTGACGTGGCGCTGCTGCTGCTAGGTGACAGGGTGGGCTATACTTCATGTTAAACTACTGATACAGCAAAGACCACGCCTGCGTCTCAATTATGGGGGTAGATTTGTTGCGTTTGTCCAAACAAATAGATTGTTATCCACAAATAAATGTAAAAAGATTCACAAAAATTAAATAAATTCACAAATACATAGAATGAGATCCACAAATATATGCAGGAGTTTCACAAAAATGAATTAGATTCACAAATAAATACAATGACATTTGTGAATAAAAAAAAAATATCCACATGTTTTTATGTCACAAACACAACTCTGCCTTGCATTCATTTGTGAATCGCTTCCTGTGCATTTGTGAATCGCTTTCTCTGCATTGGTGGATCTCTTCTTGCACATTTGTAAATCGCAGCACAGCGCGTGGATTGACACATTTCTAGCGTCTACACTCACACGAATCCACAAATAGGTAGACTCCACCCACCGTCTACTTCAGCCAATCAGATAAGGGCCGTATTGTGTTGACTAGAGCCATAGAGCTCTCAATAGTTCTAAACAACTCCGCGCTGTCAATCTTTTTTAATAGGAAGCAGGATAGACAGCATTTTCACTGTATTTGCAGCGATTTCTGGCAAATATTAACACAATATGTGCATTGACTTCGATTAGGCTTTACAGTAGCATTTCATTCTGGGGAGAGATAAAGAAAAGACAACGTTAATCTTTTTTTTGAGTGATCTGGGGCCTCATTTATAAACGTTGCGTACGCACAAAAGAAGGCGTACGCCGCTCTCTACGCAATAATTGGTATTTATAAAAAGCAAACTTGACGGGAAAATGTACGGTCCTTCACGCAAGCTCTGACCCAGGCGTACACACAAAAACGGGTGAAATGAGAAATGGCGACACCGTCGGCAGATGGAAGAAACACGTGAAAGTGTGTAAAACTGTAGACCGTTGTGTAAAAGAAATGGCTATGCCTCTCATAAATAACATGAAGACTTCACAAAGCAAGTCTTACAATTAACACACGAACACCCGTTTGATCGATCTGCAGAGTAGCCTACAACAAACAAAATCAAACGAAAATTACAACAGAAATGCAAATTAACACATTTGCAAAAAGAAAAGTGAAATATGTTCTGCAATAATATTGGCATGTTATGCATTGCAATTCATCCTCATAAATATGGTAAACAGAACGAAATAGCTAATGTACAAAACTGATATTCTCGTCAATGTGTCCGTCTGGCGGAGCAGATATAGATACAATTAGATAGACAGATAGATAATTAGGGAGATAGAGAGATAGATAGATGTATTAATTGTCCACTGGGGAAAGTTGTTTTCAAAGTAAAATTTCTTCATCAGCTAATGCTATGGAATTATGGTATTCATGCATATGCCTTTTGTTGTAGAGTGAGCTTTTGGTAGATTGACCTGTAGGGGGCAATCTAATGCAGTTTGACTTTGGCTTAAGAGTAGCAAAGAAGAACTTGTTAGGTTACTACACCTGGCTGCTATCATTGCTATCATGTGTACTGCTGGCTTGATGTCTCCAAAGTAAATGAGCTTCCTTGAACAGTTTTGTCTCCTGTAAGTTATTACATTTTGGCGACGAGGATGAAAGCAAGAAAAGGAAATGCTTTGAAGAGAAGTGCTGGAAGGTGAAGAAGTTTAATCCATACAAGTTGGAGCTTTGGAAAAGAAGATGGCCAACATGGTAGGAACAGTCACACCATTTGACAGTCAATCTCAGTCTTGGGAAGAATATTGTGAAATCTTGCAGCATTTTTTTGTGGCCAATGAAATTACAGAAGCAGTCAAGCAAAGAGCTATATTGTTGAGCACTGTAGGAGGTCAAACATACAGTCTACTGAGGAATTTACTGAGCCCCGTTAAACCAGGAGCAAAGACATTTGATGAATTAGTGGATTTGCTTAAAGAGCATTTCAACCCAAAACCTAGTGAAATTGTACAGCGGTTTAAATTCAACTCAAGAACAAGAGAAGAGGGGGAAACTGTACTCGAGTATGTGGCAATTTTGAGGAAATTGGCTCATGATTGTAATTATGGAGAAAAATTGACAGAAATGCTTCGGGATAGACTGGTATGTGGCATAAATGATGACCGTATTCAACGTAGACTGTTGGCAGAAGTGGATTTAACCTTTGAAAAGGCTTTGAAAGTAGCTCAAGCAATGGAAATGGCCAATAAGGATGTGAGGGACTTGCAAGCTAAGCACTCAGAAACATCCATGTCAATGAGAGTGCATAAAGTGGCAGTAAAGCAAGAAGAAAGTCAAAGCAGAGCATGTTACAGATGTGGAAGTTTGCAACATTTGGCCAATGAGTGCAGATTTGTTTCTGAGAAATGTCACAAATGTGGGAAACAAGGTCACATCATGAAAGTATGCAAATCAAAAAGTTCCACCAGAGATACAAACTTACAAGGGGGAGAAAGACGTAAGAGAGTTGTGACCAGAGGAGAACAGAGATCGTATTATGTGGGCAGAGACGAAAAAAGTGCATCTGATGAAGAGGGTATTTTTACAGTTCACAGTTTGAAGGAAACCGAGATTCCAAAAGTTGCCCCACTGACGATCACATTGGCTGTTAATGAGACAATAATACCTTTTGAAGTTGATACTGGATGTGGTGTGACTGTGATGAATGGGTCAAATTTTTCCAAATTATGGACAAGGCATCAAATTCCAGAATTAAAGACCTGTTCTTTGAAGTTAAAAACCTATACTGGCCAAACTTTAACAGTGTTAGGTTCTGCGCAGGTGGAAGTTAAACATAAAGGAGTCATGAAGGAGTTACCGGTAGTGGTAGTACCCGGAACAGGACCCAATTTATTGGGCAGAGGATGGATTAAAGACTTGGGCATGGAATGGGAGGCCATACATAAAATTCACGGGGTGGAAAAGGTAACCTTGACTGAAGTGCTTAGCCAGCATTCAGAGTTGTTTAAAGAGGAACTGGGTGAATTGAGAGGGCCACCAGCAAAGATTTATGTTGACAAGGAAGCAGTTCCCAGATTTTTCAAAGCCAGACCAGTTCCTTATGCGATGAAGACGAAAGTAGAGGCTGAAATAGAACGCCTGTTAAAAGAAAAAATCATAGAACCTGTTAAACACTCAGAATGGGCTGCACCTGTAGTGCCAGTCTTAAAGTCAGATAATACTGTACGACTATGTGGGGACTATAAGTTAACAGTAAATCGAGTCTCAAAGTTGGAACAATATCCTATCCCTCGAATAGACGATTTGTTTGCCACATTGTCAGGTGGGCAAAAGTTTACAAACCTGGATATGAGCCATGCTTACCATCAGATTGCATTAGATGCAGAGTCCAAGAAATATGTCACAGTGAATACCCACAAGGGCTTGTTTACTTACCGTGTTTTACCCTTTGGAGTGTCTTCTAGTCCTGCCATCTTTCAGAGGACCATTGAGGGAGTACTGCAAGGTCTTCCGTATGTGGCAGTTTTCCTGGACGACATTCTGGTGACTGGTCGCAATGATGAAGAACATCTGCAAACGCTTGCCAGGGTATTGGAAAGATTGCAAGAAGCAGGATTGCGGTTGAAACGGAGCAAATGTTCCTTTATGGAAAAAGAGGTAACGTTCTTGGGTCATAAAGTAGATGAGACCGGTCTCCAACCCGTACCAGAAAAGGTTACTGCTATTCAAAACGCTCCATCACCAAAGAATGTGACAGAGTTGAAAGCCTATTTGGGACTATTAAACTACTATAATAAGTTCTTACCCAACTTGTCTACCGTTTTAGCCCCTGTGCACCAGTTGCTGCGGAAAGATGAAAAATGGAACTGGAAGAAGGAACAAGAGGGTGCTTTTGCTCAGTCCAAGAAAATGATCCAATCAGTACAAGTTCTGGTTCACTATGACTCCCAGAAGGATGTGATTTTATCATGTGATGCTTCTCCTTATGGCCTAGGTGCAGTTCTTTCGCATAAGATGCCTGATGGTAGTGAGAGACCCATTGGATTTATGTCACGGACTTTGAATCAAGCTGAGCGGAATTATTCGCAGTTGGACAAGGAAGGGTTGGCCATCATGTTCGGCTTACAACGCTTCCATAAGTATTTGTATGGTCGTAAGTTTACTATAGTTACGGACCATAAACCCTTGTTGTCGTTATTTAATGAGTTAAAAGCTGTTCCTCAAATGTCATCTCCTAGGATCCAGCGATGGGCTGTGACACTAAGAGCCTATGAATATAACATCCTCTACAAGCCGGGCAAAGATCATGGAAACGCAGATGCTCTAAGTCGGTTACCATTGTCAACGGAAGTGGACATTGAACAGGAGGAAAGAATCCTGATGCTGGAGAATGCGGACGTAACCTTAATTACTGCCGAACAAGTGAGAGGGTGGACGCAAAAAGATCCAGTATTATCCAGGGTGAGAGAAATGGTGCAACGTGGTGGGCATGAATTAATTGGAGCAGAGTTTGACCCTTTTACATCACGAAAAGATGAATTAAGTGTACAGGATGGTTGTGTGCTCTGGGGGGCCAGAGTCATCATTCCCAGTGTGGGTAGACCAGAAGTCCTCAACCAACTGCATCAATGCCACCCAGGAGTGTCCAGGATGAAAGCTATGGCCCGAAGTTATGTGTGGTGGCCTAAGCTAGATCAAGATGTTGAAAGGTTGGTTAAAACCTGTGGTCTGTGCCAACAGCATAGGAACGTTCCGGCTGTAGCCCCACTGCATCCTTGGAATTGGCCAGAAAAACCATGGCAAAGACTGCATGTAGATTATGCTGGACCATTCATGGGGAAAATGTTCTTGGTCTTGATTGATGCACATTCAAAGTGGATGGACGTGTATCCTGTGAACTCAGCCACATCTGCTGCCACCATTGAATGTTTACGTAAGAGTTTCAGTAACCAGGGTCTACCGGAACTGATTGTATCAGATAATGCTACTTGTTTTGTTAGTGCTGAAGTGAAAGAGTTCCTGAATAAAAACGGAGTACAGCATGTTACTTCTGCACCTTATCATGCTTCCAGTAATGGGTTAGTGGAACGGGCTGTACAAATTCTGAAAGGCATGCTAAAAAAATGTGTGGAAGGCACAATTGCAACTAAATTGGCCCGAGTGTTATTCAGCTATAGGATTACTCCTCAGACCACCACCGGTCTCTCTCCAGCTGAACTGTTACAAGGACGGAAGCTGCGGTGTTCTTTGGACTTTATGCATCCTGATTTGACGAGGAAGGTTCAAAAACAACAACAAAAGCAAAAAGCATATCATGACACGAAGGCCCGCCAACGCAGTTTTGGTGTCGGAGATCCAGTACTAGTTCGCAACTTTAGTTATGGACCGAAATGGATTCCGGGGGACATAGAGACTGTGACGGGACCGCTTTCTTATGAAGTAATGCTGGGCGATGGGAGAGTGGTCCGGAGACATGTGGATCAAATTCATGGCCGACAGAAATTGCTTGTGAAGCTTTCAGGGGAGGAAATGGACGGTAAATCTCCTGATTTTGACTTTTTTGACAACTCTGCTGCTGTATGCTCTAAAGAGACTGAGAAAACAGGGGCTGAGGACATTCTTGGGGAAGTTAATCCCCTTGAAGCAGATGGGGCTTCTTCTCCAGCTGCTGAGATAATAACTAAAATGGACAAATCTGTTAGCCCTGTTGTGATTATGAGAAGGTCACAAAGATCCAGGAAATTGCCTGGTCATTTGAAAGAGTATGAAATGAAGTAAAAAAAAAAAAAAAAAAAACAAAATTAATTATGTAACTGTATGGTGATTACAAGATTGTAAAATGAAGTTCATAGTATGATGATTATATTGTAAACTTGGGGGGAAGGGGATGTTGTAGAGTGAGCTTTTGGTAGATTGACCTGTAGGGGGCAATCTAATGCAGTTTGACTTTGGCTTAAGAGTAGCAAAGAAGAACTTGTTAGGTTACTACACCTGGCTGCTATCATTGCTATCATGTGTACTGCTGGCTTGATGTCTCCAAAGTAAATGAGCTTCCTTGAACAGTTTTGTCTCCTGTAAGTTATTACACCTTTAGTTTTATTTTTGATAAAATAACGTATGACGTATGTCTCAACCATTCAGAAAGCTGCAAGACATTACATTTGCACTGAATTATTTCCCATTTCCACGTAGATGATAACCGACATCTGTAGCTTGTCAGATTCAATTAAATGGATGGGAATAAAATGCCCATCTCAATGCATAATGACGCACAATGGCTGATCTTGCGCTCTTAGAAGATGTGGCAAATGGAAGGATTCGGAGTGAACGCATCTTCAGACAGCAAGAAGACACACTCTGGCGATAGAGCGCTAGACACTTTTTTGCCTCGACTTTGATGTCCGACCATTTCTTTTTTATTTCGGCCACGGTCCGAGGTTGTGAGGCTACAGCATTTACGGCGTCTGCAACCTTTTGCCACTCAAGTGCCTTTTTGGCATTAGTAATGCCCACACGGTCCCCTCCAAAACAACATTTTTCTCCTCTTTTCCACCTCGCCAACAATAACTTCTACTTCGCATTGAGTGAAGTTAGGTTTTTTTTTTATTTCCTCTCTGTATTTGCCATGATTTCGCAATCGATGAATATTAACTTGTGGGCGATTCACGGACTATGTATGGGCAACTATGGGCGTGACATGAAGCCGCAAAAGCTGCGCTACATTTAGAATTGATTGTGATTTATTAAGGGAAAACTGCGTAGGATGTGCGTGCGCACGGTTTTATAAATCTGAATATTTCTGTGCGTACGCACGTCCTAGGTTTCATCCGTACGGCACTTCTGATGCAAATCCTACGCAAAGTTTTATAAATGAGGCCCCTGGGGTCTCATTTATAAAGCGTGCGTAGGCTACACTCTAAAAACATTTACTCAATTTTTTTGGTGAAACATTTTTACACTAATAAAATGGAGTACATTTTAAAGCAGTGAAATCAATTACATACACCATGAGCTGAGCAAATGCAAGTAAAAAAATTAAGTAGATCTGTGTAACTACATTTGGTACATTTACAAATAAAATTGAGTAGAAAAAAAATTGAGGAAAAACATTTAAAAACCAATATTTAAGAGTAAAATTAACTGTTTTTATTTATGAGTAATATTAACTCTTATAGTATAACTTTAATTTCCTCTAAACCTTTGTAAAATACTCCACACAACCAAACTTATACATGACAATGGCCTTTATTGTCGATGAGTAAAGCAATACAGCATATTACAGTTGACATGTATACAATATTTTACAACATTTAAACTCATGTAACAAACATTTTAGAAGTAAAAATTAAACATTTAAAAGTAATTCAAGTGTAATCAACCTGTCTGTTATCCAATTTCCACCGTATTAGCGCCGTTTCACGAGCCTGAGATGGACTCGCGGTCTGTGGGTGGACTTTGAACTTGAGACCGCCGTCCGTTTCACTCGTAGCTCAAAGATGCTGCAACGCGCCTGACTCCATAACCAGCCAATAAACAAACAGTGCATAGTTTTAAGAACATTTTATCATCCAAATTAATTACATTAATTATCTTAAGGAATAAAGTCGTGTGTTTTGAGCAAGGCAGTAGCACCCGGGGCGTCAATGCAGCACTCGTTTACTCACATTGCGTCCCTGTAACTTATGTTGTTTTGCATTAAATAAAACATTAAGGTCAGTAATGATTTTATAGATAAAATAAAACACACAAACCTGAATTTCATAGAGGAAATGTTCCAATTCTGCGACGCTGAGAAGAAGGAACTCCTGAGAGGAAAACAGCCCTCGCTCACTCAACCGTCGAGCAGTCGTCACGACACGTCAAGGGGCGGGGGAGGGGTGCAGTGTTATAATCAAGTAAACTTACTAAATTTCTTCAGTGCATGTTAAATATTAATAATCTTGATTTGAATTAAGTAATGTGTGGTTCTTGAAACAGATCGATTTCATTCTCCTTTCACAAATATATTAACTGTTAAAATAAAAAAATAAACAAACTTATTTGAAGCTTTAGCTTAACCTGATATAGCCTACTGACTAAAACAGAAATACAAAGTTATAAAAACTATAAAAGGCGCTTTTTTTTGTGTTGTGGTCCAAGCGGCAAGTAATGTGATTGGCTGTTGTCACTATGGCGGTCGCGTCAGCACCAAGCTTCAGCCACGCCCTCCGTCAAGTGTTGATGCCGAAGCCCCGTGTGAATGCGGCGTAAGAAGAAGGGGGCGTTCCAGTCTGCGAAAATGGTAACCCCCACCAGCACGATAACGCCCATTTGTGGCCGCAGTTGGATGATATTGGTTAAGTCCACAAGACCGCAGGGTGTCCCATTTGTCTGTGACAGAGTGCGCTCGTGATAACACAATACTAACATTACAGGGGATACATGGAGCACGGGAACAACTGCAATACAGTAGTGACCACCCGTTACATTAGATATAGCTAATGGTACTACTGTTACAGTAGGCTAGTCGTCTAAAAACATAACGGAACACTTACCGTCCCGTCTGTACTAATGGGATGGCCGTATCCTTCAGCACACGTTTCATGGTCCGTGTGGCAAATTCAATTTTTTCAAAATAGTTGTCCTCGGTTAAATGTTCTGAACAAACGCGATGGTACTTGATGATGACTACAGGTGTGTTTGAATCTATATCCAGAGCAAGCAGCCATAGATTCATCAGGTCAGTATTTTGGATTGGAATTCTATATCATGGCATTACCTTTTCTCCCCTTCTTTATTGTCGCAGTTCTTAACAATACAGCGAACACCCATGATTGTAAACTATCTAGTAATTGCTGACTCCAACTCTGAGTGAACTCTCTGCTCTTCACCGCGGGGCTTCTCAGGTGCTGCGAGCAAATCACTCCGCAGAAGTAGAGCAGTGCTGCGCCATCTGAGAATATAGTCCCCAGTATGTATACGTTTATAAGATGGCTGTGTCTCATGTAACCTTGTTATTTGTACGCACTGTGACTTAGGGCTGGGCGATATATCGCATAACATTGTTAAGCGCATCTCATCAGTAAAGCCGGTTCCTTGATTAGTAGTAAAATCACCATCACCTGCTTTCAGATGGAGCGGCATTTACTACACAGAGCCGTAGTTCACTGACAAGCTGAGCCATATCGCATTAATTATCACGGACATATCGCCTGCGATAATTAATGCGATATGGCTCAGCTTGTCAGTGAACTACGGCTCGGTGTAGGAAATGCTGCTCCATCTGAAAGCAGGTGATGGCGATTTACTACTAATCAAAGAACCGGCTTTACTGACGAGATGCGCATAACAATGTCATGCGATATAATCGCCCAGCCCTACTGTGACTATACACATCACAACATGTAAACAGCTAATCTAACGGTAGTATAGCCAAATTCCTTTAGGAATGATGCCTTTAACAAACGATCAAACACTGTATTCAAACTTAACAGATGCTCATCCCAAGTATTCGAATAAACAACGATATCGTCTAGGTATGCTTTACAATTCGGAACCCCGCCCAGCACTTTGTTCATCAAGCGCAAGGAAATCATCCGGCGTAACATAAGCAGATATCTCGGCCGCACGCTCCGTCACTTGCCAGTATCCCTTCAGCAGATCTAATTTTGTAACGAAGCGTGCAGAGCAGGCTTGCTACGATAGTCGGTGTTGCGGGTGTTACCGGACTCAGACTCAACACCGGTTACATCACTTGCCCACCGTGGAACCGCCCCACCGTCGTTTAGATTTTTTTATAAAATAAAGTATAAAATAATTTCGTTCAAAAGCGCCTATTTACTGGCTTTACCAGTTAGCAATGGCATTAAATGAAAAACCCAGTCTGGCTTCTGCCATCTACAGGTTAAGGCAATACGCTCAAATGCAATGAGAAAGTGTTCAATATCGTCATCATCAGTAAATTTCTCCAGTCTGGGCACATGGTGTGGATGGACCTGACCTGCTGCTGTCGTAGTTGAATCAGTCACAGCAGTGGGATCCCTTCGGGTTTGAGAATGAGGTCTGTTGGGTGGAAAGGCCTCCAGATCTGGATCAGAATCTGTTGGTGGAGGCTCTAACAGTGGAGATGTTCGGGCTTGTACTTCCAACTGCAGCATCTGAAATTGATGTTGAAGTGTTTTAAACCGCTGTTCTTGTCTTGTAGTTGCTTCCTTCTGCTTCTCATCTCGGGCCTCCTGCTGTCCCATGTGTGCCCGGAGAATTGCTGCCAGGTCAGACAGGGTTGGCTCCTTTCCTTCATCTTGAGTGTTTTCCACTCCAAAAGCTCCATTTTCTCCTTCTTCACTTACAGGTTGCTTGTCCGATGCAGTTTGGCTTGCAGCTCCTCCTTGTTGTCTGCCTTTTCCACCTCTTCCACCACGATTCAATTCTTGTTGAGAAAAAAAAAAAAAAAAAAAAATTTTTTTTGATTTATTCCTGTGTCCGTCACTGGATGGTCCCACCGCTGCCACCAATTGTTAGGGACCAAGGCAGTGAGGCAAGAGGACACAGGAAGCTGTTTTTCAAAAGTGGGGTTTTATTATCCAAAAATATGAAAAAGTTACATAAGGACCAAAATTAATAACTAGACCTTAACAAAAAAGGTCAACAAAAGTAACTGAATATGAACTCAAATAAATGAACTCATAACACAAGGTTAACTAAACAAAAAACTGACCTCTCCACAAAAACAGAAGGGAGCTTATATAATGGTTTGACAAAACCAAATAACATTGAAGGGGTAAACAAACTAACACTTGAGAACTCAAGAACTAACTAAGGACAAAATCCCCCCTGGCACATGGTGAGACCATAGACTGTAAAAAAATATGGACGACGCGACTCCATTGACTTCCGCTGACCAAAGTTGAAGCTTTCATAGGCCCGCTCACGGCGCTGACATCTTGGGACCGAGTCTGCGCAGTAGCGATCTCGGGACCGGAGTTGCGCAGTAGAGAACAGGAAGTAGAGGCGCGATTATCAAAAGCCCGCCCACACTCTCACAGATGCAGAATAATGAATTATGTTGGTGTGAAATAAACAGTTATGGAAGTGTAGAAATGAAAGCTAAAGCTCCAATCTCCTCACAAAAATCCAGAAAAAAGTCCGTTAGTGCCTCAGTGACAACTTCACTCAGAGAAGCCGTCAATCTCAGCTGTCAATCATGACGTCACACCCCCGTTTTTATAGCATCAAATAACTCACTAAAACTAAACTTATTTTAAAAACGAACACTTGAAATGAAATTATTGTAATAAAAACTGCCTAAAATGACAGAAACCATCTTTAGGAAACAATTATTTGAAGTGTAATTAAATAGTTTAGTGTGTCTCGCGCCCATTGAAATACATGGAGAGGCGGGGTTTAGGAGCTATACTGGGACCGGCCACCGGGGGGCGATCGAGGCGCGAAAGCTTCAATTTCTGACTGGAGCACTACAGGCTTGGGTGAGACATGGTATGGCCTAATGAGCTGGCTCCAGGATATAGGTCTCCTCAGCCACTCCTTTCGCCCAACCAGGAAGGGACCGCCCCCAACAGTCCAGGTAACTCAACACAAAGAAACATGTGATTAGTGCACTACCTGTACATCAATGTAAAATGTAATACCAAATAAAAAAAATCAAAAGACTGTATTGTGTTCGTTATTTAGATATCCTAGTTTAGATGACTGTAAATAATAATCAGTACAATAAAATAAAGAGGTGAAATAATAAAATGGTAATCAAATGTTTAGAACTGAGGTGATGTTACCCTGTGTGGCCGTAGCCATCACATCCCAAATGTTTCCTACTATTTGTAAATCGTGAGAAATTGCTATTTTAACCAAGGAACCGGGACATGTGAGCAATGCGTGTGAGGGAGTCGCCTGTCGATTGTGTCATATCTGCGTCACCCTCGGTTTCCGGTTTTATTCAGTGAAACACTTTACTCTCACTGCAGAGTGAACAAGTGTCATAGCAGCAGCAGCAGCAGCAGCAGCAGCGCGAACGTCATAACTTCCTTTTCAACACACTCAGATATATCTAATACGATAAACAGAGTTGCGTTACCTCATACTCATGACTGGAAAAGAGGAAGTGGCGCCGGCAACCGTGTCATAATAAAAGTCCCGCCGGCGACTATGCCATAATAACAGTCCCGCTCTTCAATCGCTCCTGCGGCCTTGCTCAGCTCCACAACACTCGCTCCTGCTCTGCTTCAGACTACAGTAATGTTAATAATCGCATCCATGAACATGATTTCTGCCCAAGTCCTATCCTGACTGTTTTCCACCGGCTGTGAGGTGAAGACCACATGTCCCAAGATTCTGCGCTCAAACGTGCCGTCATCAAACTACGCCTTTGTTTTGAACAGGCGACCTCTAGTGGACGGAAAAGTTACATAGTGTAGCTTTAACAGGTAACCAGTGTAGAGATGTTAGAATTGGTGTTGTGTGATCATATTTTCTTGACCTAGTAAGAACTCTAGCAGCTGCATTTTGGACTAATTGTAGCTTGTTTATTGAGGAGGCAGGACAGCCAGCTAGTAGTGCATTACAGTAATCTAGTCTAGAGGTCATAAATGCATAAACTAACTTTTCTGCATCAGAGACAGATAGCATGTTTCGTAGCTTAGCGATGTTTCTGAGGTGGAAGAAGGCTGTTTTTATAGTATTTGAAATATGATTTTTTCAAAAGACAAGTTGCTGTCTAATAGAACACCCAAGTCTTTAACTGTAGCAGATGAAGTAACAGTACGTCCTTCTAAATGTCAATTATAATTTAAGAGATTCTGTGTACCAGTTTTTGGTCCAATAAGTAATACCTCAGTCTTATCTGAATTTAGGAGGAGAAAATTACAGGTCATCCAATATTTTATATCTTTAATAACACTCTGTTAGCTTGGATAATTTAGAGATTTCATCTGGTCGTGCTGAAATATATAACTGAGTATCACCGGCATAACAGTGGGAACTAATTTCATGTTTTCTTATAATATTACCAAGTGGCAGCATATATATACAGTGAGGAAAACAAGTATTTGAACACCCTGCCATTTTGCAAGTTCTCCAACTTAGAAATCATGGAGGGGTCTGAATTTGTCATCGTAGGTGCATGTCCACTGTGAGAGATATAATCTAAAAAAATAAAAAAATAATAAAAAAAAATCCAGAAATCACAATGTATGATTTTTTAACTATTTATTTGTATGATACAGCTGAAATTAAGTATTTGAACACCTGAGAAAATCAATGTTAATATTTGGTACAGTAGCCTTTGTTTGCAATCACAGAGGTCAAACGTTTCCTGTAGTTTCTCACCAGGTTTGCACACACTGCAGGAGGGATTTTGGCCCACTCCTCCACACAGATCTTCTCTAGATCAGTCAGGTTTCTGGCCTGTCGCTGAGAAACACGGAGTTTGAGCTCCCTCCAAAGATTCTCTATTGGGTTTAGGTCTGGAGACTGGCTAGGCCACGCCAGAACCTTGATATGCTTCTTACAGAGCCACTCCTTGGTTATCCTGGCTGTGCGCTTCGGGTCATTGTCATGTTGGAAGACCCAGCCTCGACCCATCTTCAATGCTCTAACTGAGGGAAGGAGGTTGTTGCCAAAAAATCTCGCAATACATGGCCCCGGTCATCCTCTCCTTAAAACAGTGCAGTCGCCCTGTCCCATGTGCAGAAAAACACCCCCAAAGCATGATGCTACCACCCCCGTGCTTCACAGTAGGGATGGTGTTCTTGGGATGGTACTCATCATTCTTCTTCCTCCAAACACGTTTAGTGGAATTATGACCAAAAAGTTCTATTTTGGTCTGATCTGACCAAATGACTTTCTCCCATGACTCCTCTGGATCATCCAAATGGTCATTGGCAAACTTAAGACGGGCCTGGACATGTGCTGGTTTAAGCAGGGGAACCTTCTGTGCCATGCATGATTTCAAACCATGACGTCTTAGTGTATTACCAACAGTAACCTTGGAAACGGTGGTCCCAGCTCTTTTCAGGTCATTGACCAGCTCCTCCCATGTAGTTCTGGGCTGATTTCTCACCTTTCTTAGGATCATTGAGACCCCACGAGGTGAGATCTTGCATGGAGCCCCAGTCCGAGGGAGATTGACAGTCATGTTTAGCTTCTTCCATTTTCTAATGATTGCTCCAACAGTGGACCTTTTTTTGTCACCAAGCTGCTTGGCAATTTCCCCGTAGCCCTTTCCAGCCTTTTGGAGGAGTACAATTTTGACTCTAGTGTCTTCGGACAGCTCTTTGGTCTTGGCCATGTTAGTAGTTGGATTCTTACTGATTGTATGGGGTGGAAAGGTGTCTTTATGCAGCTAACGACCTCAAACAGGTGCATCTAATTTAGGATAATAAATGGAGTGGAGGTGGACATTTTAAAGGCAGACTAACAGCTCTTTGAGGGTCAGAATTCTAGCTGATAGACAGGTGTTCAAATACTTATTTGCAGCTGTATCATACAAATAAATAGTTTAAAAAAAATCATACATTGTGATTTCTGGATTCTTTTTTATTATGTCTCTCACAGTGGACATGCACCTACGATGACAATTTCAGACCCCTCCATGATTTCTAAGTGGGAGAACTTGCAAAATAGCAGGGTGTTCAAATACTTACTTTCCTCACTGTATATATATATATATATATTGAGAAAAAAAAGAGGGCCTAACACAGATCCTTGCGGCAATCCATAATTTACAGACGTTATCTTAGACTGTTCCCTGTTTAAATAGACAAATTGGTAACGCTCTGATAGATACGATCTAAACCACTTTAATGCCCGTCCCTGAATGCCAGTGTAATTTTGTAGACGATCTAAGAGTATTTTATGATCTATGGTGTCGAATGCTGAACTAAGATCAAGTAAAACTAGTATTGAGATACGAAATACTCTTAGCTGCTGACCAAGGCTGTAAGTCATTTGTGATTTTAACGAGCGCAGTTTCTGTGCTATGATGGGCTCTGAATCCAGACTGAAATTTTTCATCGGTATCGTTTTCTTGCAAGTAAGAGCATAATTGAGCAGACACCATTTTTTCTGGTATTTTAGACAGAAATGGAAGATTTGAAATTGGTCTGTAATAATCATTAGGTTTAAGCCAGGTTTCAGTCAGACATAGTAAATCAAAGCTATTATCTGTGATCATTTCATTTACAATAACTGCTTTAGGTGCGAGCGATCGAATGTTAAGGAGACCTAGTTTTAGAGAATGTTTTTGTTAATTTCTTTCAATTGTTCATTTCTTGTGTGGTCTGTTCCCGCCCCCTTTAATCAACGCAGTTTCGACAGGCGCCACCTGATGAAACACTTTGAAGCTTCTTTTAGCCATAATCACGTAATACGGGTGTTTCGAATCACAGTTCGGAGCAGTGTTTCAAAACATCTGCGCTTCGGGATCTCGGCAAAGCCCCGAAACGCCTGTTTCGCGTCTGCCATCCCTACTGTCTACTAGACTGTAGCCTGTTGTTCTAGTGAGTTACTTTCTACCTAAAGACTGTTTGTTCACGCTGTGCCTGTTTGCAGAGTACCTGTTCGGAGCCTGCTTGTGGCTGTTCACCTTCTCTGCTACTGAGGTTTTCCCTGAACTGCTATTGGCGTCGGGGACCCTGGCTTCCGTCCTCTCTGATCCCTGAGTGATCTTTACCCAGCCGTTTGGCAGATTCGGCGCTGGCTCTGCTTGCCGCCGGACTTTTCTGTTCTGTTTATCTTCAAGGACGATTTCTGTTGTTAAATAAAGAACTGTGTATTGCACCCCTCCCTGGTCTTCCATCTTCCTTCAACTCATGACAGAATAATCCGACCAAAAGGATGGACCAGGCGGGTGGCGATCCCTTTTACAACGCCGTCAAGCTCCAGGGTGTCCTGTTGGGCAAGCATGAAGAGGATTTATCCGCCATGAGGCTTGCCGTGGACTCTTTGACCACCCAGCTCTCAGATCTGACCCAACAGCTCCACCACTATCGCCAGGAGGCCACGAGTTCGACTGGACGGCGCGATTCACCAGAGCCGCGCATTAACAACCCACCGTGCTACTTGGGTGAGCCAAGGCAGTGTCGCTCTTACCTCACCCAATGTGAGGTTGTGTTTTCTCTCCAGCCCTCGACTCATGCCAAGGAATGGTCTAAGGTGGCTTATGTTATCTCGCTCCTTGACAGACGGGCACGAGAGTGGGCGGCGGCTAACTGGGCGGCGGAGGCAGACTGTATCCAGAGGTTCTCTCTTTTCAAGGCGGAGATGATCCGCGTCTTTGACCGCTCTGCTCACGGAGATGAGGCGTCCCGCCTCTATCCACTCTGCGCCAGGGGAGGAGGTCAGTCACTGATTACTCAACACAGTCTCACTCCCACTCGTCACATATTGACGCTTGGTCAGGACCCCTCGTCGTCACTTTTTTACGTACAGGGTACCCCTTGTGTAGAAAAGGCTTTGAATACATAGGTAGATACATTAGTGCCTCCTGGTGGACTTTCAGATACCTTACGTGAAATGACGCACTTTCCCTTTAAGAGTTCAGTATTGACAGAACGCAGTTCGGAGAGTACGAATAGAGAATTTGCTGCCTCTGTTGTTGTTGTTGTTTCAGAGTGCGTTCATATACAAGTGAGTGACTTTGTTTATGTTATTCATTATCTTTAAAGAGCCATAGTTAAAATATACATTTGATTGTATTGAGGTTATTTAGTTGTAATCGCGGATGTTCGCCATATCATTGTGTACCTATTGCATCATGTGCAACGCTAGTGAAAGCATACAGAGACAGTTAAATATTAATGTTTTGAGATACTTTGAGTCACGTTGAGCATGTGTACGTTATTATGTACTGTATAAGTGATCTTATGCACATTATTTACACCATAGGTTTTGATTATCCCGAGCTCACGTGGCAGACCAATGTGATGCTAATTTCACGTGTGCTAATCTAGCCTATACGATCGCTATATATGTATAACTATATACATAATGGATATTTAAGTGACAAAGTGATTTAATTCTTGTTATTATTTGCATTACTAATTGAGTATTGTTATTTCTGTTGTTTAGAACCACTCATACTACTCAGAATACAGTCCAATCTACTCTGTATCATTCTGCCATCCATCTGCTACTTGTACGACAATTCATCAAGCCAATACAGTGTACTTCGTCTCTGACCGGACGACTTATGTCTGCTCAATATCCACCAGCACCCACACTAGTCTACCCCACAAATGGTCCTTCGAGCCGGATTTGAGGAGCTGTCATAAGAATGATGGATCAGAGTGATACAGATACAAGATACACCCTTCCTGAGCCCACTGTCAGACCTAGACGATCGGTGCGACTCCCTAGCTACCTTTCGGACTTCAAACTCACTGATCATCAACAGAGGTTCCAGTCAAGACAGAGAGAAGATTCTTCCTCTGAGATGAGTGATGATTCAGAACTGTTAGGAGCAGCTGCACCTAAGTTAGCCCACACCTCCATTGAGTATAGCGCAAGTATGCAGTCCAAGCAGCCTCTGATAGAGTGGAGTCCCAGTAGTGAGTACGAACAACAGCGAGCACATACTTCCTCAGTCCCAGTGCTGTCGTCAGAAGTTCTAGTAGAGTTCCAGCAGTTACGTAAAGAGACTGATGAACTGCGACGTCATTCCTCTGAACAGATAAGGAAACTGGAGGAGCGGAATGCGGCCTTGGAAGTACAGTTGAGCCTACTTGCAGTGAGTGATAGATCCAGTCACCATCCACAGAGCACATCTTCCCCTGTTCCTCAACCCCGTGTCCATACTCAGCAGATCACTACAGATGCTAGGCCCATTCCTCTGCCTAGATTCAAGCTACATTAGAGAATGAGTGACAACACGGCAGAATCATCTAGACAAGATTGTCTGCATGACTTAGAAAGGAGACTTCAGCAGCTGGAGATGACATCACAGCTTACTAGCGCTCGACCCACACCACGTCAGTCTTTCCCTCAGACATCTCATGACAGAGTCGAGGATAGCAGAAGTGGCTACAGCTCCAACAGATTACATATTCCTCCCAGTCAAGAGACTACCTTTAGGGGACCAGCTCCCACCATCCCAAACTTTGTTAAGCCAGATCCTAGAGAGTTTTCCCGGCTGCGCATAGCCCTAGAGAACATCCTGCCAGCAGACGCTACAGAGAGATTCAAATACCAGATTCTCGTCGATCACCTGAAGTTAGAGGAAGCGTTGCTGATTGCTGACTCTTATTGCAACTCATTATTCCCCTTCTCAGAGACTATGGAGGCACTTAACCAACAGTACGGACAACCCCACCAGTTGGCCCTTCAGAGAATAGCTGAGCTTAGGGATGGTCCGAATGTCAGTCATGGAGACGTGCGAGCCTTCAGGATGTTTGCATTGAAAGTTCGCTCACTAGTGAGTATGCTTCAGCAACTGGGAAATAAAGGCTACATGGAACTTGAGTGTGGTTCCCATGTATCAAGACTGTTGTGTAAGCTTCCGCATGATCTCCAGACTAGCTTTCGACGGTCTGTCCATCCCCAACTAGTTCCCATTCCAACCTTGCTAGATCTATCAGCATGGTTAGAGTTTGAGCTGCAAGTTCAAGAAGATAGCACCAGGTTCTATCCACTAGCAAGTAAGCCTGTACCCATTCACAAGAGGGGACCTCAGAGAGACTTGAGACAGCCAGTCAAGGCCACAAGTATCTTCCTTGGAACAGAGAAAGAAAGTAGTGATCCGCCAGTTCAAGTTCCCGACCCCAAGCCCAGAGACAGGAAGGTGTTCTGCCCATATTGCGATGCTCAAGACCACTACCTGAATGGGTGTGCTAGTTTCCAGAGACTGAATAGAGATCAGAAAGTGCAGTGGATTCAATCACACAAGAGATGTTGGCGTTGTGGACGAGCCCATCAAGCCGCACAATGTAACCTCAAGACACTTTGCAAGAGTTGTAATCTCGTAATGATAGAGGCTTTGTGAAGACACCTGAGAAACCTACGATCGGACCTTCAGAAAGTTGTTTGGTGAACACGACCACAGAGACATTGTACCTAGATCGTCCCACTGACAGCCGGCGTGTCTTGTTGAAGATCTGTAAAGTGCTATTGAGAAATGGAAATCACTGTCTAGAGACTTACGCCCTCTTAGACGATGGTTCCGAACGTACCATCCTCCTTCATTCTGTAGCACAGCAACTCGAATTGACTGGTAAGCCAGAAGAGCTCGTATTACGCACAGTAAGACAAGACCTCCACAAGCTGCGAGGTGCATCAGTGACCTTCACAGTATCGCCAGCTTCCCAACCTAAGACCTCATTCAGGATCCATCAAGCCTTTACAGCAGAGACTCTGGGATTAGCTGAGCATACGTACCCAGTAGAGGAGTTGCAACGTAACTTCCACCATCTACAAGGTCTACAGTTGCCACATGTTCAATCCGTCCAACCACTCCTCCTTATAGGATCGGATTATCCTGCTCTTATCACTCCAGTCGAGCCAGTTCGTCTAGGCCCGCCAAATGGTCCTGCTGCCATCAAGACCCGACTAGGTTGGACACTTCAAGGTCCAACTCAAGAGATCAAACATCGCCTTCCTAGCCAACAGTGCCTCTTCACAGCTACTTCAGGCTCATATACTGACCTGTACAGACAAGTTGAGAGATTGTGGCAATTAGACGTGCTCCCTTACCGCAGTGAGAAACTCATTACCCGCTCAAAGCAAGATCAAGAAGCAATTTCACTGCTCGAGTCCAAGACTATCAGAGTTCCAGTAGATGGAGTAGCCAGGTATGCCACACCCTAATTAAGAGTGAAAGATATGCCTCTTCTGCAAGCCTCAGCAGATACCACTCTGCCTTGTCTCCGAGGAATAGAGCGGCGATTAGCCAGGGATCCAGCACAAGCAGACGCTTATCAAGTGGAGATGAACAAGTTGAAGGAGGCAGGATATGCAAAATTGATACCTACCGACCAAGTGGATCAAGCTGAGGAGGCGTGGTACATCCCTCACCACATGACACAACATAATGGCAAGAAAAGGGTTGTATTCAATTGTTCGTTCCAACATGGAGGGAAGAATCTCAACCAATTGCTTCTCCCTGGTCCCACACTGGGCCCTTCCCTGTTGTCTGTACTCCTGAGGTTCCGTGAACATGCTGTCGCAGTGAGTAGTGATATTAGAGGCATGTTTCATCAGGTGCGCTTGCTACCTGAAGACCGACCACTGTTACGATTCCTCTGGAGGGACCTAAACAGAGAGAAGTCCCCGCAAGTATATGAGTGGCAAGTTCTCCCCTTTGGGACGACGTGCAGCCCATGCTGTGTGACCTTCGCGCTCCAGAAGCATGTCATCGACCATAGTCACCCAAGCGAAAATGTCAGATACAGTATAGAGAAGTCATTCTATGTAGATAACTTCCTTCAGAGTTTCAGCTCCCAAGAAGAGGCCAGTGCACTGGCATCCAAGTTACGAGATCTCCTCGCCAAAGGAGGATTTGATCTGAGACAATGGGCCAGTAACATCCCACAAGTACTCAACCATATCCCAGCAGAAGCCAAATCAAGTAGCTTGATGTTGTTGCTGACACAGGTAAAACCAGACGCTCAGGAGTCCGCTCTCGGCCTACAATGGCAATGTAACTCAGATACCCTGGCCTACAAATATCGGCCCATTGCAAGCTCTGCCCCTACTATGCGCCATATATACAAGGTTCTAACCAGTCAGTATGACCCCTTGGGGTACATCATTCCGTATACCACGAGAGCAAAAGTCCTGGTCCAACGTCTTTGGGACAAGAAAAGGGATTGGGATGACCCTCACCTTCCAGAAGAGTTGCTCCAGGCTTGGCTAACATGGGAGCAAGAGTTACCAAACCTTCAGCACATCTCCCTTCCCAGATGTTACGTCACGTCAGAGTTGGATAACCCACAGAGTATCAGAGACATACACATATTCTGTGATGCGTCTGAGCGAACCTACGGCTCAGTAGCCTACCTCCGCACCCTCAGCCGTCAAGGTGATGTAGAGATAGCTTTCTTGACTGCCCGTTCCAGAATTTCCCCTTAGAAACAACAGTCTATCCCTCGCCTTGAGTTGTGTGCCGCTCTGACTGGAGCCCGACTCGCCAAGTTGGCGTTACGTTGATTCCAAGTCTAATTCAGCCGACGACATCATGAGGGGTAAGACGTTAGCCGAGTTAGCAAAGCAGAGTCGATGGAGTCAGGGACCATCTTTCCTCCTCCTACCCCCAGATCAGTGGCCACAGAGTCCCCCCATACAGCTCCCTACCGAAGATGCAGAGCTGAAACAAGGCATATTTTGTGGACTCACCGTTCCTATCACCAACCCGGCCTTGCCTGATTGCAGCCAGTTTTAGTCCTATAAACAACTACTCGCATCAACAGCCAGAGTCTTACACGGGGCGGCTAATGGTACTGACACTCTAACAGTTGAGGATTATAGAAAAGCAGAACTTGCCCTCCTTCATCAAGCACAGAGCCAAAGTTTTCCAGTAGAGATTACTCATCTGAAGTCTGGTAAACCTCTACCTCTGAGCAGTCGTCTCTTGTGCCTTGCTCCAGAGTATGATAGCAATACACACCTCATCAGAGTTGGTGGCCGTCTCCGACGTACAGATCAACTAGACGAATTCACAATTCACCCCATAGTTTTGGAGCCTAAGCATCCCCTGAGCAGACTGATAATCCAGGACTTTGATGAAACTTTACACCATTCAGGAGTGGAAAGGGTGTTCGCAGAAATGCGTCGTAAGTACTGGGTATTGAAAGGTCAAGAAGCGATTCGTCAACACCAGAGGAAGTGCTTGGGGTGTAGACAGTGGAGAGGTCAGCCCAGCATTCCCAGGATGGCCGATCTACCTTCTTCGAGACTGCGCTTGCTCCAACCAGCTTTCTACTCCACTGGAGTTGATTGTTTTGGCCCTTACCTCATCAAGATTGTTGGCTCATCATTCTTAATGGCTCTTCGAAGATTCATCTCCCGCAGAGGCAAGCCATTCGAGATCATATCAGACCAAGGTACAAACTTCCGCGGTGGTGTGAGAGCATTACAAGATGATTTCGTTGAGCTCCATCCGTCCCTCCAGGAGCAATTAGCAAGCAACCAGATCACTTTCAAGTTCAACCCCCCAGGCGCTGCACACTTCGGAGGCTGTTGGGAAAGAGAGATAAGATCCCTGAAGTCAGCCCTCTGTTCTACTATAGGGGATCAGATTGTCACGGAAGAAGTCCTACGTACTGTGCTCGTGGAAATCGAAGGAATTCTCAATGCAAAGCCACTAGGATATACATCCTCAGACGTAGCAGACCCTGACCCCGTTACTCCCAACATGTTGCTCATGGGGCGGCCTGACTCATCCTTGCCTCAAGTAGTATACCCCGAGTCAGAGTTGCTGAGCAAACGTAGGTGGAGACATAGCCAGCTTTTAGCAGACCACTTCTGGAGACGCTTTCTCCGTAACTACCTCCCAGAACTACAACTCCGCCAGAAGTGGCACAGAGAGACTGAGAACTTACAGCCTGGTACAGTTGTCATGATTGTTGATCATCAGTTACCCAGAGCTCTATGGCCATTTGGACATGTAACTAAAGTCTTTCCTGGAGAAGATGGGAGAGCAAGAACTGCAGAGGTGGAAGTCAAGAAGAAAACTTATCTTCGTCCCATCACCCGTCTTATCAGCCTCCCAGCCCTACCAGACTGAGTATCCCTTCGTACTATCCCTTCTTTGATAGTGCCTTTTCTGAATTCACAGAAATGTGGGGGCGGCTGTAGAAAAGGCTTTGAATACATAGGTAGATACATTAGTTCCCCCTGGTGGACTTTCAGATACCTTACGTGAAATGACGCACTTTCCCTTTAAGAGTTCAGAACGCAGTTCGGAGAGTACGAATAGAGAATTCGCTGCCTCTGTTGTTGTTTCAGAGTGCGTTCATATACAAGTGAGTGACTTTGTTTATGTTATTCATTATCTGTAAAGAGCCATAGTTAAAATATACATTTGATTGTATTGAGGTTATTTAGTTGTAATCGCGGATGTTCGCCATATCATTGTGTACCTATTGCATCATGTGCAACGCTAGTGAAAGCATACAGAGACAGTTAAATATTAATGTTTTGAGATACTTTGAGTCACGTTGAGCATAGTACGTTATTATGTACTGTATAAGTGATCTTATGCACATTATTTACACCATAGGTGTTGATTATCCCGAGCTCACGTGGCAGACCAATGTGATGCTAATTTCACGTGTGCTAATCTAGCCTATACGATCGCTATATATGTATAATAACTATATACATAATGGATATTTAAGTGACAAAGTGATTTAATTCTTGTTATTATTTGCATTACTAATTGAGTATTGTTATTTCTGTTGTTTAGAACCACTCATACTACTCATAATACAGTCCAATCTACTCTGTATCATTCTGCCATCCATCTGCTACTTGTACGACAATTCATCAAGCCAATAAAGTGTATGAATTTGACAGCATGTTAAATCTTGTGAATTATTAAGACTTGGAGAGTATGTTCTTACTGATTGAGCCATGGGGTTTGTAAGAATATGTTTAAGAAACAACAAATGCTTGATAAAGAGTTCAAACCAACACATACTTACCATTGCAAATATTTGCTGTTGCTGCTTTCGGTCTTCTCCATTACTTTTCCATGAAAAAGAATGGGCTGACTGAGTCCGAAAGGCCCTTTTGGTCTTTTCAGGTAAAAAAAAAAGAAAGAGAAAAAGTCATAATATATAACACATACATTATATACAGGACAAAGTACTATTTACATTACAATATTTGGATTTTACATTAAAAGGCATTAAAAGCATGGTAAGTGTTGTGGTTACTGTCTATTTACAACAAAAATCACATTAAAACTACCGATACTGTGGTAAAAGCATAGTAAGTGTTGTGGTTACTGTCTATTTACAACAAACATCACATTAAAACTACCAATACTGTGGTAAAAGCATGGTAAGTGTTGTGGTTACTGTCTATTTACAACAAACATCACATTAAAACTACCAATACTGTGGTAAAAGCATGGTAAGTGTGGTTACTGTCTATTTACAACAAACATCACATTACAACTAAGGTTACAGCTAAAAGCATGGCAAGTGTTGTTTTTATTGTGCTTCTACTACAAATGCCACGTTGGAACTACACTAGTTGTTATTATTAAATATGAATAACTGTTTAAAAGGGCTATAGCACGTCACGTGACAGTGTTTAATTGCCATATTAGCAAGGTGTGTTGATTTAGAAAACAAAGAAATGCGAAGCCTGAGTGGAAATGAAAGATATAATGCAGTGACTGAACATAATCTGATGAATAACGACAGAAAATACTTTATATCAAACATTCATGGCTACTCACCAACATGTGGCACACGTGCACTGATGCCAAACATCGCGATGTATTCTGAATGAGACTTCTTCAGCGAGATTTCATACCGATAGAATACCGGCAAAGGTTTCCCATTGAAAGCAATGGAGTTCCCAGTTCGTCTATAGACTGATGCCGAGGGGTATGGCCGTACCTGTGGCGTCTTCACTATGACGCCGCGGTGCGGATGGAAACGCAGATCGCTTTTGGGTCTTTTCTTCACACAAATCAATCGTTTGGCCTCGGAACAGTTGGAATACTTGACATTTTTCAGTAAAGTGTGCATATTGTCTGTTATATTCTGTGTTTTATATCATATAACGCAAATGGGTAGGTTAAGGGGCGGGGTTGGGCTACTTTCAAACGTGTCTGAATAGCGTAAATACAAATCAATAAATGTAAATAAAATAATGCTGGCTGATTAAATTGAGAATCATACTCCAACATGTCATAATGGAAAAATTATAACCCAATAAATAGTTACATCGTGATAACATTCACATGCCCAACACGTCTGTGTATGACGCCAAAGGTGTCTCATTGGAATCACTGCAGTACCCTTAACGTCGAAAAATGCCTTTCAAGGGGTACCCTGTACGTAAAAAAGTGATGACGAGGGGTCCTGACCAAGCGTCAATATGTGACGAGTGGGAGTGAGACTGTGTTGCTTGGATTGAATTCGATCTAATCCTAAACGGAGAACTTCGTATATGCATTCACCTTTACTATTTCTCTCAAAAATGATGATCGTGTTGGTAAGTACTCTGTGTATCCTTAAATTCTTTTTTACAACACCGGCAAAGATCGTTTGCACTCATCTTCTTCTTCTACTTCTTCCAGTGTGCGTGCAGATCTGTTGACATCTATGCGTTGCTCTGTTGCTCTGATTGGTTGTAGATCTATCCAACTGAGTGCAGAGGCATTTTCTTTCCTTGTTTGGTTGAAACACGTCTCATAATCACAGCCCAATGATAATCATATTCTGACTAGAATAGAGTATGACGACGTCAGGCTAGCAAATTTAAGCAATTTAATTAAAGGGGGGGGGGGACACTCAGTTTCAGTCAGTCTCATGTCAATCTTGAGTACCTATAGAGTAGCACTGCATCCTGCATATCTCCGAAAAGTCTTTATTTTTATTATAATTATAAAAGAAAGATGCGCTGTTCCGAGTCTTTCCGGAAAAAGCCGTGCGGCTGGGGGCGTATCGTGTGGGCGGAGCTAAAGAATGTCGAGCGCGCGCCGCTGTTACTGTGTTGAGTGCGTCTGAAAGCTGCGTCATCCCTAAAAGCAGGGAAAAACTTTATTCAACATAAAAAATGGCTTTTAATCAGATACAGTCATACATCTATGATCCGGAATCAGACCCAGAGGCTGAAGTTGAACAGGGGCAGCAGCAAAAACGACTAGAGCAGGACGTCGACTATGTGGTATAAGTTACACTAACTATATAGGCTATATAGATTTTCCTCACACCGGAATATAAACAAAGGCTCGTTCAAGAGCCCCCGGTGAGGAGGGAAGTCAAACGCTGGTCATCCCATTCAGAGATCACGCTACAGGCAGCTCTTGATGACGTCGACTGGGACATGTTCCGCGCGAGTTCTGAAGACGTCAGCGAGTTCACAGAAGTGGCGCTCTGCTTTATCAACACACTGACAGAGCAAGCCACACAAACAATAACTATAACGTCCTTCCCTAATCAGAAACCGTGGGTGGACAGTTCAATCCGCACTGCAGTTAACACGCGCACTATCGCGTACAATGCCGGTCTCCAAACGGGGGATATGAGGGAGTACAAAGCTTCATGTTACGCCCTCCGGCGCGCCGTTAAAGCCGCAAAACTCCGCTATAAAGACAGAGTGGAATCTCATTTCCAACTCAACGACTCCCGGCGGATGTGGCAGGGACTGAGGACCATCTGTGCTTTTGGAACTAAATCCTCTGCAGAGGTGAGAGCTGATCCGTTGCTGGTGAACGAGTTAAACTCTTTCTACGCTCGCTTTGATGGTAATCGCGGCAGCGCGACTCCGGCGAGTGACGCGTCAGAGAGAGTCCCTCAGAGCAGCAACGGTCACGTGATCTCTGTCTCGGAGGACGAGGTTCGGAGGGCACTCAAACGTGTGGATGTCAGGAAAGCTGCTGGGCCGGATGGTATTTCAGGTCGTGTTCTGCGGTCCTGTGCTGATCAGCTCGCAGGGCTCTTTACATCCATATTTAACGAGTCCCTTGCTACATCTGTTGTCCCCACCTCTTTCAAACGATCCTCCATCATCCCTGTACCTAAGATCAGTAAACCCTCTTGCCTAAATGACTATCGTCCAGTGGCTCTCACATCTTTAGTCATGAAGGTCTTTGAGAGACTCATTAAAAACAACATTTGCTCCTCCATTCCTGACACTTTGGACGCTCTTCAGTTTGCCTATCGTCCCAATAGATCGACTGAAGATGCCATCTCTCACGTCCTTCACTCCTGCCTCACTCACATCGACAGCAAAAGTGGGAACTATGTCAGGCTGCTATTTATTGACTATAGCTCAGCCTTTAACACCATAGTTCCCATTAAGCTAACACACAAACTCCTGGATCTAGGCCTGAATTCTTCTCTCTGCCTCTGGATTGAAGATTTCCTCACTGGCAGACCCCAGGCGGTGAGAGTAGGCCAGTTCACCTCCACCTCCATCACCCTGAGTGTTGGAGCTCCACAGGGCTGTGTGCTGAGTCCCCTGCTCTACTCTCTCTACACCCATGACTGTTTGTCCACACACAGCTCCACCTCGATCATCAAGTTTGCTGATGATACTGTTGTCCTGGGTCTCATCTCCAACAACAATGAGACGGCATACTTGGACGAAGTGGAGCAACTGACATCATGGTGCCAGGACAACTGTCTCTCTCTGAATGTTAACAAGACCAAAGAACTGATTGTGGACTTCAGGAAGAGACAGCATCGGTCATACTCCCCTCTCATGATCAGCGGGACACCGGTAGAGAGAGTGAGCAGCTTCAAATACCTGGGTGTGAACATCTCCGAGGATCTGACCTGGACTACACACATCCAGACACAGGTGAAAAAAGCCAGGCAAAGACTGTACCACCTGCGCCAGCTGAGGAAATTCAGGGTTTCACCAGCCATCCTGAAAACTTTCTATCGAGGGGCGATAGAAAGTGTCCTGACTCAGTGCATCACAGCGTGGTACGGGAACAGCACCAGTCACGATGGCAAAGCCCTGCAAAGAGTGGTGCGCTTATCCGAGCGCATCTCAGGCTCAGCTCTCCCGTCTCTGCAGGACATCTACACCAAACGCTGCAGAGGTAGAGCTACTAAAATCATCAGAGACATTAATCACCCTGCAAACTCTCACTTCACCCTGCTGCCATCTGGTAAGCGCTTCCGTAGCCTGATGGCAAAGACTGAAAGACTCTTTGAGAAGAGGAAGAGGAGTTTCTTCCCCCAGGCCATCAGACTCCTGAACTCAGTCACGTGACTTCACTTCACCCCGCACACGCATAAACATCCAGTTTAAACATTAACATCCACATACTGCCATTGCACTGCACTTTACTTTCCTATTGTTACTGCGTAACAACCTGTAATAAACCTTGCACATTATACTTCTTTATATATACATATATATATATTTATGTTAACCACTTATTTCTAAGTCTACAGTTTATCTCACTTATCATATCCACTTATTTTTTTATATTTTAATTTTTATATTTTTATTTTTATCTTATTTCCTATTTTTATCTTTTACTTGATTTATTTATAATTCTACTTATGTTAATACTTTTTATTCTAATTTTATTCTATTTCTATTTTAATTTCTTGTAACTGTTATTTGCACTGTCCATGGAGCGGACCTGTTTACATTTCACTGCCAGTTGTATATTGTGTATATAACTGTGTATGTGACAAATAAAACTCTTGAATCTCTTGAATAGGCCTAATATGTTTAGCGGCTTGTGTTATTTAGAACACCATGTCAAGCGCGAGTGTTACAATGTGTGTGTGTGTGTGTGTGTGTGTGTGTGTGTGTGTGTGTGTGTGTATGTGTGTGTGTGTGTTTACGCGTGGTTTGTGAAGACATGATTTGTAGTAAGCGGACTGGTTTTGCGCGTCAGGCTAGTGTTTACATAGAAAGACATGGAATAGTAGCGCATTTGAATGAAGAACCGCGCTTATTTAGTTCAACATATTTCCCCATTCTTTGTGTATTGTTGTTTGGAGTGCTTTTACAATACACAAACATACACATATGGTGGCCAGCTAAACAAATGTACACACACTATACATCGCATGCTCCATTGATCAATACGTGATCATGTTTGGGCTAACGTTACTTGATGGGCATAGGCAAAAACAGACATTTGAAGCAGTCAAACCTGCGGTTCCAACGTTGGGACCTTTATCGTTGGGACCGCTCCATCCAGTATTAGGCGATCTGAAAATCCGGCGTCGAACTGGGCCTTGTTTATAAAACAATCGGCACCGAAATGCAGGGAACAGACATAAATATTTGCGCAACTCAGTTGTTGATCCGGAAAAGCAAATTCCATCTGTACGAGCCAGCGCTTTGATGGGCGTAGCCTATTGCTTTCACGCTCTCTCTCTCTCTCGCGCGCGCTCTTCCGGTAGAATTGTCCGTACGGCCCATACAAGGAAATTCCGCCCTGTTGACGTCAAGCGGACCCATGATCGAAAAAAACTTTCCGAAACTTATGACTAACAGGAAGTACTAATTTTGGCAAAGAAATACTCCCATTAAACGTCCACCTTAGCTTATGAAACGGTGTCCATGTTTAGCATGGGAATCCAAGTCTTTAACAGTGCCAAAAGATCAGTATGCATGAAACAGCATTTCACCCCCCCTTTAAGTAACTGGTTTGCAGACAAGCGGATTTCAGCTCCCAGCCATCAATACAATGAATGGTAAGACTGATATAGGGTTCGCAGGTTCGGCTCGTCCATAGATCGGAAGTGGTCGCAAAGTGAGTTATCTGAGAAAGCCTCTGTGACTGCTGTTCGCAAACTTTAAAATAGTTTCGGGAGCGTATCCTGGGCAAAGTATTTACGCCAAGGCAAATTGTATTGGGGGACGATTGTCTTTAGCAGCCGTTTGAAGCCAGGTTTTTCCACGGTACTGACAGGCATCATATCTTTGTTTATGTGAAACGCGACCGCTGATGTAATTTCTTCCCACTTTTTACTATTTCTCGCATATGGCACACAGCAAGAGAATTAATTGACCAGCTTTATTTGTTTAGGGATGGCAGGCCTACCAGGCTCACAGAGTTTCATGCATTGTTCGTACTGCACAGGATGCTGCTTGAGATTAATGGTGTTGTAGCTATTAGTCTTCTTGCACATCTTGCAAATGACGGTATTTTGATTGGTATCTGTTATCTGAAAACCAAACCACCCCCATATTACAGCTTGTGCGTTCCTTTTGGAGACTATTTCATCTTCCCCTTCCGTGTTCTCTTAGCATCACCTTTATCGTCCATTCAGTGACCGTCATCCAATCAGTTTCGGCTACAGAAATAGGGGAGAGCGGGCACAACCTAACGTGGGGTTAGCTTTCCAACCATGCCAGCATAATGAAACTTAGAGTATTTACTAGTTGCCATATAAACACTATATCAATAAAAAAATTGCTCCAAAATAAAAAATCTTTGGAAGATATCACTGAACATTTATTTAAGCATAGCAAAAGTAAATTTCTTAAGTAAAACACTATACATCATGGCTAACTTTCGATTATGTTCGTGTTTTTGACATTATATGAACTTGCGCACCAATTGCCAACTAAACACACACATTTGATGCAGTTTCACTCACCGCCTGCAGTCTCGGCTCATGACTGGGGATAAACAAACACACTTGCAGAATTCCATTGCAGCTCCGGAAAAAAAACACTGCATCCACTGTTTCCTTAATGCTGGGTTATTTGGGAAGCTGAACAAGGTTATCTTTCCCTCACAACCAGAAACACACTTCTTTAGTGACATTGTCGATTTTGGGGTCTAAAAACAAAATGACAGCCCTGCTGATGGCTCCTGTAGCCCGAACGAAGCTCGTTGACATGTGTTTGGCCATGTTTAGCATGAGAATCCAACTCTTTAACAGTGTAAATTAGTAAAAATGCATGAAATAGAATTTAGATTTTCTGCATGTTTAATGTGGGTTGGAGCCACACTGACCAGGGCTGTGTTGCCCAAAACCTACATGAGCCTTAGTTGATCATAGAGAACATGGCCATCTACGGATCAGCTTAGCTCATGATGGTTTTTAATCAATCTATGACAAACCATAATTCATGATAGAGAAACTCAAAAATCAACCAGGTGAGTTGGAAGTTAAAACTTAAATCATGAATAGTTTTTAAATGACTATTTGAGCAAACATTTTCACCTGGATAATTGAGAGTGATTGTAAGTGTGATGATCATCTGCTAAATGAGCAACAGCGACCACAATTCACACCTTCAATCAGTGACACAGTGACAATCTCCCACAGCCGTTGATGAGAGTTTAAACGCTGGGAATATTCCCATCTTCCCACAGGAGAAGAAGAAGAAGAAGAAGCAAGCAGGAGGATTTACTCCAGGAGAAACTACAGATATATTGTAAAGATGGAGTTTAAGGAAGAACCCTGCAGAATAAAAGATGAAGAGACAGAGGAACAAATAGGTTGGTGTTTTCCTTCATTGTCTTTAATGACTGATGAGGAACATTAAGATGAAAACTGACATATAACGATACAGACACTAGTAGACTCCGTAGTAAACTAGATTTGTGCTAATTAAGAATGGACTTTGTTTCTCATTTGTTAATTGAATTGAATATGTTGATTTTAGACCCGATAGAAGTGAATGAAGACACACCTCATTTCACAAAGGAAGATAAAGAACTGACATATATGATGAATACAAACATCTGTTTCAAAAACCTCATCATTTCAAAAATTAAGAGTGAGATGCAGTCGCTTCAAATACTGAAGAAAATTTCACACAAAAACAAGCTGGAAAATCTGGAGTTGAAGGATCTTTCACCTGCTCTGAGTGTGGAAACAGTTTCACACAGAAATCAAACCTTAACAGACACATGAGGATTCACACTGGAAAAAAACGTTCACAGGCACTCAGTGTGGAAAAAGTTTCACTCAGAAAAGCTCTCTCAAAGTTCATCTGCACCTTCACTCTGGAGTGAGATCATTCAGCTGTGATCAGTGCGATAAAACATTTGTTTTTGAAATAAACTTAATAGCACACCTTAAAGGGTTAGTTCACCCAAAAATGAAAATTCTGTCATTAATTACTCACCCTTATGTCGTTCGAGACCCGTAAGACCTCCGTTCATATTCGGAACACAAATGAAGATATTTTTGTTGAAAGCTGATGGCTGAGAAAGGCTTCAGATAGGCCTCCATTGGCATTCAGTACACTTATACTCCCAAGACCCATAAAAGGCACTTAAAATGTCGTTACAAAGTACATCTCACCACAGTGACTCTACAATAATCTTACGATGCGACGACAATAGTTTTTGTGCGCAAAAAAAATCTAAATAACACCTTTATCCAGCTTGTTATTGCCTTCCGCGTGTGCCTCCACGACGCATGCGCGAGAATATGACGTAGCGCCGGGGTTCGGGAATCCATGAAATGCACACTCTAACCCCATTTTGAGCACTACACCGAGACCTAAAGCACGATCAATGTAGAATCCAACAGCTGAGATACGCGCGTCTTCCTCTGATTGTAAACAAATCACTTCTGGGTCATCCGGATCTGCGTCATATTCTCGCGCATGCGTCGTGGAGGCACACACGGAAGCAGTAACAAGTTGGAAAAAGGTGTTATTTTGATTTTTTTTGCGCACAAAAACTATTGTCGTCGCATCGTAAGATTATTGTAGAGTCACTGTGGTGAGATGGACTTTGTAACGATGTTTTGAGTGCCTTTTATCCGTCTTGGGAGTATAAGTGTACTGAATGCCAATGGAGGCCTATATGAAGCCTTTCTCAGCCATCAGCTTTCAACAAAAATATCTTCATTTGTGTTCCGAATATGAACGGAGGTCTTACGGGTCTCGAACGACGTGAGGGTGAGTAATTAATGACAGAATTTTCATTTTTGGGTGAACTAACCCTTTAAAGTTCACACTGGTGTGAAGCCTCACGTTTGTTCTTTTTGTGGAAAGAGTTTTTCACAACTGAACTCTTTAAAAGTGCATGAGTGTATTCACACTGGTGTGAAACCTTATATGTGCTTTGAATGTGAGAAGACCTTCAGTACATCAGGCACATAAAAAAAAAAACACCAGAGAATTCACACTGGAGAGAAACCATATAAGTGCTCACACAGTGGAAAGAGTTTTTCAGACTGGAACATTTAAAAGAGTATCAGCATATTCATACTGGTGTGAGACCTTATATGTGCTTTGACTGTGAGAAGACCTTCAGTACATCAGGCACATTCAAAAAACACCAGAGAATTCACACTGGAGAGAAACCGTACAAGTGCTCACACTGTGGAAAGAGTTTCACCCGATCATGTAATCTACAGACATATACGAAAAAGTCTTGCTCAAAGGTGTCTAAATAAACAAATGTTCATATTCAGATCCATCACACACAAATATTATACTTACAAGTTAATCATTTTGACATTCAGATTCAGCAAAAGCTGGAACTGGTTTCTATAGTGATTTAAGAGGGTCATTTTCTAGTAGTGAAGTTTGATCATAGAGGACATTTGAAGTAGAGGACATTTTGGCAGGGTCAGAAATAGTTAATGAAACTTTGTTGCTGTAAAATGTTGTGATTTATGAAGAGAATAAACAAATTAATTATTTTCATGAATTGTCCACATGAGCACAAATAGAAAGGATGCATTGAGAACATATTGAAAATACTTTCTTGCATCTTTTTTGTTTTTTTTGCATTTAAAGAAATTCTTTGTACATTTTGAGACTAAGATAAATAAAAAGGATCCACATTAATTTCATGTGTGCAATCACAAAATCACATCTCAAATATGTAAAACATGGTTTTGGAGTATTTTCATGGAGTAAATGTGTGAAACCCATGTGATCGCATGTGGAAAATGTAAAATTCATGTGTTTTTCTGTAAGGGTAAACGTACTCAACATTGACCAAGTGCTTAAGTGCAGACTCAACAAAACAATGTCATTTGTTCAGTTTTGTCTGTTTGTTCTTTGCTCACAGCATAATAATTTGTCTCTTATAATCACTGTATTAAAGGACTGTTCATCATTTGGACGTCATATTTTTAATAATACGACTGCCCAGTTTGACAGATACATTTAAGGGGTGTAAACGATATTGATTTTGAAGTCAATTGTTAACTTAGGGATGTTTTGAGTACAACAGTGGAAAAAACAACATAAAATTGGGAACATTTATTTTAAACTCAGATCCATACTTTTTATTCGTGAAATATCTTATGCATGTATGAATAAAAAAAAAGTGACCTTATTTAAAAGTATTGTTGTTATTCTAGATATCAATCCAATCAAAACTCCATTATGAAAACAGCTCATATAAAAGAAAATTATGTGAATAGGATTATAGCAAAAGAAAAACTCCACAATAGTGTTTTCACAACTTTCAAAAGGAGTAAAAAAAAAAGCAGAAAAGAGATTGATAACGTCAGTCAGAAGAGATAATAGGTGTGTTCGACATCGGCTGTGGCTGGATGCAACCAATCGGCGAGAACAGCCGCGTGCAGGCGGGGAGGAGCTGCAAACGGAGACATGAAGTCGGACACTTTCTGCTTCCCGCAGTGACGCTCGTGCAGTTTTTGTATACTTTATCACAGCTGAAGTGAAATAAATGCAATGATGGATAGATGCACTTTTATGGACTTCAAAAACGAAGCAACAATCACTGCCATTATAAAGCTTGGAAGAGCCAGGACATTTTTGAATATAACTCTGATTGTGTTCGTCTGAAAGAAGAATGTCATCAAGTAAATCATGGGCTAATTTTTATTTTTAGGTGAACTAACCCTTTAAGTGATTCAGGAATTATGGGTCATAATGGTAAACATTTGGCACCCCTGTTTTTACAGGGGGTACTTTTTTTTTTTTTTTTACAGTTGTCGTTGAAATTATTTTATCTTCAAAGTAATTAGGATTCAGAGAAGTATTGAAAGGTTTAACAATTGTTTATTTCTTGCAAGAAAGGCATTCATCACTCTGAGCTTTCAGAGGGTGAAAGCGAACTTCCCTCTGTCTGAAAACTTTATATTCCCCCGACCCTCGCGCACACAGCTGTACTCAACTTCCTCTTTATTATCTGCTACAGCTTGTGCACGGAAGGTTTACAAAAGTCACGTATCAAAAACACACAAACAACCTTAATATTAATACACTCTCTATCTGCCTGTTGCCGAGCAGAAGTTTCTTCTTTTATCGTTTCTCTGAACTCGACCCCTTTTCCTGTTATCTAGTTTCGGCGAAACCAAGCGGAACTTAAAGGGATAGTTCACCCAAAAACGAAAATTTGATGTTTTTCTGCTTACCCCTAAGGCATCCAAGATGTAGGTGTCTTCGTTTCTTCAGTAGAACACAAATGAAGATTTTTAACTCCAACCGTTGCTGTGTGTCACTCAAATAATGCTTGTCAATGGAGACTAATTCTATTAGAGTAAAACAAAACAAAAAACAGATAACTTCAAATTAAACCATGCGGCTCGTGACGACACATTGATGTCTTAAGACACGAAAACGATCAGTTTCTGAGAGAAACCGAACGGTATTTATGCAATTATATCACCTCATATCATATCAGACGAACGCTTTAGCTCTCCAGACTGCCATCACTTCCCGTAGGTGAGGTCAAAATAGCGGCCGGGTCATAGATATATACATAGATACCTCATTAGTGCCTGCATAGATCATGGCATGGATCGCTCGAATGAGGAATCTAAGCATACATATCTATGACCCGGCTGGAATTTTGACCTCACCTACGGGAAGTGATGGCAGTCTGGAGAGCTAAAGTGTTCGTCTGATATGATATAGGTGATATATTTGCATAAATACCGTTCGGTTTCTCTCAGAAACCGATCGTTTCGTGTCTTAAGACATCAATGTGTCGTCACGAGCCGCAGGGTTTAATTTGAAGTTGTCTGTCCATGTTTTTTTTACTCTAATAGAATTAGTCTCCATTGACAAGCATTATATGAGTGACACACAGCAACGGTTGGAGTTAAAAATCTTTATTTGTGTTCTACTGAAGAAACGAAGACACCTACATCTTGGATGCCTTAGGGGTAAGCAGAAAAACATCAAATTTTCGTTTTTGGGTGAACTATCCCTTTAATGTTCTCTGAAATGTATTTTAATAATGCATCAAACCAAGCAGAATAAAATGTTCTCTGAAGCTTCACTTAATAAGACAATGGTTAATAAAAATTAATGTTAAAGGTCCCATGGCATGGCATTTTTCTATTATTTTATAATGTTTCCTGAGGTGTACTTATATTGTTAGTATGATTTTTACATGTCATAATTTAGAAATAAAAGGCATTTTTTCTATACTGCTGTTTGCCCTGTGGCTGAATGCCCTGTTTCAAGAGGCGTGTCTGCTGCTTCAGTAAAAACGCCCACTGTTGTGATTGGCTGACATCTTTGCATTTTAAATGAGCGGAGGGGGCGTGGTTTAACGAGGTCTCCGACACGAGCTGCTGCCAGAGAGACGGGTGGACCTGAGTTCACTTCACATCAGTTCTCTGCTCGTCTCAGTTCAGAGAACTGTTGTAGTTACTAGAATATACTTCAGGTTATTAGTTTATTTCTAGTCGGAGGGGCTGTCACTCATGTCAGAAAGTTAGTAACTTTAGTAAATTATGGATCAGCGCTGACTCAAGACGCGAACCGTTTAGAACGATTCAGTCCGATTTGGTGAACTGGTTCGGTTCACTAAAAAGAACCGATTCAAAAGAATGATTCGTTCGCGAACCAGACATCACGGAGACGGAGCGATTACTAACAAAGTTATTTATAGTAACTACTGAGTTGTGAGAGCGCTGTCTGTCAGCGCGAGTTTATTGTGTTTGTATCTGAGAGTTCTGAATAAACACGAGTCCCAGTCACGTCGAGTCCGTCTTCATCATTATTCTACCAACTTTGTAACACATGCAATGTACCATTACAGCGAGATGAACGAGTTAGTAAGTGTTGATTATAGCATTATTTTTAGATATGTTCCAATCATATGAAAAGCGTCAGTGACGCGCATTGAGTACACAGCGCAAACAAAGACACAACAGCAGTAATCGAATGTAATCCAGTTTATTGTGGGGATAGCTGGCTAGCCTAGCCGGATACCCTCACGCTTACCCCCCTTCTGCTTAATTTCGTGCCGCGTTTGGTGCCTCCGCTGTGGGCCAGATGCAGTACTGGGGGTTGGGGATGTTGAAGGCTGTGTCATTGTTCCCTTATTCTGACCACACCACATCAATTTCGTATCTGTGCCACCTATTGGTCAAAAGTGATAAACCATTAACTTACATTATCAGTGACTCAATATATGATATTTCAGCCATTTTGCCTAATCTTCTTAAACTGTATAATTGTTAATTGTTGCAGTTGGTCTGACACTCTCAGACTACAATGCATTTTCAGCCTTTTGCTTAAAATCATCTTAAAACGTGATTAATTGCTCATTGCTCCAGTTGATCTGACACTGCCAGCCATTTTGGCATGTCTTGTCTTCTTCTTTGCGCTTGGCCCCGGTATTGCTGCTTGCAGCTATATTTAGGGGCCAAGCACCGAAGGTGCGAAGGCACCTATTGAAACCGTTCCCGTTCTTATTATTATTAGGGGCCAAGCACCGAAGGTGCGAAGGCACCTATTGAAACCGTTCCCGTTCCTATTATTATTATTATTCATCTTCTTCTTCTTCTTCTTCTTCTTCTTCTTCCGCCACGAAGTCTATGGCAGCCCATAGAACCGTATGGTAAAAAGTTATGAAATTCGGCGCACTTATAGAGGACGGTCTCAAGTGTCTCCATAGCAAGTTTGGAGTCTCTAACTCAATCCCTCTAGCGCCACCATCAGTCCAAAATTTGACTCATGTTTATGCTAATAACTTTTGAACCATAAGGGATAGAAACAAAATTCTTTTTTCCTCTGATTCCTTGGCTCAAGACGATTCGATTGCACCCTATGACGTCATTTTCCGTCATAAAAATTTTCCCACCATTTTTAATTTTCCGAAAAACCTACTTTTACGAACTCGTCCTAGACGGTTCATCCGATTTGCACGAAAATTGAACCAGATCATCTCCAGACCATGCTGACAAAAAATCTTGCAAATCAAGTTGATTCGTCAAATCGTTTGCGATAAACGCGCAAACAAATTTTACGTAGCGGTTGCAAAAACACACTTAAGGCAATATCTCCGCAACGCTTTATCGTATTCAAACCAAACTTGGTACATGTCATCACAAGCATGACTTGAGGCAACATGCAGCGTTTCGGCGCAGCGCCACCTACTGGTCCGGAGATAAGAAAAATGGCTATTTTTGCTTATAACTTCTGAACTGTTTGTCCAAAAATCATAAAAGTGGTCTCGTTACATTCAGGACGGCATGCCGAGTCGTCTGATATTCAATTTTACCATATCGGCCATTTTGGCTGTCGGCCATTTTGAATTTTGTCAAAAAATGCTATATTTTACAAATGCATTAGTATATTGTTACTAAACTCGGTATGTGACTTCCTTGCTATGCCTTGAAGGTACTCAAAAAGTTTTAGGGCAGTGCCACCTTGTGGTCAAAAGATATAACAAACTTGACAAAAATGCTAATAACTTTTGATTAAATTAGCCTAGTATATTGAAACTGGTCATAATAGAGTCATTGGCTCATGCCGATTCAATTGCAACCTATGATGTCATTTTCGGTCATGATAATTTCCCCGCCATTTTTAATTTTCCAAAAAACCTACTTTTACGAACTCGTCCTAGACGGTTTGTCCGATTTGCACGAAAATTGAACCAGATCATCTTCAGACCATGCTGACAAAAGATCTTGCAAATCAAGTTGATTTGTCAAATCGTTTTTGATAAACGCGCACACAAATTTTGCGTAGCGGTTGCAAAACACTCATAAGCCTATATCTCCACAACGCTTTATCGTATTCAAACCAATCTTGGTATATGTCATCACAAGCATGACCTGAAGCAACATGCAGCGTTTCGGCGCAGCGCCACCTACTGGTCCGGAGATACAAAAAATGGCTATTTTTGCTTATAACTTTTGAACTGTTTGTCCAAAAATCATGTCTTCCGCACCATGCTTTGAAGGTACTCAAAACGTTTTGGGGCAGTGCCACCTTGTGGTCAGAGGTTATAACAAAATTTACAAACATGCTAATAACTTTTGATTAAATTAGCCTAGTTTAATGAAACTGGTCATAATACAGTCATTGGCTCATGCCGAGAACAGAGATACTAATTTTTCCATATTTGGTCAAACATCCTGTCCTCAATGTTCTTATTTGATCAAAACCTACTTTTTCAAACTCATCCTAGACCGTTTGTCCAATTTCCACCAAAATCGAATCGTATCATCTTCAGACTGTGTCAACAAAAAGTTAGGGATTTTGCATCTATAGATGAAACCGTTTTTGTAAACCGCAGCGACGAAGTTGAGCCATTATGCCAAAATTACTCTTGAGGCTGTATCTCTGCAATGCTTTGACATATTGGCATCAAACTTTGCATGTGTCATTGTTCCCTTATTCTGACCACACCACATCAATTTCGTATCTGTGCCACCTATTGGTCAAAAGTGATAAACCATTAACTTATATTATCAGTGACTCAATATATGATATTTCAGCCATTTTGCCTAATCTTCTTAAACTGTATAATTGTTAATTGTTGCAGTTGGTCTGACACTCTCAGACTACAATGCATTTTCAGCCTTTTGCTTAAAATCATCTTAAAACGTGATTAATTGCTCATTGCTCCAGTTGATCTGACACTGCCAGCCATTTTGGCATGTCTTGTCTTCTTCTTTGCGCTTGGCCCCGGTATTGCTGCTTGCAGCTATATTTATTCATCTTCTTCTTCTTCTTCTTCTTCTTCTTCCGCCACAAAGTCTATGGCAGCCCATAGAACCGTATGGTAAAAAGTTGTGAAATTTGGCCCACTAATAGAGGACAGTCTGAAATGTCACCGTAGCAAATTTGGAGTCTCAAACTCAATCCCTCTAGCGCCACCATCAGTCCAAAATTTGACTCATGTTTATGCTAATAACTTTTGAACCATAAGGGCTAGAAACAAAATTCTTTTTTCCTCTGATTCCTTGGCTCAAGACGATTCGATTGCACCCTATGACGTCATTTTCCGTCATAAAAATTTTCCCGCCATTTTTAATTGTCCGAAAAACCTACTTTTACAATCTCGTCCTAGACGGTTCATCCGATTTGCACGAAAATTGAACCAGATGATCTTCAGACCATGCTGACAAAAAATCTTGCAAATCAAGTTGATTCGTCAAATCATTTGCGATAAACGCGCAAACAAATTTTACGTAGCGGTTGCAAAAACACTCTTAAGGCAATATCTCCGCAACGCTTTATCGTATTCAAACCAAACTGGGTACATGTCATCACAAGCATGACTTGAGGCAACATACAGCGTTTCGGCGCAGCGCCACCTACTGGTCCGGAGATACGAAAAATTGCTATTTTTGCTTATAACTTCTGAACTGTTTGTCCAAAAATCATAAAAGTGGTCTCGTTACATTCAGGACGGCATGCCGAGTCGTCTGATATTCAATTTTACCATATCGGCCATTTTGGCTGTCGGCCATTTTGAATTTTGTCAAAAAATGCTATATTTTACAAATGCATTAGTATATTGTTACTAAACTCGGTATGTGACTTCCTTGCTATGCCCTGAAGGTACTCAAAAAGTTTTAGGGCAGTGCCACCTTGTGGTCAAAAGATATAACAAACTTGACAAAAATGCTAATAACTTTTGATTAAATTAGCCTAGTATATTGAAACTGGTCATAATAGAGTCATTGGCTCATGTCGATTCAATTGCATCCTATGATGTCATTTTCGGTCATGATAATTTCCCCGCCATTTTTAATTTTCCAAAAAACCTACTTTTACGAACTCGTCCTAGACGGTTTGTCCGATTTGCACGAAAATTGAACCAGATCATCTTCAGACCATGCTGACAAAAAATCTTGCAAATCAAGTTGATTTGTCAAATCGTTTTCGATAAACGCGCACACAAATTTTGCGTAGCGGTTGCAAAAACACTCATAAGCCTATATCTCCACAACGCTTTATCGTATTCAAACCAATCTTGGTATATGTCATCACAAGCATGACCTGAAGCAACATGCAGCGTTTCGGTGCAGCGCCACCTACTGGTCCGAAGATACAAAAAATGGCTATTTTTGCTTATAACTTTTGAACTGTTTGTCCAAAAATCATGTCTTCCGCACCATGCTTTGAAGGTACTCAAAACGTTTTGGGGCAGTGCCACCTTGTGGTCAGAGGTTATAACAAAATTTACAAACATGCTAATAACTTTTGATTAAATTAGCCTAGTTTAATGAAACTGGTCATAATACAGTATAATAATGCTCATGCCGAGAACAGAGATACTAATTTTTCCATATTTGGTCAAACATCCTGTCCTCAATGTTCTTATTTGATCAAAACCTACTTTTTCAAACTCATCCTAGACCGTTTGTCCAATTTCCACCAAAATCGAATCGTATCATCTTCAGACTGTGTCAACAAAAAGTTAGGGATTTTGCATCAATACATGAAACCGTTTTTGTAAACCGCAGCGACGAAGTTGAGCCATTATGCCAAAATTACTCTTGAGGCTGTATCTCTGCAATGCTTTGACATATTGGCATCAAACTTTGCATGTGTCATTGTTCCCTTATTCTGACCACACCACATCAATTTCGTATCTGTGCCACCTATTGGTCAAAAGTGATAAACCATTAACTTACATTATCAGTGACTCAATATATGATATTTCAGCCATTTTGCCTAATCTTCTTAAACTGTATAATTGTTAATTGTTGCAGTTGGTCTGACACTCTCAGACTACAATGCATTTTCAGCCTTTTGCTTAAAATCATCTTAAAATGTGATTAATTGCTCATTGCTGCAGTTGATCTGACACTGCCAGCCATTTTGGCATGTCTTGTCTTCTTCTTTGCGCTTGGCCCCGGTATTGCTGCTTGCAGCTATATTTCATCTTCTTCTTCTTCTTCTTCTTCTTCTTCCGCCACGAAGTCTATGGCAGCCCATAGAACCGTATGGTAAAAAGTTATGAAATTCGGCACACTTATAGAGGACGGTCTCAAGTGTCTCCATAGCAAGTTTGGAGTCTCTAACTCAATCCCTCTAGCGCCACCATCAGTCCAAAATTTGACTCATGTTTATGCTAATAACTTTTGAACCATAAGGGCTAGAAACAAAATTTTTTCCTCTGATTCCTTGGCTCAAGACGATTCGATTGCACCCTATGACGTCATTTTCCGTCATAAAAATTTTCCCGCCATTTTTAATTTTCCGAAAAACCTACTTTTGCGAACTCGTCCTAGACGGTTCATCCGATTTGCACGAAAATTGAACCAGATCATCTTCAGACTATGCTGACAAAAAATCTTGCAAATCAAGTTGATTCGTCAAATCATTTTCGATAAACGTGCAAACAAATTTTACGTAGCGGTTGCAAAAACACACTTAAGGCAATATCTCCGCAACGCTTTATCATGTTCAAACCAAACTTGGTACATCTCATCACAAGCATAACATGAGGCGACATGCAGTGTTTCGGCGCAGCGCCACCAACTGGTCCGGAGATACGAAAAATGGCTATTTTTGCTTATAACTTCTGAACTGTTTGTCCAAAAATCATAAAAGTGGTCTCGTTACATTCAGGACGGCATGCCGAGTCGTCTGATATTCAATTTTACCATATCGGCCATTTTGGCTGTTGGCCATTTTGAATTATGTGCTAAAATGCTGTATTTTATGAACACATAAACGGATTGTAACGAAACTCGGTTTGGGTCATCAACACGGTGCCCTAAATGAGCCCAAGAAGTTTCGAAACAGCGCCACCTAGTGGAGAATTTTTTTTTTCAAATGCTTATAACTTTAGGTAAGATTGACTTATATTCATGAGAGTAACTTTTTTTGTCTCCTGAATCCTCGCCGAGTCCAACGATACCAGACTTGCCAGGTTTCGGCGTATTATTTGTGCAGCGTTGTAATTTAGCACTTTAAAAACATTAGCTGATATCTTCGAAACCGCTAGTCCGATCGAGACGAAACCAGCATCAGAAGTTCGTAAACATAGGTCGATATCTATATGAAAATGCCCAAATGTCAAAATATTGATAGTAAGGGGGTGTAAAATCCAATCAAAGTCAGGTGTCAGTCATTTTTCATGTGTTTTTTCATATAAATGTATATAACTCCAAAACTAAACAAGATATTTTCACCAAAATTGACACAGACATGTATGGGCTCACTCCAAGGACACATAAAAAAAATGATAGGATTGTGCCACTTGGTGGCGCTATAATAGAACAAAACATGAAATTCCCATTGACTACAATGCAGTTTTATGATATAAAATGCTATGCTTCACAAATGAATTGGTGTATCATTACGAAACTTGAAATTGGCCATCAGCACCATGCCTTTAAGCTGCTTAAACGGTTTCAAAACAGCACCGCCATGTGGTCCATACTTATAATGAAAAGGCCTCTTGAGGCTATATCTCTGCAATGACATATTGACACTATATTGACACTCTGCTTTGATATATTGACACCAATCTTTGCATGTGTCATTGTTCCCTTATTCTGACCACACCACATCAATTTCGTAACTGTGCCACCTATTGGTTGAAAGTGATAAATCATTAAATCATTATTATTGACTGTATTTAATCATTTTACAGCTATTTTGCCTAAAATCAGCTTAATAGGTCTTTAATTGCTCATTGCTGCCGTTGATCTGACATTGCCAGCATTTTTGGCATGTCTTGTCTTCTTCTTTGCGCTTGGCCCCGGTATTGCTGCTTGCAGCTATATTTATCTTTGTTATTGAAAACATGATACCTGGATTTACACTGTCCAACAATCTCTTCAATCTGCCTGTTTTCGGTCAGAAACTCCTCTATAGGTTTATCCATCTGATCTCCTCTAGAGAACAGAATGATGGAGTAATCAGCAGCTTTTTCTCCAAAGTTCTCCTGAATCCATTTCACTGTTTTCTTCTCCTCGTCTGTGAATCTCACGTCGAGTCTGATGACCAGCAGAAACGCATGAGGACCAGGAACAGACATGTTGACACATTTCTCAAGCTCGCGCTTCAGTTGTTTTTTACTGTCTTTTGTATCAAACAATCCTGGAGTGTCAGTCACTGAGATGCTTCCATTTTTCACCTTACGCCGATGTTTTTGGCATGTCTTAGTCACAGATTCAGAAGACATTTTTTCTTCAAACACATTTTCTCCCAGGATGGTGTTTCCTGATGCACTCTTTCCAGCTCCAGTTTTACCAACCATCATTATCCTGAGATCTGACATGACTGGAGAAGATAAAAAGACAAATGGTTCAGGAGTTAACATGTGTTTCAAATGCATGTCCTGTGACTGATAGTGTTTGGATTTCTTTGAGACTCCCTGTTTCTTTCATTCAACCCCATCATGATTCAGTTTTGAAAGATATTAATACTGCAATTTTTGATATCAAAGATATCTACAATTAAATTGTCATCATATTTCTATGGATTTACATTAGAATATATTTTCTGACATCAAAAAATTATTTTGTACTGAGTATAATTCTAATTCAAGAGTAAAAAAATCTAATTAACTTCTTCGTAGTGAAATCCAAAATGATTCAAGATATCTCTAAATGAATTCCCCACAAGTAAAATGTATAATTTGAGATATCACTGCTTTACAATTAGTTGTAATTCAAATTTCAGATATCTTTAATCAATCAAACGGTAATTAAACAAAATTAATTTTGATATCTGAAACTAGGATATTAGTAGTCAAATCTGGCATTGTAGATTTATTTATGACTGGTAAAAACTTAAAAATATATCTGAAATTGTTATGATTGTTAGTCAAATCATTTAGCAGTATATAAGTGAAGTAGTATTTTTTTTCTTGTGTAGTAGTGTAGAAAGTACTTTTTTTTTTTAAAGAGAAGTAAATGCTGTTAAACTGCATATACATTTGCAGTAAACAACTGGCAGCAGTTTCGCCTGCAAATTACTGTTCCCTTTTGATATAGTTTACTCGCATTGCATTGTAAATTGAAGTGAAAAAGAGCATATTTTTGGCGGTGTTTGTTTCAAAATGCCACGCACGAGTGTGGCACATACAGGGCTTCCCTGCACCTCGGATGAGCACTGTGAACACATTGCTCGCAGACCGCTTTCTCAGGGAAAGCCTGGAGCCCGAATGGAAGAAACAATGGAGTCGTGGTGCAGAGCAGAGGGGACAAAGTGAGCTAACTTTGGCCCATATCCCACGTGCCTCACTCTCACTACAGCGAGGGGAATCCTCCTTTCCCACTGAGACTAACATGTTTGTCTGGTGTGAGCGGTTTGGTCTCCTTTAGGGGTTCAGAGGAAAAATGTGTAAATGACACTCATTGGCAGCTTCTGATATGAAGGAGTGGTTGGACTCCATGGAGAACTCCGCCCCCTACTGTTCTAACCAAGGCTTTTGAAGAACTAGGCTTGGTGTGGTTGGCCCCGGAAGAGCCTGCCCACAGCCGCCTCGACAACTGGTTCCTGCAGCTAGGGCGCTACCAACAAGCCTCCCACCAAGGACCTGCCCCTTTCATTAATGATGAACTTACCACATTGTGGTGCACCCCCATTCAACCAGTGTCCCCTCTTCCGCTTCGCCCGCCCTGACCATTGTTGACAGCGCAGAGCAAAAAGAAGGCTGTTGTCACTGCCTATACCCACAGCCCTGAGATGGAAAGCTTTAATGGTCAGAGCCTACTCGTACTCTGCAGCCTGTAAAGCTTTTTCTGCTCTCCACACGATGGTGGTCCTTCAAGTGTTTCAAGCCTTGCTATGGATAAGTCCAAACCAGACCCTGCTACTTTCAAGGTGCTGCGCAGTGCAACTGAGCTCGCTCTGCACGATACTAAAGTCTACAATTGTATTATTTTCAATATTATTATTCTTTATTAATATTCATAATCATTTGTATTATAATTTTTAAATGGATTGTAGACATCTATTTTGAACAATGATGCACTGTTCCACTGATGCATATGTTCATGGGTATTATTAGCGGCATCAGATAGCCACATAGAGGCTAGGTAGCGGGCTCATGACTCGTTCGCACTCGGTCATCTTAACATTAAAGGAAGACGATTTAGTTTCCCTTTTGTGGTTTTATTTAAGCACATAAAAACATTAGTAGACCAGTACAGATACGGTCAACAGAAAGTTGGCCCCGCTACTCGCCCCTTCCAACCATAACAAACAATTCCAAAAAAGGAAATAATAAAAAGAAAACGGAAGTGCTCACCTGTGCCCACGTGACTGTGAATAACCAATGAGAAATAACAAAGAATTAACGCACTTACAGGTATATTGTGCCACGTGCAAGCACAAGGTATATTTAAACATAAACAACCTGTTTTTCTGGTAATGTAATTCATTTCTCTGGTCAAGTAGCCTATAAAACCCAACCTTTGTTTCCAGAGGAACAAAGAAAGCTGGAATGAAGACCATTTCTCCAGAAAATTGTTTCTCTCTCCTATGCTGACATATAAAATAACAAATAAGAGATCTCTTGGCAGAGACCAGGCCAGACCACCCTCAAAACAACCATGTGTTTAACTCCTAACCCCGGGTTCAGTTCCACGCATTGGAGGCGCTGTGTTTGTTGCTGGTGCTGGGCCTGCCCCAAAATATTGAGGTGAAAATGGGAGAAGATGTTAATGTTAATAAACTTGCCAGTTATTAATTAAATGTCTCAGAATATATATTTATTGTTTGCAATTTCACCTCTGTAAGTGTAACCCCTATGCTCTTCCTTGAATGTGCCGGATCTGTGAAATGCAAGTCTGAGGAGATAGAGAACGGGAGGCAAATCCATAGCCAGAGACTGTAAGTAATTTTGCAAATTACTTACAAACCACTAAATTGTTTAGCTCCCCAGTACTTGAGCGAGCTCTTAACATATTATACTCCATCACGTCTACTGTGGTTTCAAAATTCTGGCCAGTTGATAATATCTAGAATATTAAAATCAATTGCAGGCGGTAGATCCTTTTCCTATTTAGCACCTGAACTCTGGAACAGTCTTCCTAGCATTGTTCTGGAAGCAGACACCCTCTCAGTTTAAATCTAGACTAAAAACGAGTCTCTTTAACCTGGCACATAGAACATTATCAATTTCTATTATTCAAATCAGTTAAATGATTGTTTAGGCTGAAGTAACTAGGTCAGCCGGAACCGGGAACACCTGATGTACTCAATACATCATAAGAAGAATGGCATCTACGCTAATATTAATCTCTCTGTTTATCTCGAGGTTTACCGTAGTCTGCCGGATCCAGGCCAAATCAGTATTCAAATCAGATTGTGGACCTGCACCTAGACACGAGCACAATGCAGCCCTGAAGTGTCAGCGGAGACAGTGTCAACTAGACTCTCCCCTGTGAAGGCCTCCTTCACTTCACTTTCCCTCTGTACAGATTAAAACGTTATCGAAATTATCAGAAATTACAAAAAAACGCTGTAATTAGCATGCCAGACAAGTCATTTTGTAGTCATTTTGTAAAGAAAAACTTGCCTGAAAAAGCCTGCACACATACATACTAATACGCGTTTGCCTATAGACTAAAACATTTTTTTGAAGTTTACACAAAGCAAGTATCTTATCAAAACTATTTCAACTAACATGTTTAAGGGTTTGCATTCTCTAGCCACAGGTCGCTGTTGCCGTTTGGATGAACGGCCGGAAAGCATTGAGAGTTCCCTTTCAGTCGGTCACGTTCGACGTACTAGGATTGACACGCAGTTGTCATTCACTTCGGAGCCGAACGGCGTTGATGAAGCAAGACTGCTTTTCTAAAAGAGAGCCTATCTACGAGAGAGATACTCCAGAGAATGAGAGGGACGCTTTGTGTTGGCGAAAAGGCACAATCAGCGCGGCCGTGTGCTCACCGCTGCATCAGCATAACAAACTGCTGTTCTCACAGCAACTGTCGGTTTGGTGAGGGCATTTGTCTCAGTGAGTGCAGACACAGGACTGCACTATCTCCTGTGTGCTGCCGCGGTCTAACCCTGGGTACTTCAGCACAGTTGAAAGAGCGTTTCCTCACAAAAGAGCAACACGGGTGTGACACTGCGTCTTTTTCAAGACGTCATTCCACCCGTGCGTTTCTGGATGCGGTTGTTTCCTATCCTGACGGCCACGATCTCTCTCGCATAAACATGTTGAGACTGCGTTCGTGGGTGATCCGTGTTCTCTCAGGGGAACGGGATCACGTCGACGCGCTGTTCGTCTCGCCTTCCGCGTGAGGGTTTGAGTGTTCAGCGCACCGCTGCCGGGTGACAGCGCGGTTTGCCACGGCAACTCAGCGCGCGTCGCTTGGCGCCGCAGATGCGTGGTCGAGACTATGAAACCTCAAACGGGGTTGAGTCCCTTCGCTTATACCCCGATCTAGTTTATTTTCTGGTGCACCAGAAAAGGGTCTATTTTGGCTGATAAGCCTGGGTGACCTGAGGTTTACAGTGAGGCTTCCCCCGCTGAGTACATCTCCGTGGGCCCCCCACTCCTCTATCGCATCGCAAGCATGTTGAGACTGTGTTCGTGGGTGGTCTATGCTCTCTCATGAGAGCATAACCACGTCGGCGCGTTGTTCATCTTGCCTTTTTCATAAGGGCTTGATTGTTCAGCGTCTCACGGCCATGCCCACTATCTCACATGCCTGCTGGTAGCTTACAGATGGGATTGCTGATAAAATAGAAAACCCTCGTTCCCTGAAGGAGGGAACAGAGACGTACGTCCCTTCGCCACAGTTGCTGTACCATCACTGCATGGCCGAGTCACTAGTTCGGCTCCTCAGTGAAAAACAACTGCGTGTTGCTCTCGCTTCCTGTTTATACCCGCAGTGCGGGGTGGAGCGTGAGATGCAAATCTCGCACACCAATGGCCCATTGGCCTGTTCTCTATATCTCGAAGCTGATAGGGGCTCCCTGAAGTGATCCCAATTCGTCTGTGACGTCCGACGTACGTCTCCGTTCCCTCCTTCAGGGAACGAGGGTTTTCCTATACGTAACCAAGACGTTTTCTATTTTGCTTAAAAATGGTGTCGTGTAAGTGGCCTTAAAGTAAATAACTAATGATTTCATACAACAGCAATGAATCAATCAAAAACTTTAGTTGGACAATAATGTTTTTTTCTAGAGCTGATGTACAGCCAAAACAATCTCTCTTCCATTAATTTCCTATTATCACTGTAAAGCGGCTTTGAAACAATCTATATTGTAAAAAGCACTATATAAATGAAGGTGACTTGACTTGACACAGACCGTTTTTGAGATTCGAGTTTGAGGGTGTGGCTTACCAACGTACTGTACCTTTGACTGTCCCTAGCTCCATGCACTTTTATGAAATGTGTAGATGTGGCTCTCTACCCTCTTAGACAGATGGGAGTATGTATTCTGAACCATCTCGACAATTGGTTTAGCCCAATCGATGCAGGTGCCATGCGCACACAGGTCCTTACTCCTCAGCCACTTGGAAAGTCTGGGGTTCAGGATCAATCCAAACAAAAGCTTTCCAGCCAACAAATCTTGTTCCTGGGGGCAGATTTCGACCCAAATGCAGGCATGGCTTTTGCCAGAGCTCTCTCTGAAAATCTAGAGACTAATGCCGTTCAACACTGAAGGATGTCTTTCCCCTCAAAAAGTTTCAAAAACGACTGCCTCCTCAGTAGTTCCCTTAGGCCTGCTTCATATGCAGCCACTCCAACACTGGTTGAAGGCCTGCGCCCCACCACTAATGTGGCACGATGGCTGCCTCTATCTCAAGGTGACCCATGGCTGCATTAAAAGCCCTGGTCCCTTGGAAATTGCCCCATCATCAGTTGAGGAAAAAGTTGTGTGAAGTACTTGACAGTCCTTAATTCTTAAAGGCCTAACAGTGTCAAAGATTTATGTTATTCATCTTTGGACACACCACACACACACACACTTGAATTTAGGGCTGGTGATGTCATCAATTAGCCTGGCGTGGCCATACTCAATTCTAGTCAGAATTTGAGTCTGGTACCGCTCCATTGAGCTTTGATTATGGGGCGTGTTTCAACCGAGCCAGGAAAGACCTCAATTGGATAGACCCACAACCAATCAGAGCAACGGAGCGACGCGTAACCTTAGTTGTCAAATGTCAACAGAACTCAACTGCACTGTGTTACCAAGTCTGTGTTTTTCTCCATGTCCGCGGGTTGAAGCGACCCCAATTATGTGATTATATAAACCCAGGAATGCGAATTTTAGCAGGCAACCTTGCCAAAATAACATATTTTGCCAACCAAACGCCATTTTTTTCCGGAGAACCCCCCGGAAAGTTATAGTTTTGGGCTATAGTTTTGAGTAGCAATTGTGCGCGACATTGCAAAAACACTTGGAAACCCTGTCTGCACGCACGCTGGATTAAGTAACGTTACAAGAAAAAGATGAGTGTAAACGATCTTTGGCAGTAATAAAATAATTTAAGGATACACAGAGTACTTACCAACACGATCATCGTTTCTGAGAGAAATAGTAAAGGTGAATGCATATACGAACAAGTTCTCCGTTTAGGATAAGAGCAAATTCAACCCAAGAGCCTTCGATGACGTGGATGATTACGTTACTGTTGATCATCTGTCCATCATCGTCTAAAGCCCGCCCTGACAATTTCATTGGTCCGAACAGTTTCTGTTCGGGCATAATTCCTCCTCTATGGAGCGAGTCCAGACCGAATTGCCCGAGCAAAACATTTTGTGGGCGGGGCTAAATTCGGCTGGCATCCAGGCTAGTCATCAATACCATTTTGGCTGTTTTTCTCTCTGTTATCACTATACATTTGCAGCTATTTCGATTTCATGCATTTCAATTTGTCAAATGGCTTTAATGTAGATGTGCTTGTGATATTTGAGGATGGCTAATGCAGCTGCATGTATAGGGTCAGGATGAAAGAAAGTATGTGGGACTGTCACATTGAGGGAGTAAGATTTGATGATGTCAGAGTTTGCCATACTTATCCTTTTGGTAAGTTGATGACACAGGTCTTTTTCAGTTGTTAGATCAGCGAAGTTGTCCTGTAAGCTGTTGATAGTTTGAGTTAACTCTTCAACTGTGTTCTCTGAACTCTTTATCTGGTCTCTCTGTGCTGTGATGGTGATTTGCTGCAGTATGATGGTGACCAGCAGAAGAACAAAAATGAGCCCGAGACACACTGTCGTCAACACCAAACATCTACTTCCTCCTGACAAACAGGAAGAAAACACACAAATAAGCAACAAATAAGAACAATTCCATATTATAAGATACAGCACCCAAAATCAACCTTCGTAAGTAATTAATAGGGCTTTTTAAAGAGTGTTCTTTTGAATGCTCTTTTATAATGAGGAATGTATGTTAAAATATGCAAACTAAAAGATATGCTAAAAAAAGTTAAAAAAATAAAAATAAAAAAACCCAGTTAATACATTAACATTGACTCATTGTTCTTAGAGAATACTTGAAATTTGATGTTATATTTCCTCAGTATTTACAGTTTTTCTCGATTGCTAAAACACTAAACCCCATTCTCTGAATCAAATGTTCAGTGAACTAAACCAATTTGTCAAATCAGACACTCTTTTGGCAAAACTCTAAACACATTCTCATTCACTAAACACCTTTTGCACTGTGATGCACTTGTGCTGCAAATTGGTAAACACACGCGGCAAACAGTAAACACAACTACAACACAGTTGTCATCTGTAAAACACAATGACTCAAAATTGAACACACTTGTTTCTAATGATGTGATTAAACCAATTGCCCAGAATATAAGCCAGTTCAGAGGGCACAGGTGTGTTGGGTGGATGTAAGAACGGTGGGAAACAATCTGAGAGGCAGAGGAAGAGTAAGAGGAGGAGGAGGAAGAGGAGGAAGAGGAGGAAGAAGACCAAGAGCAGTCATTTCAGATGATATTCGAGCAACAGTCATAGACCATGTTCTTGTTCATGGTATGACAATGAGGGAAGCAGGCCTACGAGTTCAACCCAATTTGAGCAGATTCTCTGTGGCCACCATTGTCAGGACATTCAGAAAAGAAAACAGGTAAATGTTTCTTTTCATTTCGGTAATTGAAAGTTTACTGTATTCATTTGAGCCAGTACATATCTTTGTCAACAGAAAAATTACTGGGGGGAAATAACCTCTTTCCATACATTTTACACATACAATGTAATGTCCATTACTATTTACACTATACTTTACTGTATGTAATACTGAAAGTGCATTTTCCCTTCTTGTAGAATTGCAAGACTACAACATGCGGGTGGAAGGACTGGTATGTTCTCCCAACAGCAAGAGGCTCTCATTGTTGATATGGTCCTTCAAAACAATGCAATCCGCCTGCGTGAAATACAGGAAAGAGTTGTTGAAGACAATGCAAACTTTGAAGGAATGAACAGTGTCAGCCTTTCGACCATTGATCGTGTCCTCAAACGCAACAGGCTACGCATGAAGCAAGTGTACAAAGTACCCTTTGAGCGCAACTCAGAACGGGTCAAAGAACTACGATGTCAATATGTACAAGTAAGTGTACACTCAGAAACTTTCAGCTCTGATGCTTACAGTACAATTCTATGCTACTAGCCAACCGTTACTGTAAACTGCCCTTTATACTAGTGTAGGGTATGTAAATACTGTAAGGTGTGTATACAAATACACTTGCAGAAGTTTGTCTTTCTGTATCACTTACAACTGTAAACTAATTACTGTATGTATCCTTTTTTTCATGTGTTTGAACTGGATTCCATGGAAAGGCCCCATGAATGCATTTTCGTTGATGAAGCAGGGTTCAATCTGGCAAAGAGGAGAGGGAGAGGCAGGAACATTATTGGCCAACGTGCCATCGTGGGTGTCCCTGGCCAGCGTGGTGGCAATGTCACCCTTTGTGCAGCCATAAGTAACCGTGGGGTTCTCCACCATCATGCAACCCTGGGGCCATACAACACTGAACATCTTTTAACCTTTCTGGGTGGTCTTCGGGATGTTCTGCTTGAGCGTGAGCACCAGGATTATCAGCAGGCAGTGCATGCTGTGTATGTGGTGGTTTGGGACAATGTCAGCTTTCACCGGAGTGTCCGTGTACGTGAATGGTTCAATATCAACCAGCAATTCTTAAATGTTTTCCTTTCACCATACAGCCCTTTTCTAAACCCAATCGAGGAATTTTTCTCTGCGTGGCGGTGGAAGGTCTATGACCGAAACCCATATAACGGGGTAAGTCTTCTAGAGGCTATGGAATTGGCCTGTGGTGACATAGGTGTGGAATGTTGTCAAGGCTGGATCCGACACACCAGAGGGTTTTTCCCCCGTTGCCTGGCAAGGGACAACATTGCCTGTGAGGTGGATGAAGTCCTCTGGCCAGACCCAGCACGAAGACGCGACGCTGAGGCAGACTGAATTGTGTAAAACAGACTTTTCAGTTGCACAACATTTGAGTTTATTATGCTTTTCATTTATAATTTTCTTTGACAGTACTAAGTGATGGTTACTGTAATATTTTCTTTATTGCAAATGGCATTTACGTACTGTGTATACAGTAACAAACAACATTTTCTTTAACTGCATGCCCTGGATGCTGTGTTCTCCATTTTTTTTGTGTTGTGTCTAATGATTGCTCCATAGTGTTTATATATTGATGGGTTGTGTTTATGATCTGAAAGCATAGTTTGATTTTGAGCACAGGTTAAATAGTTTAGGGGCGAGTGTTTGATTTTGCCAGAAGAGTCAAAGGTTTTGGAAATTTAGTTTGAATATTTGGTTTTGTGTTTACAGTTCTGAGAAAATGGTTGACTGTTTCAAGAAATGTGTTTTAGCAATCGAGAAAAACTGTAATATTTCTCAAAAAATAACAATCTCTGCTTCAGAATAAACTTTCTGCTTACTGCACTTTTTCTTTAACTTGTCCTTTATCCTGTTGGCAACTCCGGGATAGAGGTCCAGTTCAGGTACCACGGGAAGTAGGGGTGCTGCAGCAAACCCTGCGGTGGAGCCCAAGAACAAATTAGATGGGAGTGTTAAAAAATAAATAAATAAAAATCCTTTATTAATTTGTATTTCATTAAAATTAATTTGAAGCATTAATGATTTGACTGAAAAAAGCCAACATTAAGAATTAACAACCATTTCTACACTCATAGGAGAGAGAGAGAGAGAGAGAGAGAGAGAGAGAGAGAGAGAGAGAGAGAGAGAGAGAGAGAGAGAGAGAGAGAGAGAGAGAGAGAGAGAGAGAGAGAGAGAGAGAGAGAGAGAGAGAGAGAGAGAGAGAGAGAGAGAGAGAGAGAGAGAGAGAGAGAGAGAGAGAGAGAGAGAGAGAGAGAGAGAGAGAGAGAGAGAGAGAGATTTTTCCCTCAGCAGCAACTAATCTCGCATTCTAGTTATTTATTTCCGGTCTTTTTTATTGCCATTTTGTCAGGACAACATAAATTATATATATATATATATATATATATATATATATATATATATATACTGAAATGATCAGTGAACAACAATATGTCCCTGCCATTTAAGGAGAATATTTAGGCTGGCTAATAGAGTAGTCAATGCGACCACCTAAGCGATAGAGCTAGAGGAACCAGTTTTTGGTAGAATATCAAAAAGAGCTGTCAACAGATTGGGGCTGAGTTCAACATTAAATGCCTTTCCCAGTGTTTTAAATATATTGGACCAAGATGTTAACAATCGAGGGCATGACCTGAACTAATGTGGTTACATGATCTGCCGGAGTTTGTCCACATCGATTACAAGCATCATTCTTTGCCGGAATTTTTTTTTGATAATTTTGTCAAATGAGCTCAATAAGGCACCTTGAATTCTATCAGGCTATGCCTGGCGCAAATTGATAAAGAGTGTACTAGATTTAAGATATATGCCCATTGGTCATCTGAAATGAAAATAGAAAGGTCTTGTTCCCAAGTCTCCTTTACACACTTTGACAAATCAGGGAACAAAGTACTAATTATGTTATAAATGACTGAAATAAGATGTTTAACATTGGGTTTAAGATCAAAAAAGTTGTATTCTGGGGGACGTATTCAAAATGTCAAAAACATATTCAAAAAGTTGTATTCAAAATGTGTATTCTCAGGGATGATTTGAGAAATGCGGGAACAATTTCTTCACAAAATGTCTGATCTGAAAAAAAAATCGGAATAGGTGACAATTGGGTAACATAAACTTTTTGTACAGAGATACGAATTCATACAAGTCCTTAACTGAGAGTAAACCATTACATGCCCACATCCGATATGCCGAGTCTGAACTAGATGGTGTGAGATTATTCAGAATAGGCATGTGTACAGAAGCTCTATGTAGTCAAAAAGACTTTCTAACCTCAATCCAAATTCTAAGTGAATTTGAAACCACCAGATTTGATGCAATTTTTCTGATTATAAAAGGAAGCTGAGAAATAATAACAGAAAGTAAATCATATTTAGTTGAAGAAATTTCGGCATGGACCCAGGGCAGGTAGGCTATACTTTGGCTCCATCGACCAAGTTGGGGTAATTCTAGTATAAAATCTTACTAATGTTACACACCCAGAAATAGTGCTTAAAATTTGGAATGGAAAAGCCATTTAGATTGAATAAGAGATTTCTTAGCCCCGTATGTCTGTAGAAAGTCTGTATCATGCTGTCCAGGTTTTTAAAGAAAGATCTAGTGATGAAAATTGGAATGTGTTGAAAAAGATAAAGTAATCTAGGCAGAGTGACGATTTTAATAAGGTTAACACCCAACAAGGGACAAAGTAAATGTGGACCACCTTGCCATGTCCTTCTTAGTTTGATCAATGAGGAGTAAAATTAATACTGTAGCTTTCCTGTAGCTCAAACAGTAGAGCATGGCGCTAGCAATGCCAAGGTCATGGGTTCGATTCCCAGGGAAAGCAAGAATTGACAAAATGTAAAATGTGTACCTTGAATGCAATGTAAGTCGCTTTGGATAAAAGCGTCTGCCAAATGCATAAATGTAAATGTAAATGTAAATCATTTTCCGCTGTCACTCATCCCTCATCCGCTGATGTCATGGGCTCAGACCCCTGGTCAGACATATGGAGCTCCACTTCCAGGACGAGGGTCAGCTCTGTCCTCTTTCTCTTGGGCTCTGGGTGACGCGTCACAGCAGGTGGTAGCTCTTCGTCTGCGGGGGGCTCGCACGAGTACTCCGCAGTCGATGGAGGTGATTTGGGCTCTGGGTCTGGCTGTGTCCTGGATCGAGGCCAGATGCTCTCCACACACCGGATGATGGCTTCTTTCTAGTTCAGACTGGTGGTGTCTGGGATGGCGACGGGATGATGGTAATTTGCCCCGATCCAGAACAGTGTCTTCAGGGTCTCGTTGTAATAGGGGCAGGGGATGGCGAGATGGAAAAAACATTCAGAAAAAGATTTAAAAATCTGTGCTCTCACGAGCCACAGCAGCAAATCACACAGCATAATCCATACTAATCCATTTACTAATAAATTCCAAAAAGGCAGGCAGGCAGACAGACAGGTAACGCAAACACAACTTAACATGACAGTGACCAAACAAAGAATGACTGTGAAGGTACAACTTAAATAGTAGACAGAACAAGGCTATAAAAAAGTTAATTAATCCAACATAGCTGAAACCAATGATCTCATAATGATGTGACCATGGTAACAAAGGAGCGGCGGGAAAAATCAAACAAATGAAGACATGTGTCACAATCACCAGTGAGAGTGCCCCTGATTACCACCTGAGGGCACTCCAACCCGGACAGTCACTCCATCAAGGACTACATCTCCCATAATCCTTTGCCCAGACTCATCAGCACTCATTGATTACATCCACCTGCACCCCATTACCTTGTTAGCTCACATTTTAAAAGCCTGGTCAATTCTGTCTCTCATTGCTAAGTCTTGTTTGTTGTAAACTGCATTTCTGAGCGTTTTCCTTGGTTTCATGTCTCTGGTTTTGGATTTTTTGCCTGTTGAGTGGATTAACCGTTTGCCTGTCTCTCCTGTCTTGTTTGCCGTATTGGACTGATTACTAGTGATGGGTAGACAGAGGCTTCGTGAAGCACTCAAACAGTTGAAGTAAATGTGCCATATTGTTTCGAAGCTTCGAATCAATTTGACACCCGTCTCTACAGCGACACCTAGTGGTTACTTGTAGGGATGGCAGACGCGAAACAGACGTTTCGGGGCTTTGCCGAGATCCCGAAGCGCAGATGTTTCGAAACACTGCTCCGAACTGTGATTCGAAACACCCATGTCACGTGACTATGGCTAAATGAAGCTTCAAAGTGTTTCATCAGGTGGCGCCTTCCGAAACTGCGTTGATTAAAGGGGGCGGGAACAACCACACAGTCACACATCTGTATAAACATAATTCACCACAGTTTAAAAGTGAAGTAAATCCATCTTCACCTCGTGGGTTTTTGTGAGAGGAGAGTGATTTTGTGATAGCAGTGATTTTGTGATAGCAGTGAGATTTATAGTGCGCTTTGGTTAGTTATATTTAGGCTAGATTTAAATTAGATATAGGCTATTGACTGATAGGTATAGACAGTGACATATAGTTAGGATAGATATAGTGACACATTCATATAGGCTAAGTTAGATAGTGCCAGATAGATAGCACAGCATAAGTTAGATATATAGAATTATATAGATATAGATTCATAGGTGATATATAGATAGATAAATTAATAGAATATATAAAAATGGAGGCTGCACGCAAGAGATGCCGTACATCTGTGGTGTGGGAACATTTCCATTTGGAAGCACCAAATAAAGTGAGATGTGTGTATTGTGATAGGCAGCTAGCCTTCTGCAACAATACATCATCCATGTATTTACATCATCCAAAAATATTTGTGCATGCCAGCAACAAGTGTCCCTTGTGAGAGGATTTTTTCAAAGGCTGGAGAAATTATATGTAAAAAAAGAAGTTGGCTGAGTCCTTCAACAGCAGAGCAATTCATATTTTTGAATAAAAATGTTTTGTGACAAATGTGACACATTGTGGCTTTATTTATTTAATTACTGTTCATTTTGTATAACAAACAAAATATATATAGTTCTTTACAATGACGAGGCTACAGGTTACAAAACCAAGATCATGTAGTTGTCAGACAGATGTTAAAAACAATTTTTTTTACATGGATCATTGTCAAGGTATTTCAGATCAACACATGGAAATGACCACTAGATGGCGCCGTAGAGACGGGTGTCAGATTGATTCGAAGCTTCGAAACAATATGACACATTTGCTTCAACTGCTTCAGTGCTTCACGAAGCCTCGGTCTGCCCATCACTAGTTACTTGCATGTGTTGATCTGAAATAACCTTGACGATCCATGTAAAAAAAAAAAAAAGTTGTCTGTAGTTGTCTGACCACTACATGATCTTGTTTTTTTTTTTAACCTGTAGCCTCCTCATTGTGAATAACTATAGTTTTTTTTGATCATGAAACATGATTAATGATTGATAAAAATGATTAATAAAAATAAATAAAGCCACAATTTATTCAAAAATATGATTTGCTCTGCTGTTGAAGGACTTAGTCGACTTCTTTTTTTTAAAACATATAATTTCTCCAGCATTTGAAAAAAAATCCTCTCACAAGGGACACTTGTTGCTGGCATGCACAAATATTTTTTAGCAAGTAACTTGCATACAAATCATGGGAAAATCACTATCACAAAATCACTGCTATCACAAAATCTCTCTCCTCTCACAAAAACCCACGAGGTGAAGATGGATTAACTTAAATTGTGAGGAATTAGGTTCATACAGATGTGTGACTGTGTGGTTTGTGTTTTTTAAACATTTGCTAACTACCAAATCAGTCATGATGAGAAACCGCTAACGTTATATCACATAACGTTTAGTGTGGACACAGATATTAACGAGTGTGACTTTTCCTGATGGTCAAAGCTTATTCGTTTCAGTTATTGGTAAGTATCAATACTCCTAGATGACAATAATGTTACCAGCTTTGCTATTGCCTGATACATGATAATAATCTGTACAGTATTGTAATCTGAGCAGTGTACACTTGTCGTTAGCTATCTATAAGCTAACACTGGTCTCTCACCGAGACACCTGCTCTGCTCTCCACTCTTTCTCTTCACACAACAACTCAATGTGTCTCCTCTAATCGTTGTTCTGTCTAATCCTGGCCTGTCCCTAATTGTGTGTCATAATTATATGGCTGTGGTCTGCCATATGAGTATTAATAAACATTTATAATTTCCTCATGGTTGAAATCCACCGCACTCCCTCCCGTTACGTCACGTCCGGTTTTGGCATTTTTAGATGCGGAAGTAAAATTTTCTCACAAAAACGTCTCCAAAAGCCTTAATAGCTTATTTATAAGTATATTTTAAAGAAAATCTAGTTCCTACATTATTTTTCTATACATTGACTCACTGGGGTCTCTAACCTGCAATATGCCCTTTAAAAGGAAGGTAGAATTCACAATCATGGGGAAGACTGCTGACCTGACAGTTGTGCAGAAAACCATCATTGACATCCTCCACAAGGAGGGAAAGCCTCAACAGGTAATTGCAAAAGAAGTTGGTTGTTCTCAAAGTGCTGTATCAAAGCACACTAATAGAAAGTTAAGTGGAAGGAAAAAGTGTGGAAGAAAAAGGTGCACAAGCAACAGGGATGACCGCGTTGCCTGGAAAGGATTGTCAGGAAAAGGCCATTAAAATGTGTGGGGGAGCTTCACAAGGAGTGGACTGAGGCTGGAGATACTGCATCAAGAGCCATCACACATAGATAGATCCTGGACATGGGCTTCAGATGTCATATTCCTCTTGTCAAGCCTAAAGAAAAAAAAAAGAACTGGTCTGTTGCTCAGTGGTCCAAAGTCCTCTTTTCTGATGAGAGCAAATTTTGCAACTCATTTGGAAACCAAAGTCCCAGAGTCTGGAGGAAGAATGGAGAGGCACACAATCTAAGATGCTTGAAGTCCAGTGAGAAGTTTCCACAGTCTGTGTTGGTTTGGGGAGCCATGTCATCGGCTGATGTTGGTCCACTGTGCTTTATTATGTCTAGAGTAAACGCAGGCGTCTACCAGGACATTTTAGAGCACTTCATGCTTCCTTCAGCAGACAAGCTTTAAGGAGATGCTGACTTCATTTTCCAGCAGGATTGATTTGTCACATGCCCTCACTGCCAAAAGTACCAAAACCTGGTTCAATGACCATGGGATTACTGTGCTTGATTGGCCAGCAAACTCGCTTGACCTGAACCCCATTGAGAATCTATGGGGCATTGCCAAGAGAAAGATGAGAGACATGAGACCAAACAATGCAGAAGAACTGAAGGCCACTATTGAAGCATCCTGGTCCATAACACCTCAGCAGTGCCACAGGCTGATAGCATCCATGCCACGCTGCATTGAGGCAGTAATTCATGCAAAAGGGGCCCAAACTATATACTGAGTACATGTGCATGATTATACTTTTCAGAGGGCCGACATTTCTGTATTTAAAATCCTTTTTTTATTGATTTTATGATTATCATTAGGAAGCATGGTGTTAGTTTTCATTGTTATGCTGACGATACTCAGCTCTATATTTCTTCACGCCCTGACAAAATTTACCAATTCACAAGATTAACGGAATGCAGAAAAAACTGAATTTTTAATTATTGGACAAAAAAGCTCCACAAGTAGTAACCTAGAATACTGTCTAACACTTGATGGCTGCTCTGTCAAGTCCTCGTCGTCAGTGAGGAACCTGGGTGTGCTCTTTGATACCAATCTCTCATTTGAAAGCCACGTTTCTAGCATCTGTAAAACTGCATTCTACCATCTTAAAAATATATCTAAATTACGGCACATGCTCTCAATGCAAAATGCTGAACAGTTAGTTAAAGGTAGGGTAGGTAAGAATGATCTAAAACACTTTTGTCCAAATTTGTTTAAACTTTCTTTATATGTCAATACATAATTAAAATGTAAGTACTCTGAAAAAGAGAGTATAAAAATCGAGTGACTCTAGACTTTTTAATCTGCAATAAACACCGCTCATTATTTTCGTCCGGGACGAAACAAGTGATTGGCTTGGGCGACTGTCACTCTCTCTCGCTGCCATGGCTACCACCCCTTTTGCTCCAGGATCTGCCCACATGCGCGCACCCCAGTGTTGCCAGGTCGGGCTACTTCAACACTGCGAGCTGTTTTTCATGTCCGCGGGTTGAAGCGACCCCAATTATGTGATATTTTGCCCCGGGATTTGCGAATTTTAGCAGGCAGCCCTACCAAAAAGACACATATTTTACCCCCCAAATGCGATTTTTACCGGAGAAACAAGATTGGGCTTGTTTTGGGCTAGTTTTGAGTAGCAATTGGGCGGATTTTGTTGTGAAAACCTGGCAACCCTGGCACACCCGTTTGATTTGAGGAGTTCAAGAGGCTGTATTTCTGCTGGACAGGTAATCTTTCATTTTGATTATACATTTTTTTGGTTTATGTTTTCATGAAGTATGTATCACTAGCACACGTAGCTCCCTAATATAGCTAACATAACATTACTTAGCATAAAGTTACAATGTTATACACTTAGCAAACCATTAGTAGAGATGATAAATACTCAATATGCTTAGCTCAAGTTGATCGCTGTCGTGTTGAATTTCACAAAATGTAACTTTAGATAACAAAATGCATGTGTAAAAGCTAGTACACCAGGAACTTTTTTTAGAACTAAGTTAGCTTTAGCTACTACCCTCTGTCTAAACTCTTTTACCATGTTCACCGGGAACTTTACCTGCACGTTTATTTCGGCCCTTGGTTTGTTTTTATATTCTCTACCAATGTTTACTGATGTTTTTATCTTGTATCTGTGTGTGTCGTAGACACTGTGTTGTGTGTGTATTTTAAACTTTACCAGTATCGTTATTCTAGCTTGATAGTGAGTACTAAAAGACATCTTATTTGTTTATATTCATAATGATAAAGTTAGATTTTTTTATTACATGTGATTCTGACATGATGTCACTACATGCACTTCTTCTCCGCTCTTCTCAGGTAAATAATGCGTCTTTCAGCTGAGCGGTCGACGCTTTTACGGTCTATGGGTCGGCGTAGCGCGTTCATGTGTTTTGGGGGCGTGGCTTTGGAAAGAGCTCAGAAGGGAGAAGGTGGAGTGAATGGATATAATGAGCTGTCTTGTCGTGAGAGGTCTACAGACACTCAATTTTTATACTTTCTTTTTCAGAGTACTTACATTTTAATTATGTATTGATATATAAAGAAAGTTTAAACAAATTTGGAAAAAAAGTTTACCTACCCTTACCTACCCTACCTTTAATGCGTTCATGACCTCAAGGCTAAATTATTGTAATGCTCTACTGGGTGGTTGCCCTGCGCACCTAATAAACAAACTCGAACTGGTCCAAAACGCAGCAGCTCGAGTTCTTACTAGAACCAGGAAGTATGACCATATTAGCCCAGTTCTGTCAACACTGCACTGGCTCCTGTTGAATTACAAATGTATAAATTGTTATATCTAGGTTCAAATGTAATAGAATATAACTGAAAACATTATCTATATTTGGGTTTTACATTTTGAAGTAAACTTGAGGAAATTCTAAGGAGATTATTTCAGGCTGTGTAAGTGGTTGAGACATTAAGTCTTTTGTCTCTATGCAATTTCCTGACTATTTAGCATGACAAGTTTAGAGCAATACTGCCTGAGTGATTGGATTAGCATCTATGCAGTTGAATGGCACTGTTATGCTGATTGAATCTGGACGAGGGACACAGTTATGTAGGGTGTGTCCTTTACCTTCACAACATATGCATTCCTTTTGTTTGAATGTCTCCTCCTATGCTGTATAACCACTCCCCCTAACATATAGATAAATTGCCTTATTTTGTACTGTTAAAATCAGACTGTTTTCGGATGACCTGCAGCACAGAGAGTTCTCATTAAAAGAATAACTTCTGTTTGATCCGACGTCTCCTGGTCTCCATACTTCAAGAAACAACTGAAGTTCACAACAGATGGTGCCTTGTGACCCGGATATAGTTTCCAGCTTTCTCACCTGAAATTCAGATTGAAACTTCAAGCTCAAAGAAAAAGATCTGCCTACGTTCCAGACTGGAATCCAGAGCGAAACTTCCAGCTGAACAAAGATTTTCCAGACTGAATCTTTCAACCAAGGGTTGTGGTGAGTGCTGCTCTATCCAAAAGAACCTTAAAAGACCAGTACAAATTTGTTTATCCTCTGGCTGCCAGGGTTTGGTTAACTAAGTTATCCTCTGTGGTCAAACAGAAGAGATTAGCCTCACAAACTAATAATTGTTCTGTTTGAAATAGGGAAGATTAGCATTTAGCTAATATTTGTGTTTTGTGTTACCCTCTAATTCTGTTTGAAATAGGGAAGATTAGCATTTAGCTAATATTTGTGTTACCCTCTAAAAAAGTTTTTTAGGGATGAGTTATCCTCTGTTTGTCAAATAGGGAAGTTATTAGCCTCACAAACTAATAATTGTTCTGTTTTAAATAGGGAAGATTAGCATAGCTAATATTTGTGTTACCCTCTAAAAAAAAAAAAAGTTTGTTTTTAGAGATGAGTCATCCTCTGTTTCAAGCAGGGAAGATTAACATTTAGTTAATATTTGTGTTTGTCCTCTGTTTTTGTCAAAGAAAGTTAACAATAGTTGAGCAGTGTTAACAAAGAAATGATCAGAGAAGTGAGTGTTTGGGTGTGTGGTAACAAAGAAATTCAAAAATGTTTAGGAAGAATCCTAGACTGACCCCCACAACTGAAAAAGGTGGTCTCGCAGCTCCTCTGTGGACAGACAGCGATTTCATTTCACAGTTAGGAGTGCAGATGAATTTAATTGTCACCGAGAAAGTTAGACACAAACTAACTCAGAAATATGAGATCCATCCGGACAAGAATTGGTCGATTGATGAATGTAAAAAAGTTTTAGGAGCATGTATTCGCAAGAACAATGTGAAAGGCATTATTTGTTGTCACAGAGAATTTGGTTTAGCGCTAGCTAGACAACAGTCTCAGCAGATCTCAAAGCTAGAGAAACAGAACGAAGAACTATGTGCTAGAGTAGCTTCTTTGACTAAGAAATTGAACCTCAACAAAGCTGAAGAGAAAACTCATGTGAATGAAGTTAGTCAGACTGATAACGCTAATCCTGACTTGCAAGCTTTCTTTGAACCAGATGTAGCCATTCAATCAGTAACTGATGTGCCTGTTGATTCAGTGAAATTTAGCGTCACAGCCCCGAACATTGTTTTACAGCGTGAACCAGTCACAAACCCATCCTCATGTATGATGTCAGCAATGACTGAAGTTTTGTTAGAGGATGAAATGACTCATGATTGTGTTACGGTTACATACGCAACTACGAATGAAATAGCAGAAACTCCCATTGAGAATGCAGAAAGGGAGATGTTTGTTGATGGTTCAGCTCAAGTGATTGAAGGTAACATTACAGCAGCTGCAGTTTTGTGTCAGGGAAGGAAAACCTGGAGTCATGTGTCACACTATAAAGTTGTTCCCCCACCAACAGGGATAGGGTAGGACACGAATCAGTGAGGAGCCAAGGAAAGAACTGAATGCAACAGGCATTCGGGGGCCAAACCTGCGGCGAAGATTCCCTTGTAGGCATTCCAACACTAGTCCATCCTTACCTCACTGTTTTCTTTAGGTGTCACAGGAATTAAGAAATAGGGAAAGAAGGAACAACAATAGCAGACTCCGATTGAACAGATGAGACAACCCTGATGTTTGCTGTCTTTTAGAACAAATACTGCTCTGTTGTCTTTTGTTTTTCTTTGTGCAGATACCTATTGATGGCTGTCCCCAGATTCATACGCACCGATCCTCACCTGCGTATGAAGCCACAACCTCTGAAGGACAACTAGACCCACTAATGAGTCAACTGTCAAGAAGAAGAAAAAAAAAAAAAAAATACACAACGCAGAAAATGATCTATGGGAACTTCAGTCTTCCATCAACATGATCAAGATTGCCTTGCTACTACTTGCTACTAGTAGCCTTGCTACTACAAGATTGCCTTGCTACATCGCACAAAGTGTAGACTCCAGAAACAACATATTCTCAGAGCTGATGAATATGTCAAGAAACACCTTGCTTGCTGGAAAGAACGTTTGCATGCCTCACCTGCCTTCAGTAGGAGCAGGAATCCCATGGGTGGCACATGATGGGAGGAACGTCTGTATGTAACGTCCTGCTCAGCCAATTCAATGGCAGGTGCACCCTGATTGCTCTCCTACCACCAACAAAGAAGATGGCTGCATTCAAGGACTCACTTATGCACAAACATGGTGGTCAAGGACTCTTGAACAAAATCCAACAAGACATTCTTGATCTTTCAGCAAAATTACATCAGATGACTGAAGATAATTCTTCATGGTTCGGAAACCTGTAAGGTCAACAAAGAACTCACAAGGACTGTTCCAACCACAAAAGAATATTGCCCGTAATGAACTTCACGGACCCTAGTGGCATGTTTGTTTCTGTGGCAGCATGTCATTCGTCACTACAGACACTCAACACAGAGAAAGTGATATGTGCCTGTAACTTTTTCCAAGTTACATGACTAGACGATGGGGCTTATGCAAAAAAAACATAAGCTATAGAATGGACTGATGAAGGTTTAAATTTGTATTATGTGGGAGTTATTAGAACTCCCAAAGGGGGGAATGTTGAATTACAAATTTATACATTGTTATATCTAGGTTCAAATGTAATAGAATATAACTGAAAACATTATCTATATTTGGGTTTTACATTTTGAAGTAAACTTGAGGAAATTCTAAGGAGATTATTTCAGGCTGTGTAAGTGGTTGAGACATTAAGTCTTTTGTCTCTATGCAATTTCCTGACTATTTAGCATGACAAGTTTAGAGCAATACTGCCTGAGTGATTGGATTAGCATCTATGCAGTTGAATGGCACTGTTATGCTTATTGAATCTGGAAGAGGGACACAGTTATGTAGGGTGTGTCCTTTACCTACACAACATATGCATTCCTTTTGTTTGAATGTCTCCTCCTATGCTGTATAACCACTCCCCCTAACATATAGATAAATTGCCTTATTTTGTACTGTTAAAATCAGACTGTTTTCGGATGACCTGCAGCACAGAGAGTTCTCATTAAAAGAATAACTTCTGTTTGATCCGACGTCTCCTGGTCTCCATACTTCAAGAAACAACTGAAGTTCACAACACTCCCTATTAAACATTGCATACATTTTAAAATCTTGCTTATAACTTACAAAGCACTAAATGGTTTAGCTCCCCAGTACTTGAGCGAGCTTTTAACACATTATACTCCATCATGTCTACTGCGCGCTCTAAATTCTGGCCAGTTGATATACCTAGAATATCAAAATCAACTGCAGGTGGTCGATCCTTTTCCTATTTAACACCTAAACTCTGGAACAGTCTTCTTAGCATAGTTCGGGAAGCAGACACACTCTCACAGTTTAAATCTAGACTAAAAACACATCTCTTTACTTTGGCATACACATAAAACACTTTTTCAATTAAATGATTGTTAGGCTGCATTAACTAGGTCAGCCGGAACCGGGAACACTTCCCATAACACCTGAAGTACTCGTTACATCATCAGAAGAATGGCATCTATGCTAATGTTAGTCTCTCTGTTTTATCCCGAGGATTACTGCAGTCAGCCGGATCCGGGCCGTATCCAGATCAGATGGTGGACCTGCGCCCAGACATGACCAACACACAGAGGTGGAAAGTAACGAATTACATTTACTCGCGTTACTGTAATTGAGTAGTTTTTCTGTGTACTTCTACTTTTTTAAGTAGTTTTAAAAATCTGTAATTTTACTTTTACTTAAATATGTTTTGTTTTAAGTATTGTACTTAGCTACATTTTAAACCACATCCGTTTCTAAGTAAAATAAATAAATAATACGAAAGTGGGGAAAAAGCGATCCGGAGATGACTGCATTGAATTGAAGGGCGGGAAAAATCACAAAAATCACAAAAAGATGGAGACGGTCAAGACAGGTCAGTGATGCAGATCCAGCTGAAAGCGAAATGCCGTTGTGTTAGTATGTGAATACTTTGGATATAGAAATAAATAACGTGGTGTTTTCCTGGAGGATAGGCAATCAAAGTTACAAAAAATGATGATGCAAATGAGGAAACGCATAGAAAATGTTCGGGAACAGCCCTCTGTGCAGATAAAGGTATGTTTATGGGGCGGCAGTGGCTCAGTGGTTCATGTAGGTTGTCTACAAACCGGAAGGTTGGTGGTTCGATCCCCGGTTCCACCTGACCAAGTGTCGAGGTGTCCATGAGCAAGACACCTAACCCCAGCTGCTCCCGACGAGCTGGATGGCGCCTTGCATGGCTGACACCGCCGTCGGTGTATGAATGAGTGTGTGAATGGGTGAATGTGAGGCAAAATGTAAAGCGCTTTGGATGGCCGTAGGTCTGTTAAAAGCGCTATATAAATGCAGTCCATTTACCATTTTTTTAACTTGAGGTCGAGTGATTTCTGTGATGCAGAGGGAATTCCGGAATCCAGTCACGACAATTAATTTACAGTATAACGCAATATATATCACGTAAAAAAAGCAAATAAACTGATGGATGAATGAATACATCGACGGTAGAGCTGTACAATAAATCAAATCGCGACTGCTTAAATGATCTGCTTGTTCTGTCTCTGTGATGAGCAGCGCCGTTTCGTCTACTACATAGTCTACTCAAGTACGCGATGCTCGTGGTGTTTTAACGTCTCACAAACCATATTTGGACATGAACATTTTAAAAACCAGTCAAATACTCTCTGAAACAGGTTTTCACAGAAGCAGCTCTTCACTAAAGCCCATCAAAATAAACGTTTTTGAAAATCTCTGTTTTGCAGCACTTTGCCAAAAAATAAAAGGATAAAAGTTTGTAACATTTTATTTAATTATCACCGTTTTGGTCATATATTTGTATAAAAATCATAAAAAGAAAAAATTAATATGGATTCTTAAACATTTTAAAAAGTTAATGATAAAAATAAGTTGTTAATCTAATTCATAACCATTTATTGAATTTGGTTGATTAGACATGTTTTATTGAAATTTTAATAAAAAAAACAAATGGTTTCAAGTCAACCAAAAACAAAACAAAACAAAAAAAACAGTTTTCATCCATTTAATGCCAATTTAACTGGTGATAATAATAACCATAATTTAATAATACAGTTTATTTATTAAATAATTGTTTAATACCGTGATGCTGTGAAACTCTGATGTTTTCATATCGTGAAAATCTCATTCTACCACAACCCTACACAGAAGATTCCCCACCCCTGCTGTTAAAAAAGTAACTCAGTAACTTTTACTCTGAGTACATTTTAAATGAACTACTTTTTACTTTTACTTGAGTAAATTTTTAGACCGGTACTTTTACTTGTACTTAAGTACAATTTCATTGAAGTAATAGTACTTTTACTTGAGTAGAATATTTTGTTACTCTTTCCACCTCTGCCAACACATGACCCTGAAGTGTCTGCAGAGACCGTGTCAATTAGGGTGTTTTCACACTTGGGTCCTCTTTAAAAGAACCGAACTCAGACTCCTTTAAGTGGACCAAAAGGTGAACCAAGTGAAAAAGGACCCAGTTCTCTTCACGTTCACACTGTCCCTGTACCTGAAAGAGGACTCAGATCCTTTTTTGGTCCACTTTAGTAGGAATGGGGTCTCAGACCCCTTTGTGTTCATACTGTTGCTTTTTGGATCTAGTCCAGTTCAGTGTTTGATGGCTGACCCTATGGCCTTCAACATTTGATCCCATTCACTTACATTGTTTGTGCATCGGTAACCAATATATTTATTTGTAAAAAAAAAAGTTTTTAAATGACATTGCTACAAATGAATTGAGTTTTTTTATCTTTTTACACAAAAAAATATATTATTTGCAATAGGCTACTACATATTCTTGCACTAGCTATATCACACATCCACCTTTGTAAATAACATTTTGAATTGTTTTCCTTGAATCATGTTTATTTTATTGCAGAAGGCAATGATAACATCAGCATGCAAAAAAGAAACAATACAATAAAATAATTTAAAAAGATGCAAATTAAATAAACGACTTAAAAATTTCCAGGTAAAGTAGGAAGGCGTATGCCTTAAAACAGCATTCAAGTAAGAAATGGAAAACTGCTAAGGCTAGTAATGCAGTTGTTTACATTCGTATAAAACAAAACCACCTGTTTATGTGAAACTTGTGTATTTTTGACACTTTAAAATAAATGCAATAGGACACTAAAGATTACGTTTAGTACACACGCGCTGTGACAGCTGGCTTATGTGCACGCGCTTTAGGTGTGTGTGCTCGTGACACCATTTTAAACTGGCAAGGCGCGCAGCTTCTCTTACACAGTGCGCTTGAAATTGCAATAAACAAGTGCAAGTTTTGAACTAATAATTTGTAGAGAATTGCCAGAAGAAGCAGCCATGATGAACAGCCGATTTGTACGGAGACATCTGATGACCAAACTACACTGGAATTCGCGAACAGAAAAATCAAGTAAGCCCAGAGCGGTTTGTGTTCAGATTGCGTGTTTTTTTAGCAAGCCGTACCATATGATGAGAACGAACCGTACCCAGACCACCTCCCAAGATGGTCTCGGTTCGGTTCGCTTTAAAGGGGTCTGAGATCGTTTGGAGTGTTCACATATGGGCCAAAATCACGCGAACCGCGCTCAGACCCCCTGAACAGGACCAAGTGTGAAAACACCCTTAGACTCCCCCTGAAATTACCTCATCGACACGGCATCCTCAATAAACCCGTCTCCGGCGTGATGACTCCGATCGTTCGAATATTCCTATTTAATAATTGTTTAATTGATATGTCATCCTCAATAAACCCGTCTCCGGCCTGGCGCTCCAATCTTTCAAATATTGCAATTTAATAATTGTTTAATCACCGCAGCATCCTCAATAAACCCATCTCTGGCGTGTTGCCTCCGATCTTTTGAATATTCCGATCTAATATGACCGATGAATCTAATATCAATCGATCATCCGATCTAATATGACCCCTGTCCTGTAAAGTTGCCAGAATAATACTAATAATACACTGTTTGTTAATTGGCCAGAGGAGAACTGGCACCCAGACTGAGCCTGGTTTCTCCCAAGGTTTTTTTTTCTCCATTATTAGGTCACCTGATGGGGTTTGGTTTCCTTGCCACTGTCGCATTTGGCTTTGACTTGCTCATTTGGGAACACTAAATTTTTAAACTAAATATCCAAATAAAACGAATTAGCAAACTAAATTAACCATATAAACTAAATTACTGATCTAATTACTAATCTAATGCCCACATTGTCACTGTATGATAATTGAAATGAGTTAGATGACATCGCCATTTTCTCCGGAGCGGCTGTTACAGACAAATAATATTCTGTTGCATTATTTTCCTGTTTAACACTGTGAAGCTGCTTTGAAACAATCTGCATTGTAAAAAGCGCTATATAAATAAAGTTGACTTGACTTGACTTCATGTAATATTCAAATTTTCTGAGATTTTGAATTTGGGGTTTTCATAAGCTGTAAGCCATAATCATCAAAATTATAACAAATAAAGGCTTGAAATATCTCACTACAAACATTATAAACACTTCAAACATAGCTATAGACTATTTAGTTCCCTCACTCCACAACAAATCCTTTACATTTAACGATATTCAGAACAAAACAAGAATGAAAAACTATAAGTAACTATAAACAAGCCAAATATGTTTGGTTGACAATTTTATTTTCATAATGAACAGGCTGTCAAGTTTGCAATGCTGGAATAAGTTGTGTGCATTTGAGGTGCCGGCGTGATCGAACAGCGGAATTGGTTTCCTGTCCGTGAACTTGTTTGTGGAGCGCCGCACCTCACAAAAATGAACCAAACTCAGCAGCACACTGTCGCACAGTGTTTTCTTTCATTTTGTTACTCTGGTAATTATTTAAATGGGTCCTTGTGTAACGTACTGCTCCACGACTTAAAAGGTTGAGGATCCAAATGCAGCTTTATTGCAATGCAGCACAGGGGCACTCTCACTGGTGAATCGTGACACCTTGATTATGATTTCACTTTTTTGAAGGGAGATATTTTCTTATACAGAAGTCGCTTTTCAAGAACTACAACAAACGACTGGTAGGGACTACAACTATTATTCACGGATTAGTGACATCACTAACCCTAAAATTTTGATAAACTCTGTCCCGGGAACACACAACAAAGGGGGTGAGGCCATGTTGAGAAGAGGAAGAGTTTTTGTAGTAGAGCAAATTTGCGAGTCTGCTCAAGCTGTCGCATCCGTCTTTTCTCATTTACCACAATACAGTACGTAACACAAATTCGGATTTGTGTTCTGAAGATGAATGAAGGTCTTATGGGTTTGGATCGACATGAGGGTGAGTAATTAATGACAGAAATTTCATTTTTGGGTGAACTAACCCTTTAAAGCGTATTAAAACACCACATAGACATATGAACAACATTAGAAACTTGATTTTCTTTATATCTCTTTGTCTGTAAATGTTCTCACCTGCTTGAGCTGGATGTTTTTCTTCTATTGTCTGTTGTTTCTCCTGGCACATTTCCCCGCTTTTATCCTGTATTTGTTTCTCCTGGCTCAAGAATGTCAGATCTCTATCTAATGAATCCATTCCTTGTAGTTTTGCTTCTTCATCAGCTTTATTTCTTTGTTGGACATTTTCTGGTTCAAACACAGCATGTGTTGCTCCTTCGTCCATTGCACTTTTCATTTCAAAACTTCTACTTCCTCCTGACAAACAGGAAGAAAACATACAAATCAATTAAGAACAATTCACTCCATATTATAAGATATAACACCTAAAATCAACCTTCATTAGAAACTGACAGGGTTAGTTCTTAGTTCAACCTTAGTTCCCTGTATATGGAACGAGACGCTGAGTTCCGCTGTGGGAACGTGTCTGTGTAATTGAGTCCTGAAGCATGTATGTAACCAGTCCAATAGAGTGACAGAACGTCATAGGCGGGTGATGTCATAGACCCGGAAACTATAAAGCACCCATGAACACAAACAGACACTAGCTCCTGAAAAAGCCTGAAGTAGGCGCTCACGGGCATGCAGGGAGTATGGCCCGGTGACGCAGCGTCCCGTTCCCTATTCAGGGAACTAAGGTTACATACGTAACCGAGATGTTCCCTTTCAAGGGAACTCGCACTGCGTCACCGCTGTGGGAACGACAATACCCATGTCCCCATATGAGCCAGATGCCCGTCTGTCATTGTCTACGGAACAAGCCCCCGTGCTCCTGGGGTGGAGTTGAGGTCAAGCTCCTAGAACCTCACAAACGTGTGCGGCGAGGACCACCCCGCCGCATCACAGACTTCTTGCAGGGATGCTCCTGATAGCAAAGCTTTAGAAGCCGCCATACTCCTAGTAGAGTGGGCCCATTCAGCCAAAGGTGAAGGCTGACCGGCCGCCTCATAAGCAAGTGAGATGGCCTCGACCACCCACTTGCTCATTCTCTGCTTAGATGCAAGGCCCCCTCTAGAGGGTGGCCCAAAACACACAAACAGCTGTTCAGTTTTCCTCCACAGGGCAGCTCTGTGGACATAAGCATCTAATGCTCGAACCGGGCAGAGCAGATTAAGTGTTTCCTGGTCTGAAACCATATACTCCATCATGTCTACTGCGTTCATAAAGCAACTGAAAACGCCCCAGTGCGCCCACACCGTGAATGACAGCTCGTCTGTAAATGCGCGCTCTGTGAGGCAATGAATGAATGACAGTTCGTCCGTAAACCCTTGTTTATACTCAACGCGTCCACACTAGCGCAAGGGTGCGCACGGCAAAATTTACATCATCGAAGAATGCCAAGCGGATGAGGCGTGCGCGCAGTCAGCTGAGCGGAGGCTCGCACTGCGGAGCCAGATGAAAGTAAACACTGCGCACTCTGTGCGGCCGTGCACATTTTACTTTCGGTTTTGAATTAGCGCCAATTCGGTTGCGGGTTGCTTGAATTATGGGTTCATTAGCCTATTATTTTTATATAAATAAATAAATGTCAAACTCCCTTGAATAGGCGCTTTTACGTTTCGCTTTGAAACCAAATCTTCCGCGATCATCTGATGAATGACTCCTGCTGAGACTCACGGTCAGATCATGCTTTATTAAGCAGACACGTTTAGTTTTTATTTGTATTGTCTGTTCTCTAACTGAACTCAATTATTTTATTACTATAAAAAAATCTAAACGACGGTGGGGCGGTGCCACAGTGGGCAAGTGATGTAACCGGTGTTGAGTCTGAACACCGGTAACACCAGCAACACCAACTATCGTAGCAAGCCTAGATGAGACCAAACAATGCAGAAGAGCTGAAGGCCGCTATTGAAGCATCCTGGTCTTCCATAACACCTCAGCAGTGCCACAGGCTGATAGCATCCATGCCATGCTGCATTGTGGAAGTAATTCATGCAAAAGGGGCGCAAACCAAGTACTGAGTACATACAGTGGGGCAAAAAAGTATTTAGTCAGCCACCTATTGTGCAAGTTCTCCCACTTAAAAAGATGAGAGAGGCCTGTAATTTTCATCATAGGTACACTTCAACTATGAGAGACAGAATGAGAAAGAAAATCCAGAAAATTACATTGTCTGATTTTTAAAGAATTTATTTGCAAATTAAGGTGGAAAATAAGTATTTGGTCAATAACAAAAGTTCATCTCAATATACTTTGTTATATACCCTTTGTTGGCAATGACAGAGGTCAAACGTTTTCTGTAAGTCTCCACAAGGTTTTTACACACTGTTGCTGGTAGTTTGGCCCATTCCTCCAAGCAGATCTCCTCCAGAGCAGTGATGTTTTGGAGCTGTCGCTGGGCAACACGGATTGGCGGCGTAGTGTGTTACTGATGGTAGCCTTTGTTACTTTGGTCCTTCCCAGCTCTCTGCAGGTCATTCACAGTGGTGTAAAGTAACAAATTACAAATACTCTTGTTACTGTAATTGAGTAGTTTTTCTCAGGAATTGTACTTTATTAAGTAGTTTAAAAACAGTGTACTTTTACTTGAGTACATTTTAAGTGCTGTATCGGTACTTTTACTGCGCTATTTTCCCTAAACCTGCCGTCGCTACATTATGTAAATGTTTTCCTGTCAACGTGATTGGATAAGACGAATAATCAGTCCTGTCTCCATGCGTCACACGTGTGAATCCCGTCAAATCAACCATCGACCAGCCTAGAGTGAGAGGCACGTGCGCTTTATGAAAGGGTGTTGTTGCTGATTACTGTATGATGACTGAAATCGTGAAATTACCTTAAACAATTACTAAAAATGGACTGCAGAATATTACATTTTCTAATACACGCACAAATGGTCCATATTCTGTTAGCGCTGCAGGAGCTTGCCGTGCCATCTCCTGGAAACACTTAATTTAGCTTGATTGTTTGCCAGGCTTCAAAGTGCATTAGGCATTAACCGATCGTCACTGCTAGATCTGTGTCCCTTACATCAATTTCACTCAGCATGTAAACGCATTAACCTGCTTTCTGTCAGCTTATTGAAGTGCATATTTTGATGTGATGTGTTTTCTCAATTGGCGATTTAAAATTTTAGTCCATGTATATAGCAAATAACTTTCATAAAACATCAGATTTATTTTTAAATCAGGTTTATTTTTGAATTGCAAGCAAAAAATAATCAGTGGTGAAAATTGTGAGTTACTCGATTCTGATTTCTGAAGTGTATTCTTTTTACAGAGAAAACATCCATTGAAATTAAAGCAGTACAATGAATGCGTCTTGAAAAGAAAGAACTGTTTTTTTAACATAAAATTGTTAATGTACAACGCTTTGCAACATTTTTTAAATAAACCGCAAGAAAAGCACTACAGAATGGTTGTCATAAATGTTACCAGATTTTTGGTTGCTTTCTCACATATTACATTGCTGTATTTTTAGTGCTAGCAGTAAAAAATTAAACTTGGAGAAATACTGAAATACTGTTGGTGATCTCTTGTTTTTTTTCTTACTGAGAATCATCCATAAAAGAGTAAATTATTTTTAATTTGCAGGGTATAAGGTGGAATAACATTCATAGCATAATACTTACTACTCTTGAGTACTTTTAAAAGGGCTATTATATTTACTCCTACTTTGAGTAGTATTTAGGACAGGTACTTTTACTTGCACAAAATTTTTTGACAAGTAACAGTACTTTTACTTGAGTATGCTTTTTCAGTACTCTTTCCACCACTGGTCATTCACTAGGTCCCCCCGTGTGGTTCTGGGATTTCTTGTGATCATTTTGACCCCACAGGGTGAGATCTTGCGTGGAGCCCCAGATCGAGGGAGATTATCAGTGGTCTTGTATGTCTTCCATTTTCCAATAATTGCTCCCACAGTTGATTTCTTCACTTCAAGCTGCTTACCTATTGCAGATTCAGTCTTCCCAGCCTGGTGCAGGTCTACAATTTTGTTTCTGGCGTCCTTTGACAGGACTTTAGTCTAGGGCTAGGCCATAGTGGAGTTTGGAGTCTGACTGTTTGAGGTTGTGGACAGGTGTCTTTTATACTGATAATGAGTTCAAACAGGTGCCATTAATACAGGTAACGAGCCAGAAATCTTGCTTTTTTGTAGGTGACCAAATACTTATTTTCCACCATAATTTGCAAATAAATTCTTTAAAAATCAGACAATGTGATTTTCAGGATTTGTTTTCTCATTCTGTCTCTCATAGTTGAAGTGTACCTATGATGAAAATGACAGGCCTCTCTCATCTTTTTAAGTGGAAGAACTTGCACAATTGGTGGCTAACTAAATCCTTTTTTGCCCCACTGTATGCATCGTTATAATTTTCAGAGGGCCGACATTTCTGCATTTAAAATCCTTTTTTTATTGATTTCATGTAATATTCAAATTTTCTGAGATTTTGAATTTGGGGTTTTCATAAGCTGTAAGCCATAATCATCAAAATTATAACAAATAAAGGCTTGAAATATCTCACTACAAACATTATAAACACTACAAACATAGCTATAGACTATTTTTTAGTTCCCTCACTCCACAACAAATCCTTTAAATTCAACGATATTCAGAACAAAACAAGAATGAAAAACTATAAGTAACTATAAACAAGCCAAATATGTTTGGTTGACAATTTTATTTTCATAATGAACAGGCTGTCAAGTTTGCAATGCTGGAATAAGTTGTGTGCATTTGAGGTGCCGGCGTGATCGAACCGAGGAATTGGTTTCCTTTCCGTGAACTTGTTTGTGGAGCGCCGCGCCTCACAAAAATGAACCAAACTCAGCAGCACACTGTCGCACAGTGTTTTCTTTCATTTTGTTACTCTGATAATTATTTCAATGGGTCCTTGTGTAACGTACTGCTCCACGACTTAAAAGGTTGAGGATCCAAATGCAGCTTTATTGCAATGCAGCACAGGGGCACTCTCACTGGTGAATCGTGACACCTTGATTATGATTTCACTTTTTTTAAAGGGGGACATTTTCTTATACAGAAGTCGCTTTTCAAGGACTACAAACGACTGGTAGGGACTACAACAAGCTTATTCACGGATTAGTGACATCACTACCCCTAAAATTTAGATAAACCCTGTCCCGGGAACACGCAAAAAAGGGGGTGAGGCCATGTTGAGGAGAGGAAACGTTTTTGTATTAGAGCAAATTTGCGAGTCTGCTCAAGCTGTCGCATCCGTCTTTTCTCATTTAGTACAATACAGTACGTAACACAAATTCAGATTTGTGTTCTGAAGATGAATGAAGGTTTTATGGGTTTGGATCGACATGAGGGTGAGTAATTAATGACAGAAATTTCATTTTTGGGTGAACTAACCCTTTAAAGCGTATTAAAACACCACATAGACATATGAACAACATTAGAAACTTGATTTTCTTTATATCTCTTTGTCTGTAAATGTTCTCACCTGCTTGAGCTGGATGTTTTTCTTCTATTGTCTGTTGTTTCTCCTGGATCATTTCCCCGCTTTTATCCTGTATTTCTTTCTCCTGGCTCAAGAATGTCAGATCTCTATCTAATGAATCCTTTCTTTGTTGGACATTTTCTGGTTCAAACACAGCATGTGTTGCTCCTTCGTCCATTGCACTTTTCATTTAAAAACTTCGACTTCCTCCTGACAAACAGGAAGAAAACACACAAATCAGTTAAGAATAATTCACTCCATATTATAAGATATAACGCCTAAAATCAACCTTCACAAGTAACTGACAGGGTTTTTAAAGAGTGTTCTCTAGAATGCTCTTTTATAATGATGATCATTGGAAATTAACATTATGGTAAAATATTCAAACAAGAACATATGCTGAAAAAGTCAAAAGAAAAAAAGACGCTGCGTCACCGCTGTGGGAACGCCTCTGTGTGATTGAGTCCTGAAGCATGTATGTAACCAGTCCAATAGAGTGACAGAATGTCATAGGCGGGTGACGTCATAGACCCGGAAACTATAAAGCACCCTTGAACACAAACAGATACTAGCTCCTGAAAAAGGCTGAAGTAGGCGCTCACGGGCATGCAGGGAGTATGGCCGGGTGGCCCAAAACACATGAACAGCTGTTCAGTTTTCCTCCACAGGGCAGCTCTGTGGACATAAGCATCTAATGCCCGAATTGGGCAGAGCAGATTGAGTGTTTCCTGGTCTGACGTCCGAAAGGGAGGAGGACAAAAGGCCTGCAGGATCACTGGTCCTACAACATTAGTAGGAACCTTAGGAATGTAACCTGGCCTAGGATATAAGAAAGCCTTAACCATACCGGGCGCAAATTCCAAGCACGAGGGTGCCACAGTTAAAGCCTGAATGTCTCCAATTCTTCTAAGAGATGAAATAGCAAGCAAAAGTAAAGCTTTTAGAGTGATAAACTTCTCTGGAACTTCTTCAATTAGCTCGAACGGAGCCAAAGACAGGCCCTGTAATACAATGGCCAAGTCCCACGCCGGCACCCTGTTGGAAACCACCGGTCTAAGTCTTAAAGTGCTACAAAGGAAACGAGTAATTAGCGGGTGTCACCCCAATTAAACACCACCCAAAGGATTGTGGTAAGCTGCTAAGGCCACCACATACACCTTTATTGTGGAGGGAGCTAACCCTGTGGAGAATCTCTCATGCAGAAAGTCCAGCACACCCACTGGGCAGTTAACTGGGTCCCACTGGTGATCCCCACACCATGAAGTGAAAGGTTTCTACTTCAAGGCATAAAGTTTCCTCGTGGAGGAAGCTCCAGACTGTAGAATGGTCTTCACAACCTCAGTTGAGAGACCTAAACTCATGAGCTGGGCCCCTCAGAGGCCAAGAGAGCCATCAAGGAGAGACACTATGTCCGAGAACCATACTCGGGCCGGGGCTACTAGCAACAGACGGGCCCCGTCCCGACCCACTCTCTCTAGAACTCCCGGAAGCAAATGAGTACAGGTGCAGCCTTGGCCACTCTGGTACTATAGCATCCAGTCCCAAGGGAGCTGGAGGCATTAGGGAGAACCACAGACGGCAGTGAGCTGTTTCTGATGATGTGAACAGATCGACCTCCTCTCTGCCAAAGTTCTTCCACAGGAGCTCCACCACCTCGGTGTGGAGTCTCCATTCCCCAGGCCTTGGCCCCTGTCTCGACAGGATGTCTGCTTCCACATTTAAATACCCGGATATAAACTGCTCTGATTGAATGCAGTTTCCCTTGGGCCCACAGGAGAAGCTGGTGAGCCAACTTGTATAACGGGCGCGATCTCAACCCCCCCTGATGGTTTATGTAGGAGACCACTGATGTGTTGTCTGTACGGACTAACACATGATGGCCCCTGGGCTCTGACAGGAAGTGTCTCAGAGCCTGAAACACAGCCAACATCTCTAAACAATTTATATGCCAAGAACGATGATGGTCCTGCCACTGGCCCTGGGCCGAGCGACCACTCATGATCTCCCCCGACCCTGTGAGGGATGCATTCGTCGCTAGAGTGACTCTACGACATGGAGCTCCCAACACTGGGCCTTGAACCAAGAACCAAGGTTGCTTCCACATCACCAACGCACGAAGGCAACACTGCGTGACCTTGATGCAAAATGGATTTCCACTACTGCAACGGTCTCATGTACAATAGGCGGCAAGGAATCACGTGGGACGCTGCTACCATCAGACCTAACAGTCTCTGATACTGCTTGACAGTGAGTGGCTGGTCTAGTTTCACCCCCTTGTCTGCTGAGAGAATCGACCCCACACAAGAATCGACCCCACACTCTGATAGGCAAGCCCACATGGTAATCGGGTCCCAAATCACCCCCAGATACGTCGTTCTCTGTGCTGGAGAAAGAACGCTCTTCTTGGAGTTTAGTCTCAGCCCCAGTTTTCTCATGTTTGCGAGAACATCACGGCATTGAACCGCCATCTGCGCTGACTGCGCTAAAATCAACCAATCGTCGATATAATTGAGAATTCGGATCCCCTGCAAACGCATGGGAACCAGAGCTGCGTCTACACATTTCGTGAAAGTGCGGGGTGACAATCCTAGACCAAATGGAAGAACCCGATATTGGTGCACTTCTCCCGCGAAAGCGAACTGCAGGAACTTCCTGTGCTGTGGAAGGATGGATACATGGAAGTATGCGTCTTTCAGATCAATCATGACAAACCAGTCCTCTGACCTGATCTGTTACACCAGGGGTCTCCAAACTCGGTCCTGGAGGGCCACTGTCCTGCAGAGTTTAGCTCCAACCCCAAATAAACACACCTGAACCAGCTAATCAGTGTCTAACAAGGCCCCAGTAAAACACTAATTAACTGGTTCAGGTGTGTTTAATTGGGGGTTGGAGCTAAACTCTGCAGGACAGTGGCCCTCCAGGACCGAGTTTGGAGACCCCTGTGTTACACGATCTGTTTGTGTGTAAGCATCTTGAAACGGAGTTTCGCTAGAGCACGATTGAGAATGCTCAGATCTAAAAATGGGCCGCAACCCCCCCATCCTTTTTTGGCACAATGAAATACCGGCTGTAAAACCCTGACTCCCTGCTGGTGGGAGGAACCCTTTCTTTAGCCTCCTTTCGCAGAAGAGTCTGTACTTCTTGAGTCATAACCAGAGCCTGCTCGGGGCCCACCACTGTGGGCAGAACCCCGTTTAAACTGGGTGGACGACACCTGAATTGAATAGCGTACCCCTTTTTTATAATATGCAGGACCCAACAAGATATAATTGGAAGATTCTCCCACTCTGCCAGAAAATCTACTGAGGGTACCAGCCTCTCGAGGCTGGCCTCTGATGTACTCTGCACAGCGAGCACAGCACAGCGCCCTGACGCGGCGAACCGGCAGGGAACAACTGGCCCAACTGCACTGTGGCCCTCCTCAGAGTTCTTAATGGTAAACACTCACATTCTCGGATGATTTGCGCCCTCTGAGGAGGGCTCTCCACGCCCCGGCATTGTGGCGGGGTTAGCGGATCGACCTTGCGAGGGCACCGAAGGGACGCGGGCACCATATACTGAGGTGGAAACCGCTTGCCTTCGGATGGGACCACCCTCACGATCCTGACACTCTTGGCATCAGGATCTTTTCGATGCAGCCTTCTTAGAAATAATGACGGTCCTCAGATCTGTCTTACCCTTCGAAGGCTGGAAACTGTGTAATTCTCCACCATTCTGCCCTATCTTGTGTTCGTACAGTATTAGCATTTCCTCAATACTTGAAGTGAATGGAATGCATTTTCTTGCCCAGCGTTGTTTCTGTGCCTCTCTAATTTATGTATAAATAAAAAAAATTAAAGAGAGTTTTATATAGATAAATGAGAGCACATGAGAGTGCCGCCCCCCGCCCCACCCCTTCTGTGGGGGAGCAGCAGCTGGAGTCTGGGATTTACGAGGGAGAAACTGTTGGAGTGCCGCTGCCTGTTTTTTGGTTTCCTGAAATCTGTCGGTGACAGTGGTACCAAACAGACCATCAGGAGACAACGGCGCATCCAACAGAAAGCTCTTATCTCTCTCCTTAATATCAGTGAGGTTTAACCATAAATGCCTATCCGTGGCCACCAGGGCTGCCATAGAACAGTTAACAGATCTGGCCGTCTCCTTGGTAGCATGGAGAGCTAAATCAGCTGACAATCGGAGCTCGCGAACAACATCAGCTCCTATCTCCTCACTTTCCCCCAGATCTTTTAGCAGGTCAGCATGGCCTCAGCAGCAGCAGGACCGAAGCCGCAGGAAACGCGAGCCAAATCACCCTCTTCGAAGAGCGCCAGGTGGGAGCGCAGCATTCTTAATGGTACACGCTCACAATGCCAGCCCCCTCGAGAGCTGCCTGAGCGTGCTGCACTCCCATACAAACAACACACATTGGATGTGTATCCCCACCCGTGATGAAGCGTGGGCGGGATGAACACATTTATTGAACTGCAGTGGTTGTTCGCTTGTCATTTTAACTTAAATGTGTCTGCAATAGTCAGTATAATGTTTTTTGTGTGTGGTGAAACTCCTTTTAAACAACAGAGGGACAAAAACACCAGAACTGACAGACAATGATTACATGATAGAGCGCTGACAGGGTTTTTCCTGGGTCAAAAATGGTCTTCGGTGGTGGCTGACAGACATTGTCATCCACACACACAGTAAAAAAAGTACTCTACCTACGTGATCTGTGAGCGCAATACTGACAATAAATGTAAAATAAATGCAAAGAAACTTTTGTAATTTTTGCTTATCTTATTTTGACATCTGATATTATGTATGATCTCTACCTTGATGTTTGTTTCTTTTTATCCTCATTTTTTACACTATTTAATGATAATTGTTTTGGTATAATCATATAAATATTAAAAAGTAGCATAAAAAATTAACAAATAGCCTAATTTTCTACAATATACAATTGTCACGTCACAAACAAGGAAAACTGGTGCGAGGACTGGTGCGAGGAAATGCAGGGAAAAGGTATTTATTTACAAAAGGAACATAAACACAAAACAAAACCCACAATGGGGCAAAACACATAATCAAGAACACATATAAACTCAAAACATACCAAAACAGGAATCACGGGGGAAACAGGAGACGTAGACAAAACAACGATCTCACGAACACACAAAAGGAACTTATAAAGGGCAAGAAATAAGGAGGGAACAGGTGGGAGAAATCAAACACTAATCAGATAACAAGGGGGAGGGATCAGACAGAGACACAAGCAATTAGCCCAAAATAACAAACACCACATGTGCTCACTGAGACAGGACAGACATGTGACAACAATTTAGTAAAATGATCAGCTAGCTAACAACTTTGTTCTGGTCTCACCTAACTCCAGTCTACACTAAATTATATTTCACTACACATTGTCAACATAAATAAGCTGAATGACTGTGGATGATTAAACTAATTCTTACTATTCACTCTTGCTGAATTGGGTAAGCACACTTGTGTTCTCATTTCAGAGGAGTTCTGAGTAAATTAATAAACTGGTTCATTAGTTCAGTGTTGGACGCAGGGGCGATTCTAGGGTCAGAGCTTTAGGGGTGCTGAGCACCCAATGAGCCCCACTGCCACCACCCACCCTCTTTCACACAAAAACAAAAAATATGTCTATTGAAAAATAACTTTATCATTTTAACATCGATTCAACTAACTCCAAAATCCAGATTTTTTTTCTTCTTTTTTTTTTGAGACCTTTTCAGAACACCAGCTTAATTGTGATAGTTCACACAGACATCCCCCTGTAACAAACCTTCTTCACTCAGCTGGTTTTCCTGACCGTTAACTCCATGTGCCTCATTTTGTATCAACAGTCATCAGATTGGTTATATTAGATTCAACTTTATTGTCATTGAACAAAGTAACAGGTACTTGGACAACAAAATGTAATTCATCTTCTGTAAATTATTTACAAATGGCCATCTCTAACATATCTGGATGCATGTCTGTCTGAACTTTCATAAACCAATATGTCATCAATAAATAAGCTTCATATCAAGAGCAAAAAAAAAAAGAAAAAGAAAAAGAAAAAAAAAAGAAGGTAAAAACAAAAAGTCCAAAATATCCAGAGTATTTACAGAGGTCTTGAAAATACTTAGAAAGTAAAGATATAAAAAAAGAAAGAGGGAAATCTTTCAAGTACTTCCCCTCAATCCCCATTTGCCTCTACTTTGGGAGAGTTAATCTATGTCGCCGCACTTTGAGGGTGGCAAACCTGTCAATGACCCTTTGGTGTTCAATTTTTTCAAGCAACTCCTTCTCAAAAGACATCACAGCTAGGTGCTGGAGTCTGCTTTGGCCCTGTGGTCCTCCTGAGCCATGTATGGAGCCGACGCAAGGCACTAAAAGACCGCTCACATGTACAGCTGCTAACTGGTATTGTCAAGGCAACCTGCATAACAGCTTTCAGTGAAGGGAACATTTCCGAATCTAGGAGTTTGTACACTGCTAGCATGTCCTGAACTGTACCAGCCTCACTCTTGCGCTTCAGAAAGTTTTTTGCGACTATCACTTCCTCTGACTTAAGTTCAATATGGTAATGCAGAGCCAGTGCTGTCAGATGAGGCTCAGACAAGAAATGGCCTGAGGTTGGACTGCATGCCTGAATTCCACTGAGCACATCCTCATTCACACCAGAAAAACGCCTCTCAAGTTCACAGATCATTCGGTCCAGACAAGGAAACAAAAGTTTCCTCTTGAGATCTTCAGACTCTGAAGAGCCACAGGTTTCACTGCCTGCCCCACAAGCTGACTCAACAACATATTCATCCATTCTCTTTGTCTTACGCCTCTGTCCTGAGGATGATTCTACTGCTATCTGGTTTGCCTCACACATAGCCATTGTTCTGGAGTACAGATCTGCAGCAGTGGTATCACTGCGTTTCTGCTTCATGGTGTCAGTCACTGCATTTTTGTATGTCACTGCTTGGGCAATGTCAATGGTCTCCTTCTGTAGGTATCTGTGTAAACCTGCTGTTGCAGACAGGAGAGTGTGGAAAACCATCAGCAAATACACTGAGGAGAATTTACTGAGTTTTACCCTCAATCCAACTGCTGTAGGTGTTTTGATTGTGGAGAGGCACTCAATGATAGCAAGGAAATTATCAATCACTGCAGTCACTGAATGAAGCTGGCATGCCCAGCGTGTAGTTGACAACTGCACAAGTTCTCTTGGCTGCAACCCTAACTTCTTTTGAGTGTCCACAAACTTATTTACATTTATACATTTACATTTATGCATTTAGCAGACGCTTTTATCCAAAGCGACTTACAACTTGGGGGTACAACAAGCGATTGGTCATGAAGAGTCGAGCGAGCGCAACAAGTGCCTGAAATACTTAGTCCGTGTACATTTCTCAGTGTAGCACAGCCTAGAGTAGGGAGGGAAAGAGGAGGAAAAAGAGGAAAGGAAAGATTTTTTTTTATTTTATTTTTTTTAAGAGGTTTAGTGCTCATGGAAGAGATGAGTTTTTAGTTGACTTTTGAATGTTGTCAACGAATCCGCATTTCGGATGGCTGTGGGCAGATCGTTCCACCAGCTGGGAACATTGAATGAAAATGTTCTGGAAAGGGATTTTTTGCCTCTCTGTGATGGTACCACAAGCCTTCGCTCCTTAGCTGAACGAAGGCTTCTGGTGGGGGTGTGGATTTGTAGAATCGAGTCAAAGTATGCAGGAGCTGAGCGCGTGGTGGCTCTGTAGGCAAGCGTCAGCGCCTTAAACTTGATGCGAGCAGCGAGTGGTAGCCAGTGCAGAGAGATGAAGAGTGGTGTGACGTGGGTCCTTTTGGGCTCGTTGAAGACCAGACGTGCCGCTGCATTCTGGATCATTCGAAGTGTTTGGATCGCACAAGAGGGGAGTCCAGCCAGAAGCGCATTGCAGTAGTCAAGTCTAGAAATAACCAGGGCCTGGACAAGAAGCTGTGTTGCGTGTTCTGTTAGGAATGGTCTGATCTTCCTGATGTTGTAGAGCGCAAACCTGCATGAGCGAGCGGTCTTAGCAATGTGTTCTCTGAAGGACAACTGGTCATCAAATGTAACTCCAAGATTTCTGACTGATTTTGAAGAGGAGATCAGGGATGTACCTAGCTGGATGGTGAAGTCATGTTGCATAGTGGGACTGGCGGGAAAGATGAGGAACTCAGTCTTTGCCAGGTTGAGCTGTAGGTGATTTTTACTCATCCATGTAGAGATGTCAGCCAGACAGCTGGAGATTCGTGCAGCTACTGTGGGGTCGTCTGGTTGGAATGAAAGGTAGAGCCTTAGTAGGTAGAGCTTAGTTTGGCAGTAGAGCTTAGTTTGGCTTCCAAGGTAGTAGCCCAAAAACCGGATACTAATGACTTGGTCAAAAGGAATTCTGCGTGTAAGCCTTTTCAGCCTTTTGGTGAAGTTCTCTTAATTTATTGATATCTCATTTTAAATCTGACTCCATTAATAATTTTATCTGACTCCAATTCTAAGTGACTCCATAAAGTGTGCTACATTTAGAGTTTATCAGCTGATTTTACGATTAGTTGCGATTTAATTTAGATCGTTGATTTTCTTTGTATCTTCCTAGTTTTCATATTCGTTCATCGAGAGACCCTAAATCGCAGAGAGACAGACGCGTCCGGACCGCGCGCTCACGGACACAAAATGATTACTTCTGTAATTAGTCAGAGGGGGTAGAGTGAATATTTTACCTTTAAGTGGTTGCACATGCTCACTCAACAAAAAGTGTAATTTTAGTAATATTCACGGACTACAACGTGCTAACCCAGCGATAGTCAGGAATCGGAATATCGCGCACGCTGCGCTCCATGCTTCAGTCGTGGCGTCATCGGTGTGATCTATCATAACCCTAGATTTTGCGGTAATTAAGGAGCATACATCGATCCATACTAGAATAATGATTTCGGAACCATACAAGAGAAATCAAGATTAACATTTATTTTGGCCAGACAGGAAAAGTAAATAAGTAAACAAGAATCCATGGTACACAACTGATCAGCGTAAAAACATAAAACACAATTGCAAAGCAATATGAAAATAATTTAAAAGAGTCATCATGTCTGGCACATCTACATGCAGTTTGCACGCGGGGTTCTGACAACAGAATATTCCACCAGAGAGTTAGAATATCCAGCCTTAAATACTCCAACTAGAACAATCAAACTGTGACACCTCTGTAAGGGCTAGGAACCTTTCCTTGACGGCACCCTCAACAGACACGTATCTAACACAGAGTGCCAACAGTTCTGTCTTTCCATCCCTGGCTTCATCAGCCATAATGGCATACATATTTGCTCCCTTTATCTCAATGATGATATTTTCTGTTCTTTCTTGTGAACAGCACTCTATCATCTCATTTTGGCTATCAGATGAGAGGTACGTGGTGTTTGAAGGGGCTGTGTATCTTTGCAAGAAGGGATCAAATTTGGTCAAAAGTGACATGCACTCTAAGAAATTACCTTTGTTGTGACTCTCATCCGTTTCATCATGACCTCTGAATGCTATGCCTTGCTTCCCCAAGAAGCAGGTTACTGCCATAATACGCTCTAGGTACTGCCTTCTTTCACTAATTTCAGTGGTACTTGCTGCCTCTCTCTGCTCTACAACATTCCCTTTTGACAGGCTTGCTTTGCTGTTCCAACAAACCACACTGTCCTTATGTGACTGTGTTGTTTCATGTTTTTGAAACTTGCTAAGTGCCTTTTTCCAGTTATTAACTCCATCATTAACAAGTGCATCCTTTCTGACATTTTTGCCAAATACCCTACAAGGAAAGAAGAAAGCAGCATTTTGTCTAGCTGAGTATTCCAGCCATCTGAAACTTTTGAACCACTGTTCTTGAAAGGCTCTTTTTTGTGTGCCAAACTGAGTATGAGGGTATTGAGACAGCTTTAACTGTTTAGGACCAGTGTCCTTATCCCCTAAGTCTGAACAGCTCTCTTCTGTCTCTGCTGCTTTGGCTTGGTGCTCTCTATGTTGCACTCCCTCTGTCTCTTCATTTCTTTCACTAGCCAATTCCCTCTCATCCCTTATGGACACTCCCTGTTGTTTTCCTCCTCCTTTATTAAGAAAAAATGTGGTGTAAAATAATGTTACAAAAAAAAAATTAATATAGGCTACTTAATGCCAATAAGTTTGTATAGGAGTACACACACATAAATAGGAGTAGTTACTGTTTTGCTTGCCACTATTCACTATATGTCAATTTATTGTTGTTGTTTCCTCACCTGATTCTTCCTGCATGCTCTCCCTTTCCCTTTCCCCTTCGCCATCTCCCTCTCTTTCCCTTGGCACTGACAATCATACACAAATATATTGTATGCAGGAGAGTTGAGGTCAGTTTGTCATGTCACAAGAATGAGACCATGAGACCATTTACAGATTCTAAGGATATGATCAAAAGGCACACAGAGGCGTGTCATTTTAAATGTCTTTATTATTATTGGGCTTAGAAACTTTTTAAATGACAAATTCATTTCACAAGAGAAGCTTGTGAGTTTGAAATAAAAGCAGGGGACCATTGCCTAGATAAGTAATTTAATACAACTACAGCTGGTTTGCATTATCTGTTACTCTAGCTTAACACTTTTCAGAAGAACAAAAAAAAAAAAAAAAAAAAAAAAACAAGAAAGAGGTCATTATGGACTGTCCCTAGTCTCTCACCTGAATCTGTCTTTTTTCTTTTAAAGAATTGTCGTATGTCCATTGCTCACTGCCAGGCCACAGACACACACACACACACACACACAGAGAGAGAGAGCGAGAGCGAGAGAGCGAGAGAGAGAGGGAGAGTTATGCTAGGAGTTCAGGAGTTAAGCCTGGTTCAGGTTAAATCCTGTGTGTGATGAATGAATAAATACAGCAAAAGAAAAACATGAAACTTTCTTTTATTGTCTAGTTTGATAGTCAGCCACAACTGAAAAATAACAGATATAAATCTAGGATTTAATAACAATTCATTTAAAAAGCCACAGTGAGTGTTTTCAGTGATACGTCGTTTGTTTTCACTCCAAACGCCAGGGCTTCATGTTTCCATGACGACTGACCAGAAAAGACGCACGTGACGTCATGTTTACATGACTCTCGATTGTTAAAATGAGTATCAAATTAACGATAAACTACTTACTTCTCTCCGTTTATGACTATGGACGAGTCACCCAGGTCCTGTGCTACTCCACAGCGGCGGCGACCCGCCGGACTAAAAAGTCAGAGAATAAACACTTATTATAGGTGTACCACCATGGTGATTCAGGATACTGACTCCAGTACTCACCGATATGGTATCGAAATCGGAACAACTCTAGGTAAAAGGAAAGAAGTGTCAGACACAGCTTTCAACCGATTACAACACTACTGAACGTGTTCTCACTCTGCGTGTGTTTCTCACTGGATGACGGTTGTGCTGAGCTTTGCAGGTACAGAGGAGAAGTAGAAGAAGAGAAGAGGATGACACCATTTGCTATGCGGGGATGTTTTCATTTTCCTCCTTAACACATACATTTTAAACCACAAACTACGGAGTATGTTTTGGACATTATTTAACCGTGTAAAAGACTAACAAAAATTTTAAATAACACAATTTCTTACTCTGAAGCACCCCTAAAAAGGGGCTAGCCTGACATCAGCATGGCCTCCACCTCTGTAAGCGTGATTGTCAACTCCTTGAAGTTCAGTGAACTTCTCCCCAGGATCCTCTTCAAGCATGTTTTCACACTGCATGAAAAGTGGGATTTTCGTCAGTATGTGGCACTGTAGATTGCCGTGAAACTTCAGGTTTACGACTGTGCACGGCAATTTGCTGGCAACACCGAAAACTGCCGTAAATTGTCGGAAATTGACGTGGGCCTTGCTTGGCAGTTGTCCCCCCATGACCCCCCCTCCCCTTAATTCTAGGGGAGGCTTTATCATGTAAATGAACATGCTGTGAGCTACACAAATGCAAATCAGAGTAGCAGCAGGGGGAGTTTTATCTAGGTTCTGAATTTTTTAAACTAAAACATTTTAAGTTAAATGTACTCGTTTTAGTTCACATTACTAAATTTTTAGGGCAACCAGTTTGCTCCAATTTTTTAAGTAGATTCAACTTGTCCGGGCTAACAGAGTAGATTAATTACTCTGTATGTCATTAGCAATAACACTTGGGGTTACTTGACTGTAACCCTGTTCCCTGATAAAGCGGAACGAGATGCTGCATTAGCTTATGCAAATGGGAAATGTCTTTGACATAACCAGCTGTGAAAATAGTGTGAAAACACGTCAATGAAATTGACCCGGAGGTATTTATAGCCTCGGCCGGTGACGTCATAGGCGCACCTGCTGCACGAGGCTATAAATAGATGAGCTTCAGCTGGAGCAAACCAGATCTTCTTTGTTTGAAGACCAGTCCTGAAGCATCATCAGCACGGCCTAGCAATGCAGCATCTCGTTCCGCTTTATCAGGGAACAGGGTTACAGTCAAGTAACCTCTGTTACGGCCCCCAAGGCAAACAACCAGTTGCTCTGACTTACGCCACTGGCTAGTGCAGTGGACGTAGGCCTGAAGAGCATGGACTGGACACAGTCTATGAAGTTTCTCCTGATCCGGCGTTGTGAACGGCAGAGGGCAGAAGGTTTCAAGAGTGACAGGATGTACAGTCGACAAAGGAACCTTAGGCAGGTAGTCAGGGTGGGGATGCAAAATCACTTTCACCAAACCTGGGGCAAAGCAGGATGGCAATATTGACAGAGCCTGCATGTCCACAATTCTTTTCAGAGAATTTATAGCCATAAGAAAAACCATCTTTAGAGTCAGAAGTTCGTCAGACGCTGATTCTAGAGGTTCAAAGGGGGTCTCAACCAGACCCTCGAGGGCTAAAACTAAGTCCCATGAAGGGATCTTGGCTCTTAATGGAGGCCACAACTGCCTGGCACAACAAAGTGAGCAGGCAGAAGATGCCTCCCAAGCGGCACCCCATCCACCAGGGCATGGCAAGCCAAAAGAGCGGCCACATAAACCCTGAGAGTGGAGGGGCAAGCTAATGTTTCAAAGGGGGTCTCAACCAGACCCTCGAGGACTAAAGCTAAGTCCCATGAAGGGATCTTGGTTCTAACAGGTGGCCTCAACCGCCTACCCCACGAATGAAGCGAGCGAGTAGAGGATGTCTCCCGAGCGGCACCCCATCCACCAAGGCGTGGCAAGCCGAAAGAGCGGCCACATGAACCCTGAGAGTGGAGGGGCAGGTGTCTGATGACAACTTTTCTTGCAGAAAATCCAGAACTGAAGTTACCTGGCAGTTGACTGAATCTACATTGTGTCGTACACCACCTTTCAAAGACACCCCATTTATTAGCATAAACTTTCCGAGTGGAGGAAGCTCTAGCACTTAGGATGGTCTCAATAACTGCAGGCGAAAGCCCCGTGTCCCTCAGTTGGTGCCCTTCAGGGGCCAAACATGAAGGTTCCACAGGTCGGGCCTGGAATGGAATATCGTGCCCTCTGCCTGAGACAGAAGGTCCCTCCTCGCCGGAATCGCCCAAGGCGAGCCGTTGAGGAGAGACACTATCTCCGAGAACCAAACCCTGTTCGACCAACGCAGCGCTATCGATAAGAAGCAAGACCCTTGTTGGCGAACCCCGGCTAGAACTCCCAGGAGCAGAGCGACTGGAAGGAGGGCATACAGACGCATTTTGGGCCATGTATGAACCATCACATCCAGACCCAGCGGGGCTGGGTGACAGAGAGAAGCAGGGACATTGCGTTGTCTGAGAAGAGGCGAAGAGGTCCACTCCCTGTGGTCAGCTCTGTAAAATCTGATCCAGATCTGCTTGACTACTTCTGCCCCCATCTGTAACTCTGTCTGGACAGTAAATCTGCTCCCACATTCAACCGCCCTTGAATGTACACTGCTCGAGTGACAGGTACTTGTTCTGAGCCCAGAGAAAAATCTGTCTCGCTATTCTGATAGCGTGAGCACAGACCCCCCCTGGTGATTATATATGAGATATTTAGCTGTACTGTCCACCCGCACTAGGACATGACAGCCCCTCAATTGGGGGAGAAAGTATTTCAGGGCCAGAAATACAGCCGTCAACTCGAGGCAGTTGATGTGCCAACTGAGTTGATGACCCTCCCATTCCCGTTGGGCTGGACGACCACTTAAGGCCGCACCCCAGCCCGTCAGGGAAGCGTCCGTCGTTAGCAACTTGCGACGACAAGGTACGCCTAGAGTGGGACCCAAGGCAAAAACCGGGGTCTGAACCACATAGTTAGTGTACGAAGCCACATGGCGCGCCACTTTATTTGCCTGAGGATTGGCCCTAAGTCATCTGGCTTTGAGCCACAAACGGTCTTATGTGCAACAACCCCAAAGGGAAACCCGTGGATGCTGATGCCATTAGACCTAACACTCTGGTGCTGATGATCAGTAAGATCTTGGTCTAGCCTGACTTTGCTCAGGGAATACTGAATGGTCTTGATTCAAGCGGGAAACCATTGTGCCCACCTTGTGACCAAAAACCGAACAAACCCTAGATAAGTCGTTCTCTGGGCAGGAGAAAGAACACTTTTCTTGGTGTTGAGTCTCAACCCTAGAGAAACTAGATGAGCCAACACACTGTGTTGAAGCACCATCTCATGTGATTGTGCTAATTTTAGCAATCGCCTCTGTAATTCAAAATATGAATGCCCCGGAATCCCAATGGAGCCGGTAATACATCCATACATTTTGTATACGTGCGGTTACAAGGCTAGCCAAATGGAAGACCCGAAATTGGTAAGCTTTTGCCCCCAAGAGCGAACCTCAGGAACTTCCTGTGTTGTGGCAGACTTTATATGCGAATACATGCGTCCTTCGGATCAATCGTGCCGATTCCAATCACAATGTTGAATATGCGACACGACTGCCTTCACTGTAACATCTTGACCTTGAGTACTTTAACTGCTTCACGGTTTAAGACTCGAAGATCTGAGATTGGACACCCCCCCACCCTACTGGGGACCAGGAAGTAACTGCTGTCACTTGTGATAGTACGAACGCCAACTCCGCCTTCACGGAAGTGGAGACCACGCCGTTCAAACAAAGAGGATGACAAATAAATTAGTTTATTAATTTTTACCGTGCTTAACACCCATGCAGAAACGCCTGGCAGAAGTTCACACGCTGCCTGAGACTCTGAAAGTGACAATTTTAACACTTCCTGTTGAGGGGATGTTAGACGTTCTATGTCCTTGATGATAGCAGGATTTAAACACTGAACGTCTAACATTTCACTGGAAACCACTGCCCCCCCGAATCACCAGAGGCGGCGGGGATGGAGTAGTTTTCAGGATAACGGGATGGGGCGAGCAAATGTTTGACACGCCCTGTCCCGTGGGGGCAGACTGGGCACCAGACCACCGGACTTCTTATATTGATGACAGTCACGAGGTCTTCCCTGGGAGGTTGTTGAGGATGACGAGCCGGTCTCCAGTCTTTACGAGGGAGAGCGCGACTCGCCACACTCTGCTTATTACCCCCCTAAATCTTGAAGGACTGAAGAGAGGTTGTGTGGCTGATAGCCCCTCCCCTTGAGTGCATTAAGGAAGAAACTGAGTGAACACTTCATGTTTCTTCCACTCCTTTAAATCTGGCCACTACAGAGTTAACTGAGTCACCAAATGAACCACTCAAATCCTTCAGAAGGTCAGCCTGATATGCCTGCAAGACAGCCAAAGTGAGCAGCGCAGCACCAGCCTGTCCCTTTATATTTATTATTCTTATATAAATCATATACAATATATATTCCATATAAAATATTATATTATATATATACATATATATTCCATATAAAATAATATACAATATATAAATCATATATATATGCTTTGCCCATGACAGCCAACGTTTATTTTCTACATGGCTTTGTGGGGAGGTATGTCTCTTTAATGAAAATGCAGACCCAGGCGAGAGATAGCTCGTGAGCGTCTCCCACCTGGGGTTTTCTCACATATCCACGCGATTTCGCACCCATGATAGTCGAAAATGTCGAAGTCAAGGGTACAAAAACACGTGAAGTAAATGCTTTCTAGACAGAAACCTCAAGCTCACTGCATTCGGGGATCTCTCATTCACGGTACCAGACAAACTGCCCTGGCCACCTCGCGAACAACCACCTCGATAAATTCCTCGTATGGATTCACCATCATGTGAGGAACGATCGCAGGCGGCTGCTCGAGGTCTGCGGACCCAGAGATTCATCATCACGCCCCGCGCGAGCCGAAGAAACGCCGGAGCGCGCTTCGGGATCACGCGGGGAAACATGCATTTGGTGAGCGAGCAAGCGAAAGGGACGGACCCGTCTCTTGCTCGTCAACAAACCCATTCGAGAGCTCCGAAAACTGGTGCGGACTAAAAGTAGCCCAGACGAGCATAAAGCATTCTAACTGTAAAGGCTTGCAATGCTCGCACTCGTCTGACTCAATGCAGCGACCGCATGCTCTTCCCCAAACACACACAGCAATAAACGTGCACATCCAGTTCTATTTGAAAGAGAACATGGATATACAGCGTTTTACTCTGCTGACTCGTTTCCAACTGATTAGATTTAACTAGAACTCTTTCCACTAATGTTTCTTTGTAACAGAGATGAGAAAGAGAGAGAAAAATCTGCACACTGCCATGTTGAAAACTAACTCCTAACAAAGATCTCAAGTTGAGTCTTGAAAGAGAGAGAGATATTTTTTTTTTTCAGAGACTTTGTAACACACCATAACACAGAGTTGGTCTGAAAACAAAAAGACCTGGTTTGCTCCAGCTGAAGCTCATCTATTTATAGCCTCGTGCAGCAGGTGCGCCTATGACGTCACCGGCCGAGGCTATAAATACCTCCGGGTCAATTTCATTGACGTGTTTTCACACTATTTTCACAGCTGGTTATGTCAAAGACATTTCCCATTTGCATAAGCTTATGCAGCATTGAGTGTAGCTTTTGAAAGGGAACCAATGTTATGTAAAAAAAACCCCACACAAAATAAAGTTACGGTGTTATGCCTATATGTAATTGAAGCATTTTTGCCACACCCATTAACTTAAATAAAGTGAAAATAAATATAATAGGTTTTTCTGGAGCTGGTGGTCTGAAACCTCAATGAGGTTGAAGAATATAGGTATAAATTAAGCCCCTCTTTGGACTGATTTCCGGACTCTTGTGATTCTCTATCTCTCACACACACACAATCACACGCACTCACACACACTCACACACACACACACACACACACACACACACACACACACACACACACACACACACACACACACACACACACACACACACACACACACACACACGCGCGCGCACAGCCAAAATACATCAACATTTTTTTTTTATTATTCACCTCTTAACATTCTTTTGTTTCATTTTCTTGTTAATTTAATATATTTCTTAAAATCAGTTTGTTGTTAGACTCCCTTCTTTGTAAACTGTCATAAACTGACTATATCAAGACAATCAATCCTAATCCCATTAAATTTGTGAGCGAGAACTGTAGTCTGTACATGCATATGGTACTAAATACATTTTCCATTCTGTCCAGGAAAATGTATTAATACAGAGTTTTTTCATTAATTCTGGAAAACATCCTTATAACAATGACCTCGCATGTGATTGGAGGAGCCCGACGAGCTTCTCGCCCTCGTCCAATCACGTGCGAGGTCATGGCCATGACGTGTACAAAACTTGAAGACGAGCTTTAAACAGACGTGTTTTGGACTCTTTTTTTTATATACATTTCCTGGGTTTTTGCTGCTTTGCTTTTTCGTGATCAACAATGACAGGACGCCGTCTAGCCTTCAGCTCCACTGCATGGACGCGGCCAACTTTTTAGACTAATTTTCAGCTGTCTTCAAACTGCGCGTCACGTTTGGTTACAGTCAGTCAGCTGCTCGGTAAAGCTGTGGCATCTTCACAACTCTGAGGCAAACTGCAGGCGCTATAAACCAGAGCATGGGTAATGTAACGTTACGATTTAAAGAATATGCTTTTATTCAGCTGTATAAGGAAATGGATGCGTTAATAGATCCGAGCTTAAAACTGCACATTTTGTTTTCACAGACTATCCTCGCCTCATAACGAAGCCGTGAGCTCTTATCTGCTTGGAGCGATTTCCGCGAGTCCAGATTTAACCGCTGATCACGGCGAAATTGTGTGTAAGTATAACTTCTAATGTTTTTCTCATTCCTTGTTTAATTTTACAGTGACTGTTTTTATTAATACCAGTCTCATGTAATTGTTTTCCAGCTGCCTGTAAGACGTATTATGAATCGACACGCCGGAGCTTCAGATATAAACAACCTGAACTTACATCGCAGGCGGAAACTGCGAAGAGTTTAGCTCGGAGTCGATCAAGAAGAAAAAGGGTGAAGGATCACGTGACCTATCGACAGCGATGCCAGCATAGTTTTCGGCTCTGCTCACATAGTCTTATTTTTTCTATAATCCTTTAACATACTTCAAATACTTCGACATCTATCTCATCATGAATCTTTCCCCAAACAAAGAAACACGGAAAAGGGAAAATGAACAGTCGCCTATAAAGAAAAAATTCAAGGATTCTGCCATCTCCAAAGAAGAACTCGATGCAGCTATTGCTAATGGCATAAAGCTAGCCCTCCAAGAACAACAACGCGGTATAGATATGGCCGTAACCTCCGCTGTCAGGGAAGCTGTGGACTCTATTCTGGTCCCAGCACTACGTGACTTGCGAACGGAAATCCAAAAGACTAATGAAACGGTGAAGGAGATCAGCAGTGAACTTGAGAAGATAGCCAAATCTACTAAACGGACTCAAGACCGAGTGGATTCTGTTCAAACGGCTGCGCGGGAAGACAGGCGATCGGTTACCGAACTAAAGACACAGCTGGACAAGCTCACTACAAAGCTGACAGACCTGGAGGACAGGGGACGAAGTGGAGGGTTCTGATGCAATCGGCTACCTGAAAGATAATCTTCCCAAGTGGATACCCTCATTGGTGGGCCGAGACATTGACATTGAACGGGCACATCGTGTGTATGATGGAGGAGAGGCTAACTCCAACAAGCCGCGCACCCTCATCTTCAGATTACTGCGTTGGCAAGACAGAGCGGCTATCCTGAACGGGGCACGTCAAGTTTATCCAGTTAAGTACGTTGCTAATGGAGCGCGCGCATCATCCGCTCACCTGCCCACGCCTCTCGCTCATTCTTCGGCGCCAACAGCCGGCACTATCCTGTTCTTCCCCGATTATAGTCCAGCGACAACAGCAAAGAGAAAGAGCTTCAGTTCTGCCATGAAGAAGGCCAAGGGCATGGGCCTGGAGCCATTTCTCATTTACCCTGCGCGGATAAAACTGCAGTATAAAGGCGAAAGGAAGATGTTCGATTCCCCCCAGGCCGCCGAAGATTTTATCAACTCTCTTCCGCGGAGGTCCACCTTTACACCTGCACGCCGAGACGGTGGCGCTTCTGACGCAACCTCAAATCCGACCGAAGAAAACAACCACGGGGATCCTTCTTACGCCAGCGAAGGCAATTTAGTGAACATGGCGGAATAATCTTAGATAACCGAGGTACGATCTAAAAACAAGTACGCTAAATTAGCCTTCCTTGCCCAGTTTGAGGGGTGAAGAATGTATTTGTTTTATTGTTAGGATTGTGTGGGTTGATCTGATGCTGTTGTCATGCATTGGGGTGGTTTGGTCACGTGTCAAGCGATGTTTATGTTCTTACAGACCTACGGTTTTTTGCCTGTGCGGTCTGTGTTTGTTTTTGTATATAGTTTTTCCCACTCCCTCCCCCTTACAGACATATTCCTATTCTTTGATAGAACATCAGTCTTGGGACATCTGTACGGTAATTGGCAGGATGTTTATATGCCTCTGTTAGATCTTATACTAGCATGTTTATATTTTGAGACAGATCTTAGCGGTTTATGTCGATACAATCATTGAATATATTATCACTCAATGTAAATGGCCTAAACTCCGCTATCAAACGCACCCGTGTTCTTGAGTATATATATCGTAAAAAAGTGGACATCGCCCTGATCCAAGAAACACACTTAAAACAATGCGACGTGGCACGATTTCAAAATAAATATTACAGATTAATTGCATCATCATGTGCCCTAAATAAGACCAAGGGAGTATGCATTCTTCTTAACCGAAAATTAGCATGCAGTGTAAATATTACTGGAAATGATGAGAATGGAAGACTTGCTTTTGCCTGTATTTGTGTATTTAATCATAAGTTATCTTTCACATCCATATACTGCCCAAATGAGCCTGACAAAGATTTTTTTTCTTACATTGGAAACATATTGTTAGAACAAAATGTTTTTTCTTTAGTGGTTGGAGGTGATTTCAATGCAGTCCTTAATCCGTCTCTTGATAAATCTAATTCAGATGCAATAGGCAACTCTTCATCTACCTTATTGAAGTCGCTTCTCAAAGACTTAAATCTTGTGGACATCTGGCGTATACAGAATACTACTGCTAGAAATTACACATTTTTCTCTAACAGACATAAAACATTTTCCCGGATAGATTATATTTTTCTTAGCCCAACCCTTATTGCAGGACATACGTCCATTAATATTTTACCAATTCTATTATCGGATCACTCTGCACTTTTATGCAACATCGATTTGCCCAACATTAAGACAAAGGCCCCTAGGTGGCGTTTAAATACATCTTTACTAACTAACTCTGGTTTTCTTAATTCACTAAAAGCACAACTAAAGGATTTTTTAGATACTAACACAAAGGATTGCTCTAATCCACAAATTTTATGGGAGGCCACAAAGTGTTTTATTCGTGGTTTTTGTATTTCATTCTCTTCAACTTTAGCTAAAACAAAAGATTTCCAGATCACAAACCTTGAGAACAAAATAGAATCATTAGAAAATCTACAAAAACATAGCTTTTCAGATGATCAGTCTAAACTGCTGGCCTCTTTAAAAGATGAATACAATACATTGGCCATATCAAAGGCGGAATTTATCTGGCATAGAACCAGACAAAAGTACTATTTTGAAGCAGAGAGGCCTAGTCACCTACTGGCTCTTATGCTTAAGGAATGCGAAACAAAATCTCACATTTCAGCAATAAATACACCCGAGGGCAAAATTACCACTAATCCTCAGGTCATTAATAATACATTCTTAACATTTTATAAAAATGTATACAAATCAGAAATTTCTGATGATGTTGCTACTGGTAAACATTTTCTTGACAAACTAGAGCTTCCTTGCCTCAAGCAAACTGACCAAGATGATCTGGAAGCTGCATTGGAGCTGGATGAACTACACAGAGCTGCAAAATGTCTCAATAAAGGCAAATCACCTGGCTTGGATGGCCTCCCTCCAGAGCTTTATTTAGAACTATGGGACATGGTGGGCACACTCATTCTAGATTCATTTAATTTTGCAATTAATAGTGGGACTTTCCATAGAGACCAAAAAACAGCACTCATCACCTTACTCTTGAAAAAGGGGAAAGACCCTTTGGAGTGCTCTAGCTTTAGACCAATATCTTTACTTACAAGCGATCTTAAGATATATGCTAAAGTACTCGCTCTACGCCTGGAAAAAGTTATTCAATCTCTAGTCAATGAGGATCAAACAGGATTTATCAAGGGACGTTATGCATCTGATAACATGAGAAGGCTGCTACACATTATAGAGGTTGCAGAGACACACCCAAATCCTTGTGCCGTATTTTCACTCGACGCAGAGAAAGCCTTCGATAGGATTGAGTGGAAATATATGTGGGCAGTTTTGCAGCGTTTTGGTTTCAGGCATAATTTTATAGCAATGATTAAGGCGCTTTACCACTCACCTTTAGCAAGTGTTCTAACAGGTGACATAATCTCCTCTTCTTTTACTCTGCAGCGTGGTACAAGACAGGGGTGTCCTCTCTCGCCACTTTTGTTTTGTCTATCTCTGGAACCTCTAGCACAAGCCATTAGGCAATCTACAGCTTCCCCTATGGAAATTGGTCATCATAATCATATTATATCTCTGTACGCGGATGATATAATTTTGTTTTTAGATAATTTTGACACCTCCATTCACCCAATTATTAAGGAATTTGATAATTTTAGTAGCCTGTCAGGCTACAAAATTAATTGGACGAAATCTGCCCTTATGCCTCTAAATGATGTGCACATAAATGTTCCTATTCCCGTCTATATTCAATCCAAAAGCTCTTTTACATATTTGGGCATTACGATTTACAAAAATATACATAAAATTAATAGAGACAACTTCAACACGATGCTAAGCAAAATAAAATCAGACATTCATAGATGGAGGAATCTAAAAACGTCTCTTCAAGGCAGAATTAATACAGTTAAAATGAACATATTGCCCCGTCTCAACTTCCTCTTCTTTATGTTACCACTCTGCCCCCCTCCAGATTACTTTAAAGATATTCACTCCATGATTTCCAGTTTTATCTGGGATGGTAGACGGCCCAGGGTTCGTCTAAATACACTGCAACGACCCAAATTGCTGGGTGGTCTGGCAGTACCAAACGTTGAGCTTTATTATTGGTCATTTCAGATTAGAGCGCTCAGCACATGGGTGGACCCACAGTCTACTGCTGCATGGCGATTGATTGAATCTGCTAAGACTTTTCCACACAAGCTGCAAGACATACTATTCTCCAGTATAGCTAACAAAACAATTAAAAATTTTGGTCCCATCATTGCTAACTCTATTCAAGTCTGGAAGAAAGTAGAACGGCGGATAGGCGGTCCACCCAAAGTCTGTCAGAACACACCACTATGGCATAATCCAAAGTTATTATGTGGCAACAAACCATTCAATCAACCATCTTGGTCATCCCTTGGGGTGAATACATTGGGTGATATATATGATACTAAAGGTCTTTGCTCCATTCAAGATTTAAGGACACGCTTTTCCCTTCCTGTGTCCTCTTATTTTGTTTACTTTCAGCTAAGATCAGCTTTAAAAACGTATGGAGTTCCATGGAATTCTCCCCTCCCCGCACATCCCATGTTACAATGGATTGCACCTCTATTTGGTAGACCTTCTGTTTCTTTAATATATAGTACACTGATTCGGCATAGCGCTAAGGCTTTACCAATTGAATCCATATGGAATAGGGAGTTGGGGAGTTTAAATATAAATCTAGATTGGGAGAGAATATGGTGCAATTTAAGCATGACTTCTAAGAACCTAGCTCACCAACTAATTCACTTTAAAACCATACACAGAGCCTACATCACACCTTATAAGAGATTCCAGATGAAACTACAACATACTCTCAACTGTCATATATGTAACACTGCTTCACCTGGAACGTTTTTACACATGTTTTGGGAGTGTCCAGTTATCTCTAAATTCTGGTTGCATGTAAATTCAGTTTTAGCGGATATTCTTGACATCTTTTATGTTCCCAATCCTGCATTCTGTCTCCTTAATGATAGTTCGGGTATAAATCTAAAGCAAATTCAGCTCAGAATGGTATTTTCCGGGTTTACTTCTGCTAAGAAAACAATTTTGAAAAACTGGTTCTTTCCGGATATGTGTATGGAATCATTCTGGATCCATAGTCTTGTCAACATTGTCAACCTTGAACATACATCTGCGCGACTTAATAAGGCACGACCAAAGACTGTACAAGCTTGGAACTCTTTTTCATCTAAGATAATCTTTTGGACCCGGGTCAACGGCTAGGCAAACATTGTTATGAAACATCTGCTAACATGTTTCTGTGAATCTATGTACAGTCTTGTGATTTTGGATATGTCTGTAACCCCCCCCCCCCCCCCCCCCCCATCATTTGGAAAACAATAAAAAATGTTGATCACAAAAGAAGAAAAAGGGTAATATTTACTATATTAGATCAGTTTTTTGTCAATGTGAGTATTTTTCAGGTTGCTTATTGTCTTTATGGATTGTATTACAGTTGCTGGAAGCGAGAGTGTGCTGGCTGGCTGAGGATGAGATGGACATTTGGAAGTGCGCGACCATTGACCTCATGTCTGATGAGGAAGACGGCATTGTTGACGGGTTGTCTGGATGGATTGTGCGGCCACCGGCCTCTCGCAGCCTGGAGCTCTCCGAAGTCTCGGCAACTCACCATATATGCCTGTGTTTCCCGAATGTGTTAGGTGCTTCTTTTTGACGTTTTTGGAGGACAACATAAGAGACATTACTGCTGCCCTGTACATAGTTGTGTGTTTAACAATAAAGCTCTTTCTTTGAATAAACAACTGTGTGTTTATAAATGAAGCTCTTTCTTTGAATAAACGGCACGGTCCCGGCAAATTTTCCCATATATTCCTTGATGGTATGAATAGTGTAGTTCATAGCACAATAACATTAATGTGGCCGTTCAAACGTTATGTCAGGAAATAAGACACAGCCATAACATCTAAAGAAAACGGGTTCTTTTATTCCTGACTGAGCCTCAAATGAGACACAGCGTTAATGTATGTTTTTGTTCAAGAGAAAAGCAGTTTTAGCAAAACATTCCAATTAATAAGTAAAATTGGCATAACAAAATAAATTATCAAACTGACTCCAATGAGTGCAGAAAACAAAGTAATAAGAATCTTACAAAACAAAACAAATAAAAAAGGTGGTTTTCACATAGATAATCTCAGAAACAAATAAAATGAGTGCCAAAAACAACGGTAGTGGCCTGTATGTGCCTAATGAAAGAAATAAAACAGCATACATGAGAAATCTGCACCTTTCACCACATTTATACATTACAATCCACAGTTTGACCCATTCTGTTCAAATCAAACAGTAACTACACTCAAGAAAAATAGTATACACTTGAACAAAGGTACAAATATTCTTTATAACATACATAAACACTTTAGGAAAATAAAATGATCAAAACTCACTCTTATTGTGCAATATCACGTGTGGCTGTTCTCCCCTCTAACACGGCATAAAGAACAATAATTACTCAAAGTTGCATTAATATATGAAATAAACCGTGTTATTTAACCTTTCAACAACTTTTTATAACATATTACAGAGTAACTCACGCTCAATCTTCCCCAGCGTCTCTGTATTTCCGTTCACCACGGAAAATCTCTCACGTGCAGGAACGCCACACTCGTAGGGCTTCACCTACATCATGGTTCGTTTACGACAATTTGTGGCACAGACGAACGCGACGTTCGCTGCCTCTAAATTGTCGAAAACTGCCGAAAATTAGGGAGATTTCCGGGAGTCTACAGGCATTTACGGGGTCGAAAATCCCACTTTTCATGCAGTTTCACTGTAGCTGAGGGCTAAGGACTGTAAGGTGCTAGTTGTTGCTAAAGAGGTGGAGTTGGTCCGGGTGTGCCGGTTAGAACACCAAAGCCAGAGAAGGAATCCAGTTCAACAGATTTATTGGTACAGAGCATATGCAGAGGGGGAGCCAGGGTATAGTGGTTGCTTTATCAGTGTTCTCTGTTCACATACAGTAGACAAACATACTAAAGCAGTGGTATCATCTGTTGCTGTGTATCATGTCCATAGAAGTGTATCAGCATATGTGTGTGTGGTCTGTAACAAACAAATAAAGATATGCTCTAACAAACAATGCCTCTTATCACGATTGCACTCATAATAACATGAATAGCATTAATAAGCTACTGGCTTCCCTCAAACATAAACACAATGTGTCACATATATAACAAAGTAGGGCATTATAAAACATTATAAACAGCCTGCATTATTACACTACACTGTATGAGTACTCAAGTGTTGCTATATTCCTCATTAGCGTCCATTTATTACTTTAACATCTCTATTCAATGTACAGCAATCAACTTAGTTTGAGTAACAGTGAAATCTACAATACTCACTTTCTCTCTGGACGCACACTACTTAAACACTCAAATGGAACCTAAAGATGACCATATAACTGCCGTCTGTCACGGAATCTGCGTGGCTCGTTCTTCTTCTTCTTCTTCTTCTTCTTTGGTGTTTATTGGCGGTTGGCAACCTAGCTTATTGGTGCATTACCGCCACCAGCTGGAATGGAATATGGATCTATTTATTTGCTTTTATACAAATATAAATAAACATAAAAAATAAGCAAAACAAATAAACAAACTGGAAATAAAACAGAAAACAAAAAAATTAAAAAACAAACAAAACACTATATTCTTTTATATAATTTACTTTCTTTCATAAATTTAATAATTTCATCATACACCTTAGCTGATTCCATTAACAGACCTGATAAGGTAAAGACAAAATGTTTTACTTTCTTCAATGATTGAATCTCTCAGTGTTATATTTCCTGCAATGGATTAATACATGCTCAACTGTTTCTTGTTGGCTACAATGTATACATTCCCCAGTTGAATGTTTTCCAATTTTATATAGTGTACTGTTAAGTCCAGTATGACCTATTCTCATTCGAGTTATGATACTTCCTTCTCTTCGATTCCTGCTCTCCTTCCTCCCAGCACCAACTTGTTTTTGTATATTGTATAAATGTCTACCGGTTTTATTATCATCCCAATATACCTGCCATACTGATTGTGCATATGTTCTTATAAGTACTTTAGCTTCCGTTTTACTTAATGGGACCTGATAATCTACTTGCTTTATTCTTAGAGATTGTTTAGCCAGAGTATCCACCTTCTCATTTCCTTCCACACCAACATGAGCAGGAACCCAAATGAAATTTGTAGAAATACCCATACTTTCCATATTATACACCTTACAAAATATCTCATTGATAATATCCATCCTAACTAATGACCTGCCAGATCGTATACTTTCAAGTGATGAGAAGCTATCTGATGCAATGACAGTATTTTTAATTTTATTCTCCTCTATCCACTGCAGGGCCAGTAATATTGCCAACAGTTCTGTTGCATATACTGACAAATGATTAGTTACTCTTTTCTTAATAAAACAATCTCTCATAGGAATTATACTGCTGCACCTGCAAATCCTGTTTCAGGATCTTTAGATACATCTGTAAATAAAACCACTGATTCTGGATAATGTTCCTTAAAATAATTCTGGACTATAAGCCATGTTGGAAGTTGTACCAAATTATTTTTAAATTCCTGCTGTATATTGAGGTCAACATTTGGCAAAGGGAATAACCAAGGAGGAATGGAAGAAATTGAAACAGTATTACTGTACTGTAATTGGTCTAATCCTATATTTCTTGCCTTTGCATTACCTATCCATCCAAAACTAGTATAATTTGTTTCATTATGTTCCCAACATTCTAATAATACACTTTTGACAGGATGCAACTCATTATGTCCCTGGAGATGAACCCAATATGCCATCATTAATTTCAATCTTCTTATTCTTAAAGGCATTTCTCCCATTTCCACCTGCATAGATGATACCGGAGATGTTTTAAAAGATCCACTGCAGATTCTCAGAGCCTGAGCTTGCAAAGCTTCTAATCTCTTGAGGTTTGATTCTGCTGCTGACATGTAAGCTATACTTCCATAATCAAAAACAGATCTCATGAGTGCCCAATATATATTTTGCAGAGATGATCTACTTGCTCCCCATTCCCGTCCTGATAAACAACGAAGAATATTGATGACCTTTTTGCTTTTGTCGTTAATTTTATCCAGATGAACTTTCCATGTCAGTTTCCTATCAAACCAAACCCCAAGAAACCTAACAGCTTTTACCTGCTCCAGAGGTTGCCCACAAAGTTTTAAAGAAAGGGGTATAATTTTATGCCGCCTTGAGAAGCAAATGACTTGTGTTTTTGTTACAGATAATTTAAATCCCCATTTATTTGTCCATTTTTCCACCTCTATTATTGCAGCTTGTATTTTTTTATTCACATATGCTATATTGCGGCCTCTTACCCACAAAGCCCCATCATCTGCATACAACGACTTTCCTACATTATGTTCAACCTGTGTGAAAATATCATTAATCATAATGTTAAATAATATCGGACTACACACACTACCTTGTGGAGTTCCATTTTCTGCTGAATATACTTTGGAATATTCTTTACCTACCCTTACTTGTATTTTCCTATCAAATAAAAAATCCATAATCCAATTATATGTTCTACCACCAATCCCTAATGATTTTAGCTTTATCAATAATCCTTCTTTCCAAAGCATATCATATGCCTTTTCCACATCAAAGAAGACAGCTGTAACTACTTCTTTATTGGTCTGAGCTTTCCTAATGTCTGACTCTAGACATAATACAGAATCCATTGTGCTACGACCCCTACGAAACCCACTCTGATATGGAGATAAAAGATCTTTACTTTCCAGGAGATACGTTATTCTCTCTGTGACCATTCGTTCCATGATTTTACATAAATGGGAGGTCAAGGCAATGGGTCTGTAACTAGAAGGATCTGATGGGTCTTTCCCTGGTTTAAGAACTGGTACTATTATTGCTTGTTTCCAAACCAAAGGGAGTTGTCCAGTATCCCAAATTTGGTTAAATAGTTGTAATACTATTTCCAGTGTTTTCTCTGTCATTTGTGCCAACATTTTATAACACACTCCATCTTTCCCTGGAGTAGTCTGTCTAGCACTATTTATTGCTCTTTTCAACTCGAACATGTTTAAAGGTAAGTCTAAAGGATTTTCCGACATCTTATTTTTCTTTAAAATATTAGGGAATTCCATTATGGTTTTATTCCTACATTGCCTGGCCACTACAGAAAGATTATCTGAGCTATGAACCTTCTTGAATATTTGAACCAGGAGTTCAGCCTTTTCTAGATTGTTAACAGCTATTTTATCCCCACTATTCAACACTGGCAATTCATAATTCCTTCTGATCCCCCCCATTCTTCTGATCATGCCCCATACATCTGATAGTTGTGCTTCTCTTCCAATGCTATTGCAATATTGCCTCCAAAATGCACGTTTTTGAGCTTTTATTGTTTTCCTTACTTTTGCCTGGGCCCTTTTATACAAGATCAACGTATCCTGAGAATGATGTTTTTTAAGTTGCCTAAATGCCTTATTTCTTGCTTTTATAGCTTCTTTACAGTCATTATTCCACCATGGTACATTCTTGGTACATCTTACTCCTATACTTTTAGGTATTATTTCCTCAGCCGACTTAATTATTTCATTAACTAGTTTATTATTAAACATATTTACATCCATCTGATTCTCTACTTGAAGTGTCAAACATCGCTTTTCACAAATTTCTTGAAAATCTTCCCAATTTACATTCTCCAATTTCCATCTAGGAATTCTCTTTTCCTTTTCATAGCATATCTTTGCACCAATTTTAGTCATTACCGGGTAATGGTCACTCCCTACTGTCGTATGTTTGATCACACTCCATGTGCTAAGCCCTGCTATTGAACTTGATACAAATGTCAGATCCAGTGCTGTTTCTGTGTTATTTATACTGTTATATCGTGTTCCTTCTCCATTATTAATACACACCAAATACTTAATATCAATGAATTCTTCAATAATTAGTCCGTTTGCATCAGTACTCTTACTCCCCCATAATGAATTTTGTGAATTAAAATCACCACACCATATAACACCATCTTGTGTTGGTCCCACTACATCCTCTAAAATGGTCTGACTCAATGTTTTACACGGATTATAATAATTAATTATATCTATACAACCCCTTTCAGTCCATATTTTATTTATAATTGATTCATAAACTGCATTTATTTGTACTACCTTATATTGCATCCCATTCTGTATAAACGTTGCTATTCCTCCTCCTCTACAGTATTCTCTGTCATTCCTTATTACATTATATCCTTTTATTATGAAATCCAATTGAGGTTTTAACCATGTCTCCTGTACACATATTATATGAGGTTTCTCTATCAAATTATCAATATACTTCTTAAATTCTTGACCATTGGCAATTAAACTCCTTGCATTCCACTGTAGAATAACTAGCACCATTAAGATGATCCAGCCCTTGTCTGAGAGGATTGTGTCTCTTCATTGAGGATGTCTCTAATTGTTTCCCAGAGCAACCCTTTCACATCTAGATACTTCTCTGCTGACTTAACAATTATTTTGATCCTTTCATTTCTGCTTTTTGTTTGTGCTGAACAATTTATTATCTCTGCCATAAACAATACAAAAACATTTTTACTCACTATCAAAGTTTCCTCTTTCAATTTATCACATTTCTGACACGTATCAATGTTTTGGTTCTCAATTCCAGTTTGTTTAGTCATAGTCCCAATTCCTGACACCGTCTTTGCAGCCTCTGCATAACTGATTCCTTGAACAACCTTGACTCGTTGCACTTCAGCCTTCTCTCTAACTAACCTCACATCCTCCGTAAGCTGAACTATGTTCCCCTCCACAATTACAGCACTTCAACTTTGCACCCTCTTCACATTTGCCATACTCATGCTCACCACTACACTTAGCACATCTCTGTTTTCCCTTGCACACTGCCACCACATGTCCAAATCTCTGACATTTAAAACATCTAAGTGGTGGGGGAATATATAGCCTCACATCGTAACACATATATCCAATATAGACCTTATTCGGGAGTTTCTCCTCATCAAAAGTGATCATAATTGAAAGACTATCAGTTGTACTTCCATTCCTGTTTATTTTCAGACGTCTTACTTCACGCACATTTGCATTTTTTATATTTCCTTTTACATCTTCTACTGAGACGTTTACTGGAATCCCTGTGATAACTCCTTTAACAAATTTTTTACCATTAGTCTTAGAGCATTGTACTTTCTTCCCATTTATTTTGTTCATTTTGATTGCTTTCATTTGCTGTTTCTCATCCTTGCATAAAATCAGCAATGATCCATTTCTTAGTATTTTGGCACTCTTTATTACGCCAATTTCCTTATTTAGAGTTTTTGTTAGCTGTATTGGATTCATATCACCAAATGAATCCTCTTCATGCTCAAGTTTTACAAATACCTTATACTCCTCTCTCGCCGTTTCCTCTACATTTAATCCTCTGTCAGAATCACTTTCATCTGACTTATTCTTTCGTTTCTTTTTCCGTGTATTATTTCTAACCGTATCCCATTTTCCATAATTCCCGCCACCTACTTCCATCTCGTCTAATTCATTTCCTGAACCGTCACTTCCTTCAGCATTCTCCTGTCCATTCACATTCCAGTTGTTGCCAACCGCCTTAGGATCCAATCGACTTGCCATCCTTCCTCTCGCCAACCGGCATTTCGGACTCCTGCGTGGCTCGTTCTCACTGAACACAGGTGATAACGGATGTGAGATTGATCGCGTGCACACAGCGTTGTGAAGTCCTGTGAAGTCAGCTCTTTCAGATCTTGGTCTGCTCTTTTAAATGTCTTAGCATTATCTGAATTACACAGTCCTCATCTGGCTACAAATCTCTCGAAGGCTAAGAGAACATTTTCAGTTGTTTGATCTGACACTAACTCAGAATACATTGCCAGAGTGTCAGTGTGAAAAGTGCGTTGAAGGCTTTGGTAGGCTGACACTGGATTTGACATACAAGGGCCCTTCATATCTATCCATGTCACTTCAAAGGGAGGGGACCAGAGTGTGGTGGGCTGATCTACTACAGAATTTATTATTTGGTGGAATGTCTCTTTGTTAGTTATCTGGTTTGCTCAGCTGGAGTACTCTGCTCTCAACCTCGTTTTGCAGAAACTGGATGAGCTGGTCGACTTTTCACTCACCACTGGAGTCTTGTCAGCTCCTTGTCTCCTTGTCACGCAACCATATGTGTCACAGTGAACTACAAGTCCAGGCTGCAAATCTGGATTTCACCTTAAAAAAGACTAAATTCATGATTTAAAGGGTTCATTACCCAGATAGCACACGTACGTCTGGCCGACGTCGGCCTCCTATCTATAACATCTAATAAGTATCGGCCAGGCATAGGCGAATAGCGCTTTATTTTCAGCTCGTCGGCTTTGGGTCGGCACACTACTGGAGGCCGATGCCGCGCTTATCTGTTTGCGCGTCCATTCATCGTGACCATGGAAACGGGCCGAGTCGCACTGGCAGCAACAACACCACAGTAACGGACGGACACGCTCTCACTGTTGTTTTCTCTGCTTTCAGGTGAGTTTAGTCCCTAAAATCACACACACATTATATAAAACTGTTCCTGACACGTTTCTTAATTGACACGCTTCTGACGAATATTTACTTTATTGAAATAGTTCAGTATCTTTGAAAAAGTCTGTTAGCATCTCACAACAGGTTGGCTAACGTTATAACTTACTTAAAGTTAACTCTAAAGTTTGTCTTCCTAATCACGTCTTTATGTGCAGAAGAGAGGCTTTGAGAGTTTTGTTAGGTTTTGCTGGCAATCTGTCAATGGGTAATTGGATGTGAGCTAATTTATTTATAACGTTAAACTAACTTACTATAAGGTATGTTAATGGCATCCCTTACAGGAAGCGTGAACATCAAATGAAACGAAATTATGGCTGCGTCCCAATTCGCCTACTTATACTACGTCCTAAAAGTATGTACTCTTTTTGTGAAGAAAAAGTACATACTTTTGAGTGTGTAGCAGAAGAGTATGCAAGCTTTGGGACATACTACTTTGTCATCTTTAACGGACTCTGTTACGTGCGTCCCTTTTAACTGTCAATCATCGTCACAGGTCAAATCCCCCACTTTAAATTTAATTTCCTACCGTATCGGAGAGAAATGTAGTCGCTCGTTGATCTGCCTTTCGTGGGTTCTCCTCTCTCGTTCTCCTCTCATGTGTTTGCAAAGTTAATGGCCAAACGTATCATTACAAAATTTCTCAATGCTGCTGCAGGTGAAATGTAATGTGGATAATATTGAATAAATATCCTTTTGTCAGGTTAAATACTGATAATTGCTCACTTAAACCACTTTATCTAATCCTCTCCACTTAACCGTCAGACTCGCGTAACCGTCATGTTTGTAGTTTTTTAACACTTTTTATCCGCGTTTGTAGTTCTAATCGAATCCTCGTCCATCTCGCAATGGGTTGTGGGCAATATCAGCCGTTAGAGTGCGCATCGATCTGCACTTCGGATTCTGACCGGAAATAGTAAACCATCCGGGAATCTTTGGAATACTCTTTTCAACATACTACGATTTGGGACAATCTAATTCTTTTTTCGAATACTATTTAGTACGGATAGTTTGCGAATTGGGACGCAGCACATCTTTCATGGTAAATAAATTAAATCGATTACATTTAATATTTAATTATTTAATAACAAAAAGAAAAAAAAATGTTCTGTAATTTCAGGAAAAAAATATAATTCTACAAAAACGGAGGCAAAGGAGGACCTATGGGCTGCTGACAGAGAAGTAGGAAACTCAGGTGAAGGAGCTCATTAAATAACTTAATTCGTATTGTACAAAAGTAACACTTTAATAAGGGGAACAAGTCTTAGCTTGCATATTTGCTGTTTATTAGTATTATAAAGCACATATTAATTCCTGACCTGCATGACCTTATTCTGCAACATCCCTAAATCCTACCTGATACCTAAACTTAAACAACTAATGTTACCTTACTATCTATTAAGCAGTAGAGTAAGAATTTGAGGCAAAGTTAAAAACAAAAAAAAACCTTAAAGGGGTAGTTCACCCAAAAATGAAAATTCTGTTATTTACTCACCCTCACGTTGTTCCAAACCTGTATGAGTTTCTTTATTCTGCTGAACACAAAAGAAGATTACATTTACATTTACATTTAGTCATTTAGCAGACGCTTTTATCCAAAGCGACTTACAAATGAGAGCAATAGAAGCAACTACAACAGTCAGAGGCTACAGTATGCAAGTGCTGTAACAAGTCTCAGTTAATCTAACACAGAACACACAGGATTTTTTTTATTTTTTTTTTATAAATAAATTAGACAGACAGAAAAATGAATAGAATGTTAAGTGCTATTCTTGATTGGTCAGGTGCTGCTGGAAGAGATGCGTCTTTAGATGTTTTTTGAAAATGGCTACAGACTCGGCTGCTCGAATTGAGATAGGCAGGTCATTCCACCAGGTGGGGGCAGTCCAGGAAAAGGTCCGTGACAGTGATTTCATGCCTCTCTGGTATGGCACCACAAGGCGTCGTTCACTGGTAGAATGCAAACTCCTGGAGGGTGTGTAAGTCTGAACAAGCGAGTTAAGGTAAATTGGTGCAGAGCCAGTGGTTGCTTTGAAGGCGAGTACCAGTGCCTTGAATTGGATGCGAGCGGCTATTGGTAGCCAGTGGAGTCTGATGAAGAGAGGCGTGACGTGCGCTCTCTTCGGCTCGTTAAAGACCACCCTCGCCGCTGCATTCTGGATCAGTTGCAAGGGTTTGATAGTGCATGCCGGAAGGCCTGCTAGAAGAGCATTACAGTAGTCCAGTCTGGAGAGAACAAGAGCTTGGACCAGGAGTTGTGTGGTCTGCTCAGATAGGAAGGCTCTAATCTTCCTAATGTTGTATAATGCAAATCTACAGGATCGGGTTGTTGCAGTAATGTGGTCAGTGAATTTTAGTTGATCATCGATCACAACTCCAAGATTCCTGGCTGTCCTGGACGGAGTTATGGTTGATGATCCTAGCTGAATGGAGAGATTGTGATGAAGTGCTGGGTTGGCTGAGACCACAAGCAGTTCTGTCTTTGCAAGGTTAAGTTGAAGGTGATGCTCCTTCATCCAGGCAGAAATGTCTGTTAGGCAGGCAGCAATACGAACACCAACCGTGGGATCATCTGGTTGAAATGAGAAGTATAGTTCTCATGGAGAAAGATATTTAGAAGAATGTTTGTAATAAAGCAGATAGAGCAACCATTAATTACCATAGTATTTTTTCCCCTACTATGGTAGTCAATATTTGCTCTATTTGCTTGGATACAAACATTCTTCACTCTATCTTCTTTTGGGTTCAGCCGAATAAAGAAACTCATACAGGTTTGGAACAACGTGAGGGTGAGTAAATGATAGAATTTTCATTTAAGGGTGAACTATCCCTTTAATAGCGAATATGTTTCCCATACTAAAGTGTTACCCCACAAATATATTATCTATTTCACCATGCATGTTATTTTCTTTTACAATTTGCAAGGTTCTGACATCCAAATGTAAGTAACACTGAGCAATGTAAAATCAAGTAAGCCTAAAACAAATTCTGTTAAGAAATGATTCTATGTATATACTCTGTATATTCTACTTTCTCTTATCTGCATTTCACCTCTGCTCTAGCTTGTTTCCTTCTAATAAACCTGACATTATATAGGCTCTGTGGTAAATTGTTTATGTTTCTAGATTCTTCCATGCTGATGGGCTGCACTCCTGTCGAAGAAAATCTCCAGATGTCTAGTAAGCAAAACCTCAAACATACACCTCTGTTCAAAAGTTTCATATATTAGTCATTCATATATTTTCTCTAGGTCTGTTTTGAGTTACGTTTCTCAGAAATATTATTCTGCAGTGCTCCACTCAAAGTTATTTATTTGTGTGTATTTTTTTTACTGATAAATTCTTAAATACTTTTTAGTAAATACTTTAAATGCTAACTTTAGGCATGTAAGTGATTTTTCACTTAAATCTGGTCAGCTTACTCACTGCTCATACTCTTAGCCTATAAAACGTTTGAAGTATATCACCAATACAATATTGGTGTAAAGATTTCATTAGAGTTCTTACAGTTATGGCTGTGCTCTTGTTACCAGATGAGAGATAATGTCCAGCGTTTGGTGCTGAGATTCTTCAGGTCAAGGGCTTGATGCCATCTACACTTGGTACATGAAGATGGTGAGTTTCCCAATAGCTGCCACTATCCCAGATCAAAAGACTGAACACAACAGGCTTCAATCTGTATTCATCTATTTGGATAGGTTTAATGTTACATTATTAGCCTGGAAAATACACTCAAAAAACACTATTGAACAAACTTAAATTAAGGAAAAGTTTTCCACAAAATGTAATTACATGTTTCCAACAAAATCTTGTTTGAAATTATTTGTTGTAATCTTGTTGTATGAACTAAAAGGGTTAGTTCACACAAAAATGAAAATGAACCCATGATTTACTCTCCCTAAAGTCATCCTTGGTGTATATGACATTCTTCTTTCAGACAAATACAATCTGAGTTAAATTAATAAATGTCCTGGCTCTTCCAAGCATTAAAATGGCACTGAAAGGATGTTTCTGTTTTGAAGTCCATAAAAAGTGCATCTATCCATCATAAACGTGCATCTATCCATCATAAACGTACATATCCATATTTAAAACTTTATAGACTAAAATAACTAGCTTCCGGCAATCAGCTGTAGTCGACTTACACAAAAGAGTAACCCATGACGCGATGTACAGGAGCATCTCAAGCTTTGACGCCTCTCGCTGAGAGGGCTGGACAACAAACTGAAGCCCTTCTTCTCTTATATCGAAATCCTCTGCCATTTCTCTTTAAAAATTCTCGTTTTAGACTCTAATTCATGACCGGTGTTTTGTTTTGCTTTATCCTCCGCACTTCTGTGTTTGTCATTACGCATGCGTCAAGGGTTACTCTTTCGCCGTAACTCGACTTGCTGACCGCCGGAAGCTAGTTATTTTAGTCTATAAAGTTTTAAGTATGGATATGTTTCTTACACAAACGTGCAACTTTACGTTTATTAACACCTTTATTAACCCTCCAGAGCCGCTTGGAGCACTTTTATGATGGACAGATGCACTTTTATGATGGACAGATGCACTTTTATGATGGACGGATGCACTTTTATGATGGATAGATGCACTTTTATGATGGATGGATGGATGCACTTTTATGAGGGATGGATGCACTTTTATGATGATAGATGCACTTTTGAGGGATGGATGCATTTTTATGATGATAGATGCAATTTTGAGGGATGGATGCACTTTTATGATGATGGATTATAAAGCTTGGACTTTTTCAATATAACTCAGATTGTTCGTCTGAAAGAAGAATACACACCTAGAATGACTTGAGGGAGAGTAAATCATGGGCTAATTTTAATTTGTTGAACCCTTTAAATTCATTTAGTCAAGACTACTAAGCAAATTTTGTCATTCCTACTAGACAGCCATTTCTAATAAAGAAAATTGTATCAGATTTAACTGTTTAATTTTGCCATGCCTTCTATATAAAATAATGTCATGTTAACTACATTCCCACACAAACATATTAAACCCATTTTATCACGAAATTCAAACGATAAATGCCATTTTGACTCATTAATGTGGCGTGACTGATCACTGTACCACGCATCACGCTAGTGATCATGTCTTCCTAAAGAATAAACATGAATTAATATCTTAAGGTATATTGAGGACACATTAACACTTACTGAAACATATCATATGTCGTAATCAATATTGTGTTTAGAATTGTGGCATCCCTAATATTTATCCAAATGAGGTTTGTAAATGCATGAATTCCTTATATTTTACATTGATCATTAATTTTGTATAAGAAATTACATATAGAAGAAAATGTGACAAGGTCACTGGGCTTCCCACAAAATGCCATATTAAAGGAATATTTAGAGTGCAAGTCAAAACGTTTATTAAAGTTTATTTTGTGTAATATTATGCTGCAAATATTGTCTATTGAGCCAAAGTTACATTGAACCTGGAATGATCATTTGTGTTACCAGATGCGATACTTTGTAATGAGTATGTATGATGGATTTTGAACTGTACTATTTTTATTACAGGTTCTCTGGGAATGCCCATGCAGTTGAAGGAATGAAGACATCAGATGTTGGCCTGGACAGATGTACCAACAGTCCACCACACTGACCTCTGATTACTATCATGTTCTGTGAGGGCATCATTATAGCTAAACTGAGCACCTGTGACAGTGGGATTTTTAGTTGTAAAGAATAGTCACACATCACTTAAAGTCAGAGAGAAAAGGTGTTTTTTAGAAGTTGCAAACTTTTCTCTCTTACAAACAACACAACAGTTAAACCTTTTCAAATTCTTTTCTGGTGGTGCACAAGTCATATTCTACAAATCACAAATTAAGAAATTCACATGCTCACATTTAAGCTGCGGACAAACAACTTTGACACTGTAACAGTCATGATATGACATCACTCTGCAGTCTTTTTATAAACATGAATTCAACATTTAACAAATAGTATATTCAAAATATATCTTCTCAACTTTACTACAAACATTTCTTGTCAATGGAATGTAAAGTTAGTGTGACCGCACCTTTATTCTGCAGTTGCTGCACACCTGCATCAAAAGTATGAAGTCGTGGACAAATTTAATTTGTTAACTGATATGCGAGATCTCACATAATGTTATGATATGACATATCAGTATGTGACACTCACACACATGCTCTATCCAGTGATAAACATGTTCTTGTCATTATTAATCAATCAGTAATCATTTATTATAAATGCTACTATTTTACAATTAATATTTAATAGTTATAAAGGGATATTTTTGTTGTTTTTCATTCAACTTTATTTGAACGATCTAAAAAATTATCTTATTTTGTGATTTGTAGAATGGGTTTAGTACAAACTGTTGTATTTGTGAACTACAAGTTTACAAATCCTAATACATGTTCTTGTGACTTTTCTGAAATATTCTCTACAAACTCCACTGTCACAGGTGCTTAGTTTTGCTACAATAATACTAGATATTATACAGCACATGCATAATTTCAGTCGATATTCTGATTACATTTTTTACAATTTACCAATGCTGAACCACATCTAGCTTATTAATGACTGTGTGGGTTAAACCTCTTTTTTTGGCCCATAATATGCATTTTATTTTTAAAGTAAATACAAATATTTCTCTATGCTATTGAAATTGTGGGTTACATCTTTGTCACCTTTTTCACCTAAGGAGTTAACATTTGCTGATCTGTACACTAGTTGCAAAGGGTAAGATTACTTTATAAACTATCTACTCACCCATATGCATTTATTTTGTGGAACACTTAGTCACTTAGTCTCAGTCACCTTTAGAAACTAACCCGTGATTTGTGACTAAGGCTGTCATCTCCTTTTTGTGATGTGCTCCAATAAAAATAAGAGATTTGGTACAAAACAACATGATCAGCTGTATTCTTGAGTAAGTATTGCTTTTAATTTTTAAACTTGAGACTGTTGATATTAGTCTTTAATTTACTTGTGTACCTCTTTGTGTATTTGAATGTAAATGCCTTTTTCTATTAGTCATATTGAAGATTGTATAGATGGTTTATGCTTTAAACATATATTCTATCTGTAACTGCTTTGTAAATATTAAAACAATTTTAACTGAATGTGATGTGTGATTATTACGTAAACAGGCTAATTTATCTTATTAGTATTAAGTATTTGAGATTTTTAAAACAGAAAATGTGCTAACTGTATACAACTTTAACCAAATCAACGCGTTTCAGCATAAGGTAAGCAAAACATCCGCGTAGATTTACGTTAGTTTTGAATGGCGTGTCTGACGTTGGTCTTTGATCCCGTGAGTAGCCTAACGTTGATTCTATGCCAGTGCTATCTGGGTGTATCCAGAAAGGTTCAGCCTAAATGAATAAAGGTCCTAGAAAGCCCATGCAGAGCGGCCAGGATTTGCATCGTCCACACATCGGCCGGAGAGCACTCACGATCAGATGCCGATGCCGCGGCGGCATTTTCCCAATTAGCAAACGCTGTCTGAGCTACATCTTGCCGATGGAACTTTGTGCATCGGATCGACATCGGCCCGACGTACGTGTGCTATCTGGGTAGTTGCTTGACCCCATAAAGGAGCATCTTCTACTTCACAGTAGTTGAGAAACCTACCTATAACAAATAAATGCTAAATAGTGACAATTGTTTTTTTTATTTTTTTTAAATCTTTTCTTTCTTCTTTTCAGCACAAAGTGAAAACGCAGATGGTAAGGGCAAAGAACCCAGCAGAAAACTAAAGAAGGACAAAGAGCCCAGCAGAAAAAAGAAAACGAATAAACAATCTGGTAAATGCTGCTACACATTGTAACAACAATAAGTTCTGGGGAATAATTAATTCAAATGGTATGAATATTCAGGAGTTTATGAATATTATTTGCTTGTTGTACAGAAAAAATTAACGTATAACGGAACCTTTAATCATTTAAAAGTAACCTTTATCCAAATTGATTTCTTCATCAATTATCAATCTTACAAACCTTAAGAAATATTGATCTGTTTGATCAGGACAAATAACATCTCTTATGTTTGTACGATCTGTACTACTGAAGTAGTACTACATGAAAATCAAGCTTAAATGGGTAGCTTAGATCTTACGCTTCAGTGACTTCGAGATTTGTGAGCAAAACAATAAGGATTCAATTTAATGCAATTATTGGGTTTTAATAAAACAACTACAGAATACAAAGCTACGAATCACACGGGGGTAAATATGCATATATATAGGAGAAAACAAACGATATGGTACAAACAAGGAAAAATCAAACGTAACGAATACAATCAAAGGGAAAAGAATGATGGAAAGAGAGAATCCAAGAGAGAGAGAGAGAGAGAGAGAGAGAGAGAGAGAGAGAGAGAGAGAGAGAGAGACAGACAGACAGTTCAATCACTTCACCAAAGCCCTTCAGACATTTATGATTTCGTGAATCAGGATTAATTAAGACAACCTCGTACAAGCAGTTAAAGGGTTAGTTCACCCAAAAATGAAAATTCTGTCATTAATTACTCACCCTCATGTCGTTGGACACCCGTAAGACCTCCGTTCATATTCGGAACACAAATGAAGATATTTTAGTTGAAAGCTGATGCTGAGAAAGGCTTCACACAGGCCTCCATTGGCATTCAGTACATTGACACTTCCAAGATCCATGAAAGGCACTTAAAACGTCGTTACAAAGTCTATCTCACCACAGTGGCTCTACAATAATCATACAATGCGACGACAATAGTTTTTGTGCGCAAAAAAAAATCAAAATAACACCTTTATCCAACTTGTTCTTGTCTTCCGTGTGCGCCTCCACGACGCATGCGCGAGAATATGACGTAGCGCCGGTGTTCGGGAATCGATGAAATACACACTTAAGCCCCATTTTGAGCACTACGCCGAGACCTAAAGCACGATCAATGTAGAATCCAACAGCTTAGACACGCGCGTCTTCCTCTGCTCGTAAACAAATCGCTTCTGGGTCATATGTCCGAACGCCGGATCTGCGTCATATTCTCGCGCATGCATCGTGGAGGCGCACACGGAAGACAAGAACAAGTTGGATAAAGGTGTTATTTTGATTTTTTTTTCCGCACAAAAACTATTGTCGTCGCATTGTATGATTATTGTAGAGCCACTGTGGTGAGATAGACTTTGTAACGACGTTTTAAGTGCCTTTCATGGATCTTGGAAGTGTCAATGTACTGAATGCCAATGGAGGCCTGTGTGAAGCCTTTCTCAGCATCAGCTTTCAACTAAAATATCTTCATTTGTGTTCCGAATATGAACGGAGGTCTTACGGGTGTCCAACGACATGAGGGTGAGTAATTAATGACAGAATTTTCATTTTTGGGTGAACTAACCCTTTAAAGGTGAAATATAATACTTGCATTAGGCTCTCTCGTGTACGTGTCTGAGTTCGAATCGTCGTGGAAGTTCGCTACGGAGGTGAGTCCGGAGAATTTCTGTGAAGTTCAGGAAAGTCGCTCCAGAAGTTGCAGGTCTCTCTCTCTCTTGGCTTGGAGCCAAAGGAATCCTTCTCTCAAGGGAAGGTCGAAGGCCAGGGTCCTTGTAGTGGCGGAATGCAAGGAGTTAATGATAAACTTCTGCATTTATAGATGGAGTGGCCGAGCCCGACTTATGGAGAGATCCAATCACATCCGTGGAGAGAGAGAGCGCGCGTGTTTCATTGTTCTCTGAACCCCCCTCCTCTGAGTTAATCAATAGGGTGGAAATTCTAAGCCTCTTTTTCTTTAGAAAGCTGGTATTTCTGAAATTATGCATCAAAATCTGATTTTTGAACCAAATTTGGCCTAGTCATAATTTTGCGATAACAGAGATACTAAGAACGGTCATTCTGCGATTTGCGCGTCCAGATATACAAGATTATCACAGTTACTGGCATACAGGTTTTGATTGGCAACAGTAAACATCCTAGTTATTCTAATACATTGTATAAAGACATGAGATCAACGGAATATATATTTGAACATTATTAAGACAGTTCTTTTAGTCCCCATGTTTCAAGTAACACGTGTGTGTGCAAGAATTGTCTTCTTTCAGCGCTCTCCGTGTATGTGTGTTTGCGGAGTAAAGTCATGTGAATGCCTCTAGGCGGTACAATTCGATGCTCCATTCTTTAGACTCAGACAATCTGGCAGACATCGTGGTTGTTCATTAACTTCGATATCTCTTACACACACACCCCATTGTCTATGTCTGATTTGATTAGGAGAGTCACGAGTTGGTGTGTAGAAGCCTCATCCGGTGATGTATTCGGCCCAAAATCTGATTGAATCGGGTCATTGTTGCTACAGTTATCCCCCTTTTTGTCAGATGATGTCCAATGGTCATTATCGGACAACCCCCATCACAATGGTCGGATGGCAGGTGATTTGGGACGGTTGGGTAGCAGGTGTTCGTTATGGCTGAGGAGCCAGCTCGATGAGGTTCGCATCTGCTTCTGGCATGGTACCCTCCCTCCGGGGTTTCCATCGGAGACCTCCAGACACAGCTGTCGTGAGTTTGGCTGTAGAGGTTTTCATCTCGTTGAACTTCCTGTACAGGAGAAAGGCTATGCCCAGGGTTAGGGTATTGCCGATGATCATGGAGATACATAGCGCAGTGTCAGCGGCGGTCCAGGTTTGGACAACAGGTGAGGTATTCAGGATAGGCAATCGGGACAATGCTTGGAGGGCTGTGTCGAGGGGAGCAATGTCAATGAGCTGAGGCCCCCCTTTTTCAATCCACCGTTCTAGTTCTGGAGCTAGGGTGAAGTTGTGGTCCTTGAAAAAGGCTGGGATTTCTAGCTCTGACTGATACTCTTCACTTGGGAGGTGGTACAAAGCCAAATCGTCCAGGTGGAGGATGGCCCCTCGTGGTACTTGGATCCACATGCTCTGGTCCAGCAAGTTGATGCGGGTGGCGGTGTCATGCTGGTCGTAGATCAGCATAGCGGTACGCACCGGAGTGTTGACGAGCCACCTGTCACCTACGATCTCTGCCTGCGTCTCGGTGACTTGGGTACGAGGCGTGGCATCGGTAGGGCAGCGGGTGTTGCTGATCATCGGTTGCAGTCTCTGAGGAAGGGCTTGCTAGGGCAGAGGTAGTGAATTTCTTTAGTCAGGGTACACATGTGCAGGTTTGGGGCCAAGTACAGCTGTGTATCGCTGTCGTGGTAGGCGACCACCTCAGGAGTGCGCACCTTAAGGTGTGTGTTACCCTTCCAAAAGCCCACATTGACAATGTCTTTGAGTCGGTAGATTCGGCTCGACTCGATGATGGGTAAGTTAAGAAGGAAACCCATCTCCTTCTGCTCGGGGTCCACATAAAGGGGAATGGCGCTACCCAGAGAGTAGGCCAGGTGTACCTGCAGAGGGTCGGCGGGTGTGTTGATAGCAGACGCCAGCACACTTTGCACCAGGCTTAAGGGTATGAGGTATGGTGGTATTCTACCCATGGCTAAGCTGTCGATGGAGGAGCTTACTTCCCGTAGCATGTCAGTCATTAAGGCTGTGACCAGCTGCGTTTGAGCAAAGTCATTCTGGAAGACTGTAAACAGCTGTTTCATGGAGTTCACGGTCTGGTTCAACAGGACACTCTGGGTGTTCAGAATTACCACCGTTCCTCTTAATGTCTGGCCGACGGTTTGTAAAGCTGCACTCTGTGTGGTGAGTTGCTCTTTTAGCTGTGGGAGTTCCGTCTGAATTTCAGCCACATGCCGCCTTATCGTGGCTATGTTTACTGCGTTGACACTGGACATGCCAATGTTAAACAGAGTTCCAACGGCAGCGGCGGCTCCGAGTAACGCTCCCAGGAACCGTTTGGAGCGGCGGTTGTGTCCGCCTAACTCCACTTGGGTGACTGTCATCTTCTCCAGTTGGTTGAGCATGTGCTTGACATCGGCCTCGGCATGGAGGAGAGAGTCTTCTGTCCATCGGGCACCGGCCCAGCTGTACTGGGCTACTGCTTTGGGGTAGTGTGCTCTGTAGACATTGCGAGGGTCGAGTCGAACGTACACTTTCTGGGTGTGCGTCCGGCAATTGGTGATCAGGAGCCCCGGTTGTTCTCTCAATACAATGCCCGAGGCTGGGCCTGGTGTGATGAGGTCGGGTGACGGCTGGCCTCTGGTTGACAGGAGGCACAGGAGGATGATCCACAGCCGCATCCTATTACAGGCAGGAGAGTGAGAGAGGTAGGGAGGAGCAGGGGAGAGAGAAAAGGAACAGGTCAGCAAGGTTTGTCCCGGGTTGGATGGGACAGTCTTTTCGCTTCGGTGACGGCGGTTGAGTTTTAGCTTGCATTGGCCCCTCCCTGTCTTTCTATGCTAGTGGCCCCATGTCTCTTAATCTGGTTCCGGTGGACCCATTTCAGAACTGGTTCTCTGGATCCCCGGTTTAGCTGGATTTGGTACGCTACTGGGGAGAGTTTGTTCATAACCTCATGGGGTCCCGTCCAGTGAGGCAGAAATTTCTTCGACAGCCGCCGGGGGCCTGTCAAAGGTGGCGGGTTGAAGCTGTAATACAAGACCTTGTCGCCCACATCCAGTTCCTGGTGTGATGCTTTCCGGTCGTAATATGCTTTCTGACCTTCAGCGCTTTTCTGCAGGTGTTGCTGGGCAAACGCGAAGGTTGCTTTTAAGTGTCTATGGAGCTCCTCGAGGTACTGGAATGTGGTGTACGCGGTGACAAGATTGGAGTCTCCGGGTTGGTACAGCAAGTGAAGTGGCAGAGTCATCTGCCGCCCAGTCATGAGCTCGAAGGGGGACACCCTTGTCGATTCCTGCGGGGTAGCTCTGAGAGCCATCAGAACGAGGGGGAGTTTCATATCCCAGTCTGGCCACCGTGAGGAAGTACTTGTTGCCTCTTGCGGACCTGGGCAGGGGTCCCACCCAGTCGATTTGTAGGTCTGACCACGGGAACGTGATCCCTCTGCGTTGCAGTGGGGCTCTGTGGTTCGGGTTTGCTGGTTGGAACTGGCAGCAAACCAGGCATTCTCTGACATACTCTGCCACATCTTGTTGCATCCCGGGCCAATATGCCACCTGTTTCAGTGTGTCATACGTGGCTCTGGTGCCGTGGTGTCCAGCACATGGTGTGTCGTGGGCGTACATTAGCATGACCCCCCTTTGTGACCGTGGCACCACAAGCCGTGGCGTTGTGCTGTCATCGGGCGCAAACCACAGAATGTTGTCCTGTATCTGTGTCTGGAGTTATGTAGATGTCTGAGGCTTGAGTCATCAGTGAGCTCAGAGTCAGTGATAGGGTGGCAGGAGGGGTCAGAGAGGTGGTCAAGAATTCTTTATTGCAGTGTCAGAGGCTTGCATATCCGCAATGTCGTTGTCGGCAATCTGCGGAGTTAGCGATAGCGGCTGCGAGGCGGGCATTGTAGCCGGTGCCGGTCGCTTGCTGCGGGTTAGCACTGCAACGTTGGGGCTGGATGTGGGGTTTGGGGGTACCCACATGTCGCCGTGTAGTGCGCCCGTCTTGGCGAGGGCGTCTGTTTGGTCATTCAAGTCTTTGTCGAGACCTGGTAGCTTCGAGTGTGCTTTTACCTTCTTCCAGTACACTGTCAGGTCATGTGTTCTTGTGATGTTGTCACATTCCTGGAACAGGTGCTGGTGTTTGACTGGCTTGTTGTTAGCGGTCTTGAAACCATTCTGTTTCCAGCTTGGAAGGTGGTACACGAAACTGAGTCTGGCATAGTTAGAGTCTGAGCAGATGAGCAGTTCTCTGATGTCATTGGCTGATGCGATCTGTAGGGCTATGAGAATAGCTGCTATCACTGCATATTGCGATGACTGGGGGCCCAACTTGAAGTGTTGTGGTGGGCACGGCTGATCGTTCACCCACAGCACTCCTGCACCTGCCTTTAGGACACCGTCGTGGTTGTAGGAGCACCCATCGACGTAGGCCGTGGGCATGCCCTGGCACGCATTTGGTTCAAAGTATCTGTGACAGGTCAGTTGTTGTTGGGGTTCTTGTGCATCCGCTGCAGCAGCAGGCGTGTTATCAGAGCAGTTTTGGCATGCAGCCAGGCCATTGCCCAGTGCAGACTTGTGATTTTGTGCGTACCGTGCCTCAACATTGCGTCCCCGGAGGGCCATTAACCACTTGGCTATACGTGAATTAGTGACAACGCCATCTCGGATGCGTTGGCTGTTGAGGAACATTACGGGCTGGTGGCAAGTCTCAATGATAACTTTCTGTGCCCCGATGTAGTTGGAGAATCGCTGAATGGCCCACACCGTGCAGAACAGAGCTTTTTCTCAGTCAGAGAACTTGCACTCTGGTGGGAGAAGCGTTTTGCTGGCATATGCGACCACCTTTTTGTCTTGGTCATGTCGTTGATATAGGCCAGCACTGAGACATTGGTCGGAAAACCCGGCTTCCAGGTAGAATTCCTTCTGTGGATCGGGGTAAGCAAGGCATGGAGCTGTGCATAAATGTCTTTTAAGTGCCGTCATGGCGTATTCTTGAGCGTCTGACCAGACGAAAGGACAGTCTTTCTTCAGCAGGGCTGTTAGAGGTCTAGCAATGTCTGAGTAGTTTTCGATGAACTGTCGGGAGTAATTGCATACCCCTAGAAAACTGCGCAGCTCAGAGAAGTTTGTAGGAGGCTTGATGTTTTGAATGGCATGATTACGGTTTGACTGAGGTTCAATGCCTTGGGATCCGATGAGCAGGCCCACGTAGTTGACCTTGGTCCGGCACCACTGTCCTTTGTGGAGGGTGATCTTGGCACCGGCTGCGGACAGTTGGTTCAAAACATAGTCTATTTCATTCAGGTGGTCGGCCACCGTTGTGCTCTTCATGAGAACATCGTCTACATAGATCAGGTTGCCTCTTACTCTGGCGTCTGGGCAGGCTTTGTTCAGAAAGATGTTGAACTCAGCTGGTGAGTTGGCATAGTCGAACGGACACCTGTTGAAGGTGTATTGTCGGTTGCCGAATGTGAATGCTAGCTTGTGTTGGTCTTCTGGGTGCACCGGAATGGTCCAGAATCCAGAGGCCACATCAAGTGTAGAGAAGATTGTGGCTCCCCTGATTCGGGGTATTTCTTGTTCTAGTTGGGTCATAGGCCATCTTGACAACGGTACCTGTTGATTCAATTTCTGATAGTCGACCGTGGGTCTCCAGGCTCCGCTGGGTTTCAGCACAGGCCACAAGGGGCTTGAAAAGGTACTGTTGCAAGGACGGATGACTTCTTTTTCAAGCATGGATTCGATGATCTCCTGCACTGGTTCGTGTGAGGCGATGGGAATCTTGTATTGCTTGACAAAAGTGGGAGGCGCATCAGGGTGCGTTGGGTTGCGCACCGTGTGGAGGTTGGTGAGACCGCAGTCTAAAGAGTCTTTGGCAAAAGATTTTTTTTTTAACTTATAAAGGACTTGTTTGAGTCTTTGACGGTCTGTCTCGCTCTGGAGCGCGTCAGCGTCTCGTAGAATTTGCTGCACTTGAGACTCAAAACCTGGGTACGGTTCCTCCGTATGTGTGTCGTCAGTCAGGTTGGTCTTGGGAGGTGTGGCAGGGTCATCAGTCTCACCGACAGGCTGGTGGGAGACTGTGTATACCGCGAGGTGACTGTCCTCAGTCAGCTCCGTTCGGCACACCTGGTCTTTGGTCATTGGCATGACAGACGTGATGGCAATGAATTTGAAGGGTGCGGTGAACAGTGTGTTATCTGTGCTCCCTTCGGGTATCAGTGCAGGTGGAATGGGCCCAATGATGGGTAGTACAAGTTCAAAGTCATGAAAGTCATGGCTCACTAGCCATCCCAGCCGGTAGGCCTTGGGAATGTTGATGTCAGTTGCTGTGCAGTTGTTGAAGAGGATGTAGACTACACGAGATGACACTTCAGTGAGGGGTGTGGCTTCAAGTGTGAGTCCGAGTTCCACACATTCAGGTGAGGGTTGGAAGAAGCCCAGCGTGTGGTTTAAGGTTTGACCACATCACATGTTGAGCCGAACAGCGACCCCTTTAGTGTATGCTGGTACCACCGTTCCCTGTTCGTTGACTAGGGTGCAGACCTCGGGGATGGTCTGTCCTGACATGAGGTTGTCATGGCTGATGGAAACATGTGGCTGTAAAGTCAATGGGGCCCATACCACTTCGTTAAACGTGTCTACATGAGCCCGGAGGCGAACCAAAATGTCTGCTCCGATGTAAACATCGTGGGGCGGGTCCGGAAGGACCAGGAAATAATGGGTCAGGCACCGGTGATTCCATGTCAAGCGCAGCGCACCTCTGGCGGACACCATAGAGGAGGGGTGTGAGTTCAAAGGGAAACGGGTGCGCTTGCTGGCATAAGGTGGGTCTGGTGTGTTTTCCCTGAGTGCATTGAACAGTGAGAGACTAATGGCTGAGTTGTCTGCCCATAATGCTAGAATAGTGTTCGTTGTGGTGATATCATTCAGCTGCAGGTCAGTCATGACCTTGGGCCTGTAGGTATCAGAGTCTATGGTGAGCTGAAATGTGCAGAGTAGCGAACTTGAAGTTTGCTCTGGGTCTGAGACTGTGTTCTCACGGCTGGCTGCAGGAGTTCCCGTGACCTTTGTGACTTGACAGTCTGGTTCTGTTGGGGTTGCCGTGACCTCTGTGACCTGACAGTCTTGCTCAGAAGACCTGTGTGTCTGGAGGGGAAGAGGTTCTCGCACTTGTGCCCAGAATTTCAGCTGTTTGAAGTCCAGTAAAGGTTCGAAGCGCTCCAGCAGGTCTTTGCCGATGAGAAACGGATAAGTGTTCATAGGTGACACATAGACAGGATGTACAAAACTCATAGGCCCAACTGTCAGGTGAATGGGGGCTATGGTTTTGAGCTGGATGTCGTCTTGGCTGTACGACTGCACATTCAACTTACACGTGTGAAGGTTAAGAGTGCGATTCTGTCTCTGTGCTTCAAATTTGAGTTTGTCAAACAGTTGAACGGATATCAACGTTAGGTCGGAGCCGGTGTCAACCAGGGCTTCGAGCCTCAGTTCCTTTTCCAAGGTGATGGTTAGGTAGAGTTTTCGAGCCATTCCCTTCTCGATCAGGTTCTCCAAGAGTCTGGGTGTTGGGGCCTGTGTGTTGATCGGTAGGCAGTCGGGATATGTCTCTTGTGTCTCACTGTGAGTGCAGATAACCAGGACAGCACTTTCATGTACTTTGGTGTGCGGAGTGACACTGTCTCGGTCAGGAAGTGTTGCCGTCAGCTGGAGTGAGTGGGTGTTGCTAACGTGTGGGAGTGCAACAGTTAGTTCGAGAGTCTGTGGTTGGGAAACAGTGTTCTGGGTGTTTGGTTCAGTTGCAGAAAGGTCAGGAAGGTTGATTTCAGGCGTCCGGTTCAGTCATACAGTGTCTGGTTCATCCTTCTTGTCTGTCTTGCGGGGTTTCTTTTGTAGAAACTCCTTCAGTACCTTCAGCAGTTCTGCAGTTTCGGACTCGACCATGCTTTTCTTGTTAGCCGTGGGCTCAGATCCGCGTTTACCAGTACCACGTCGAGAGTGGTCCCTCCGTCGGTTTTCTGGGCTTGGCGTTCTGGGAGAGAGGGTTCGGCTCCTTCTGGGTTGCCGGCCGGCTTCCCATGTGCCCCCCCCCCCCCCCCCTTTTGGTTGTGGAGGGGGCGAGGCCGGTCCCAGGGTCCTCCAGAGCGATCCACGATCATGCTGCATTACCACGATCATGCTGCCCTCTGCTGGCTTGGAACGATGTAGACTCTCTGTTGACGGGTCCGTAACTGTGGTTCTGTTGGGCGCCCTCTAGGGTCAGCTCTGGGCGATGCTCAGAGACAGGGCAAATGGTTGAGTGTTTTACAGTCTTTTCAGAAATAGCCTTTTGCTTGGTGTAAGCCTTGTGAGCTAAGTCTCTTAACTGTTGGGTGGACATGCTGCGTGGACAAACCAGAACTCCCAGATGGTGATTAATCGTGGGGTGGAGGTTTCGGAGGAACAGGGTTCTGAAGCTGAGGTCCTCCTCCATGCCTGGTTCGTTTCGTGCGCCGAAGTAGGTATGTCGCAGTCGATTATAAAAGTTCTGTGGGGTTTCAAGTCGACCTTGCCTGAGGTCCACAGCAGCGATGAGCCCCTGGACTGATTCTGGATCAGAGTATTCACGAATTAAAGCTTGTCGTAGCTGCCCGTAGTCCGCTTTGGCAGTCTCTGGTTGGCGGTCTAGAAAGCTACGCATGTCCCGATTAGACGTGATTCTGAGTAGGTACAATCTGTCCCAAGTGTTCGCGTTAGCGAGAGTCTGCAGGTGAAAGTCTATGTCTTGCAAATAGGCATAAACATCGTGTCCTCCTGCAGGGTCTGGGCTGAAAGTAGGGATATTTCTGGCCAGCTTGTCAAGGTCCTTATGAGCTACGTGGCTGCTGACCCTGACTTCCTGGAAGGGCGTCCTTTCCTCCGCTGCTGGCGGGGGTTTGTGGAGGCTAGCAGGTGACAGTCTGAGCAGTGGGCTGTCACCCCCCTTTCCAGCTCTTGGTTCTTGGCAAAAAGGTGTGGACCAGCTGGTCGGGGGAAACTTTGTGTGGTGCGTTCCCCCTTCCCGGTCACTTTGCAGTTTATAGGAATGTTTCAGTTCTCTGTGAACAAGGTCAAGTTCATCTTTGAGCTCATGTCTTTGCTGGACCAGCTCATTGATCTCGGCTCGGGCAGCCTGCAAGTGGTTTTCGGAGGCTTTGGCTTTAGCATCTCTGTCTTTGAGCGCAGTGTTGGCTCTCTCTAGGAGAGCTTCGCCTCGCCGGAGCTGTTCGTTGAGTTCTTCCCTGGTGTCTTTCTCCGACTGCTCTCTGCGGTCTGTGTCCAGACGCAGATCTTCCAGGGCCTTTTGAAGTCTTTTTACTTCTTTCTCTCGTTCTGTGTCCGTTTCACCCTTTTTCTCTGTCTCTAGAAGTAGCTGGTCTAGATGACGCTGGGTGAGGGCCTGGTTTCTCCGGGCCTCCTCGGCTTGGAGCTTTAGTGTTGCCGCTTCCTGTTCCAGGTCGGTGTGGCTCTTTTCTCTTAGCCGTGCCTGGGCGACAAGGTTGTGGGCGAGGCTCCCGAGGATCTTGGCCAGTTCTTTGTGAGAGTAACTCTGCGTCGGGTCGTGTGCCGTCAGCTTGTCTAGCTCTGTGTCCAGTTCCTCCTGGCTCAGCTGTTGCAGATCACTGGCGTCCTCAGACAGAACAGTGCTCGTCATCGCTTCCAGCCATACCGCTAGGCGATCCCAAGGGACAGCGGGACTGGATGAACGGGACATACTGGTTCACTGTGGGCGAGAGAAACACAGCACACACACACAAAGAGGCCAATGCAAGTTTGTTCTAAGGTTTACCAGCTCTTGTACGGACTATGCCGTTGACAAGAATTTTGGCTAACTGATGTAGACAGTTAGACGGTTAGACAATTAGGCGGGCCAATTTTTGGATCGGCCTGAAATAGAGGCTCTGACAGGCGGTAGCCCTGTGGGTCACCTGGTGACGCCGGCTGCTTGGTTGTCACTCTATTAATTTGCTTTCCTTTGGGTCTCTTGGTGAACTGAAAGAAACAAGATTACGACAGTCCGGACAGTGAAGGTAGGAAAGAGCACAGTGAAAACAAACACAAAATGAATTGGTCTGCGATAACAAGGAGAATAAGCTGGGAACGCTGGGAGTGTTAGAGAAGCACTAAAGGGGTTAAGCCTGCTACCTTTCGTAAGAGTTTCTGATAGGGCCTACAGCATGTGTGGCTATCGGGGTAGGAAACCTAGGAAAAGGGTGCGGCTTAGAGAGGAAAGGTGGGCCAAACGTTTAGGCTATACTCGGGGAGTATCTAATATTTGGCTTATAATGTGGATTTTATCACCTTTAGTTTATCCGGGGCGATTTGAGGTCGCTCAGGTGGAAACCAGTGGCGCAGTCGGCCTTCCGGGCGTTCCCAAACACCCAACTGCCGTGTCCTCGGTCCTTGTTACTCTGTCGCGTTACGCCCACTCAAACAGTTTAGACTTTAAACACGACCTGACAGCACCCACCCATCAACCGCCAGCCAGCACAGCAAAGTTGGCACGCTCCCCAGAACCCTCTTTTTCAAGAGTGGCTCCCTATTAAGCCCTGGTTTAGGTACGGGCACCAGACATTGCCTTGTGTGTGTCAGCTGAACTGGTTGACCGGCTTTGGAGTGTCAGATTGCTGATGTCGCCACTGCGTGCCGCAACGGCGGACAGAGGTAAAAGAACCGAGATTCACACACAGCCGGTGCAGGTCACGTCGGTTGGACAACCTTGCTCGTGGAGACCACATTGAGACGATTCTCAGTTCACCACAGATGCTTGTGAGCCTTACGATAACTACACAAAAGAGGGTAAACAGGCGAAATCAAAATTAATTAAGACTCTATTGTTTACCGGATCAAGTGATTTATGGTTGCAGGCGAAAAGGAAATGCAAAATCCTATATCGAGAGTGATTTAGAAAAAGGCAAAGGTTTCTATCAAATAATGATAAAACAAAAGGCAATTTTGATAATGTTGGTAACTATCAAAATGAACCTAACCCAAATGAGAGGAAGAAAAATAAAAAATAAAAATTGTTTAACTAATAAAAAAAAATAATTAATAAAATTAAATTAAATAGAAAATTAAAATTAAAATTAAACAAGACAAACCTAATTCAAATTAAATTCAAAACAAGTTTAAAATTTAAATTTAAATAAGCCTGTAGGGAGAATGTAAATAAAAGAAAGCAAGTCCAAATAATATCCTATAACAATTTAATGCTAAGTTGGAGTATCATTAATAACCAAAAAAATTAATCAGCAAGGGAAACAGGAATAAGCACTTCACACAGAATTGGAAGAAAGTGGAAAAGAGAGAGAGAGCTGTAAGTTGACTTAGCAGGGTACGGCCACACGGTGGCGTCCTTCCAAGTGGACTGTCAGTAACTTTAAGAACCTAATTTCAATTTAAGTTAGAGGAAATTCATTTTTCCTTTTAAACCCAAATTCAAATAAGTGTTTTTAACCAGCGAGAATGAGACCTGGTTGCTGCCTAATGCTTAGTAAAATTGCATAAATGAAAACGTTCCTAACAGTAATCATTAACAATTCACACGCTCAACTTAGGAAGGAAAATTAAGTCTGTTAAGACAAAATTAATAGCGGAGAGTAGAACTATCCGAAAATACCCACGAGATGGCGCAGTCGAGTCCACCCAGACTATTAGTAACCTATTAGTTAGGCGGAATGCCCACCAGATGGCGCTGTTGCGCCAGCTCGGGATAAAGTTATGAGGAAGTGTAATTCGAGAGCTGTGAGCTCGCGCCCTCTGGTGTCTAGCACGCGGAGTTGCAACACACGCTCGTAGGGGTTGAAGACCAAAAATCATATAATGGCCGCACCCAGAATTAACACACAATGACTTTTAGACCACGGCGGGCCCTTTTGTGCTATAATGGCACAAGAAACATGTGGCTACAGGAATTAACATCTGCTTTGCTTCACATTTAAAAGAACTCCAATAGACATTTATCAAACTGGCTGACGGTCAGTCAGCATTCATGAATCATGTGTTAGGTTTTTGCTTTGGATAGCTACCCCAATGCGAAACCAGGAGTTTTATCGTTTATCTTTAACGATTTAATATTATATTAGGCCTATTATTGAGTAGGGGAGACTCGCCCTATTTCAATCTTCCGCTTGAAAGAAGATTTCGTCGTTCAAGTCAAGCGGGACAAAACAATATTACTCATGTACGGACTGAACAGAGATTTCTTTATCTCTGCAGGACATTTAATATTGCCAATTTAGCATCTGTTAATATGCTTTAAACTGAGCTCGGCGTCGTGCCTTAGTGAGTGAGTTTCGCTTTGCGCGATTTGTCTCACAGTTCAAAGAAACGAACGAAAACGCGCGTGCATAATATTAATACCCAAAAATTACACATGAATATGAATATTAATATTGCTCACAAAAACAAAGTTTGAAACTGCCCGCATTCTCCACCACTGTAACAACAATAAGTTCTGGGGAATAATTAATTCAAATGGTATGAATATTCAGGAGTTTATGAATATTATTTGCTTGTTGTACAGAAAAAATTAACGTATAACGGAACCTTTAATCATTTAAAAGTAACCTTTATCCAAATTGATTTCTTCATCAATTATCAATCTTACAAACCTTAAGAAATATTGATCTGTTTGATCAGGACAAATAACATCTCTTGTGTTTGTACGATCTGTACTACTGAAGTAGTACTACATGAAAATCAAGCTTAAATGGGTAGCTTAGATCTTACGCTTCAGTGACTTCGAGATTTGTGAGCAAAACAATAAGGATTCAATTTAATGCAATTATTGGGTTTTAATAAAACAACTACAGAATACAAAGCTACGAATCACACGGGGGTAAATATGCATATATATAGGAGAAAACAAACGATATGGTACAAACAAGGAAAAATCAAACGTAACGAATAAAATCAAAGGGAAAAGAATGATGGAAAGAGAGAATCCACGAGGGAGAGAGAGATGATAGAGAGAGAGAGAGAGAGAGAGAGAGAGACAGACAGTTCAATCACTTCACCAAAGCCCTTCAGACATTTATGATTTCGTGAATCAGGATTAATTAAGACAACCTCGTACAAGCAGTTAAAGGTGAAATATAATACTTGCATTAGGCTCTCTCGTGTACGTGTCTGAGTTTGAATCGTCGTGGAAGTTCGCTACGGAGGTGAGTCCGGAGAATTTCTGTGAAGTTCAGGAAAGTCGCTCCAGAAGTTGCAGGTCTCTCTCTCTCTTGGCTTGGTGCCAAAGGAATCCTTCTCTCAAGGGAAGGTCGAAGGCCAGGGTCCTTGTAGTGGCGGAATGCAAGGAGTTAATGATAAACTTCTGCATTTATAGATGGAGTGGCCGAGCCCGACTTATGGAGAGATCCAATCACATCCGTGGAGAGAGAGAGCGCGCGTGTTTCATTGTTCTCTGAACCCCCCTCCTCTGAGTTAATCAATAGGGTGGAAATTGGAAATTCTAAGCCTCTTTTTCTTTAGAAAGCTGGTATTTCTGAAATTATGCATCAAAATCTGATTTTTGAACCAAATTTGGCCTAGTCATAATTTTGCGATAACAGAGATACTAAGAACGGTCATTCTGCGATTTGCGCGTCCAGATATACAAGATTATCACAGTTACTGGCATACAGGTTTTGATTGGCAACAGTAAACATCCTAGTTATTCTAATACATTGTATAAAGACATGAGATCAACGGAATATATATTTGAACATTATTAAGACAGTTCTTTTAGTCCCCATGTTTCAAGTAACACGTGTGTGTGCAAGAATTGTCTTCTTTCAGCGCTCTCCGTGTATGTGTGTTTGCGGAGTAAAGTCATGTGAATGCCTCTAGGCGGTACAATTCGATGCTCCATTCTTTAGACTCAGACAATCTGGCAGACATCGTGGTTGTTCATTAACTTCGATATCTCTTACACACACACCCCATTGTCTATGTCTGATTTGATTAGGAGAGTCACGAGTTGGTGTGTAGAAGCCTCATCCGGTGATGTATTCGGCCCAAAATCTGATTGAATCGGGTCATTGTTGCTACAACATACACAAGTCACTAAACACCAAGTTACTTAAGCATGAAAGCATAACTGAAGCATGATCAAAAGAAAGTATCCACACCACCTAAAGGCAATATGGTGACCATTCTCGACTTTCTGCAGGACACTGTAATCCTACAACTCAGTTAGCCAATTATATCAACCGACTTAATTAGATAAAATACGATGTACATTCCATGAAGAACTGTACCTTGTATTAAAATCAAATGGTAGAAAATAGGTGTAATTTTGTCATCAGTGATGGGACAAATGTTTCAAATAGGCCAGAGGTAAGTATAGAGCGGACACTGATACAGGGTTCACACAGTGGTTCCTCTTCGGACGGCCAGAGGAAAGTATGGAGTGAACACTGGTAAGAGATTGGAACAGACACTGATAAGGGACTCACACGGTGGCTCCTCTTCGGGCGGCCAGAGGTAAGTATAGAGTGGACGCTGATACGGGGTTCACACAGCGGTTCCTCTTTGGGCAGCCAGAGGTAAGTAATGGAGCAGACACTGATAAGGGACACACAGAGCGGTTCCTCTTCGGGCGGCCAGAGGTAAGTATAGAGCGGACATTGATACGGGGTTCACACAGCGGTTCCTCTTCGGACGGCCAGAGGCAAGTATGGAGCGAACACTGGTAAGAGATTGGAGCAGACACTGATAAGGGACTCACACAGTGGTTCCTCTTCGGGCAGCCAGAAGCAAGTAATGGAGCGGACGCTGATACGGGATTCACACGGCAGCTCCTCTTCGGGCGGCCAGAGGTAAGTATAGAGCGGACACTGATAAGGGACTCACACAGCGGTTCCTCTTCGGGCGGCCAGAGGTAAGTATAGAGCGGACACTGATACGGGGTTCACACAGCGGTTCCTCTTCGGGCGGCCAGAGGTAAGTATAGAGCGGACACTGATACGGGGTTCACACAGCGGTTCCTCTTCGGGCGGCCAGAGGTAAGTATAGAGCGGACACTGATACGGGGTTCACACAGTGGTTCCTCTTCGGGCAGCCAGAGGTAAGTAATGGAGCAGACACTGATAAGGGACTCACACAGCGGTTCCTCTTCGGGCGGCCAGAGGTAAGTATAGAGCGGACACTGATACGGGGTTCACACAGCGGTTCCTCTTCGGACGGCCAGAGGCAAGTATGGAGCGGACACTGGTAAGAGATTGGAGCAGACGCTGGTAAGAGATTGGAACAGACATTAATAAGGGACTCACACAGCGGTTCCTCTTGGGCAGCCAGAGGTAAGTATAGAGTGGACACTGATAAGGGACTCACACAGCTGTTCCTCTTCGGGCGGCCAGAGGTAAATATAGAGCGGACACTGATACGGGGTTCACACAGCGGTTCCTCTTCGGGCAGCCAGTGATAAGTAATGGAGTAGACACTGATAAGGGACTCATACAGCGGTTCCTCTTCGGGCGGCCAGAGGTAAGTATAGAGCGGAAACTGATATGGGGTTCACACAACGGTTCCTCTTCGGACAGCCAGAGGCAAGTATGGAGCGAACACTGGTAAGAGATTGGAGCAGACACTGATAAGGGACTCACACAGCGGTTCCTCTTCGGGCATCCAGAGGCAAGTAATGGAGGGGACGCTGATACGGGATTTACACGGCGGCTCCTCTTCGGGCGGCCAGAGGTAAGTATAGAGCGGACACTGATACGGGGTTCACACAGCGGTTCCTCTTCGGACGGCCAGAGGCAAGTATGGAGCGGACACTGGTAAGAGATTGGAGCAGACGCTGGTAAGAGATTGGAACAGACATTAATAAGGGACTCACACAGCGGTTCCTCTTCGGGCAGCCAGAGGTAAGTAATGGAATGGACGCTGATACGGGATTCACACGGCAGTTACTCTTCTGACAGCCAGAAGTGAATGTCACAGGTTGGAGCGGACCGCGTGAGTCCGCTCCTCCCTTAGTTTCCACCTCGGGGAGGTTCCCAGGGATACCCCAGACGACCAGACACAACGAGGACACTGGAGTAAGGTTTAAAATTACAAGTCTTTATTAATTTACTTAAAATTGGGGGAAGGGGAAGTGAAGGGGCTAAAATCCAAGAGGACTGGAGAGTGAGGACACCGCCTCAGAGCTCGCCGGCTCTTGCCGCAGGAGAACCTCAGATAAGTCGTCTCGTCCTTTTTCTCAATGTTTGGCTTCCATGTCCTGCTATTTGCTCACTTGACTCTTTCTTTCTCTTTCCCAGGTCAGACCTTTCGGGGGATTTACGCCACGGCTTGCTCCTCCTGAACACAGGGATATAACGGGTAAGTACTGGGGAACGGGGGGGCGACAGGGGTACCTCTCTCCTCGGGCGTGTTCCGACGGCTTCCTTTAAGAATGGATCACGGGGCCTGCGTCATAGAAGTCGGTACCTCCGGGGCATCCGCTGGATCTGGGTCAATACTGGGACTTTTGTTTGGCATACAGGTAAGTGTAACTTCGCTCAAAGGATATCACTCGCAGACTCCGCAAACACAGTTCATCAGTTTCTCTCTCCTTGTTCCAGGCTCCGTGATAGCGGTGGCTCAGGGGGCTTGACCACGGCGGTGGTGCTGGATCGGGCGCTTCTCTAAATGGCTTCACATAGGTACGTGCAGGTAAGTATGACTTTTCTCAATGGATATCACTCACAGACTCCGTAGACACGATTCATCAGTTTCTCTCTCCTTGTTCCAGGCTCCGTGATGGCGGTGGCTCAGGGGGCTTGACCACGGCGGTGGTGCTGGATCGGGCGCTTCTCTAAATGGCTTCACATAGGTACGTGCAGGTAAGTATGACTTTTCTCAATGGATATCACTCACAGACTCCGTAGACACGATTCATCAGTTTCTCTCTCCTTGTTCCAGGCTCCGTGATGGCGGTGGCTCAGGGGGCTTGACCACGGCGGTGGTGCTGGATCGGGCGCTCCTCTAGATGGTTTCACATAGGTAAGTGCAGGAAAATTTGACTTTGCTCCGGGCGTGTGTAGCGTTCCCCTCTCCTCCCCTCGGGCCCTGCACACGTACACACAATTTCCTCCGACACAAGCACGTATCAATGGCTATTCAAGAGAGGGCTTACTTGGCTCCGGTCGTGCTACCACCGTAGAGACAGAGAGTAGGGTGATGTTCACAGCGTGAATGTTAGGGCTAGTTACTCCGCCAGCTTCGGGATCGTACCTTCCCCAGAGAGTGGGTCAGCCTGGAAAATGGTCTTTGGGACGACACGCACACACACAGCACAACACAGAAGATTCCAAGTGTACACTCTCAAAGTCAAGATACTGACTCCCCCACGGCACTCCACACACTAACCAGGTGTACTTAAGGTCCAGAGACCACTTTTCCCGCGTCGTTTATCTCGGGGGGGGGGGGGGGGGGGGGAGATCACTGAAGCGCTGGTATAGTGAAGAGCCAACGAGAAGGACGTTGCTGCTACACCACCCCGGCGGCTTTCACTGTCCGCTGTCTCTGGCTCTCCCACGCTCACTCTCCGCGGTGGGGCCACTCGTTTTCCTAGTTTCAACGTCACAAGGCTCACAGATGATAAACTTCCGATTAATTTGTTACTGTATACGTTTCTCAGGGTACTCACACATTGATCAACCCGTGTGCTTGTCTTGTTCTCTCCTCCAGTGTCTGGCTCGCGTCCTGGCCGCTGTGCTCTCTCTCCCGAAGGGATTTGTTCATCAGCACTTCCGGCAACTGTCCTGCATGTAACTTCTCAGAATCGGACACACACTTGACACTTGAATCACAATGCAAAACTCGGTCTGTGTTATACTCAGCCTCGTCTCTTTTCTTCTCTTTGTAGTTCTCCGGATCTTTGATCGCTCAGTCCACAATATCCACCTCGTGTTATCCCTTGTTTACCCAGATGCCCAGATCCTCTCGCCACAACGGCTGGAAGCGGCTACCACCACGCTCAGCTTGAGCCCGACCCGGAACTAACAGCTGCGGCTGTGTATGACCGCTGCAACGACTGACCCCCAACTGAATTCTGGAAGCCCTCTTTGTACTCCTCCTACTTCCCCTTCACCCAATCCGGAGACCGCACTGTTCATTGGAGCACCTGCCGCCGATTCTCTATGATTATGGCGCTGGGACGGGGACCCGGAAGTAGTGGTGTTTGATCCGGGCGGAACAAATCTCTGCCACTATGGTTCCGCCCCAGGAAAAGTCACACTGTGACATGAACAATGGACCAACTCGATAGCCTGGTAGCAAATCTTGTCAGAAAATCAGACATAAGTGTATAAGTGTGCAACAAATCCTCTTCAAACCAGACGATAAGCAGGTACTCACGCCAGGGATCTCCTTCAGTGTGAACAGCTCATAGACAGATAATGTTTCCTCTTCGGGTCAGAGTCAAATAGCAATGCATGAATATTCAACAAATCCTCTTCAAATCAAACAGTAATACGGTACTCACGCCAGGGATCCCCTTCAATGTGAACGGCTCATAGACAGATAATGCTTCATCTTCGGTTCAGAGAGTCAAACAGCAATGCAAGGCCTGTTTGCTCTACTCCATCCAAGAGTCTAGCAATCTCAAAAGACAGGAACAAAGTTTCTTTATCTACACTCCTTGATACGATCCAGAAGCTAACTGATAAAGTGGATGAAACCCACGGTAAGGTTGCCGTTTCTTGCAAAAAACTCGACAAACTATCCGAGAAGGTCTTGCATATAAGTGAAGAGGTCAAGAGACATGATGTCAAGATCGTTCAACTTGAAAAGGAGAATAAGGAACTGCGAGCTGAAAACATATGTCTGAAAGAAAACATGGATGAAATGCAACGGTACTCGCGCAGATGGAATCTCAAGCTACAGGGGGTCCCAGAACGCGATGGAGAAGATGCAAGAAATGTGACGATCGACATCCTAAGAAAGATGATCCCTAGTATCCAGAACAAGTTGGAGGATGTAATTGATGTTGTACACCGCCTGGGGCAAAGGAGATCCGACGGAGTACCTCGTAACATCATGCGTTTTACCATGCAAACCTACAGAGATATGGTATGGCGAGCTGCGAAAGATTCTCGCTTTCTAAAGGAAAACAAGCTTCTCTGGCCGCAGCGGTAAGCGCCACAATCTCTCTGCACACTCAGCACAGAATCGAGTGCATTGCTGCGGTCATGACTTGACTTATTGCACTCCAGTTAACAACGATGAAGCTTCATGTGACATTTGTCAACAAACAAGTCGCCATTGTGGCAATACCACAAACATGACAAAGCATCTAAAGACACCCTAAAGAGCACAAAGTAGTAGCTACAGCTGAGTCGAGCAGAGAAGGTAAAACAGTCACGACCCTCATGATCTTCTGGCTTGAGGCAGAGTTCTTTAGCAGAATCCTTTCAGAGGCAGGCATGATCTAGGTACCAAGTGATGATTACATAAATTAAATTATTTGAATAAAATAGTCTAGACACGTTTATTTATATATGCTTTAGACCTATACAATACAGATTGTTTCAGATATGAAGATTAAATATAGTATTTCATGAAGAATATACTGATTATAATAACTTACTGGACATTTTAATTTAAACAGTAAGTCTAGCATTTAATGTAAATACACATAAATGTGTACATATTAAATTCAAAATACGCAGCACAAATACATTCAAAACCTAAAAAAAATGTATAAACAGTACACATTCAAATCAAAACGTATTTGAAACCTACACAAAAATGTACACAGAGTAAACATACATAAAATGTGTACATACAACACAAAAAATTTAAATTAATACTACATTTAAAACTACACAAAAGTGTACAGTAATATTACATTCAAATACACAAATTCATCATATTAAATCCTTCCAGAAATAAACTACTTTATTTTAAAAAAAATGCACTGTACATTGCATTGATGTGTTGTAAACATACCTAGCAAAACAAATACAATGATGATGATCCAAGTTCTTAATGAGGCAGCAATGTGTTGAATGAACTCCTCTGGATATATTCAAGTTTGTATGCTGCAAAAACTCCCAAATGGGGGCAGAGGTCTTTGGATTTGTCATAGATGTATAAAAAATCTGAAACATACATCCAGTGCTTGAAATAAGGTCTTCTGTTCAACTGCCTCCACACTGAAAATGAAAAAACCTGCGAGTTCTCTTTGTCCCCATGCATCAAGTTATTTGGATCCTGGCTTGTCTCACTGTTCAGCTAATGCACCATGTTAGTTCAACCTTAAAAGAATAAATAAAGTTCAGTTGGCATGCAATGTGACAATATCAGCAGTGTTAATACGTACAAGTTACAATGAAGCAGTGCTGTACTGAATTAAAAATTGTCACTCTAATTTCGTCATTACACCTGCTGTTAAAGAGATAGTTCACACAAAAATAAAAATTCTGTCAATTTACTCAACCTCATGCTGTTTCAAACCCGTAAGACTTTTGTTCATCTTCGGAACACAGAAAGGCAGTAAAGACATTAAAGTAATCCATGTGACTCCAATAGTTCAACCTCAATTTTATGAAGTGACGTGAGTATATTCTATCCCTTAACCATAATTTACAAAATATTAATTTCAATGCATGTTCACGAGAGCACTTTGATGCTTGCATGTTGTGTTGATGAGAGAGCAAATGTTGTTGTGTCATGTTTTTTTTAACACACTCATGTTGCTTCATAAAACTGAGGCTAAACCACTTGAGTCACATGGATTACTTTAATGATGTCTGTTCTAGCCTGTGAAAGTGGTAGTTGCGTAGACCGTCAATGGAGGGACAGAAATCTCTCAGATTTCTTTAAACGGATTTTCATTTGTGGTCCGAAGAACAACGAAAGTCTTACAGTTTTGGAACGACATGAGGGTAATTAATGGGATAGTTCATCCAAAACGGAAAATTAGCCCATGATTTTCTCATCCTCTGGTCATCCTAGGTGTATATGACATTCTTCTTTCAGACGAACACAATCAGAGTTATATTAATAAATATCCTGGCTCTTCTAAGCTTTATGGCAGTGACTGGCAGCACAAAATTTGAAGCCCAAAAAGTGCATCCATCCATTATAAAAGTGCTCCACACGGCTACGGAGGATAATAAGAACCCATTGAAGTGAATCAGTGGGTTTGTGTAAGAAAAATATCCATATTTAACACGTTATAAATTAAAATATCTAGCTTCCAATGGACCGCCATCTGTATTCAATAAAAGTTGGACGTAGCGTAAGCGTTTTGAACTGCGAGAGCCGTTACACTTTCTGTGTAAGTTGAATACAAAAGGCAGTCTGTCGGAAGTTAGTTATTTTAGACTACAAAGTTTTAAATATGGATATTTTTCTCACAAAAACGCATCGATTCGTTTCAGAAGGCCTCTATTAACCCCTGGAGCCATGTGGATCAATTTTATAATGGATGGATGCACTTTTTTGGACTTCAAATTTCGGGCTGCCATTCACTGCCATTATAAAGCTTGGATTAGTCAGGACATTTATTAATATAACTCTGATTGTGTTCGTCTGAAAGAAGAATGTCATATACACTTAGGATGACTTGAGGGTGAGTAAATTATGGGATAATTTTTGGATGAACTATCCCTTTAATGACAGAATTTGAATTATGTTGATGAACTAACCCATTAACAAGCAGAATCACTAAAGGAAAGAATAAATGGATGCAGTGTACTTTATCAAAGCTAATTTGATAGTGTTGCTTTTACTTACAGGCTGAATGTCTTTAAGCTTCTCTTCATTTCAGCATATGTTGGACACACCATTTTTTCCCAGTTGTGAGGTATGGTGATGATGGCAGGAGGGCAGGAAGGGTTTTAAAGGCAATTTCTCCATGATCACCTTTTGAAAGACAAGTTTACAGAATGAGAAAAAAAAACAGTTTTTACCTATACTACCTGTGTAGACCTAATTTCATATGCACTTAGACACAACCAAACAATTTTTCCAAAATAAAACACGCCTTTCCTATAATGAACATCATTGAACTGACCATTCCAGGATAGTCATGAAGTCTGGGATGTTCTCTACTCATTTCTTCAATAGTATTTGTTCCAGATGATCAAATCCATGCACTACAGTTTGTTGAGGTGTTGAACAATGAACTCCTCGACTTGGCTGTGAGGGCTTCTTACGTTCTTTTGTCATTCAATCAGTCAACTCATCAGACAACTCATACTCTATTGAAATGAAAACATACTGTATGAAAAAGAGGGAAGACAGCTGAAAAAAATAAACAAACAAACATACATAAGTAATAAACAGGTTGTTTCCCAAACAGCCTGGTTCTGTAGTAGTCCCAGCACATTTGGCCTATCTAATCTTATTCAACCTACCAGCTTGTTAGTAGAGAGACTCCAAAACCGGAAATGTGTGTCAGATAAGGAAAACATCCAAATTGTGTTCTATTGGGGATACTCCAGGACTAGAGTAAAGAACCACTGTCATCAAGCAGCGTAAACCTTTCATACACTCCTTCCTCTGCATTAGAATGAAGCAGGTAAAAAGAAACATTTTCAGAAAAGTAGACTAGTCTTTAAAAATAATTGTGTACAACTTATTTCAATAGCTTACTCACCTTTAATTAAATGGCAGAGGTTCAATTGTTGTAGTCTTTGCTTCACAAATGAATCCATTTGTCTAAAACACATTTAGTACAACACATTTAAAATAAAGGCAAAAACTGTAATAGCTTTGTAAGAATAAATGTCACAGGTTGACTTGGCACTATTTTTTCTTTTTTTCTATTTTTAATTGCAGAGACATTAGGGCCTTATTGTGTGTGTGGTGTATCGTGTGATGGTGTTACTGTGTGCATGAACATCATTTGCACTGAATTGTAGTGGTTATTCATGGTGCATGTCATCCAATCTGTAGTGGGTTTTGTTATTGCAATTACTTAAATCTGCCCTATTGGACTCTTTTTAGACACCCGCCCATGGACAAATCTGGCAACCCGCTTCCTGTTTTATTACTATGCCCATATGTGGATGGTGCTTCCTCCCCTACTAATGTGATGAAATTAGTCTATTAGAACTTGTTATAATGCTCCACCTTTTTATCCATATTTGGGTGATACTTCCTGCTATTGAGTAATATTATTATTGCCTCTGCCTTGCTGCTGCTGATTCCAATTAGTGACTAATTGTTTACCACCTGGCCATGCTTAGCTTGAAGGAAGATAAAAACTGGTCCTTTGGAAGAGAGGAGGTGGTTGCTGGTGGCTGTCGATCGGCTACCTTTGTGTTCATTTCACACGCCTGCTCTGTAAAGGAAGCCTAGGTTCCCAAGCCCTTCCGTTTGAACACCGGTGTAGTGATGGGCAGACCGAGGCTTCGTGAAGCACTGAAGCAGTTGAAGCAAATGTGTCATATTGTTTCGAAGCTTCGAATCAATCTGACACCCGTCTCTACGGCGCCATCTAGTGGTCACTTCCATGTGTTGATCTGAAATGATCTGTTGATCTGTCTGACAAGTACATGATCTTGGTTTTGTAACCTGTAGCCTCGTCATTGTAAAGAACTATATATATATTTGTTTGTTATACAAAATGAACATTAATAAAATAAATAAAGCCACAATGTGTCACATTTGTCACAAAACATTTTTATTCAAAAATATGAATTGCTCTGCTGTTGAAGGACTCAGCTGACTTCTTTTTTTACATATAATTTCTCCAGCCTTTGAAAAAATCCTCTCACAAGGGACACTTGTTGCTGGCATGCACAAATATTTTTGGATGATGTAAATACATGGATGATGTATTGTTGCAGAAGGCTAGCTGCCTATCACAATACACACATCTCACTTTATTTGGTGCTTCCAAATGGAAATGCTCCCACACCACAGATGTACGGCATCTCTTGCGTGCAGCCTCCATTTTTATATATTCAATTAATATATCTATCTATATATCACCTATGAATCTATATCTATATAATTCTATATATCTAACTTATGCTGTGCTATCTATCTGTCACTATCTAACTTAGCCTATATGAATGTGTCACTATATCTATACTATATGTCAATGTCTATACCTATCAGTCAATATATCTAATTTAAATCTAGCCTAAATATAACTAACCAAAGCGCACTATAAATCTCACTGCTATCACAAAATCACTGCTATCACAAAATCACTCTCCTCTCACAAAAACCCACGAGGTGAAGATGGATTTACTTCACTTTTAAACTGTGGTGAATTAGGTTTACAGATGTGTGACTGTGTGGCTTGTTCCCGCCCCCTTTAATCAACGCAGTTTCGGAAGGCGCCACCTGATGAAACACTTTGAAGCTTCATTTAGCAATAGTCACGTGACATGGGTGTTTCGAATCACAGTTCGGAGCAGTGTTTCGAAACATCTGCGCTTCGGGATCTCGGCAAAGCCCCGAAACGTCTGTTTCGCGTCTGCCATCCCTACACCGGTGTATTGCAGTGAAATCTCTTTCAACGCTCGCTATCGTTGCCTGAAGGGCCGTAATTATATTTTATTCCCACAGTGTGAATGTGTGTTCTCCTGCTATCTGTGGCGTTGGTGTTCATTGTGGTTGCCTGCTTCTAGCCTCTGCCATATCCATGCTGAGGTCCCGACGTTTGGCGTTGTCCTGAAGATTGTGTGGCTATCCTCGAACCTCCCTCAACGCTCGCTATCGTTGCCTGAAGGGCCGTAACTATATTTTATTCCCACAGTGTGAATGTGTTTTCTCCTGCTGTCTGTGGCGTTGGTGTTCATTGTGGTTGCCTGCTTCTAGCCTCTGCCATATCCATGCTGCGGTCCCGACGTTTGGCGTTGTCCTGAAGATTGTGTGGCTACCCTCAAACCTCACTCAACGCTCGCTATTGTTGCCTGAAGGGCCGTAACTATATTTTACTTCCACAGTGTGAATGTGCGTTCTCTTGCTATCTGTGGTGTTTATTGTGGTTACTTGCTTCTAGCCTCTGCAATATCCTTTCTGTGGTTCTGACGTCTGGCGTTGTCCTGAAGACGGTGTGGCTATCCTCGAACCTCTTTCAACGTTTGCTGCCTGAAGTACTGTACTTTGTGGCTATCTTCAAACCTCCCTCAACGTTTGCTGCTTGGAGTACTGTGCTTTTTCCTGTGGGTCTGACGACTATCGCAATCCTCTGGACGTGTCCGTTCGACGGTTTTGAGGGAGGACAGCTGTGAGAAGCTGAGAAACTACCCAGTCACTAAAGCTTACCTCTTTCCAAGGGGTTTCAGAGACTTGATTCAGTGAACTCTTTTCTCTTGCGTATCAGTGTTTCCTATTTTGTGCTTGTTTGTCCATTAATAAAGTGTATTTCTTTGTATGCATCCGTGACTGACTGTTGTGTTTCTGTGGCTGGGACCTGAGTCTATTATTAAACGTTGGTCACTAGGTGACATAAATACTATAATTGGATGCTTTAACTACTCTTGTAATACATTTAATAGTAACATGCATGACTATATTCATATGACAACATTCATTATGAATATACACCACATTTTTTCTGCCAAAATACCAGTTGCAGTTTGCGTTACTACAGTAAAACTAAGTAATTTGTGGGTTTGAAAACATTCTAACTGTCGTGAACTAGCCTAATTGTTAATTGGTGTAGGGAATATCTGCACTCATTCATCTCACAACATATATTTCGGCGAATTCAAACCTTTTTTTTACGGTCTATGATTCAAACGCGTCTCCCTGGATTGCACAGCACTGTTGTCCTGTCGTGTGACCGGGTCTGAGCTTGCGCTGCACGGGCGGAGCTGATAATGCTCCGCGCGGCATTAGATAGCGATTTCAGACTAGGCCTAACGTTACTTTATCACCATAGTAAGTTTCTAAACAGTTTCCCTAGAATAATGTTTTAATTTATTACTGCTAGCGAGCTAACTAGGATAGCTAGGGTTTATTTCCAAAACTGATTAAAGGGAACTTCGTTTTAAAAAAATATAAAATTCAGTTTTAGACTACATTCAACGTTTCAGTACACAATACATAAGAGTTATATACATAAAAAAAAACGATATGACTTACCTTTCAAATCATAATCAGGCTGCAGCAGCTTCTTCTGTTGACTGTCACTGGCCGTTTCGCCGTTAAAATTTTAACCTTCGCTGCGGAAACCGTAACCCAAGGGCCGGGTTATTACTAAAAATAACCCAACGATGTTAAAATGACCCAACATATTTGTAAAATAACCCAACATATCGACCCAATATGTGTAACCCAACGGTTGGGTTAAAAAAATAACCCAACGTTTTTTACTGTGAAGCGAATAGTGTCCAGCCGATGGCGGTGCGAGCTCGTGCAGCGCTGTCAGAATCAATCCGTGCATATATTAGAAAACTTTTTGCAATTTATTGCAATAATTGTTTAAGGCCATTTCGCGATATCAATCATCATAAAATAACTTTGCCGGAGAGTAATTTCTTGTGCTCTTGGGGGCCCTCTGGTGGCCAAGGGGGCCCTAAGCAGCCGCTTAGTTTGCTTATGCCTTGGGCCGGCTCTGACCTTCTCACGCTAGCAAAATGTTCATCATGTTAGCATAATGCTAGCAACATGTTAATCATGTTAGCTAATCATGCAAACAACATGCTAATCATGTTAGCATTACAAATGCTAACTGTGCTTTTTTGCCACGGCAAGCACCACTCACATTTTCATCAGGAAATGTACATTTGAGTTAAATTTATTACTCTTTAATCTGCTTCTTTCAATATTGTCTCTGGAAATGTCAGAATATAGCATATGATTGGTAGTTTCAATAAAATTTAAATTGTAAAAGCTTTTAATCTCACTGTGCGCTCTAATGCTTTAAAACTTATTTGAGTGGTGTTGCTACTCATTTAGATGGAACCCAGATGATCCAACTAAACCCTAAACCAACTTTTTTTAGTTAATGATCTGTAATACTGGGGCTTTATTAATGCTGTTTCGAGTAAATATTTTTGACATTTGAGTATAAAGTGTTTTAATTCTATAAAATATGGGGTAAAACCGCCAAAGTGCTGCCCTCTTAAGGTTGAACGGTGGCTACTGCAGTTGAATTTTCCTATTGGACGTTGTGGTACATCATGACGTAGGATGGTACCTCCAACACCTCACTATCCGCGCCCCTGGCACGAGCTCACCACGCCCTCAGAAATGTTTCCCCCAATCACATGATGAGAACGGCTTCACTCCAGTATGAACTGTTATGTTACATTAAGTAGAAACATTATGAATGAAACTGACTTGACACTTGCTTTAACATTGTATTGAAGAAAATGCGGTTAAATAATGCAGTTGTCAGTACACGTCAGGCTTTTCTTGCGATATTATTGCCGCCCGTCATGTGTACAGATCATTTTCATACATGAGACGCGCTTTCAAACCCTGACACGCAAGTAGTTGCCGCGGACGCGGTAACGAGCAACAATACTGTAACGTGCTGGCGTATATAGTGTTGGGGTAACAGCTTTGGACCCAGAACCAGTAGTGAAAAATGAAGACCAGGAGTCAGGAGTCAGATTAATTAAAGAAAAATTTACTGAAGAATAGTTTGCAGTTTCATCAGCAGAAGCCAGCTCAAGAGGAGTTCGTAGGCCGCACTCCCTCCAACAGTCTCCCCGCCTCCATCTAACGTACATACAATTTTCTGAACAGTTATACTGTTTTCAAGGTCTAGACACGTCATTACTGCCATGTGGAATGATTCTGATTGGTTCTAACAACATGCAATGTAAGCAACTTTCCACACGTAGACAGATAGGAGCATATATCACTAAAAATGCGTAGACTTGATGTCGCCCAGGCCCAGATTAGTCCCTAGCGACCTCGGAGGTCATAGAAAAGACGCCTCCAAGTCTAGAATCGTCTGCCGAAAGGACCATCTCCAATACTGGATCTGCACAGAATCATGAGACGCACACACAAAGCTTCACAGAATAACAGTTTCCATCAAGGTTGGGAGCATCTTAACTAACTATCAACAAAGCACTTCTCCAAAACATGCTGATACTAACTCTACACTCTAAAAAAAAGGGCTCGTAATCATAGGGGAACCTTTTTTAGTGCTATATAGCACCAATTTTGGTGCTTCAGTGGTTCTTCAGCGGTTCTTCAGAGGTGCTATATAGCACCTTAGTCAAAGAACCGGTGAAGAACCTCTGAAGAACCACTGAAGAACCTCTGAAGAACCGCTGAAGAACCACTGAAGCACCAAAATTGGTGCTATATAGCACTAAAAAAGGTTCCCCTATGATTACGAGCCAAGAACCATTTTTGGTGCAATATAGAACCTTTTTTTTTTAGAGTATAGTTCAGAAGTGAATTTATTCTATTTAGTAAGAAAGAAAAGTATATCAAAGCCTGGATTCAAAAGCGCAGAGCAACTAAAACACTACAATATCCAAAATCACTCCTTGAATATAGAGAACTGATTTATCAAATGTAGGAAATGGTTATAACTTGATTATCATTAATTCTTATTTTAATATTGAACATAAAATCATTCTTGAAGGATATGTGTCTGATGAAGAGACAAGTGATGTTTGGCTTGACCCTTGACCCTTCAACAGTCTAACTTATTTGAGGAAATCTGTTTATAATAGGCTTTTAGGTCTGAACTTATTGGTCCTGCGCTGCTACGCTGATTCAGTTAATTTGAATGAAAATACATCGTTTATATATCAGATATCTGATCTATTTTTAGTGGCATTCAGTATAAGGATTTGACTGTTCATAGATTAGGTCAGTTCTCTTGCGCTGCTGCTTCACTAATATCGTCGGCATTGGGAGTTAACGCAGTTTGAGCCAGCGGCTCGCATTGATAAGGCTCTGGGTCTGTGTCTACAGACAATTCACCCTCCTCCAATTCAGGTGAAGGTAGGAGAAATGACCGCTCTGTTGCAAAGCTGGCGTCACTCCAGTCATTCTCCATCTCTGCGACTCACGAGTCTGACAGCTGTCAATCAACCCGTCACTGCGGGTCTCAGGTTCACGCCCTCCGCTCAGTCCCGCCCTCGGTTCGTCCCCTCTGTCTCCGCTGGGCTCTGCCCACTTTTCCAGAATTTTTCAAAATTTGCCAGTGGGTGGAGTTAAGCTCTGAGCAGGGGTTTAGTTACCCTTTAATGGTGCCCCATGTGTATGATCCCTAGCTGTGCCCCACCTAAAGCCCTGTGAAATCCTGCATAAAACGCACATGAGCAAGTTGCTGGGGCCAACATGGAACCCGTGGACAAACCCACTTACAGCCCATATTTCAGCCCATGTAGAAACCATGTAGTACCCACATAAAACCTAAAGCTGGGGCCAAGATGGGTCTTGTGCATGTTGCCCAGTTGGGGCCCACCTGTTGACTAGTGCCATCCTTTATGAAATCAATGTGGGCAATAGAGGGTATGCATCGATGTCACTATCCCGCCGGAACACGCCCCCTCAGCCGGGACTGAGTGGCAGAAGAGCTGCTGCGTGACTGGAGTTAATAGGGAAAAACGTGAGTAAAACAAAAAGTTATCAGTTTAAACTAAAGGTTGGACTCGATATAGTGTTCTTTACAACTTGGCTAAGATCCAATGATCCATGAATATTGACATGCAGCCAGGAATCGTGTTTCCCTGACATTTAGATGAGCCTGATTTCGAAACATAAATATCACTGTCAGTCATCATAATTTCGAGAATGAATCCCGCATGTATATGCAGATATGGGTCTATGTATGTGTATGTGGCCGCTTGTCAAGAATGGAAAACAAAAGTTTTATTCAAATTTTGAATATATTATAGGCCAATTCATATTTTTTTATATCGCCTAGCCCTAGACAGCGCGCAAATAGTGGTCCCTTTATAATCACTAAAAGCTGTCACTCATTTAATGAACGCAATCTCACAAAGTTCTGTTGTATTAATCAGTGAAGCTGACGGCACAAATAATGAATCTCTTATTTATATGTCTACACTTTATTAGAGAGGATTAGCACGTGTGCAGAATTGGACAACAACTCGAGCAGTGAGTGGATTCTAACTTCAACACCTGTGATTGGCCATTGCGTTTTTAGAAATCAATAAACATGTCTGTGATTGGCTACATTACTCACCGAAGGGGAAACACGTTGGAAATGTAATCATTTGACGAGTGCAAATACAGAAATGCACTGGCTCTTTTGCCAAATCTTTTTTGCTAATAAGATGATATTATTACAATTTCTTACAGTGGATTACAGATCCTAGATCAGCAGTGTTGGGCAGCTTTTCCCTCTTAAAGCAATAAGCCGAAGCAGTAAATCCTGAGTGCCAGTGCACTGCCTAGGCAGTGGTTTGAGTGTGAAAATGACACGCTATTATCAAGTCCAGCTCCCTCGGTCCGGAGGGGGACACAGGGATGTCCATGGGGTCCGTGGTCCGTGGCCAAGCCTCCCCTGACCCCCCCCCCCCCCCCCCCCCCCGCCGTCGGGCCTTGTTTTGTGTGTTTTTCGCGGCATTCACGCTGTAAATCAATGCTGCCTCTCAGTCGTTTTGCCACTCAATGTGGCGTAACCGCAGTCACTCCAGCCGAAGGTGACATCACGTGCATACCCTCTATTGGCATGGGTCTATTATGGAACGAGTGGACAATCCCATATAGAGCCCATTTTCAGCCCATTTCAAACCCACATGGGACCCACATATACATTTTGTCTGGGTTAAAGCTGGGACAGAGATGGATCTTGTGCATGTTGCCCACTTTGGTCCCACCAAGTGGCAAGTGCCATCCTATATGAAATTCATTTGGGCAATTAACATGGGGCCATTATGGAACCTGCGGACAATCCTATATGGGGCCCATTTTTCAGCCCATTTCAAACCCATATGGGCCCCACATATAAGTGTTGGCTGGTGTCATTTCTTGGTTTCATGTTGAAAGGGTGTTTGTTGTGAATATTTAGATCTGATGACTTTGTTCATACAGTCTTTGCTTAGCTCATGGGCTGCATTTAAAAACAACATGACCACCTGTAGTGGGAAATCTAAACTCCTTCAGATAAAAGTTTATATATTTCACATTACAATATTTGGTGGGGACTTACATTTTTAAAAAGTTATAAAGTGTTAGCTTATTACGTTTGTGTTGAAATTTTATCAATTTACTTTTTAAATTTTTCATAATCTGTCTGTAAATGCTGGTATCGCCAAGGATATGTCGCCCCTTTGGGGGAGTAAATTAATTGAAGAAAGATTGCTTGTTTGGCAATGCATATTGCAACATTTTAATCAACATTTCTTAAACAATGATTAAACATACATTATATTAAACATAAACATATAAACATGTGTAATATGCAATACACTGCAACAGTGACTTTTAACAATCAATCAGACACAACATCAATTAGAAAATATTTTTTTTGTTTAACCTGCCAGTGACTTAAATGTGGATGCCAGTGAGGAGGGATGCCGAAAGAACTAACAATGGGAAGAGGTAAGATTCTGGCTTTATACCTCTGTATTAATTGGAAGATTAGATGGACATACTCCTCTCGAAATTACGTTTAATAACTTTTCATCTTTTCATTCTCAGTGGTGAAAAACATAACCTATTGAATATTGCATTGACTATCAGGTAGTAGTTGGCTATGCAACTAGCAATCGCATTAGAAAAATGACAGGTGATCGTCCCAAAGAACAAAACATTTTAGAAATTAATTTAAATGAACAATTAACAAGGAGTATTCCGGTTATAGCAAAGGCATTCAATTACTATTTTATCGATTCTGTTGCTAAAATAGCAAGCTGTTTTACACCTGAGAACACATACACTCCTTCAATAGATACTAGTCAATCAGTTTACAGTTTAAAAAACATTACGGAATCAGAGGTAGTACAGAATATCAAATCACTAAGACCATCTAGATGTAAAGATATTTTTGGCATGGATACAGTGATGCTCAAGGAGCTCAGTTCAACAGTCACAAGCCCCATTACCAAGATTATTAATCTGTCCATTTCACAAAATATGTTTCCAAGCTCTTGGAAATCAGCTGTTGTTGTTCCCATTTTCAAAAGCGGAGATCCTCATTCCATGTCAAATTACAGACCTATTAGCATTTTGCCTAGTGTCTAAGATTGTAGAGAAATTGATAGCAAAACAAATTATTAACCATCTAAATACCACACCCTACGCTCTCCACCCTATGCAGTTTGGCTTTAGAGCCAATTATTCCACCGAGACTGCTACATGCTTCCTTACTGAAAACATCAGAGCTTTGTTGGATCGAGGTGGCGTTGTTGGTGTTGTGTTCCTGGATCTCAAGAAGGCTTTTGACACTGTTAATTATAAAATCTTGTTGACAAAATTAGGCAGTTTTAATTTTTCCCCAGAAGCACTTAAATGGATTGAGTCTTACCTCACTGACCGCTCCCAACATGTTAGAGTCCAGTCATTTAAATCAGCGGCCCTCAGTCTGTCCACTGGTCTTCCTCAAGGATCAAATTTAGGACCTTTGTTGTTCTCAATTTATATAAATGACCTCCCGTCTGTCTGTCCTGATGTTTCTGTGCAAATGTATGCTGATGACACCGTAGTCAATGTTCATGGTAGTAATATCTCACAGGTAGCTGAGAAGCTCACTAACTCCATGGTTAAAATCACAGCTTGGTTAAAAAACTCTTGCCTGCTGTTGAATGCATCGAAATCTGTAGCAATGTTTTTCAGCAAGTCGAACAATAACTTCAGTGTTGAGCCCAATGTTTTTGTCTCAGGGGAAAGGCTGCAGATTGTGTCAGACTATAAATATCTGGGGGTTGTAATTGATTCAAAGCTTTCATTTAAAGCACATGTAAAAATGGTCTGTAATCGAATCAAATTCAACCTCAGTAACTTTAGACACATTCGCCATCAAATGTCCACACAGGCAGCAAAAATGTACATGCACTCTATGATCTTCTCACATATGACTTATTGTTTACCCATTTGGTCACAAGCTAGTGTCACATCTCTGAAACCTCTTCAATCACTTTACAAACGAACTGTAAAAATATTGGATAAGAAACCATGCATTTCTCATCATTGTCCAATATTACAAAAATCCATATTATTCAGCTGGGAAAACATGTTAAAATTTGCAGATTTATGTCTTTTCTATAAAATTATTCATGGTCTATCATCCCCTCCTCTACGCCAGTTTGTCAATATTCGAACGGCTGATTATAGCAGAACCAGACGTGCAGCGAGGGGAGATTGCATTATTCCTTTTAGGAAAAGTGTATTTGGCCAAACCGCTTTTTTTGTTCGAGCTGCTACTGAGTGGAACCTAACCCCCATATACATTAGAAACGTAACCACATATAGTACATTTAAGATTCAGTTAAAGAAATGGTTAATTGAAAATCAGAGCTGTCAACATTAGCCCAATACTAGACCTGTTTCGCTGCCTCCTGTTTGATTCTTGCGTTGTGTGTATGTGCTCATGTATTTGTCTGCTGTTTGTCTGTTGTTGGTCGGATGTGTTTTTATTGTACATCTTAACTTAGTGCTTTTTAAAATTGTATTGTAATTGTTATATTGTTATGTAAAATGTAACTTTTTTTATTCTCTTTTAGGATGACATCTGTCTCAGGTGAAAAATAGCCTTTTGGCTAACTCTGGCATATTGACAGAAATGTTCATTAATATGCACTGTCCCTGTAAATAAATAAATAAAAAAATTACAGCAAAGGAAGCTCCGCGTAATGCGCAAATAAACATAGGTATACCTTTATTTTTGAAGAACTGGGTGAGTAATTGACGCCCCATTTTCTCTCTCTCTCTCTCTCTCTCTCTCTCTCTCTCTCTCTCTCTCTCTCTCTCTCTCTCTCTCTCTCTCTGAAACCTCTCTTTTTTTTTGATTATCGGATTTCTTTGTCGAACTCGAAAACATTTTGGCGGAAATACAGAAATAAGGCGTAATATTGTTTTATTTGTAACTTACTTTATTTGTAGATTACACATTTATAATTTCTATTACATTACTACTAGCAGTGTTGGGTGTAACTAGTTACTAAGTAATTAGTTACAGTAATTTAATTACTTTTCCCTTGAAAAAGTAAAGTAAGGGATTACTCTTATTTTTTCTGTAATTTAATTACATTTGTGTAATACCTTGGTCAGTTAATAAGAATAATTTATGTAGTTTTATATTATGTATTTGAATTAATTAAAACAGCCATTTCATGTCTATCCTTGAATCACTTAACTAGTCATTTAGAAAGTAATAAGTAATTAAATACTTTTTGGACAGAGTAATTTTTACAGCAATCTAATTACACTATTGAATTAGTAACTAGTAATTAATTGTTTTTTTAGAGTAACTTACCCAACACTGACTACTAGTACTGTTAATACTAATAAAACCGAATCGCCTTAGACCAGACACCCCCCCCAACAACCCCCCATCCCCCAACGCGCCCATGAAGACAATGACAAACAGGAAGCATGACTGTGAGAAATTACAAAACTAAAGACATGAAACTGTAAAATTGAACCAAAACATACATGACAGATTTCATAACAACTTTAAGAAATACTACAGAAATTGAATAATCAAAATTAAAATAATACACAGAATAGTCTTCACTGTATGAATCGTGGGTGAATCGATTTTTTCCCCACCCCATAATCATTGTGCAATGTCCTGAGTTACTGATGATCCATTAAGAGTCTGATGATATTGGTTATGTTATCAATTTCACATTATTGATTATAGTGAACATGTGTGTGTCTAAAGTGATTCAGTAGTTATGTATTTGGAACTGTTTTTACATGTTTGTTTGTTTTACAGTGTAGGTTATTTATATTATGAAATTATATATTGTTTCAATACAATCCATAATAAACCTATAACAACTGCTAAAAAAGTCCATGAATGCTGATCTTTTATCATTTGTGTTCTTGAATCTCTCATCTTCCTCTCTCTGCTTCTTCTGAGCTTCCTTGTACATGTTTAACTCTTCTTCCAACCTCCGTCTCTCATCTTCCTCTTTCTGCCTCTTCTGAGCTTCCTTGAGCATATTTTCCTGTTCTTCCAACCTCCGTATCTCATCTTCCTCTCTCTGCCTCTTCTGAGCTTCCTCGAGCATTTTTTCCTGTTCTTCCAACCTCAGTCTCTCATCTTCCTCTCTTTGCCTCTTCAGAGCTTCCTTGTACGTGTGTTCCTGTTCTTCCAACCTCCGGCTTTCATGTTCCTCTTTCTGCTTCTTCAGAGCTTCCTTGTACATCTCATTTGTATAATGTCCTCCTCCGTTCTCCATCACCATTTTTGCTATCTTATCCAGCAGCTCATTAACCTGTGATGGATTTTTATCTTTGTTATTGAAAACATGATACCTGGATTTACACTGTCTAACAATCTCTTCAATCTGCCTGTTTTCGGTCAGAAACTCCTCTATAGGTTTATCTATCTGATCTCCTCTAGTGAACAGAATGATGGAGTAATCAGCAGCTTTTTCTCCAAAGTTCTCCTGAATCCATTTCACTGTTTTCTTCTCCTCGTCTGTGAATCTCGCGTCCAGTCTGATGACCAGCAGAAACGCATGAGGACCAGGAACAGACAGGTTGACACATTTCTCAATCTCATGCTTCAGTAGATTTGTACTGTCTTTTGTGTCAAACAGTCCTGGAGTGTCAGTCACTGAGATGCTTCCATCTTTCACCTTGCGCCGATGTTCCTGGCATGTCTTAGTCACAGATTCAGAAGACATTTTTTCTTCAAACACATTTTCTCCCAGGATAGTGTTTCCTGATGCACTCTTTCCAGCTCCAGTTTTACCAACCACCATTATCTTGAGATCTGACATGACTGGAGAAGAAAAAAAGACAAATGGTCCTGGTGTTAAAACGTGTTTCAAATGTAAATTTCATTACACCATGTTACTTTCATTCAACCCCATCATGATTCAGCTTTGAAAGATTTTAATATTGCAATTTTATTATTTTGTACTGTATAATTCTTATTCCAGAATAAAAAAATCTAATTAACTTCTTCCTAATGAAATTCAGATCTCTAAATGAATTCCCCACTGCTTAAGAATAAGTTGCAATTCAAATGTCAGATATCTTTAATCAATCAAACAGTAATTAAACAAAATTAATTTTGATATCTGAAACTAGGATATAAGGAGTCAATCTAGCATTGCAGATTTATTTAGGTAGATTTATGACTGGTAAAACTAGTCAAATCTCATTTAGCAGTGTATAAATGAAAAGGTAAGTAGTATTTTTTCCCTATCATACGTTAAGATTAATGAGAAGTGCATGCTGTTAAACTGCATGAGCCTTTACTGTAAACACTGTACATTTGCAGTAAACAACTGGCAGCAGCTTCGCCTGCAAGTTCCCTTATACGGTTTACTTGCATTGCATCAGTCATTGACGTGTAAAAGAGCATATTTTTGGCGGCATTTGTTTCAAAATGCCACGCCACGTATGTGTGGCACATACAGGACTTCCCTACACCTCAGATGGGCACTGTAGAACATGTCGCTTGCCTGGCCGGCCCCCACGCATTAGTCTCGCTGAGCTTGCGGACCGCTTTCTCAGAGAAAGCCTGGAGCCTTATAAGATGAAGCAACAGAGTCGCGGTGCAGAGCGAAAGGGACTAAATTAACTCACGTCTGCCCATATCCCGTGTGCCTCATTCTACACACAGTGAGGGGAATCCTCTTTTTTCACTGAGACTAACGGATTGGTCTCCTTTGGGGGTCTCCTAGGAAAATGTTGTCAATGACACTCATTGGCAGCTTCTGATGCAGAGGAGTGGTTGGACTCCATGGAAGACTCTGCCCCTACTGGCTAAGGAGCCAAATGATGTTGGGCCTGGAACATGTACTAACCAAGGCTGTTGTGGAGGTTGTGACCATTACTCTTTTATTGTGGAGGTTGTGACCATTACCCACCTACGGCCCTGAGATGGAAAGCCAAGGCTGTCTACCCCTCTAAGCCATGCAGGGCTACATCTGCCTTAATGGCCAGAGCCTACTCTGTAGCCCGTCAAGCTTTATCCACTCTCCATACAATCGTGGTCCTTCAAGTGTTTCAAGCCAAACTCCTCCACGCTATCAGAGCCGGCCCAAGGCATAAGCGAGCCCCCTTGGCCACTTGGCCACCAAGCGCACATTAAATTACTTTTTGCTGAATGTCATTTTACGATGATTGAAATCGCGAAATAGCCTCAAACAATTACTAAATAAACTGCAAAATGTTAAGTTTTCTAATATATGCACGGATTGGTTCAGCACTGCATGAGTGAGGAAAAATCAGCGCTAAAACATACTCGTCAGTTGCCCGGTGTGGCGGGGTGGGCGTGGTCCCGCGAGGTCTATAGCGGGAGAGAGAGGGTGGAGCCGAGCGGTCGGTAAGTAGGTCAAGTGCAAATGACGAACACCTGTCTCTGATTGCAGTAATTGGCGTGGAGAGACCGCATATAAGCGGCTGCTGGGAGAGAGATGGGAGAGAGAGTTCGAGTGGGACTTGCCATCTGAGCTGCCAAAGCAGAGGAGAGTGACTGTGCTGAACCAGAGAGATCAACTAAAAGAGAGAAGAGTGAACCATTGACGATTGATGCGCCCTCGTGCGTTATTTATGTTTGTTTATGAGAAAGACTGCTTAATAAAGTTGCAAGTCCCAGTCACGCCGACCCCACCTTCTTCCTTCCTGTCCAAGAGTACTCCGAACCCCATTACACTGGTGCCGAAACCCGGGAAGGAAGAAGAGAGCCGCCGCCATGCAGACCCCGCCAAAGACGCCGCTTGCGGACCTGGTATCATCGCTCGCTGGTCTTCACCAACAGACCCACGACGATCTGCTGGCCGTGAGGGCCGAACAGGACAAGCGTTTTGAGGCCCTCATTCGTGCCCAGCATGAAGACCGCGAGCTGTTCCGGAGCTGGATGGCCCGGGAGATTCCGGCCACCCCCCCGTCTACAACCGACTCGGCCGCCACCATCCACCTCTCGAAGATGGGCTCCGAGGATGATCCGGAGGCATTCATCGACCTCTTCGAGAGGTCCGCCGAGTCCCGGGGGTGGCCCCGGTCGGACTGGCCAATGCGGCTCCTGCCGCTGTTGTCAGGAGAGGCGCAGGTAGCCGCACACCAACTGCCAGTCCAGAATCTCCTGGACTACGAAGACCTGAAGCGCGCCATCCTGCAGCGGGTCGGCCGGAGCCCAGAGCAACAGCGGCAGCGCTTTCGGAGCCTGACCCTCGGCGAATCCGGCCGACCCTTCACCTTCGCGCACCAGCTCCGGGACTCGTGCCGCAAGTGGCTGATGGCCGGCGGAGGCGACGTCGAGGGAATCATCGACCGTGTGGTGCTGGAGCAGTTCATCGCGCGGCTTCCCCAGAAGACCGCGCAGTGGGTCCAGTGCCACCGCCCGACGTCGCTGTCCCAGGCCATCCAGTTGGCGGAGGACCACATGGTGGCGTGCCACGGGGTCGGCGAGCCCCTTCCTTCGGCTTCTCTCTCTCTCTCTCTCTCTCTCTTCCCCCCCCCCCCCTCTTCTCTCCAAGCCTGTCCCTCTTCCCAGGTCGCGCAGCGGGTTCCTGCCCAGGCCAGCACCGAGGTGGAGGACAGGGCTGCCCGCGGAGATTCCGGCAGCCCCACGACCAGCAGCTAGAGGAGGGGGAGCGACCAGCGACCCGTTCCCCAGCACATCCGCGTCGGCGCTCTCTCCGCGCCAATTTGGGGAACCGCTGCCAGCCACTAGAGTGGCGGGGAAGTCTGGGCCGGCTTGTTGGCGTTGTGGGGATCCCGGACATTTTATCGATCGGTGTCCGGTGATGGAGGTGGGGACATTGATCCGGGTCCCCGACGCGCCGCAAGCTGCCCCCGATCAAGCTGGCCTGTACCAGATACCCGTGAGTATCAAGGGGGGTACTTATCAAGCTCTGGTGGATTCAGGGTGTAACCAGACCTCCATCCATCAAAGCTTGATTCAACCTAAGGCGTTGGTTAACGGCCGCATGGTTAAGGTACGGTGTGTGCACGGGGAAGTGGTGAACTATCCGTTGTTGCCCGTGGATATTCAATTTCGGGGTAAAACGCATAGTGTTGAGGTTGCAGTTAACCCGCACCTCCAGCATCCACTAATTTTGGGTACCAATTGGCCAGCATTTAATAAGCTATTGGGGCACTTGTGTGAGGATGCCTCTTGGGGAAAGTGTAAAAAAAGGAAAGAGACGGTTGCTCAGTTGGGAGAGGTGGATTCGGGACCTCTGGGTGCTCTACCAGGGGAACAGAGCGGTCTCGAGCTACCCACCCTCACAGACCGCAATGATTTTCCCCTGGAGCAGTCCCAGGATGAGACGCTTAAACATGCGTTTAGTCAGGTCCGTTCCATCGACGGCCATCTCCTCCATCCTGACCAGCCGCTCTCTTATCCTTATTTTTCTGTTTTAAAAGATAGGTTGTATCGAGTGACCCAAGACGCTCAGACAAAACAAGATACAACCCAGTTGTTAGTGCCTAAAAGCCGTCGGGAAATGCTTTTCCAGGCGGCTCACGCGAATCCTATGGCCGGGCATTTAGGAACAGCGGCGACACTTAACCGTCTAATGGCCCGACTTTTCTGGCCGGGCATTCACAAGAATGTACGCAGGTGGTGTGCGTCTTGTCGTGAATGTCAGTTGGTGAATCCACCGGCCACCCCAAAAGCACCATTGTGCCCACTCCCGTTGATGCAGGTCCCCTTCGAACGAATTGGCATGGACCTCATCGGGCCATTAGAACGGTCAGCACGTGGGCATCGCTTTGCATTGGTTCTGGTGGACTATGCAACACGATACCCGGAGGCAGTTCCGCTCCGCACTATTTCGGCGAAAAGTGTGGCGAGCGCACTGTTTTCCTTAATCTCCCGGGTGGGAATCCCGAAAGAGATTCTCACCGATCAGGGCACGGCGTTCATGTCACGAATGATTCGCGAACTGTATGAATTATTGGGCATTAAATCGGTTCGCACCAGCGTCTATCACCCACAAACAGATGGTCTGGTGGAACGATTTAATCGCACGTTGAAATCCATGATTCGTAAGTTCGTTCACGAGGACGCCAAAAATTGGGATAGGTGGCTAGAGCCTCTGTTGTTCGCTGTTCGCGAGGTCCCGCAAGCCTCCACGGGGTTTTCCCCCTTCGAGCTTCTCTATGGACGCCAGCCTCGGGGGGTGCTGGATGTCCTTAGGGAGGCTTGGGAGGACGGACCTTCAGCGAGCAAAAATGAAATTCAGTATGTCCTGGACCTGAGAACAAAACTCCACACTTTGGGGCGGCTGTCAATGGAGAATTTGTTGCAGGCTCAGGACAGACAACGACAGCTCTACAACAGAGGCACTAGACTGCGTCAATTTTCACCGGGAGATAAAGTCCTTGTATTACTCCCTACGTCGAGTTCTAAATTACTCGCGAAGTGGCAAGGGCCCTTTGAGGTCACACGGCGAGTTGGCAAGCTCAACTATGAGGTCGTGCGGTCAGATAGGGACGGGGCACGTCAAATCTACCACCTCAACCTCCTCAAAAAATGGTCTGAGGCGGAGTCAGTGATGCTTGCGACGGTAGTGAGTGGAGAGGAGGATCTCGGGCCGGTGGCGGTCCAAAAGCCTCAATCTATCGCTCTGGCCTCGGGAGGAGACCACCTCTCACCCTCGCAGCTCACTGACGTAAGTCGTTTACAAGCAGAATTTGCTGACGTGTTCTCGCCCCTACCCGGCCGGACCGACCTCATTCAGCACCACGTTGAGACGGAGCCGGGCGTGGTTGTTCGCAGCCGGCCTTATTGCTTACCTGAACACAAGAAAAAAGTCGTTCAGGCAGAATTAGAAGCTATGCTAGACATGGGGGTAATAGAAGAGTCCAACAGTGACTGGGCGAGCCCGATTGTTTTAGTCCCTAAACCTGACGGCTCGGTCCGGTTCTGCGTGGACTACCGTAAGGTAAACGCGGTGTCAAAATTCGATGCTTATCCAATGCCAAGGGTTGACGAATTGCTTGATCGGCTAGGTACTGCTCGTTTTTATTCGACGCTGGACTTAACAAAGGGATATTGGCAGATCCCCTTGTCTCCTCTATCCAAAGAAAAAACAGCTTTCACCACGCCGTTTGGATTACACCAATTTATCACCCTTCCTTTCGGCTTGTTCGGGGCTCCTGCGACCTTCCAGCGTCTGATGGACAGAATTCTCCGGCCGCATGCTGCATATGCCGCTGCCTATCTAGATGATATCATCATCTATAGTGCGGACTGGCAGCGTCATATGCAGCACTTGCGAGCTGTCCTGAAGACGTTGAGAAGGGCGGGGCTCACGGCCAACCCAAAGAAGTGTGCGATTGGGCGGGTGGAAGTAAGATATCTGGGCTTCCACTTGGGTCATGGGCAGGTGCGTCCCCAAATTGATAAGACCGCAGCTGTTGCGACCTGTCCGAGACCCAAGACCAAAAAGGAGGTTAGACAGTTCCTGGGGCTGGCGGGGTATTACAGGAGGTTTGTGCCTAATTATTCGGAGCTCGCCAGCCCGCTGACTGATCTAACTAAAAAGGAGGTGCCAGATACAGTTCAGTGGACGGAGCGGTGCCAGCAGGCTTTTACCCAGATAAAGGCTGCTCTGTGTGGTGGACCGCTCCTACAAGCTCCTAACTTTTCTCTCCCTTTTTCCCTACAGACTGACGCCTCGGACAGGGGGTTGGGCGCAGTCCTGTCCCAGGAGGTGGAGGGTGAAGAGCGGCCGGTGCTGTACATCAGTCGCAAGCTCTCTAAGAGAGAGACGATGTACAGCACCATAGAGAAGGAGTGTTTGGCCATCAGGTGGGCCGTTCCCACCCTTCGCTATTACCTCCTCGGGCGGGAGTTCACCCTCTGTTCGGATCACGCCCCCTTGCAGTGGCTCCACCGCATGAAAGATACCAACGCGCGGATCACCCGTTGGTATCTGGCGTTACAACCCTTTAAGTTCAAGGTGGTCCACAGGCCGGGTGCTCAGATGGCTGTGGCTGACTTCCTCTCCAGGAGGGGGGGGGGGGGGGGGGGAGGCTGCAGGCCGGATGGCTCCCCGGCCTGAGACGGGCGGTGGGGGTATGTGGCGGGGTGGGCGTGGTCCCGCGAGGTCTGTAGCGGGAGAGAGAGGGCGGAGCCGAGCGGTCGGTAAGTAGGTCAAGTGCAAATGACGAACACCTGTCTCTGATTGCAGTAATTGGCGTGGAGAGACCGCATATAAGCGGCTGCTGGGAGAGAGATGGGAGAGAGAGTTCGACTGGGACTTGCCATCTGAGCTGCCAAAGCAGAGGAGAGTGACTGTGCTGAACCAGAGAGATCAACTAAAAGAGAGAAGAGTGAACCATTGACGATTGATGCGCCCTCGTGCGTTATTTATGTTTGTTTATGAGAAAGACTGCTTAATAAAGTTGCAAGTCCCAGTCACGCCGACCCCACCTTCTTCCTTCCTGTCCAAGAGTACTCCGAACCCCATTACACCCGGTAACCTTTTTATGAATGGATGGATTTGAGAATGCTATGGTTTAGTGTGAATATCTTGTCTGACGTGCTGCATGTTTTGGACAGAATACAACATAGCTTCCAGTTTCTCAGTAACTCAGTTTTTCTGCAAACTATATCGTCCCCTTGGAATTATTGTGTAGCCTACACTTTTTTTTCTACATAGTCGAATGGAATGCAAAAATAAAAATAAAAGCTCTGTTTAATGTTTGAAAGAAATAAAACATTTCTTGTTTTTAAAAGAAGTCTCTTCTACTCACCAAGGCTGCATTTATTTGATCAAATATACAGTAAAAACAGTAATATTGTGAAATATTATAATGTAAGACAGCTGTTTTCTATGTGAATATATAGTAAAATGTAATTTATTCCTGTGATCAAAGCTGAATTATCCTTCAGAAATCATTCTCATATGATGATTTGATTCTCAACAAACATTTTTGATTATCAGTTGTGTACAATGTTTTCAGGATTTTTTGAAAGCTTTCTATTTCAGAAAAATGCTGTTCTTTTGAACCTTCTTTTCATCAAAGAATCCTGGGGAAAAGTGAGCATATTCAGCATAAGACACTATTTTAAAAAAAAAGTACATATCCCAGTCTGAACTGTAGTACTGCAAGGCTTTGAATATTAAAGGGTTAATTCACCCAAAAATAATAATATTGTCATTTATTACTCATCCTCAGTAGGGCTGGGCGATATGGAGCAAAAAATATATCTCGATATATTTTGCTATATCTCGATATACGATACATATCTCGATATCTTTACAGGAAAAATAACCCCCCAAAAACTACTGCAAAAACAAATATGCCAAATACCACAAAGTCTTTGTTTTTATTGAAGTGCAAAGAGGTAGGCAGTTTATGTAGGAACAAAGTAGGGATGCAACAATACTGTAAGTCCACAGTTCAATACATACCTCGGTTTTTTTTACCACGGTTTTCGGTTCGGTTCTGATGGCTAGTTGCATCAGATTTTTGCTATTCTATTCTTAGCCGAACAGCAAGAGCTTAAGGAGGAAAAAATGCTATTTTGTTTATTGCAATACTCTTTCTTTATTTTACTTAAAAGACTTGAAAAACCTTACTTAAACTTAAAACTTTACTTTAAAAAACCTTGTACACATTCCTGGTGTACTGTATAATATAAAATAAAAATATATTTATAAAGATTTACACTGGCAGCTCAGAGCTGTACAGCAGCATTTAAGAATGAAATTGAATTAATAAATGTAAAAATAAAACACTACATAGACTTCCCTATAAAATATACATTGATTCTTATTAAAGCTACTGTATTAGTTTTTCGGTCAAGAGCCGTGAATGATTTTGTCTTTGTCTTTTGTTATTTTATTAACCACTAAAGGAATAGTTCACTCAAAAAAGAAAATTATGTCATTGATTACTGGCGCTCAAGTTGTTTTAAACCTGAATAAAGTTCTTTCTTCTGTTGAACATAACATATATTTTGAAGAATATTGGAAACCAAACAGTTGCAGGTCCCCATTGTAGGAAATAATAATATGAATGTCAATCGCTACCATCAGCTGTCTGTGTTCAACAGAAGAAATGAATACAGGTTTGGAACAACATTAGAGTGAGTAAATAATGACATCATTTTAGAGTGAACTGTCCCTTTAAGGACAAGCAGCAGCGTGTTCACTAGGCTGCCCTGCAGTCAATTTAAGACTTTCACGCATCTAATATACAGACACACACCGATTTTACTTTCACTTTAGACATAACCGACTGTGTTTATGTTAACCTTGTGTGTATTTGACAGTATTAGCGCAGTAAGATTTAGTCCAGTAATCACTTGTTTGACAGGCTTTTAATGCGCACGCTCAGGAAAGCGCATGGTGCCCTACGCGCAAGGCTTTAAAACGCATGCAAATAATGAATTTTCATTCAAAAATAAAACAACTCAAATCAAGGGCATAGTAAGTAACCTTCTCCAGCAAGCAAGCCGCTCTCTCTCCGTAGTGTACAGTCGCGGGAGTTCTTGTCTTGCAAAGTAATGCTGCCTAGGTAAACTGTATCTTGGATCAAGTGTTTGAGAACCAACTGTCGGCATTCATGGCAGTAGACATCTGTCTGCTGTTCGTCCGACGCCTTAAAACCGAAGTATCTCCATATAATGGAGCCAGTTGTTTTTAAGACGAGTTCTGTAGCCTCCGAGCTGGTTGCGGATGCCGCCATGACAACACGCGAGGGGAAGGGGAACAAAAGCAAGGAGGCGGGGGGCGAGCGAGCGGGGGCCAGCACAGCACAGAGAAGGCAAACAAGCAAAGTGGCAGAATCAGAATTAAATATAAACAATATATCGATATATACGATATGTCAAAATCCATATCGTGTTTAAAAAATATCTCAATATATTTTAAATAGAGATATCGCCCACCCCTAATTCTCAGCCCGTTCCACACCTGATTTCAAAACAAGCTTCGGAGGGTATATCGAATCAGTGAGTCGAATCATGATTTGGATCGTGCGTCAAACTGCCAAAATCACGTGACTTTGGCGCTCTGAACCAATGAATCGACTCGCTGATTCAATACGCTCCGAAGCTTCATGAAGCAGCGTTTTGAAATCGGTTATCACTATATAAGTCGTTATTTAGGTTTTTTTGGCACACCAAAAATATTTTTGTCACTTTATAATATTAACATTGAACCACTGTACTCACATGGACTGATTTTAATATGTTTCTAGTACATGGATAATGGATCTTGAGAGTGTAAATGGCTTTGCTCCCTATGGAGGCCTCACTGAGCCATCGGATTTCAACAAAAATATCTTCATTTGTGTTCCGAAGATGAACAGAGGTCTTACGGTTCTGGAACAGCATGAGGATGAGGAATAATTACATTATTTTCATTTTTGGGTGAACTAACCCTATAAAACCTGACCACTCTTGTGGGTTTGCTACTTAATTAAAAACCGTATAAGGGTAAAAACATGACAGCCAGACGTTAGTAGTCAGTAGTCAATGTTAGTAGTCGTAGCTGTGTTGCTTACATGTAAGCAACACAGCTACGACTACTAACATTGATACTGGGTGTGCGAATTATCAAGAATTGACAATAGTCAATAATATTGGTGGCGCCGAGGGGCCCTGACATAAAATTCCTCTTAGGGCTCCATAAGGGCTTGGGCCGGCCCTGTACGCTATGGATGAGTTTAGCCCAGACCCAGCTACTTTCAAGGAACTGCGCAGCGCAACTGACCACAATCAGCACACTATTCAAACTACGTCCCAGTTGATTGGTCGTGTGAAGGACAGTTTGATGCTGCTTTCTAAACCATCTCGACAATTGGTTGCTTTTATCCCAATTAAAGCAGGTGTCATGCGCTCACAGATCCTTACTCCTCAGCCACTTGCAACATCTGGAGTTCAATCCAAAAAAAGCTTCCCAGCTAAAAAATCTTGTTCCTGGGGGCACCAACTCAGCCCAAATGCAGGCCTGTCTTTTTCCGGAGCGCTCTCTGAAAATACAGATACTAACGCCGCTCAACATTTGAGTGGCTTCTTTCCCCTTAATACGTTTCAGAAACTACTGAGATTTATGGCAGTAGCCTCCTCAGTAGTTCCCTTAGACGCACGCCTCCATTAAGTGTTGGGACACCCTATGCGACGACAGGCCAGCCTTTGGCTTCTGGACAGGGCAGATGACGAACTGGCACATTAACTGGCTTAAAATCAGTTCTTCTTGCTTTCAAGGAGTTCCAGTCAGAACTCAGGGGGCACCACATCCTTGTCTGCTGTGACAACATGAGAGTGGTATATAAATCACCAAAGGGGACCCACTGAACAGACTAGCGCACCGCATCCTCCTATGGGCACAGCGCAACCTCCAGTTCTGGCTATCAGAGCAGCTATTTGTGTGCTTCGGAGGACACGCTACCAGTTATGAAGCAGGGTGTCCATTGCTGACATATGTGCAGCGGCCAGATGGTCCTCGCCGTCTACCTTTGCCAGATTTCACAACCCAGACAACCCTGCTTTTCAAGCATGGATATTGTCTGCCTAAATAGTTCCTGTTGTTCGAGTTCCTTTACTTATGGCGTCATGACATGGCCTCTGGTTTCTGACCTCAGTCCGCCTTACCAGATTAGTTTTTATGTGTCTACTATCAATTATGTAATCTGCTACGGGGCCCTTGCCACCAAGTGCCCCCAGACTATGGGCGTGCAGGATGGCCTTACGTCCTGCGCTAGTAGCATGGCACTAATGAATTGAAACTGACACAACGTGAGTAAATCGTAAAAGAATGTTTCAGCCCAACCTATATAGCCAGTCGGCCCCAGTCATTTTGGCAAGCTGAAAAATCATTAGTCTGTGCAGGTGCACAGCATTTGGAGAAAAATAAAGTTTTCCCCTTACGCGTGCATCAATGACTGAGGGAATGATATTTCCTGTTATTATAGCATTAGTATCTGAAAAAAATGTTTCACAGTTTTTGTACTGTATTTAGAATTACAGTATCCTGCTGTCAGACCAGGTCTTCTAATTGGATATTTAAAAAAATAAAAAATAAACTGTAAATTTGCTTTCAGGGTCTTTCATAAGTGCCCCTCTGCTTCCATCTACTTGATATAGTGGTAATTTAATGCTTTTAAAATTGTAAAATAAGTGTTTTTTTATTATTATTCTTCTTCACCAAATGTTAGTTTTCCTACATCATGAAACATATTGTTTTACAAATGGGGACAGTCTTTGAAGGATGAACAAAAATGTTTTTGGTCATCACATTAAAAATAACATTTAAATTGGATAATATTCAGACTTTTGAGCAAAAACTTCTGGAAAAAGTTGCGTGAAGTACTTGAAAGGCAGAATATTACGCGTACACAGACAGGAGCCATCTTGGAAAACAGTCTCGACGAATCGAGCCACGAACGCTGTGCTAAGTGAGCTGGTCGATAGGAATTATCGCAGCTTAGCACAACGTTCGTGGCTCGACTTGTCGACTTTTCCAAGATGGCTCTGTCGTAATATTCTGTCTTTATAAAGTATCTTCTTATTAAACTGTTTGTACACTTACAAAGTTCTCAATGCTTCGGTTTGCATGTAGGGACCCTCATTATGCTACCGTGTTAGTGTGAGGCTATTTTGAGCCTTGTTGAATTTGTGCCCCATTTACTCGCGTTATAAGCTAATCTGTTTTTAGAGATAAATCTCTTTACATTCGATTTTCATGAAAACGAATCCCAGAGAACGATCTACTCGGTAACCATGTGTTAATTACCCCTAGGTTCATTTTTCACCGGAGTTGTCCTTTAAAGGCCTGGCAGTGTCAAAGCTATATGTGATTCATCTATGGATACACCACAAACATACACTTGTTGAGTTTAAAGGTGTAGTGTGTATTATTTATAAAGATATATTGGCAGAAATGTCATATAATAACTGTTTTCAGTGGTGTATAAAGACCTTACATAATGAACTGTTATGTTTTTATTACCTTGAGCCATTTCAATCTACATAAACCACGGATCCCCTTACAGTGAAATCACCATTTTGCGCCATTATGTTTTTTTTACAGAAGCCCTAAACGGACAAACTGCTCTACAGAGCACTATCTGCTCTCTCCAAAAACAAAATTTGGGACTTTAGCTTATTCACCGTATCCCCCACAGTTAGACAGGTCCATACATACCATTGTCATCTCTGTGCGTGCCATAACTCTGTCTGTGACAAAATAACCCCAACATTTTCCCATTTACATGTATTATCATCGCACCTGCTGCACCCATAGTACGGCAGCAAAGTTCCTCAATTATTACGCAGGAATAAGAGAATAGTTCCTAGCCATATCGGTCTAGAAAATTGCAACTTTTCATTTTCCGTCAGTCTTAGTACACTATACACATCACAACATGTAAATAATAAAATGTTGGTGTTATTTTGTCACTTATTGAGCAGCAGGCCGTTTACCTCCAGTCTTTGTGCTAAGCTAGGCTAGCGGTGGGCTAGCTAAAATCCCAAAAAGTCGGCATGTTCCTTTGAAGCTGGTGATGTCAACAGCATTTTCGTTTTTCTCTCTGTTATTGCTATACCTTTGCAGCTATTTCGATTTCATGCATTACAATTTGTCAAATGGCTTCATTGTAGATGTGCTTGTGATATTTGAGGATGGCTAATACAGCTGCATGTATAGGATCATGAATTAAAGGACAACTCCGGTGAAAAATGAAAGCATTGAGAACTTTGTAAGTGTACAAACAGTTTAATAAGAATATACTTTATAAAGACAGTACATTAAGCGTATACAGACAGGAGCCATCTTGGAAAACAGTCTCGACGAATCGAGCCACGAACGCTGTGCTAAGTGAGCTGATCGATAGGAATTAAGTTCAGCTTAGCACAACATTCGTGGCTTGATTCTTCAAAACTGTTTTCCAAGATGGCTCCTGTCTGTATACGCGTAATGTACTGTCTTTATAAAGTATCTTCTTATTAAACTGTTTGAAAGTATGTGGGACTGTCACGTTGAGGGAGTAAGATTTGATGATGTCATCAGAGTTTGCCATACTTATCCTTTTGGTGAGTTGATGACACAGATCCTTTTCAGTTGTTAGACCCCTGAAGTTGTCCTGTAAGCTGTTGATAGTTTGACTTAACCCTTCAACTGTGTTCTCTGAATTCTTTATCTGGTCTCTCTGTGCCATGATGGTGTTGTGTTGTTGGAGGATTTTTTCAGCTCGATCAGTTAAGTTGTCCTGTAAGCTGTTGACAGTTTGAGTCAACTCTTCAACTCTGTCTTTCTGTGCTGTGTTGGTGATTTGCTGCAGTATGGTGACCAGCAGAAGGACACAGATGAGTCCGAGACACACTGTCGTCAACACCGAACATCTACTTCCTCCTGACAAACAGAAAGAAAACACACAAATCAGCAAATCAGAATTATTCCATATTATAAGATATAACAGCCCAAATCAACCCTCGTAAGTAATAGATGGGGCTTTTTAAAGACTGTTCTTTTGAATGCTCTTTTAGCAATCATTGGAAATTAATGTAATGTCTTCATTTAGTCATGCTCAAGTTGTTTCAAACCTGTATACCTGTATACAGGTTTTTGGAAGAATGTTTGTAACTACGCATATCCCAGCAGCCATTGACTACCTAGAGGGGAAAAATACTATGGTAGTCAACAGCTGCCGAGATCTGCTTGATGAAACATTAAAGGTGGGGTAAGTGCTTTCTGGTAACCGATGTTGTATTTCAAATCACCAAAACAAACACGCCCCTATTTTGATAGCTCCGCCCCACACACACGTAACCCAGACAACGACTATGGCGGAATCTGCTGTGCCAGCTGGCTGAGGGTATGATGTCATCAATAAGTGAAAGCAATGTGTGTTACTATGGTAATCCAGGTTGAATGTTCAGTGAAAAAGGCTTCCCTTACATCCCAAAAACATAAACACAGTTGTCATGAACAACTCAATAGCACGAGCATGACATAAAAGACAATAGAATTACAGGAATACTGGATTCTAAACAAAGAAATGACACAATATCATGAAGACCTTTAAAGGGTAGTTCACCCAAAAATGAAAATTCTGTCATTAATTACTTACCCTCATGTCGTTCGACACCCGTAAGACCTCCGTTCGTCTTCGGAACACAAATGAAGATATTTTAGTTGAAATCTGATGGCTCTGAAAGGCCTCCATTGGCACAATGCACGGTTCACTCTCAAGACCCTTAAAAGGTACTAAAGACGTCGTTACAAAGTCCATCTCACTACAGTGGTTCTACAATAACTTTATGAATCGGCGAGAATAGTTTTTGTGTGCAAAAAATCCCTAAATACTGACTTATATAGTGATGACGATTTCAAAACACGGCCTCATGAAGCTTCGAAGCGTTATGAATCAATGAGTCGAATCATGAATCGGATCGCGTGTCAAACCGCCAAACTGCTGAAATTTGGCGATCCAAACTGCTCATTCGACTCACTGATTCATAACGCTTCGAAGCTTCATGAGGCCGTGTTTTGAAATCGTCATCACTATACAAGTCGTTATTTAGGGTTTTTTTGCGCACAAAAACTATTCTCGCCGATTCATAAAGTTATTTTAGAACCACTGTAGTGAGATGGACTTTGTAACGACGTCTTTAGTACCTTTTAAGGGTCTTGAGAGTGAACCGTGCATTGTGCCAATGGAGGCCTTTCAGCACAACAAAAGTATTCTTGTCGCTTCATAAAGTTAAAGTTGAACCACTGTAGGCACATGGACTATTTTAATGATGTCTTTACTACCTTTCTGGGCCTTTGAAAGTGGTGATTAAATTGCTGTCTAGACTGGGACAACATGAGGGTGAGTAATTAATGACAGAATTTAAATTTTTGGGTGAATTAACCCTATACCATAGACTTTGAGACCCAGACAGAACATTAAGAAAGGCATTTATTATTGACAGCAGTATGATGTTGCAGAGTTCACAGCAAAATATCCAGTGTTGTTTAGAGTTGTTTTTATGGTGTTAATTTATCAGAGTTGAAAAATGTTGATTCTGGTGTTGATTTAAATGGCACTTATAGTGTAAATCAGTGGTTGGAGTCGGTGTAATTACAGCGAGTTAACATAATAACACTGGTGATGAGTTGATCCAATTTCCGGTCCTTGCACATTACTTCCTTTTTGATTAATGGCAGACGACCATGAGGAGAGCAGTGTTCAAACAGGTATAATATTTTATAACCAGGGCCGGCTTTGTAAATCTGGGGGCCCTGAGCAGGATAATTTTGGGGCCCTGCCTTGCAGTGAATAATGGAGTATTGCCACCGCAAACCAGCAACTGTATACAATCTAACCCTTACACATTTCATCTGTACCTCTTTTAACATGTTTGCCTACAATTATTTTACTGCTTATTAAAGTACACTCACTGAAACAGTAAAAGTAAAGATTACACATTTGCCAAATTTCTACATCTTTCATACATAAGGTTAATTTGTTGTAAACAAATAAATATTAATCATTTAGCATTAACAATATATAGCTAACTTACCAGCAACATTAGCCATAGTGGTATGCGGCTCGCTTTGCCCTACTGAAGCAGCAGTAGAGTCACCTCCTCCAGCTGTTGAGATTATAATATAATCATAAATACAGTATGCAGAGTAGATAAAACACATTAATTTTAAATTAATATTAAAGTACAATAAGACAACATAGTGAATTATGATTATAAAACTACATTTTTTATTGGCAAGAGGAAAATTAGCTATGTTGAAGTTGCGCACAAAACTGTTCAAAAGAAAGGCAGTGGGAAATATTTACTTGTGTCATCTCTGGTGTCAGCCTCCTGAAATGTTTCTCCACGACCACCAAAATATTTAAGAATGGCTCCTCCTGAGAAAGTGAAATTTTGTTTTTTACAATTAGTGTAAGCAGAAAAAAATGTTAAGAGTAAATTAAAAGAAATCCAATGTTAAATTATATTATTTAATTATTGGTTGATTAACTCTTACATTCTGTTCATATTTGAAACCTTCACAGCATGGAGTGAGACATTTTTTCACCTTTTATGATTACATACAGTAATACATTCTTTACTAAAATTTACCACAAATCCATTTTGCTTTTAGGTGTCTTGTATCAATCATCTTTCAATAATGTTTCAGAGAGGACAGTGTTTTCGTTAGGTTTAAATGGTCTGGGCGATTTAGCTTAACAATATATAAAATATTTCATAATAGTATATAGATTAATATTTGTTAATAATCTTTAATTGCCTATTAAATTAAGACCATAAGAAAAACCTTGTATTTAACCGCTTTATTTTAAACTTCATTTTGATTTTGACTGTAAATTGATTGCTCTTTCTTTTCCTTTTTACTTTCTTTCTCTCTAATGTTCAATAATTAAACTACTTTTATTGTAATAAGCGTCTATTGAGACAAAGATTTTTCATTTTTTTCTTTCCCAGAACTAGTGTAGGTCCTGTAACGTTAACTGTTAAAAAGAAAATACATTCATAGGAGGTGGGTCTGTCTCTATGCGGTCTGTATCCCAGAGCTGGGGCCGACGGCTGGACCATAGCGCAAGCAATGTTGATTCAGCATAATTGACAGACAGCTAACGTTAGCTAACGTCAGCTGCACCAAGTTCCAACTACCGACTTTTTTCATCAGTTACTCTATTAATGACTAAACATCAACTTGCAAATTAAATAAGTAAAGATAAAGTAATAATAACTAACAGTTATAACGTTATTAAGGACATGGCCATTAATATTAGGCCTAATTCGCCTGGCGTATTGAATCCATTCGCGCATCCTCTGCGAATTGGACGCGTGTAGAAATCGAGAGTTTGAGCGAAATAGACGCGCGTTCGAGGCGCTCCAGGAGAAATATATCATAAAACACCACTCTGCCTCTTTTCATTTTCATTAAAAATATATATTAAGCATTAATAGCCACACAAATGTGGTCCAGGCAACGCCTACATTATCTTCACTGCATGTGTATTTAAATATCCTAAAAAAATAAAGTTATGAAACTTCTCTTTGCCATCAGTACAAACGATTTGGCAGACAACAAATGATGTTTCGTGAGACCCAAGATTGGCTGTTAGATCCACACAAGATGAATAATATCTGATGTTTAACCACTACAGGACATCAGAGCCAGCGACAGACGTCAGAAGGACTGGCCGAGGAAAGGCTGCTCTCGCCGGGGTTAATGAGCGCTGAGCTCCGCTGATCGCCTGGAGCTCACAACTCCAAAAACACAAGATTATTTTTTTTAAATAGGAGCTCTCTTTATAAATAAACCACAGATTTGAGCTTTAAACAACTACATTCTCACCTGAAAAAGTCTTAAAACTACATTTTGTAACACAATAGTAGTATTTTTAAATTATGCAGGGTTTCTCATCACGTCACTTCACCACGTGACCCCAGCGAGCAGGCTCCTGATTGGTTAACGCGGTGCTAATTGATGGCAAAGTTAAACATTTTCAACTCGGCCGTCAGACGGGAATTTGCTTCAAACGCGTGAATGCACAAAAGCACCACTCGCGTGTAATTCCTTGTTTATACTTTGGCCTGGCTCCGCAGCGTGAGCCTCCGCTGACTGCGTGCGCTCCTCCCCAAACAGACGAGGCGTTTATACTCGACTATATTCTTTGAAACAACAGAGGGCGACTCGGAGTAATTGTTCTATAAATCATCAAGAAACAGCGGCGAGAAGAAGTCGGCTAATGTACACAGGTGATGATATTTATTTTAGTACACTTTCCTGAAAACCACTCTACAAAAGAATTGTGTAAAACTCAGTAAACCTTGATATTACTTAATTGTGATATGAGAACAAAATGCATGCACAATGTATACAACTAAATTAACGATCTCCTAAATATTTCCTAATTTCACTAAACATTTTCATTTAGTTTCGTGATTTTTTTTTTAATTAAACATGGATCGTTATTTAAAAGGGCTTATTTCTGCTTTTACAGGCTCATTTTGTAAATATAAGCACCTAATTTGTATGTGCAAACTGGGTGCCGGTGCCTTTCCATTGACTTAACATTGAAATCACTCGCTCCTGACACTCTATTCGCGTTTGGTGTGAACACAGCATTAAACTCCAGTACAATCTGTAGTTAGGGGGCCCCCTAGTGGTGCCGGGGCTCTAAGCAGCCGCTTAGTTCGCTTATAGGGAGAGCCGGCTCTGTGTATAACCTTTATTAAACCTTTACAAAAAAAATTTTTTGTACCAATTTTCATGTTTACGTTTTTCACCATTCAGAATAATATTAACTTTCACAACATTGCCAGAGTGCTAAAGTGCTAACAGCATTTCCTTTCAGATAACGCGACAGAACGACAGGATCACGAGGCCAGTTATTTCAATGGCAACTTGAGGTAAGAGTTGCATAATTTATCTTGTTTAGCCATTTTAAACTTAAGTTTAATTATATTTTAGAATCTGGTTTAGTTAACAGGGTAATTTCTGTGATATGTGTAACTGTTTAATGAGTTAAATTAACGCAAACGCAGCATATATTCCCTTTCTTGTGGCTATTTGTGCTGACAAACACATTGTAATCATTTTTGTGTCCAATATGTTAACTGTGCATTGTTCCACAAATAATCTGACACGCAATCAGAAACTCGCGATTCTTTTTTTAATCTTTTTTTTTACGGTGCAATGAATTTACATGCATTCGCGTTTACTCTCGTCTGCAAGTGCAAAGTAAAAAGCAATGGAGATAAATTATCAGATAATAAAGCACAAAGCGATTTGCTGAATTTATATTTTCTGCCAGCGTATGATTATGAACTAACGTTCGCTCATCATATGAGACAAGTGTTTGACGTGCGCGCTTCATTTGCAATGGTTTACAATTAAGTTACATGATACTTGCTGCAATTTCACTTTAATGTAACATTTTTGACAACACCAGCTCGCTGTATTTTCTTTAAAGGTCCCATGGCATGAAATTTTCATTTTATGAGGTTTTTCAACATTAATATGAGTTCCCCTAGCCTGAATATTGTCCCCAAGTGGCTAGAAATTTTGATCGGTGTAAACAGAGTTGTGGCTGTCTCTCTCTGCCTTTGAGAAAATGACAGGCCAAACTAGCCAATCCTGAAGTCTCCTGTTTTGACGTAAAAACAGGAACGGTTACCTCCCTTTCCTCCGCCCAGAGAATCTGGCACGTCCATGCAAACGCTCGAGAGATCATGGCTTGTGAACGAGTGAATGCTGGCAGTTTCTCAGTGTTTGGATGTACAAATGAAAACAGAAGTCTTTTTTCAGTTCCTTCTGATCTGTGATCAGTGATTTCTGATGTGTAGCTAGATATTTATTATTCGTGCACACGCAGCGGCTTCTCTCTCTCCCGACAAAACGGTGTTTTCTATCTTGTGAGTCCAAGTTTTTGTATGTCCTCGTCGCGTCTATCTGTTCTAAAATGTGCATACTGTGCATACAGTTGTGAGTTTCTGCTCAATATCGGCAGAGTCACATCTTGAGAGATAAACTTCACGCACACCCTGAAGCTCGGGCTGCACTGGCCGGTCGGCCTTCAACATCACCGACCTCCAGTACTGCATCTGGCCCACAGCGGAGGCACCAAACGCGGCGCGAGATTAAGCAGAAGGGGGGTAAGCGTGAGCATATCCGGGCTAGCCAGCTATCACCACAATAAACTGGATTACATTCGATTACTGCTGTTGTGTCTTTGTTTGCGCTGTGTACTCAATGCGCGTCACTGACACTTTTCATATGATAGGAAAATATCTAAAAATAATGCTATAATCAACACTTACTCGTAACTCGTTCATCTCGACAGCTGTAATGGTAACGTTACATTGCATGTGTTACAAAGTTGGTAGAATAATGATGAAGACGGGCTCGGCGTGACTCAGACTCTTGTTTATTCAGAACTCTCAGATACACACAAAATAAACTCACGCTGACAGCGCTCTCATAACTCAGTAGTTACTATAAATAACTTTGTTAGCAATCGCTCCATCTCTGGTACATTAGTGATGTCCGGTTTGAACTAATCATTCTTTTGAACCGGTTGTTTTTAGAGAACCGAATCAGTTCACCAAATCGGACTGAATCGTTCTAAACGGTTCGCGTCTCCAGTCAGCACTGATCCATAATTTACTGAAGTTACTAACTTTCTGACATGAGTGACAGTCCCTCCGACTAGAAATAAACTACTAACCTGAAGTATATCCTAGTAACTACAACAGTTCACTGAACGGAGACTGACAGAACTGATGAGAAGTGAACTCAGGTCCATCCGTCTCTCTGGCAGCAGCTCGTGCCTGGTAGACCTTGATAAACCACGCCCCCTCCGCTCATTTCAAATGCAAAGATGTCAGCCAATCACAACAGTGGGCGTTTTTACTGAAGTCTCACAGCAGACGCCTCTTGAAACAAGGCATTCAGCCACAGGGCAAACAGCAGTATAGAAAAAATGCCTTTTATTTCTACATTATGACATTTTATGATGTAAAAATCATACTAACAATATAAGTACACATCAGGAAACATTATAAAATAATAGAAAAATGCCATGCCATGGGATCTTTAATATTAACGTAATGCACATTTTTCTTGACAGCTTTCGTCGTCATGCTGGTTCGTCATGCTGGTTACAGTATCCAGGTGTAAAGAGAATTTTGAAATTACGCAGCAATTTTATCAATGAAGGTAAGTTAAGAATCGGGGAGCTGTCCATGTCTCTCCCATAGGTGGATCTCGAACACGAGATGATGAAAGAGAACAATAGCTTACTGTCGTAACCCCGTTTCTCTGAAACATCGAGTGGAGAGATCCACCTATGGGAAGGGCATCCGTACCTGACCTCTGCAGAAGCATCCGATTGCACTAAGTCTGACAAGACAGGCAGGAGCGAGCAGCCAATGCCCGGTAAGGCCCCGCCCCTTACCTGCGGGCATATATAGCCTGCACGCACTACTGTACTCCAGTAAGAATATTCGCTTCTCGTGCGGCAAGCGGGGCAAAGCTGGTGGATCTCTCCACTCGATGTTTCAGAGAACCGGGGTTACGACAGTAACCTATTGTTCTCTTTCATCTTCTCGTGTTCGAGATCCACCTATTGGAGAGACATGGACAGCTCCCCGATTGCCCAATATACTCACAGTGAGGTCCTGTTAGCCAGAAAAAGACGGTCACCCCCAAGGGGGCGGTGCTTGACACGTCTCATAATCATGAACCCACCAAATGGACGCACACACGTAACTCCGCTGTACAAGCAGGACATGAAACGTGTGTGGCACACACAAAAGAAGGCAGGGTCAGGAAGACCCCACCCCCAAGACCGAATGTGCTACCGAGGTTCTGGTGACATCCAGCCTATAGTAACGCACAAACGTATGGGGAAAAGCCCAACTGGCAGCAGAGCAGGTATCCTGCAGTGATACTCCCCTGAACAGAGCCCAAGAGGCGGCTAAGCCCCTCGTGGAATGAGCTCTGATGTTCCCTGGGGGTTGCACTCCCTTCGATTCGTAAGCCAAAACTATAGCGTCCACAAGCCAATGTGAAAGGCGTTGTTTAGACAGGGGATCCCCTTTGTGGGGAGGAGCCCATGAAACAAAGAGTTGATCACTCTTCCGGAAAGCACTGGTCCTAGCCAAATACGTCTGTAATGCACGGACCGGACACAGGGCATTCAGCCTTTGATCCTCCGCGGAGGAAAAGGGCGGAGGGTGAAAAGCGGAAAGCTCCAACACCTCCGATGTGAACGCAGGAAAACATTTCGGCATGAAGGCTGGATTAGGCTTAAGAAAAACCTTATCTCCACCCAGAGAGAATTTAATGCACGAGGGGTGAACCGAGAGTGCATGTAACTCACTGACACGTTTGGCTGACGCCCAAGCCAAGAGCAAGGCTGTCTTGAAGGACAGCAACTTTAGGGAAATATTCCCCAGAGGTTCAAAAGGGAATTGAGACAGGGCTTCCAGCACCATGGAGAGGTCCCATCCGGGAATCGTCCTCCTAATGACTGGCAACGAACGACGGGCACCCTTCATAAATCTGCGGATTAGAAGATGCTGCCCAACCGTTGAGCCCTCAAAACCCACATGACAAGCAGAGATAGCTGCCAGATAGACCTTAATAGTGGAAAAGGACCTGCCTTTATCCATAAGGTCTTGGAGGAAACACAAAATATCAGAAACTGAGCACTGATATTACGTGAGACCCCGCCCATCACACCACTCATCGAACACTTGCCACTTACAGCCATATAAGGACCGTGTAGAAACGGCCCTGGCATTCTGTATAGTAGCCACCACGCGCGGGGGAAGCCCTAACGCGCTCAGGTTCGCCCTCTCACAGGCCAAGCCCAGAGGGTGTGGGTGATAAATCTCCCCGTTCGCTTGAGACAATAGCTCTGTGGGAGGCCCCACGGCTGGGCATGTAACAGAGGGATTATCTCCGCCTGCCAGGGCGCTTTGGGCCACCTGGGCGCTATCAGGATGAGAGACAGGTGCCCCTCTTTCACCATGGCCAGTGTTGGAATTATCAAGCACAGGGGAGGAAAGGCATACAACAGCACTCGGGGCCACGGTGGGCCAGTGCGTCCACCCCGAGGGGCGCGTCCAAGTCCTTTAGCGAGAAGAACATAGGACAACGGCTGTTTAGGCGAATAGATCTACGGACGCCTGTCCGAATCTCATCCAAATCATGTCTACTATCTGAGGATGGAGGCGCCAATCTCCGAAGAGCGGGTTCCCCCTCGATAGAAGATCCGCGCCTCTGTTCAGAAACCCTGGAACATGAGTCTGAGTAACGACAGGAAAAATCGACTGCTCCATACCAAAAGCTTGTAAGCTAGAGCATGGAGTTTCGACGAGCGCACAGCGCCTTGACGATTGATATAAGCCACTGCCATGGTATTGTCTCAGTGTACGAGCACATGATGTCCCTGCAGACGGGGCAGAAAATGATTCAGAGCCTTCCAAATAGTCAGAAGCTCTAAATAATTTATGTGCTCTGAACGTAGTTTGCTTAGCCACAAACCATTCACAGTTCTGCCCTCTTGGGTGGCACCCCAGCCTGTTAAGGACGCATCCGTCGTCACAACTTTCCGCAACATAACCGTCCCCAGAGGTGCGCCCTGTGCGTAAAAGTCCACACTCTTCCAGTGGCGCAGAGCTGCAGCGCAGGTGCACGTCACTGTTACAAAACGGCAAAGATCGTGTAACGGGCTGAAATGTAGTGACAAAACCCACTTCATGAACGCCCTCATTCTCAGGAGTCCTAGTGGCAAAACCTGGATAGATGAAGCCATAAGACCCTGTAGCCTGAGACATGTGCAATATTGCACCCTCGCCCCTTCTCTGAACTGCAACAGACAGTTAATCAGAGAGAGAACGCGCTCCTGTGAGAGACGCGCTCGCATGGAGACTGAGTTCAGCGCCATGCCCAGGAATATCACATTCTGGCTGGGTGTAAAATGGCTTTTGTTCACATTCACCCTGGAGCCCAGAGATGTAATTTGCGCGAGCACGCGGCAGGTGTCCTGCAACACCTTTCCCCTCGAATCGGCTATGATGAGCAATCGTCTATGTATGTCAGGATCCGTAGACCGGACATTCTCAGGGGAGTCAAGCTCGCTTCCACACACAGACAGAAGCTGCGAGGGCTTAGACTCATCGCAAACGGCAGGATCGTGAATTCGTAACAAATGCCTTGATAGGCGAAACGAAGAGACTTCCTGTGCGGTAGATAAATGCTTATGTGGAAAAAAGCATCTTTCAGATCGACCGATGTGAACCAGTCATTCCGTTTTATGGCGCGGGCGAACGAACCATGAGTTAACATTCTGAAATTGTATTTCCTCAAATGTCTGTTCAACACCCTGATGTCCAGAATAGGACAGGGGGAACCGTCCTTCTTTGGAACCAGGAAATAACGAGAATGAAAACCCTGGTTTATCAGATTAGGGGGTACCACCTGAATCGCACCTTTGCTCAGCAGAGAGGAGATTTCCTCTTTCAGAACGCGCGCCGTGTTTTCCTCTGTGTGAGAAAAACGAATGCTGCTGAAAAGTGGTGGTTTCATTGCAAACTGCAGACGATAACCCTGCGATATTGTACGCAATAACCATTCGGGTGGTTCTGCAGCTCGCAAAGCCGACACACGGCTCGTGAGCGTGCCCACTCGCGTCGTGCTGGCTTCGTGTTTGCCCAGCTGGCTTTTTTGTGATGCAATGACGCCCTCTAGTGGAGAAACTAGGGACGGCATGCGTGGGTTCAGAGAGCTGTCCACTCTTTGCAGAGAAAAGTGCTTTCCCTGCAGTGAGAGGGTATCTCTCTGTAACAAATTCATATGATTCGTCTGATTTAACGTGTTTTTTTGTGTGTTTTGTTTTCGGGAAAACACTGGGGTTTGGGAAAACTGGGGCCGAAGCCTTTATTAGCTGAGTGAGGGGACACAGTATGTGCGGTGTGGTGACACAGCTTTTGCACTTTCCCTCACAACAGACCCCCTGAATGGGGGGGGGGGACACACCCCATCCACTAAACACATAGGCTGGGCAGCCACGGGAGGGGGGCACCCTCCAGAAGAAACCCTCCGTCTTTTGGACAGGGTTACTGCAGAAAGAGAGTTCAAAGAGCTTGTCGCTCAAGAACGGTTTTGATGAAAGTTACGTCCCGGGGCCGGGGAATTTGGCAAACACACAGGGGGCGCCTGGCTTGGGGCCGCCTTCCTAAGAAGGCACAACATGAAGGCCTCGTCCTCCTCCTCCTGGTCACATCCTGCAAAGCGCCATGGAGCGCCCAAAGGTTTGGAAGGCCTGACGAGCGTTACGGAGAAACAAGGTTGTAAACTGTGATGATCTCCTTCCATAATGCAGGAGAGGAAGATCCCTAGCTGTTGGCCCAGGTCGTCCAAAATTTCCGCCTGGTAAGCGGAGAGGAGGGAGGAGACATTTAGGGCCCTAACAGCCAAGGCCGAGGATTTATAAGCGGCCTGGTGCACCGAAGCAGAAAAACGGTTCATCAGGGCGAGCAGCCCTCCCTGGACTGGGTTGAGGTGCCTGGTGTAGTGGACAGCATATTCCAGGGCCCAGTTTATGGCCGGGCCCCTCTCTGTCCATAACAGTGGACAAAGGTTTGCTACATTTTGATTGGATCTTGGTGGACTTACACAAACAAACTGTCCAACGCCATCAGATAAGATGCTATGACAACATCCAGACACCTCTTAGAGGCCAAAAAGACCAGCTCTTGTACCAAGCCCAGGAAGGACAAGACATCTCATTGGCCCACATGCAGTTTCTGCCCTTCACCTACATCCGTAGTGTCCTGGTCTATGACTGCCATAAAAATTCCACAGGACCTTAGCTGTAGTGGGTGAAACAAAGACCACAATGATCAATCCCAATCCATTCCTAACCATGTTTGGAAACCTTAAGACTGATGTAAACTACACACATTTATTTCATACTTATTCAGAGAAATAAGTATTCTCAGTGACAGCTATTTGTAATGCAACATCTTACACAGAATCAGCTGTCAATGAACAAATGAATGAACAGTTAAATCTTTTCCCATCATGTTTGGTTTCTATTTGTTTAGAATATTGCCAAGGGTATTCTGATGGTGGTTTGGAAAGTGAGAAATGCATTGGTAAACTTTAAAGACACTTTAAAGACTTCTAACTGTGTACAGTATGCAAATGAGTTCCACAGGAGAAAGGAGGGTGAGTCTCACTGTGGACCCCCTCTGATGCCAGCAGCCAATCGCAACACTGGAATGGAGAAGTGTCAAATTGCAATCTCCTCCTATTTGGAAAAGGATAAAGGTACCCTTTCAACAGACACACCTTGTTCTGAGTCTCCCTTCAAGAGAGACATAACATACACCGTAATGTTCTGAGTTTCTCCTTGAGAGAGACAAACAGTTCACCAAGTTCTGAGTTTCTCCTGCGAGGATGAGACTGTGACAGAGCAACCAAGTTCTGAGCCTCTGGTTCATCCAGAGAGACAACAAAAGATCCAAGGTGTAGCGTCTGGAGTGTCTCTCTCATGGGATCAAAGTGGGGAGTCGTTTGGAGAAACATCAGAGATGCTTTCCTCCAAACAGCTCTGCATATAAATTAAATCCCTGCTCCAATGGCTCCAACAAGTCTGAGTCAAATTGCACCACCGACTGGTTAATGACCAGCTAGAGTGTGACCAGAAGATACTATGATGGCCCTTTTTGAGCTTCAATCAGATTCTAATCAGCCAGGACACCTACCTCACCCTTCAGTCTAGAATGGCAGGGGAATGACCTTAACACACATACACAAGCATTCCTCTTTATTTAGCCTTTCATTAAACTATCCCAGAAATTACATATATGATGATTTCTTAAGTGTATGCATGCTCCCTATATTTCTTATGTTTGCGTGATGTAAGAGCCATCTTAAACGCTCAAAATGGCTCTGAATAGAAGATGCACAGCTTTTATGTCTTTAAACTAAGGCATGTTTGATGTCTAAAGGTTCCTCTTTCTTTGTCTTATGGCGCTTTTCCACTGCACGGTACGGCTCAGTATGGTTCGGTATAGTTTGCTTTGGCGCTTTTTCCACTGCATGGTACGGCTCGGTACAGCTCGCTTAAACAGTACCACCTCGGTTGGGGTTCCAAGCGTGCAGTACCGATACTAAAATGTGACGTGTAAACACTGCAGATCACTGATTGGTCAGAGAGTATCGTCACCACTAGCGTCATTGGATTTGCGACACCAACCTGCTAGCAGTAACAGCCAGGCAGTATCGTTGGCACGACTTGAGAGGAAAACTTGTTTAAAAAAACAAAAAATATGGCTGAATCTTGGTCGGTAGATGAGGTGCAGACGTTCCTCTCGTTGGTAGCCGAGGAGCGGATCCAGCGAGAGCTGGATGGGGCAACACGGAATGAGAGAGTTTTTCAAGAAGTCGCTAAGCTGTTAGCCGCACACGGCTACCGCCGGACATTTAAACAGTGTAGGGAAAAGTTAAAAAAACTGAAAAGCGATTACAGAACCATAAAGGACCACAACAGCCGGAGTGGTTCAAACAGAAGAAATTGGAAGTGGTTTGACCAAATGGACGCGATCTATGGCAGTAGACCGGCGAGTAATGGACGGGAGGGTGCTCTGGACTCAGCCACGGCGTTGATGGAGAACATGATGGAGGATGGTACGTTGTGTTATGTTAACATTAACCATCTACTTAAAAGCTTACTGTTTACATTTATACCTATTTAATTGTTATTTTTGTTTATGGTCAGTGGTATTCTGGATTTGCTAGTTTGTTCTATGGTGTGGTAATTTGTGCATACATTTTTTTTGTACCCATATTTTGTTTTTGTTTCAGATGCTTTGTCTACGGTTGATTCGTTAGCACTTTCTCCATGCTCTGACGCCTCAACTTCGGTTGCAGCAGTGACGCCACCAGCACGATCACCAACACCAGCAAACTCCAGCAACAGTACGACACCGGAGCGCGTGGTCTCAGGTATGAAATGAGTAAAACACTCACGTTTGCAAATCATAAATCTTGAGTAATGATGATTTGAATGACAGAAATAATATATAGCATGTATTGGCAGCATTAGATATATCACAAAATGTGTGTGTGTGTGTATATATACATATATCTAAAACTATTAGGGCTGCGCAATATATCATAATATCGCAAATGTACACATCGCAATATGCATATCGCAAGGGTACGCAATATCTGAATGATTATAATAGACTACTTCAACATTGTGAAAAGTGTACGTTTTAGGTTTATACATATGTATGTGTGTATATATGTATATATGTATGTATGTATATATGTGTATATATGTATGTATGTGTATATATGTATGTATGTATATATGTGTATATATGTGTATGTATGTATGTATATATGTATGTATGTATATGTGTATATATGTGTATATATGTATGTATGTATATATGTATGTATGTATATGTGTATATATGTGTATATATGTATATATGTGTATATATGTATGTATGTATATATGTATATATGTGTATGTATGTATATATGTGATTTTATTTATATATATATATATATATATATATATATATATATATATATATATATATATATATATATATATATATATATATATATATATATATATATATATATATATATATACATATATATAAAACTATTAGGGCTGCGCAATATATCAAAATATCGCAAATGTACATATGAAAAACCAAGACATTTCTAACTTTTGTTCATTTTTGTCCAGGCAAGAGAAAACGGAGCCAGCACCATCAGGAGCATATTTCTATTTTAAGAGAGATGCAGGTGGCTGATATTCAGCAGCAGGAGCTGAACCGTGCACAGAGGGAGCGCCATGTGCAGATGGCAATTGAGGAGGCCCGTCTAGCAAGGGAACAAGAAGCGGCCTTAAGGGCAGAGGAAAATGCCCAAACGGCTGGATTCAATCAAGCCTTCCTCAACGTTATGGGGATAATTGTACAGGCAATAAGTGGCCGGCAACAACAGAACTCTCTGCCTGATTAGAAACCCATGCGGTACAAAAAAAGCTGTTTTGTGCACTTTCATTTTAGAAAGTTCTGCACTACGTGCATGTTTGCACGTAAAAAAAAAAGTTGACTGACATTTTCACATTTTTTTCATTTCTTATACATATTTTTTGGCACTAAATACAATTTGCACATTGTTAACATTTCTGTTTACACTAACAATTTTTTTGTCTTATGTATTCCACTACATACATTTGCACTTCGTTTACATTTCCTCTGTTTACACTTTTACTTAATTTCTTATGTTTTATGTATATATTCTTTGCACTACATTTCCACTTTGTTTAAAGTGTGACGTTTACATTTTAACCTTTACAATTTTGTATTTGTTTTGTTTTTTTTCAATAAAAAAAGGAACTGGACAAACGTGTACTTCATTACTTTCTTAATGCATGTACTGTACCAATGAATAAATGTGAATTATAAATAATAAAGCCTGTTTAATAATATATATTTTTTAAAGAAAGCGAGACAATACTGAAATACTGAAATATTTAGTTTATTAATAATCCACTTGACAGGAAAGACAACATGAATAGTTAACTATTCAAGTAACGCAACAGACCCTCACGTACATCCCTGCCCTCCTCCTCTACAGCCTGTGCCAGTGCCACCACAGGCTCTGCTGCTGAAGGTGAATCCCATGCACTCTCATAGGCCTCTCCATGACTCTCACAAAGGTTATGTAGAGCACAGCATGTCAGGACCATAGATTTCACAAGGTCAACCGCACAGTCATTCCTTTTCATAAGGCAACGCCATCTTCCTTTTAATCTACCAAAGGCATTTTCCACAACGACACGTGCTCGGGAGATTTTCATGTTGTACACCTGCTGTTCTGCTGTCAGCCGTCCAGTGTCAACGAATGGTTTTAAGAGCCAGTGCTGCAAGGGATAGGCAGATCTCCTAGAATGTAGTAGCCAACATTCACCCCACCAATGTTTCTGGTATTAGCTGGTATGTGACTTCCACGACTTGCCAACTCCCACAGTGTGGACAGTCTCAAAACCCGAGCATCATGCAGGCTTCCAGGCAGTCCTGTGAAAACATTCCAGAAAAGTCCCTTTCCATCCACAACACCTTGAAGGATGATGGAGTGCCAGCCTTTACGGTTGAAATAGTCACAGTGATAGTCCTGTGGTGCTATGATGGGTATGCGTGATCCATCAATAGCACCAATACACTGTGGGAGCCCCCACCTGTTCTCAATGTAGGCAGCCATTTCTTGAAACTTCTCCTGATCTGGAAAACGAATTTGTTCTGGTACCAGCAAAGTCTCTGCTGCAGCACAGAACTCCTGGACACATCGACAAACAGTTGTTATGCTTGCTCCAAAAAGATGGCCAACACTTCTGTACTCAGAACCGGTTGCGAGCTTCCACAGTGCGATGGCTACTCTCTTCTTTAGAGGTACACAAACACGAAAGTTTGTGTCCCGTCTTTCCATCACTGGACGCACTTTGTTGCACAAGTAGACAAACGTTTCTTCTGACATTCTAAAGTTCTCCAGCCATTGAGTGTTTGTAAAACCGGGAACAATCACATCCCACCACTCCGAAGCTCGGTTAAATGTCCAAACAGATGGTCTGTTGCGGCGACGTTGCAAAATGTGAAGGATCTGAAATACACAGAATACGCATTTTAAAACATAATTTTGCCAGCCAAGTTCATTATATGTTTTCGTGACAGTGATATAGCGATTGAGACCGTAGTGCAAGATTAGCTTACCCTCGTGCGCCGTCGAGCAAGCCTATTGTCGAATGCGCTTTGTTGTAGGAGTTCCCATACTCTCTTAGTTTTTTTTTCAGTATTTTGTTTTGCTGCCATCAGCCTCCTTTGAAACAAACTTTTTCGTTGTGCGGTGAAAAACATCCACATGCCGAGAATCAAGAACACCATTCCTTCGATAGGCTCCATTGCTCCGGTTTTGCACGTTTGTTTTTGTGTCGCGTTTACGATGATGTCGTGGCAGTAGAGGAGGCGCAACTACAACGTAATCCCACCCACCCACGTGTTGCTACTGCAGTGGAAAAGCAACCGAGCCGAGCTGAGACGTGCTGTGCCGAGTCGAGTCGAACCGTACCAAGCTGTACCACGCAGTGGAAAAGAGCCATTAGTCAATGGTGTAAAGTATATGGTTATGAGATGTACCGTTAGTATGTTTAGTCCTTTTGGAGTGAAACGTTACCAATTCTGGCTTCCAGCAAGAACATTCCATTGAGTAATAAAGTCTGAACAAAGAAACACTCTCCCGCCTGAAATTCACACCAACGATCGGTCGTCTCAAGGAAGATGGGCGTAGGTTAATGGACTTTAAAGGACAGTAACACTAGCATATCTTTGCTCAGTCAACTTGCAAGGACTCCGACGAGACACATTTTCTTTCCCTCCCATCAGTGCGAGCCGGCGCGGCCCAGCCAAGCTGGTCGTTTCCTTTGAAGATCGACGCGCTCCACGACACGGCCAGCGGCGCACCCCGCGACACGGCCGGCTGCGCGCTCCGTCAGAGCAGGAACCTTCTCAGCTTGGACGAGATTAACTTTTCCTTCCAAGACACTTCCTTCCCAAACACCTTTAAAACTCCCGCGGACCAACTAAGCTCCGGAAAAACCAAACGGAGAGAACGCTTCAGCGCACGAACACTGAGAAACGCCAACGCACGCATCTCGCTTTACACAACACAAAGAAACCATGCAAATATCAATTCTATCGAAATTTAGATGCGTCTTAAGATTGTACCCCTGTTTAAGGTGATATGGTTCTTGCTGGCTCTAGTGGTTATGTTCGGGAAGGTGTCGGATCGGACACGACCATACCCTTCTTCCTTTCCCTTCTTCCTTTCCCTTCTCCTCATCCTCCTTCTTTACTTTCCATTATTCTGTATATACATGTATCCTTTATTTAGTCATATGTAATCGTAGTATAAATCTTTATTAAAACCATGGTATCCACGTTTTGATTGTCATTGTTTTGCTCACAGAACACGAGTACCTTTAATGTCAGATCTAAGCTACGAGCTCTTATAAGCATCGTTGAATGCTTTAATTAATACCATAACTCGAAAAGTTTGTCCTTTGTGGCCAGAGGGATAAACTTCCCGAAAATTGGGTAGGAAGAATAGACCTAGTGAGTGGATAAAGAATTACAGCTCGTTCTTTAAACGGAACGGAGAGGAATTTTGAATCAACTCCCTAGAGGTTATTCTGTGATTATTTAATATAGATATATCTGTAGTTAATTGCAATAAATTGTTGTTAACCATATATATATTATATATTGCATAAATACCGAGGCTAGGTATTCCCCTTTTGGGTGATTTTGGAGATTTGTGATTAGATTATAACCCGTTGTGATTAATCATAAATCCCTAAATATTAATACCCACAATTCCCTATTGAGCTAATTTTTAATTTAAATATATATGTAACCCTAAGACGCTACAAAGGATCTGAATCTACAGCTTGTGAGGCAGCAACAGATACGACCAGGTTCTAAACCTCCAGCCTGTGAGGAAAGAGACATTAACAACACTACGTTCAGAGTTTTAGTCCAGCGAGACGACTACACCATGTCCCGAGTCTCCATGCCAGAGAGACCAAAGCGGATTGACCAAGTCCTGATTGTCTGACCCACAGAGTCAGAAGACATTTGCAACAAGGTTAAGCTCAGGAGAGCAAACCTTCACTTCGAGGTTCCTTCGTCTGTGTGTTCCAGATTAAGGACCTTCTGCACCTAATTCAGGGCCTCATCTGCGTGTTCCAGATTTTAGGATCCTTTGGTGCTCCAGGAGATCAGCATCCCACAGATCTTCATGTTCAAGACTGTTGAAACGGATTCCAGCTCCTTTCCCACTGCATTGTTACCCAGCACAACCAGTGGAAGAAGTCACCTCCATCGGATTGCTTACTCAACCAAGTGGAACGTAAATATCACTTAACCTAACCTCTTTCCAGAAACCTTGGCATTGTTGTATATTATCAGTACATGATTTTCTAATTTACATTAGAGTTAATTTAACTGATGCTAGTTAATAACAAATAATCTTTTGCTTATTTGTTTGATGCATAATAAGGTTCTTCACCTTATTTTCAGAAACAACAGTTTATCTTTATATAAGATAGCGCAACTCTTCCATAGCCACACTCAACTTAACCACATGTATTTTATGTATCTTATGTACTTTATTCCTTTATCATTCATTGTATTCATTTAGTAGTTGTGTTAGTTTTTCTTGTTTATCTTTTGTTAATAAAATCTATTTTATTACAATTGTGTCTTACTTGTGCTGATAATACAGAAAAGGCTCTACAAGTTAGAAATCTCACCAATCTTTCAGATAAATCAGCTGACCAACTCTCCCAACTTTACATTCAATCAAAAATGATTGAACAGACTCCTGTTTGGAGTTCTCATAGGGCCAAGGTAAAAGTCCTTGACTAGTGTCCCAACCTAAGAGAGGGGGAAGGTGGTCATCTGATGTACTCATAACCACACCTTAAGTGACGTGTGATCCAAGAATCACAACGTCAGCGGTGACTTGAGTACCAATCACTACCTTACTTAACGTCCTTGGATGGACGAAGGTAAAATCACTACATAATTGGCGTCCCTTGTTTGGGCCCAAAAGTGAAATTATTACACTGGCGATCGCTCAATAGCGGGCGGTTAACCCATGCCGAGAGCCACCATATTTTAACCTGCAGACCCGCTAGACCATGTTTAAAGTCGAGCGGGTCGCTCCAGTAATGCCGTGTGTGCTAAGAGCACGCTAGGAGAATGGGAAAGTTGTTACCTCGGGCCGAGGGGAGCTCCCAGCATTTTCCCATCGTAAATATCCCTCTCCTGGTCGGTGGCGCTCTGTGGAGCCGATGTTGAGACAAGCGGCCGCTCGCTCGCACACATCCAGGAAGATGGATTGAGGCAAGGCTGCGGGGGCGCTAGCCTGGGGAATGCCAGAGGGCGAGATGGCCTTCTTGTCCTCTGATGGTGCGTTCACATCGGCGAGTGATTTACATGTTAAGTTACATTTCATGTTAAGTCAATGCAAAGACACGAATAGGCATTCTGCAGCGCAATTCGCGCGAATGAGAACTCACACATCGTCGTCATCACCGGACCCTGCTGGATCTTCGGCGAGCGGGGGATTTCCCGCGAAGATGTCCTCTTCGGGGAACTCAGGATTGGGCTGGTCAGCCCAGACAAGAGCAGTCACGCCCCGGGAGGTCCCTGGTGGTGGGCTGTCGTCACTATGTCCCACTGGGTAGCAGCAACTTATGGTGGCGTCGCAGGAGTAACTAGGCAGCACCAGGCAGTGACTGCAGTTCTCCGGATTCTCTCTGGCCTCTTCCGCGTGCTTGAGGCCCAAGCAGACCGTGCAGAAAGGGTGAAAATCATAGCGGCAATAAGAGCACCACAAGCGGCCGGGCAGGCCCGTGATAAACTAGCGCCGGAAGAAGCAGGAATAGAGAGCGACATACCGGCGAAGAACTCAGAACAAAGCGCGGGCGGCTCCGAGAGCAGACACAGAGAAACTGGCAGAATAGAAACTGTCACGCCCGGCGGAGGCTGATCCGAAGATATTTCCTCCTGCAGACAATAAGTGAGCAGCGCAAATTCGACCAAGCTGTGTCAGTGCAGAGATCGCGAGAAGCAAATGTCAACTGGAGTACAGTAGCGCGTGCAGGCTATATATGCCCGCAGGTAAGGGGCGGGGCCTTACCGGGAATTGGCTGCGCGCTCCTGCCTGTCTTGTCAGACTTGGTGCAATTGGATGCTTCTGCAGAGGTCAGGTACGGATGCCCTTCCCATAGGTGGATCTCGAACACGAGATGATGAAAGAGAACCCCTAAACATTTACTCATTCAGATTGGGACAGTGACATGTCATCTGTCCTGCTGCTGCTGCTGCATCTCCTGCCTCCTCCTCCAGGGAGGAAGAAGACTACGATCAGTCCAACAGAGGCTGTTGACAGACTTGTGCATTTCCATAAGGTAAAACTCATAATACTGTTGCAAAGTCATTGTGAACGTAAAATGCAGTGGTTTTCAGTCATGTCCTTGGAACTCACTACTCTGCACATTTTGTCTCTCTGACCTGACACACTTAAGGGATAGTTGTTTCCAACCTGTATACGTTTCTTTGTACTGCTGAACACAAAGGAAGATATTTTGAAAAAATAAGTTTAACAGGCCGCTTTGGGCAGCCATTGACTATCATAGTATTTTCTTTTTTTCCTACCATGGAAGTCAATGGCTGCCCAAAGCGGACTGTTAAACTTCCTTCAGAATATCTTCCTTTGTGTTCAGCAGTACAAAGGAATGTATACAAGTTTGGAACAGAATTTTCACTTAAGTGAACTAACCCATTAGTTCATGGAGCTCTTACCAAATGAGGTGAAGATCGCAATCAGGTTTGTTGAATAAGGGAGACATGCAACATGTGCAGAGCGGTGGGTCAATAGGACCGGGATTGAAAATCGCTGGCATAATGTGACTGTCCAAATGTACCATTTGTTATGGTGTTGTTGTTGTTTTTTTTTAATGATTTTTATTTTTTTATTTAAATAATTATTATTTTTTCATTTGAATGTGAGCAAGTTACCAGTAACAGGTTTAATGCATTTATCATTTCACGTTATAATTTAGTTTTTTTTCCCCCTGTTTATTTAATCTAATTTGTTTTTGCTTTTTTCAGTCCTGCACCAGAATTGAAGGCCATCTCAGAGGGAGGAAGGGGCCAACCAGCCATTCTTACTGGGATCAGGAAGGATCATGGGTAGGATCGACCACTTTTATGTTGTTTTGGACAAGCACATCATCCCTTGCACTGGAACCAGCTCCTTGAGTACCTTTGAACTTTTCACCAAAAAAACATCACCAAATCTCTGGCAAAAGTCATCAGATGTCAGTAGGTTATTTTAGGGAAATTACACCATTGAGTCAAGTAGACTGTGGACCAATGAACATTTTGTTGGCAGGAATGCTACAGAATCCCATACAGACAAACATGCATTCCATGAACTGGGTTTAAAATAGTTGGCACTGTCCATTGAAATTTTCAGTCACTGTTTTCAGTCAGATTCCGAAAATGTCAAAAAATTGACAGCACTGTTTTTTATTGTCTACAAATTTTTCACAGAACATTTTTCAGAACATCATACGTTTAAAGTACAGAGATGCTGTGAGTTGGGTGTACATTTAAAAGCCAGGCCTTTTGATCTGCAGTGTTTATATGGGTCAGGTGATGAATGCATTGTACCTTCTGTGTTGAAAATAACATTTCTGGCAGTAAAACCAGCTGATAGTGTGTTGACTTATTTAACTGAATGCACACATATATTTTTAGTCAAATACAGATTACACTTAATTACCTTAATCAGGGTTTGTATGAACACTATATTAGTGTGGAAATAAGTTTCTTGGTGTTAAAATATTGACACACCTAGTTTAGTTTCAACACTAACTTGTGTAAATTGGGTGGAGAGGAACATGCATGGTGTTAATGGTGAACACTTACAGTGTTGTTTTTACTCTATACAAGTGTTAAAAGAAGTAACACTATTTAAAGTGTTAGTTTAACTCTATTTAGTGTGGACCTATATAAACCCCGAAAAAGTGTTATTTTTCACACTGTGAGGGTTAATTTAACACTTTCAAATTTGCTGTGTTTTATAGATTTGAATTTTATAGAGATTGATTTGAAAAACCTGTAGCACAATTGTTCATTATCGTTTTATTAAAGTCTCCCTGTAGTTAATAATTGTATCCCTTAAACTCATCTTTGATCTCTAAAATTACATTTAAATGTTTTTTTCCTGTGAAAAAATTTCTTCATGTCTTAAACAAGCTTGAATGCAACTTCGACACCCTTGCTTCATTTAGTGTATGCTGATCTATGAATATGCAAATGAGCCCCGCCTCCACTCACTCACACCAGCTCAGAGATCCACTCGCTCAACTTTACAGTAGTAAACGCTGCACAATGGTAGGGATGCACGTTATTATCGGCACAACATCAGAATCGTCCGATAAACACTTAATATGAAAAAAATATGCCGATATCCCTTGCCGATATGATAACTTGATATGTGCCTGCAATAACTCACGTGTGCAAGGAGTGCTATAGGATAAGATGTCAGCAGTATGGTCATTCTTGAAGTGAAAGCAAGCAAATACATTGCATGTATGGTGATTTATATTGACAGTTTTTAAATGCTGCCTTGAAGTTGTGAATGCGCGTACAGAAGGACGTGACTGTCAATGCAGGGTTGCCAGGTTTTCACAACAAAACTAGACCAAAACAAGCACAACCGCGTTTCCCCACTCTCTAGCAGGCGCAGCAGCCTGCACAGCAGCAGAAGCTCATCTAGGTCCTAGTGCCCGCCCTCTAGAATGTTACATGTAGTGGGGGCGTTGTTGTTACAGTAATAAAATGAAAAGTAGTGAAAGACTGGGAAAGCTTGCATAATGCCAAGATGTCTGGTGGAGGACAAATTACTCACTGAGAGGACACTTTTTGCAGACGACATCACACTGAGTGAATCAGTTGAGAATGGCCTTAATCTACATGTCTTTCCCTTCACCTGAATTTCCCCTCATCCTACTTCCCCTCATGCTGAGGTCACCTAAAATACACCCAAAATCTTTTTTATTTAAATGTCAATTCTCACTATACAGTATTATATGTGTTTGATATAGTTTGAAATGTCTCAGTGCGACTGGTACAAAAATGTCATCACCACGGTAGTATACAAGAAGATAATAAGAGTTTTTAGAGCTTAGAGATATTTTGCTAATGACGGTGGGTGTGGCTGCTGGAGCCACATGGTCTCTTGTTGATACAGGTCATATAGGATAGTGATTAAATGTAAATTACCATTCTTAACATGTTTCCATTTGAAAGAGGTTTCTGTCTGGTCTGAGTCCTTAAAGCGATATGGCAGAAAGATTGGGGCTGGATACTGTAATGAGTGCAGCCCATAACGTGGGCGTCTATTAAGACGCTCTGCATTATGTAATATTCAGAAGTCAGGTATCAATATATTATTATTTACTGTAGAGTATTTGATGTTATCTATGGATTATCTTTTAATTGATTATGTAATTGGCATTAAACATTTACCTGACTGTTAAAAAACTGTTACATTTTCGATCTATTCTGACTTACTCTATAATTCTTTAATATGGCAACAAAGGGTTAAACGAACACGCAGCGACCTTCGAAATGCTATCGTTATCTTCATTGGAACGAATTCAGTGGTCTTACAGCTTAATACACAAATAAATTGAAGTTACTTCTTTTTCTGAATAAATAAATGATGTCATAAATCACAAGCATGACACTTGTAAATTAAATACTTTTATATACAGTTTATATAAAAATGAGAAATAATCCAAGGAGCTCTAAAATAATTGTAGAATGTTGTATTTGAAGCTAAAGACAGCATCAACTGATGCCATGCCACCCCCACTTGATGTGCACAAACGTTAAATCCAAAAATAAAATATTTAGGTTACAACTGCATCTGTCTGGGGTGGGGCAAAAAAAGCGGGCGGCTGGGCCAGTCGTGGGCCAGCGCATCCCTGTGCTTGGAGAAACATTTTGGGCAATGAGCATTGTCTTCTGAGGTCTCAAAAATGTTTTGCCTTAGCACTATTTTAAACGTTTTTTGGGTTAAATTATATGTGCTTGATTTCATTAATATTCATTTGTGTGTGCTTATATAAGTATCATTTAAAATATTAGGATGTAAGTTATTAACATTTTAAAATTTCCCATTTAAAGAAATCTAGTGTTTGATCATATCTAAATATTTATTAAAATGCAAAACCTAAAAATAAGTAAGCAGTTATGATCTGCAATACTTTTTTGAGCAACTAGACTAGATGCATGTATATTAATAAAGAGCCATACAGACACCTGGTGGATAATGGCATTACAAATGAAAATTATTATTTTTCTAGCCACAAAATAACTCTAATTTGCCTCTTTGCATTGGAATTCTCTATTTTAACCTTAATTACTACACTAATTGTAATATAAATAAGAACATTTTAGAAGAAAAATATTTTAAGTGGTCATTAATTGACAATAATTATTGCACAAATAGTATTTAGTACCAAAAGATCTTCTCAAAATATTCAATAAATATTATTGAACTAAAACATACAACATTTCTTTAATGGAAAAATAGTTAAGGTGTATGGTCACATTTGACCATCAATGAGTATGAGTGTGATCAATAAGTAAGGAATACCTGAGGGCTAAATACAAGAAAAACATTAAGATTAATGTTAACAATGTTGCATCTCCATCACTCTCCATTATAAAACGATCCTGTAAATATGGTTGACTTATAATCAATGCACATTATGCTGTACTGTTTACCAAATCTCGCTGCAAACATCTGTATAGTGAAGCTGTTCTGTATATCCGCTTAAGCCATTCAAATGTATTGACTCATGAACCACGTGACCGCGCGCGTCGCGAGATGAAAGCATGTCGCAACTCTGTTTTTCTATGCCTCTGGCTTTAACTGTATGCCTCATTAAGTGCGCCAAAACAATATTTATTGTTTGAATTTCACATTAAAACTTACACTTAGACTTTGTTAATATCAAAAGCAGGTTTGGCAATTTGGAGTGAGATTAAGGCCCAATCCCATTTCTACCCCTTAGCCCTTCTCTTTCCTCTACCTCTTTGTTTTGCGCGTTCATGTGAAGGGGTAGGGGTGTCTCGATTTTCTTTTGGCTGGAGTGGTAGGGGTAAGGGGAAGGGCCAGCCAGATAGCCCTTCAAACGAAGATTTTTCAGGTTCCCTCCACCGACTACCGTGCTGCTAGATTGTGTGTATGTTGCCACTCGTGATCGATCACTTGCGTGTCGCCTGCCTGCCAGTTTCTCCGTAGCTTGCTAAACGCACTTTGAGTGAATTGAACACATAATAATAACAATATAATGGTTAAAAATATATCTGGTCATCCTTCATAACGCAGTCGGTATTTACCATACATATTGTCTGTAAACTCTTGCGTTACCAAGGCAACAACTGACTAAGTTGACGTATAACTTATGAACATCATCGCAGCACAACAGTAGATAACGAAAACATATCCGTACTGGACGGCTTGGATCAGCACAGAATGGAACGGTTAATAAACAAAGAGAACAGTTTGGCCCGATGGAAAAGCGGCTTCACCAGCCTTGTATGTTCTGTATCATTCTGTATCATCTTAGGAAACTCTGGCTCATACGTTTTTGAACTGAAAATGAGCGCCGTTTTATTAAGTCCAAATACAACGCAAAACTCTGTTGGGAGTGCGTAATTTGTTAAACGTGCTCGCGCCTGTTTATACTGGTTAAATGTCACAGGACACTAATAAAATAAACGGGGTATGATGACGTGTGATGACATGTAATGGTATAGTAATGGTGTCCCATTTCTTATGAGAATATTTTCACACCTACGCCTTGGCACTCTGTTTCAAGGGGCAAGGGGAACACGTGGGGGTAGGGGAAGGCGAAGGGGTATAAAAAAGAATTGGGATTGGGCCTAAGTCGGGCAGAGTGAGACTGTGAGACAGAGCCTGGAAGCGTGTGTCTCACGCCAAATGTTTCTAAGGCCAGGGTTGCCAACTCTGACGCATTGTCAGAGTTGGCAACCCTGGCCTTAGAAACATTTTGAACATCATAGAACATCAGTGGAGAACTCCCCTGCTTCAGAGAATAGTTAAAGGCCCACTGAAATCAAAATAACGTTTTTTAGCTTTTAGTATGATTATCTTAGCCTTAAGGTTATGAATAAGCTGCTGTGTTCCAAAACAATGATACATTTGGATTAAGGAGATATAAGCATTCAAAACATATAAATACACCCTGAACTGCGTCTGAAAACGGTCAGTTGTTCACACATTTACTATTTTCTACATGGTGAACTGCACATAGCGCACTATACATGCGATAGGAAACGATTCAGACAGTGTAAATATGTTTTCAATTGAGGCGAATGAAGTCTGGGTTCACGATAGTTTCACGCACACCGCTGCAGCGCACACACATAGTCTAGACCAGAGGCATTGACTACAGACACGAGAGCGCAGCGCGGATCATATGCGCGAGTCGGCGCAGACGACAAAACATATCGGACCCATTTAAATGCTGCACAGAATGCTGTATTTCAAAGAGATATGGAGGAGATTATGATGATAAACGGTAAGATTCGGAGGAAACTGGCTTTAAAAAAACAGAAAGGCTCTAGTCAAACTGTGGTAATAACGAAACGCTATTGGCTGTTTCAAAAAAGGGGAGGAGCTGCTAACAGCTGCAGCTGTTTCAGGGGAAATTACGTCAACACATTGAATAATGCTGCTCGTTCCAAGGCACTTTAGTGGGACTTTAAAGGTTAACTAAACCCTAAACCAACTTTTTTTAGTTAATGATCTGCAAGACTGGGGCTTTATTAGTGATATTTGTGATAGATATTTCTTGTGATCAAGGAGTCTGAAGGTGCCTCGGCAGGAACCACTCATCCAGTCGGCTGCGTGCAGGCTCCTCCGGCCATGCCCAATTGAGGCCTAGCTCGCTGACGGCTTTTGTGAGGACATGGATGAGTTTGCCGTTTATTATTGTTATTTTCAGAGCTTTTAATATACTCTTATTATAAAAATAACTTTATAAACATTTATTTATCTTTAACAAGTATCCTTTTAGTAAGGAGACCTCAGAAATCTGAAACCGTTATGAAAAAAAAGCTTTCGCTCAAAATAGTGTTGTTTCCAAACAAAGGGGAAAAATAAATGAAAAAGCTGTTCATAGATTCGAGTAAATGTTTTGACATTTGGGCATAAAGTGTTTTAATTCTACAATATATGGTGTAAAAACATCTGAGTGCTGCCCTCTTAAGGTTGAACGGTGGCTACTGCAGTTGAATTTTCCTATTGGACGTTGCAGGTCATCGTGACATATGATGGTTCCTCAACGGCTCACTCTCAGAGCTCACCATGCCCTAAGAAATGTTTTCCTCAATCACATGATGAGAACGGCTTCACTCCAGTATGAACTCTCATGTTTCATGAAGTAGAAACATTATGAATGAAACTCACTTGACACTTGCTATCAACATTCTAATGAAGAAAATATGGTTAAATAAGTACACGTCAGTACATGTCTGGCTTTTCTTGCAATATTTTTGCCGCCCGTAATGTGTACAGAAGATACTTTTCATACATGAAAAATCTTGCCACGCAAGTGGTTGCTGTGGTAACGAACAACAATATCGTAACGTGCTGGCGTATATAGTCTAACTTTTATTTGAGGAAATCTGTTTATAGGCTATTAGGTTTTAACTTATTGGTCCTGCACTACCTATTGATTCAGTTGATTTGAATAAAATACATTGCATGTATCTGATCTATTTTTAGTGGCATTCAGTATGAGGATTTGAATGTTCATAGATTAGGTCAGTGTTCCCATTCTCTCTTGCGCTACTGCTTCGCTAGCATCGGGAGTTAACGCAGTTTGAGAATTGATAAGGCTCTGGCCCTGTGTCTACAGACAATTCACCCTCCTCCACTTCAGGTAAAGGAGAAAAGTCCTCTACTTCGAATAACCGCTCTGTTGCGTCACTCCAGTCACTCTCCATCTTTGCGAGTCTGACAGCTGTCAATCAATCCATCACTGCGAGTCTCACCCGCCCCCCTGTCCCGCTCAGCCCCGCCCTCGGTTCGTCCCCTCTGTCTCCACTGGGTTGAATTATTTGCTAAAGCCCATCCAAACATTGATTACAACAAAGCATATTAAAAACACCACATAGGCATATAAACAACATTAAAAACTTGCTTTTCACCACAGGGGGTCTTTAAAAGTTCTCACCTTGAGCTGGATGTTTTTCTTCTGTTGTCTGTTGTTTCTCTTGACTCATTTCTCTGCTTTCCTCCTCTTTTCGTTTCTCCTGGCTTGAGACTGTCACATTTTTCACTTCTTTGTGAATCTTGTTATTGCAATATCGCCCAGCATTTTTTTTTTTTTTGATGAATTCATCAATCTCCTTTAGAATTTGTCTTCGATTATTCCTATTGATACTGTTGGTTTTATAATATTGTCCTCCGAGTTTCCTGACAAGTTCCTTACATTTTCCACTACATTTAAAGGGCTTCCTTTTTTTTTTTTTTTTTTCAATAAACACCACCATTGTGAAATTCAAAGCTTGATCTCCAAAGATCTTAATTTTCTCCACAATGTTCCTCACATCCTCCTCAAAGTTTTCCAAGTTGACGATGAGCAGGAACACGTGAGGACCAGGATCAGAGAGCTCCAGACTCTTCATCATCTGTTTCTTTATCTCTTCATCAGTCAGTTGATCGTTGAATAATCCTGGAGTGTTGATGATGGAGATCGTTCTGTCTTCTACTTTTCCACTCTGTATCTCACTCTCTCTGGTTCCGCTCTCTTTAAACGCCTCTCGACCCAGTATTGCATTTCCCATTGAACTCTTTCCAGCTCCAGAAACTTCAAGCAACACAATACTTAGATCACCTGTCAAACAGTTCATATAATTAGCTTCAGCTCTTTATGATCAGGATAAATGTTTCTAATATTCTAACAATTTAATCCCCAGTTAATAACATTGACTCAGTCTCCTGCTGTATCATGCACAATTTCATGCTATCATTTGGCATGCAGTTTTTACACCAAAGTATTTGTGGATAGAGTCATCCCTGCTAACAGGGAACATTCTCATAACTTTGGCTAACGTTCTGTCAAGGTTTGTATCCTGTCCATAGTTATTGTTCCTGACTTTTCTCTTAAATTTATGTAAAGTTTATGCAAGTGTTCAAATGAACACTTTTGAACGCAATCAGCACAAACAGCATATCTTAAAATGTATTATAAATGTGTCTTGTTAATTATCTGGTTAAGGTTCTTTGTTTGTATCATGTGTATATATATCCTGTGTTCACCCTCAGGGTGCGTTCCATTCGACCCTAAGTGGACTGCGAAGTGGACTTCAGAGGGTATTCCGCCATCTTAAGTGAGATTCCAATCCAAAGGGAGCGAACATGTTCAGTCCGAAGGGTACTGCGAACGGCGTAGGGAAGAAGGGAACATCGATACATCACTTCACAGGAAGTAGAGAGTGAAAATCACCCAAATGTCTTTGCGCGTCGCATGCATCCCCTGTCAGAGCCGTTGGTTAGAAGAGTTTTTAAACAGCTCTGCGATTGAGGAGTTTACATATGCATTTGAATATTCATAGTTATTATACAAACTAGAGTATTTATGAATGGTTATGGCAATAACTGTTACATTCGTATATTATATTTTATGAATATGTAAACAAATTAAAAGTGTTGAGAAGCACCTGAGGGCTGTCATGTTTTATATTTTACTTTATTTTCCTCAGGAATGTTATATGCAGCTGCACTTGGGAAAGAAAGCGCGTGAGATGAGACCGCTACAAATACCATTGATTAAGAATAGCCTACATTTATACATAGTTAACCAAATCAAAGTATTTTCATATTGAATGACAGGTGCAGCTTCAAATCTGTTCATAGTCAATACAGGTAACTTATAAGTAAACTAATGGACAATGTTTTGATTATATTTTTAGATACATACCTTGTGTTTTGTAAATGTATATACTTATTATATGGTTTTCAATTTGAAAGTAAAGTAAATTACAATATTAATTTATGTTATATCATAATCTGCACCCTTCGTTGCCTTTCTTTAATGACGTTGCAGGGCGTTCCAAATGAGCGATTATTGTCAGCGAAGTCCACTTCAACTGATATACAGTGCTCAGGGAGTAGGGAGCAGTGAACAGTGCGTAGGGACCCTGTCGAATGGAATGCACCCTCAGTTTCTGTCGGCTTCCTTGATCTTCGTTAAGTTCAGCCACAGGTGTCGCTCTAACACTACAAGGTTGACCATAGATCTGCCTATGGCCTGGGCGGTGACTTTCGTAGCACGCAGGACCAGGTCTGTGATGCTACGGAGGTTGCGGAAAGCTTCTGGGTCAGGTCCAGTCTCATCCATAGCACGGAGGAGTTTGGCCTGAAAAACTTGGAGGACCGCTATCGAGTGGAAGGTGGAGCCTGCCTGGCCAGTGGACATGTAGGCCCTACCTGTGAGGTTTTTCTGTAGGGCTTAGACGGGTACGACACTTTGGCTTTCAATCCTACCGCTGCGGACGGTCAGACGCGTGCAGCTTCTCATACCCTCTTTCCTCAGCACCGTTGATGGTGAAGAGGGCGGATGAGGAAGATGGACGCAAGCAGGCAGAATTAGGGGCTCGCCACAATTTTGCCAGTTCATCGTGGACCTCCGGGAAGAATGGTTCTGCTCTCTGTCAAGGGGTCTGTTGGTGCCCCGGCAGGAATCAGTCGGCTGCGTGCAGGCTCCTCCGGTGAGGCCCAATTGAGGCCTAGCTCGCTGACGGCTTTCGTGAGGACGTGGATGAGTTCGCCGTCAACACCAGCCTTGGAGACACTGCAGAGCTGAGACGGTAAGGGGTTGGGTGTGGTGTGGAGTCACGCTCTGAAAAGAGCACTATCCTCGAGTGGAGAGAGGAAAGCGGCATACTCTCGCTGTGAGAGCAGCCGGATCCGACAAGAGCTGCGTCTGTGTGGTCATTGCCCAGGCAAACAACACACTTGCCGTGCCATTCCACGTCATGCAGATGTGCCACAGGTGTGGCGTGACATTTGCAATAACGTTGCTTGCTCTTTTGTGAATATTGCAAACAAAGGATACACCAGTGTTTTCACCGGAGAGCGCAGGGAAACAGCATGACAGCTCGCAGGATCACAGGCGATTGAGCATGCTAATCAGACAGGCCGCTGGCTCGAACGCTGGATCAAGCTGGCTATTGGCTAGCTTGCTGTTCCGCTGCAGGCTCTATCATCGGCGAGAAGAAGGCTTCGAGTAGGAGGGTCAGCGAAGTTCCGTAGATCGTCGCTAAAGGAGAATAAATCTGAATCCATGGCAATTCAAGTGTCTTTTATAAGCAGATGCCCCGCCCATTCTGGCGGGCTCTGTGCTCAGTTTGGCAGGCTCCGCACCAATTGGTTTGCGCAGTTACGCCTCAGCACTGTTATGGCTGTGCAGTAGCACTGTGTTATTTTACAAGTATTTCAAGAAAAGGAGTTTTCCCTCTGCGTCTAGCAATAGACGCAATATGACTGACCGTTCGAAAGGGAAACTTTGGATATAGAAAATTAATTACGTGTGGTTGTCCTGGACTGGAGGATATCAAATTTGCAAAAAATGTTTGCAAAGTGCAAAAGGAGGAAATAATACATAGAACATGTTTGTGAACACCATCCCTCTGTGCAGATAAAGGTATGTTTATAACTTAAAGGTACACTCCACTTTTTTTGAAAATAGGCTCATTTTCCAAGTCCATTAGAGTTGAGTTTTACCGTTTTTGAATCCATTCAGCCGATCTCTGTATCTGGCATAGCTTTTAGCATAGTTTAGCATACATCATTGAATCAGATTAAACCATTAGCATCGCGCTCAAAAATTACCAAAGACTTTCAATATTTTTCCTATTTAAAACTTGACTCTTCTGTAGTTACATCGTGTACTAAGACGGACATAAAATTAAAAGTTGTGATTTTCTAGACAGATATGGATACTCTCATTCCTGTGTAATGATCAAGGAACTTTGCTGCACCATGTGTGCAGCAGTGCAATGATATTACACAGTGCCTGAAAGTAGTCCCCAACTAGGTAACTTCCAATGTGACCGGCACTTGGCTGCTTTGAACATAGATATCAAAACACCGGTAGATTCAATCAAGAAAGTGCGTGTTTGCTCAAAGCATTTTGGACCAGATGACTATTTGGAAAATATGGACAGTTACCCGTACCACGGTACAGCGTCTAAAGGATATGGCCATCCCAACAATATTCAGAGGACAGACAGGACCAAGTGTATCCTCACCCATGGCTGTATGTATAACATTATTATTTTAGTTAGCTTGAAAGACCAGATTGAAAAAGAACTGCTGTTGTCTTTAGCTACCTGTGAAATGCAATCACTGAGTGTGGTTTGCTCAACCATTTGGTTTATACAGTATATAACGTAAGTAATTTTGTTATAGAGTTCTGGGGCCTCATTTATAAAACTTTGCGTAGGATTTGCGTCAGGAGTGGCGTACGGATGAAACATAGGACGTGCGTACGCACAGAAATATTCGGATTTATAAAACCGTGCGCACGCACATCCTACGCAGTTTTCCCTTAAAGGTCCCATGGCATGAAATTTTCATTTTATGAGGTATTTCAACATTAATATGAGTTCCCCCAGCCTGAATATTGTCCCCAAGTGGATAGAAATGTTGATCGGTGTAAAACCGAGTTCTGGCTGTCTTTCTCTGCCTTTGAGAAAATGACAGCCGAGAGTAGCCAATCCTGAAGTCTCCTGTTTTGACGTCCACACAGGAACGGTTACCTCCCTTTCCTCTGCCCAGAGAATCTGGCACGCCCATGCAAGCACTCGAGAGATCATGGCTTGTGAACGAGTGAATGCTGGCAGTTTCTCAGTGTTTGGATGTACAAATGAAAACAGAAGTATTTTTTCAGTTCCTTCTGATCTGTGATCAGTGATTTCTTATGTGTAGCTAATTATTCATTATTCGTGCACACACTGCGGCTTCTCTCTCTCCCGACAGAACGGTGTTTTCGTGTTTTCTATCTTGTGAGTCAGTGTTTTTGTACGTCCTCGTCGCGTCTATCTGTTCTACATACAGTTGTGAGTTTCTGCTCAACATCAGCAGAGTCACATCTTTAGAGATAAACCTCACGCACGCCGAAGCTCAGGCTGCACTGGCCGGTTGGCCTTCAACATCCCCGACCCCCAGTACTGCATCTGGCCCACAGCGGAGGCACCAAACGCGGCGCGAGATTAAGCAGAAGGGGGGTCAGCGTGAGCGTATCTGGGCTAGGCTAGCCAGCTATCCCCACAATAAACTGGATTACATTCGATTACTGCTGTTGTGTCTTTGTTTGCGCTGTGTACTCAATGCGCGTCACTGACGCTTTTCATATGATATGAACATATCTAAAAATAATGCTATAATCAACATTTACTAACTCGTTCATCTCGCTGTAATGGTACATTGTATGTGTAACAAAGTTGGTAATAATGTTGAAGACGGACTCGGCGTGACTGGGACTCGTGTTTATTCAGAACTCTCAGATACAAACACAATAAACTCGCGCTGACAGCACAGCTCTCACAACTCAGTAGTTACTATAAATAACTTTGTTAGCAATCGCTCCTTCTCTGGTACGTTAGTGATGTCCGGTTCGCGAACTAATCATTCTTTTGAACCGGTTCTTTTTAGTGAACGAATCAGTTCACCAAATCGGACTGAATCGTTCTAAAGGCTCCAGCTGCAGATCATCAGCGCACCCTATTTAGTCCCTCTGTATTCTCTTTGTCTTTGTCAGAGCGTTTGTTTGGATGTCTCGTGTGTTCTCCCGCCTGTGCCCGTTGTGTTCCTGCGTTGCCTGTTTCCTGTGTTCCGTGTGCACCCTGGAGTTCCACCATCACCGTGTTCACCGTCGTCACCAAACTGGGTTGTCTGCAGCGTCCCTGTGCTGCCCGGACCATCTGCCAACGCACCGCTCTGATCCTTGTGGCTTTCTGGTGTCTAACTGCGATCTTCTGCCATATCATTGAGTGATTCCAGTGGCCTTCTGGTTTCTACCTGCGATCTTCTGACTAAATAAACAAGCTTTTACTTGCTATTGTATCCTGCCTTATTTATCCGTTACAGAGCGCTCTGACCATTATGGATACAGCAAGTTCATCTGATCTCAACGAGTACCTAACTCACAGCAGTTCCAGAATGGACCAACAGGAGGAAAATCTGGCTGTCACAGGACGAGCGGTGCAGGTATTGGTAGCACAGGTGTCCGAGCTGACCCAACGAATACAACAACTCGTCAGTCCCGCTGTGCCCAGCCCACCGCCGATTCCCCCCACACCATCTACCATCAACCGCCAGCACGAACCACGATTACCCACTCCGGAGAGTTACGCTGGTGAGACAAACTATTGTAGAGCATTCCTAACCAAATGTTCCATGTTTTTTGCTCTCCAACCGCTTACGTTCAGCACAGAGGAGTCAAAGGTGGCTTTCGTTCTCACACTACTATCAGGACGAGCTGCGCTATGGGGAACGGCGGTGTGGGAGAACCAACATCGATGCTGCTCCTCGTTCCAGGCACTATCTGAGGAGATGAAGCGGGTGTTTGACCGGGGCGGTGGCTGGCAAGGAAGCAGCTCACCAACTCGCTGACCTTCGTCAGTGTAACCGCTCGGTCTCGGACTACTCCATCGAGTTCAGAACCCTAGCTGCCGAGTGCCACTGGAACGAGGAGGCACAGTGGGACATGTTCCTGCATGGGCTGGCTGACCGCATCCAGAAGGAGATTTTTTCATTAGATCTGCCGGAGAGACTCGACGGACTTATTGATCTAGCACTACGGGTGGACGCACGCCTGAGTCGGCTGGAACGACGGTCCAAGACGTTTTTCCAGTCTGGAGGTGTCGAAGGTCCTCAGGCTAGCGGAGGTGATGCGGTCAGCCCCAACATCGATCCCGAGCCCATGCAGGTGGGTCGTGCTCGGCTTTCCCGGGAGGAGAGAGAGAGACGGAGATCCCTTGGTCTTTGCCTTTATTGTGGCGGAGTGGGCCACTTCCTGAACAACTGTCCAGTAAAAGACCAAGCCCGGCGGTAAAGGGAAGGCTACTGTCGGGCGGGATCTCCGTGGATAAGACCTCATCCTCAACTCTCCTTCTGGTAAGACTGCTGTGGACAGCCCGGTCTCACCCCTGTCAAGCACTTCTGGATTCGGGGGCGGAAGGTCATTTTATGGACTTGACTTTGGCTCACACACTTGGTATTCCCATCATCCCACTCAAGGACACATTATCCGTCAATGCGCTCAACGGCCAGGAATTATCACCCATCACGCTCACCACCAGACCACTGACACTCATCACTTCTGGCAACCACACTGAACAGATTTCCTTCCTGCTCCTGGACTCCCCTCTGGCTCCTGTTGTCCTCGGTCACCCCTGGCTGGTCCAACATAATCCTAGGGTCGACTGGGGACATCACACTGTTTCTTCGTGGAGTGAAAGATGTTATCAGTCTTGTCTTGTATCTGCCTGTTCGTCTGTGTCTCGTCCTGTTTTTCAGAAGGAGATGGTGAATTTGTCTAACGTGCCCTCTGAGTACCTCGACCTGAAGGAAGTGTTCAGTAAGTCCCGCGCTGCTTCTCTTCCTCCGCATCGTCCCTATGACTGTGCTATAGATTTACTCCCAGGTAAGTCTCCGCCTAGAGGCAAGCTTTACTCTCTTTCTGTTCCTGAGAGGGAGGTCATGGAGAAATATATTTCTGATTCTCTAGCTTCCAAATTCATCCGTCCTTCCTCTTCTACAGCGGGGGCGGGGTTCTTTTTTGTGGGGAAGAAGGATGGTTCTCTGGGACCTTGCATTGATTACCGAGGGCTGAATAACATCACGGTCAAGAATACCTATCCTTTACCGCTGATGTCTTCAGCCTTTGAGAGGTTGCAGGGAGCATCCGTTTTCACAAAATTGGATTTACGTAACGCTTATCATTTGGTTCGCATCAGGGAGGGGAATGAATGGAAAACCGCATTTAATACCCCCAGGGGCCATTTTGAATATTTGGTGATGCCGTTCGGGCTATCCAACTCCCCAGCGGTTTTCCAAGCACTCGTCAATGACGTGTTGAGAGACATGGTGGACCAGTTCATATATGTTTACCTGGATGACATATTGATTTTTTCTTTGTCTCTCCAGGAACATGTTCAACACGTCAGACGAGTGCTTCAGAGGTTGCTAGAGAATGGGCTTTTTGTCAAGGCGGAGAAATGCGCGTTTCATGCACAGTCTGTTCCTTTCCTAGGATACATCGTTTCATCCGAGGGGGTGTGTATGGATCCCGACAGGGTTAAGGCTGTGGTAGAGTGGCCAAGTCCAGATTCCCGTAAGGCCCCACAGAGGTTTCTGGGATTCGCCAACTTCTATCGGCGTTTTATTCACAACTTCAGCCAGCTAGCCGCGCCTCTGACTGCCTTGACCTCTCCCAGGGTGACGTTCAGGTGGTCCGATACAGCTGAGACTGTATTTACCAACCTCAAAAGCCACTTTGTTTCAGCTCCCATCTTAGTAGCCCCTGATCCAGCACGTCAGTTCGTGGTAGAGGTCGATGCGTCAGAGGTGGGGGTAGGAGCGGTCCTTTCCCAACTCTCTGCTTCGGATGATAAGATGCATCCTTGCGCGTTTTTGTCCCCCCGTTTGACACCTGCCGAACGCAACTATGACATTGGTAACAGAGAATTGTTGGCAGTTAAGTTGGCTTTGGAAGAGTGGCGTCATTGGTTAGAAGGGTCGGGGGTACCTTTTATAGTATGGACGGACCATAAGAACCTCGAATATATTAGATCTGCCAAAAGACTTAACTCCAGGCAGGCTCGGTGGGCACTTTTTTTCGGACGTTTTGACTTTTCTCTCTCGTACCGCCCCGGGTCCAAAAACATCAAATCCGATTCTTTATCTCGAATTTTTGATCCTTCCGAACGCCCGGTTACTCCAGAGTGCATTTTGCCAGAGAAGATAGTTATCTCTACACTCACATGGGAGGTCGAATCGAAGGTCAAATTGGCCTTAGAAGGGGTAACGCCTCCGCCCGGCTGCCCACCGAGTCGATTATTTGTACCGGAGAAGTTCAGGTCCGAAGTCATTAAATGGGGTCACTGTTCCAATATCGCTTGCCATCCAGGAGTAAACCGTACTTGCAGTTTAATAAAGCAACGATTCTGGTGGCCATGTATGGCTCACGACATTCGCAGTTTCGTCCTGGCTTGCTCAATTTGTGCTGTTGGTAAGACGTCTAATCGACCTCCTGATGGGTTACTACAGCCGCTGGCTATTCCTTCGAGACCCTGGTCCCACATTGCGCTAGATTTTGTCACTGCCCTCCCACCCTCTAATGGCATGATGGTTGTTTTAACCGTAGTGGACCGGTTCTCGAAGGCGGCACATTTTATTCCCTTGCCCAAATTGCCTTCAGCCAAGGAGACAGCGGTGTCTGTTATAGACCACGTCTTTTGGTTACATGGCCTCCCGATGGACGTGGTCTCCGACAGAGGTTCCCAATTTGTGTCCAAATTTTGGAGAGAGTTTTGTAAATTACTAGGGGCGACGGTCAGTCTGTCTTCGGGTTACCACCCCCAGAGCAATGGTCAAACTGAGCGAGCCAATCAGGATCTGGAGAGAATGTTGCGATGTTTGGTTTCCAAGAATCCTTCATCCTGGAGCCAACAACTCTCTATGGGGGTGTACGCTCACAACGCGTTACCAGTGTCATCCACGGGCCTTTCCCTTTTTGAGTGTAGTCTAGGTTACCAGCCACCTATTTTTCCGAGTCTGGATTCCGAAGTCGCGGTCCCCTCTGCTCACGCCTTTGTCCAGAGGTGCCACCGCACATGGACCAGAGCCCGTGAGACTCTGCTCCAGGTGGGGGCGCATACCAAGGCTAAAGCCGATCGCCTCCGGTCGAAGCCTCCCGTATACGTCGTGGGTCAAAAAGTGTGGCTTTCTACCAAGAACATTCCGCTCCGCTCCGTGTCTAATAAACTTGCTCCCAAATTTATCGGCCCGTTCACTGTCACCAAGATCATTAGTCCGGTGACAGTCCGCCTCAAACTTCCTCCAGCGTACAGGAGAATTCACCCTGCCTTTCATGTCTTTCCAGTTTTTCATTCCCGTCTTAATCCGCCAGTCCCGGTTCCCCCACCGCCGCGACTCGTAGATGGGGAACCAACGTATTCGGTTAATCGTATTCTGGACTCGAGACGGAGGGGACGCGGATTCCAGTATCTGGTGGACTGGGAAGGTTACGGTCCGGAGGAGAGAAGTTGGGTTCCTGCTAGGGACATTCTGGACCACTCCCTTATTGATGATTACAATCAGCAGGTAGGTTCTCCTGGGAGCGTCAGGAGGCGCTCCTAGGGGGAGGGGTACTGTCACGGTTCATGAATTCACCATCTCATTCTTGTGTGTGTATGTGTGTTTGTATGGGGCGGAGCCGCTGGTTGGCTGATGATCATTACACCTGTCGCAGCTGATCAGCGCTCCAGCTGCAGATCATCAGCGCACCCTATTTAGTCCCTCTGTATTCTCTTTGTCTTTGTCAGAGCGTTTGTTTGGATGTCTCGTGTGTTCTCCCGCCTGTGCCCGTTGTGTTCCTGCGTTGCCTGTTTCAGGTGTTCCGTGTGCACCCTGGAGTTCCACCATCACCGTGTTCACCGTCGTCACCAAACTGGGTTGTCTGCAGCGTCCCTGTGCTGCCCGGACCATCTGCCAACGCACCGCTCTGATCCTTGTGGCTTTCTGCTGTCTACCTGCGATCTTCTGCCATATCATCGAGTGATTCCAGTGGCCTTCTGGTTTCTACCTGCGATCTTCTGTCTAAATAAACAAGCTTTTACTTGCTATTGTATCCTGCCTTATTTATCCGTTACAGTAAGTTAGATGACTGCTGCGCTTGTGATAGGGCAGAGAGTGACAGAGAACACGCGCACTCTGTCTTCAAAATAAGTAGGCCTGTCGCGATTGGTCGATACAATCGACTGCGTCCCACAAATCTCCATCAACTGCAAGATGCTATCTTATCAATATGGGCCAACATTTCTAAAGAATGCTTTCAGCACCATGTTGAATCAATGCCATGTAGAATTAAAGGTCCTGTTCTTCGTGATCCCATTTTTCAAACTTTAGTTAGTGTGTAATGTTGCTGTTAGAGCATATATAATACCTGTAAAATTATAAAGCTCAAAGTTCAATGCCAAGCGAGATATTTTATTTAACAGAAGTTCCCTTTCAAAGCCTACAGCGAACGGCTGGTTGGGACTACAACTCTGTACATCCTGCTTTAATTATGTCAGTAGAGCAGTTTGTCGACTAACCTCCGCCCACAAGAGTACGCGAAAAAGGGGGCGTGGTCTTGTTGCTCCCGCGTGGAGTAGAGGAAGTGTTGCGTTCGGTTGCGTTTGTAGAGTTTGTTTGTCGCCATGTCGTCGAGACGCTGTTATTTTCATCCCGGAGTCAAGTCACCTTTGTTTGGCTTTCCCAGGGATGCTGTACTTATAGATCATTGAGCGCATGTATCCCCGTTATGGTAAGAGGCGTGAACTTTCCGGTAATGTGCGCTCTGCGTGCGCTAAGCTGCTGTGGAATCACAACACGGGAACCGCTGGCACAATCAGAGCTCGTTACGTATTTCTGAAGGAGGGACTTCATAGAACAGGGAAATCTTTCAAGCCGTTTTGAGGACAGTGAAAACAGCGGTATACAGATAAGTAAATTGTTTGAAAAATACAGTGTTTTTTTACACACGAAACATGAACACATGTTATATTGCACACTGCAAACACAATCAAAGCTTCAAAAAAACACGAAGAACGGGACCTTTAAGGCAGTTCTGTAGGCGAAAGGGGGTCAAACACAGTATTAGTATGGTGTTCCTAATAATCCTTTAGGTGAGTGTATATATTAATCGCAGCTCAGGAAAAAGAAAGCAACAGAGTGCGGCGCGGCCAAGACGTGCTCGCAAGCGCTGCCGGACTCCGACCTTAAGTGCGCGCACACACCTTTCACTCAGACAGATTGCGACGCCAGTTTCGCGGATTATTGGGTTTGAATGGTAAAAAATATGTAAAAATGCACGTCCTGGAGAGTATTTGGGTTAACGCAGTCGGATATGTCTTTAGTGAACGTATACAGAGTTGAATGAGAAATCGGGTGTTACAATGAATTTGGTCCGTGCAGCTCTTAAAGGGCCGGACCTAATATTCTGTGTGAAGCAGGGCAGGGCAGGGCAGGAACATGCCGGCCAAGTGAGCTTTTAGGGTTTTTTAACCCTGAAACAATGATAAAACAATGAATAGTAAGTTCTGTCATAGTATTCAATTGCTTTTACAGTGTTTTGCCATGGTATCAATTCAGTATCAGTATTGAGGTATTTTAGTCTGGTATCGTATCGAAGTCATAATTTTGGTATCGTGACAACACTATTCTATATAAAAAGTATTTGCTGATATTCTCTTTTTTTTTGTTATGTTGGTTAACAAATGTGTACCTTTTTACATTTTTACTCTTTTAGTTTTACATTTTGTCAAGGGCTTGTTTACATTTATACTTTTTTTATAGTACACTACTGAAGGCCAACGTTGCAAGTTAAATAAAAAATTTTACAAATCATTGTGATAAATTAGTCAATAGATTAATCAATTAATCGCTAAATTAGTCGATAGATTAATCGATATAAAAATAGTTGTTAGTGGCAGCCACTGATCTATATAAATGACTGGATAGCTCATCGCGTTCTAAACTGCCATCACGCGGTGAAGCCACCGGAAGTGCTCGAGCGGCCATCTTACTATTCCCTACCAACAGAGGGCATCATTGAGGTTGTCAGGGTTCTCCTCTGACAGCTCTGTATGTTTTGTCATTGTTTAATGTGTCTTTGTTTGGGTTATGCATGAACACATGGCTCTGTCTTGGTTTGTGTTTGCCATGTGCTCCCTGTGTCCTGCCTTCTTGTTTCCGGTTACCACGCCCCCTTGTCTAGTCCTCATTGATTGACTAATTGTATGCTCGCCTGTCAGTGATGCGCGGGTTGATCCAAAATGAGCGGGTGCCCGCGGCCACCCGCGGTTACCCGCGGTTACGAGTCATCCAAAAATATTTTTAATGATATTCGGGTCACGGTCGGTCGGATCGTCAATAAATCCTTATTTACCTTTTGAATGTTGAGCGCTATTAACTTTTGAATAAATGCTGACGCGGGACAAAATGCCCGATTTCCCAAAACGTTGAACTGAGCAATGCCATTGTACCATTTTAATAGGCTACTTTTAAACGCATTTAAAGTCAGTTTTATGTATTTTCTGAGAGGGGGCGGGATTTTTGTTGGGAAAGTCGGGGGAGAGACGCACACTTCGATTAGACTGGATAAACACATGCAGCATCTTAATTGTCAAGAAAATTAAACGAAATAAATGAATAAATCAAGCCTATTACATAACACTAGGCTATATCATACAGCATTCAGAAAAATAACAGTTTGCGCTCCTAAGGACTTTCACACTTTTCCAAATGTTGTCCAAATGTGGGCTGATGAATTCTTCAAGCCGGGTCGAAACATAAACATCGCGTTCATCAATAATATGCATCTGGAGCTGAAATGGAAAATGATGGGCCGCCTCAAGAACTTCCTGCTCTCGCTGCTGCACCTCTGAGCGCACCACGCCAGGGCCTGAAACATTTTCTCAATGGCCCAATGAGCTACGATGAGCATTTACTACTTTTAAAAAATGCGGGTCAGGAAGCGGGTCGGGTACAATATTTTCTTCTTTTTTTTTGCGGTCCGAGTTGCGGGCGGGTTAGTTGAAAACGTCGGTCGGGTGCGGGTTGTTTATACATTGACCCGCGCATCACTGTCGCCTGTTCCTTGTCTGAGTGTGCTCACCCTTTCCTCATGTTCTCTGCTCCTTGTTTGTCTGAGTGTGTTCACCTGTTCCTCATGTTCTCTGCTCCTTGTTTGTCTGAGTGCGTTCACCTGTTCCTCATGTTCTCTGCTCCCTTTATAAAGTGTGTTCTTTCCCTCATGTGGTTACTGGTTCGTTATACGTTGTACCTACATGTGTTATGCTAGTATTCAGGGGCGTCGCACCCGTGGGTTTTCCCGGTGAGAGGGTTCAACACCCACACTTTTTCTGCAGTTTTCCCGCAGTTTTGCACAAACGCTTTAGGGATGCCACAATTCTCATTATAATATTAAACCGTTCGGGTACGGCATTCACGGGTCAATTCGCGCTTGTGAATTACGTGATATATATATATTTTTTTTGCAGTGTGCCTGTGAGTCTACGCGCTGATATGAGCAAATATCCAATCACTATACACAGTTATAGACACGCTTGCAATGTTGGTGTCAGAGAGTTATAATCACGGAACACTATAGTTATTCACAATCCCGAAAGTTCATTATTTGCATGCGTTTTAAAGCCTTTGCGGTTATTCGCGTGCTTATGCACCGTTTTAACGCGCAGAGCGCGCGCACTAAACTTGATTACTGGACTAAGTAGTCTTACTGCGCTAATACTGTCAAATACACACCAGGTTAACAAACACAGTCGGTTATGTGTAAAGTGAAAGTAAATTTGCTTGTGTCTGTATATTAGATGCACGTCTTACATTGACAGCAGCGCAGCCTTTAGAGAACACGCTGTCCTTAAAGGGACAGTTCACCTCTAAAATTATGTCATTATTTACTCACTCTAATGTTGTTCCAAACCTGTATTCATTTCTTCTGTTGAACACAGACAGTTGATGTTAGCCATTGACTTCCATATTATTTCCTACTATGGGGATGTTAATGTTAATAAAACTACAAAAGACATAGAAAATCACTCTGTTCTTGACTGAAAAACATTAATACAGTAGCTTTAATAAGAATCAATGTATATTTTATAGTGAAGTCTATGTAGTGTTTTATTTTTACATTTATTGATTAAATTTCATACTTAAATGCTGCTGTACTGCTCTGAGCTGCCAGTGTAAATCTTTATGTATATTTATTATATATTATACTATTCACTAGGAATGTGTACAAGGTTTTTTTAAGTTAAGTTTTAAGTTTAAGTAAGGTTTTTCAAGTCTTTTAAGTAAAATAAAAAAAAATTGATTTTTTTTTTCTCCTTAACCTCTTTCTGTCCCCGTTACCTAAGAATAGAATAGCAAAAAACTGATGTGACTAGCCATCAGAACCCAACCGAACACTGTGGTTAAAAAAAAAAATATATATATTATACCTTGTATGTTATACCTTTTGTACCCTTCTGTCATTGTATTCATCGTTTTTATTGTTAACAAACAAACCACATCCATCCCCCACACTTTTGAAAAGCTTGCTACGCCTCTGCTAGTATTGCTAAGTGTTTGTGCTGCTTTTCGGTCTTGTCTTGTCTTGTTTTCTGTGTCTCTAGTTCCTGTCCTGCAAGTAAAGCTTCCCTGGCAGCTTGCTCTCCTTGCCTAGCTGCACGCTTGGTGAGTTTCCTGATAAGACCTGACTGCATTGTCCCAGGATTCCTGCCTGGCCATCGCTGGTATCCTCTGGTCTCTTACTGCTCTGTCAGAACTGCTCTCCAGTCTACCACCTTCTGGAGTTATTGTGGCTGCTCTTCCTGCCTGTGATTGTGCTCCTAACCCGCCTACTGTTTGGACTGTGTTCACCTCCTCACCATTTCTTGTCTTGTTTGCTGTTTGTCAATAAACCCCTGATCACTCATTCCTGCATTTGAGTCCTCTCTCATAGAACTGTGACAGACGTACAGCCAAAACATTGAGATGCTGCAAATCGTGTGATTTTAGCTCAGTCTCACAGGATTAGCTTTACGATATATGTATGTAAATTAATAGTTACTTCATATGTTTTCTGTAATGTTTATGGTCTTTTCGGAGAGGATGAGTCACTTATTGAAATCGGTGATGTGGGTGTGTTTACTGCACACTGCCGACACGGGTAACTTAACTGAACTTACACAAACATTTTTCTTTATGTATGCAATTATGGAGGAAATATTCATTATTAACGCATATCTTCAGCTGCAGAAATTGATTTGAATAGCTTATACAATATGAATACAAGCCTCTATATTGCACTATATTGTATTACAATTCAAAGTTTGCCATGCATCATCTTGGAAATAAAGTAGTCAGCGTTATGTGTGTATTATTTCCTGATTGAGCAACGTCTATTTCAGACTCTTAAAGACGGCGCAAATGTGTGCCGTTTTTAGTTTCCATATGAGTTTTCATGTATTCCAAGTGTTATATGAGTATAAGTATTTCATATAAGTGTTTTGTATGCCATGCTGTTGAATTGCATATTTATTTAATCATAATTTCAATAATTAATTGCTTCAAAATGCATGCTGTTAACGAAATCATTGTTGAAACATTTGCAGTTAGCCTACTGTATGAATAAAAACAATACTACAGCACAACATAAATGCATAAACGCAACAGTACAATGCAATTTCAGGTTACAAGGCATAAATCTTTATTCCGATTTCAAAATGTGTGCTTTGTCAGTTGTAATACAAACGCTGAAGTGTCTCGTCCGCCCGCAGAGCTGATGTTCACTGACTTACTGTAATGAATATGAACGTAACTTTTTAATAAGCAGGGGAAATTGCTGACTATAAACAAATAACCATTTCCCTGCTCAGGAAGTTTGTGTTGTAAGAATGTACAGGGAGACTTTAGATATAAAAACGGTGTCTCCGTGGGCAATGTTTTCTCAGTAAAATCATTTAAAGGTGAACTATGTAGGATTTTTGCAGTAAAATATCCAGAAACCACTAGGCCAGTGTTATATATTTTGTTCAGTTGAGTACTTAGAATATCCCAAATGTTTTCAACTATTTGTAAATCGTGAGAAATTTGCTATTTTAACCACGGAACCGGGACGTGTGAGCTATGCGTGTGAGGGAGTCGCCTGTCGATTGCGTCATATCTGCGTCACCCTCGGTCTCCGGTTTTATTCAGTGAACACTTTACTCTCACTGCAGTGTGAACAAGTGTCATAGCAGCCGCCGAGCGAACGTCATAACTTCCTTTTCAACACACTCAGATATATCTAATACGATAAACAGAGTTGCGTTACCCCAAACTCATAACTGGAAGTGGCTCCAGCAACCGTGTCATAATAAAAGTCCCGCCAGCGACTATGCCATAATAACAGTCCCGCTCTTCAATCGCTCCTGCGGCCTTGCTCAGCTCCACAACACTCGCTCCTGCTCTGCTTCAGACTACAGTAATGTTAATAATCGCATCCATGAACATGATTTCTGCCCGAGTCCTATCCTGACTGTTTCCCACCGGCTGTGAGGTGAAGACCACATGTCCCGAGATTCTGCGCTTAAACGTGCCGTCATCAAACTTCGCCTTTGTTTTGAACAGGCGACCTCTAGTGGACGGAAAAGTTACATAGTGTAGCTTTAATGTCCTATTCATTCAATAGAATGCGTGAGCTGACTATAGGGAATACCAACATGGCGGCGCAGCGGCTTCACTTTTTATGACGTCATGAGCAATCCAGTCATTTATATAGATCAGTGGTGGCAGCCCTAAAAATATGCACTTTTCTCATATTACGTTAATCAAAATCAAAAGGTCGGAAGACCGAATCCATGTTGCACGTGGCGCATTGGGACAATTTTTTCCTTGAATTACCGCTGGGTCTGATTTGCGCTAAAAAATCTCACCAGTTCGAATCTGCTCTCCTCCTTCCTTCTGCCCCAGTCTGTTCTGCCACACTTCTTGCTTTTCACATTCTAAAAGCTCATCTTCAGTGTTTTCCGGTTCAAATAGATACGGTTCAAGATCTGCACCAAAGTAAATATCTTCTGAATCGTCTCTCACAAACGTCTCCATGGTTACAAGGCAAGCTGATCTGTGCAAGCAGGTTGTCACGCTGGTTATGTTGACGGAAGTTAGCCTACTTTCAGGCGCTGTGTAATATCATTGCGCCTGCACCCATGGTGCGGCAGGAAAGCTCCTTGATTATTACACAGGAATTACAGAATAGTTCATAGCCATATCGGCCTAGAAAATCACAACTTTTCATTTTCTGTCGGTCTTAGTATGCGATGTAACTACATAAGAGTCAAATTTTAAATAGGAAAAAAATTGAAAGTCTTTGGTCATTTTTGTGCGCGATGCTAATGGTCTAATCTGATTCAATGATGTATGCTAAGCTATGCTAAAAGTGCTACTGCCAGATACAGAGATCGGCTAAATGGATTCAAAAATGGCAAAACTCAACTGTTTAACTGTAAGGGACTTGGAAAATGAGCCTATTTTCAAAAAAGTGAAGTGTTCCTTTAAGGCCGAATGATTTCCGAACGAGGCCGAACGATTCTGGGACGCAGAGGGAATCCCAGAATCCAGTCATTAAAATTGAATTTACAGTATAATGATGTTCATGGTGTTTTAACGTCTCACAAACCATATTTGGACATGAACACACAAACATTTCCAGAGCTGATCTGAGAGAACCCCTAATGAGCATTTCATAATTTTATTTGAATAAAAACTATTGTCAAATACACTCTGAATAAGGTCTTCTCTACAACCCGTCAAAATAAAAGTTTGGTTTAACTAGAAGAAATTATGATATAAATATATTACTATTGTAGGCCAAAAATAGAATGTAATTGTCAAAATAATAATAATGCATAATTTAAACATTATTTTTAGGTTTTTTTTAATCCATGGTTTAATTTAATAAATCTGTTTTGCAGCACTTTGCAAAAAAAATAAAAGTAGGCCTATACAATTTTGTTACATTGTATTTGATTACCACCGTTTTTGATAATATATTTGTATTAAATCATAAAATGAAAAATTTCATAGGACTCTATTATTCTTAAACATTTTAAGAAAATAATGATAAAAAATGAGTTGTTAATCTAATTCATAATCATTTATTGAATTTAGTTTTATTGAAATTGTAATAAACAAAACAAACAAAGGGTTTCAAGTTTATGAAGATATTAGCATTTAGCATTTGTTCAAACAAAAAACATTTTTCATTCATTTATTTGATAATAATAACAACCAATAATACAGTTTTTTTTAATACAGCGATGCTCTGAAAATTTTCTGAGATGGATATCATATTGTGAAAATCTCATTCTATTACAACCCTGAGTCCCCCACCCCGCTGTTAAAAAAATAAATCAAGGAAATCAAGTACATTTTAAATTAAATACTTTTTACTTTTACTAGACTGTTTAATTTTACTTGTACTTAAGTGAAATTTCATTGACGTACTAGTACTTTTACTTGAGTAAAGTATTTTATTACTCTTTCAACCTTTCCACCATTATTGCGTAAAGAATGTTGAGTGAACTCATATATTCATTATATTTATATACTCATTATATATACAAAAAGTTTTGTTAATTTTAAATAAAATTTTATTTACTTTATTTACTAAGCTTTATTTTACCCAATGGGGAAATTTGTCTTGTACTCTGGAGCCCAAATACACACACACATTGATCTAAGACATAATACACACAAACCATACACACACAAAATAATAATAATTAAAATAAATAAACTCCCTGAGCAAAATGTGGCTCAAAAATTCATGATGCAATGTATTGACTCACATTCCATTGAAGGAGGAGTACGACCCATGCTGGAGTCAGAGTCTCTCCGATGGGACTGCATTTTTACTGCCTCTTAATAATCAATCAGTAACGAACTGTCAGACCCATCAAAACCTACAGAGAAAGGTTGACAAAAATCAGTATGAGCAAAAATCTGGATAAAACAGCTTGATTAACTCAAAATGGAGCAACCATTGACTACCATAGTAATTTTTCCCCTACTATGGTCAATGGTCGCTCTATCTGCTTGGTTACAAACATTATTCTAAATATCTTCTTTTGTGTTCAGCAGAACAAAGAAACGCATACAGCTTTGGAACAACTTGAGGGTGAGTAAATGATGACAGAATTTTCATTTTTGGGTGAACTATCTCTTTAATGCATAACATTATTGATTGTCCTTGATGTTCAAAAGTTCATTAGCGAATGTATCACAAACGTTTGATCAAGCCACATCATTTGTTTCATTAAATATTATTAGTGCTGTCAAAATTAGCGCATTTACACATGCGATTATTACTTACTTTGGGTATCTTGTTCATAATATTTATTTTCATATAAAAGTAACATAACTTAAATTATATCCAGTTTATCCGCAACAAAGTGCACAAGTGTGAAACCTGTGATATCTGCCTTTGATCTCGCAGGTGTCTGATCCATTATGAGAAGAGAGAACTGTCCGTCTTGCCTGCACTTTTTTCACTCCTCCCCTCACTGCAGCCACCTAGTCTCGGCTGTGAATTCTGTGCCATAATTAAACAAACAAATCCAGCATTTTGCAAACAAACACAATCTGCTTTGCAAAGAAAAACAAGACCTGCAGCCATATCACCCTGTAGCCCAAAACTGGTTTCCCACTGAAGCTAAGCAGGGCTGAGCCTGGTTCAGGGCTGTGATACCTGGATGGGAGACCAAAAACTAGGTAGCTGCTGGGAGAGGTGTTAGTGAGGCCAGCAGGGGGTGCTCACCCTGTGGTCTGTGTGGGTCCTAACAGCCCAGTATTGTGATGGGGACACGATACTGTAACAAGCACAGTCCTTCAGATGAGACGTTAAACCGAGGTCCTGACTCTCTGTGGTCTTTAGAAAAAAAAATTCACAGGATGTCCTTCGATAAAGAGTAGGGGTGTAACCCCGGCATCCTGGCTAAATTTGCCCATTGGCCCCTGTCCATCATGGCCTCCTAATCATCCCCATATATATATATCACTCTGTCTCCTCTCCACCAATCAGCTGGTGTGTGGTGGGCGTTCTGGCGCAATATGGTTGCGTCGCATCATCCAGGTGGATGCTGCACATTGGTGGTGGTTGAGGACATTCCCCCCTTCTATGTAAAGTGCTTTGAGTGCCTAGAAAAGCGCTATATAAATGTAACAAATTATTATTAATTATTAATTAAGACTCGCAAACAAACAGAAAGCGATGTGCAAATACAAAGGTCAGTTTGAGTGAAAACGCAGAGTGTAACAAATATACTGTGTTTTGCAAATAATAAATGAGTGAGTGCATATTTCACAAATGAATTATGCAAACCATCCTACAAATTGCATGTAACCTTTGAACAAATACCAAATCTAGTCCATACAAATGCATTCCTGTCGATTGCGCTCTCAGCTTTATTTCCTCACAAATGCAGTTGAGCAACTTCCTCTTGCAAAACAGCAGACCGCTTTTGGTCAATTTACGCTAGTCCGAGAAGCCCTGAAAAACGTTTTCAGCTGAAATGAGCGATGAAAATTAGCACTTTCTGTCTTACTGTATCTATTATTAATCTTTTTGAGATTTTCACTATGCCAACCCTATTTCGATGCAAAAAAAAAAAAACATAATAATTTAAAGATAATATTGTGACCAATCAGTGCAAAATTACTGACATGGCTGAAAACATTTAAGCTAGGGCTAGCATGCATCCATCCTCCATAGGCCTATACCATTTATCCACTGTAACGGGATATACAAAAAAAAAGTACTTTTATGTAATTTTTGTACATATGATAAAATTTTTGTTGCAGAGAACATTCAAAATAATGTAAGGGTGTATCGCGTCACAATATATTGCAATACAAAAATGCAACAATGTATTGTGGATTAAAGTGTAGACAGATTTAGTTTTGTATGAGATATTTTAATGTCACATCAAATATAGTAAATTCTGAAGGGCAGACATTTGAGCTTCCATTTTTATTGAATATTTTTAATAAATTAAAATTAATTTTAAGCAGAGTAGGCTAAATATTATAAGCAGAATGATTCATATTTATTTTCTGCTGTCACCATTTCCCGGGAGAGAAGGAACAAGCACTGCCTAATTTCACCTCTGATGTAGTATAAAATTTAGCACTTTAATGAACTGCGTTAAAAGTGTTAAAAGTAATAATTAAAAACTATAGCCTACCATTTGAACTATTTTGGATTTGTTCAAAGTATTGTGGGTGTGTATGTATTGCAAGATCAGTATTGTGTATCAAACTCAATTGTGAGATGAATTATTACATGCCTTAAATATGCTGTTTTGGAAGAGGGAGTTGCTCAACTGCATTTGCGAGAAAATTAAGCTGAGAGATTGTAAAAGACAGGTATTTGTATGGACTAGATTTGGTATTTGTTCAAAGGTTACATGCAATTAGGATCCTTTGCATATTTACAGTATTTGTGAAATATGATGTAACTTACTCTCACTTATTTATTATTTGCAAAACACAATAGGGAATTAAGGGTCATTGGGACATGTTCATCAAGTTTTTGAATCTCCGCTATTGTAAGGTTTCTTGCCATAAATTAAAAACATCAGCCCAACACATAATACATATCTGTAATACTGAAGATGTTACCTATCCATTTGAGGAGGAAAAAAAAGTTGTATCATAATGAAAGGAGGTGTGACAGACAGTTTTTATGTAAACTGAGCCAAAACATTTTTTGGGGGGAAATATTTGGGTGATTGGGACAGTACATCTCGTCATTGAATTTGGCTAGTGTAAGCATTGTTGCACACGTTAGTTCATACTTTGATATCATTTCATATGCAAAATCACATCTGTCTGTTCCTCATGACTCCCATGTTTATTTCTGTTAAACTTTATTACTCAATGTTTATAAACCTGTTGACAACTCATACATTACAGAATTCTCTTCCCCAAAATGTCACTGAATACATTTAATAGTCTTCCCCCAAATTTCATTGAATACATTTAATTGTCTTCCCCCAAATGTAATAAATAATTAAAACAATTAAAATTAATAGATAAATTAATCGGATTCCATTCAGATATGCACAAAAATCTGATTTGGATTTGGATTGACAGTTCGAACGTAGTTAGTGTATTAGGGTAAATTGTATTGCACAACACTTTAAAGGAAACATGAATATTATAGAGTACTACTGCAACAAAATCAGTAAAAAATGTGCAACTGTCGTGGGTGAGTGGTTGAGAAAACACCAGTTTAGAGCATACATATCATAGTACACAATGGTTCTCTGTTGCAACGTCAGTACAACGTACAAGCTCCTGCCCCTTTTGTCTCATAATGTAATGTGCCCCTCCCTGGTAGGGTGACCACCTGTCCCGCTTTACGTTGTACAGCACAGAATTTTCACCCCTTGTCTCGCACGTCGCATATTGAGAAAATGTCCCGCATCTGTCTGTTGGTTTTTAATTATCATATTAAGAAAATGTGCATGCATTCTTTCGCCTTTTTAAGAAAGCATTTTATTTCTTCTTTCGCGGCGTAGTTTTTCCACCTATATTTAATAGCGCTTCGTCAGAAGATACCCGCCTTACACAAATACAACAGCTGTTTTTAAATCCTATCCAATGGTTGAAAAGAAAGGAGTAAATACGGGGTGCTTTCCATTCGACCATAAGTGGACTGCGAAGTGGACTTCAGAGGGTATTCCGCCATCTTAAGTGAGATTCCAATCCAAAGGGAGCGAACATTTTTAGTCCGAAGGGTACTGCGAACGGCGTAGGGAAGAAGGGAACATCAATACAAAAATCACCCAACTGCCTTTGCACGTCGCATGCATCACCTGTCTGAACCGTCTGAACCTATGGTCTGAACTAATGATGGTGCAGAGCCGTTGGTTGAAAGAGTCGACTCCATTTCAATTGATATACCGTGCTCAGGGAGTAGGGAGCAGTGAACAGTGCGTATAGGAAGTAACAAAACTGTTGAAAATTTTAGTAAATTATTCTCATGCTATTAGTCAGTTACAGTCTTTTGTGCCCTGAGGTGGAAATGCCCTAACAGTGATGGTGTATAGCCTACTTTACATTTTGGACAACCATTGTTTTTTTTTGGGGGGGGGGGGTTTATTTGTATTTACATTTCTATTATTGTTTTCATTCTCACTTTAGATGCTGGAGAAAAACAGCCAGGCTAAAGCATTCAAAGTGGAAGCTTCGGGATTGGGATGGTGGAAGGAGCAGAAGAACAAGAAGATGATTGATGTTGTCTGATTTACCTAATGTATAAAATTTAACCAAAAAGTTTCATCACTCACCTTCATGTTGTTCCAAACCTTTAAGACTTTTGTTCATCTTTGAAACACAAATGAAGATCTTTTTAATGAAATCTGAGAGATTTATGTCCCCCCATTTTACCCCAGAAAGGTATAAAGACATTAAAGTAATCCATATGACTCCAGTGGTTTAACCTCGATTTTATGAAGCGACACGAATGCTTTGTGTGCGCAAAAAAAACAGCATCTTTATTCACAAAATGTCTGACACGTTCAGCACCATGCATCCGTGTTGTGTTGCTGTGAGAGCTGGTGCACTTGTGAACATGCGTCAAAGATACATAATTTTTGAATAAAGACGCTTTTTTTGTGCACACAAGGCATCTGCTAAAAAATATCTTCATTTGTTTTTTTCACAAAAGTCTTATGGGTTTGGAGTTACACGAGGGTAAGTAATTAATGACAATTCATTTTTGGATGAACACCGCTTTATTTAATTTTAATGTTTTTATAATTGCCCATTGTTTTGTTTTATAAACATTTTTAATATATATATATATATATATATATATATATATATATATATATATATATATATATATATATATATATATATATATATATATAAACATTTCTTTATATATCTTTATACAGAAAAGATGGATTCATTTTATCAAAAGTCACAGTAAAGACTTAAATTGTAAAAAAAAAAAAATCTGTTCCAAAAAATGTGCAGCAGCACAACTGTTTTCAACATTGATAATAATTATTAATGATTCTTGAGCATCAACTCTAGAATGATTTCTGAAGGATCATGAGACTCTGAAGAGTTCAGCTTTGATCACAGGAATAAATTACATTTTACAATGTAGGGGAGAGCGGGGCACAACCTAACGCTTTTTGACTTTCTCAGTTTGTGTAAATCCACTTGGGGTTCAGAGTATTTATTTTTTCCCACATTAATTGCACACATGTCTATTACAATTATGTGGTTTTGTTTCATTAATACAGTGTTTACTTTTTTCTTGATTTACCCGGAAAGAATGGAAGTGAAATGTGACAACATGCCCCGTAGGTGGGGTACATTGTAACATGTGGTGGGGCACAATGTAACACGACCAAATAGCAGCTTAAAATGTTACCTGTTATAATAAAAAAAAATATACAAGACAAACTATAATATTTTGTCAACAAAGTACAATTATTAACTTTTTAAAATAAAATAATGGCATTTTTTAATCATTAAAAATATAAGCATTTTTGAGTTTGACTGCAAACACATCGCTAAATACAGCTATGCAGCATAGTTCAAAACATAATAATAATAATTTCTGAACATTAACTCAGTCATTATTCACCCTTTTCTCATGGTTTCTCAAAATAATTCATAAAAGTATAGAATATAATGGCATATTTCTAATAGGGGCTCATTGTAACCCCACCTGCACAACTGGGATTTAAACCCGGCTCCTGTCTTCTGCTGTTAGATCAGCATTAAAGAACCATCTCAACTGTTAAATAATAACAGATATAAGATTAAGATATTATCGGATTTGTCTTATTTTAAATAAACACAAAAAACAGAGATGAAAACTAAACTTAAAAGTGGGGTAGGTAAGAATGATCTAAAACACTTTTGTCCAAATTTGTTTAAAATTTATTTATATGTCAATACATAATTAAAATTTAAGTACTCTGAAAAAGAGAGTATAAAAATCGAGTGAATCGAGTGACTTTTTAATCTGCAATAAACACCGCTCATTATTTTCGTTTGGGCCTAAACAAGTGATTGGCTTTGGCGACTGTCACTCTCTCTCGCTACCATGGCTACCGCCGGTTTTGCTCCAGGATCTGCCCACATGCGCGCGCCCCATTGTTGCCAAGTCGGGCTACTTCAAACACTGTTGCCGCGGGCTGTTTTTCATGTCCGCGGGTTGAAGCGACCCCAATTATGTGATATTTTGCCCCGGGATTTGCGAATTTTAGCAGGCAGCCCTACCAAAAAGACACATATTTTACCCCCCAAACGCACGATTGGGCTTGTTTTGGGCTAGTTTTGAGTAGCAATTGGGCGGATTTTGAAAACCTGGCAACCCTGGCGCACCCGTTTAATTTGAGTTCAAGAGGCTGTATTTCTGTAGCCTGGTTTTACCAGACTCTCGTACATTTCATTTGTACATAGAGTCTGGCCACTCTCCATTGACAAGCGTTTACTTCCTTGAAGGCGGGTTCTCTGTTGAAGTTTAAAACTATTGGATCTGCCAAGAGTCACTCTGGATCTGCCTAACCAATCGCTAAAGTTTGGTCTTGACGTATGTCACGCGCCGTTCGCCTTTGATTCTCACATTAACTGAGCACACCACCTCAGTATCAGTGATAAAACCTTGTGCATTCGGATTGTTATTTATTCACGGTGGAGAGGAGAGTTTTGTGATCGGAACGCGCTGCTCTCGTGGTGCATATCTCGTGCAATCATAACATGATTGTATGCTGTCAATAAAATGTCATATGCTTAGTATGATAAGAATAAATGCTGCCTTGAATAACAGCCCAATTCAAATGTTTATGTGCTTTTCTTCTTTTATTTTTTGAGCGGTGGTGAAATATTTTGCTCTTGTAAACACTTGCCAGTATTTAAAGAAATACAAGTCTAGAAATGCAAATTACAGCTCACGCAACCGCGGAGTGCTCTGAAAGGGTCTATAAAGGATATAAACAGTGAGTTTTGAAGTGATATATTCTTGAAAACTCAGAGATGTGGATTCGTACAGCAATTACATTACCACACGACCTTGGTGTTTGTCAAAAGTCGATAATTCAGCCTGGGTTTTTCTCGCGGGTGGTGGGAGACGGACGGCTTCAGCCAACTCCTTCACCACTAACGGAGCAAGCTGGAAAAGACTTTTCCCGGACCACAACATCAGCAGTACAGCAGTGATTGTTCTTGCTCCGTGTAACGGGAGTTCGTTTGTTCAGGGAAGAAGGAGGCGGGAACCGGCGAACGTTTAACAACTTTTAATCAAATAATAAACACAAAATGAAAGTAAAAGCGGCAGCCCCTCACGGACGACTGCCGCGCACAAACATAACAAAACCCAACTTAAAACCCAGGCCTGGTCCTCTCTCGTCCTTCACCGGTGTCGCTCGCCCTTATATGCCTCCGTGCTCCCTCATGAGGGAGTGTGTCTCATGCTGCGTCCCAATTCGCATACTATCCGTACTAAATAGTATTCGAAAAAAGAATTAGTATGTCCCAAATCTTAGTATGTTGAAAAAAGTATTCCAAAGATTCCCGGATGGTTTACTATTTCCGGTCAGAATCCGAAGTGCAGATCGATGCGCACTCTAACGGCTGATATTGCCCACAACCCATTGCGAGATGGACGAGGATTCGATTAGAACTACAAACGCGGATAAAAAGTGTTTAAAAAACTACAAACATGACGGTTACGCGAGTCTGACGGTTAAGTGGAGAGGATTAGATAAAGTGGTTTGAGTGAGTAATTATCAGTATTTAACCTGATGAAAAGATATTTATTCAATGTTATCCACATTATATTTCTCCTTCAGCAGCATTGAGAACTTTTGTAATGATACGTTTGGCCATTAACTTTGCAAACACATGAGAGGAGTCTCTGCATTAAAGACCCACGAAAGGCAGATCAACGAGCGACTACATTTCTCTCCAACACGGTAGGAAATTAAATTGAAAGTGGAGGATTTGAACTGTGACGATGATTGACAGGGCAGTTTAAACGGTGACGGGACGCACGTAACAGAGTCCGTTAAAGATGACGAAGTAGTATGTCCCAAAGCTTGCATACTCTTCTGCTACACACTCAAAAGTATGTACTTTTTCTTCACAAAAAGAGTACATACTTTTAGGACGTAGTATAAGTAGGCGAATTGGGACGCAGCCTCAATCTCAATCACGCACACCGGTGTCGCTCGCTCGTCCACCTCGCCACACTTTTAACTTCTGGACATTCGTCAGCGCTGCCACACACTCGCATCTTTCTCCGACGCCATTACTGAACTACAACTCAAACTAGCGCACGACATCAACGCCATCGCTCTCAGCCACTCCCTCTGTTCGCTGATTGGACCGGTAAAAAATTGTTCGGGGGAAAACCTAAGCATACACCGCAGTCCCAGATGTAGTACTGAAGGAAAATGAAAATTGAGCGGAAGTACATAGGAGGGCGGAGCCAGGCTAGTATTTCTGCTGGACAGGTAATCTTTCATTTTGATTATACATTTTTTTGGTTTATGTTTTCATGAAGCATGTCTCACTAGCACACGTAGCTGCCTAATATAGCTAACATAACATTACTTAGCATAAAGTTACAATGTTATACACTTAGCGAACCATTAGAGATGATAAATACTCAATATGCTTAGCTCAAGTTGATCGCTGTCGTGTTGAATTTCGCAAAAATGTAACTTTAGATAACAAAATGCATGTGTAAAAGCTAGAACTAAGTTAGCTTTAGCTACTACCCTCTGTCTAAACTCTTTTACCATGTTCAGCGGGAACTTTACCTGCACGTTTATTTCGGCCCTTGGTTTGTTTTTATATACTCTACCAATGTTTATGTTGATGTTTTTATCTTGTATCTGTGTGTGTCATAGACACTGTGTTGTGTGTGTATTTTAAACTTTACCAGTATCGTTATTCTAGCTTGATAGTGAGTACTAAAAGACATCTTATTTGTTTATATTCATAATGATAAAGTTAGATTTTTTATTACATGTGATTCTGACCAAAGGTGTGTAGTAACGAATTACATTTACTTCGTTACATTTACTTGAGTAAATTTTTTGGGTAACTTGTACTTTTAGAGTATATTTAAAGATGGGTACTTTTACTCTTACTCAAGTAAATTTCTTGTGAAAAAACTGTACTTTTACTACACTTTTACTTTTAGTTACATTCGGTGGCATTCCTCCGCTACTGTCAAATGGTAATAATTATATTATATATTTTAAAATAAGTTAATATGACTTTCGCAAGTCTCGCGAAACGTTGGAGAGGCTGCTTCGCGAGAGGTGGCTATACACATCACCCGCTTATAATAAGCGCGCGTTTTGTCGGAAGATGATGGCCGAAGCAGAGGAACAGGGCCGGCGTTTGCTATAGGCGAGCTAGGCGGTTGCCTAGGGCGACAAATGTGTTGGGGGCGCAGCCAGGTGCCCTCTAGTGGCGCCCTTAAACTTACTTCCCATTAAGCATAGAATTAAAACAAGCAAAATAAAACATACTGTTTATTAAACATGATCATCCTTGGGCGCCCCCTCAGCCGCATGTTTAATTACTTAACCTGATTATTAGATTGAATTGATAGTGAGTATTGTCGAGCACAGGCGTTCAGGCGGTTGGTCAGGCATGTGCTCATCACTGGCGCGTTCTTCAAAAATGAAGCGGTCTAAACCCTCGAGTGCACAGGGACGGAAAAAGAGAAAGGCAGACGATCACAAGAAAGCCCAGTATAGAGGTTAGTCTTCTCATCTCAGCCATAAAGGTGTCAAACGAAATAAATTTACTTCGTATTATCGATATTATCAACTAATATTAGACGGCATTGGACGTTTTATTGCTGTCACTAAGCTATCACTTGCTAGCTAGTTATCTACATATTTCTACGCATTTCACTGACAATAAGGAAATCCAGACGAGCTAAATTTTAATGCTGCGTCAATTTTGAAGGTGAATAGAAAATCTTTTATTATTTAAGATAGGGATAGAGCTACAAGAACTTATATATTTTAATTTTGTAGTGGTAAATACAGTGTATCCATAATAGCACTTTTGTTTGTAGAGGGTATAGTTAATCCAGTTTATGGGTCATAATTTGCTTAAGTGTCTTTACAGGTGCTTAAGAGAGTTTTTGCACAGTTTATGGAGTTAATATTTGGTAAATATCCTTGAACATTCTTTCTAGCATTTGTGTATGAACAATTTATTGCAGTTGATCCTTCAAGTCTTAATTTTCTTGATTAAGTGTTGGAGTGACTATAAAAGCCTTTTTGTTTGTTCATCCATAGTTTGAGTCATAATTTGTTAAATATCCTCCAACGTTCTTTGTAACATTTTTGTATGTGCAATTTATTAGAGTGTATCATTTAAGTCATAATTAGCTTTTTAAGTCTTGGAGTAACTATAGGAGCATTTTTGTTTGTATAGTTTTTATAAATACTTAACCCATTTGTGCCCAATTTTTTCTGAATGGCATGTCCTGCATTCATTTTCCCCAGGTTTTTGTATTTTTTCTTGGAAATCGTATTTGAATCTGTGGCATCTATAGTTGCCGGTGGGCAAATATGTTGTAGCCTATGCACCCCTTCAATGTCAAATATGTATAAGAGGAGAACATTTAGCATCTAACTGAAAATAACTGCTTTCAACAGATCAATCTGTATTCATAATCAAATTTATTATGTTTGACTAAGTATACTAAAAACTATAGATCTGTTGTAAGATTTGTTATGTTTGGATGATTCTAGAGACCTTCATGATTATGTTGATATATGTCAACAAAAAATACTTATTAGTAACATGAAAATATCCTTTCTTTGGGAGGGTTTGCCTTCGTTGTGCTCCCAAAAAGTAGGGGTAGGAAGTGGGCAGTCTCATGTGACAGGAAGGAAATTAATACTTTTTTTTTTTCTTGAAATCCTTTATTTGGTTGTCTGCTTGTGTGTCATTAAGATATAAAACATGGATAATATCTAGAAAAATACTTACAGAAGGATAATGGGGGGGGGGGGGGGGGGGTAGCAAAACTCAATCTCGCCTAGGGCAACCAAAGAGCTAGAGCCGGCCCTGCAGAGGAAGATGTGTGTGAGCTACGGGAGGCAGATCACCCGTGGCCTCAAGTTCAGTCTATGATTTCACTCCAAGATATAGAATAGTTTCATAATGCGATGCATGTTGTGTGCACCAAAACGAACTGACATCTCTCAGCATACAAGAATTCCACCCTGAAAAGAACATGTAGCGGTAAGTGTCACAATGATGCCTATAGCCTATTTGAACACTATTAATGGTCATTTGGTAACTATGGGACATTTTCCCTTATTATAATACTATTTCACACACTTTTTGTTTTCCTCATATGCGCTCTTGTGCAAGCAATGACAAATAATTTGAATCCTCCAAACAACACACGTCCACGAACAAACGTTCACATCTGCACATTTACAGATCCTTTTCTTCACAAAACGAAACAAATTGAATAGCCTAATTTGACGTCTTGCATTTATACACAAATCCGGACAGACACCTGTCTGAAGTGTAGAAAATACATACAAATAAAAACGGTATTGTATTTTATTCCTACCTAAAGAATAGCCTATAGCCTATAGGCCTACTTATAAAAATATAAGAACAAAGTATGTTCTAAGAAGAGCTCTGGTTAGCCCAGCACACCATTAATTTACTCTGTTTAACCATTAATCACACACACACACACACACACACACACACACACACACACACACACACACACACACACACACACACACACACACACACACACACACACACACACACACACACACACACACACACACACACACACACACACACACACACACACACACACACACACACACACACACACACACACACACACACACACACACACACACACACACACACACACACACACACACTACATATATATATATATATAAGGTTCATTAGTTTACATTAGTTAACATGAACTAATAATGAACTGCACTTATAAAGCATTTATTTATCTTTGTTAATGTTAATTTCAACATTTACTAATGCATTATTCAAATATTGTTAACATTAGTTAATGCACTGTGAACTAACATGAATAAACGATGAACAGCTGTATTTTTATGAACTAACATTAACAAAGATTAACTAATGCTGAACAGAGGTGTTGTTCATGGTTAGTTCATGTTAACTAATGCATTAATGTTAACTAATACAACTGTAACCGATGTTAGGGCCGAGGGACGATTACCACACTCCGGAGGAGCAGACACCTGAGGATACCAAGAGGCGGACAACAGAATGACTTTCAAAAGGTAGGTTTTTATTAATTTAAAACAATAAAAACAGTGCTGAGAATGTTCGTGGCTGGAACCCGATTTGGGAAGAGGAACTGGGGGGGGGGTATTCCTCTTCTCTACTGACTCGTGGGTGAGACAGTAATTTCTTCGACTCGTCAGAAGGTGCTTGTAGGACGGACAGAGGCTTCTTCTCGCCTTCAACTTTCCCCACGGACAGAGCAGGTAAGTATTTGGCCCGTGAAGGTGTTCTTAGGACAGCTGATCGAATGAACAGTAGCTTCCTCACCTCTTCTGAGGGACAGACAGTGACGGTGCTCAGACTCGGCTTGTGGACGTGTTCATAGAACAGCCGATCGAATGACAGCAGCTTCCTCACCTCTTCTGAGGGACAGACAGTGACGGTGCCCAGACTCGGCTTGTGGACGTGTTCATAGAACAGCCAATCGAATGACAGCAGCTTCCTCAGATCTTCTGAGGGACAGACAGTGACGGTGCTCAGACTCGGCTTGTGGACGTGTTCATAGAACAGCCGATCGAATGACAGCAGCTTCCTCACCTCTTCTGAGGGACAGACAGTGACGGTGCTCAGACTCGGCTTGTGGACGTGTTCATAGAACAGCCGATCGAATGACAGCAGCTTCCTCACCTCTTCTGAGGGACAGACAGTGACGGTGCTCAGACTCGGCTTGTGGACGTGTTCATAGAACAGCCGATCGAATGACAGCAGCTTCCTCACCTCTTCTGAGGGACAGACAATGAAGGTGGATCAGGCAATAACAAGTGAGACAGGACTGTGGTAATTTACCCGCCTTTACTCTCGTTCCGTGCGTAGCAGAGCGGCGCCGTTGGGAGAGTTCGTGAGACTGGACTTTCGTGGACGTGAGAGACAGTGCTCGTGGAGTGTGGTACTCGGGGTGCGTTGAGCTCTTTCCCTCCACACCGTACACTCAAGTGGGAACCTGGACACAGCTTTAGACAGATCAATTTGAAGGGATCTTCACAGTCATAAGTCAATATTCATCCATCAAAGTTTCAGAGGGAAACGCAGTCGTTTGATCTCACCACACTTGTGCATAAATCACTCTTATAAATCTTCACACGTGTGCACTTCACTCTTTCAGACACTGCAAACTCACTTCATCTCCACAGTGATTAATCGACTCGTTTCTCTTCTCTCTGTAGGGTGGATGACTCGAGGAATAACGTTTTCAGAAGATCAGCATGAACACAGCAACGATCCTCCCAGCTGTTCCAGTTACTACGCTTCGTTCTGTCAACAAGATCACACACACTGCCCATAAACAAAGGTTAGTTGCACTCTGGTGATGGTCAATCTTCAACTGTGGTTTTCTCAACGGGTAATCAAATGAAGGGTGCACTTAACTTTTCCTCGGTGAGTCACTCAATATCCTGCAGTGGTTTCCTCTCTCACTTACTTCATTACGTTGCTGTTTGTGGTTTCTTCAGAAAACTCACTAAATGAGCATGCCTCGGGGAATCTCACAGTAGAACTCCGATCCGGCATTAAACCTTCAGCCTTCCTATTTCACCGCCGCTGTCAGAACACACACTGCTGCCTACCCGTCCTCCCACACTGCGCAAACACTGCCTTTTTATGCTCCTTTTCCTGAGCACATGCTTCAATGAAGCACAGCTGATTTGCTTCAGCTGGCGCTCGTTATGGCCAACACTCAACAGAGCCAGATTTAGAACCAATGAGGAATCTTTTTGGATTTACCAGGTTTTCACCCGGTGACACCCTCCCCCACCGAATCCGTTCTAGTCCTGAGAACGGGGCCCAGACTCCTAATCTCCGTATCTTGCAGGGGGCACTCCTCGGGTCTCCCGCTGGGAGCGTCGAGCTGGGGCAGCGGGTTCTTCCTCTCTTGGCTCCGGAGTGGGGGCTCTACGGATCATAGCCCAGCCCACCCAAGGTGGCGCAGGGGCCACAGGCGCCAGCGCCTCTGGCTCTTGTCTCGGGTAATTGGGACAGGGGCGCAGCAAGTTTCGGTGCAGGACTCGCACAGGGCCGGGCTTACCCTCGGGACGGATGGTGTACACGGGCTGGTCAGGCCTCTGCTGTTGCTCCACTACGTAGGGGGTGGTCTCCCACCGGTCGCTAAGTTTCCCCTTCCCTTGGCGCCGGTTGTCCCGGACCAGCACCCGTTCCCCGGGCAACAAAGGGGCCTCTCGGGCAGTGCGGTCGTACAAGCGCTTGTTTTTCTTGGCTGCTACATCGAGATGTTTGGATACCTTGTCATAGGCAGAGTGGAGTTGGCGGTGGTGTCGGTGTACCCATTCGGTGGTGGTGGCGGGGGCCTCAGCTGGAGCCGTCCCCAACAGCAGATCCGTGGGCAGAGGTACATGTCTCCCAAACATCAGGTAAGTAGGGGCATACCCCGTTGTGCTGTGGATGCTGTTATTGTAGGCCTGTACCAGGGCTGGTAGACTGTCCGTCCAGTACCCTTGGTGGTCCGCATCCAATGTCCCTAACAGACTCAGGAGCGTCTGATTAAAACGTTCACACCCCCCGTTCCCCTGTGGGTGATAAGGCGTGGTGCGGGTCTTCCAGCATCCGTACAGATTACATAGCTCCTGGACGACACGGGACTCAAAGTTCGGCCCTTGGTCGGAATGGAGCGTCTCAGGGCATCCAAAGGGCTGAAAGACGTGTCTCCATAGAGCACTGGCAGTGGTGGTGGCGGTCTGGTCTAAGGTTGGTATGGCCCAGGCATATTTGGTGAATAAATCGGTGACTACCAAGATGTTCTGGTAGCGATCGGTAGGGCGACTTAAGGTCAGAAAATCCATAGCCACCATATGCAACGGGGCTCTAGGTCTCACTGGGACCATGGGGGCCCTCACGTCTCGCCGGGACTTGAACAGCGTACAACGGGGGCATCCTTGTACATACCTCCCCACCGACTCTTCCATCCCACTCCAAAAGAAGTGCCGGCGCAGTAGTGACACCGTCCGTTCTTGGCCCTGATGTCCTAGCTGGTCATGATAGGCCTGGAGCAACGGCTGGATTTGGGCTTCGGGCACCACCACTTGGGATACCAGCTCGTGGGTCCTGGAGTCCAGAACGGACCTGCAGATCACACCATCTCTGAACTTCAATCTTTTCCACTGCCCCAGAAGCTTCCTTACTCTCCCCGGATGTTCCCGTCGTTCTTCCACCCCAGGGAGTTTGTTCCGCTCCAGGTAGGTACGTAGGGTAGCCAACCCTGCATCCTGTTCTTGCCGTTCCCTCCATCGACGGGGGTCCCATCCCCAACTTACTGGTACTCCCTCCGCTCGTGTTCCAGGTGCTTCCACTGCTCCCACCATCAGCCCTTCTTCTGGTTCTGGCCCTGGAGTTCCCCCTTTTCTAGCTGGTGGTAATCGGGACAGGACATCGGCATTTATGTGCTCTCGGCCTGGCCGATATTGTAGCCGATAGTTGAAGTTGGCGAGCTGGGCCACCCACCGCTGCTCCACCGCCCCTAGCTTCGCGGTTTGGAGATGCACCAGTGGACTGTTATCGGTTACCACCAGTACTTCGGCTCCCCACAGGTAATCCTTAAACTTCTCACATAAAGCCCACTTCAGGGCCAACAGCTCGATTTTGAAAGAGCTGTAATTAGCATCGTTCCGTTCAGCAGGGTGGAGGCTCCGGCTGGCGTAAGCAATGACCCTTTCTGCTCCATCTTGTCGTTGGGCTAGTACGGCTCCCAATCCGCTGTTGCTAGCGTCGGTGTAGAGGATGAAAGGCTGGGTGAAATCGGCATAAGCCAGAATGGGGGCCTGTACCAACTCCTGCTTAAGTCGGTGGAAGGCGGTCTCGCACTCCGGACTCCAGGTGATGGTGGGGGAACTCCGGCTCCGTGACACTCCAGCCCCGGCCAACAGCTGATTCAGGGGTTTTGCAATTTTTGCGAAGTCTTTTATGAAGCGCCTGTAGTAGCCGACGAATCCCAGAAAGGATCGCACCTGCCTCACGGTTTTCGGGGGAACCCAACCCTGCACCGCGGACACCTTCTCTGGATCGACAGCCACCCCTGCAGCGCTCACTCGGTGCCCCAGGAACTGAACTTCCCTTTTGAGGAGCTGGCATTTCCCTGGCTGGAGCTTCAGCCCGTACCGCTCCATCGCCCGGAAGACTTGCTCCAGATGTGACAAGTGGGAATCGAAGTCGGGGGAATAGACGATCACATCGTCCAAATAGACCAGGGTGGAGTCCATCAGCTGCCCTCCCAGGCATCGCTGCATTAGCCTCTGGAAGGTCGCAGGGGCGTTGCAGAGGCCGAAGGGCATGCGATCCCATTCAAACAGGCCGAAGGGGGTGGTAAAGGCAGTCTTCTCGCGGTCTTGTTCCTCCACTCTCACCTGCCAGTAGCCACTCGCCAAGTCCAAGGTGGAATACCAGCTGGCGTTGGTCAGCCCCGTAAGGGAATCCTCGATCCGGGGCAGGGGGAAGGCATCCTTCTTCGTCACCAAGTTCAGTTTGCGATAGTCTACGCAAAATCTCCAAGAGCCTGTCTTCTTACGGACTAGGACAATTGGGGCGGCCCATGGACTGCTGCTCTCTCGAATGACTCCACGTCCCAACATTCCTTTTAGTAAGGCACGGACTTCTGTATATAAAGTCGGGGGTACCGGACGGTAATGCTCTCGACTGGGTGGAGCGTCTCCGGTAGGTATAGCGTGTTTGACTATACTGGTGCACCCATAGTCCTCATCATGGGTGGAAAAGACGTGTTGCCACTTGGTCAGTAGACTCTGAAGTCGGCGGGTTTGTTCCTCTAGTAGGCCCTCCCCCTGCAGGGACTCGCTCAGTAGGTGGATCGGCATGCCTCGTGTAGCGGGCGCAGGACAAGACTCTTCCCTTGCCAAACCGACTTCGACCACTGTTGCGCTCACCTGGCAGAAGCGGACCTCCTGCTCCTCCCTCACCTGATGGGGACTTACTGGCGTGATACGGGTCAGTCGTTGGTGCCGGTAGAGATGAACAGGGTAAGTATTCGTGTTCTTCACTTTGACTGCAATTCGGCCCCGAAGGGCTACTGTTAACCCCCGAGCGACTTCAATAGTCTGGCACTCCCAGTGGGGCTCAACAAGGATGCAATCTTCGGGGCCATAGGCCCGCTCTGGAAGCCGAACCCAGACCACAGCCTCGCTCCGGGCAGGGACAGAGACAGCATGGCGACAGGCTACCCGACCAACGTCTTCCCGATCTCGTTGGGAGCTTGCGACCTGCACTCGCCGACAGTCGGTCACAACACGCTCCCACTCGTTCTTCTCGGCTGCGGAGGTGTAACGGAGAGGACCAGCCCAAAACAGCTCTTCCCAACAGTCCATGATCACATTCATCCCCAACAGGGCTCGATGTTCCCCCAGACAGGAGTCTCGCACAATCACGACTCCCTTTTGTGGGATCGTGGTGCCATGGATCTCGAAGTTGGTAACCTGATATCCGATGTAGGGGATGTTCAGGCCATTTGCTCCTCGCAGGGTGAGCCAGGGGACTTCAGCTTCAGGTAAGTGGTGAGCATCGAACAGGTCTTTGGACAGACTCTCAGCAAGCATGGTAACAGTAACACCATTGATTTTGATCTCCACGAGGGGGCAACGTCCCACCAGGCCATCTCGTGGAGCTGGATTGACGAGCGGGTCCATCCGGGGGGTCCCGACCACTTGACCCACAGTGGCCGGTCGTTCTAAAAACCCCCCTGCGAGTTTAGTCGGGAGCCGCATTGGCGGCTATAATGTCCTGACTCTCCGCAGGTTTTACAGATCGGGCGCCCCTGTTCATCCCACTGGAACCTGGAACTGGACGGGCGGCTGGTGCGTCTTCCCGGACCCCTCCCTCCGTCAGAATACGACCGTTCCCGAGGTAAAGGCAAGGGCTCTGGCCGCCCACGGCGGAGTTCCCCAAGAATGGATTTTGAGAATTCAGCCATCTCTTCTCGGACGTCTTTCATCAGCTCTGCACGTAGGGCTTGCTTCCAGTCTGTCGGTTCGGGCTGTGTTGAGGCACTCGTTCCACTTGCAGCCAAACACACCGGTGTCTCTACGGTCTGGTGGTGATCCTGTTCCAGGGCTAGGGCCTCCTTACATAAATCTTCGAATGTCAAGGCGGCATCCCTTCGAAGCTGCACTCTCAGACTCTGTCGTATTGGACCTTCTCGTAACCCCAAGAGGAACTGATCTCTGAGTAGTGTCTCTTCCTCACCCAGTCCATGATGCTCTCGACTCTTCAGTCTAGAGAACTGTTCTCGTAATCGCAGAGCGAATGCTCGTAGGGTCTGTCCAGGTCCCTGCTTACAGTTAAAGAACTGTGTTCGTAGCACTGCCACTGGAGTGGAATCACCATACTGCCCGGACAAGAATTCAAATATGGCCTGTGTGGTGGCTCGGACGGCTTCAGGCGCTGCTCGGACTTCCCTCTTCGCCTCCCCCTCAAGCGAATTCAATACGAATTGTATCTTCTGGGCTTCGCGGAGCCCTTGCAGTCCGGCCAAGTATTCTACTTGCGCTCTCCAGTCCGTTAAACTTAACTCTGAGCCAGACCCACCATACTTCTGGGCCCACGGGACTCCCATAAACATAGATGCCATTGGTTGTCGGGCAGCTGGCAAATCTTCGTCCGCCATCCTGGGTCCTCTGGCCGCTTGACTCCGAGTGGTAACCCTGCCGACTTACGCCAAAAGTTATGTAACCGATGTTAGGGCCGAGGGACGATTACCACACTCCGGAGGAGCAGACACCTGAGGATACCAAGAGGCGGACAACAGAATGACTTTCAAAAGGTAGGTTTTTATTAATTTAAAACAATAAAAACAGTGCTGAGAATGTTCGTGGCTGGAACCCGATTTGGGAAGAGGAACTGGGGGGGGGATATTCCTCTTCTCTACTGACTCGTGGGTGGGACAGTAATTTCTTCGACTCGTCAGAAGGTGCTTGTAGGACGGACAGAGGCTTCTTCTCGCCTTCAACTTTCCCCACGGACAGAGCAGGTAAGTATTTGGCCCGTGAAGGTGTTCTTAGGACAGCCGATCGAATGAACAGTAGCTTCCTCACCTCTTCTGAGGGACAGACAGTGACGGTGCTCAGACTCGGCTTGTGGACGTGTTCATAGAACAGCCGATCGAATGACAGCAGCTTCCTCACCTCTTCTGAGGGACAGACAGTGACGGTGCCCAGACTCGGCTTGTGGACGTGTTCATAGAACAGCCGATCGAATGACAGCAGCTTCCTCACCTCTTCTGAGGGACAAACAGTGACGGTGCTCAGACTCGGCTTGTGGACGTGTTCATAGAACAGCCGATCGAATGACAGCAGCTTCCTCACCTCTTCTGAGGGACAGACAGTGACGGTGCTCAGACTCGGCTTGTGGACGTGTTCATAGAACAGCCGATCGAATGACAGCAGCTTCCTCACCTCTTCTGAGGGACAGACAGTGACGGTGCTCAGACTCGGCTTGTGGACGCGTTCATAGAACAGCCGATCGAATGACAGCAGCTTCCTCACCTCTTCTGAGGGACAGACAGTGACGGTGCTCAGACTCGGCTTGTGGACGTGTTCATAGAACAGCCGATCGAATGACAGCAGCTTCCTCACCTCTTCTGAGGGACAGACAATGACGGTGGATCAGGCAATAACAAGTGAGACAGGACTGTGGTAATTTACCCGCCTTTACTCTCGTTCCGTGCGTAGCAGAGCGGCGTCGTTGGGAGAGTTCGTGAGACTGTCTCTCACGTCCACGAAAGTCCAGTGCTCGTGGAGTGTGGTACTCGGGGTGCGTTGAGCTCTTTCCCTCCACACTGTACACTCAAGTGGGAACCTGGACACAGCTTTAGACAGATCAATTTGAAGGGATCTTCACAGTCATAAGTCAATATTCATCCATCAAAGTTTCAGAGGGAAACGCAGTCGTTTGATCTCACCACACTTGTGCATAAATCACTCTTATAAATCTTCACAAATGTGCACTTCACTCTTTCAGACACTGCAAACTCACTTCATCTCCACAGTGATTAATCGACTCGTTTCTCTTCTCTCTGTAGGGTGGATGACTCGAGGAATAACGTTTTCAGAAGATCAGCATGAACACAGCAACGATCCTCCCAGCTGTTCCAGTTACTACGCTTCGTTCTGTCAGCAAGATCACACACACTGCCCATAAACAAAGGTTAGTTGCACTCTGGTGATGGTCAATCTTCAACTGTGGTTTTCTCAACGGGTAATCAAATGAAGGGTGCACTTAACTTTTCCTCTGTGAGTCACTCAATATCCTGCAGTGGTTTCCTCTCTCACTTACTTCATTACGTTGCTGTTCGTGGTTTCTTCAGAAAACTCACTAAATGAGCATGCCTCGGGGAATCTCACAGTAGAACTCCGATCCGGCATTAAACCTTCAGCCTTCCTATTTCACCGCCGCTGTCAGAACACACACTGCTGCCTACCCGTCCTCCCACACTGCGCAAACACTGCCATTTTATGCTCCTTTTCCTGAGCACATGCTTCAATGAAGCACAGCTGATTTGCTTCAGCTGGCGCTCGTTATGGCCAACACTCAACAGAGCCAGATTTAGAACCAATGAGGAATCTTTTTGGATTTACCAGGTTTTCACCCGGTGACAACCTTGTAAAGTGTTACAGAGAGGTGTGTGAAAGCTCTCCAAGTAGCCTGAAATTCAGGGTTTTCGCTTCTTATCAATCAGATCGAAAGTAACTAGTAACTAACTACTTGAGTAGTTTTCTCATCGAATACTTTTTTACTCTTACTCAAGTAAATATTACGATTGTTACTTTTACTTGAGTAAATATTTCCATAAGTACTTGTACTTTTACTTGAGTACAGATTTTGGCTACTCTACCCACCTCTGATTCTGACATGATGTCACTACATGCACTTCTTCTCCGCTCGCCTCAGGTAAATAATGCGTCTTTCAGCTGAGCTGATCGCGGTCGGCGTAGCACGTTCATGTGTTTTGGGGGCGTGGCTTTGGAAAGAGCCCAGGAGGGATAAGGTGGAGTGAATGGAAATAATGAGCTGTCTTTAAAACAATCGTGAGAGGTCTACAGACACTCAATTTTTATACTTTCTTTTTCTGAGTACTTACATTTTAATTATGTATTGATATATAAAGAAAGTTTAAACAAATTTAGAAAAAAAGTTTTTTAACCAAATCCTACCTACCCTACCTTTAAGTAAGAAATGTACTTTTGATATGGTTAAATACATGTTCAGTAATATCTTCCAGAGATTTTTTAATTTTGGCGCTATTTTTTCTCTAAATAATGTTGATATGGCAACTAGTAAATACACCAAGTTTCGTCATTCTGTCATGTGTGGAAAGGGTTAAAACCCTGCGTTATGTTGTGTCCCGCGCTCCCCTATTCATATAAAAGTTATTTTTTATAGTAATATTTCACACTATTAGGGTTTTTACAGTTATGTTTGATCAAATGCAGGCTTAATATGTGATCAGGAAAGTGTTTTTGATGTGTCAATAAACGGTACTCTTTTGTGAATTGTCTTATTGTGACAGTAATTATGAATATTAAATATAATCATGCATTCACGGTTGAAATTAGGCCTGAAAAAGACGTCTTTTAAACTTTCACTTTACAACCAAATTTAGACGTAAGTGGGAAGTCCTATTATGTGAAGTGAAGGCTGGCGAAATGGTTACATGAAAGGACTATTAACGTTACCATTTTTGAATATTATGCAGCATTATGAAAGACGTCTCTTATGTTCATCAAGCCTGCATTTATTTGATAAAAAAACTGCAATATTGTGAAATATTATTAAAATAATGGTTTTCTATTTTAAAATAATTTAAAATATAATGTATTCCTGTGATCACAGCTGAATTTTACAGCATCATTACTCCACTCTTCAGTGTTACATGATCATTCAGAAATCATTCTAATATGAGGATTTAATGTCAATGATGGAAACTGTGATACTCTTTTCAAGATTGTTGGATTAATAAAAAGTTAAAAAGAACAATGTAATAATATTTCACAATATTAGGCTACTGTTTTTTCTGTAATTTTGATTAAATAAATGCAGGCTTGATGAGCATAAGCCATAAGGAGATTAGGGCTGGGTATCGATTCAGATGTTCCGATTCGATTTTGATTCGCAAGCTCTCAAATCGATTCGATTTCGATTCGATTTTCGATTCAATTTCGATTCTGGTTAACAGGTTTCTGGAACAACAGCCTGCAGTCTGCGCAGCCTTACTGTCTCCTCAAGTAAGGAGAGGAGAGTCTGACATCTGCACACAGTGAAGCAGATGTCTCAAATGCAGAGGATATTATCAAGGCCCTAAAGCCAATGAATGATGCAACTATTCTCATGTCAGAGGAGAGCAGCCCCACCATCTGTTTGATTGCCCCTTTGCAAGCTCAACTCATCCAGGACACTAAGGACAGTTTTGGAGAGTCCTCAATGGTCCGGGAGCAGACACAGGGGTGGAACAGCGGAACTGTGGAAAGCAGGCCATCAGTGGGGACCTCAGTAAGAGATACAAAAGCGAGCAGGAGAGAAACACTTTTCACAGCCTCTGCTCTAGACCCACGGTTCAAGGGCCTGCCTTTTCTTTCTGAGGAGGAGAGAGTGGTGACGTATGGAAGAGTGATTGCTGAGGCTGCATCACTCGAGGTAATTTTGCCATTTTACTTAATATAAAATGTAATTCTGGGCTTAAGACATTTAATTATTATAATAACAAATATTCTATAATATTTGCACAATACATTGAGGGAAGAAGACACCCCAACCACTGAGGAGGAGCAGCACCAAAGCCCTTCTAGCAAAAGAAAGTCATCATCGTCTCTGCTAGAGAATCTGCTGGGGCAGACCTGTGCAAGTCTGAACGAGCGAGTTTAGGTATATTGGTGCAGAGCCAGTGGATGTTTTGAAGGCGAGCACCAGTGCCTTGAATTTAATGCGAGCGGCTATTGGTAGCCAGTGCAGACTGATGAGGAGAGGCGTGACGTGTGCTCTCTTCGGCTCACCAAAGACCAACTTCGCCGCTGCATTCTGGATCAGTTGCAAGGGTTTGGTAGTGCATGCCGGAAGGCCCGCAAGAAGAGCATTACAGTAGTCCAGTCTGGAGAGAACGAGAGCTTGGACCAGTAGTTGTGTGGCATGATCTGATAGGAAGGGTCTAACCTTCCTAATGTTGAATAGTGCAAATCTGCAGGACCGGGTTGTTGCAGTGATGTGGTCAGTGAATTTAAGCTGATCATCAATCACAACCCCAAGGTTCCTGGCTGTCCTGGACGGAGTTATGGTTGATGAACCTAGCTGAATGGAGAGATTGGGGTGAAGTGCTGGGTTGGCTGAGACCACAAGCAGTTCTGTCTTTGCAAGGTTGAGTTGCAGGTGATGTTCCTTCATCCAGGCTGAAATGTCTGTTAGGCAGGCAGCGATACGAACACCAACCGATGGATCATCAGGTTGAAATGAGAAGTAGAGTTGAGTGTCGTCGGCATAGCAGTGATTGGAAAAGCCATGTTTCTGAATGACCGATCCCAATGATGACATGTAGATGGAGAAGAGAAGTGGTCCAAGCACTGAGCCCTGGGGAACTCCAGTAGCTAGATGATGTGACTTAGACACTTCACCTCTCCATGACACCCTGAAGGACCTACCTGAGAGGTAAGACTTGAACCACTGGAGAGCGGTTCCTGAGATGGAGTAAGAACCAGATGATGTTTCCACTGATTTCCATGTTAGCTAAGAGATACTTGTGTATTCCTGGCACCAGTGTCTCTGCAGACAGTCTTTTCTACAGCAGGAGACATAGTAACCGCAAACCACACACTTGCATTAGAACATGTAGACCAGCTCCTGTTCTTACACAAGAACTTGCACATTAGCACTCACTAGCTAAGCACATTTGCAATACCATGCAATGGCATTAATTAATTTTGACTGTTTATTTAGTGTTCAGAATGTTCCTTTTCATAAAAGCTGTTTTTGATTCTTCAGAATTCTTTATTTTTGTATAAATGCTGTAGCCTGACAAGCCAGACCCACATCAAGATGTTTGGTCTGGAAACTCACCATTGACAGGGCTCAATCCGAGGGGCGGGATAAACGGTTGTCTGTCAAATTCCCTCTGCACGCAATTGGATAGCGCCACAACCAACCGAAGCGGAGGTAATGTTAGTTGATAGATTAAACTCCGAATACATCTTCCTTTCTTTCGAATGACTTCAGTGTCGTTCTTTGTTCTTTCCTCAAAGAAAAGCTTAACTCCAAGTCTTCCAGAGTAGTGGCCAAAACCGATTTGAAAGACGCTGATCGTCAGCTTCTTTGTTTGCCTGTAGCACGCAGAACCTCCGCAACTCCGCTCCGTCATTATGTTAAGCCCGCCCACCGACTCTACACACGCTGTGATTGGCCTGACTTGAGTTTGGTTTTTCCAGCTCTGAGGTCTACCGAGAGTTGCTAGACTACACTCGCGGCAAAATAAATTTTCTGCCGCTAGGGTGCGTCTAGATGTCTAGGCTATAAATGCTGTGATTTTGATACAGTAAAAAAAAATTTAATTATATTGCTCAATGCACAACAGGAGGATGGTGCTGGTTATTTATGTTAGTGATATGCTGAGTCTGTAGACACAGACTTCACTACAAGTATGCTGCTAGCCTGGGCTGCTACAGGCATATTTCTTTTTTTTCTGTTGGTTCTATTCTGGCAAATGTAACCTTCCAGTTCACTTGCATAATCCCTTCCATTTGTTTTATTAATAAAAATATATTGGAAGTAAATTCATTATGGGTCATTACAAATACTTTGCTTTAAAATTGCCATGTGAGAAAAAAAGAAAATCTGTATAGAGAAAAAGATGCATCGATAATCGTTTTATAATTGCATCGCAGCCCTCTGAATCATAATCAAATCGAATCGTGAGGTGCCTAGAGATTCCCACCCCTACAATTTACCCCCATACCAGGGCACCCCAACCTAGGTTGGATGCATCTGTCGAGACTACTTTCTGTCTCATAATCAAGCCTATGCTCACGCCCGATTGGTACCAGGCGGTCGCTAACTCATGTGCAATAAGCCCAGTTCTAGCACTGCTGATGCTGAGGCCATCTAACCTTTTGAGAGGATTGTAAGTGCCAGCCTTTAACGACGCTGCCAGACTCTGAATGGCACGCACGTGCGCTCTGACGTAAGCCACACTTTCATTTGTGTTGAGTCTATGTGTTCCCAGAAAGGAAATATTCTGGGTTGGAGATAGGATCAATATGGAGAAGAGTGCACTGAGACCCAAACATTCTAAATGGTTGAGGAGCCAGGATCTGTGAGTCATCACAACTGAGTCTCTGATTGGGCCATGACAAGCCAATCGTTGAGGTAGTTGAGAGTGCGTACTCCATTTAGTCTCAGGGGCGCTAGTGCTGCGTCCATACATTTCGTAAAAATTTGGGGGTTCCAGAGATAGTCTGAATGGTAGGACTGTGTACTGATAAGCCTGCCCCTCAAAGGCGAATCTCAAGAATGGCCTGTGATGTGGCGCTATCTGAATGTGAAAGTATGCATCTTTCAGATCCAGAGTGAAAAATCAATCCCCTGGGTGAATTTACAAGATGATTTGTTTCATAGTCAGCATTCTGAACGTGCGCTTCATCAGTGCTTTGTTCAGCTGTCTGAGATCTAGAATGGGTCTGAGACCACCATACTTCTTTGGAATGAGGAACTAGTGGCTGTAGAAGCCTGACTCGCTTAGCGACGGGTGCACGGCTTCTATCGCTCCCTTCTCTAGCAGCCTCATAACTTCGGCGCAAAGCACGTGACTCACACTGCTTCTCACCGCGGTCTTGACCACAGCGCGAAAGCGCAGGGGTCTGAGAGTGAACTGCAACGAGTAGCATCGACTTATAATGTTCAAAACCCATTATGATATGCCCGGGATTGCTTGCCATTCCTGGGTACATGTAGCTAGGGGTTGAATTACATTCAGGGATGGGCCGCTTTGTAAAAGGGGGCCGGTGGCCTGATTGTTTTGTGCTTGTGACACACTGGGGATATTGATAATGTTTTGCGGTGTGCACTGTGTTGTGAGCATGCGCATAACATTCATAGCGCTCACAGCACTGGACAGCGGGTGCTGTGTGTAGGGGTGTGCCGGTTTCAGAATTGGTGATGACGGTTATGATGTGAGTAAAATGTGACGGTTCGTAACATAACCGTCGTCGTCGGGGGGGGGGGGGGGGGGCGTCATGATGGAGCGCCACCACACGCCCCCGTTGCGAGTGCGACACACTAATCCGCTTCTATAGTATTAGTTAAACTAAAAACTTAGCAGGGATTGCTCTGTAAATTAAATTGAGAATGTAACTAATGCATATGCTATTTTAAATACTGTAGTCTATGCCAGATATATATAGCCTACATTTTGAAATCATTTGAGGCTGAAACATCCATGCGTGTTAATTTTAGCACTTCCGTTAGTGAAACAACACAGCCTATAAAATATTTAAACGATTTTCAGTAAATAATGGTTACCTCAAGAATATAAGAAAATTAAATATTAGTTAAATATATACTATTAGAAAAATATTTGATTAATATTTCCCCGCAAAGATGCGTCATATACCGCTCTGCGTTTTGAGATGAATGGGACACAAGCTGGATAGACACCTTCTCGAATATCTTCATCTTCATATTTTCTCCTGATGTTGCAAGGCAACACTGTTTGTAAAATGTCTGAAGAGCGGATTTTATCTTCCACAGGGTCAAGACATTTAGGCAATGTTTGATTATTCACTGCCAGAGAAAACGAAACTAAAATCACCGGCGCGTGTGTGGCAGAGATTTCAGACCTCCGTTTATTAAGGAGATCTCCAAGATTTCTCTTCTTGGTAGGGGGTGGTGCACAGACCTCTTCCGAATCATCTCCAGCAGTAGCAGCCTCCGAAGCACCACTAACTCCGCCTCCGTTTCCCTCGTCAGCTGAGGGAACCTATCTAAAAAAGTTTTTTTTTTATGTTTGTAAAAAATATTTTAATAACACGGTTTTGGCGGTTATAGAGTTCTAATGACGGTGTTTAACTATAACCGTCGGTCTCACGGTTATATACTAACCGTCACACCCCTAGCTGTGTGTGTAAAGTGCTTATGTGCACGGGTGCATACTGTGTAGTTGGCATACTGCCTACATAGAAAAAGCTCTTTTTGTGATATACTTGGGTCGCCATAAAAACAGCGTTTGGGTGCAGGTGAGCACGTTTGGTTTCGGGCTCGTTGGCTGCATATTCGTTGTCTCCAGTCACCTGGCTGCGGGGGACTGTGAGACAGATTTTGGGAGAGAGCGGTAGTGGTCCGGCCGTAGCGGGACTTTACCACCCTCTCTTTCCCACCGCGGTTAGGACAGCTTTGGCGGTTCAGGGTTCAGTGCAATCTTGGGCCAAGGACCCCCTCACTCTGGCAGTCTGTTGCGGCTAGCTGAGCAACAGCGCTGTCTGTTTCTAGAGGCAGATCAGGGCTGTGTGCTCGCCGGCGCTGCCTTCGGCTGTTGGGGAGGCAGAGCCTTAGCCTGGCAGCCCGATGCAGAGCTGGACCTTATGAGTAGGAAGTGCTTCATGGCTTGTGAAGCCTTCTGTGCCTCTGTGAAGCGCTCCGTGAAACCAGTTACTGCAGGACCGAACAGGCCGGCAGCTGTAATATGGGCATCCAGAAAGGCGGCTCTGTCCGACTCCATCTCAGTAAGGTTGAGCCACAGATGGCGCTCGAGCATGGCCAGGCTGGCCATGGACTTCCCGATCACCTGGGAGGTGGCTTTGGTCGCTCGTAGGGCTAGGTCGGTGGCACTGTGGAGATCCTTAAAAGCCTCCGGGTCAGGGACAGACTCATCCAGTGAGCGGAGAAGTTTCGCCTGAAACACTTGGAGAATCGTCATAGTGTGTAGCACCAACGCAGCCTGGCCGGCGGAGGCGTTTGCTCGACCAGCTAGGGCTGACGTGGTGCGGCAGGGTATAGAGGGATTCAATGCCTTTGCCTGCCATCCCCTGGAGGAGGGCAGACAAAGGTGGGCGGCGACAGCCTCTTCAAGCGGTCCGGCGTGTGCTCCCTGGGCTGCTCCGGCTGCCTATGATCACGGTGCTTCTTTTTACGTGGTCTGAGCGGGAGAGCAGATGGAGTGGGATTGTCCTCGAAGATGGCAAGCCGAGCCCGCAGGGTCTGCAGTGCCATCTCATCGCACTCTGAGCAGGAGCCCTGGGAGAGGAGGAGCCCAGGCAGGAGCCAAGGCTGCGCAGATGATGTGTCGATCCCCACCGAGCAGGGTCTCTGCACAATGCACAGATGGGACGAGGCATTTGAAACAATGCGCTCGTGACAATCAAACACAGATACAGAAAAGTATATAATAACGCCAGATAGCAAAGCTGGAACGACTGCGACTGAAGGCAGATGATTCCGACGTCCTCAGAAGTCCTCACCGCACGGGTTCCGCTGAGGTGCTGTTCGACAGCGGCTATGGCGTGACACAGCCTTTTATAGACTCGCTATGCAAATTCAGGTGGACTGTTTAGGCGGGAGCATGGGTAGTCACCTCATTGGTCCTTCCACTCAGCCGCAGCACAGCCAATCAGCGTGCGTATACGCTCTGTTGGGTCTGCTGTGCAGCTGCACTGCGTTTTACATAGATACATTTTAAGGATAAAATTTTGCTTCAATTCTTGAGGAAACAGGAGTCCCCCTAGTGTATGCTACGCAATACGAGTGATTCTCTCGAAAGGGAACAGGAATGCCCATCTCCCGTGGACAGCAGACACAGGGGTGGGACAGCGGAACTGTGGAAAGATTGCTCTCTCATTAAGGTCTACTGTACAGTAGAGATGTCAGTTAAAAGGGTTAAGTTATGTTTTAGGTGGGATATTATGGAAGCAAAAAGCACTAAACAAGACCAAACATTTATTTATTAACCTATTGCAAGGCTCGAAATTGCGACCATTTTGATCGCATATGCGCCCAAAAATGTAACCTGTGCAATCTCAAAAAATATTTGCAAATAATTGTTGAGGTGCGACCTGTTTTCATTTCTCTACAAAGCGTTCGCTAGTTACTGCACAGTATGTGCCTGCTGTGAGCTGATACAGTGACCAGTCTTCCATTACCAAGTGGATGAAAATAGCTCTGCCATAGCATTTCACTGATCTTTCAATTATTATAATGTATTTGTCAAGAGATTATGTATGCTACTGTACAATTTTAATGTACTCAAGGAATTTATTTTGTAAAGTATATAATGATATAGTACATTAAAGTGTTCTAGATTTCAAAGTGTGTACGTGTCTTAACATTTATATTTAATAATTTTGCACCTTTTTATACCATTTTGAATACTGAAAAAAACAGCTTTATAATATACTAGTAGTGTAATACTAATGCATTTCTAATGTACTGAAAATGCTATTAAAATGTTCTTGAAGTGCATTAAAATTAGTTATTAAAAATACATTTTAAATTAATTTTTAAGAAATACATTTAAATTGCACTAAACGTACTTAAAGTTGTTCCATTTTAGCACAATTTATTATATATTAAAATATATGGCAAATGGCTTAAAATTGATCTTAAGCATATCTTAAAATTGCACTTAATATACTTAAAGTTGTTTCAAAATAATACATTTAATATGCATTTAGTATAGTATAATATAAATTTAATAAAAATGTCCAAAAAAGCACAATTTAAATATATTTCTTTTTCACCTGGGCTGCCTTGGTGGAAAAGTGGTATAGGTCCCCCAGTGTGGTTCTGGGATTTTTGCTCACCGTTCTTGTGATCATTTTGACCCCACGGGGTGAGATCTTGCGTGGAGCCCCAGATTGAGGGAGATTATCAGTGGTCTTGTATATCTTCCATTTTCTAATTGCTCCCACAGTTGATTTCTTCACACCAAACTGCTTACCTATTGCAGATTACGTCTTCCCAGCCTAGTGCAGGTCTACAATTTTGTTTCTGGTGTCCTTTGACAGCTCTTTGGTCTTTGGAGTTTGGAGTCTGACTGTTTGAGGTTGTGGTGTCTTTTATACTGATAACAAGTTCAAACAGGTGCCATTAATACAGGTAACGAGTGGAGGACAAAGGAGCTTCGTAAAGAAGAAGTTACAGGTCTGTGAAAGCCAGAAATCTTGCTTTTATGTAGGTGACCAAATACTTATTTTCCACTATAATTTGCAAATAAATTCTTTAAAAATCAGACAATGTGATTTTCTGGATTTTTTTTATCATTCTGTCTTTCATAGTTGAAGTGTACCTATGATGAAATGTCAGGCCTCTCTCATCTTTTTAAGATGAGATTGCACAATTGGTGGCTGATTAAATATAATGATAATTTGATAATTTTTTGCCCCACTTGTAACTATAGCAGAACATATAACTTAAAGACCTGAAGAGAGGAGGATTTTTGAAGGGGCAAGGGAAAGAGAATTTTACTTGGCCGACCGGACAAGTAGCATGATTGAAACGTTAATAACAAAAAATAAATAGGAAATCACCAAAACGTGATTCTGATGAGGAATGATTCTGATTTTATTTAATTTAGTGTAAGTGGTGATTGATGGTGAATAATGTTACTGACTGTAACAAGGTTGCACTGTTGAGGCTCGGGCAGCCTCTCGAGGAGAAATCAAAACAAATCAGCACAGCACCACACACACAAATATTGGAAATGTGACATTGATTTCATACAACATAAACTGTTAAAATCAAGTCACTTACATTATAGACACAATATTGACTGTTTTTGTTCTATTTCAGCAACGAAAATAGTTCCAAACAAATATCACAGCAAAAACATAGCGCGTCTCGCAGCAACAAAACTCAACCGTGTTTCATTACTGAATGATTCAGCGTTTTGAATGAATCGGTTGAGTCAAAGATTCAATGACCCATTCATAAACAACTGCCTCATTTTTAAATGAATCAGCCATTTGATCAAATCGTCTGAATGAACGACTCAATGACTACTGGTGGTTTAGTTTCATGTTAAAAAGTATCATTCTATCCAACATTTCTTATTTGTATATTCAAAATATATTTAAAACACTATCATAACATTATTCAATGCAATTGTAATTTTAACTAGTTGCCGCTTTGACTTTTGACTAAGTATACAAAAAACTATAGATCTCTTGTAAGATTTGTTTTGTTAGGATGATTCTAGAGACCTAGATGATATATATAAGTCAACAAAAAAAAACTTATTAGTAACATGAAAATGACCTTTCTTTGGTAGGCTTTGCCTTTGCCATGCTTCCTGGATGTAGGGGTAGGAAGTTGGCAGCCTCATGTGACAGGAAGTTAACACCTTTTTTTTCCCTTGAAATCCTTTATTTGGTTGTTTGCTTGCATGTCATTGAGACATAAAACATGGATAACATCTAGGAAAATACTTTAAAAAAGAAAATGGCAACTAGCAGAGAGCGGGGCACAACTTAACGCAGTGTTAGTTGTAACACACATGGTTTTAAACATTCCATACGTCAGGATGATGAAACTTAGTGTATCTACTATTGCCATATCAACATTATTTAGAGAAAAAAATTTCGCCAAAATTAAAAAATCTTTGGACAATATCACTGAACATTTATTTAACCATAGCAAAAGTAAATTTCTTATGTTTTTTTTTGTGTGTTTATTTAAAATAAGACGAATCTGATATTATTTTAATCTTATATCTGTTATTTAACAGTTTATATAGTTCTGATCTAACCAGCAGAACACAAGCTGGGTTTAAATCCCAGTTACGCAGGTGGGGCATGTTGTTTTTTAACAACAGAAATTATTCATTATTATTATGTTTTTAATTATGCTGTACAGCTGTGTTTTGCAGTGTGCTTGTTGTCAAACTCAAAACATTTTATATTTATAAAAGTTAATAATTGTATTTTACTGACAAAATATTTTAGTTTGTCTTGGATATTATTTTGATTATATCAGAATGATAACATTTTAAGCTGTCATTTGGTCATGTTCGAATACTCCACATATGGGCGGTCGTCACATTTCACTTCCATTCTTTTGGGGTAATTCAAGAAAAAGGTATAGACTGTATTAATGAAACAAAACCACATAATTGTACTTGACGTGTGAAATTAATGTGGGAAAAAATAAGTACACTGAACCACAAGTGGATTTTCCAAAACTCAGAAAGTCAAAAAGTGTTAGGTTGCCGCCCGCTCTCCCCTATACACTGCGGCAACTATAGTTGCCGGTTGGCTTATTTAATATTTTGTGCTATAACTAGCAAAAGTTCCTATTTTATTTCCTATAATAAAATTGGTGCATCTTTATCCTGCACATGCTAAATTTATGTCTAAATATGTTGTAAAGATAAATCCACAATGCTCTTAAGGGGGGCGTATTCCCCCATCTTACCCTATAAAGTCTAACAGAACAAATTAATAGTCCAACCTTGATGCAGACTTGATCGAAGGTAGTATGTTTTTTCGTTCTAATGAACGACGCAACAGATGTGGAGAAGATTGCCCTCCACAGCATGTACTAGGGGGAGAGTGCAACACTTTTTACATTTCCTTCAGTTTCTGAGCGACTGTTTGTATTAGAAAGACAACAAATATATATATTAAACCCATATATGTCACCTACCTGCCCATACTGTTGCAACATGTGTACATATGATAATATGAGAGTAATTTGTTCTTAAATAGACCCTGAAAAAAAAAAAACAGTACAGAGGGGCAGTTGCAACAGTCATTTAAATGTAATAAAACTCATACTTCAGCATCATATTTTAAATATTTTTTTTAGTTTATTTGAGACCAGAGTTCATTGTTAATTTATTAAAGTAAAAAACAAGTTTGCTTAAAAACTTTTGTCAAAATCCCACACAATTTTATGTAGGCCCAACTGTAGTAACAAGCAGTAACAATTTCATAACACCACCAAAAGCACATAAACTGATTATTTCATAGCATCAAGTATTCACAATTCCCCAACTGACTCACAATTGTGGCAAATGTAAATGGAACCAACCATCAGTGCAGGCTTCATGAGCCCATGCCTTGCCATTGCAACACCATGCGGGTGTTGCAACTGTCCCACACCTGGCAGCCATCTTAAAACTAGTAGTTACTTTTTTAACTTGAATTTCAGTTTTCCCATAAGGAAGTTTAACATGTGGCTGTTAACTTCCAGAAAGAAGGAGTGGCATACGGAGCATGTGTAGTAGGAGTGTCATGACTCCAGCTCATTCCTGATTGGCGAAATCAGTAATGTTGCAACTGCCACACCAGACATAGAGTGCCGAAGTAATGACGTCACTTTGTAGGCCAAAACGCGGAAGTGAGTTAGCATTTTAGCCCTACCGGTTCCCTCGCCCTAAAGTCTATGGGTTTTTTGAATGGGTTTTTGCTAAATCACCTGAAATAAGGTCTGTGGTTTACAAAGCCTCTAAATATTTTCACGTTTTGATCTATGACATACCATTTGATCTATGGAAGTACCGGGAGTCTCCCGCATATTTATAGCGGCTCCCTGATGCCCGCAAATTAGTTAAATTCTCCCGCAATCTAGAGCGAGCGAGCAAGAGCGCGCGTGCGAGACACAAGGCTTGTTTGAGATGAGCGAAATCTGCGCAGAACCGATCACCGGGGATCAGCGCGAGATGCATTCCGGTGAGAAAAGTGTCCGAGGGCGGTCCGCCTTGCTCTGATGTCATGCTGACGTATGTCAAAAAACTCTCGCCAGCGAAAGGCGGATGTGTCGGATTCTGCAGTCGAGCGCATTTGCTCTCCACCGACTGCGCGGAGCAAAAGCATGATGGGAAACGACTTGCTGATGACAGCTTAATGCTTATTGGTTTAAACAACCGTGATGTATGGTTCTTTTTTTTAAATGTTTGATTTTAAAACTCTGAGATCATGTTTTTATGTGTGAATATTCCCAAACTCTCTAACAAAGGCGATCTCTCTGTGGGTTATGTGATTGTTGTCATATTTATAAAAATATAGCCTATAGCCTATATAAAAACATGTAGCCTATATAGGCCTAATTAAAGTAAAAAATGATTGATAAACACGTCTTTCGAATGGAAATAAATAACAAAAACTTTGGGTGTCTTGTTCATAATATTTATTTTCAAATAAAAGTAACAGAACTTAAATTACATCCAGTTTATCAGCAACAAAGCGCACGAGTGTGAATCCCGCGATATCCGCCTTTGATCTCGCAGGTGTCTGATCCACTACGAGAAGAGCCAAAGTGTTCATATACGCTTGGACGGGCGTCTGATTGCACACTGACACGTCAAAAGCGTGCTATTTGACAGCAAAACGCGCGTCCTCGACGCGTGATTTACCATAAAAACGCGCGTTTTTAACGTGCGCTTTGGGGTCACAGAAAACGCGCGTTTTTATATCAAAGCGCGCGTCCTCGACGCGTGATTTACCATAAAAACGCGCGTTTTTAACGTGCGCTTTGGGGTCACAGAAAACGCGCGTCCTTGACGCGTGATTTGCTATTTTAAAAAACACGCGTTTCCGTCGAGGACGCGCGTTTTGCTGTCAAATCGGAGTGAAAACTTGTGTTTGAAGTATCCAAACAGACAAAATAACGTGCTCTTTCCTTGGTGTTCTCAAATTGCATACTCACTTTTTAGGGCACACCTCTTATAAAGTAAAGTTGCATATTGTTGACCATCTTTTTAAGTAGGCCTAATTATACACTATTTACCACGATACACTATGGCTATTATAAGAATTAAATCAGTATCAACAAAATCCGTCTTACCATCAAAATCCACTTACACTGTAATTACAATTGCCTAAATAATGTAATGAGATTTTTAGATTTATGTTCTAAATATTTTAAATATAGAAATATGAAATGTTGGGGGAAATGTAATTATCACAGGCCTATGAAACTGTAAAACTGCCAGTAGGCTATTTGGCGGCGTAATGGATTCTAGAATCATTCAACTAATTCGTTGTAACCGACTGTTCAAAAACGGTGAATTATTCGAGAACGAAACATTGCTGAGAGATGCAACTCTTCTGCTTTGTTTGAATCTATTTTTGTTGGAAAAATAGAGCAAAACTGTAAAAAAAAAAAAAAAAAAAAGACAACTTTGTTTATTGAACTGTTGTATAACATTAATATCGCATTTTGCAATCGTGCTGATAGCCTACTCTGGAAAATAGCACTCAGTCTTGCGAGTATTTCCTGTTTAATTACTTTCAAACAAATGTTTATTTTTTTGTTCGTTATTAGCCTATTTTTAATGAAAATAACACAACAATAAAATAGTGCAATAAAAAAAACTTGCGTATTAAACTTTTGTAAAAAAAAAAAAATCATAAAAAAATCATTAAAAAAAACGAATAACACGGATGACATAAAATAACTATTGGCTACCCGAATTATAACAAATAAATAACATCCATTGGAAATTCCCCTTTAAAACGGGGAACCCTCCGTTTGTGGTTTGTAATTTTTTTTTATTAATAAAAGTGGTTTTGCTCTTGTGCCTCTGCTATCATCCTGTCAATCATCTCGCTCGCGGCTATGATTACAGTTACAGTAAAATTTAAATTCACCATCGTTTCCCAGCCTCAGCCGATCTGCATGACAGTATTTGCCATGACCAATCCTTGTCCAAATATGAGCTTATTGTAAAGAAAAGTAATGACTGCTGCATATTTACACTTGACTGAACATTGGTCTGTTACACCTGCTCTGCGCTGTTTAGTGCAGCCACACCACACAGATTTAACTCCACCCATCTAAATAAAACAGGCTGGGTGCTGATTAATATTTCATATTCATGATATACGTTTTTCTGTGAAGCGTTAAGTTGCACAGAAGAAAGTCCAATCTAGGACCTGCCCTGTACAGCTTAAGAAGCGGTGCTATGGAGGAATATTATTGTGTTGAACATGCTCAGATTTACTTGACCGTTATATGAGTTAAGCAATATCATACGAGCAAGAGTGCTGTTTTCCAGAGTATAGGCTCAGCATGATTGCAAAATGCGATATTAATTTTATACAACAGTTCAATAAACAATAAGTCTTTACCATTTTTATAGTCAACGTTTTTGCCCTAACAGTTTTTGCCCTATTTTTCCAACAAAAATAGATTCAAACAAAGCAGAAGAGTTGCATCTCTCAGCAATGTTTCGTTCTCGAATAATTCACCGTTTTTGAACAGTCGGCTAACGGTAATTCGTTGAATGATTCTAGAATCCATTATGCCGCCAACTATACTGGCAGTTTTACAGTTTCATAGGCCTGTAATAATTACATTTCCCCCAACATTTCGTATTTCTATTTAAAATATTATATTTAGAACATAAATCTAAAAATCTCATTACATTATTTAGGCAATTGTAATTACAGTGTAAGTGGATTTTGTTGATACTGATTTAATTCTTATAATGGCCATATCGTGGTAAATAGTATGTAATTACTTAAAAAGATGGTCAAAAATATGTAACTTACTTTATAAGAGGTGTGCCCTAAAAAGTGAGTATGCAATTTTGAGAACACCAAGGAAAGAGCACGTTATTTTGTCTGTTTAGATACTTCAAACACAAGTTTGCACTGCCTGTTTGGTTTACCTGTTTACACGTCAAAAGCGTGCGATTTGACAGCAAAACGCGCGTCCTCGACGCGTGATTTACCATAAAAACACGCGTTTTTAACGTGCGCTTTTGGGTCACGAAAAATGCGCGTCGGAAACGCGCGTTTTCTGTGACCCCAAAGCGCACGTTAAAAACGCGCGTCGGAAACGCGCGTTTTCTGTGACCCCGAAGCGCACGTTGAAAACGTTTTGCTGTCGTTTTGCTGTCAAATCGCACGCTTTTGACGTGTCAGTGTGCAATCAGACGCCCGTCCAAGCGTATATGAACACTTTGGCGTGTTCATATACGCTTGGACGGGCGTCTGATTGCACACTGATACGTCAAAAGCGTGCGATTTGACAGCAAAACGCGCGTCCTCGACGCGTGATTTACCATAAAAACGCGCGTTTTTAACGCGCGCTTTGGGGTCACAGAAAACGCGCGTTTCCGACGCGTGTTTTTATATTAAAGCGCGCGTCCTTGACGCGTGATTTGCTATTTTAAAAAACACGCGTTTCCGACGCGCGTTTTCCGTGACCCAAAAGCGCGCGTTAAAAACGCGTGTTTTTATGGTAAATCACGCGTTGAGGACGCGCGTTTTGCTGTCAAATCGCACGCTTTTGACGTGTAAACAGGTAAACCAAACAGGCAAACTTGTGTTTGAAGTATCTAAACAGACTAAAGAACGTGCTCTTTCCTTGGTGTTCTCAAAATTGCATACTCACTTTTTAGGGCACACCTCTTATAAAGTAAAGTTACATATATTGTTGACCATCTTTTTAAGTAGGCTAATTATACACTATTTACCACGATATGGCCATTAAAAGAATTAAATCAGTATCAACAAAATCCACTTACACTAATTACAATTGCCTAAATAATGTAATGAGATTTTTAGATTTATGTTCTAAATATAATATTTTAAATATAGAAATACGAAATGTTGGGGGAAATGTAATTATTACAGGCCTATGAAACTGTAAAACTGCCAGTATAGTTGGCAGCGTAATGGATTCTAGAATCATTCAACTAATTCGTTGTAACCGACTGTTCAAAAACGGTGAATTATTCGAGAACGAAACATTGCTGAGAGATGCAACTCTTCTTGTTTGAATCTATTTTTGTTGGAAAAATAGGGCAAAAACTGTTAGGGCAAAAACGTTGACTATAAAAATGGTAAAGACTTATTGTTTATTGAACTGTTGTATAAAATGAATATCGCATTTTGCAATCATGCTTATAGCCTACTCTGGAAAACATCACTCTTGCTCGTATGATATTGCTTAACTCATATAATGGTCAAGTAAATCTGAGCATGTTCAACAAAATAATAGTCCTCCATAGCACCGCTTCTTAAACTGTACAGGGCAGGTCCTAGATTGGGCTTTCTTCTGTGCAACTTAACGCTTCACAGAAAAACGTATATCATGAATATGAAATATTAATCAGCACCCAGCCTGTTTTATTTAGATGGGTGGAGTTAAATCTGTGTGGTGAAGCTGCACTAAACAGCGCAGAGCAGGTGTAACAGACCAATGTTCAGTCAAGTGTAAATGGATGATTCTTCAATTGGGGGCTATTTTGCCATCTTACATTTTGATGAATGAAATTTGGTTGAATTTTGTTAGAATTATGTCAAGACAATGTTTACATGCTTTGATGTAAAGATAATGGCCACGACTGAGCTTAAATATAATTTGAGTATTTTATATCTATTTGCCAACTGGCACTGCAAAACGTCATTACCATCACAACATCAAAAAGTATCATAATGCAAAGAATGTATCAAGGAGATAATTTAAACTCATTTATCTTGCAAACATTGTTTAACCTTCAACAATACGTATAAAAAAATAAATGTTTCCATTCAGCGAATTACATATATTTTCTTGTTCTTACCATCAAAATGTGTTTTTCTGTGTTCATCAAAGCACACTTTTGTTTAATTTCTGGAAAATTAATTTTAGATGTTTTTTCTTTGAATAGGTGGATGAGTATTTCATTAGGCTTTTCATGTAGCACCTGAAGATTGAACATAAAACAGTTTTAAATATATGTTTGCTGTAAATTAAGCAACGTGGCGGTAATGACATACTGTTCTGGTAATGACATAGTGTTTTGGTAATGACATAAATGAAAAGTGCACTGATACATAAAGCAAATTTAAAGGCTTAAATAATGACTTCTGGTGAGTGTTGTTGAAAGAAATGGACAGATGTGAGGAGATATGTTCAAGTTGATGGTTGTGTCATATTTATATATGTTTATTTCAATCATGAAGAAACCATAAAATATTTTCTAGAGAATCAATTGTTACAATGGGATAAAACAGCATAAACATATCCTTCATAAACATTTCATAACTATGACTATTACCATTAGGTGAAATATTATATGTTGCATTGGGTTAAAACTAACAATGCATAATGAAACGTGTTTGCTTTCAAACACACTCAAAAATAATAAAAAATTATTTTATGATGCTGTTCACTTTATTTAAGCAATTCATCTTGATTTAACACAATTATATCAGGTTTCTGGTTCAAATGTAATTGATTCATGTTAAACTGACTTAAAACCGTTACTCTTTGACATAACTTGATGTTTTCATTTTGAAATAACACATTTCAATCAAGTAACCCAATCAAACAAGACTTTCACTTCCCATCATGCTTTGCAAAGGGGCTGAATTCGGAGAGTAAATGTTTAAAAATAAAGTGCTATTTGATGCCTTTTTAACAAGATGAGAAAATGGAGAGACTTTTTAATGCTTAATGTTTTGTTATGTTGGTATTTAAAATGTTTTGTTATGTTAGTGTTTTTGGAGGTGACCATTGTGGTGAAGTAGAGCATGTGCTTGGGATGAGGACCTGCTAATAAAAATTAAAGCTATTTTAATAATAAAAACAACTACTTTGGGCATGCCATGGATATAACAAAACCATCTTCTGGCTAGCCAATAAGACCTTGCAAAAGGTTTTGTAAATGTTGTAAAAAATAGTATTTGACTAAATAAAAATAATCAATTAAACTGTATTACTTGATTTGGTTTGTTTTTAATATTCCTTTTAGAATAATTAAATTGAATAGTTTTGGACAAAATTAAGAATGTAAACCTGATTCAATGCTAAATGGCATTGAATTAACCTTACGTAAAAAACTTAAGTTTACTGAAATAAATAATTTTAATTAAATTCAACATAACCCAATTACGTGGAACCTGTTGACATAAAAAAATTAAGTAAAACCCACGTATCATTTTTTTGAGTGTGAACATTCAAAATGTGAATTAGAGATGATAAAGGGAGATGGATGGGATGTGGAGAGAAAGAGATACTGGGCCCTAGTTTAAATGACAGGCATAGTGTAGTCACTCAATGAGCAAAGTGTCCTGAAGATCAACTCCAGCCTTTTTTCTATAATCTCTAGACCTTTCAGTTGATTTCTTGGGAGCCATTCTGATTAAAAAATAAAAAAAATTGTTTTAGGAAGTAAGGCATCTCACATAAGTTTCATTGTAAAATCACACTATTATGCTTCTTTAACTTAATTTATAAACACATAATATGATATAGATAGGGACACAGAACATGTCATTACCACCATCACTTGTCATTACCATCACAACAAGTTGTGTGTTGGTAATGACGTGTTGCGGTAATGACATTTTTTTTTTTTTTTTTCAGGAAAAAAGATGCTAGGTCATGGATTTGCTAACATCATTCAACAGCTAGTACAAAAAGAACTTGAAATACACATAAATCATGTGAATATAAATATATATTTATCAAAATATTGCTGCTACAGCATTTATGGTAATGACGCTGAATAAGTCTACTCCATGATCAGAAGGAATTCATGATTAAATTACTTACTTTTTCAGACATCAAATATCACTGTTCTTCCATGGCTGACATGTGCTCCCCTGCTAGTCTTCATTTCCATGGTTACGGCATAAACAAGTCTTACCCTCAAAAAAATCCTTGTTGTAATCATAGACTGTCGCGGTAATGACAGTATTGTTGTGGACAATACTAAATTGTTAAAAATATTCACAAATTGCACAGATATGAACCAGAATTATGCATCAAGTGCCTTTTTAAGTTACTGTTTAAACATATATTGTGATTTTTTTAATGAACTGATAACATTTGATCACATTTTCAGAGCAGATAAGTTTTAAAGTCTGGGTTGGGGGCAAGGCCTGAGTAGCCAAATATTAGTGATGAAAACATTTTTAAAAATGGAAATCAAACTGATTTTAGTGTATCATTTTTTGGTGGTGCAATAAATATTATTTGAAATAACAAAACTATTTATTTTAAAATATAGTATTTTTAACATGAATGTATAACCTGGGGACATAAAAGTTCCCCTAATTGAAGAATCACCCAAATACGCAGCAGTCATAACTTTTCTTTACAATAAGCTCATATTTGGACAAGGATTGGTCATGGCAAATACTGTCATGCAGATCGACTGAGGCTGGGAAACGATGGTGAATTAAAATTTTACTGTAACTGTAATCATAGCCGAGAGCGAGATGATTGACAGGACATTAGCAGAGGCACAAGCGCAAAACCACTTTTATTAATAAAAAAAAATTACAAATCACAAACGGAGGGTTCCCCGTTTTAAAGGGGAATTTCCAAATACATGTTATTTATTTGTTATAATTCGGGTAGCCAATAGTTATTTTATGTCATCCGTGTTATTCGTTTTTTTTTTTTTTTTTTTTTTTTTTACAAAAGTTTAATATAGCCTACGCAAGTTTTTTTTTTTTGTACTATTTTATTGTTGTTGTATTTTCATTAAAAATAGGCTAAAAACGAACAAAAAAATAAACATTTGTTTGAAAGTAATTAAACAGTAAATACTCGCAAGACTGAGTGCTATTTTCCAGAGTAGGCTATCAGCACGATTGCAAAATGCGATATTAATGTTATACAACAGTTCAATAAACAATAAGTTGTCTTTTGTTTTTTTGTTTTTTTACAGTTTTGCTCTATTTTTCCAACAAAAATAGATTCAAACAAAGCAGAAGAGTTGCATCTCTCAGCAATGTTTCGTTCTCGAATAATTCACCGTTTTTGAACAGTCGGTTACAACGAATTAGTTGAATGATTCTAGAATCCATTACGCCGCCAACTATACTGGGGTGCGTTTCCCGAAAGCATCGTTGGCCAACTATGGTCGCAAGTTCCGTCGTTATCAGCATAGTTCAACGATTTGGTGTTTCAAGAAACCATCGTTCCAACGAACGTTCGCAAACTGCATCGCAAACTTGTGTGGTTGGAACGACAGCTCTTGACCTGTGGTTAGAAGTATAGTTCCTTGTTAGTTTGTCGTATCGACGTCATTGATTTCGCAGCAGCTGGGATGTGTTCTATTCAGAGCTATCGACCCTATAGCCTATTTCTTTCGAAGGTTTTACCATCTACTTTAAGTAATTTGGATGACTTAAAGTCGAGGTGCCTAGGTTTTACACAATTAGCTTTTTTCATTACAAATTATTTGAAACGATATAATAGCGTGACGATAGCAATTATTCTCCCTTCGAAGTGCCCTCCGAAAGGATAATTTATGCTGGTTGGACGTCTTGGTTTCGTTTGTGCGAAGAAACGAGTGTGCAAGTGAGTAACTTTGTTAAATTCCCAAAGACAAATTGTCATATAACTATTTTACAAAAAGGGGTTTACCCTTAAATATTAAATTGTATATGTAGGCTACTGTAGCATTACACATACGCAACACATGCAGTGCTTAGCGCTAAGGAAACATAGGCAGATTCAGATTTGTTTTATTCTGACATTTAAACATTTAACAAATGATGACATAAATCAACATAAAGTCTGAAAAGGAATAGGCAGAAGCATTTATTTTTGGGTGATTTCTGCCCAGGATTTTTTTTTATCAGCATTTGTTACACAATTGTTCAGCTTTGAAAATAGCTGTTTTTTTATTCTCCACCTCCTCCAAAAGAACTGTAACTTCATTTATTTTAATTCAATGCCATTTAGTTAAATCAGGTTAACATTCTTAATTTTGTCCAAAACTATTCAATTTAATTATTCTAAAAGGAATATTAAAAACAAACCAAATCAAGTAATACAGTTTAATTGATTATTTTTATTTAGTCAAATACTATTTTTTACAACATTTACAAAACCTTTTGCAAGGTCTTATTGGCTAGCCAGAAGATGGTTTTGTTACATCCATGGCATGCCCAAAGTAGTTGTTTTTATTATTAAAATAGCTTTAATTTTTATTAGCAGGTCCTCATCCCAAGCACATGCTCTACTTCACCACAATGGTCACCTCCAAAAACACTAACATAACAAAACATTTTAAATACCAACATAACAAAACATTAAGCATTAAAAAGTCTCTCCATTTTCTCATCTTGTTAAAAAGGCATCAAATAGCACTTTATTTAAACATTTACTCTCCGAATTCAGCCCCTTTGCAAAGCATGATGGGAAGTGAAAGTCTTGTTTGATTGGGTTACTTGATTGAAATGTGTTATTTCAAAATGAAAACATCAAGTTATGTCAAAGAGTAACGGTTTTAAGTCAGTTTAACATGAATCAATTACATTTGAACCAGAAACCTGATATAATTGTGTTAAATCAAGATGAATTGCTTAAATAAAGTGAACAGCATCATAAAATAATTTTTTATTATTTTTGAGTGTGTTTGAAAGCAAACACGTTTCATTATGCATTGTTAGTTTTAACCCAATGCAACATATAATATTTCACCTAATGGTAATAGTCATAGTTATGAAATGTTTATGAAGGATATGTTTATGCTGTTTTATCCCATTGTAACAATTGATTCTCTAGAAAATATTTTATGGTTTCTTCATGATTGAAATAAACATATATAAATATGACACAACCATCAACTTGAACATATCTCCTCACATCTGTCCATTTCTTTCAACAACACTCACCAGAAGTCATTATTTAAGCCTTTAAATTTGCTTTATGTATCAGTGCACTTTTCATTTATGTCATTACCAAAACACTATGTCATTACCATTACTTTTGGGTCACGGAAAACGCGCGTCGGAAACGCGTGTTTTTTAAAATAGCAAATCACGCGTCAAGGACGCGCGCTTTAATATAAAAACACGCGTCGGAAACGCGCGTTTTCTGTGACCCCAAAGCGCACGCTAAAAACGCGCGTTTTTATGGTAAATCACGCGTTGAGGACGCGCGCTTTGATATAAAATCACGCGTCGGAAACGCGCGTTTTCTGTGACCCCAAAGCGCGCGTTAAAAACGCGCGTTTTTATGGTAAATCATATGGAACGCCAAAAGGTTCACAAAACGCCATTAACCAAACGCCTGGTGCCCAGAAAACGCCGTTATTTGCGGCGTTTTGGACGAAACAACGCCGCAAAATACGGCGTTATGTTGTACAAGCGCCGTAAATGACGGCGTTTTCACCGCAGAACCGCCGTTAATATCGGCGTTTTTTGATATGACCCAAAACGCCGTTCATTTCGCCGTTTGGCCTTCCATATTACGCCGTCATTGACGGCGCTTAAGTCTGACAAAGACGGCGTAAAAAGCGGCGTTTTCTATAATATTCAAAACAACCCCTCCTTTTACTACACAGCCCAGCCCCATCAAAAGGCGGTAAGACCTGTGTAGTAGAATGTCGATCCACCTCAGAGTCCTATCTTTTAACGCTATTGTGACTGATATTTAGACTTTCTTCGTGTGAGGCTATTTGTATTTTTTCTTTGGGCATATGTGTATGCGCCTTTTCCTTAATCATATGTGCATAAGTAAAACTATTTAATAATATTTTGTGTGTATTGTTTGAAAACCATAGAGCTATCGCGAGTCAGTAGCCACTCTTAATTTCCTGACAGGAGTTCAAGTCCGAGGTTCGTTCTCGTTCTCGTTCTCTCTCTCTCTCTCTCTCTCTCTCTCTCTCTCTCTCTCTCTCTCTCTCTCTCTCTCTCTCTCTCTCTCTCTCTCTCTCTCTCTCTCTCTCTCTCTCTCTCTCTCTCTCTCTCTCTCTCTCTCTCTCTCTCTCTCTCTCTCTCTCTCTCTCTCTTTTAGAGATGATACTTATTAACAGGCGACCTGGCGTTATGCTTTAATAATATCTTATTGTTGTGTACAATAGCTTTGGGTCGGGTTTATTGTTGATTTAAAAAAATAAAAATCCTACACAAACAAGTGTATTTTTGCCCTCTTGATGCAAACCTTGAGCATAATATACCTAGGCTATAGGTTTCGATACAAAACGGTAATGTATAGGCTACATTTACATTTCCTTGCTTTATTCGTAAACTGATTAATTAATTTCTCTCTTACATCGAGCAATGCTGCTGTTGAGCAGCATTGACAGGCCGACTGTCAAACTTCCAATAGACAATTCCTAAACCTACAGACAGTCCTGTAATAACTACTGGCACTATATCTTTTTTTTACCAGTAGCCAATATCTTCTTCTTTTTTATTGGTTCATGCACTTTAATAAATTACATTTAAAAAAATAAAAGCTTTAAAAAACAAAAACAAAAAAAAAAAGTTAATTAGGCTATGTAAAGTGAACTACACGAGTAAGAAGACTGAAAGATGGAAATATGTCGGGAGGCATGGAGTGGACATTTTAGTATTGATCAACGTTTCATCAAATAATTTCCTGGATTTGATAGCCTAAATAAGATGCAAATATAGCAGACAATTCTCCAGTGAACATTTCTAATGTAATATATAGCCTAGTTGTATATGTATATAGGCCTACTACAGCCTCTATATATATATATATATATATATATATATATATATATATATATATATATATATATATATATATATATATATAGGCTGTAGTAGGCCTATATACATAGCTATTCTGAGTATCTCACCGAGCGGACCGAGCGAGAATCTTCAGAGAGGCGCTCTCACTATGGAGGATATTACCGCTCCGCTCACATGCTCTGAGCTGGAACATCATCGGCTAGCTACTAACTGTATACTATTCACATATACAAATTATTATTTATTATCACGCATTGTCTCAATTTAATGGATCCTTGCTGAATAAATGATGTATTCATTTATTTAAGTTCTTTCTCAAAAAAAAAAAATAAAACAAAAATTATATTCATCAAATCGTAAAAGTACATTGATAATAATCATCAATGCTTCTTGAGCAGTGAATCCTTATATTAGAATGATTAGTGAAGAATCATGTGACACTGAAGACTGGAGTAATGATGATACATTCAGCGTTGATCACAGGAATACATTAGCTACACTTTACTATATATTCACATAGAGAACAGTTATTTTACATTTGAATAATATTTCACAATATTACAGCTTTTTGTATTTTAACAGCATAAATGCAGCCTTGGTGAGAAGAAGAGACTTCTTTAAAAACATTTTATTACACAGCTCTGTGGAATACTTGATTCTGATTGGTCAATCGCGCATTCCAGCAGTAGGTTATTCCCAGATAACAACCACCTAAAATGAATAACATACCGCTCATCCGGGTACTACGAGTTATCTTGACCGGTACTACTTATATGCTGTCAAAAAATAATAAATAAATAAATAAAAAGTAAAAAAAGTAAAAGTAAAAAAAAATAATAACCGCCATACAATGGAAGACTTCAAGGGTTTACTCTATAAAGTTTTAAATATGGTTATTTTTCTTACAGGCATCGATTCGATGGTTAAAAATAGTTTGAACGCTAATGAATGGCATAATTTATGTTTTTTTTGTTTTTTGTTTTTTTACATTTATATTTTTCATTCTTGTTGTGAATTTCGTTACATTTCGTGAATTAGGATTTGTTGTGGAAGCAGACTAAAATAGCTACATGTTGATAATGTTTGTAGACATTTCGTTTTTACCAGTATATTTAATAAAATGGGAATGACACACCAGTGCGATTTACCTGGGTTTATTTCTTAAGTCTTACCCAGTGCATATACTCGGGTGCAACTCTGTGTTACAAAGGCACATAGGCTATATCAATTCTCTAATGTGGATAAAGGCATATGTTGTAGCTACAGGTCACTATACAACACATGTCCTTATTAGGAGAAAATATATAACATAAGATCTCGTTATTACGAAAAAAATATGTCATTTTTATGACAGAGAAAAGATGTGAGAAAAAAAGAGTGGAAAAAAAAGAATATGTAGCCTATGTGGCAGCAATGCTTACACATAGGCCTAGTCTTTGTCCATTTTTGCTTCATTCTTTTAAACGTTACCAATTAAAAAGTTTTTAGTAGGCTGTGTTGACCATGAGAGCTCACTGGTTTGGACGTCCTGCTTCAAGATATTTCCATTTTAAAGGGGTGGTAAACCACGATTTCACTATTCTAACTTTAGCTAGCGTGTAATGTTGCTGCTTGAGCATAAACAACATCTGCAAAGTTACAACGTTCAAAGTTTAAAGCAAAGGGAGATATTTGCTTTTAAAGAAATCAGTTTCTAAGAACTACAGCAAACGGCCAGTAGGCGACTACACACATTCCTCCAGGGCTTGCTGACATCACCAGGCCCAATATTTACATAAACCCCTCCTCCGAGAATATTAAATAAGGGGAGGTGAGGCCATTTTGTATCGCGGCGCTGTTGTGGTATAGTTAGGCTGGAGTGTTGTTGCCGCGATGCAGAGGAAACGCTGTTATTTTCATCCGGATTGCAGGTCTGGGGTACTTGCTCTGTTCAGCCTTCATAGGGACGGGGGTGCGTTGCAGAGCGTTTAACACACAGCATGTTATATGCACGTGTGTTTGAGTCAGCGGGGAATCAGGCGCGCGCAGGGCTCCCTGCAGAGGAGATCTAACATCTAAGCACATCTAACAGAGGAAAACATCCACCGTCTTCGCGATTTCAATGCCAGATTTGCACAACGTCAGCTGCGTGAAAAAAACACTGCCGGTGCGTGGATGCAGGACGCGCGCGCTGCACATTTCACGGAGGACAACACAAACTTCCACAAACTTCGCGAGTTCAATACAGGATATGCACAACGGCTTGTCCTGAAAGCTGGATTTACAAACAGAAGCTGTTCACGGGCCACAACCTGTAAGTCTGATTTATTTTTCATCGATGTGTTTTCCTGTAATAGGTTGTAGCAAGGAAGTAAACAGATGACAACACTGTTCTGCAAACTAGTCTGTTAAATGCTCATTCACACTTAACGATATCCAACGAACATCTAACGTTACAAACATTAACGTTAAAATCTCAACAGCGAACCTGGCATTAGTGTAAATGATTCTTTGATTAGAGCTTTTATGTATTGTTTATCTTCAGGCATGCTAAACATGGTTCTGTGTGTGATTTGGCTAACTTACTAAAGTCAGTGCTTAGTGTTCGTTTTGGGTTAACGTTAGTTCTTGCGACAGATATTTGGCTATAATCGTTCTAAAAATACAAAAGTTAAAGTGCCATTCAGTAGCAATCATTATAGATCCGCAGTCTTTACTCTCGAGGACTGAACAGGTTCTGCTCGATCATCTTCACTCAAATGTTCTGGGTCTGATTCGAGCTCATATGGTTTTATTGACGCCGTTGTTTCTAACACTGAACAGCCTCCGGTAAGGGGCGTGACGTTTCCGACGTGCACTGCGGTTAGCGAATCAGAACACACTGGGCCAGCTAACCAATCTGAGCCCACTGCGTATTTTTGAGGGACTGGCTTCATACAACCCGGAAAGCATCAGACCGTTTTACAAGGAGGGACAGAGCAGTGTAGAATAAAGGTCAAATATATGACAAATAAGGCAATTTTTTTTAAAACGAAGCATGAACACATGTTACAGTGCACCCCACAAACACAGTCAAGCCTTCAAAAGAATGTTTTACCACCCCTTTAAAAAAAAGTTTAAAAGTTTTTTTTTTTTTTTATGGAAAAAAGTAAAAACATTTTTTTTTGTTTTCCACAATAGGCTACAATTATTTTGTGTAAAACAAAACATTTTTTTTTTACTTTTTTCCATCAAAAAAAAAAAAAAATTGTTTTGTTTTACACAAAATAATTGTAGCAACAAAAACAAAAAAATAGTTTTAAAATAGCCTACACATTTTAAAGAAAAAAAATATTGCAAAATGCTATATGTAGTTATAGGCATTATGGAAATACAGACTTATTATTATATAGCCTATATAATAATAGTATATAGCTAGGCTAAATATTACATTAGAAATGTTTAACAGTTAACACGAAGTCATCCCGCCAGCGTAGGCTATTTGCATCTTATTTTACAGCGGATTCTATATTTGCATATTAAATCCAGGCAATTAGTTGATGAAACATTGATCAATATTAAGATATAATTTTTCCAAAACGAAAGAAAGGGTTTGTTTTTTTTAAGTTGCAATTGTTTTTAATTGAATGAATCTATTTTAATTGAATGAATCTATGAATCTACAGTGCATATAGGCCAATAAAAAAAGAAGAAGATATAGGCTACTGGTTAAAAAAAAAAAAAAAAAAAAAAAAAAAAAACGATATAGGCCTAGTGCCAGTAGTTATTAACTGTCTGTAGGTCTAGGAATTGTCTATTGAAAGTTTGACAGTATGGATTATTCTTATGATTGAACTGAAAGATACAATGCTTGTGTATTTGCTGTAACCGCAACAATGTGTAAATATTTATTTATGCAGCAGCATTGCTCGATGTAAGAGAGAAATTAATTCATCAGTTTACGAATAAAGCAAGGAAATGTAAATGTAGCCTATACATTATCGTTTTGTATCGAAACCTATAGCCTAGGTATATTATGCTTGCATCAAGAGGGCAAAAATACACTTGTTTGTGTAGGATTTTTATTTTTTTAAATCAACAATAAACCCGACCCAAAGCTATTGTACACAACAATAAGATATTATTAAAGCATAACGCCAGGTCGCCTGTTAATAAGTATCATCTCTAAAAGAGAGAGAGAGAGAGAGAGAGAGAGAGAGAGAGAGAGAGAGAGAGAGAGAGAGAGAGAGAGAGAGAGAACGAGAACGAGAACGAACCTCGGACTTGAACTCCTGTCAGGAAATTAAGAGTGGCTACTGACTCGCGATAGCTCTATGGTTTGCAAACAATACACACAAAATATTATTAAATAGTTTTACTTATGCACATATGATTAAGGAAAAGGCGCATACACATATGCCCAAAGAAAAAATACAAATAGCCTCACACGAAGAAAGTCTAAATATCAGTCACAATAGCGTTAAAAGATAGGACTCTGAGGTGGATCGACATTCTACTACACAGGTCTTACCGCCTTTTGATGGGGCTGGGCTGTGTAGTAAAAGGAGGGGTTGTTTTGAATATTATAGAAAACGCCGCTTTTTACGCCGTCTTTGTCAGACTTAAGCGCCGTCAATGACGGCGTAATATGGAAGGCCAAACGGCGAAATGAACGGCGTTTTGGGTCATATCAAAAAACGCCGATATTAACGGCGGTTCTGCGGTGAAAACGCCGTCATTTACGGCGCTTGTACAACATAACGCCGTATTTTGCGCCGTTGTTTCGTCCAAAACGCCGCAAATAACGGCGTTTTCTGGGCACCAGGCGTTTGGTTAATGGCGTTTTTTGAACCTTTTGGCGTTCCATAAAATCACGCGTCGAGGACGCGCGTTTTGCTGTCAAATCGCACGCTTTTGACGTATCAGTGTGCAATCAGACGCCCGTCCAAGCGTATATGAACACTTTGGCTTGCCATAACAGACTGTGGCACGCGCGCACGGCAGAGAGGAAGAGAGAGCGAGAGACCTTGCGTGTGTAGCGCATTTAAGACGGAGAGCATCCTGATTGGCTTGTTTCGGTAAGTCAACCAATCAATTGTCAGTGTGGGCGGGCTTTTATCTCTTCTCCCGAGCCGAATTAATCAGTTCAGTGTATCTAGAAACTGGAGCGCATGGCAGAGGGAGAGTGCCCCAAAAAACGAAAGTATAAACATAATGACAATCTTGCACGCTGTACAGTTTGTTACTGACATGTTATGGTTGAGTTAAACAAGTTTCATTTCATGTGCATATTTTTCAGGTCGGCTAGTTGCCAAGGCTACATGAAAACAACAAACTCCTTAGACCTGTTTAAAGTTGCAATGAAATATAAATAAAAGCAGTTTACATAAATAGTATAAGCAGCTTATGTAAATAGTAAAAGTGAACTACATAATTTGACATAATTTTTTACAAATAATTGCATAGGCCTATAGAAATTATGTAATAATGATATATTATATTATACTATACATATAAAGTCATGTTCTGTGGTGAAATTCGGGATACCTTTCCTCCTTTCATGTTTTTTTTTTTTGGGGGGGGGGGGGGTTACCTCCCTGAAATGACTTTTTTCAGGTTGGGATGTCTGCCACACTGTTGCAACTTTCCCCACTCTCCCCTACAGCACGACGATAAGCCTACACTTATGCTGCCTTCACGTGCTCTCGGAATTATCGTAAATACGAGTTTCCTAGGTAAACATTGCACATGAACGCCCTCACATTTTGAATCTTGAATGCAATGCGCTCGTAATCACGACTTCAGAAGTCGGAATCATCAAATTTCCGATAGCACGTGAAGGCAGCATTAACTTTCTCAGAACAGATTCACTTTAGCTTAAAACCAATTGTGTAACACAAGTAAAAGAATATTAGGTAATTTAATTTACACTAACCTTATTCCGATGTCCTTATGTCTCATACAGTTAAATTTTGTTGGAGTCTTTCCGTCTTTGTCTGATTAGAGAAAGAGAAACTAAAAGTGTCTAGTACTTCCTTGTTCTACTTCTGCTTCACGTGCTCTCTGAATTATCGAGTTTCCTGGGTTAAAATGGCACATACGAACGCCCTCCCATTTTTGGAGACTTAAATGACTTCAGAAGTCCTTCCGATAGCACTTGAAGGCAACAACCTGGAGTCAGAATAGACTCATTAATAATTCACGCAAAAAACAAGATGCACACATGTGTAACCAATTTCACATGCATGAAACCAAATTCACGTGCACAAAAAAACAATTCACGTGCGCAAAATAAAATTATATATTCATAAAATACATTTCACAAATGCAAAACACAATTCGTAGATTTACAACTGTGCACAAAAACTTTTGAATGTTTAAAATGTACACATTCATCCTGTAATGCGAATGTGCAAATCGTCATTCACGTGTGTGAATTGCCGTGGATGTGTGTGTGTGTGTTTTTGAGACTTTCCTGGCAGCGCAATCCTCCCTACACAGAGGAGTCGTACTCTTTAGCCAATCAGATTTAAGCTCATCAATCGGCCAATCATAACCGCGTGAGGGCGGGCCCACCTGAATGTTACGTCATCAGCGTTCGACCGCAGTTAGAGATCATGGCTAAGCAGCAGAGGTATGTATGTGAAGTTTGATCGGTTCATTTCTGTGTTTACTGAAACTAAGAACTTAGAGATCAGTTGAAGTGAGTTTATTCAATATTAACAGATGTAAGCAACTGCTGTGGTAATCAGATGTCCCATATGAAGAGGAAATGATGCTTGTTTTGTATTTTAGCTGCAGGTACAGAGACAGACATCTCTCTCAGTTACAATCACACAAATGATTGTAAAACAATAATCTGGGTGGACAATAGCTCCCATTTAGCACTGGCCTCATCAAGATATTTTTTCACTATGTACAATTTTTTTTATGAGCACTCATTGTTTAGTGATGAAGATATTTTGACATTTGTGCAACAGTATGCAGTGTTAAATTGTTATTACACGTATTGTTCCTGTACACCTTTGGCGTGACATCTGGATAGCAGTCACAAACATCTAAATTCATGTCTCCTTATTCTCTTTTATAATTTGTATTAATGTCTTAATCTATTCAGTACACATGTACTTACATGTTCTGTGCTGTATTGTCATCTCAAGATTTTTAATGTCACAGGACAATGTTGTGAAGCATTCATTTTACTTTGCCTGGCAAAAAAGCGTTTTTATGCTGATCAGACAAAGATGCAATTAACATCATACTAGTAAGATTACTCCGTACACTATATTCAATTATATTACCATCACTTCATGTCCTGCTTCCTGCTCTTCCTCTGTCTGCAGCTCTTGTACTGCGTGCTGACTGCTTTAAATATCAAACCAAAATCTGATGTGTTCTGACAGAGAAAGGGCTAGTGGCGGCTAGATTGAACACATTTCATTTGTTAACTTTCACCTGATGTATTGCACTTAAATGTATCATTTGGCGATAAACATTTATTTACTTTAAAAGAAAAGAAGACACTTACTGGAACACTACCAACATCCCTGACCAGCCATGCAATGACATTGTGTTTCCAGTGCCCCGTGACTGAAGAACTAACCCAGCTTCAAACTGTTAATCAGCCAATCTCACAACTACAGAATATATTTATATACAATGTTTTATATATATATATATATATATATAATTATATATTATATATTATATTGCTCTGTACTACATGTTGTGCTTCTTCATCATTTACTCACCCTCAAGTTGTTCCAAACCTGTACTGAGTTTTGTTTGTTCTGCTGAACACAAAGGAAGTTATTTAGAAGAATGTAACAAAGCAAATCTCTGCAGCCATTGACTAACATAGTATTTTTCTCCCTGCTATGTTAGTCAATGGCTGCAGAGATGTGCTTTGTTACAAACATTCTTACAAATATCTTCCTTTGTGTTCAGCAGAACAGAAATTCATATAGCTTTGGAACAACTTGAGTGTGAGTAAATGAATAAAAAAAAAATGTTTTGGGTGAACTCTCTTTAATCATGGCCAAGTCATTTCATATAGGTTTTATTCCCAAAGGATTCAGAAACTTTCAAATTAATAAACCGTATACATCAACTGTAGCAAATCTCTTTGAATCTTTTAATTCTGACATAAAACAAGAACATTTAATAATCCATAGCAGGGCTTTATTCCTTGAGTGTGTACATTAATACAGTAACAATGCATGACTTTCAGCCTCTTGTTGAAACAACAGTCAAAATGAAGGGATGCAACATGAGTGTTTTGAAAGAATTACAGTAGGAATGGTAAGGTAACGGTACTGGTCTCTGCAACTTCATACATCATCTGTCTGGGAAATCTGAAACAATAAAACTGCATATATGTGCAGCTTAAAGTTAAAACAAAGCATATATTAAATATAAATGGTCTCCAATGTATGCACTTCATTACATAAATTATTATCAGTTGAATGTGTGGTGGACATGACATGCAGGTACAAACACACTGTTGTGACTGCTCTTTCCTAATTAAATAATAGTTAAATAAAAGACCACGTGAAAAATATCTATTTATCTAATTCGTCTATTTATATACACTTTCTCTCATCATTCAAACCATTGTTATGCTTTCTATGGAGTTTATGAATCTAAAATCCTACATTTGTATGGTGTGCATATGCAGAATTCTTTATGAAGTAAACATAAGGATCCATCAATACTACTAAATGTTTATTTTCACACAGAGATCAGTTGAAGTGATAGTTTCTTAACTGCTAAGTTCTTAGTTTCAGTAAACACAGAAATGAACCGATCAAACTTCACATACATACCTCTGCTGCTTAGCCATGATCTCTAACTGCGGTCGAACGCTGATGACATAACATTCAGGTGGGCCCGCCCTCACGCGGTTATGATTGGCCGATTGATGAGCTTAAATCTGATTGGCTAAAGAGTACGGCTCCTCTGTGTAGGGAGGATTGCGCTGCCAGGAAAGTCTCAAAAACACACACACACATCCAAGGCAATTCACACACGTGAATGACGATTTGCAAATTCGCATTACAGGATGAATGTGTACATTTTAAACATTCAAAAGTTTTTTTGCACAGTTGTAAATCTACGAATTGTGTTTTGCATTTGTGAAATGTATTTTATGAATATATAATTTTATTTTGCGCACGTGAATTGTTTTTTTGTGCACGTGAATTTGGTTTCATGCATGTGAAATTGGTTACACATGTGTGCATCTTGTTTTTTGCGTGAATTATTAATGAGTCTATTCTGACTCCATAATAACTCGGGTTCTCACCAACATGAGAACGCAGATTATTAGGGTTGGCTGTCGATGGATTAAAACAATAAATTGTGTTCTCGGTGTTAACAGGAATTATCTTGAACCTGCTAATCCGCATCGGATCGTGGGCGGGGCGGTTGACGTGAGTGGGTGTGTGTACTTTTATTTACTTTTGTTTTATACAAAATATTAAATCAACTATCACAAACTATGCATCATTTGAAAGCTAAAACACTCAAGATTCATGTTCTGAACTTGTTTTTGTAAATACACCAGAGAGGAAAGGGTTAAATGAAACGCTAAAGGACCGGCCATGTAAACATTAGCATAATATTAGCGATACTCATCTTTCATCTCCAGGGCCCGGTTTTTCAAAAGTAATCCACTAGGATTTTGGATAACGGATTGGATCAAATCTTGAAAATGTGTTTTTCAAAAGAAAAAACGGATTACATAATCGGATTAGATCACGTAATCCAATCTTGGTTTTGATCCGGATCAAACCTTTAGTTTGGGTTTTTCAAAACGTTCTTGTAGGATTTGGATCACTTTGATCCAAAAAATCTGGATTAAACTGATCCCATCAGAAGGGTGGATTCAGCGTGGATTTCATGCCCAAAATGTAATGAAAACTTAAAAAAATTATCAAATAATACTATATTTGGATCATGCAGTATCTTACAAGATATCCTTTTATTCAAAAGGTTTTAATTTTATCTGTTCATCTGTCAGGCTACAGTGATTAGGTAGGCTTTAACTTATTCAGCCTTTCAGTATAGGCCTACAGCAAAGTAGAAAGAGTTTGGCCTTATAAAATAATCCCCCTAACAGCTGTTAAAATTGAGCAAAAACAATACATTTTATTCTGTCACTAATTGATATATATATATTCACTACAATCGAAAATATTTTTGTTTTTAGAATATTTATTAGTGATGCATGCAATGATTACAGAATAACCCAAAAAATGCAAAGAATGGCAATCACTGATTTTTGAAATCCAAAACAAATCCAAATCAGAAATAGTGTCTAACTATTGTGTCCCTTGTTGCACGTCCTGTTTGCTGGCAGAATGCAGGAGGTTGGTTAGGGTCTCCAAGGGGCTCAGGTGCATCATTGTCAGCACAGAGAGGGACATTGCGCTTAATAGCGATGTTGTGCAGGACCAGGGGCGTAAATCGCGGGGGGGATGGGGGGGACCGGACCCCCCCAATCTGAGGGCTGTCCCCCCCTAAAAACCATGCTGCGTATTGTAAATAATATAACAATATATACTTAAAATAAATGTGTATGTAGTAAAACAATACAAACGCAAACGGGACAAAAAAATGCATTTTAAGTTTAGAAACATTTTGAGTCCCCCCTCCCCCATAGCTGTTGTTGTGGAAATAATTCTATTCGAAAAATGAGGAGGAAGGAATACAAATCCAAACCTTTGAAAAGTCAAAGTATCAAACATGATTTTATTTCTTGCAAGAAATAGGCAGTTCACATACAGAGAATGTCTGTCATGAGAAGGGCAAAGTTAGCTCTCCTCGACATCATTATATACCCCTCATACATCCTGGGTCGGTTACACCCAATCTCTGTTTGCCTTAAAAGGGAAACACCTTTATTCAAGACCCCTTGTCTGTTGTAAATTCTAGCTAGACAACTCAATACCCAAGTCTGCAGAAGTTCCTGTTTTTAAAGCTACATCATTTTCACACATTTGTCTATTCTTAGTCTAGTTGCGGCTCCGCACACACTTATCACATCTAAAGTACGACATGTCATCTTGACCTCCTGCACTACCCAGTTTCCGTGCAACCGAGCACCTTATCACTTAGAACATGTTGTTCCCCCCAGCTAGTTTCCACTTATCACCCAGAACAATGAGTTCCTGCACTTAACATATGTATTTCTAAAAGCTTGGTTACATTTCTTTAATAATGATTAATACAAATACATGTTCAATGTTAATAGTTCAATGTTAACAAGTGATACACATCTAGGAATAAAAGGTTAAAGTGCACACCTAAGTAAAAACACCTCTAAGTAAAATGAACACTTCTAAGAGTTAAAACCACATCTAGATGAAATAAAAACACATCTATTAGTAAAACACATCTAAATGAAAAATTTCCTTCACAATCCACCCCATGTTCATTTTAAAGAACATACACACAAAATTTGACATTTACTTCTCCATAATCATAGTAATTTACACCAAGTAAATTTTCCCATGACTACTTCATTTCTTAGTCAAACGCATGTTCGCTCTCATCCTCGTGTTCCTCAGTCTCAGGCACTGTGGCATCCGCCTCTGGTGCCCTATTTGGTGCTCGTAGGCTGTGTATGAAAGTCTTCTTCCGTTGCAGCTACCGCGTGAGCTGATGCTCCAGGTTATTCTTCCGTTGCAGCTACCGCATGAGCTGATACATCCGTTGCAGCTACCGCATGAGCTGATACCTTCCGACAGTGCGTCCCATGAATCCACGGAGCCCTCTCCGCAACCTTCACCGCAGTGTGAGTTGTCAGCAACACTTGAAATGGCCCCTGCCACCTCTTTGCTCTCCAGTGTTTTCGCCTCAGATCCTTTATCAGCACGAAATCACCTGGCCTGATGCTGTGCAGGGCTGTCTCAGCCGGCTCTGGAGCTGCTGCCTGTACCTGTTTTGAAATATCACAGAACACCTTATCCAGTTCAACACAATATTGCAACATGTCATGTTCACAAAGAGTGGTGTCAGGCAGTGGTCTAGGTTTGTGTGGTTCCCAGCCCATGTGAGGTGGACGAGCAAACAGAATCTCGAATGGTGAGAGCTGTGCTCGCCCCCTCTTCCTCATTCTCATATAAGTCAAAGCAATGGGCAGAGCCTTAGGCCATGAAAGCCCTGTCTCATCGCAAATTTTTACCAGTTTGTTTTTCAGAACCTGGTTCTGTCTCTCTACCGCTCCGGCTGATTCCGGATGATAGGAACAAAAGTGTTTCCAGGGAGTACCCAGAAACGCTTCCACGGCTGAAATTGCATTATTTACAAAATGTGAGCCGTTGTCACTCGACAATCTTTCAGGGATTCCCCATCGTGGGACAATCTCCTGTAGGAGTAATTTCGCCACCCCTTGTGCATCTGCCTTTGATGTTGGCAAAACTTCCACCCATCCTGAGAAAAGATCTACAGCAACGATGCAGTATTTCTTTTTATCTGATTGTGTCAATTCGATATAATCAAGCATTACATGTGAGAATGGTCTTGGTGGCCTGGGATGCCCCGCCTGTCTCATTGCCTGACCCCTTGCCACATTGTTAGTTCCGCAAATCAGACATCTGCTGCAAAAATCTGCTGCCACTGTGGAAAAACCTTTGGTAAACCAGTTATTTTTCATAATGGAAAACATTCCCGTTTTGGAAGCATGGTCCAATCCATGTGTCAGTTTCGCATATGCCTGAAAGAAATGAGAAGGTAAACATGGTTTTTCATTGGGGCCCCACCATTGATTATTTTTATACACACAGCCTGCATCTCTCCATTTTCTCTTATCATCAACAGATGCATGCTGTTGCATCGCTTCTATGTCCCCTATTTCCTCATCTAGCCGTGCTGCTGCGGTTATCTGAACAGGAAGCAGAGCCGCAGCCTTTGCAGCTACATCTGCTTGTCTGTTTCCTTTGGAAACGTCATCATTTCCTGATGTGTGGGCCAGATATTTACACACTGCCACTTCTTTTGGCAACATCAAAGCATCCAACAATTGACCCACCAGCAGGTGATTCAAGATCGGCTTTCCATCTGCTTTCAAAAACTTTCGATGTCTCCACAACGAGCCAAAGTCATGTACAACACCAAAAGCATACCTTGAGTCAGTGTAAATTGTAACACGTTGGCCACTTGCCAATTTGCATGCTGCACTCAGAGCAACCAATTTAGCAGCTTGTGCCGAAAAATGTGATGGCAGTGGTTGTTGTTCCAGAACCTCAGTTAATGAAACAACTGCATAACCAGCTCTGTTTTTGCCAAAAGCATCTTTACTGGAGGATCCATCCACGTAAAGAATCATGTCACTGTTGACTAAAGCCTCGTCCTTCAAGTCTGGCCTTGGACTACAAATCTGTTCCAAGGCTGAAACACAACAGTGTGGCTGCCCGTCTTGTTCCGTGGGGAGCAAGTTTGCGGGATTTAAAACATTACATCGTTTTATAGTAATGTTAGGCATTTCTAACAACACAAAATTATATCTCAGCCAGCGAGCTGCAGATAAATGAGAAGTCTTTTGTTCTAGCAAAATCAGAGACAGCATGTGGTACTAACAGTGTTAGCTCACTGAAACCTACGAAATCTCTATAGGCTACCACAGCTCTCTCAGCTGCAGCAACAGCTCTTAGACAAGCAGGAAGCCCCCTCGCGACTGCGTCTAATTTTGTTGAAAAGTATCCGACGGGTCTTTGTTTTTCCCCGTGATTCTGTAACAAGACAGATGACATGTAGCCATTTTTCTCAGCTACTGTCTGTGTAAAAGGCTTTTCAGGATTTGGAATACCAAGAGTAGGAGAACTCAGCAAAGCCTGTTTCATTTCACAAAAGGCACTTTCTGCCTCTGCGGTCCATGTCACTTTGTCAGAGGCTGCCATTTCCTGACCATAAATTAATGCCGACAGAGGCCCTTCCTTTTCGCTGTAGCTAGGAATGAACGTTCTGCAATATGAGGTCATTCCTAAAAATGACATAATTTGCTTTTTAGTGATCGGTTTAGGAATCTTTTGTATTGCCGTGATTCTTTTGTCAGACAATGACTTCCCATTTGCTGTCAACACGTGACCTAAAAAGGTAACTTTGGTTTGACTTATAGCTACTTTACTCGGGTTAACCTTGTGGCCCCGTTCTGCCAAGTAAGTTAACAATATGATGGTAGCCTGCTTACAGACATGTTCGTTTGGACAGCAAAGTAACAAGTCATCAACGTACTGCAAGAGAGCCACGCCAGGTGGAAGTATCAAATCTTCCAAACTGCGTTTTAAAGCTTCGTTGAATATTGTTGGAGATTCGCAATATCCCTGACACAAACGTGTAAAGGTGAAAGCTTTACCATTGAAATTAAATGCAAACCAAAATTGTGAGTCAGGATGCACTGGTACGCTGAAAAACGCATTTGAAATATCAACAAGCGTATAAAATTTAGTGTCAGCTGGAATCTGAGCGAGGATCGTATAAGCGTTCGGAACGTTTGGTGCGCACGCTTCTACAGCGTCATTAACTGCTTTAAGATCCTGTACAAATCTATATTCCACAGCTTGATTTGCGTCCCTTATTTTCTTTACCGGAAAAATTGGAGTACGGACAGGTGAGTCCGGACATTCAACGATGACCCCTTTTTCCAACAAAGAGTTAAACACGGGCGTAATGCCATCAATCGCTTCCTTTTTCAAAGGATACTGCATTTTCTTTGGTCTGTATTCAGATTTAGGTTTAATTCGAACAGGCTCACATCCTGCAATCAGACCCATATCATATTTATCTTTAGCCCACAGACAACTCGGAACTCCCTCCAACCCCTCGGGGATGACAGGGAGGTACGATAAAGTCAGACTGTCAAATTTCATTTCCTCTTCCATCACTGTGACTGCTCTCAAACCCCTCAATGTTTTATGACATGGTTGTTTGAACCATCCGGTACTTTCCCTCTGGCAGATCATTCTTTTCTGATCTATTATGACCCAGTCGGTCAGTTCATGGCACTTGACCATGAAGGGACCCGCGTCACGCCATTCAGCCTTCACTGGTTTGGCCAGTGAGATATGAGGCTGTGCATTTTCCACGTCATAAAACATTGCCTGTTTGTCAGTCAGTTTCACACTTAAAACACACCAGTGGTTTGTCCAATACAGATAGTCTGTCTTTACATCTTCCACATCCACATCAAACCAACGCTGCGCAAATTCATCATCAGATTCAATGCTGACATGTGAAGTACAGTGGAGATCTGAGTCATTCATGAAGTCAGATGATGACAACACCCTGTCATGAGCCTTTGTGGTCAGACACGTGTTTGAAACTTGCCATTCATATACGAACAGAGGAGTTTCCTCTGCGTCTAAATGTAACATCCTCATGTCAGCATGAAGCCCATTAGCAGTACAGTGAACAGAAATACCCAGCTTACACAGTAAATCTCTTCCCATCAAATTAACTGGACATGACTGAGAAATCAGAAAACAATGCTTGAATTTTTTCTCATTAATTGAACACTCAAACGGCGTTGAGAATGGTTCAATGACAACATGACCGGTTGCACTTCTGGAAGAAGTTTTCTTTCCAGAAAGTGGAATCGGTGCTGTTAATTCTGTTTCTTTAATAGGCCTTTATCACACTTCCTATTTCCGGAAAGCGAAGCAGTGCACCTCTACTTCCGGTCCCATCGCGACTCAATCAAAACGCGGGTGTAACTGCAGCGATCCCGTGCTCTAATACTAATTAATGACATCCTTACCTCAGATTTGACCATTTCCTGACACTAAAAGAATAGAGGAGAGCATGGGTGAGACTGATATGGTGGGATGAAGTTGTATGTTTGTGTGTTGTAGGCCTATGCATTTCCAAACTGCGGATGTTTACGTCTCATATCGTCAGCCTGCTGAAATGTTCCCATCCAAATGTGCATTCTGAATAATAAATACATTTCTAACCTGCCGCAGTCCAGTGATTGTCTTCTCATGAACATCAACGTTTCTCTTGCTAATCATATTTCATACCTGTTGTTACATTTTTTAATTAATTTGACTGAAACACCCTTACGAAAGTTAACCATGGTTTTATTATAGTTTTTTTTTCGTGGATTGACTACCATTTGTATTAGTTTTACTACAAATACCATGATAAACTACAATAACCATGTTTTATTTTATTTTTAATAAAAACCATGGTTCATTTTCATGTAATAAATAGATGAATGAATGCGCGGTAACTGCCTTAAAGAAAGTAAACAATGTTAAGCATTTAATTAATCTTAAACAGTAATACGTTAACAGCGTGACTGAATTTTGGCATAAATGTGTGAATTACATATACTGTAGGCTACAGTGAAATGATTGTCATTGAAAAGTGACAGAACAATGACTAAAATATTAATACAAATCAATATGTTCATTCAGATCTTATTCGTCAGGTCTCACACACACTTAATCGCGGACACTATTTAGACGTGCACTGACACCGTGTGGTGAAATAATCACGTATGTTTACGACCCTCGGCTTATGTCGGATTAAAAAACTACAAGTTCAACAGAGTTTGGAAAATCCTGAACACAGTAATGATCAGTTTATCTCTTCTCCTGTCTCGGAAAATGTCTGGATTTTTAAATCATCCTCCAGATGCTTATTTTAATTGTCATTTGTTCAGCTAGGTGTTCACAGCACATTGAAAACATGCATAACCGGAAGAATCAGCACACTGCTTCGACGCGCACTTCCGGTATTCAATTCCTCTGTGATAAAGGCCTATTATCGAGTTACATGCACCAGTGTCTAACAGAAACAATAATGTTTTGTCCAAAACATTTACTTCTATCAAAGGTAAAGAATTTTTAGCTCTATAGAAAACATTAGCAAGCACTTCTTCATTGCAGAGAGCAGAGTCAGAAACGGAAAAAGAATGATACTTATCTGATGGAGAGACCGGAGACCCGTCGCTCGCACCCCCCTCCTCTCAATCTGCCTGCTCCGCACTGCTTGCTGCTTTCGGGCAAGTGTCACGCCAATGTCCCTTTTCTCCGCAGGTAAAACAGGTGTCTCGATCTGGACGCTGCCCATTCTGCGAAAAATGTTTATCTTTTCCGCGACCCCGTCCCTTTCCTTTTCCGCCACCACCTTTTTTGTTGTAGCGGTTTGGTCTGGAGTTGTTGTGTTGCAGCGCCATCAGAGCTAGAGAAAAATCTTTGTCTTGCTTGGTGATTTTGGCTGTTCTTTGCTTCTTGATGATTTCCTCATGATGTTTCGCATGTCGTCGGATCTCCGCTGTGGAGGCCAATTGCCATCCAACACAGCTTCTTTCAATTTCTTTTGAAATTTCTCTGTCAAGTCCATCCATGAACAAAGTTCTCAAATAGTCATCATACGGATCGGACCCCAGGGCTTCCGCCCCTTGGTCTGTTGGCGGGGGTTTTTTTCCATACCACCATGGCGATCAAAACACTCTTTTAGTCGAAGGAAATATGCTTCAGTGGTTTCATCTTTTCCTTGAGTGCATTGACGAACTTGGTTAATGTCCATCGTGCGTGCAAAGTCAACTTTCTCATGTTTTTGCTGAGCAGGTCTTCCAAGTCTTTGTTGCACTTCTGTTGTTTGTCTTCTCTGTACAGTGCACCCGAGCGCGTTGTCGCTTTGTCACTTCTCTCTTCCTCTGTCGGAGTGTATTTGGGCGGCGGTTCAGTCGGTGCGCTTGCCTCTTCCGCAGCTGGACCAGCCTCACTTGGAGCAAGATTGAGAGCAGGTGGGCGCCGAGCCGGATACGTCCCGTCCTCCACCGTCATTTTCGGGTAGTGACCGGAAAAGGGAGAAGAAAAGTCAGCAATCTCACTACAGTCATTTTTAAGATTCATTAGTGCTTTCTTTGAAGCCTCCTCTCTTTCCTTATCAGAGTATAATGGTGCGATGGCCCGACAGACTTGTTTTTGTTGTCTGCGTGCTGCCTCATCCAACCATTTTACTATGATTTCACCACATTTATCGTAATGCTCTTTGTCCTTCTTTTTTACAACATGAGTCGCCCAATTTATTTTAGTCTGAGTCAAATGTGACACACTTAAACCCCCGTTAAACCCATATTGACTTATCAAAAACGGCACAAAAGCATGATACCAAGTTCCCATTATTTTGTCCATAGCTTTATATGAGCTCTTAGAGAAATTAACCTGTTCCTCCTCCACGCTTTTCGAATTCTCATTACCCATTGTTTCTATTAACAGTGTTTATATTTGCGTAATTGAATCCTTTCTCTCACGTGGTCACCACGTGCTATATTATACTGTGTTAATTCTTTCCCCCAGCGTGGCCACCACGCCTGCCTAAATTCGTCAATTTAGGACTTTCAAAACTGCCCACATCCGTCGATGCTAGGTCTTTTTCCCAAACAAGTGCCTTAATCAATGTTTGAAAGTTACTGTCAGGCTTATTTCAAACTGCACCTTGTTTGGACGCTCGAGAAATTTCTAGCTTATTCTCGCAACTCCTGGCCCTTTTGGGAAAACAATTAACACTTGGCATTTGAGAAACTCTTATTCTCAAACCCTGTTTGGAAACTTACTTTCAGGCTTATTCCAAATCTCTGACCCTTTTAGCAGAAATATTCAATACGCAAATATTTACTTAATTTCTTATTTACCACGTAAATAATTTTCTCTCACCGTCTTTTGATGACCTCGTGAGTTCAATTCTGGGAGTGCGTTCACCTCCGCTCGTCGTGATGAGTAGGACAATTCTCTCTCCTTTAAATTGAGGATACTGAGCCGCAGAGTTTTGGTCTCTCGGGATGGCCAATCAATTGCCCTCTCAATCACGCCGATCGGTTGGTTCACTGCATCCCATCGTCCTCGTCGCCATATGTTGTGGAAATAATTCTATTCGAAAAATGAGGAGGAAGGAATACAAATCCAAACCTTTGAAAAGTCAAAGTATCAAACATGATTTTATTTCTTGCAAGAAATAGGCAGTTCACATACAGAGAATGTCTGTCATGAGAAGGGCAAAGTTAGCTCTCCTCGACATCATTATATACCCCTCATACATCCTGGGTCGGTTACACCCAATCTCTGTTTGCCTTAAAAGGGAAACACCTTTATTCAAGACCCCTTGTCTGTTGTAAATTCTAGCTAGACAACTCAATACCCAAGTCTGCAGAAGTTCCTGTTTTTAAAGCTACATCATTTTCACACATTTGTCTATTCTTAGTCTAGTTGCGGCTCCGCACACACTTATCACATCTAAAGTACGACATGTCATCTTGACCTCCTGCACTACCCAGTTTCCGTGCAACCGAGCACCTTATCCAGAGCCGATCAGCCCTATACGTTCACTACGCAAGCTGCGTAGGGCCCCGCAAATTACTCAAGGCCCCGCCTCCTCCCGTGTCATAGCGCGTCACGTCACCGTCAATTAATGTTTACAACATCCATGTCAAAATGAAGCGAAACTATCCTTCTGGTCATGAAAGAGGAAAAAAAAAAACCATGAAAGTGAACTGCGGGAACAACAATCAGATAAACTTGTCTTCTCTCTAAGTTTGATGTCAGCAAAGTAAAGTTTATGTGCATTTCTGTTGTGTTTTTTCGGTCTTGCTAACCTAACTGTACAGGCAGGCAGTGCATCTCTTGCATCACTTTGTGCCTGACAAAAAGTGGATACAATTATTTATTACGTTTTTTTTGAATAACGACAAAGTGCAACGGTGTTTGTTTACTGCAGCTCGGAAAAGATAACCGCGTCGCGTGTGTTATCATGCGTTCATTCATATGCACGAAATGAAATGCACATTTTTCAAGCAGAAATATATGTGGAGACCAGACAGACTGTACAATATATGGGCGTGAATGATGGCACTCCTCATCAAAAGTGCACATTACACATACATACTTTTAAAACAAGACACTGATTATCTAGTCTCAGTCAATGTGTAGTTAAAAACTCTATACAACTGCACTGCACTAATGCAAGATGGAAAGCAATGTATTGATAATTTGACAGTGATTGACTTGATTTATAGGCTATATTGAATTTAAAATGTTGATTAGCTGGACATACTGGTCAATGTGTGGATGCACATCCCTCAGTTAATAATAACCATAAATCAAGAATTGCTTCACCATATGTATTACAAAAATAAAATAAAAACTTTAACATGCTATGGCAAGCCATTTTAGCTTTTATTCATTCACAGTTTATGCATTTTTGATATCAAGCATTAAATTTTTTTACTATTTGCAATGTGAATTCTTGATTATTTTTACTAATAGTTAGTCAATAATAGCTAATACTAATAATATTAAATAAAATAGACTGGTGTTGCCCATACTGATGCCGAAAATGCCCAGGCTGTAGAGAGAACCTAAGTTAATCCCAAAAGCCAAAGCTCAGAGTTATAATTTATTATTTTCTTCTTATTTATGTTTACGTTAATATTCACTTACTTAATAATATTCACTTGTTATCTTAATATTCTATAGGAAATACTCTATTCAATAAATATTGTTTGTTTGAACCTCATTCTGTATTGCGACTGTTTTGTTTAAAGGAGGGAGGATTGTATTGGGATCACTGAAGTGTCAGGTGCGACTGTGTGGCAATGGCAAATGGTTTACATAGCTCACGGCGTCACGGGTCAGTTAGAGGGCCCCTTAGCAGAATTTTGCTTAGGGCCCCAGGTAGGTCAGGATCGGCACTGACCTTATCACTTAGAACATGTTGTTCCCCCCAGCTAGTTTCCACTTATCACCCAGAACAATGAGTTCCTTCACTTAACATATGTATTTCTAAAAGCTTGGTTACATTTCTTTAATAATGATTAATACAAATACATGTTCAATGTTAATAGTTCAATGTTAACAAGTGATACACATCTAGGAATAAAAGGTTAAAGTGCACACCTAAGTAAAAACACCTCTAAGTAAAATGAACACTTCTAAGAGTTAAAACCACATCTAGATGAAATAAAAACACATCTATTAGTAAAACACATCTAAATGAAAAATTTCCTTCACACTGTCAACATTGAACATTGAAAATAAGGGAGATTTCCCGGAATCCATCCACAAAATAAGGGATTTTTTTACACGATTCTTACCTACAAACTTAAAAAAAAGAGTCTAAAGAGTTTATAACTACACAAAATATTTTGATTTTGGCCGTCAGCTTCCTGATCCATCATTGCACATCACACTCATCTACTATACTCTCCTTGAAGTTTACTTCCCGCTACTTTTTCCCTCTTCCTCCCAACCGCGGCTGCAACTGTCTTCTTCTTCTTCGATAGTAGCCTAAACCAGTGTTTCCCAACCTTTTTTCAGTCATTTTATCATACGTTACGCTAGGGGTGTAACGGTACAGATTGCTCACGGTTCGGTTTGTATCACGGTTTAAGGTTCACCGTTTCGGTACGGTTCAGTATTTGCTATGTTCAGGGAAAAAAGGACTACTGTCAAATAAAAAAAAAGAAAATAATAAGAACAAATCATTTAAATACAAGCAGCAGCACAAATAAATACTATTGAGCAAGATACTAATAAAATAAACTATGCTTTTCAGGTTTTTCAGGTACGTCTAACATTAGTTTTCAGGTACAGAAATTGATCAAATGTAAAATAACTTTGCATATATGACTGTATAAATTAAAGATTAATCCTATTAAACTTACAAAAGTTATTCAATCAAGAGCAGTGAGTGATGCCCTTGTCTTTTGTTTGACATTAAACAGACAGCAGTGAAGGCTACTGCCCCTTTAAGACCTCGGATATACGTCGTCTTTTCTGGACTGTATAAAGCTTACTTAAGCCATATACAGACTATGTCTGCTAGAATACTCATCAATATGTTGACATACTTTTTGCGTGAGTTTGTCCGTTCAAGAGCAAGACTTGAAAGAGAACTCAATATTTGCGCGCTGAGAGACGTGTGCGCGCTCTCGGATGAGTGTACGGAAAATTTTCTCACAGTGCGCGCGACTTCTCATTCGCGTCTTCTGGCACTAAACCAGATAGTTGCGTGTTCTGAGTTAACACAATCAGAACGTAAAAATACGGGATTTTTTACGGGAAAATACTAAAACGGGAAGACAGCGGGAAAAGAGCTAAAATACGTGAGAAACCCGGAAAAAACGGGAGGGTTGACAGCTATGCCCTCCCCCCTTGCCCCACAGTGGTTTGATCCACCGCGCACCTCAACTAACCTAGCGTTTCCCATAGACCGTAAAAAACTACCACAAGTTTGGGGAGAGAACAAAGCTCTTCAGACAGCAGTTGTGAAACTCCAGTAAGCCTTTAAGGCTATTTTATTCACTTTAAACATCAGATGAAGTGATTATATTCTCTTTAAGGCTATTTTATTCACTTTAAACATCAGATGAAGTGATTATATTCTCTTTAATAAAGATTAGGCAAAACACTGTTAACATCACTTGCCCACCGCGGCACCGTCGTTTTCATTTTTATAGTAATAAAATAATTTAGTTCAGTTAGAGAACAGACACAACAATTAAAAACTGAACGTGTCTGCTCAATACAGCGCGAGCCGAACGGGCAAACAGCTGACAGACAAGATGATCGAAGATTTGGTTTCAAAGCGAAATGTAAAAGCGCCTATTTAAGGGACTGTGTCCTTGTAGTTTTGTTGCTGTGTTGTTCATTACGAATAATAGGCTAATGAACCCGAAATTCAAGCAACCCGCCCCCAAATTCTAAAAAGTGGCGCTAATTCTAAACCGAAAGTATATGCGCACGGCCGTTCTGTCAGATCTGTGTAGGGTTTTGCTCAATATGAATCTGAATATCATAGTATAAAATACTATGTGGAGGACGCAAGATAATTTTATAATTATAATATGACTGCGTGGTGAACCTTAATTGTGTACCTTGATTGCAATGTAAGTCGCTTTGGATAAAAGCGTTTGCCAAAATGCATAAATGTATTTAAACAACTATCGCTTTGTGTTGTTGCTGTTCAGATAAAATTACAGAGTAAAGAAAAAACGGACATTAGATAATTTTTCAGTACACCAAAAAGCCAAATAAGTAGGTACGAAATGTTTTTTTTTTTTTTTTTTTTTTTTGGTATACATATCCTTACAAGTACGATTTTGGCTGTATTATTTGTGTCCCCTTCAAAAATTGCTCTTGAGAAATTTCATGTTTATTGTCCCCCCCAACTATAAGATGAAATTTACGCCCCTGTGCAGGACAATACAGGCAAGGGTTTTTCTTGTTTTTAGTTTTTTTTAAATGTGTGTGTTTTCATTTCAAATAAAAATAAACTTATATTGACCCCACACTGGCTATTCTACTTGTTGCTCTTTACATATCTATAGTTCCCTTTCAGTCGGTCACTACGACGTACGTCGGTAATAACCGACGAATTGGGATCACTTCAGAGAGCCCCTATCAGCTTCGAGAACTTAAGAACAGGCCAATGAACAATTGGCGTGCGAGATTTGCATCTCGCGCTCCGCCCCGCGCCGCGGGTATAAACGGGAAGCGAGAGCACCGCACTGACGTCATTCACTTCGGAGCCGAACCGGCGTTTGAAGTTGCAGAGACTGCTTTCCTGTCTTTTCAGCGAAAGAGAATTCATCAGAACAGAGAAGAGGATCGTGTGCTGGTGTGACGGCGCTTTCCAGCGGGACCGCGAACTCAAGCTGCTAGAAGGAACAAACTGCTGTTATCACAGCAATCTGTTGGTATCGGTGGGCGTTCCATTCTTTGAGTGCAAACACAGGCTGCACTATCCCCTGTGTGTTGCCGCGGTTTCCCTGGGTGCTTCAGCACTCTCTTAAAAGAGCGTTTCCTCACAAAAAGAGCAACACGGGTGTGACACTGCGTCTTTTTCAAGACGTCATTCCACTCGTGCGTTTCTGGATGCGGTTGTTTCCTGTCCTGACGGCCACGATCCCTCTCGCATAAACATGTTGAGACTGTTCGTGGGTGATCCGTGTTCTCTCAGGGGAACGGGACCACGTCGACGCGCTGGTCATCTCGCCTTCCGCGTGAGGGTTTGAGTGTTCAGCGCGCCGTGTGCCGTCTAGCTGCCGAGTGACAGCGCGGGTTGCCACGGCAGCTCAGCGCGCGTCACTCGGCGGCTACGCATGTTGAGACTGTGTTTGTGGGTGGTCTATGCTCTCTAATGAGAGCATGGCCACGTCGGCGCGCTGTTCATCTTGCCTTTTTCATAAGGGCTTGAGTGTTCAGCGCGCCGTGTGCCGTCTTACGGCCACGCCCACTGTCTCACATGTCTGCCGGTAGCTTACAGATGGGATTGCTGGTCCTAAAAAATAAATAAATAATAAAAAAAAAAAAAAAAAAAGGACCTAGTGTTTCGTTTGGGGCTCTAGCAGAGGACAGATGTCAATCGCTGCATCGGAGAGAGGGCTGTTATGTGTTGAAAATGAAGATGATGCTGAGATTCCCACTATAATAGTGGGCGCTCGTGCTGAATCCGATTCATGCTCGACAGCCATGCTTTCCCGGGTGGCTGAGGCATAGTGCAACGCATAATTCGCCTTGCCTGCCTCTTGCCTTTCCCGGATGTGCGTTGGAAGGCTTTTGCATTATGGAACTATTGGTGGCAAAATATGGAACACCAATAGGGCCATAATCTGTATAAAGTTTTCCTCTCTCTCACTACCCTCATCGGTGGGGTGGCAGTGCCACTGGCAGGCCACCTCCGCCCTGCTTAGGGCATGAGGGTAGTTCTCAGCCGAGGTTGAGCTGCGCACAGCGCTGGCCCTTGGCTAAGACGATGTCCAGAAACACCATTGACCCGGATTTGGTTCGGGACTGTTCTTCCCCCGGAGGAGGGCCGGGTAAAAACCATTAGTAATACTGTTCCGCCACTGGGGTTAAAAACAGCCAGTGGTACCCAAATATATATATATAAAAAAAAAAAAAAAAAAAAAAGAGAAGAACAGTTCCAATATCTCTGGGTCTCAGGAGTTCAGGAATGGCAGCGTGTGACGCTACAAGCCTCGCCGCCCTCATTCCCCTCCCCACAAGAGGGCGAGAATGGCAGTGTGTGACGCTACAAGCCTCGCCACTCTCATTCCCCTCTTCTCAGCGGTGTGTGGACGACAGTGCGCGACGCTATGCCTCGCCGCTCTTGTTCCCCGCTGAGGAAGGAGGTGAGGCAGACCGTGTGCAACGCCACAAAGCCTTGCCACGCTCAGCCCCTCCTTCATTTGGAGAGCGCGCTGGGCGGTGTACAACGCTCCCATGCCTTGTCAGCCTCTGGTGCCTCTCCAAATCGCCAGCAGGGGGTGCCGGCTGTGGGAACGCACTCAAGCGGCCTTCCCACACTCGCGCACCCCCTCAGCGGATGCAGGTCGTGTGTCAGACCCAGACCCCTACACGGACCACTCCCATGTCGTCCTGGGGTCCCTGCATTCCGCCTCGCTGCCCTGCTGCGGGTACGTCTGTGGTACCGATGACCCCGCTTGTTCGGTCTGGGGGCCTGGCTAGCGCTCCCCAGCCCGTCTCGCTGGGTCATCTGTGCCATCAGACTCGGCTTGCGATTCAGTTCGCCCGGCGTCCGCCCAAGTTCGGGGGCGTTCACTTCACGTCTATTGCGTGGGTGGATGCCCCCGTGCTTCGGGCGGAGATCGCTGTCCTACTGGCGAAGGACGCGATAAAGCCGGTCCCTCCAGCCGATATGAAGTCCGGGTTCTACAGCCCGTACTTCATTGTACCCAAGAAAGGTGGCGGGTTACGACCGATCCTGGACCTGCGTAACCTGAACCGCTCCCTCCACAGGATGCCGTTCCGAATGTTAACCCAGAAACGCATCTTCAGATGCATCCGTCCCCAGGATTGGTTTGCAGCGATCGACCTGAAGGACGTGTACTTTCATGTCTCGATTCTCCCTCGACACAGACCGTTTCTACGCTTTGCTTTCGACGGACGGGCATACCAGTACAAAGTCCTGCCCTTCGGGCTGTCCCTGTCGCCCCGTGTCTTCATGAAAGTCGCGGAGGCGGCCATTGCTCCCATGAGAGAGCGTGGTGTTCGCATCCTCAACTATCTCGACGACTGGCTGATTCTTGCCCAGTCACGGGAGCAGTTGTGCGAACACAGGGACATGGTGCTCCGGCACCTCAGCCAGTTGGGTCTTCGGGTCAACTGGGAGAAGAGCAAACTCTGTCCCGTACAGAGGATCTCTTTTCTCGGGATGGAGATCGACTCGGTCGCCATGACTGCGTGCCTCACAGAGGAGTGCGTCCAGTCGGTGCTGAGCTGCTTGAGTACGCTCAAACGCAGTACAGCGGTTCCACTGAAACATTTTCAGAGGCTCCTGGGGCATATGGCAGCAGCAGCCGCAGTAACGCCGCTAGGGCTGCTCCATATGAGACCGCTTCAGCACTGGCTACACGACCGAGTCCCGAGATGGGCGTGGCACAGCGGGTCCCTCCGTGTCCAAGTGACGCCGAGATGCCGCCAAACTCTCACCCCGTGGTCGGACCCTTCATTTCTACGGGCAGGAGTGCCTCTAGAACAAGTGTCCAGGCATCATGTTGTCTCCACGGATGCCTCACCCACGGGTTGGGGGGCCACGTACAACGGGCTTGCAGTATCGGGTCTGTGGACGGGGCCCCAACTGCAATGGCATATCAATTGCCTAGAGTTGCTGGCAGTTCGTCTTGCTCTCAGCCGCCTCAAAGGGTCGCTCAAAGACAAGCACGTTCTGGTCCGGACGGACAGCACGACGACCGTTGCGTACATCAACAAACAAGGTGGTCTACGCTCCCGCCGTTTGTCCCAACTCGCCCGCCATCTCCTCCTGTGGAGTCAGAAGCATCTGAGGTCCCTTCGTGCTATCCACATTCCGGGCCTACTCAATCGTGCAGCCGACGAGCTGTCACGGTTGCCAGTGCTTCCCGGAGAGTGGCGACTCCACCCCCAGGTGGTCCAGCTGATTTGGAGTCGCTTTGGGGCCGCACAGATCGATCTGTTTGCCGCCCACGACACGACCCACTGCCAGTTGTTTTATTCCCTGTCCGAGGGGACCCTCGGCACGGATGCACTGGCACACAGCTGGCCCCGGGCTCTGCGCAAATATGCGTTTCCCCCAGTGAGCCTTCTTGCACAGACACTGTGCAAGGTCAGGGAGGACGAGGAGCATCTCCTCTTGGTAGCTCTGTACTGGCCCAACAGGACGTGGTTCCCGGAACTAGTGCTCCTCGCGACAGCACCTCCTTGGCCCATTCCTCTGAGGCAGGACCTTCTGTCTCAGAGACGGGGCACCCTATGGCACCCGCGTCCAGACCTCTGGAAACTCCATGTCTGGTCCCTGGACGGGACGCGGAGGTTCTAGGTGACCTACCGCAAGCGGTAGTCGACACCATCGCTTCCGCCAGAGCCCCCTCTACGAGACGGCTATATGCGTTGAAGTGGAACCTGTTCGTCGACTGGTGCTCTTCTCGCCGAGAAGACCCCCGGAATTGTTCGATCGGATCTGTGCTATCTTTTCTTCAAGACGGGTTGGAGAGAAGGCTGTCTCCCTCCACCCTCAAGGTATATGTTGCCGCCATCGCCGCAAGCCATGACCTCGTTAATGGTGAGTCCTTAGGCAAGCATGATCTGATCGTCAGGTTCCTAAGGGGAGCGAGGAGACTAAATCCTCCTCGCCCTTCTTCTATACCCTCTTGGGACTTGACTCTGGTGCTGACCGCACTTCAGAGGGCGCCCTTCGAGCCTTTACAGTCAGTAGAGCTTAAGATCTTGTCTCTAAAGACAATACTCCTGATTGCATTGGCCTCAGTTAAGAGGGTAGGGGACCTGCAGGCATTTTCGGTCGACGAATCGTGCCTGGAATTCGGGCCGGGTGATTCTCAGGTGACCCTGAGACCCCGGCCTGGATATGTGCCCAAGGTTCCCACTACTCCCTTCCGGGACCAAGTGGTGAGCCTGCAAGCGCTGCCTTCGGAGGAGGCAGACCCAGCCCTAGCTTTGCTCTGTCCCGTCCGTGCTCTCCGGACTTACGTGGACAGAACGCAAAGCTTCAGGACCTCAGAGCAGCTCTTCGTCTGTTATGGAGGACAGCAGAAGGGAAAGGCTGTCTCCAAGCAGAGGATGGCCCACTGGATAGTGGATGCCATCGTCTTGGCGTATGAATCCCAAGACGTGCCCTGCCCGCTCGGGGTTAGAGCGCACTCCACCAGGGGTGTTGCTTCTTCCTGGGCGCTGGCTCGTGGCGCCTCGCTGACAGACATTTGTAGAGCTGCGGGCTGGGCGACACCCAACACGTTCGCTAGGTTTTATAGCCTGCGTGTAGAGCCGGTGGCTTCTCGTGTGCTCGCTTCCCATAGTCAGCTTCACTGAAGTGCCCGTTCTAGTGTCGGCTTGCTGCGCCATTCCCTTCCCCTGGAACGGATACGTGCGCTTATTTTCTCCAGTCGAGTTCCCCAGGATTGGCGAACCCTGTTGAGTCCTCCGCACCCCTCGGCAGTCGGATGTTGCGGAGCGTCCGACGCCAGGTCTGGCACTCGTGTGCATTGGTGGAACTTGTGTCAGGCTGGGTTCCGTATGTCGTGACCCCTACGGCGGTCCCATACGTGTATTTCCACGGTACAGCTCCCTACGGCGAGCTCGTGTCTTTCCCTTGGCAGAGTTCTCTGCCGTCTCAGTACGGTGTCGTCCCCCGCCTGCATTAGGCCGGGGCCTCCCCTGGGACTCCGTATGTTGTGCTGCCCACGGCCAGCCCATACGTGTTCTCCACATGGTAACTCCCTCCGGGCATGATGTGGCTCCCGCAGCGTCCTTCGGGCACGCTTTCCCAGCGTTATCCAATCAAGTCTGCTGAATGGGTCTTGCGGAACAGCAGTATGACTCTTCTAGCGTGAATCTTCCCGCCCGCTTCAGAACGGGGTCTGAGGGGCTCTCGCTGGGCGCTGGAAGTGGTAGTAACTGTGGCGTTTTCCATAGGGATCCCAATTCGTCGGTTATTACCGACGTACGTCGTAGTGACCGACTGAAAGGGAACGTCTCGGTTACGTATGGTAACCCTCGTTCCCTGAAGGAGGGAACGGAGACGTACGTCCCGTCGCCACAGTTCCTTCCATCACTGCTTGGCCGAGTCACTGGTTCGGCTCCTCAGTGAAAAACGTCAGTGCGGTGCTCTCGCTTCCCGTTTATACCCGCGGCGCGGGGCGGAGCGCGAGATGCAAATCTCGCACGCCAATTGTTCATTGGCCTGTTCTTAAGTTCTCGAAGCTGATAGGGGCTCTCTGAAGTGATCCCAATTCGTCGGTTATTACCGACGTACGTCTCCGTTCCCTCCTTCAGGGAACGAGGGTTACCATACGTAACCGAGACGTTCTACATTGTGATTTCCTATCCTGTTTGAGCACTGGTTATCCAGCACTGGTTATCCAGATTTGGTGATCCTAATAAGTTCCTATCCAGATCAGATTGATCTAATCTGATGTTGCTTTAAAAAACTGGCTCCAAAAGTAAGCTGGATTACGTGATCACGGATCGCAAAAAAAGGATTACTAAATCCGGATCAATTTTTTCCGGATTAAACCTTTTGAAAAACCGGGCCCTGTCGTTCAGATCAGATCAGACGAATCCAATAAACACCTGCATACATCTCTGTGTAAGGGTCCACTATTCAAAATGCATCCCACTTTTTAATCCAAAACAACGAAAAAATAGGGAAAAAACTAAAAATCCTCCGTTGTTTGCAAGGGAGTTTTGAGTTAGCGTAATCAATCATGTCCATTTTCAATGAAATATCGATTCTAATCCGTTCCTGGCAAACTCCCCCTGCAAGAATAGTCTCTCCCACGTATTATAAACCCTCCCTCGTCTCTCTCCTTCAATCAGAGACTCTCCTGGGATGCATCATATAGAGGAAGCGCCTTACGGGCTTGGTGAGCTGTCAATCATTGCGCCCATGGTTTTCGTTGGATAAATGCACTCGGTGCCCAGCCAATGCCTTTCCAACAAAGGTTTGATTGATGGACTTAGTAACCAATCAAAATGCATTATCTTGCGCAGTTTACGTAAGTAGGCTTTGGTGAATACTGTTTGTGCGCTGGCTGCGCGTTCTCCATGGCGCAACTGCAGAGGAGCGCGCCGACTCTGACTCACACTTCTTATCAGATAAATGAGTTTTTTACACTTTGTAATCTCTGTAAATAGTTGCTTTAGTTTTTCAGTAACTGTTTATCCATTATAATTAGCAGTTTATTGCAGTTTATTGCAGATTTATTTGAATGAAAAACTACTCTTTACAATAGCAAATGTTCTGAAATAAATGGCCTTTTTGAAAGGACGCCTAGACTTTTCTTGACATAAAAGCTCACAGAAGCTACATTACTGGGAGAATCATCCTCATATTTGAATCATTAGACATTCAGTTTTATATTTAAATTATTTTCTCTCAACATTAAATTATAATATTTTTTTCCCTAAGTAAAAAAAAAAAAAAAAAAACGTGAGTCACTTACATGTATATTTACATGTATATTACTCTGTTCCCATATTACTTTGAGTTATTATGACTCTTGGGTAGCAAGATTTCAAGTGTCTAGTTTAAAATAAGACCAGATTTATGAATATAGACCATAGGGTTTAAGAGCTGCAGACATTTTGATTTGGGTATATCGTTTTCAATGAATTCTCAAAAATGGGGCGCAGTTAATTAAATGTTTCTATAAATATATTTTCTTTCCAACTGTGCATTCTGAATAATAAAATATATATATTTTTTCCGGATCATACTTCCATATCTGTTGAGTTTACATTTTTAAATTAAATTAATTTTACTGATAAAAAGGATTGCATGTGTGCACTAGTGCTCTTATTCCAGTCTTTTGGCTAAAACTTTAATTGGCTGGTAAACCCTGCATATAATGTAAACAACACGAATGTATAGTGAATCGAAGATTGGGATAATGCCATGATATTGTGTGTGTGTGTGTGTGTGTGTGTGTGTGTGCTTGTGATTCTTTTTAGCTCCGCCCACGGCATGCCTCCAAGAGCTCGGCTGTTTTCAGAAAATCGGTACAGTGGCCCATTTCAGATTAAGTGAAAACGAGATAAGAGAACAAGTTCTGAAATACTGAAGCATTTTTAAAATCACGCAGTGCTACTGCCGAGTCAAAACAAAAACGTTTCTGGCCAATTCAACAATATATATATATATTATATATATATATATAATATTTTAGGGCTGTCAAAAGATTAATCGCGATTAATCGCATCCAAAATAAAAGTTTGTGTTTACATAATATATGTGTGGGTACTCTGTTAATTATTATTTATATATAATTAGACTAGGGATGGGCGATATCTTATCGTTTGCGATATACCGGTAAAAATTCTCCCCACGATAAGAATTTGTCTTCCCGCGATAATAACGATAAAGCCTATAGTTGATGGCGCGACCCATCCGCACAGTGTCGCCGCTGGCCGTCTTGATGCCCTAAGCCAGAGGAGAACTGGCACCCCGACTGAGCCTGGTTTCTCCCAAGGTTTATTTTTCTCCATTAGGTCACCTGATGGGGTTTTGGTTTCCTTGCCACTGTTGCCTCTGGCTTGGCGTGCTCAGTTGGGGACACCTAAATTTTTCAAATAAACATCGAAATAAATCGAAATAATAAACTAAATTAACCATTTAAACTAAATTACTTATCGAATTATTGATCTAAAGCCCACACTGTCGCTGTGTGATGGTTGAGATGGGCTGATGACATCAGCGTTTTTTCCGGAGTGGCTATGCGGCTGAATAAAATTATGCTGCATTATTTTCCTGTTTAACACTGTAAAGCTGCTTTGAAACAATATACTTTGTGAAAAGCGCTATATAAATAAAGTTGACTTGACTTGACTTGACTTGACTTGACTTGACTAAGCGTTATTACTTTATGATGGCCGCGGTGGCTGCGTTCCTCACTCTGTATAGCTGAACTTTTCTTGTGGTGCCCCCGCAGCACTTGGTGCTCTACGCGCAGCGCGTGATGGGACGGCACTGAATCCGCATCTCACGTGCAGAGCGAAAACAACTATGGCGGAAGCTGTGGAAGAGTTCATAGTTTAACGGGGCTACCTGAGGGCAATCTGAACCATACATATGTATTTTCACTCGCTGAGCACTTGGACTGAGCGCTTAAGATATTCGCTCTTTCTCAATCGATCGGTAAAGCACACTATTTCAGTTCAACTCAATGAATGCGCAGTGTATTTGACGCTCAGTAAACACTAGTGTGAGGCGCGCGACTGAGAGCGCTCAATGTTTCACACACACACTCAAAGAAAGAGCGAGAGAGTCTTATACCACACAGAATTGATGTGCTACATGTGAACAATATCCTTTGTTGTATTTTCCTGTAAAATAATGGCGTTTATTTTGAATTATTCAGCCTTTCATGAACAGGAAGAAACGAATGCACAAACGGGAATCTCATTGGCTGGCGAGCACCTATTACTGTGTTTTGATTTCAGCAAATCAGTTTGAATGAGCGCTGACAATGTGATTAATATTCATGAACCCAGAAGCCCCATTATTCCTTAGTCCAGTTTATTTTTATTAGTAGAATAATTTGTGGTATTCAAATTACTGAAGTTCTATCATTAAATCATTATTTTCAACTTTTTTGTAATCTGAAGACATTTTTGGGATAATTACTTTAGCTGTTTCTGCTATTTTTACCACTGTTTGCACCATGAGTGTAAATACAGAATCGGTTTACATTTAAAACTTGTCATTGATTTGAATTATTATTGTTTGTATTGTGTGATGTTTTCAGCACAGTTGCACTATTTAAACATTACCTGCACTTTTACAGAAGACAATTATATCTGCGACTTTTCCATTTCTGAAAAGGCTGTTGTGGAATTTTACATTTAAAAAAAAAAAAAAAAAAAAAAAAAAAAATATATATATATATATATATTATATTATGCATTATGTATTATAGGAGCCTATTTGATGACAGGTACGTTTTACTAGATCATTGTTTGTTTTTCTGAGACTCAAGAATGCATGCAGCTCTCACTTGTATCCAAAAACATGGGGAATGATACTACATTTATCGTCATTGATATCGTTATCGCAATAAATACTAGAAAATATCGGGATACATTTTTTAGTCCATATCGCCCATCCCTAAAATAGACACACATTCATGTATATATTTAAGAAATATTTGCATGTATATACTGTATATACATTTATATAATCTATAATATATATAAATATAAATGTTTTATATATAAAAATATTTTTTTCTTAAATATATACATGCTTGTGTGTGTAATTATATATAAATAATAATTAACAGAGTACACACACATATATTATGTAAGCACAAACTTTTATTTTGGATGCGATTAATCGCGATTAATCTTTTGACAGCCCTAATATATATATATATATACGTGTATGTATGTGTATAAATATATATATTATATATATATAAATATGTATATATATATATATATATATTACAAAATAAGAGCCCCCCAAAATTCATATTTGCGCTGTTTTGTCTATACATTGAGTAACCCATAAAAACAAAAGTCCTAGTTTACACCATAGACTGTAAAAAAATATGGACGTAGTGTCCGTGACGTCACCCATAGGATTCTGATGAGCCGTTCTGAAGCGCAAAGTAGGGACGAGCTGGCCGTTGCCATCTTGGCAGCGCGTCATCGCGCGTCACTCACGGATAACAGAAAATGGGCAAAAAGGCGGGACGTGGGCGGAGCTTAAGTGACGCGATGACTAACAGACAGCAGATAAATGGCTATCCACCTGTCACTCTAAGTGGCCACGCCCTCAATTATGCAGAATTTTAAGGCTTTATATAACGTAAACGAATGAGTTATAAAAAAATTCACCCCCTCACAGTTGAATGAGCCGTATAGACCAAAAGCACAAGTTGTACCAGGCTCTAAACATGTTTTATTCTGCTCTAAAGTTGGCCATTTTAACATGGGGCTCAATGAGATTCTGCTCCCTTCTGGATCCTGTCCCTAGCGGCCAGTCGATGAATTGCAGTTTGAGGCACTTCCGTATTGGCTTCAAGAGAAACTGCGGGAGGTTGCCGCTTGGTTAACACAGACTAATTTCACCACAGATGGAGATTACACCTTCTCACAGTGTCAACTGCACCGTTTCAGGACAGTCTGTGGTATTACAAAATAAGAGCACCTCGAATATCATATTTGCACAGTTTTTTTCTATACATTGAGTAACCCATAAAAATAAAAGTCCTAGTTTACACCGACTAATTTCAACACAGACTAAGAGTACACCGTCTCACAGTGTCCACTACACTGTTTCAGGACATTCTGATGTGGTATTACAAAATATGAGCACCCCAAAGCGCAAATATGAGTTGTTTTTTTCTATACATTGAGTAACCCATAAAAACAAAAGTCCTAGTTTACACAAACTAATTTCACCGCAGATGGAGAGTACACCTTCTCACAGTGTCCACTACACCGTTTCAGGACAGTCTGATGTGGGATTACAAAATAAGAGCACCCCGAATATCATATTTGCGCTGTTTTGTCTATACATTGAGTAACCCATAAAAACAAAAGTCCTAGTTTACACAGACTAATTTCAACACAGACTGAGAGTACACCTTCTCACAGTGTCAACTACACCGTTTCAGGACAGTCTGATGTGGGATTACAAAATAAGAGCACCTCGCTCTTTTACGCTGGGTTTATGAATTCGCTCTCTGACAGGGCGGCCGCGGCCCGCAGGCACGCGAAGCGCAAGGAACAGAACATAGTTTAATTAATAAGGATTAATATAGGCCTACTGTATTTTGAAGGCTAAATAAAGAACCCGTATTATATATTAATATAAAGAAGTGTGTCCTTCGGAAGCAAAGCTCTTGCGTCTGATGTTTTGGTTTCGGTTTGTAAACCTATACGAATAGAACATGTATGAATGAGAACGAAAAGAGTTATTAAGCACAATGAGCCATGAAAAAATCCTAATGAATCATAATCTAATCGAATTGTGAGACAAGTGAAGATTCACAGTTATGACTAACTATCTGCACAAAGTTTGAGACTGACCTGTTCACTTGTTAGGGCATTAATTATTAATTAAACTATGTTCTGTTCCTTGCGCTTCGCGTGCCCGCGGGCCGCGGCCGCCCTGTCAGAGAGCGAATTCATAAACCCAGCGCCTCAGCATCCAAAGACCAAATTATTTAGACACTTAGCAGCCATTAAATGTCTTTAAAATAAGATGGATGTATAGGCAGAAGGTGGAGTTAGGAAACAAATAAACAGTTCCTGAAATGTCGGTGATGACACAAAGAAATCCACACAGAAATCGGAACCCGGCTTAAGTCACCGTTTTCTTGCCTTTCCCGACACTGATCTGATCCTTGGTCGTGCGGATTGCTATTATGGTCTGTTTGCACTTTGTAATTGTAAAAAATACGTTTCTGAACCGAATGATATAAGAAGCAGTTGTTTCTGCGTTGAAAGTAAACATCAAATCAATATTTAAGACGCCCACCTCCGGTATTTTTTGGTGCAAAATAATAAAACGTAGCGTCAATAAAATCATTAATTTCAGTATTTATAATATTATAAATGAAAAATTGAGTACTGCATCTCAAAGCCCTTGGTATAATCTATCATTTACAGCAATAAACACAAATTGCCTGTTTTGGTCATTTTTATGGCTATGACTAGCCTGGATGCCAGCCGAACTTAGCCCCGCCCACAACATTTTTACACGGGCAGTTCGGTCTGGGGCCTATACCATGAAGTCGGTTTAGCTGGCTAGCCAGATATGTTTAAGCTTAGTTTGTGCCAATCCTGGGTTTAAGGTACCATTAAAGTGGTTTGGCTTTTAGCTGTGTTCATCTCCATAGTAACTTACGTTCCACAGCTAACCTGTTCCAGGGCAGGTTATGTTCTGGATTAGAGATCTCAAACTGAAATTGGACCAATCAGCTGTGAGCAAAGTGACACATCTATGATGCAATAAAGTCACTCCCCCTGTTTCTACTCCAAATTAAAGGTCACTACATAGCAAATGGCTATTAAAGACTTAAACCGCTGGCTTTTAACAATGCTTATTTATAATAATAATAATTTTGAATTATTTAAAAATAATGTATTTAATTATTATACCCTTAATCAATTACACATGTATAATTTTAGTAAATCAATCATTAATATGCATTTTGTTATGCAATATTAAAATAAGTAGCCTATATAAAGGTCATACAAATAAGCTTTAAATTCAATAACTAAATCTATAAAAAATTACATGTGAGCATAAATGTTCAATTCTCTCTATATATCAACTAAACTAACTTCATAACTTTTACTTGCATTGACGTATAAGATTTTTCTTAAAGTTGTCCTCGACAGCTCTTTTCTTCTGTGTAAATTTGTTTAAATTCTTAATATTTTTAAATCATGTATATTCTGAAGAAGAGTGAAGTGAATCACACTGCTTCTCTCGTGAGAAGTGAATCTCAGTTTCACTGATCCACAGCGTGTGATTGGCTGTTCACTGCTGATGTCACAGCTAAACTCCTAAACTCAGGATCAAAGCCTGAGTTGACAGAGAAAGTTGATGATCAGCATCATGGGACCAACAAAGCCTGAATAGATTGGTTTGGTTTTGTCAACTCGAAACTAATCCTGTAACCCTGAGTTTGTTAAACTACCATCATGGGACAGGCCCCTGGACTTGATCGGTAGAGAAGTAATTATGCCCGAACAGAAACTGTTCGGACCAATGAAATTGTCAGGGCGGGCTTTAGACGATGATGGACAGATGATAAACAGTAACGTAATCATCCACGTCATCAAAGGCGCTTGGGTTGAATTTGTTCTAATCCTAAACGGAGAACTTGTTCGTATATGCGTTCACCTTTACTATTTCTCTCAGAAATGATGATTGTGTTGGTAAGTACTCTGTGTATCCTTTTTTTTACAACACCGGCAAAGATCGTTTACACTCATCTTTTTCTTCTAACTTATTCTAGCGTGCATGCAGACAGGGTTGACAAGTCTTGACAACAAAACCCGCCCAATTGCTAACATTCCTCAAAACTAGCCAAAAATAAGCCCAATAGCTTTCCAGGGGGGTTCTTCGGGGAAAAAAGGCATTTGGAGGGTAAAATATGTGTTATTTTGGCAGGGCTGCCTGCTAAAATTCGCATTCCTGGGTCTGTATATCACATAATTGGGGTCGCTTCAAGCCGTGAACATGGCAACACAGTGCAGTTGAGTTCTGTTGACGTTTGACAACTAACGTTATGCGTTGCTCCGTTGCTCTGATTGGTTGTAGGTCTATCCAATTGAGGTCTTTCCTGGTTCGGTTGAAACACGCCCCATAATCACAGCCCAACGGAGCAGTATCAGACTCAAATTCTGACTAGAATTGAGTATGACGACGTCAGGCTAGGCTATGACTACTTTGACGCTCTAGATCTCCTAATTAGATTATGCGACTTTAGCCGGGGTTTCACAGACGGGGTCACACATTATTGCCGCCCGTCATGTGTACAGATCATTTTCATACATGAGACGCACTTTCAAACCCTGACAAGTGGTTGCCGCGGACGCGGTAACGAACAACAATACTGTAACGTGCTGGTGTATATAGTCTAACTTATTTGAGGAAATCTGTTTATAATAGGCTTTTAGGTCTGAACTTATTGGTCCTGCGCTGCTGCACTGATTCAGTTAATTTGAATGAAAATAAATCGTATGTATATCAGATATCTGATCTATTTTTAGTGGCATTCAGTGTAAGGATTTGACTGTTCATAGATTAGGTCAGTTCTCTTGCGCTGCTGCTTCGCTAGCATCGTCGGCATCGGGAGTTAACGCGGTTTGAGCCAGCGGCTCGCATTGATAAGGCTCTGGGTCTGTGTCTACAGACAATTCACCCTCCTCCAATTCAGGTGAAGGTAGGAGAAATGACCGCTCTGTTGCAAAGCTGGCATCACTCCAGTCATTCTCCATCTCTGCGACTCGCGAGTCTGACAGCTGTCAATCAACCCGTCACTGCGGGTGTCAGGTATACTGGAAGAGAGACAGATGAATCCAATAGCGATTAAGCAAACTCTTTTATTATCGTACTCGTTGAGAGTATAAACAGAAATAGTCCGTAGACTACAATAAACACGATGACATCGAGGCAGGAAGAAGATAGCAATATCGTCCAGCTGATCCTCATCCGGTACAGGCAATCCTCAGGAGAAGACACAAGGCGTTTCTCAATGTCAAGGAAGGATCCTCGGAAGCCAGAATTCCGAGGATACTACGTCATCGACGTCCGTCGAAGGGCTGTTCCAATGTCGAGGATCCTCGTAATTTCAACCAAGGTCTGAGTCCTTCGTTCGAAAAATATGCCATACACAGGAAAGGATGCATACGAGTAGACTTCGCGCACTTAGCGTTCTCAAATCACCCACAATCCTATGCGCGCAGCTTTGCTATCTTGTTCAAAAAATACAAAAAGTCGGACGTTGGCGGAGTCGGAGCGTTAACGGGGCAATATGGTTTCAAGTGTAAGTATTTACGTTACCAAACATTTGTTATAACCGTAGTAAATATAAGTAAAATTTAACTTTTAAATGCCAGTACAAATTACAACCGTATTGATATTATACAAATTACGTTATTGATGGCTAACGGACCTTTTCACTGACGTAATGAGGCTGACGCGCACTTGCTAGCCTGTTCCATTTACGTGTTCTCCGAATGCTAAAGAGGAGCCTCGCCTAGCCTCTGAAGGAAGTGACTTGGAAGGACCAGTTCTGCAGAGGAAGGATCCTTGACATTGAGAAACACCTACAGACTCAAACAAGTAGAACAGGCACGGTTGGTGACGCAGGGAAGCAGCGGACAACCCAGATCGGTGGAATCCAGAATCCGGAACGGAGAGATCACTCAGGAACCAGAGGGGAACAAACACACACGACCAGCACCGGGAAACAGCCTGAAACGATCTGACAAACAGTGAGGGTGAGAGGCAGGTATATGAAGGCTGGTTAATGAGGTGTGGCAGGTGGAGGTGATGAGCTCGGTAATCAGAGACCACGCCCCCAACACAACCGCACGAACATAGAGAGAAGGAGACAGAGAATTGATGAACCGTGACAGCGGGTCTCAGGTGCACACCCTCCGCTCAGCCCCGCCCTCGGTTTGTCCCCTCTGTCTCCGCTGGGCTCTGCCCACTTTTCCAGCATTTTTCAAAATTTGCCAGTGGGTGGAGTTAAGCTCTGAGCAGGGTTTTAGTTACCCTTTAAAGGGACAGTCATTATTTACTCACTCTAATATTGTTCCAAACCTGTATTCATTTTTCGATGACAGAATTTTCATTTTTGAGTGAAATATCCCTTTAATGTTAATACAACAACAAAAGACAAAGAGAAAATCACTCACTGCTCTTGACTGAAAAACTAATACAGTAGCTAAGAATCAGTGTATATTTTATAGTGAAGTCTATGCAGTGTTTTATTTTTACATTCATTCATTCAATTTCATACTTAAATGCTGCTGTACAGCTCTGAGCTGCCAGTGTAAATCTTTATATATATTTATTTTATATTATCCAATACACTAGGAATGTGTACAAGGTTTTTTTTAAAGTAAAGTTTTAAGTTTAAGTAAAGTTTTTCAATTCTTTTAAGTAAAATAAAGAAAGAATATTGCAATAAAAAATAGTCTTTTTTTCTCTTGAACCTCTTGCTGTTCCTGTCGCCTAAGAATAGAATAACAAAAAATGTATGTGACAAGCCATCAGAACCGAACCGAACCGAAAACCGTGGTTAAAAACCGATGTATTGAACCGTGGACTAACTGTATTGTTGCATCCCTAATATATATATATATATATATATATATATATATATATATATATATATATATATATATATATATATATATATATATATATATATATTATATATATATATTATATATATATATACATATATATATATATTATATATATATATTATATATATATATACATATATATATATATATATATATATATATATATATATACATATATATACATATATACACACATATATACACACATATATACACACATATATACACACACATATATATATATATATATATATATATATATATATATATATATATATATATATATATATATATATATATATATATATATATAACAAAATAATAGCCCCCCAAAATTCATATATACGCCCGTTTATTTGTTTAATTATTTAGGGAGACTTTTATTTTGGAATTCATCATACAGTGACAGGCTGTGAGGTGTACTATCATTTTCAGGTGAAATTGGGTTGTGAAATGTTTATTTATTTATATAGGTGTGTTTTTATATTTATTCAGGCAGACTTTTATTTTGGAAGTCGGCATCATAAAGTGACAGGTACAATATTTATTTGTTTTCATTTATTCAGACAGACGTACTGAATAAATGTATGTTAAATCGCGTTCACCAGAAGATCACTTGTTTTCATATCAGTTCTCTGACGGTCGTACCGTAATAGCCAGTGTATGCGCGCACCGCGAAATAACGTGGCGGATAGATTGACCGTGCATTTCGGAGTGGCGGCTGGCTTGACCTCAGTGAATTACTGAATACGAGTTTCCTGGGTAAAAATTGCACATATGAACGCCCTCCCATTTCGAAACTTAAATGCGATGAGATCGTAATCACGACTTCAGAAGTCTTTCCGATAGCACTTTAAGGCAACAACTCGGGTTTTCACCAACATGAGAACGCAGATTATTAGGGTTAAAACAATAAATAAATAAAACAATAAATCGTTTTATCTGTGTTAACATGAATTATCTTGAACCTGATGAAATGTTTCTATAAATATATTTTCTTAACTGTGCATTCTGAATAATATATATATATTTTTTTTTTCCGGATCATACATTCATCTGTTGAGTTTACATGTTTAAATTAATTTTAAATTAAAAGGATTGCATGTGTGCTCTTATTAATAGGCATCTGCCCATTAAGTACGCTGTAAATGCCATAAACGTCAGGTTATATCGAATGAAGCAACGATCACCTGTTGTTAGCCGTCTACGCAGTACTCTTATCTCCCTTATTATCTGTCGTTATTCAATAATACAGAAAAAGGATACACCGTAGTGTTCAGTGAAGAGCGCAGGGGAAAGGCGTGACTGTCAAGCCAAACTGGCAAAGATATAAATTAATTACAAACAGGATACAAATGATAAATAAATACTATAGAAAATACATTAAAAAAAAAATAGAAATAAATGCGAAAATAACTATAGTAATCTCAGCCAATCGGATCGAGGGGCGGAAAAAAAGGAAACGGAAAAAAGATATATATATCCAGTGTTGTAATGAGACGCGGCTGGCGAGCTCTGCCAAAACTCCCGAGCTGGACGCGAGGAAAAGTGCACAGACTTTAAACATCATCAGATCCCGGAGTGGAAGCCGGTGAGCACTTTATTGATTCACTTTGCATCTGTAAATGATGCAAAATGATGCTGGTTTAGCGGCAGATGGCGTTTTAGTTGATGACGCAGCAAACTTGTCTGAGCTCGGCGCGGAGAGTTTCGTGACCTAATTTAGCTGTTCAATACATTAATGTTTAAAAGCTAAATACAGTTTTACGTTGTAAAGTTTAATGGTATTGTGTTACTATTGTGCTGATTTGTGTATATGTTTGTATTTTGGCTTAATCACGGGAGAATGTGATGTAAATTATTTCTTCAGTCCATACGTGACGAAACAATTCGCTAAAATAACAAATAGTGTGAGAAATATCATTTCACATGCACATTGTGATTGTAAGTGATTTAAGTTAATTTTCTGGAATTTACAATGTACTAATTAAGTTTATTAAGCTGGTTAATAATATAATTTGAGCGTGCTTTGTTAAAAAATACACAAACTAGGTTTAATAAGCTTTATTTTCAATTCATTTACATTTTCTGTATTTTTTTGTCTCTGTCAAAGGTTTTTCACCTTTCTTCTGTTTTAATAAAAGAAGAGTGGAATCCAGTTGGCCTCCGTTGATGATGTCGTTCTCCCTTTCAAGCGGGGAAATTGTGCACACACAAAAGAAGCTTGACAGTGAAAAACCGGGAAACCAGTAGCAGCTGGAAACCTGTGGAACTTAAAGAGACAAGAGACACTGTTTGAAGGATAATACATTATTTCCCAACATTAACAAAAATTAAAATGGCAGAGCAAGCGACCGGGAAATCACTCGACCAGCTGAAAGCTGAAAGGACAGTGGAGAAAAGAGCATTCACACGACTAATCAACACCATAACCAGAGCTTATCAAGAGATGACAGAAGAGGGTCTTCAGGACAGTTTAAATAAACTCACAAAGCAAGCAGAAAAAGTAATGGAAGCAAATGATGATCTTGAAGAGGGCATCGTTGCAGAATTAGAGGCGGAGCTGGACACGGACGAGTCACCTGTGTTAACAGAACAGCAGAAAGCCGACCTTGATGAAAAAGCGAGCGAATGTGAGTTAAAACTGAAAGAAGTTAAATGTCTTCTCCAAGAAACTCTCTGGGCCAAGTTTGGAGATATTGAACTGTCCATAGCATTGCAGGTTGCTGAAGCTGAAAGTGAACGTGTCGCAGCAGTAGTTCCAGATGGCAATCAAGTGCATCCCCCAAGGTGATCAAAATAACTTCCGCCAGGGCCTGAGAAGTCTCGAGCTCAATGTTACCAGATTAGTTTCGAGAAAAGCTGATTTCATTTGTGCGAGACGAGAGGAGGAGGCAGAGAAGCGACCGTCACCAACGATCTCTAGCTACCCTGTGGTAACGATTAAGTTAAAGCCCACATCCCTCCCAAAGTTCACTGGTAACAAACGTGACTTTCACAGGTGGAAGAGAGACTGGGAAGCGCATCAGAAGCAGGGCGAACCAACCGGTTCCAAGGAGGTCAAAAAGATCCAGGTTCTTGACAGTCTCGAAGAGAAGATTGTAAGAGATCTCCGCCTCACCACTTATAATACAGCAGATGACATTTTCCGTGTCTTGGAAAACCGCTACGGAAACGTGACCGCTATTGCTATTGAAATAGTGGAGGACTTGCAAAAGCTCCCTGCTATCAGAAGTCACCAGCCACGGAAAATAGTTGAATTAATCCAAACAGTAGAAAAGGCACTTGGAGATTTATGTGACCTTGGAAACACTGGCGCTATCAAAAATCCTTTAGTAACAAAGTCAATTGAAGGAAAGCTACCTGAGTCTCTCAAGAAGGAATGGCTTATTCACATTTCTGACCAGCAGAAAATCGGTTTGATAATCTGTTAGCATTCCTCAAAAAGCAAGAGAGCATTTATGAGCAGCTCGAACAGCTAAGGGATGAGGAACCAAGCAGAAGGGAGTCAAGAATCGAGCCAAGATGGGCAAGAACAAAGTCCACAAAATCAAGCAATGACCAATCAGGGTGTGTAGTCTGTGATGACGCTAAACACAAAAGGAAGCTCTACTTCTGCAAACAGTTCCGTTCACTAAAGCTAACGGACAAGAAGGCCGCAGTAAGAAAACTGGGAGCTTGTAAAAGGTGTCTTGAAGTCCACGAGGACCATTCATTCTGCAAACCCAACTTTCTCTGCAAAATCCAAGCCTACAAAGAAGAGAACGTTCCTGAGCATCACTATTATTTATGTCCAAATGCTGAAAGGAGAGAGAGCAGTGCTATACAGAAAAAGAGCAAGCTTCATCCTGAAGGAGGAAGAGGCCAGAGGGATTACACAAAAGATCAAGAGGACTTCCTCTGTAAACTCCCACCAGACTTAGCACAGCAATGACGAAGTGTGTTCTCAAACACAGCATCAAGGGCGTTTAATGTGATAAAAGAACACCCAAGTTTGCTAGCAGAAGGTGGGTTGCTGGAACTGCCAGTAATCATGATGCTTCTCAATGTGACCGCTAATGCCGGACAGAAAATTGGGACATTAATTGACTTGGCATCAGACACTAATTACATAACACACAGTGCTGCAAATCGTGAGAGGTGAGAGAATCACTCTTGTCATCCATGGAGTCGGAGGGATGAAAGTTTGTGTAAGAACCATGCGTTATCTTCTTAAAATCAGAGTAAAAACTCTCCAGGGCACTCTCAGGTCACATCAGTTGGCTTGCTATGGATTAGAAAGCATTGCAGAGATTCAAAAAACAGTGTCACCTGAGCGATTGCAAAATTTATTTCCCGATGTTCCCTTAACTGAACTGGCAAGGCCTAAAGTAGTTGAACTGCTTATAAGCCACAGAGAAGGTCAGTTAGCCCCGCAGAGGGTCAGAGTGGTTGGAGACCTTGTTCTATGGGATGGACCACTGGGAAAGACGGTTGGAGGAACTCCTCCTGAGCTTTTCGAGGAGGTGGCTGTATCGGCTCACAAGTCCAAAACGCATTTCGCAAGGTCGATGAGAATGGCTGCTGTAAAGTATGAGGAAGTAATGGAGTACTGTCCACCAAACAAGCCATTAGCCAAATTTCATGAATCAAGCACATCATCCAGCACCCGAGACTTTCTGGAGTGGTGGAAGTGGGATTCCATCGGCGCAGCATGTGAGCCTAAATGTGGTGGGTGCCGCTGTGGAAATTGCCAACCAGGTGGGAAGGAAATTTATGAAGGTATATTTGGTGCAAAACACCTGAACACGCATGAGAGTGGAATTTGTAGCTGTAGATCATATCCACACATGTGTACCAATAAATTTGAAGTCACAGAGAAAAATATTTTAGGAGTTGTAAACTTGTAGACTTTTTTTCTCACTTACAAACACAACACAACAGTTACACCTTCACACATTCTTCACTGCAGGTGCACAAATCCTGTTCTACGAATCACACATGAAGAAACTCATACGCTCACATTTTTGCTCCAGTTGCTGCAGTGAATATGGTGCAAAACGCATTCACACACCCGCATCAAAAATGTGAAGTCACAGACAAATTTTGCACACCCGCGAATTAAAATGTGAATCCATGCAATGAGAGTTGCACACTTGTAGAATATTTGGTCACAAATGTATTTCTTTTCTTGGATATTTTTCTAACACAATCACAAGTCCAATCACTACAACTGCTTGAATCTGCTGCTACGAGTCTCAAACGCAGTTTTTCCGCCTTCAAGTGACACGTTCCGCGCGCTCTCACTTTTGCACCATATATCACGCGAAATGTGGAGCAAAAGAGATTTGTGCATCTGTGAGGCAGCGGTTCAGAGAGCAGAGGATTTCGGCCAATCAGAAGAGCTCTTTTAAACCGGTGGCGCGCGACCGAGAACGGGAAAAATTCATGAGCAATCTCTCCCTAGCAGGCGAAGGCAACTTGTTCCTCTATATAGTAAAACATAGTAGGCTATAATTAATGAATGTATAGTATAATTAATGCACAATTGTATAATTAATATACAATTCAAGCAAGTAGCCTAAAAACACCTACATTAACATGGGTAATGGAAACATGAATCAGGATATGAATTATACACCGCGCGTTTTGAGCTTTTATAAGCACCAGTTCTCGTACGAACGGAACGGACCAATTATCTGCGCAGCATGACTGAAGCCCGGTTCATTTAACTGTGCATGCATGGCGCGCGGATAACCATCAACTCCACAAACACTCCAAAATAAGTGTGAGCCGTTCCTATCGCAACACTGAGTCTGAGAAAACATCCTCCTGCACCAACATAACAATAAGCGTTTTAATAAACTACTCATGACCACCTTTAGTAGATCTCACGTTCTACTGTAGCCTATTTATTATGTTACATGTTGATTAACTGTATAATAGATTTATAATATATACTTTTATAATAGAATATAAGATAAGGGAATAGGTTTTTCACTAAGATTTATATCACATCTGTGGCATGTTGTGGTGGCTATAGTTTCTATGTGTAGGATGCAATTTTTCATAACTATGCTATAGATAAAACATGTTAACGTTGGCATTATGCTAATTAGGAGACATCTCACCTGTAATTGTTTTTAATTGTAATTAGGCCTACTTTGAATGTGGATTTTGCAAAAAATAAACCCTAAATGGTTCATACTTCAACCCCCCAATTATTATTGCATTAATTATAGGCCTACTATATATATCCATTAATTATAGCCTACTATGTTTTACTATATAGAGGAACAAGTTGCCTTCGCCTGCTAGGGAGAGATTGCTCATGAATTTTTCCCGTTCTCGGTCGCGCGCCACCGGTTTAAAAGAGCTCTTCTGATTGGCCGAAATCCTCTGCTCTCTGAACCGCTGCCTCACAGATGCACAAATCTCTTTTGCTCCACATTTCGCGTGATATATGGTGCAAAAGTGAGAGCGCGCGGAACGTGTCACTTGAAGGCGGAAAAACTGCGTTTGAGACTCGTAGCAGCAGATTCAAGCAGTTGTAGTGATTGGACTTGTGATTGTGTTAGAAAAATATCCAAGAAAAGAAATACATTTGTGACCAAATATTCTACAAGTGTGCAACTCTCATTGCATGGATTCACATTTTAATTCGCGGGTGTGCAAAATTTGTCTGTGACTTCACATTTTTGATGCGGGTGTGTGAATGCGTTTTGCACCATATTCACTGCAGCAACTGGAGCAAAAATGTGAGCGTATGAGTTTCTTCATGTGTGATTCGTAGAACAGGATTTGTGCACCTGCAGTGAAGAATGTGTGAAGGTGTAACTGTTGTGTTGTGTTTGTAAGTGAGAAAAAAAGTCTACAAGTTTACAACTCCTAAAATATTTTTCTCTGTGACTTCAAATTTATTGGTACACATGTGTGGATATGATCTACAGCTACAAATTCCACTCTCATGCGTGTTCAGGTGTTTTGCACCAAATATACCTTCATAGAAATTACTCTTGCTGAGGAGAGGGAACTCGAAATAGTAAGAGAAGGCCTCACTTACGTTATGAAGGATAACCACAGCAAGGAGCCACATTGGCATGCCAAGTATCCTTGGTTGGAAGATCCAGCTTCCTTACCAAACAACAGGAAGGCAGTTGAGGCTACTTTCTTGAGGATGGAGAAACAGCTAGCCAAAGAACCTGAATGGAAGGCTGCCTATAGCGCTCAAGTGTATGATATGCTTGACAGAGGGGCTGCAGTAAAGTTATCTGAAGACACAATCACAAACTGGACTGGCCCTGTGTGGTATGTAAGCCATCTTATTGCTCCTAACCCTCACTCAGTCACAACACCAGTGAGGCTTGTTTGGAACAGCAGCCAAAGGTTCAAAGGTGTTAGCATGAACGATTTGTTAGTGAAAGGACCAGACTTTCTTAACCAGATACGTGCTGTCCTGCTGAGGTTCAGGAGTGGAGTGCATGCGGCATTAGGAGACATCAGGAAAATGTACAATTCCGTTTGGTTGGAAGACCGTGAAATGAATCTACACAGATTCCTTTGGAGAAACTCTGAGGACGAGGAGCTGGAGGAATACGCGGTCACACGAGTCAACATTGGAGACAAGCCAGCAGGGTGCATCGCGCAGCTGGCAATGCGTGATACTGCTAATTTACCATTCTTTGCTCACCTTGAGGAAGAGCGCAGAGTGCTCCATCAAGACAGCTATGTTGACGACATTCTCACGTCCCACAATGACTTTAACCAGCTGAAGTCCATCGTAGCAAATGTGGAGCTGATCTTAAAGGCAGGAGGATTTCTTCTAAAACCATGGGTCTTCTCAGATCAAAGTGGGAGGGGTGAGTCTGAAGATGAGCCCTCTGGAACCAAAGAAAAGATCATGGTTCTACCAAACCAAATGCACGATGATGAAAACAAAGCACTTGGCCTGGGCTATGATGTGGAAGATGACAAGCTCCGTGTGATGACATCAATTAATTTCTCAAAGAGAAAAAGGAAGATGCGTCTTGGTCAGAATCTTTTGCAAGAGCAAGTCAGAACCCAAACACCAAACCCACTGACACGGAGGGAGCTGTTGAGTCAGATATCAGGTGTATATGATCCAGTAGGCCTAGTGACTCCTGCCAAGCAGAAGGGGGCAATTTTGGTCCGCAGAGCTTTCCAAGAAGCAAAAGATGGAAGGGTTCCTGTCAGTGAAAGTTGGGACACCGCCCTCTCAGATGGTCTTAGGGAAGATGCGGTTAAGCTCTTTGAGGAGTATGTCCAGCTTGGCCAGATTAAGTTCACTAGAGCTTTGACTCCCCCAAATTCCAGTGATAAACCCTGGGCGATAACCTTTTCAGATGGAAGTGAAAATGCTCATGGTGCGGTAATGTACCTCAGATGGAATTCTGATCAGGGCTCAATCATCAAGCTTGTGGAGTCCAAAGCAAAACTGACTCCGTTAGATCACAAAGGAGACGCTGTCAAAGCAGAGATGTGTGGAGCAGTGTTTGTTTCACGACTGCGAAAGTACTTTGAGCAGCATAGCCGAATTCGAGTTGGAAAGTGGTATCACTTGGTTGATAGCCAAACTGTCCTTGGTGCTATACAGCGAGAGAGCTATGGCTATAAAACATTCTTCGCTAACAGAATTGGAGAAATCCAAGAAATTACGAATGCGCAAGAATGGTGGTGGATACCAGGTCCACAGAACATTGCAGATGTGATCACAAGGGGGGCTAATCCTCAAAGTCTTGATGAAAATTCAGAGTGGCAAAATGGGCCAAAGTTCCTTAGCTTACCAGTAGATGAATGGCCAATCAAGTCAGCAAAGGATATAGCAGCTACTGCCCGAGAAAGCATCAGTAAGCTTCAAAAGAAGGCATTTGCAGCTGCACTGACAAGGTCTAAATTCAAACAACAGGGACCAGTTGAATTGTCAAGGCAAAATGAGGATCTCATCCAAGTCCAATCAGAACCCAGGAGAGCACCTGCAGGATCATCTGTCCAAAACTTATTCATTATGAAGCAGTTCAGTGATCTATCCAGACTAGTTAACACAGTAGTGTGGGTTTGGAGGGCAGTGAAAAAGTTCCTTGGCAGGAATCGAACTCTAAATAACCCAAAGTGGGAGGTAGTCTCTTCAACAGGAACCATCTCCGTGAGAGAAAGACAAGATGCCCTGAGAGACATTTTTCTTGCTGCGCAAGAAGGTATAACCTTCCCGAACACCACCAGGGACAGGTTGGTTGTGTATGAGGATCCGGATTCTGGGCTATTGGTTTGTGGTGGAAGAGTACAGGTCTTTAAAGAAGATCAAGTTAGCGTCCCGATCCTTCCCTACAATGCATGGGTGTCCACATTGCTAGCCCGAGAATCTCACAGAGAAAGCCATGGAGGTTTGGCCGAAACTTTACTTAGGATGAGGAGGAAGGCTTGGGTCATCAGGGGTAGAAGAATAGCCCAAAAGGTTGTCGACAGCTGCGTTCAATGCCGGAGGACCAAAGCAAAGAAGTGTCAACAAGTTATGGGTGATTTGCCACCTGAGAGATCTCAGCCTGCTGCACCTTTCAAGTTTACAACAGTAGATCTCTTTGGGCCCTACCTTGTGAAAGATGATGTTAAGAAGAGAGCTTCCATGAAGGTCTGGGGTGTTGTCTTTTGCTGTATGTCAAGCAGAGCAATCCACGCAGAATTGGCAAACACCCAATCAACTGAAAGTTTCTTAATGGCCTTCCAAAGATTTGCTGCAATTAGGGGCTTTCCTGAAAAGATCTATTCAGATCCTGGCACCAATTTCATCGGTGCAAGACCGGTTCTACAGGAGCTTTACAGGTTTCTGGAGGGCATCGACAAGTCTGCTCTAGAAGAAACAGCCGCACGAAATGGAACGGAATGGATGTGGAAAATTCATCCAGCCGATTCTCCACACAGGAATGGAGCTGTGGAAGCTGCAGTGCGCATTCTAAAAAGGGCACTCCAAAACTGTGGAGTCGAGTCTAGTCTCACTTACAGTGAATTCCAAACAGTACTTCAAATGGCAGCCAATCTTGCGAACGAGCGGCCTATCGATGCCAGAGCGCAAGCCCAGGAGGACTGTATCCAGTATGTAACTCCAAATGCACTACTGCTGGGGCGAGCATCCCAAAGCGGTGATGTCAAAACATTCGACTTTTCCAGTTACCCATTTAAACGCCTCCAAGCAATGCAGGTAATGGTGGATAAATTCTGGAGACACTGGAGCCAGCTTGCAGGTCCAAATTTATTCTTAAGGACCAAGTGGTATACCATGCATAGGAATGTTGCAATTGGAGACATTGTCTGGATAGCGGATCAAAACGCACTGAGAGGGCAATTTAAACTTGGCAGAGTAATCAGTGTCAATCAGGACAACAAGGGTGTTGTAAGAGACGTTAATGTTCGAATCTTCCCAAGTTACCCTGTTCCTATTACAAAACCCTCAAAAGCAACAACTAAGAACCACCCAGTGTCAAAGGAACGCAAAGAGAAGATCCCAAGTACTGTTCTTCACAGAGATGTGAGACGACTGGTGGTCCTTCTACCAATTGAAGAGCAAGTGAGCAAGTAGTTTAGTGAAACATTCTAACTTGTCTGTAATTAGTAGTGTCAAGCAGTTTGCCTTCTAAGCATTGCGATTTCCTCGGATAGCCAAGGAAAATTGAGTGGGAGGTGTCAAGCCAAACTGGCAAAGATATAAATTAATTACAAACAGGATACAAATGATAAATAAATAATATAGAAAATACATAAAAAAAAAAAAAATAGAAATAAATGCGAAAATAACTATAGTAATCTCAGCCAATCGGATCGAGGGGCGGAAAAAAAGGAAACGGAAAAAATATATATATATCCAGTGTTGTAATGAGACGCGGCTGGCGAGCTCTGCCAAAACTCCCGAGCTGGACGCGAGGAAAAGTGCACAGACTTTAAACATCATCAGATCCTGGAGTGGAAGCCGGTGAGCACTTTATTGATTCACTTTGCATCTGTAAATGATGCAAAATGATGCTGGTTTAGCGGCAGATGGCGTTTTAGTTGATGACGCAGCAAACTTGTCTGAGCTCGGCGCGGAGAGTTTCGTGACCTAATTTAGCTGTTCAATACATTAATGTTTAAAAGCTAAATACAGTTTTACGTTGTAAAGTTTAATGGTATTGTGTTACTATTGTGCTGATTTGTGTATATGTTTGTATTTTGGCTTAATCACGGGAGAATGTGATGTAAATTATTTCTTCAGTCCATACGTGACGAAACAATTCGCTAAAATAACAAATAGTGTGAGAAATATCATTTCACATGCACATTGTGATTGTAAGTGATTTAAGTTAATTTTCTGGAATTTACAATGTACTAATTAAGTTTATTAAGCTGGTTAATAATATAATTTGAGCGTGCTTTGTTAAAAAATACACAAACTAGGTTTAATAAGCTTTATTTTCAATTCATTTACATTTTCTGTATTTTTTGTCTCTGTCAAAGGTTTTTCACCTTTCTTCTGTTTTAATAAAAGAAGAGTGGAATCCAGTTGGCCTCCGTTGATGATGTCGTTCTCCCTTTCAAGCGGGGAAATTGTGCACACACAAAAGAAGCTTCACAGTGACAGCTCACGACGATTGAGCGCGCTGAAAAACAGACCGCTGACTCTTCACAGGAGGTCCGGGCTGGCTAGCTCGCAATTCTGCTGCAGGCTTGTCTGTTCTCGGTGAAGGAGGTGTAGCTTCGAGAGTTATCAGCGAGGATCGGGATCGTTGCTGAAGGAGATTAATCTGATGTTCATGGCATTTACAGGCCTCAACACGGTTTTGACTAGGCAGTAGCACTGCGTGATTTTAAAAATGCTTCAGTATTTCAAGAAAACCGTAAGTCAAGCCCATTTCATAAAGAGAGGTAGTCAGTTACCATGGTAACTTACTCTGTGAACCTAACCTGGTCAGGAGCAGGTTTTCTGCAAGCGGCAACCTGCACTGCAGTTTAAGTCACTTCCGTATTGGCTTCAAGAGAAACTCTTGAAGCCAATACGGAAGTTAATTAAACTGCAGTTCATTGACTGGCTGCTAGAGACAGGCTCCAGAAGGGAGCAGAATCTCATTGAGCCCCGTGTTAAAAAGCCCAACTTTACAGCAGAAAAAAACATGTTTACTGCCTGGTACAAATTGCGGTTTTGGTGACAACTGTGAGTAGGGTGACCACCATCAAACAAACCAAATGTGGGACGATTACTAAGTTTGTGTGGGACAATGTGGGACATGTTACCAACACTAAAACATAACCTGAAACTGTTGTATAATCTTAAATTCAACATCACTGAGCCCAAAGGCAGCAGGCATCATGCAGATAACTACTTTTGAAACAGTTCTGACCAAGTGCAACTAAAATCCAACTAAATAAATAATGAAACAAATAAAACAACAATAAATTAGTTAATCTTATATATATAAAAAAAAAATTGTGTGTGTGGGGGGGGGGGGGGGGGGGGGGGGTTGTAGTTTATATATATATACATATATCAATTTATATACAGAACTATCCATTCGTTTTCTGACAGGGAACACATTGAACGAATCACCGCTCCACATTTTGATTGACAGCCATCACAACCTACTAGTGACCGTGTTTACTCCTTTCTTTTCAACCATTGGATATGGTTTAAAAAACTGCTTTTGTATTTGTGTAAGGCGGAATGTTACTTCTGACGAAGCGCTGTTAAATATAGGTGAAAAACGATGCCGCAAAAATAAAATACTTTCTTAAAAAGGCAAAAGAACGCATGCATGTTTTCTCAATATGATCATTAATAATCAACAGACTGATGAAAATGCGGGACATTTTCTCAATATGCGACATGCGGGACAAGGGGTGAAAATGCTGTGCGGTACAACGCAAAGCAGGACAGGTGGTCACCCTAACTGTGAGGGGTGGGAATTTTTGTATAACTCATTCGTTTATATTATATAAAGCCTTAAAGTTCTGCATAATTAAGGGCGTGGCCACCCACGTCCCGCCTCTTTGCCCATTTTCTGATTTTCTGAGTGATGCACGGTGACGCTCTGCCAAGATGGCAACCGCCAGCTCGTCCCTACTTTACGCTTCAAAACTGCTCTTCAGAATCCTATGGGTGATGTCACGGACACTACATCCATATTTTTTTTACAATCTATGGTTTTCTTTGGTAAACCCAGTTTCTTTCGGTCTTCTCCCCCTTTTTAAAGTTTCAGCTGTTTAAATACTTCATTCGTTCAGTCACGCTGCACAAATGCTTTACTTATTTTGTACAATTATTAGGCTACATTATTTCAAGTACAAATATTTAAAAATTATAAATTAAATCTGAAATCTAAAGTAAGCACATTTTACTTAAAACAAGTCAAATGATCTGCCAGTGGAGTAAGAAAAATACTCCTAATGCAAACGAGAACCAGATTATTTTTCTTACCCCACTGGCAGATCATTTAACTTGTTTTAAGTAAAATGTACTTACTTTAGATTTTTGATAACTAACGCGTCAATGCGAGTTTTCGGCTTTAAGTTTCTATTTATTTAATTTTCCAAGTTTTTGGCATGTTCACCACACACCAAAAAGTAGGAAAAGAGCTCTCTATTGCAGCACAGCTCCGTACTAACATTAGTTTTCATGACGTGGTGGGCTTACCGTACGAAGAGAGTGCAGGCTTCATGGCCACTGCAAAAGAAGGAGGAAAAGGCGTCCTCCTCATCCGTGTGCTTGCAGAATGTGGATTTCTGCGGAATGTGGATTTCTGCGAAGGATTCACATGGTCTCTGCATCTCCTGTTTGGGTGCTAAACATGCTAAGGCAGCACTGTCCAACCCCGAGGGCTGTCCTCACTGCACAACATTTTTGGTTAAAACCCGAGAGCGAAGGCTTCGTGTCGCAGTAGCTGGGAAATCGGACCCATGCTTCTCTGCTCAACCCAGAGAGGAGCCTATGGATTGTCCATCACAGGCCTCCAGCTCGTGGGGTGAGAGGATGGAGAAGGTGTCACTCGTCCTTCCCCCGCTGTTCTGAGATTCGTTTGCGGGAGAGGAAGATGACGATGACAAAGTGCTGTCGACCATCCTCGAGGATGATGAAGATGCTATTCCCCTGATGCAGTCGTGTCCGCCAAGCACACAGGATGAGTGCTCACCCTCCCCTGTGCAGACGGATGCAGACCTACTCGAGGTCTGTCGCAGGGCCGCGGCTAGACTGTCGATCGATTGGTCATCCCAACCAGCACCAATAGAATTGTATGATGGAAAGAGACTTCCGTCACGTCTCCTTCCAGCGATGCAGCTTATCCCAGCCGTCCTGGCTTGTGTGGCTGAAATGAAGAGGTTTTGAGATAAGCCTTTTTCCCACTGAGTACCTGTCAAGGGCTTCTCGAGGCTGGATGTTCAGGGAATGGAGGATTTGGGGATGGCGGATCCTCCCCAGTAGAATTATTGGTGGCAAATCATTTGCACCCCAATGGCAGGGCAGTGCTCTCGTCAGCCGGAGCCTCGCTGCCAGGGAAAACAGAGGGCTTTGCTGCCTCTGTTTTTCAAAAGATTTATAAATCTTCTGCACTAGCCGTCCGTGCTTTGAACGCGACGTCCCTCCTTACAGCCGGTTTCTTGAGACCGAAACAGTCATTCACAGCAGCGAAACACCGGTTGGCCACCCCTCAGAGGAACAAGAAGAGACGGTCGACCTGAGACATTCATTTGGCAACAAGAGGGGTTTGGAGACAGCACTCAGGGTTTCTCTGTCCCATCCCTTCAAAACGATTCCTTTCTCCCTCCCGCGGGGGAAACGGAGAAGGAATGTAAATGTGCAATGTGTTTGTGCGGACAGTTCAAAGTCCAGTGTTCAAAGTCCAGTGTTCGGGCCTATGTTCAAGGCCCATGTTGCTCGGGCACCCCCCAAAGAATGGTCTCTCCCTCCACCTACGAGGTTTGTTCTGAGGAAGGAAAGACAAAATGCCCAAGCATCCCAGTACAAATAAAGTTTTCTCTGTCACATCCAGGCCAGGGGCTGAGGGTGCAGAGTAGGGAAAAAAATAAAGGAATATATAAAAAAAAAAGATGAATATAACTCCTTCACTGGAGCGTTATTCCCCCCCTTCGCCACTAGAGGGTCACAGTACCGCTAGTGAACGAAGCCGGGAAGGGCTCACTCGACTGCTCAGACAGAGAACTGGCGCGAATGCGCAGTTCATCCCTGGGTTTTAACCACGATAGACAGAGGATACAGACTTCAATTCGCTGTAAAACCTCCTGTGTTCAATGGAGTGGTAATTTCAGTGGTCCAAGGGGAAGCAGCTCAGGTTTTAGAGGAAGAAATATCCTCTTTAATGAGAAAAGGAGTGATAAGAGTGATTCCAACCGAAGAAAGCCAGATGGGCTTCTACTATTTAAAATGCTTTCGCTTAGAACTTTATGTCAAAGTATTCGTCAAGGGGATTGGTTCACCTCAGTGGACCTCCAGGACGCATATTTTCACATAGATATTTTTCCTGCTCACACGAAATATCTGAGGTTTGCTTATCAGGGCACAGCATACGAGTATATAGAAATCCCCTTTGGCCTTGCTCTAGCCCTCAGAGTTTTTACCAAGTGTGTGGAAGCGGCTCTGAAGCCGTTAAGGAACGGAGGAGTCAGAGTTTCATCATATCTGGACGATTTGCTCATAGCTGTCCCCACGACAAGCAGAATGCAATACATACACACTAGTGACGCATCTGGAGAGATTAGGTTTCAAGATAAACCAAGGCAAGGCAAGGCAAGTTTATTTGTAAAGCACATTTCATACACAGTGGCAATTCAAAGTGCTTTACACAGAAATGAGGTTTAAATAATTATAAGTGAATAAAATAAAAATATATATAGTATAATAGTTATAATAGGAATTAAAAGGAAATTAAAAGGAAATAAAAATAAAGATGAAATCCCCTATCTGGGGTGGAAGAAAATGGAGAGTCAGGTTTACTTTAAAAATATTTGTCAGCTAACTGTGTTTTCAGACAGTACCCTTACAGACAAATCTTCTTGGCCTAACTTGAGGGCGTTCTCTAGATGTTTTACCCGCCAGAGCAGATCTAAACGGGTCTTCCTCGTACGGAGGGAGTACTCAAAAAATATTTGTCAGGTAACTGTGCATTTAAACATAACCCTTACAGACAAATCTTCCTGGACAGGAACACCAGGGCTATCTCTACTTTGTTCGACCATCAGAGCGGATCTACACGGTCCTTCCTCTTACCACCAAGGCTATACAGATCTATCCGTCAGAGCAGATCTAAACGGATCGACCTCGCACCGGAGGGATTTCGATTTATCGCTCCCCCGTCTCTCAACCTCTTCCACCCAGAAAGCCTTAACAAAATAAAAAATTATTAAAAATAAAAAGTATAATTAAAAACTAAAAATAAAACAGGGTTAAAATGAAACACATAATTAAAGTGCAAGCAGTTCGGACAAAGCACAGAGCTCATTGAGTAAATGCATAAGATAAGGTGCAATCAGTCGGACGTACAGTGGCATAGCTCATTCAGTAAATGCACAGCTAAACAGATGTGTTTTGAGTCTGGATTTGAAAGTGGCTACTGTTGGAGCACATCTGATCTGTTCAGGAAGCTGGTTCCAGCTACGGCTGGCATAATAGCTAAACGTAGACTCTCCTTGCTTTGAGTGAACCCTTGGTATTTCTAATTGACTTGATCCTGATGATCTGAGTGATCTGTTGGGTTTGTATTTAATCAGCATATCTGCAATGTATTGAGGTCCTAGGTCATTTAGTGATTTATATACAAGTAATAGTACTTTAAAATCGATCCTAAATGTAACTGGAAGCCAGTGTAAAGACCTGAGGACTGGTGTGATATGGTCATATTTTCTGGTTCTGGTCAGGATCCTGGCAGCAGCGTTCTGTATGAGCTGTAGCTTTCTAATGGTCTTTTTGGGAAGGCCAGTGAGAAGACCATTACAATAATCCACCCTGCTGGTGATAAAAGCATGAACGAGTTTCTCTAAGTCTTGCCTGGAAATAAAGCTTCTAATTCTTGCAATATTTTTCAGATGATAGTAAGCTGATTTAGTTATTGCTTTGACATGACTACTGAAACTCAGGTCTGACTCCAAAATCACACCAAGATTCCTGACTTGATTTTTTGATTTTAGACCTTTAGCCTCAAGATATGCGTTCACCTTGAGAATTTCATCTTTGTTTCCTAATGTAGTGATTTCAGTTTTGTCTTTGTTTAACTGAAGAAAGTTTTGGCACATCCAACTGTTAACTTCATCAATGCATTTACATAGAGAGTCAATGGGGCTGTAGTCATTCGGTGATAGGGCTAAGTAGATCTGGGTGTCGTCAGCATAGCTGTGGTAAGCCATTTTGTTATTTTTCATTATTTGGCTGAGTGGCAGCATATACAGGTTGAATAGGAGTGGTGCAAGAATTGACCCTTGTGGGACTCCGCATGTCATGGATGTCCACTCAGACTTATGGTCACCTATACTCACATAATAACCTCTCCCTTCTAAGTATGACCTGAACCATTTGAGGACCATTCCAGAAAGCCCAACCCAATTTTCTAGCCTGTGAAGGAGTATGTTGTGGTCAACAGTGTCGAATGCAGCACTGAGGTCGAGTAGTGCCAGAATTGATGTTTTGCCTGTATCTGTATTGAGGCGAATATCATTTATAATCTTTATGAGCGCTGTCTCTGTGCTGTGATGCGGTCGGAAACCAGATTGAAAATTGTCAAAGTATCCGTTTGAGTTCAAGAATTTGTTCAGCTGACTGAAAACAACTTTTTCAATGATCTTGCCTATGAAGGGGAGATTTGAGATTGGTCTGTAGTTGCTCAATATGGAGTTATCCAGATTTCTCTTTTTAAGGAGAGGCTTTACTACTGCAGTTTTAAGGGAGTTTGGAAAAGTCCCAGAAAGAAGTGAGGCGTTTACCACTTCTAGGAGATCTGCTTCTAAACAGTTAAACACACTTTTGAAAAAAGAAGAGGGGAGTGTGTCAAGGGCGCAGGTTGATGTTTTAAGGTGCTGTACCGTTTCTTCTAAAATTTTACCATCAATTGCTTCGAAATCAGTCATAATAACTTTCTGAGGTTGTGGTCTGATCTGACTCACCTCAGAGCAACTCAAGGATGTGCTGATCGCATTTCTGATATTAATGATTTTCTCGGAGAAGAAGGAAGCAAACTCACTGCATTTGCTGTCTGAGAGCATTTCACTGGGAATGTGACTCGGGGGGTTTGTTAGTCTCTCAACAGCAGCAAAAAGAGTGCGTGTGTTGTTTATGTTTCTGTTTATAATATTTGAAAAGAAGGTCTGTCTAGCTTTGCCTAGTTCCACATTGAAAGCACGAAGACTGTTTTTATAGATGTTGTAATGGACTACAAGTTTTGTCTTTCGCCACATGCGTTCAGATTTCCTGCATTGTCTTTTCATTAATTGCACTGCTGTTGAGTTTCTCCAAGGTGCTTTTTGTTTGCCACTCTTTTTTCTGACTTTCACAGGGGCAATATCATCAATTACACTCTTAACTTTTGAGTTAAAAGAGTCAAGGAGAAGATCAACAGAGTTTGCAGATATGCTTGGTGTTAGAGATATAGCCTTCATAAACAGCACACTTGTGTTCTCATTTAAGCATCTCTTTTTGACAGAGACAGATCTAGTTTCAATGGCAGGAGAGATTGATATATCAAAGAAAATACAGAAATGATCAGACAGTGCCACATCCTTAACTATCGATGAAATGTTAGACCCTTACTGATAAGTAAATCTAGAGTGTGTCCACGATCATGTGTGGGTCCCTGTACATGTTGTGTCAAATCAAAAGTGTTAAGAACAGTCATGAGATCTTTTGTTGTACTGGATTCAGCATTGTCAATGTGAATGTTAAAATCCCCAGCAATAGCAAAACAGTCATACTCAGATGAGATTGCTGATAACAGCTCTGTAAAGTCATAAATAAAGGCCGGAGAATATTTCGGAGGCCTATAAATAATGATAAGCAGGATGCGTGGTGCACCTTTTAGCACAATGCCCAGATATTCTAGAGACAAATAGTCACCAAATGATACTTGCTTACATTGATAGTAGGGGTGTAACGATTCGTTTTAACAACGATACGATTCGTATCACGATTTGAGGTTGTCGATACGATTCAAGGACGATATTGGTTAATTTAGAACGATACGATCCGAAACGATTCAGTGACTTGAAATCGATTCAGTAACTTTTTAGCCAAAAATTGTGTGACTGAAATAAATATCTGGATACTGGTCAGTGCAGGTGAAATTTCCAAGATTCCTGTTGTTTCTTGTAAGGGAATCCGGTATATCAATTAATTATGGATATAAACAAACAAGTAAACAACAATTAATGGCAAATGCATTAAAATTTTATTTGAATAAAGTGCAACCAACAGTTTAGGTTGAATTAACAGGAAGATAACCTTTTCTGCTCTCATTTTCAATATTCAATACATATTCAATAAAAGCACAGTAAGTGCAACCAACATTTCAACAGTAGGTTAACCTGCTACTTCTGCTTTTGTTTTCCAACATAAAAATATTACAATATTAATATAAAAATAAAGTGCAACTAACTTCTCCTCAGGTTTAATTAATAGTAAGTTTACCTGCTACTTTTGCTGTTGTTTTTCAACATTAAAATAATACAAATACAATATTAATATCAAAAATAAAGTGCAACCAACATTTCTTCAGATTGAATAAACTGGCCTGCTACTACTCTCAGTTTAATAAACAAACAATATTTAACAAAAGATAAAATGTAACCAACTACTCTTCAATGACTCTACAGATTTCTTTTTCAAAAATATCACCATGATCTGACCTCAGAACACTTCTCTGTGCGTTCACTATGTCGCCAGCAGTACTAAAAGCTCGCTCTGCTGGCACACTGGTGCCAGGAATGCACAGGTAACAAGCAAGGGTTGAAAGTACAGGTAGCGCTTTCTCCTGGTGGCTTGATAATTTCTCGCTCGTTGGCTTCTCCTCTGCCATGCGCCATGCTATGTTTTGTTTTCTCAAGCCCCGTTCACACCGCCAGCAACACGCAGCGACAAAGCGACACAATCCCATTCATTTCAATGAGCGCTGCTGCTGGTGCATTGCGATGATGTCACAGATAGGCAGACTGAATCGAACGCCTTTATCATTAAAAGTGCTAAGAAAAAACATCCATATAAAGTCTGACGTGCTTAAATGCAATGCGTTATTTCCTATGATCGATACAATCGATTGATTACCTTTTAAAACGATGTTAGATCGATATATGTCGTCCGGAAGGCCAACTTGCCGAGCACAGATCGATGTAGTTAGATCATAGGAAAATAAATCGATACATCGATGTAGTAGATGAATCGTTACACCCCTAATTGATAGACATCTTTAAATAGAGCTGCGACCCCTCCACCCCTTCTCACTGGTCTGCAAACACTCATAAAAGTAAAGTTAGGAGGGGCTGTTTCATTGAGGACTGTTGCACTGCAGCTGTCTTCTAGCCACATTTCATTTAGAAGCAAAAAATCTAGGTTGTTTGTGGATATTAAGTCGTTGACTAGAAATTATTTGTTTTTAAGTGAACGGATGTTTAAAAGTGCTAACTTAACAGTATTCATTTTAATTTTTTCCCCCACTGTAATCTTAGTTTGACAAGTAACAGGCAGCAGATTAGATGGGTTTGCCATACGGCCTGAAAAGGCCTTAGACTTTCTATCACATAATAGAACAGAAATAGAGAAAGATACAGACGCACTGGGTTCACGCTTGTTTTGTAAACATTTGATAAGATTGCTGTTGACTTTGCGAGGACCCAGAACACGTCACTGAGAGCTGGTATCAGTTGTTTTTGGTGGAGATGGAGGAGGGTGTGTGCCATGGTGTTGTGACCGAAGAAATCTCACAGGAGGAGGGGCAGAGCGAGCTGGGCCCAGTCTTTGGTGGTTGTGGGGCTCGACTTTCTTTGGTTGATATCTGTGGGCTCGCAGCGATCGAGTGTGATTGTCTGGTTCCAGTATAAACAAAATCCATTTTCTCTGTGAAGCTCAGAAGTGGGGATGCTGTAGAGAGGAATAACATGTCTGGTGAGGGGGGCTGTTTCTCTGGTGTTACCGGAAGCTGCAATATGTTATCGTCCTGTTCAAGGAGTGACTTAGACATTTCATCCAGCTTATTGTTTATACCACATATAAGTTGTAAGAGTTCATCAGTCTCAGTCTCACCCCCGATGGTCCCCATTTTTACCAGTGCATCCACAGACTCCACAGTCCGGGCTGAGATAGTGTCTCGATCTGTGTCACTTCGAGCAGTTCTAATCCGTCACAGTCTGTCTGTGGTGAGCTCTGAGGGCAGGGCTCAGCTGGGAGTGTGTCCATGAGAAGTGGTTGTTGTGGCTGCGTGGTGTTATCATTGTCCTTGTGGGGTGTATCAACCGCATGTCCATTCAGATGCTGAAATTAAGTCCTGTGATCGTCCATACTCTGTACTGGTGTGTGTGTGCCATCCAGGTTGAGTGGGTTAGCACACACAGCTGAAGGATGATGAAGGGAAAAATAAAAACTTGCACCGAGTTTGTTTGGGTGGAGGCCATTTGATGTAAACAGTTGTCTCTGACTCCAGAAGAGATTAAAGTTGTCGATAAAGTTCACTCCCTTCATGTTGCAGGTATTTTGCAGCCATGTATTAAGCCCAAGTAGCCGTGAAAACCTATTTGTTCCTTTTGCTGGAAGTGGTCCACTGATGAACGGCTGAACTTTCAGTTTTCTAAGTGTTTCAAAAAGTTCATTGAAATCCCTCTTTAGGAGATCTGACTCCTCTCTCTGAATATCGTTTTTTCCCACATGAATGATAAGACGATTTGCAGTCTTATGTTTCATCAGAATGTTCTTAAGTTCCCTATTTACATCAGAGACTGTTGCTTGAGGAAGGCAGCATGTGGTATTATCCCTGCTGCTAATGTTTCTGATTGTGGAGTCCCCCACTATCAGAGTCCTGGGCTCGGCTGCGCTCTGAGCTGAGGGCCGCTGTCTGCTTGACCTTGAGCGCCTGTTAGCATTAGTGTTAGCTACGGGCTGATTCAATCTGTGTTCGGTCACTGTAGTAGTTTTTGGTTCTTGTGGGTGTGGGAAGGAAGAAGACCAGGGTCGGCTTTCTGGGACTCGTAAGTGCTCTTTTTATTTTCTCCTTCGGTCACTCAATAAACTGTGTGCACATCGCACAAAAACATAAAACAATAATCAAACTCTCTTTTCACTTCGTCGGTTTTGTCAGCAGTTCCTCTCTGCGTGGCTGTGTGCATACGAGTCCCAGTGAGTCTCTCTCTCCCTCATCTCGCTCTCTGCTGCAGCTTATAAGCAGTCTCTCCAGCCAATTACTGCAATCAGAGACAGGTGTTACTCATTTGCACTTGACCCACTTACCAACCGCTCGGCCCCGCTCTCTCTCTCCCGCTACAGACCTCGCAAAACCACGCCCCCTCCTCCACATACCCTCACCGCCCGACTCAGGCCGGGGAGCCATCCGGCCTGCAGCCTCCCCCCCCCCCCTCCTGGAGAGGAAGTCAGCCACAGCCATCTGAGCACCCGGCCTGTGGACCACCTTGAACTTAAATGGCTGTAAAGCTAGATACCAACGGGTGATCCGCGCGTTGGTATCCTTCATGCGGTGGAGCCACTGCAAGGGGGCGTGGTCCGAACAGAGGGTGAACTCCCGCCCCAGGAGGTAATAGCGAAGGGTGAGAACGGCCCACCTGATGGCCAAACACTCCTTCTCAATGGTGCTGTACATCGTCTCTCTCTTAGAGAGCTTGCGACTGATGTACAGCACCGGCCGCTCCTCACCCTCCACCTCCTGGGACAGGACCGCGCCCAACCCCCTGTCCGAGGCGTCAGTCTGTAGAAGAAAAGGGAGAGAAAAGTTAGGAGCCTGCAAGAGCGGTCCACCACACAGAGCAGCCTTTATCTGAGTAAAAGCCTGCTGGCACCGCTCCGTCCACTGAACCGTATCTGGTACCTCTTTTTTAGTTAGATCAGTCAGCGGGCTAGCGAGGTCCGAATAATTAGGTACAAACCTCCTGTAATATCCCGCTAGCCCCAGGAACTGTCTAACCTCCTTTTTGGTCTTGGGTCTCGGACAGGCCGCAACAGCTGCGGTCTTGTCAATTTGGGGATGCACCTGCCCATGACCCAAGTGGAAGCCCAGATACTTTACTTCCACCCGCCCAATTGTACACTTCTTCGGGTTGGCGGTAAGCCCCGCCCTTCTCAGCGACTTCAGGACAGCTCGCAAGTGCTGCATATGACGCTGCCAGTCTGCACTGTAGATGATGATATCATCCAGATAGGCAGCGGCATATGCAGCATGCGGCCGGAGAATTCTGTCCATCAGACGCTGGAAGGTTGCGGGAGCCCCGAACAGGCCGAAAGGAAGGGTGACGAATTGGTGTAATCCAAACGGCGTGGTGAAAGCGGTCTTTTCTTTGGTCATTGAAGACAAGGGGATCTGCCAATAACCCTTAGTCAAGTCCAGCGTCGAATAAAAACGAGCAGTCCCTAGCCGATCAAGCAATTCGTCAATCCTTGGCATTGGATAAGCATCAAATTTCGACACCACGTTCACCTTACGATAATCCACACAGAAACGGACCGAGCCGTCAGGTTTAGGCACTAAAACAATCGGGCTCGCCCAGTCACTGTTGGATTCTTCTATCACACCCATGTCAAGCATAGCCTCTAATTATTCCTGAACCACTTTTTTCTTATGTTCAGGCAAGCGGTACGGCCGGCTGCGAACCACAACTCCCGGCTCAGTCTCAACGTGGTGCTGGATGAGATCGGTGCGACCAGGTAGGGGCGAGAACACGTCAGCGAACTCCGCTTGTAAATGTTTTACGTCAGTGAGCTGCGAGGGCGAGAGGTGGTCTCCCCCCGGGGCCAGAGCGAGAGATTGAGGTTTTTGAACCGCCTCCGGCCCGAGATCCTCCTCTCCGCTCACCACCGTCGCGAGCATCACTGACTCTGCCTCAGACCATTTCTTTAGCAGGTTGAGGTGGTAAATTTGACGTGCCCCGTCCCTATCTGATCGAATCACCTCATAGTTGAGATCGCTAACTCGCCGTGTGACCTCAAAGGGTCCTTGCCACTTTGCGAGTAATTTCGAGCTCGACGTAGGGAGTAATACAAGTACCTTATCTCCCGGAGTGAATTGACGAAGCCTAGCGCCTCTGTTGTATAGCTGTCTCTGTTTGTCCTGAGCCTGTAACAAATTCTCCATTGACAGCCGCCCCAAAGTGTGGAGATTTGTTCTCAGGTCCAGGACATACTGAATTTCATTTTTACTCGCTGAAGGTCCTTCCTCCCAAGCCTCCCTAAGGACATCCAGCACCCCCCGGGGCTGGCGCCCATAGAGAAGCTCGAAGGGGGAAAACCCCGTGGAGGCTTGCGGGACCTCGCGAACAGCAAACATCAGAGGTTCTAGCCATTTATCCCAATTTTTAGCGTCCTCGTGAACGAACTTACAAATCATGGATTTCAACGTGCGATTAAACCGTTCCACCAAGCCATCTGTTTGTGGGTGATAGACGCTTGTGCGAACCGATTTAACGCCCAACAACTCGTAAAGTTCGCGAATCGTTCGTGACATGAACGCCGTGCCTTGATCAGTGAGAATCTCTTTCGGGATTCCCACCCGGGAGATGAATGAAAACAGTGCGCTCGCAACACTTTTCGCCGAAATAGTGCGGAGCGGGACTGCTTCCGGGTATCGCGTTGCATAGTCTACCATAACTAATGCAAAGCGATGCCCGCGTGCTGACCGCTCTAATGGCCCGATGAGGTCCATACCAATTCTCTCGAAGGGGACCTGCACTAGCGGGAGTGGGCACAATGGTGCTTTTGGGGTGGCCGGTGGATTCACCAACTGACATTCACGACAAGACGCACACCATCTGCGTACATTCTCGTGAATGCCCGGCCAGAAGAAACGGGTCATTAGACGGTTGAGTGTAGCCGTTTGTCCTAAATGCCCGGCCATAGGATTAGAATGAGCCGCCTGGAAAAGCATTTCCCGGTGGCTTTTAGGTACTAACAACTGGGTTGTGTCCTGCTTTGACTGGGTGTCTTGGGTCACCCGATACAACCTATCCTTTAAAATACAAAAATAGGGATAAGAGAGCGGCTGGTCAGGCTGGAGGAGGTGGCCGTCGATGGAACGGACCTGATTAAACGCGTTTTTCAGCGACTCATCCCGGGACTGTTCCAGGGGAAAGTCATCGCGGTCTGTGAGAATGGGCATCTCCAGACCGCTCTGTTCCCCCGGACCGGCCCCCGGAGGTCCCGAATCCACCTCTCCCGACTGAGCAACCGTCTCTTTCCCCTTTACATGTTTTCCCCAAGAAGCATCCGCACACAAATGCCCCAACAATTTATTAAATGATGGCCAATTGGTCCCCAAAATTAGCGGATGCCGGAGGTGCGGGTTAACTGCTACCTCCACACTATGCTTTTGTCCCCGAAATTGAATATCCACGGGCAACACCGGATAATTCACCACTTCCCCGTGCACACACCTCACCTTAACCATGCGGCGGTTATCCAACACCTTAGACTGAATCAGGCTTTGATGGATGGAGGTCTGGTTACAACCCGAATCCACCAAAGCCTGATAAGTACCCCCCTCGATACTCACAGGTATCTGGTACAGGCCAGCTTGATCGGGGGCGGCTTGTGGCGCGTCGGGGACCCGGATCAGTGTCCCCACCTCCATCACTGGACACCGATTGATGAAATCAATCCCCACAGCGTCCCCACAGCGCCAGCAAGCCGGCCCAGGCTTCCCCGCCGCCCTAGTGGCTGGAAGTGGGTCGGGGAATTGGCATGGAGAGAGTGCTGGAGAAGATGAGGAGGGGAACGGGTCGGTTGTCGCTCCCCCTCCCCGGGGCGCCGGTCTGGAAGCCGCCGTGGCCTTGGGCGGAACCCCCGACCTCCACCTCGGCGCCGGTCTGGGTATCGTCCTGCGCCGCGACCTGGGAAGGGGGACAGGTTTGGGGAGAGAGGGGGAAGAAACAACAGGGGGGAGAGAGAGAGAGAGAGAAGCGGAGGGAAGGGGTTCGCCGACCCCGGAGCACGCCACCATTTGGTCCTCCGCCAGCTGGATGGCCTGGTCTAGCGACGTCGGGCGGTGGCACTGGACCCACTGGGCAGTTGTCTTCGGTAGCCGGGCGACGAACTGTTCCAGTACCACACGATCGATCATTCCCTCGACGTCACACCCATCGGCCATCAGCCATTTGCGGCAGGAGTCCCGGAGCTGTTGGGCGAAGACGAAGGGCCGGCCGGACTCTTCGAGGCCCAGGGTCCGGAACCTCTGACGGTGTTGTTCTGGGGTCCGGCCGACCCGCTGAAGGATGGCCCGCTTCAGGTCCTGATAGACCAGGAGGTTCTGGACTGGCAGTTGGTGGGCGGCTACTTGTGCCTCTCCCGACAGCAAGGGAAGTAGCCGCATTGGCCAGTCCGCGGTGGGCCACCCCCAGACCTCGGCGGACTTCTCAAATAAGTCCAGGAACACCTCGGGGTCGTCCTGGGGACCCATCTTGGCAAGGCTCAGAGAAGCCGCTGAGTCAGATGGTGCGTGGGGGGCGGCCTTAGCCTCCCGGTCTATCCAGCTCCGGAACAGCTGGCGGTCTTCATACTGGCCCTGGAGGAGCACCTCGAACCTCTTGTCGTGCTCCTCCCTCATGGCCAGTAGCTGCTGGTGTTGCTCTTGGTGAAGATCAGCCAGCGAGTTGATAATCTGCGCAAATGGCATTCCTGGCGGGGATTGCATGGCGGCGGCGTTCTTCTCCCTTCCCGGGTTTCGGCACCAGTGTAGTAGTTTTTGGTTCTTGTGGGTGTGGGAAGGAAGAAGACCAGGGTCGGCTTTCTGGGACTCGTAAGTGCTCTTTTTATTTTCTCCTTCGGTCACTCAATAAACTGTGTGCACATCGCACAAAAACATAAAACAATAATCAAACTCTCTTTTCACTTCGTCGGTTTTGTCAGCAGTTCCTCTCTGCGTGGCTGTGTGCATACGAGTCCCAGTGAGTCTCTCTCTCCCTCATCTCTCTCTCTGCTGCAGCTTATAAGCAGTCTCTCCAGCCAATTACTGCAATCAGAGACAGGTGTTACTCATTTGCACTTGACCCACTTACCAACCGCTCGGCCCCGCTCTCTCTCTCCCGCTACAGACCTCGCAAAACCACGCCCCCTCCTCCACAGTCACATTCATCACATTTGGGGATTCCTCACCCACATTCATTAGCACTTCAAATCTGTTTTCAAGATGTATATTTGGTGGTAGGAAACTAGTGTTTGCAATCCTTGTGTCTGGGGTAGAGCATGCTACTGCGGCAATATGTGATGCTCGTGACAATCTGATGTCTCGAGTGCCTTTGGGTCTTGCTCCCTGTTTGTGCCATCGATTAGTGTGTTGATCAGTTACTTGTTTCTCTACATGTTGAGTAGCACCACATTTATGGGACTCACCGGCAGTGTGATGAGGGCGTTCATGATGAAAGGCTGCTGTGTGATTCGTCTGGTTGGATGGTTCCGCAAATAACTTTGTTTCAAGAATTGCAATCCTTTGTAAAAGTCTGTGGCAGTTTGAGCAGCAAGTAGATTCTAGAAGAGGCATTTCCTTATCCTTTTGAATGTAGGCAGCTGTGTTTTCCCTTCTCCGGAATGTAAGCTGAAGGCAGTGGGAGGCTGGTCGGTTGAAATATTCCGCTTTTTGTTTAGTAATTCAGTCACCAGAGTTTCTAATTTTATCATTGGAGTCCAGCTTTGTCGTTTGAGCGCTGTGCTGATTTGCTGAAGTTGAAATTATGAGATAAAATATAGAAGCGATAGAGCAAAGCGCGGAGCAGTAAGCAACAGCGTCCGAACAGTAGCGAAGCAGGAAGAGCGTCCAGATGAAACCAGATGAAGAGTTCTCTAATTCCTTCACAGGAAATAGTCTATATGGGGCTCAGGTTGAATTCAGTGAGGTTTCAAGCATTCCTATCGGAGGAACGCATCAAGAAATTTCTCAGCTGCCTCTCCCTCTTTCAACGAGGGAGTTTAGTCTCTTTCGGAATGTGTCTTCGACTACTGGGTCTGATGGCCTCAACAGTGTCAGTGGTTCCCCAGGGACTGCATCGAATGAGAGATTTTCAGAACTGGACAGCGTCACAGGGCATTCGCCCCTCAAGCCATCCTAGCTGCCGAGTGCGGGTCAGAATGCATGAGCGCTCTCTGTCAATGGAGAGCCCCATATTTTCTCAGGACAGGTGGCCCTCTGGGTCCTGTTGTATTGAGGAAAGTGGTGACAACAGATGCTTCTTTCACGGGCTGGGGGGCAGTGTTCGAAGGCAGAACAGTGAGGGGAGTTTGGTTTCCTGCACTGAGAGAGAAGCACATACATTTTCTAGAGCTACAGTGTTACTAGCTCTGAGACATTTTGTGCATTTTCTCAAGAATCATTATGTATTGGTCAGGACAGACAATACAACTGTGATAGCCTACATAAATCAACAGGGAAGAGTGCGTTCTCACAAGCTTCACTTGTTAGTGAAAGAACTGATTATGTGGAGCAGCAGGATCCTCCTGTCATTACGTGCGACACCAGGAATAATGAACAGGGGAGCAGATTTACTGTCCAGAGGGAATCCTCTATACCGGGACTGGAGACTCCACCCTCAAGTGATGCTCATGGTGTGGCAGAGAATCGGCCTTTAAAGACATTCTGGAGTCTGCTGAGTGAATTTCTTCTACTTGATGTCATTACACAGTTCTGACCAACTGTCTGCAGGGGTTCGAATCAATATGAATTAGCAAGTAATCAAAACTCAACTACAGATGCAATACTACCCTATAGGTACTCAAGATTAACATGAGACTGGCAGAAACTGTGTGGTATGTACCCTTTAATGAATGAATGCATGGTAAGTGCCTTAAATAAATGTAAACATTTTAAATATGTATTTCATCTTAAACTGTAACGCACACAGTGTAGAGGAGAATGACAGACAACTTTGAATATTAAGCATTCTGGGCATAGTCTAAACTAGTGCTGGGCAATGGATCAATCGTGATTAATCACATGCAAAATAAGTTTGTTTGTTTATATAATATAGAAGTGTGTACCGTGTATAATTATTGTTTATATACAAAAACACGCACATAGATGTATCTATTTAAAAATTATATAATATATATATATATATATATATATATACATACATACAGTATATACATGGAAATATTTCTTAAATATATACATGAAGGAGTGTGTATTTATATATACATAATTATTATACACAGTACACACATATATAATATGTAAACACACACTTTTATTTTGGGTGCGATTAATCACAATTAATCCATTGCCCAGCACTAGTCTAAACATGTAAATTACATACAGTTAAATTATTGACAGTGAAAAATGACACAAAATAGTGATTAGTATTAGTTTTAGATTGTGAATTACAAGGAGCCAGTCCACTTAATCCACGACTTAAACTTTGTCTTTATTATCTTTTGAAGAAATGGAGAGAACCCATACTATGCAGGTGCCAAAAAACACCCTCCAATGGCATGCTGCAAAGGATGCTCCCTCTCCCTTTCTGTCTTTCATTCCCTCTCTCTTCTCTCTCTCCTTTTTTCTCATTCCACCTCCCTCACTCTGAATTACTACTAGCAGATAGTGTATCCCTTCAACACAGTTTGGGTAACAGGTTTGAAAAAAAAAACACGCATCCATCTTCTGCTTAGAAACCTTGTAAAAAATGAAATAGTTACCTGAGATTGACCAATACACATTTTGAATAGGTAAATATGTAGTGTTAAAATAAAGTTTTTTAGAGTTAAAACACGCAAATGGCACTCATTCGGTGGAATGGCCCTTAAAATATAAGTCAGTGGCTGTGTTTGAAATTGCCTATACCTTATTCACTTCATTCACTATTCCCTACATTACTACACTAATATAGACCACTTGAAGAAGTGAGTGAATTCAGACACTGAGTGCGATCTTCGGGTCTGAGTGCACAGAGTTCTGAAAACACTTAAAAACAAAATATGCCAGAAAGTTTTTTTTTCTCAAATTTAATACAATATTATCAACCAAACAAAAAAACATGATTTGAGAACAAACTAAACCACTGTGAGTCCATGTGTATTAACTATACCATTACAGTTATGAATATTAACTTATTCTGCGTCTGTGATGACAGTTCATGTAAACGAGACGAGCTCCTGGAAACATGGTTGATCTCAGATGATCTTGACTATGGGGAAGTATTTGTGCGCCGAGAAGTCAAATTCAGGAAGGGCCTACAAAGAAGAAACACAAGGAATTTCACAGTATCACATTTCATCTAAGCAAATGCAAAATGTTTTTTTTTTTTTTTTTTTTTTTTGAAGGAATAGAAGTTAGGCTCTATAAACGGCATCTGTGACTTGCTGTCTGTTACCACAAGACATAATTTTGACTCATCTCCAGTTTAATAAAAAAGCCATCTCTGTTTGAAACCTGCAATTGCAGTTATTTGTGGAATTATCATCTTTACGTGGATTGAGCATCGGCACGGCTCCTCAGCACGGATGAATCTAATGTTTTGAGGAGTTTGTGTGGCTGTCATTCATTCACCGCACCGGTGTGGATACTGTACTTCGGAATCACAGATTCTACATCTTGGATGTACGACCAAAATAAGAATATTCTCTGCAAAATGTCATCTGAACAAGTAAGTAACATGTCTGCCAATTCAATTTTGTTCTGACCAACTGAGAAAAAAAAAGCATTACAATAAATCACGCTACCAACAGTGATTGAATCTAACGATCGCTTGGCTCATATCACATCAATCTGTGCAAATTATTATTATTGTTACACTTTGTTCTCAACTTGTTAATGTTAATGCAGCATGTTAATGCAGCATCCTCACATGCGATACTACTTCCTGCGGAAATCCACCAGTACCACTCAAATTATAACACATTATTACAAGCTTACCGTTGTAAATCGGGCTACGGTAAGGAGATCGTACAAACTGCAGCTTTAAGCTAATTTACTTACGTTTTAAACAAATGGGAGCATTTACTGCGTTTCCACATGTCTCGTTTAGAGCACTTGTTTCAGAACCTGTCACGTTTGTTTAGGTTCGTTTAGCAACCCAACTCAACAGACCAATGAACCAGGCGTTATCACAGTGTTTGATGGGCAATTGTATACGTTGCGTGTAAAACAGCAAGTGGTTGTATATCTCTCAAAATTAATTGTGTATTAAGCTGGAGCAAAGATGAAGTGCGCTTTTATTATCCAAATTAAGTCTTGATTCCTGCTCAAAGTGATAAAAAAATAAAATAGCGACAGCAACAAAGAAAGTCACAATTAGCTTCTGTCTATCCATTCTCAAACATGACCACTATAGTCTTGTTCAGACTGGCAGTCCAAATCTGATTTTTGTGAATATCTGATTGGAATATGATCATATTTAGCAAGTGTAAATGGCAACAAAAATTCACATGAAATCCGATTTTTTTCCGAGTTTTATTCCGATCGCTCTGATTGGATTTCGTGTAGCTTTTCTCCCTATATGTCACTTTCTCACACCACATAAAACACATCAGGCATCGTTGCAGAAACAAGGTTGCATTGTGTTTTGGTCTATGTGTACGGCGAAGAGGCTGGAGACATCTCTGTGGTCCAGTGATGAGGTGTCATCACTTCTTTCACAGTGCGGCAGAGACGGCAGCACAGAATAAAGCCGCTCATGTCAGCCTCTGTTTCTGTTGCTGCTTCATTAGTAGTTCAGCACTGCAGCTACACATTATCATTGTAAGACAACATTGCAAACTTAGTGAACTTGTGTTGACTACTATTTTGATAAGTGTTGTGTAATGACGTAATGTGTGAGAAAACGTAATCATTTAGATCAGATTACAATCAGATACACAAATAATCAGATTTAGAGTGACAGTGTGAACGTAGTCTATGAGCAGAATCCCGGAACAGGTGCACTCTGACCAATGAGAGGACAAAATGTAAACAAATTTTGGTCCATTTAGAAACGTTTGTCTTGCCTTGTGAAAGTGAACCAAACCGAACCAAGAAGAAATTTGCAACATTGTTACAATTGTAATCCCTTTTATTGGAAAAAGCAAACGATCTTCGGGTCTGAAAAAACCCATAAACTAAGTGTTCTATTTGAATTGTAAAATAATAATTGTCTAAATTATCATTTCAGCTGTGGGACAACAGAGGAAAGTTTTCATATTTTCTATTGGCGTAAATAACCCGCTTTTCGCACCACAACGTGTTCGCACCACAGGAACTAGGGACGATTTGAGTTATGGGAACGCCTTTCGAGGGAACTAAATTAGCACCTACTTCAGGGTCTAACCAAGCAGCAACCTCCCCCAGTTTCTCTTGAAGCCAATACGGAAGTGACTTAAACTGCAATTCGTCGACTGGCCACTAGGGACAGGCTCCAGAAGGAAGCAGAATCTCATTGAGCCCCATGTTAAAATGCCCAACTTTACAGCAGTTAAAACACATTTACAGCCTGGTACAAATTGTGGTTTTGGTCTATATAGCTAATTTTGCCCTTCATGACCTTCAAGTGTGGCTACTTTGAGTGACAGGTGGATTGTTGTTTGTCTGCTGTCTGTTAGTCATCACGTCACCTCAGCTCCACCCACATCCCACCTCTTTGCCCATTTTCAGTTATCCGGATGTGACGCACGGTGATGTGCTGCCAAGATGGCAACGGCCAGCTCGACCCTACTTTACACTTCAAAACTGCTCTTCAGAATCCTGTGGGTGACGTCACGGACACTACGTCCATATTTATTTTACAGTCTATGGGTGTAACCCAGCACAATCCACTAGTTAAGTCATGACATAAGGAATGCTGTGTTCGGGTCCAAGCCTCGTTTCACTTGAGAATACTCAATTCTCAACAGCCGTTTAAGCTAAGCATTTAAAAATGTACAGTGACAGTCTCCATGCTTACTACATCCCAAACACAAATATTTTAAGGATTTATAAAAGTTGAATCACTGTCTGGCCATCTGGGATTTCGGTATGATAAAGATAAAGGTTAGGATTATAATTATTCAGTACTTATACTTATTATAATTATTCATTGTGAGTGTATATTAGCACCGTTTGTTGTTTTCTTGGGGCATCTTGTAGAGCGTTTAGACCCAGAAGCGGTGACACGTGACATAAGACTTAACAAGCGGATATGAACTATCAGTGACGTAAGTGTACTTTGATTGGCTGAACGCATGTGAAAAATGGCACCCGCCATTTGTAAAAAAAGCCATGTAAACACGTTTACAGCTTATATATTTACACCACAAGCGATAGATGGACCGACGCCAAAGTCCAGGCACTTGTCAATCTTTAAGCTAAGAAGACTTTGAAGGACCAGGCGAAACATGATTTTGTATTTCTGCTTAGCTAGCGGCAACGCTATAATACTTTTTCGTATACTGTTTACTTTCTTTCTTTAAAGCTGCAGTCCGTAACTTTTTGCGCTCTAGCAGTTAATAAACAGAACTGCATATGTATTGTGGAAGAACTTTGCAGTCGGAGCTACTTCTCTCTGTTTATGTCTATGGCGAGTCACGCAGGGACTGTGCTCCTCCGCAGCGGTTCCTACCAGTCTGGTTTGAAATAGTCCCAATATAAACACTTATTATAAGTGTACCATAATGATTCAGGGTAAGACAAAAAAACGGTTTGGAAAATGGATTCATGTTGTACATTCTCATTATATAATTTTTGTACATCTTGAACACAAAAAAAGTTACGGACAGCAGCTTTAACTGTTCATAAACTGATCGTAAATGAATCAAGATGGAGAATAGGAGCACCATGTGCTCAGGCTTTGGTGTACTCAGCGCTGGCAAAATAAAAGTCCAGCACAACAATCAAAGCAGTAGGGCGTAAATGACAGATTACATAATTTCCGAGTTCCTACTGGCGGTAGGAATGCAACCAGGAAAATGGCCCTAGGGGAAAATGTAGTTCTTGGCTCTAGGCAGATGAACTTCTGATTATAAGTTACATGGTCATGGCAGGAGTTGAAATATTGGACATAACTTTCAATATTATTTTTACAAACTGGGAGGCGAGTTAAAATGTTTTGTCCCTGGTAACAGAGGTTCATAAAGCTCAAGTTGAACTGAATAGGGCTGGGCGATAAAACGATAACGATATGTATCGCGATAGACACGTAATCGATATCAATAAAAAATGTGTTCGATAAAACGTTCAATATTTGTTTTTCTTTGTCGGAAGAATCCAGAGGTTGCGAAGCAAGTTTGGTTGCATGAACAAAGGCACTCGCTCTCTGGTAACCAAGCAACGTTTGGTGTGACAGGCTAACAGCCAATCATGTAACAGTATCATGTTTGGTTGCGCCATATAGTTGTCTCATGTTGGATTAATTCTTCAGTAAACAGTTGATAAAACAGGAAAACAAGTAAGCTCAAACTTTACCAGCCTTGTTATACTTTCGTCTGGCTCCGCAGTGTGAGCCTCCGCTGACAGCGTGCGCCTCGTTCGTTTGGGGACGTGTTTATACTCGACGCGCTCGCCGTTGTGCTATTCTTGACTTTGGCTGAATCCGAAATCGCCCCCTAAACCCTCAATAACTATTCCCTACTTTAGTCCACTAATACAGTTCACTTGAAGGAGTGAATGAGAACAAGTGAGCGAATTCGGACAGCTGCTGTGTGTAAATCAGTTGTACACTCGTTATTGCAGTGCATTGTGGAATAGAATGAGTGCACTCAATAACGTCCACTATAATTTCGGACACTACAAATGGCCGTCGCCTCAAATAGCACCCTATTTAAGGGTATAGGGGGCGATTTCGGATTCAGCCTTTGAAACGACATGGAGAGGTAATGTTACTCTGCATTAGTGCCTTATGACAAAGCATCTAAACGCTAACAGGTTACAAAGAAATAACGGAGGCACTGCACCTTAACGTTGAGAGATAACTGTTAAGTGTTCATTGTGATTTTAGACTTGTGTTTATATTTTAATTATTTGAGTGTTTTCCATGGTTGTGTTGACATTTCTGCCATTATAACTGAGGGAATTATAATCAGAGGAAGGTTACGTTTAAAATAGAAATGTTTAAATGTAAAATATTTTTCTCCTGGTCCTTATTTTAAATAGGTCATAAATTTATATCAATAATAATCGATATCGACCGATATGAAACACTTATATCGGGATACAGTTTTCAGCCATATCGCCCAGCCCTAGTACTGAATCCAGAATATTCATATCAACATTTCGTACCTTGGTCTCCTTCTTGTGTCCTCCAGCCAGCAGTTTCATTACAACAATATTGGGTTTGGCCACTTTAAGGATGCGGTTAACCTACAACAAGAAGCAGCATGTCACTTCTTTACCCAATATATAACTACCAATGTAAGCACTATATGAATTCACAATTCATTGTATATAATCATTTGTTAAGAATATGTTTCCATCCATCAAAAAGAAAATATTAGTCAATATATTATTTTAAAATAGGCAATACTACCATGTTATGTAGGGTGAATTTCCTTCAGAAATAGCTATACTGTGATATAAATACACTACCATATACATACATATACATACACACACACACACACACACACACACATCACACCCACACTACTACTACTACTGTACTGTACAAGTTTTTTTAAAGAAATTTAAACTTTTGTTCAGCAAGGATCTATTAATCTGATCATAAATTACAGTACATACTTTTACATTGTTGTTTAATATAAATGCTGCTCTTTTACACTTTCTAATCATTAAAAAAATCTTGAAAAAAGCAACTGTTTTCAACATGGATAATAATACTAAATGTTTCTTGAGCAGCAAATCATCATATTAGATTCTGAAAGACCATGTGACACTGAAGACAAGTAATGCTGCTGAAAATTCAACTTTGCATCACATAAAATATATTGAAATTTAAAACCAAATACCAATTCCTACAGGGTATATTTCTGTTAATAAGATTGGACTGGCTCACATAGAAATATAAGGACTGTTTGAAATGTACCTCTGCATCAGGGCTGGTGACGTTTTCAAGTATGAGTTTGGCCTGCTGGAAATGTTTACTGGCTGCCATATAGAGATCCGCTGAGCGAGGAGGAGGATTGTACTTCTTCAGATCTGACATTTCCTACATTTTCACACACACACTGTAATCTTTGCATGGGATAGTTGCAGTAAACATCATCTTGAAGTGAGTAAAAGCAGTGCTACCTTAAACTGGATGTAGTGCACTGGCGGCGGTGTGACGACACTGTTGAAAGGGGCGAATCGATGCTCGTAGCGAACCTGCTCGCTGTCCAGCTCAAACTGAGGTTTGCGCACCTTTCTGTCCATATCCAACGCTATCATGGTCTGCAGAAATAAAGACAGGCAGTACCAGGGTTAAAGGAATGACACAATTTTTTTTGTCCAGATCTTAGTTTATTCAAAAATACATCGAAAAATCTAATTCACACACATACAATGACTTGAATCCACCCCTTCCATGATGAATATGTTTATTATGTTTTGTTTAGGTCCACCAGGCGGCGAAGAAGTCAGAGGGCCGCCCACTGAGGGCTATCGGCCAGCCGCCAGACATTGCGGAGGAGTTCACCCAGCTGGAGGAGGACTGGATGGCAGTGACCTCTCTCATCTCTGTCTCTCCCTATCCTTAAGTCTCCTTTTCTCTCACCTCGTCTTGAGGGTCCCCAGCCTGTGAGGGGCAATGGGGCAATGTGGCAAGCACTGTTGAGGAGTAACTAGTCACATTTAACTAGATTTTGTAATTTAATTACAAAATAAATGTAACTGTAATCAGTTACAGTTACTGAGAAAAAAATGTGTAATTAAATTACAGTTACTAATGAAAATGTTTATGATTACAAAGGGGGTTACATCTGAATATTTTCTGTAAAAAGCTAGGATATGTTGAATAATATTAATTTGTTGCTTTGCCTGTTTTTGATGTGCACGATGCATCGTGCCATTTAAAGGCTGTTTAGTAAAGCAATGCTATTCTGATGCCTTTGATTGGCTCTCTTCAGCACACCACGTCTACCAATTACATCAATCCACATTACAGCTGAAAGCTTTAGACTACAACCTGTCTGAGAGTTGCCACCACCATGGCGACTTGGCGAGTGATAAAAATAAAGTAATTTAAATAGTTACACTACGTGTTACATTTTAAATAGGGTAACTTGTAATTTTTAACCTGTTACATTTCCAAAGTAACCTTCCCAACACTGGTGGCAAGCAGCCCGGGGCTGAGAGCTGTGGGAACGGAGCGAGTGAATGCTAATGGCGTCCCCTGCGCACCACACCGGCCTCGAGTTTCTCACGGAGGAGTGACGACAGTGAAGGACGAGAGAAGAGCAGGTCTGGACTATTTATGTTGTGTTTTATGTTTTGTTTTATTATGTTTATATACTGCAGTCGTCCTTGAGGGGCTGCTGCTTTACTTTTGTTTTGTTTGTTTATTTTTATATTAAAATGTGTTGATCGTTGACCGGTTCCCACCTCCTCCTTCCCTGAACTTGAAACCTTGTTACAGTAGGCAATTTCGCAGAGGCAAGTGATAGCAAGCTAGCTTTGAAAGCATAAGATCCCACCCTCCCTTCAGAGCGCTCTCTCTTTCTCCAAAACCACACCTCCTCCAAAACACATAAACACGCACAGCCAGAGTAGAGAGTCTGCAAAGCGTCATGAGAGGTGGCGGTAAATTACCTCATGTCTCAAAGCATATTACATTACAATAAGAATAAACGTAAACGTTGCCACCTCTTAATTATAGAGGTTACAATACGCTCTTAGCATTTTAAGAAATATCCTTCTTTGCTTGATGCAGGCCAATGATTTGACTCTTCTGAAACAGACTAACATCTTTTCCACGACCACAGGATGTGCCTTCCGACATGTTTGTTTAAGAAATGAGAAGCAACTCACTGCATCATGCGTTAAATTACTTGTTTCCAGCTGAAACATATTAATCACTGCAGCAATTATCCAATGGAAGGCTCTTACTAATTCAGGTGTTTTTTTTTGGCCAGGCAGTGATGTTTGAACATTATTTTCCAGTTGATTACTGTGAAGCTGCTTTGAAACTAAGGCCCCGTCCACAGGGAGATGCGTTTAGCTGTATACGTAAAACATTTGTATCGTATCAGCATTTCGTCCACACGGATCCGGCGTTTTGGGAATCTGAAACCAATATTTTTTTTAAACCGGGTCCCAGAGTGGATAAATCTGAAACCGTATATTTTGTAAAACAGTGATGTCATCACACCACATCCTGCATGGTAAAGACTAGAAGGGATACAACTACGGGCACTGGGCATGCGCACATCAATATTGCGTCATTTAATTACTGTATTTGCATTATTGGTTTAGGGTTGGTGTAGGTGTATGCTTTAATAAAACACAATCTTATAAGTAGCAAATTTATTTATTGTTATTTTATCGTGAGATTTTGCCTCACTTCCTACCATTGCTGTACCCCTTCTAGTCACAACTCTTCTTCTCCGTTTTTAGTGTATTTCTGTAGCAGAATTACAGCGCCACATACTGGTCTGGCATGTATACTACATCGTTTTGAGTCGGTTTCAGTGGTTTTGTGTGTACGCGGATATTTCTTGAGACGAGGGGAAAAAAAGATTGGATAGGGAAAGCTCTGGCTTCGTGTGGATGTGGCCTAAAGCACTATATAAATAAAGGTGATTTGACCAGTGAAAAATATTTTACTTTTTGTTTTTATTTAAGATGTGTACAGGCACATGTATTCCATGTGTATGCAAATTGTAGTCAAGAAGTTATCTTTTCATCAACTTTTCATGAAAATTGTACAAAAGTTTCTCACTGAGTACAAAGAGTGCATTTTTAAGAACTTATCGGGCACTCTCTGACCCACCAATCAAATCCTGATGATCATGATTTATTTCTGTTATTTCCATCTGAATATTCTCTGTCACTCTGATATATGTTACACTAGAAAAGTTGCAAATGCCTTGTTGACAGTTTTGTGTTCTCCAGTGTGTGTGTGTGTGTGTGTGTGTGTGTGTGTGTGTGTGTGTGTGCATTACCTTATACATGCCAGCACACATGTTCTGGTAAGCTTGGCTCATGGTGATCTCTTTACTCAGAGGGCGAGCTGAGGAGACAATGAAAACACAATGAGCGAGTCAGATTCAAACATCACAATCCTACATGGCAACTGCAATTGTTGAATGAACGTCGTCCTGTGAGAACCTTTCTTCTTCTTCTTGCTCTTTTTGCTGCTTCGTACTTTCAGCTGCTCCTCCAGGATTCTCTCCTCTGCCATCTGAGAGCTGTCCGCTCTACTCAATGTGGACATGAGCCACGCATACAGGAACTCCGACAGATACCTGAACATACATGGAGAGAAAGATATATCATTCATTTTTGTTTGTTCATTGACTCTGACTTTAAGCCTATATGCAAATGACCTCTGTTATGATTGAACTTCTTCACATGTGTAATCCTAATTCCCACATTAACATGCTAGCACTTTGGACTTCGTTTAGGGAATGTTTCAGGGATGCATCAATATTGAATCTGTGGCTGATTATTTAACATATTTACATATATAAAATATACAATAATATTAACATATTTAATTCAAACATTTTTAGCATGATATATTATGATTATTAAACATTATATTTTAGTACGTTTTTATTAAGAGCTATTATTCTATTTCAAAGGTTCGTAATTTTGTTTTGGAGTTCTACAAAGGGTCAAAAAACAGTTTAATTTGCTCATAATATACAGTGCAGCATCACGTCTTTTCTCACAGTGTCTGAAGTGGTTCGATGAAGGATTTAGTCTCTCTAAACCCCTCCTTTCAGAGAGCCTGCTCGGCTCTGAAATCTGGCTCATAGTCTGCTATCCATGGCTCAAGTCTCCATTACTAGCTCTAAAATTAGATTTTGGAATTAGCAGTGAAGGCATGGGATGAGATCGCCAATTATTCCTTATTTATCATGCACTTTGATCTTTAAATCTTAGCGGACCTTTTACATTCACAAACAGATCACTGATTCTTGAGATAAGGGACAAAACATGTTTAAAAAAAATAAAAACTAACAGTACATTATTAAAAATTGGTATTTTTGTAGACAAAGGTCTCAGATAATGAACCATGTTATTTAAATTTTTTGTTATATTTATTCACTCCATAACTTAATTTGTGTTAACTCCATCAGACACACTAAAAAGCATGCTAATTTAACTTAATCCAGTCAAAAACAGTGTAAAATCTTCAGTTTTGTAATATTGGTTTTCAGCAAAGGATCTAAATCATAAAATACATTCTGTTTACTTTTTGTTTGTTTTTACACTATTATGAACAACCCAGTTTCTAAATTCCTTAATTCTCCTCCCTCCTTTTAATATTAAACGTATATCACCAATGTTCTGAGGTAATTAAGACACAATATTATGTAGTTCCATTGATGTTTTAACATTTTTACACAATAAATTGAAATAAAGAATAAGACATTTCTTTCAAAATTAACAAAAACCTTCACCTGATGGTGTAAAATACTAACGGAGTTGACAAAGGTTGAGCTGAGGCCAAATATACAGTATATTTAAATAGAATCATGAAATAGCATTAGAAGAATTCCCCATATGAAAAAAAAACATATTAAATAACATTATAGTTTTTTTGAGAGCACTTGTCAAACATCATTGATAAAAACCTGATGGAGTTGACGTCTGACAGAGTTGTAACCATGTTGTACAGTGGAGCAATTTAGTTTTTTCCTCAGTTGTAGCTGCCTTAATAAACATATAAAAATGGCAAGAGTTATCCCAAAACTATTTACAGAAACTATTACACTGCGATGACGGAGTTTCTGTAAATAGTTTTGGGATAAATCGATATTGTTTGTTTAAAATTATTATTATTTTTGTAAAATCGATAACTTCCAGGACTATGTGTCCTACTGTGAGATCCACAATGAGCAGGAAATAGTAAGTGCTCCTCAGAGTTAAAGCTGCCCATGACACTGCCTGATTTATTCAGAATTATAAAAAAATCAAAGTGACGCAAAGTGAGGACACAACTTTTATAGCTATTTTTTAATGGAAAATATAATTCAATATTTACTTGTTGTATTGTTTGATATCTTAAAGATCTCTGACTTTTAATGTAACTGTATATTTTTTTATTTGTTTCATTTTTAAACACTTTGTTTGGCAGTTTTACATTGTGATCTCATGCTGAGGACAGGTTAGATTATATGTGTTTCCAAGTATAGTGAGTGGTTTTAAAATTAATATTAAAGAAATTATAAAAAAAAATAAACAATGAATGTCCTGAGTATACAAATTTCCCTTAGATGTAACTTTTTCATGTAATAAATGTAATAAAGTATTTTTTTTGCTTTGACATTCTTACTTTTTAACATAAATAGGGCTTTTGTCTCTTATCTCAAGAATCAGTGAGCTATATAACAAGTGAAAGGTAATAAGCGAAAAAGCATAATAGGGGCACTTTTTAATATTCTATTAAATCTTCGGCATAAGTGGTCATTGGTCGCTATCCCTTTAAATTAGGGATAGATGATGATCTAAATTTTAAAATAGGTAGAAATAATTCAACATCGATATTAACAATCAACAATCGATATTGATAAAAACAACAACAACAACAACAATAGTATGTTCTGTTTTGTGCTTGTGCATTCTGATCCATCTATAACATTAAAAGCATGTTTGTTTAGCTGTCGTACCAGTAGATGTAATAATACTCGTGCATGCTGTAGAGCTCCAGCTCAAAGCCGCTGAGCAGGTACTGGATCATGATTCGCAGGTTGTGATAGAGGATCCAGGTGCCCAGACAGGCTAAATGCTGCCTTTGAGGCTCCAGCTTCATCAGAAGCCCGTGAAGAGCAGCGTCCACCTTCTCAGCCTATAAAACAACAAACATTCAATGATGCTTTACAACTCACATGATGGCAGCAGACTTTTTGAAGCATGGAAATCTTGGTTGATTGGACTTTCATGGATCTTCATTTGTGTTTTGAAGGTTTGGAACGACATAGTGAGCAAATGATGACAGAGCTTTCATTTTTGGGTGAAATAACCATTACATTTACATTCATGCAGTTAGCAGAAGCTTACAAAAGAGGAACAAAAGCAATAAATCAAATTCATTAAACCCTTTAAGTTCTTCTTAATTACAAACACTTATGAATCGTGAGGAATAAGACAAGAGACACTTATTAAAGGGATAATTCATCAAAACATTTTTATTCTGTCATCAATTACTCACCCGCACGTTCTTCCAAACCTGTATGAATGATCTTCTGCTGAACACAAAAGAAGATGTTTTGAAGAATATGGGTAACCAAACAGTTGATGGGCCCCGTTGACTTCCATAGTAGGAAAAAAAATACTATTGAAGTCAATGGGCTCCCATCAACTGTTTTCCTCAAAATATCTTCTTTTGTGTTCAGCAGAAGACAGAAACTCATAAGGGGTGAGTAATTGATGACAGAATCTTCATTTTTAGGTGAACTATCCCTTTAAGAAAGTATTAGGGTCAGTTTTTAATTCATGTTGACTTTAACCAAGCAAAAAACTTCTACGCACCTCGTCCTGAAGGGTGGCAAACTCCTCCAGTATGTGACCCAGTTTGTCTCGCTGGCGTGCTCTGTTGTGTCCGTGAATCTGGATAAGGCTGCAGAAAGGCTGGGACACAAAAGGACACTCTTCACTCATTTCACCATATCTAATCAAAAACGCTCTTTCATGGGTTACAATAACATGTCAAACAAAAATAATCACAAACCCGTGTGCAGTGTGTGACAAAGGAGTCAATGTAATCTTTAGCCTGGTGGTTATTGTTCAAACTGCATCTGTGAAAAAAGCAAAACAGCGTTAAAACAGTGGTGCAGGTATGACATCACTTTGTAGCCCAAAACGCAGAAGCAGGTTAGCATTTTAGCACTTCCGGTTCCATCGTCCCAAAGTCAATGGGTTTTTTGAATGGGTGTTACGCCCTCTAGACGTATGTGTTTTTTTCTCTGTGTGTTTTGTTGAAGGAGCCTGCTCCCCCATTGGTTCACCCATTTGTACTTGTTTCAGCCAATCGCTGCCTGTCTTGTGGGACAGAGGGCTAAAATCATGGTAGAAAAGGGGGTAATACTTTATTTTACAGTGTCCTTGTTACACATTACATGTAGTTACTGTTGTAATAACTATAAATGATGCATTATTGCATGCAACTAACCCTAAACCATAACCCTATAGTAAGTACATGTAATTAATCAATATTACTCAGTACTTAAATGTATACTTAACACTGTAGTAAGGCAATCTTAAAATAAAATGCAACCAAACATAGTCTTTTATTTCTAAATTATGAGTTTTTTTATATAAAAATCCTAATAAGATTATAAATGCACCTCAGGAAACATTATTAATTAAAAAACAAATGCAGCGACTTAACGACCCCTTTAAAGAGACGTGTGATTTATAAGCAACAAATTAATTAGTGAGTAAATAATACAGTGTGTAAAGAAATAATCACTTACTTTGTGGAGAGGACAGGTGGGCTGACAAAATAGCGCAATGCATCTTTAATCATATCCTGCATCAGATGAGTCCCAAACACCTTTCTATTGTCAATCAGAAATGTGGTCTGCATCACACAAACATAAGTCAGGTGAGTGTTCAGACCATCTACATGCCAAGACCAATCATCACATCATTCTGTCGCTATGTGCAACAATTTATGACCAGTTTTATATGTGACCCCTGGACCACAAAACCATACATTGTATGGGTCAAAATGATCGATTTTTCTTTTATGCCAAAAATCATTAGGATATTAAGTAAACATCATGTTCCATGAAGATATTTTGTAAATTTCCTACTGAAAAATTTATAATTTGTAGTAATATGCGTTGCTAAGGACTTCATTTGGACAACTTTAAAGGTGTTTTTCTCAATATTTAGATTTTTTTGCACCCTCAGATTCCAGATTTTCAAATAGTTGTATCTCGGCCAAATATTGTCCTATCCTAACAAACATTTCTGTGGTATTTCATAACTGAATACTATTAAACTCACCTGAAAAAATTAGTCATTTTAAACAAATTTTTCTATTGTATTTATTTGTGCTATCATTGGCAATTTGTTTATTTGTTCTTATTTACAAATAAAAAGTCTACAAATAATAAGTATACTTGTCTTTTTTGTTCTTTTTTTATGTAAATGTAGTTCAAATATTCAAATAAAGCCTTAAGCTATAGCAACAAAATTACTCAAATTATAAAAAAATGATGAGATAATAGCACCTGATCTGTATTGCTGTATATAAGGCAGTTTCCCCTGTGGTATCGAAAATGGTATAGAATATTGATACTTTTCGAAGTTGGAAACTCCATTATCGTAACAACACTATGACCTAAAACCCAGCAGAAAAAGATATTGAAGTTTTTCTTGTGTAAAAAACCTACTTTAGCTAATACATTTAAAATAATGGGGTGGTCAGTCTTTACAGATTCTTCAAGGTGCTTCAAGGCAAGATTGAGTCTGAAGATTAAGATTTTTTTGTCTCCATTTTTTATGTATTCCAGATCTATGAGTAAAGCACAAGCTTCAGCTGTGAAGATCTGTAGAGAGAACTCCTCCTGACCAGAGAAGAGATTTTTAATGTCAGATGAAGTTGTTCTTACCTGTAGCAGAGATCTAGACAGCACACATGGAGACTGCTCACTGAATTCACAGAAGAAATCCTGAAACCGCAAACACACTCAGCAGGATTAGTCACATTTCTCTCTAATACTACCACAGAATAGTGTTAATACTGAGAGTTCTTTACCAAGATGCTGTGCAGGTTGGTTATGTTGATGACCTCACAGACATTTTTAATGCGCTCAATGAGTTTGCTGAAGTAGTTGACCATCTCCTCTCTCTTAATGATCTTGGCGTAGCGTGGGAAAGTGGGCGGGAGCAGGCGCTGGTTTACCAGGGGCTCGAAACCCATCATGATTGGGTGATCTGGAAAAAAGCATGGTGTGTACATTTGTGGAATTACAAAGGTCCACAAGGCTATTGCTCTGACAAATAAAATAAAAAAATGAAATTAGAAGGACATTAAAGGGATAGTTCACCAAAAAATTTAAATGATCCCATGATTTACTCACCCTCAAGCCATCCTAGGTGTATATGACATTCTTCTTTCAGACAAATGCAATCAGAGTTATATGAAAAAATGTCCTGGCTAATCCAAGCATTAGAATGGCAGTGAATAGCAGCCCAAAATTCCAAAAAAGTGCATCCATTCATTATAAAAGCTCCACACAGCTCCGGGGGTTTAATAAAAGCCTTCTGAAGCAAATCAATGGGTTTGTGTAAGACAAAAATCCATGTTTAAAACTTTATAAAGTGAAATATCTAGCTTCCACATGACCTTGTGAAGAAAGTGTAACACCTCTCGCAGTTTAAAATGTTTATGCTACATCCAACATCATCGTTGCGCCAGTTACGCTTTTTCTTTAAGTTGTATACAGAAGGTGGTCTACCGGAAACTAGATATTTTACTTGATAACGTGTTAATTTTTTCTTACACAAAATGCATCGACTCGTTTCCGAAGGCCTTTATTTACCCCCCGGAGCCATGTGGAGTACGTTTATAATGGATGGATGCACTTTTTTGGGCTTCAAATTTTGGGCTGTCATTCACTGCCATTATAAAGCTTGGAAGAGCCAGGACATTTTTTAATATAACTCTGACTGTATTCGTCCGAAAGAAGAATGTCATATACCCATAGGATGGCTTGAGGGTGAGTAAATCATGGGCTAATTTTCTTTTTTTTGGGAGCCATCCCTTAAAACATTACCCCCCAGTTTCACAGACAAGGCTTAGGCTAGTCCCAGACTAAAATGCATTTTTGAGCCGTTTTAATTGAAAGAAACTTGCTCTGACATATCTTAAAATATTCCAGTGACATTGTTTTGTCTCAAGATGCACACCAGTAATCTTTTTTTTTCTAATTTATAAAAGCTACTTAAATTGTCCTATTTGAAATAAGGCCTAATCTAAACCCTGTCTGTGAAACCAGACCAACTTTTTCACGTATAGACTGTTACCTCCTTTGGTTGTGTCATTCTGTGACTGTATTCCATACTGTATAGTGGAGTGTATCGCGGGCAGTAAGTCAGCAGCCTGAGTCATCAGCTTCTGTGCTTCGCTTACAGCACTCATCTTAAATGTCAAATCAACCAATCAAAGATCAGACCATGAACTGATTAACCTTTTTGTGAAGCAACATGCTTGAGTGAATTTAATAATGCCATACCTCTTTTTTAGTGAAGGAGATGAGCGCGCTAAGCAGCAGGCGAGTGAATTTAACACGACTGAACAGAGCCAAGCATTGCTGGTGCTGAAGGCAAAAGAGAAGGAGGATAATCAAAGTTCTCCGAATGTCTGTACAAGTGCTGTTATCTGGCTGATAATACACCCCAATTCCACCCAAACCATCCACACTTCTCTTTATCTGAGGTCTAGTATTCAGGGAAATGATTATATAGGAGTCTTACATCCAGTTCCACCTCAGGATCTCGTTGTTCACCCTGTCGACTGCGTGTACTCTGTAAAAATAAAAAAAATATATATATTTTTATATATTTATATAAGTCAACAAAAAAAAAATCAGAGAAGAATTATGAAAAGCTGAGATGGAGTCACCATACCTTCACTTTCCTCTGAAGTTCATCCTCAACATCTTTTAGCATTCCTACAGAAATTTGAAGAAAAATCTTACAAAAACATGTTTTGAGTCTATTTTACATTTTGCATAAGGAACATTATTTTCAATAATAAAATTTACCCTCAAATTCTTTGTACTGTAGTTAATCTAGATGTTTTACGTTTTGTTAGATGTACACTATCGTCCAAAAGTCTGGGATCGGTAAGAATTTTTTATTGAAATATTATTACAAATTTAAATTAACTTTTCTATTTCAATATATTTTAAAATATAATTTATTAAAGCTGCATTTCCATTACTCCAGTCTTCAGTGTCACATGATCCATCTGAAATCATTCTAACATGCTGATTTGTTTTAACTGTCACTTTTGATCAATTTAAATGCATTCCTGGAAAATAATGTTGTTTTTTTGCATTACAGTAATCAGAATTGTTGAGAAAGGATGCTTGATTGTCACGACAATGAAAAATAAAAAATAAAACATACTAAAATAGCTTACATTTATTTAAGCAAAAATATAAATCACAATCAACATCGGTCACTCACCTGTCACTCTCAGATCTGTTACGTTATTTGCCATTTTAAAGCCGTAAGTCATGGCCTGAAAATCTTCCTGCGATTGGAAAACAGAAAAAAATCATATTCACTGAATAAACCAACAACAAAATTGAACTGCAGAAAATACATTACATTGAGTATAATACAAATAAATGGCCACACAATAACTTCCAATGGGTCTCTGTTAATTTACATATCGTTAGTAATCACACCAGACATTGTCATAATTTAAAGTGCCCCTATTGTACTTTTTTTATATATTACCTTTCATGCAGTGTGTTATATAGATGTTTGTGAATGTAAAATTACTGTTTTTAAAGATCAAAGTGCACAATAAATGGAATTAGTGTCTCCAAAAAGAAAAAAAACCCGTTTCTGAACTGCCTGAAATGAGTCGTCAGTAATTTGTCTTAATTCCTCCTCAAACCTACGTAGTTTTGTAACAAATTTGCAGCCTATGCTCTTCATTGGCTGCCCGCCAACAACGTCTACTTTGACCCACCCGAAAAACACTGTAGTTGCAGCTGAGGCCTGAAGATTTTGGTTTGTGTTGTCAACATGTTGAGAAGAGGCTGTTTTCTGCTGCCAAAGCAAATCCACCCTGATTCACTTTCAAAGGTTGAGGACGAATTGATACAGAAAAACCAACGCCACTGTTACTGTTCTTATCACAGTGTTTTAAAGGGTTAGTTCACCCAAAAATTTAAATTAGCCCATGATTTACTCACCCTCAAGTCATCCTAGGTGTATATGACATTCTTCTTTCAGACGCATAAAATCAGAGTTATATTAAAAAAGTCCTGGCTCTTCCAAATAGGTTTGTCAAAAGTACTGACCGCGATACCAAGTCGGTACTGAAATTAAAAAAATGTGGCGCTGTTGAGCTGGAATCGTAAACACCTCTGACTGGCCATTGTGCTCATGCGCTCATCGAATGAGTCTGTGATTGGCTACAATGATCAACGCACAGGAGCGTTTTGAAAGCACACGGAAGTGTTTGAAAGTGTTTATAAAGTGGGAGCGTTTGAAAGCACAAGCAGGCGTCGACCAGCGGACCCGGTAGATAGGCGCCTGCATTCAAATGCTACGTGTGTATCTGTGTAAGTGATCTGTGAAAAGCGTCATTGATGTATATTATAACATGTTTTTGAAAGCGCTGGTCATTGTAGCCAATCACAGACATATTTGATGAGCGTGTGAGCACAATGGGCAATCAGAGCTGTTTACGATTCCGCTCAACAGCGCTCAAAGCTTCACAATTTTTACATTTCAGTACTGACTTGGTTTCGCGGTCAGTACTTTTGACAACACTACTTCCAAGCATTATAATGGCAGTGTATTGTTGCCTCGTTTATAAAGTCCATAAAAGTGCATCTATCCATCATATAACTACTCCACACGGCTCTGGGGGGTTAATAAAGGCCTTCTGAAGAGAAGTGGAATGTTTGTTTAAGAAAAATATCCATATTTTAAAACTTTATAGACTACAATAACCAGAGGTCAATGGTCCGCGAGTCAACTTGCACTAAAAGAGTAACCCCTGGTGCTACGTTTTGTTTTGCTTTATCCTCTGCGCTTCTGTGTTCGTCAATGCGCATGTGTCAAGGGTTCAAGGGTTACTCTTTCGTTGTAAATCGATGCGTACGGCAAAAGTTAGTTATTTTAGTCTATAAAGTTTTAAATATGGATATTTTTCTTAAACAAACACATCACTTCACTTCAGAAGGCCATTATTAACCCCCCGGAGCCGTGTGGAGCTGGATATGATGGATAGATGCACTTTTATGGACTTCATAAACAAAGTCCATATACACCTATGACTTTGGTTTCAAAATGTGCTGTAAGCGGTAGACCAATCAGACTGGCTCATCTGACCAATCGGAGCAGAGCAGGCTCTTGGAAAGGAGGGATTTAGAGACACTAAATCCTTTATTGAACCATTTCAGACACTGTGAGAAAAAAGTTGAAGCTGCAATGTATATTATTAGAAAATGTATGTGTTTTTTTTTTTTTCTTGCGTGCATGTAAACCTATTGAAGGAGACTCCAAAACAAAATGACGAACCTTTAAAACGGCATAATGGGGGCACTTTAATAAAACAACACTATTTGGACAAGAGTCAAATAAGACAATAAATGTGTCTTGCCTCCTCAAACACAGCGGCTTTGTTGACTTTCTCGCGGGCGATGTCACAGATCTTGAGGATGCCCAGAGCGAAGGCTTTAAGAGCAGGGTCTTGAATAAGATCCGGATTATGAACATATAGACACGTAAACACAGTCTGAGCCAGAGAATGCCCCTCCAGCCATGTGATCTGAGACAGATGAAGACAACACGGAGAGAATATTCAATACAGTCAGTAAACTCAAATGCAGCTTTTTCTGGTGGAGAACAGTCAGCAAAACTTATATTAGAGTTGAACACTCAACCACCCACTGCTTTCATTAGTTTACACGACCTAACGTTTGGTATCTGTAAAAGTTTTAAAATGCTTTTTGAAAGAAGTCTCTTCTGCTCATCAAGGCTGCATTTAACAAAAAATAATTTCTTATATACATATATATAAATGTATATAAAATAGTAATATTTTGAAACATTATTACAATTTATAATATTAATTTTCTATTTTAATATATATTATTAACATTTAATTATTTATTATATCGATTTTTATTCCTGTGATGCACCGAATTTTCAGCATTATTACTACAGTTGTCAGTGTCACACGATCCTTCAGAAATCATTCTAATATGGTGATTTGATTTGAAGAAACATTTCTTATTATTATCAATGTTGAAAACAGTTGTGCTACTTAATACTTTTGTGGAACCATGATATTTGTGTTTCATGTTTTTCACGATTCTTTGATGAATATAAAGTTCAAAAGAACAGCATTTATTTTAAATAGAAATATCTTGTAACATTATAAATGTCTCTCATGTCACTTATGTCTTTTAATGTTTCCTTTCTGAATAAAAGTATTCATTTCTTTCCCAAAACATTTTTTAACTACTGTGTCTTGTTGAATGTGTATTTAACTCTATTGTATATTATTATATTATATATTTTTTATCATCATTTCAGACACTTTATTATTATTATTATTATAGTATTTTTTAAATTAGTTTTTTTTTAAACTTTGCAATTGATACACAGCTTCATGAAACACAATTTCTGTGTTTGGTGACATCATACTGACCAGACAGCAGAAACATGTGTCCATGATCCCGATGAGCTCAGGAATACTCAGATCCTTCACTCGTATGGCCTCATCCTTCAGAAAGAGAGAAGGAATAAGAAATACGGAAAACTATTTCATGGACAGAGACAAAAAGAGAGCCTACACTTTCAGTACAGTGTAGTTAATTACAAAACAATGAGCCAAAACATTATGTCCCGACTAATGTGCTGTTAGTTCTCGGTGTGCTGCCAAAACAGCGCCAACCTGCCGAGGCATGGACTCCACTAGACCCCTGAAGGTGTGCTGTGAAGACGTTAGAAGCAGATCCTTCAAATTCAGTAGGTTGTGAGGTGGGGGCGGGGCCTCCATGGATCGAACTTGTTGGTCCAGCACATCCTACAGATACTAGATTGGATTGAGATCTGGGGAATTTGGAGGCCAGAGCAACTCAAATAATTCCTGATCAATGTATGCAGTGTGGCAGGGTGCTTTATCCTGCTGAAAGAGGCCACAGCCACCAGGGAACACCACTGTCATGAAGGGGTGTACTTAGTTTGCAACATATATAGGTAGTTGGCACATGTGGAATGTACGTCCACATGAATGGCCGGACACAGGGCTTTCCAGCAGAACATTGCCCAGAGCATCACACTCCCTCCACCAGCTTGTCATCTTCCCACAGTGCACCCTGGTGCCATCACTTCCCCAGGTAAACGGCGACACACACATACATAGCCGTCCACGTGATAAAAGAATATCCAGTTCTGATGCTCACATGCCTATTGTAGGTGCTTTCGACGGTGGACAGGGGTCATCATAGGGCACTCTGATTGGTCTGCATCTATGCAGCAGAGTGTGATGCACTGTGTGTTGTGACAAATTCCTGATGATCATTAACATTTCCTGTGACTTGTCAGCATAAATAGCCTCTTGGGCAGCCCCGATATATAGCACTTCGGGCATCCTGGATTCGAGTACCGTCCCGTGGACCCTTCCCGATCCCAACCGCCTCTCTCTCTCTCTCTCTCCAACTTCGCTTCCTGTCAACAAACTATCCTGTCATAATAAAGGCAAAAACACCCAAAAATTAAATCTTAAAAAAAAAAAAAAAAACCTGTGACTTGTGCCACAGTACACCTTCTGTTGGCTCAGACCAGACGGGATAGCCTTCATTGCCCTCGTGTATCAATGAGCCTTGGGCACCCAATACCCTGTCGCCGGTTCGTGGTTTGCCCCTCCTCGGACCACTGTTGGTAAATTCTCACCACTGCTGACTGGGAACAACACACAGCCTTCCTGTTTCAGAGATACTCTGACCCAGTCGTCTTGCCATAAAAATTTGGCCCTTGTCAAAGTCACTCAGATCTTTATTCCTGCCCATTTCCCATTACGAGAACTTATTGTTTGCTTATCTAATCCACCCAGACCTTAAAATGTGGCCTTGTTAGATGATCAATGATAATCACTTTACCTGTGACTGGTCATAATGTTTTGGCTCATCAGTGTATATATTTATACAACTCACTACATTTAGGTTCATTATTACTATTACACCTCTTAACAAGATGAAATGAAATATGAGAAGCGAGAATTATGTGAAACTAGCTCTTTCGGGTGATACCTTAACAGCTTGTTCAAAATTGAGGACTTTACGGTTGACTTGGTTTCCGATCATCCCAGCATCCATCTTCGGATCCATCATCTCGATGGCTGACATCGCCTCAAACAGGCCAAACCTACAGGAACACGAGCATTACGTATACTGAATGAATGCACCAAATGTTGAAATCACATGTAAAAGAAAACGTATATAAATATTCTTACAGTTTGTCATGGAGCAACTCGCCAAGTTTGAGTTCTGCAAAAAGAAACACAATTAATCAGCAAATTCAGTTTCGGTACAACATTTCACTACAAGATTTATCAACACGTGATCACGACTGTCAAAAAAATCTCCTGTTCACAATAACACAGATGTATTCAGGTGACTTATGGCGCAGTGCTTGAGCTGAAGCGTGATGTGGTCAAACTTGCATGGGAAAGGAAGTTAATTTTAGAAATCTTAAGTGACCATAAATGGCAAAAAACTGACAACATCAGGAAAATATATTTCTGCAGCCATGCCTCATTGCACTTTTAGATAATGTATCCTCATGATCAATATCCACGTGAATTACAAATCACTGATCAGAAGCATTAGCTGTAATGAGATATAAAGTATTCATCCTGTTTAGAAATATCACTTTTTACCTCTATAAATAACTGCCAGTTGCAGGATACATGGACATATTTTCTTGTTTTGTAAAAATCTGGTTTGTATATTAATGTAAATGTTACATAAACAAGACATATTTTTCTCCCCGTCTTTCTCAGGGCTTTGTGGAAAATGGCTATTCTGAGAAAAGACCGTTGTGATCATTGACAGTGACATCTACTGCAGAGTTCATCCAATAATAACACAACTATGTCATGCCCATGATTCTCTTATAATAAGCCATAAATATGAAATGCATACACTCCTGGCCAAAAAATATGGCTTATCACTTATCATTCAATTGTCTTAACCACAATTTATTGGTCAGAATATGAGAAATTGTTTGTGGAGTGATAATTCACAATGAATTTCATGGTGATGTCTCCGAAAATCTGCTGAGATATATAATAATAAGTGAAGCATGGAGGAAGGGTGTCATTAGCCGCGTCTCCATTACAGATTTGCGCAAAACTTTTGAGATATTTTCTAAAAGTCGACAAAAAAATATTGCGAAATGACAGCGTTACCATTAACTGATGTTATGCGACTAAAACATTTTTTTCCTCTCGTGATAAATCATTCCAAAAATCATGCTACGTATGTTGTTAGGTTTATGTATATCCCAGCCACCGCACGCCATTATTTTTAATGGAAAGAGACGTGCGTGTTATGATGGCAAGGAAAGCACCTTATACTTGAGCGGCACATATGAGGTGTTATGATAAATTGTGGCATTTTATATTCTATTGTTTTTTTATGAGTTTAATCTTTTTTTTTTTTAAAGTTTAATTTTTTATCTGTAAAGAATGATCGACTTTTACATACGCCAGGTTATTGTGACGCATTGCCACATACAGAGACGAGCGAAAAGTTTGAATTTGCATGGTGGTAACTCAACGTTTTTTTTACCACTTCGTTATTTTGGCTCGGAATTTCGTTTTTTGGAAATATAAACTGAATTTAGAAATGCTTTTGAAATGAAAAACTTTGCGTTTAATAAACAAAATATATTTTTGAAATGAAGACAGCGTTTGGAGTGGAGTGCAAAATAATCCGTTCCCTGAGTCCACGGCCTTTGCTATTATCGTGAGTGCACACAAATAAAAGTAGAGAGTTTACAGTTTATAATTATGTCTTGCACTTATCTGTATGGCTAAAAATGACAGAGTATTTTGAGTTTCCGCCGGAATAAGGAAAAAAATCCATCAAAAGGCGACAACAACTTCGACGGAAAGAGGGTTAAAGAAAACGTAGCCTATTTAGTTTCATATAGTTAGGCTATGTCTAAATATTAATCTTTTAATTTCATATGTTGATTATGAAAAGTGAGCAGCATGAGTAAAGCACATAATCAGATGCGCATATGTCTGGAGACATGGATTTTGAGAACAATTGAATTGTGTTTTCTAGAAAGTCTTTCTTTAAAATTAATTTCGTTTTGTATAAATTGTATTTTAATTTTGATCAATGTTTAATCAACTATTTGGCTGTAGGCTATATTTAATAAATAAGAAGCAAACCAAGATCATCGGGAATGGATTGACCTAGTCTTTGAGCAAGGCTGAAACTATAGCGTCTTTCTGTTTTAATACATTTCTTGAATATATGTCATAATTACAGTAGGCCTATAGCTACCTAGGCCATTTGTTTTGCCACAGAGTATACACACATAGACACACACCTTTACAGGCTCCTTTGAATTCTTTGGTGACGTCCACCCAGTCAGCATTGTTTCTCATCTTCTCTGGGATCCCAAGACCCCAACCTCCCTCCTCCTCCTCTACTGATGACTTCATCACCATGGAGACAGCTAGAAACATAAAAAATAAATGCATACGAACCATTTTATTTAAAGGGATAGTTCACCCAAAAATGTTGTTCCAAACTTGTAAGACTTTCGTTCATCTTTGTCTAGATCTTTTTGATGAAATCTGAGAGATTTCTGTCCCTCAGCTACGAAACTACCACTTTGATGCTTCATAAAGTTCATAAAGAGATCATAATACTAATCCATATGAATTGAGAGGTTTTCTGAAGAGACTTGATCATTTTATATGATGAACAGATTGAACATGCTTGAGCTTCCGTTTCACACAACTGATGTGTGAGTTGATGAATGTTTACATGTGAATAAATTAAATCTTTTCATCATATAAATCGATCAAGTCTCTTCAGAAAATGTTAGACTAAACCGCTCAATTCATATGGATTAGTAGTTTTACGAGCTCTTTATGAACTTTTTCAAGTGCCTAAGTGGTAGTTGAATAGCTGTCAATGGAGGGACAGAAAGCTCTCAGATTTCATCAAAAAGATCTTAATTTGTGTTCAGAAGACGAACGAAAGTCATACTTTCACCATGGAGACAGCTAGAAACATAAAAAATATATGCATAAGAACCATTTTAATTAACGGGATAGTTCACCCAAAAATGTTGTTCCAAACCTGTAACACTTTTGTTCATCTTTGTCTAGATCTTTTTGATGAAATCTGAGAGATTTCTGTCCCTCAGCTACGAAACTACCACTTTGATGCTTCATAAAGTTCATAAAGAGATCATAATACTCTTTATGACATGAGGGTGAGTATGATGGAACGACATGAGGGTGAGTAATTAAAGACAGAATTTTCTTTTTTGACTGAACTATTCCTTTAGGAGTCGCCAGGAACATCATGTACAACTTATTAATATGACAAATTAGGGAACATAAGGGAAAGACAGAATATTGGATTAATAATGCACATTATAAAGTAAACAATATCATTATTTCAGACTGAGAGTGAGGGCCACATTAACAGTTTGCATGATTACAATTTAGTGTATTTTAATAACTGGGTTTCAGCACAATAGATGTCTCAAAACCTTACCAAAAAAACAAAGAAAAAGTTACCAGCCTAGACACATTTTGAGGCAATATATGCATCACATAATGCTGTCTCAGTAGGCAGTTCACTTTTAGCACAACTAAATATGCCTACATTTGGTATTGCTTCAAGCAACAATCATGCATGACAGACCATAGGTACAGACAGTCAAACAAACTCCAGTATTTTGCTGTGTTAACTGTACCAATTAGGACACATGTCACCTGGTCACACTGCAACCTTTCTTTGTTGTTACTGGTCGACGACGAATCGTCTTTGAATTCAGGTGAGTGCGCGTTTTAATAAATATAATAGGATATTAATTACACGCTCGATTTGGTGAAATTATTTAAATACATAACCAGCATCGATGTATCAAACTGCACATGAACAAATAGCCAGATGACATTAGCGAAGAGCGATATTTGCTAAGCTGTCTAACCCCTAACATACCTCATTACTGCTAAATATATACTTTACAACATTTGAAATATATATCCATTAACAAAAACACCTTCAAAGCGTAAATAAACACAATACCTTTAGATTGTCTTTCTGTGCTGTTGCAAATATTCAGCGCTGCCGCAGCGGACGCCAGTGAATGACATCACACTATGATTTGCATTCTGGGACATGTAGTTCTGAGCTGTTAGCTGCTCTTTTTGCTCTTTGGAACGACTTGAAAACAGTACCACACATTTTCTGGCATTGTAGTCACGTGAAAAAGTTATGTTATGGTATGATGTGTCTATGTTAATTAATGAAAAGTTACTCTTTAATTTATTGTACTCCTTACATTTTGAAAATGATTTTTTTTTTTGGATAGGCATATTCAAAGAAGGCTATAACTGTGTGAGTAAGGGAGCTTTTGTAATTAATATGATAATTAAAAAGTCAAATTTCACATTAATATGTGTCAGTTTTCTAACAAAAATCCCCTTTTCTCAGTAGTCCTTTATATAATTTGAAAATTATGTTTCTACTATTCAAACTAGTACTAATAGAAAATCAATTAAAACTCTTCATCTGTGTTCTGTCTTCAAAATCTTTGAATGATACTTTGAATGTATGTTTGTGTGTGAGTGTGTGTGTGTGTGTGTGTGTGTGTGTGTGTGTGTGTGTGTGTGTGTGTGTGTGTGTGTGTGTGTGTGTGTGTGTGTGTGTGTGTGTGTGTGTGTGTGTGTGTGTGTGTGTGTGTGTGTGTGTGTGTGTGTGTGTGTGTGTGTGTGTGTGTTTGTTGTTTAAAGGCACAATATGTAATTTTTCACCGCTAGAGGTCGCTTTTTCAAAACAAAGGCATAGCTTGATGATGCCTTGATTTCGTAGAACTTTTATTATGCCACAGTCGCCGCTTCCGCTTTTTGCGCTCATGCGTATGTGGGGGAACGGAGAGCTGTTGTATCATATCAGATACATTTGAATGTGTTGAAAGTTATGTTATAATGCTACTCTGTATAAAATAAAATCTTGTGTAGAGCTGAAGTATGCAAGACCCATTTTCTTGCACTTCTTTATTATACTTCAAACTATGGAAGCTTGTTTCCACCACAGAATAAAAAATAAAAAGGTAATTGCGACATTTTATCACACAATTCTGACTTTTTTCTCTCGCAATTGCGTGATATCAAGTCGCAAGTGTGAGTTATAAAGTCCGAATCGTGATATATAAACAAGCAATTCTTCGGAAATTTTTCGCAATTGCGAGTTATATCTCATAATTCTGAGAAAGGAAGTCATTGTCATTTAAAGGCACACTTTGTAGTTTTTCGCCGCTAGAGGTCGCCTATTCAAAACAAAGGCATAGCTCCATGACTCTGAGATTGAGCACGGAATCTTGGGAGTTGTCGTCTTCACCTCACAGCCGATGGAAAAGAATCAGGACAGGACTCAGGCAGAAATCATGTTCATAGATGAGATTATTAACGTTACTGTATGAAGCAGAGCAGAGCCGAGTGCGGTGGGAGCTGAACGAGGCCGATGGAGTGATTGCTAATGAGAGACGAGCGCGACACACGGCTCTACAGCAGCGGAGCTTTTATTATGCCACAGTCGCCGCTTCCACTTCTTCCGGTCTATGTGGGGTACTGCAGCGCTGTTTTATCAGATCCTTTTGAGTGTGTTGAAAACATAGACTGTAAAAATTATGGATGTAGCGTCCGTGACGTCACCCATAGGATTCTGAAGAGCAGTTTTGAAGCTTAAAGTAGGGACGAGCTGGCCGTTGCCATCTTGGCAGCGCGTCATCGCGCGTCACTCCTGGATAACAGAAAATGGGCAAAGAGGCGGGACGTGGGTGGAGCTGAGGTGATGCGATGACTAACAGACAGCAGATAAATGGTCACTCAAAGTGGCCACACCCTTAATTATGCTTTATATAATGTAAATGAATGAGTTATAAAAAAAAATTCACCCACCTCATAGTTGTCATGAAGGGCAAAATTAGCTATATAGAACAAAACCACAATATGTACCAGGCTGTAAACATGTTTTTTTTCTGCTGTAAAGTTGGGCATTTTAACATGGGGCTCAATGAGATTCTGCTTCCTTCTGGAGCCTGTCCCTAGTGGCCAGTCGATGGATTGCAGTTTAAGTCACTTCCGTATTGGCTTCAAGAGAAACTGTGGGAAGTTGCTGCTTGGTTGAAAATTATGTTATAGCGTTACTCTGTGCGTTCGCTCCACGGCTGCTATGAGACACTTGTTGCACATTGCAATAGCTAGATCGATATATTAGAACATCATATTAATAAATGCTGGATGGCTTGTGTTGCTAAGTAGCATGCAATGAATTTTAAAACATACTGTATGACGGAGAAAAGGCTTGATTACTGTACAACAATTTTGCTATCCAAACAGTTGTTCCCTTGTCTAATAAAACATAATATATTAAAGCGGCTTTCTTGTTCCATGGTTTGTACAAAATAGAACCGGAAATTAAGGGTATGATGTCACACGGTCCGTGTCCTGGTTAAAATTGCTTATTTCTCTGGGTTTAAACATTCTTGGAAACATTTGGGAAAATGTAAGTACACAAGTCAACAAAATATATAACATTGTTCTAGTGGTTTTTGGATATGTTAATCCAAAATTCATACATATTGTGCCTTTAGAACGCAAAACTCATAAAATAAAATAAAAATCCCCATATGTATAATAGAACATTTCATAATAGTAAAGAAATAGATTACACATATAAAGTAAAATAAATAAATAAATGTATTAAATAAACATAAAAACGGAATAAAAAAATGCAGGTATACCTATAATTGGGGAGATGTTTTTTAGAACGTGTAGGCCCTATGCAATTTCTATATTATTATATTATTAATATTTATAATAACAATATTTTATTTTGTAAATAAATGACTAATGGTTTTATTTATTTATTTTTTACTCACGTCTGGCGACGTTACGTTACGTCACGCTAACAGAAAGCTGCGCTGATCTGTACGCCATCTGTGCGTCAGACTCGGATGTGACAGATGATGTGCAGATCACGGATTCTGCGCCAGGTCTGCTACTGGACGCGCCCTCACTTCCGAGTGTGTTGGGGGCTAGAGTCAATAATAATAATACCATCAGGGGGCTTGTGTTGTGTCTGTGCTGCCAAGAGAACGCGCTGTGAGGAGTTCAGATGGCGCAGGTCTCGCATGCTTTGAAGGTTGGTGCACGTATGTATTTTTATTTCTGCTCTGGAGTGACCAGCTGTCCTGTTAGCGGATCTGTGCTAACACTAGAGCTTTCTCTGTAGGACAGGTGGATCTGACATGATCATGAGTGGACTTCATACAGGAGGGGTTTTATCAACTTAATATTTAATAATGGCATTTAATTAATTATTCATTAGCTTGATCTGTGTCTGACTGTAATACATGGCCAACTTCCTCTGACAGCTTCATTTAAATATTTGGAGTGGTCTGTACTTGCACAATTACTGGCCTTGGCTCAAAACCTAATGTGCTCCCTACATGGACAGCTTTTTGGGAACCTATAATGCCCTAAAATGGCTGTCTAGGTAGAAAGCTCAGAAGGTTTTCATGTCCAAAAAATGCTGTCTGTGTGGGCTATGATACACAAAATATTGTTTACATTGGCTGCTCTCTAGAGTTTGATCTCTATGTAGATAGCAAGGCCCAAAATATGATGTATTTAGGAAGCTCAGTAGATTTTGAGGCCTAAGAATGCTCTAAAATAGGCTTTGATACCCTAAATGCTAGTTTTGTAGTCAAGACCAGGAAAAGATCAAGGCAGGACGAGACCGAGTCAAGACCAAGACCAGACCAGCACCCCTTAAATTCATAAAGATCCACGTTACCGCCTGAGAAATTACTTATTTTTAACCAATAAATAATTAGAATAAGACACTATGTAGAGCTGTTACCAATCAAAGGAAATCATTAACAACAAAATTCATCTTTGCACTACAGAGGTGGCACAGAAAATGCATCTGAATTGGTAAATTACAAATGCATAAATAATATTGAGAATGTCTAAAAAAAAAAAAAAGGAATGTTTGTATAAAAGCAATATCATGTTTGCAGTCATGCTCAAATTTGTGATCAGCTCTACTGCTCTTGTGATATTGCTTAATTATACCACGTTATTATACAAATCTCATACATGTATTTTTTTGCAACAATATCTCAAATTTTGTGAGCATTTGTATTAATTTTGGTGACGTTTTTGACACAATCCCTCATTATTTTCTGAACCGGCACAATAAATAAATCAAATTAGAAATAAGTTATTGATTGCATCTGAAGCAGTAAGTTTTACATCCAATCACATTAATGATGTTAATAAATAAATCAGGCAATGCACCGGCAATTTAGTAATATCCTCGCAGTTGTGGTCTTGAAACAAAATCCAGAGTCCTTGAAGTCTGCGACAAATGGGGTCAAGACCTAGCCTGGATGCCAGGCGAATTTAGCCCTGCCCACAACATTTGAGTCCGGGAAATTCAGTCTGGACTTGATCCGTTGTGGAGCAACTATGCCCGAACAGGGCATTTTTTACAACACCGGCAAAGATCATTTACACTCATCTTCTTCTTCTACTTCTTCCAGTGTGCGTGCTGTTGAGTTCTGTTGACAACTATGCGTCGCTCTGTTGCTCTGATTGGTTGTAGGTCTATCAATTGAGGTCTTTCCTGGTTTGGTTGAAACACGCCCCATAATCACAGCCCAATGGAGCAGTATCAGACTTATATTCTGACTAGAATTGAGTATGACAACGTCAGGCTAGTCGAGACCGAGACGAGACCAAGACCTTCAAAAAATGGTCTTAAGGTCTCAAGTACTACAACACTACTAAATGCTGTATACTTGAAGCTATAGGCAGAAATGTTGTAATGTCCAGTAATGCTCTCTAAGTAGGAAGCTCAGTAGGTCTTGATGCCCAAAAATGCGGTCTAGGTGGATTGATAGACTATGATGCCCAACAATGTTGCCTAGTTTGTCAGCTCAGTAGGATTTGATGCACAAAAAGTGTTTTCATCTAGGCAGCTGTATTGGTAGTTTGCTCACTAGTTTTTGAGACCCAGCCGTTGATATTGATTCTCGCTGCTGTTTTTGTTTATCCACCCTTGAATATGTAAGATTGTTATGGTTGAAAGCTGTATGAAGTAGCCTTTGTTGCTGTATAAGCTCTGACTGATTTTTAATGCATTAGTGTGACTTGATAATCTATAAATTAAATACAATTTTCTGTATAAATGCATTTCTACATTTCCCCCCTCAGAAGTCAGTTTGACGTCTTACTGATTCATGTGAGAAGAAATGAATAAACCCAAAATGGCAGCAGAAAAAAGGTTAGTTAGTCTTTATTTTCAACACACACATACACACTAGCAGCTGACGATGACGATATGATGCACGAATGATGACGATATGCACTTTACATAGTTTTTTGACTGCCTGAAGCTACCTAAAGAGGTGTGAAACATCTTGTTGAGACGGTTTTCTGTATTTCCAGTGCTTCCCGGGTGCTGATGTTGCTGAGTCAGCTGGAAAGACTGAACGAGGAGCCCAAAGTGTCTGATAAGGATGCCATCCGACAAATCACAGGGAAAATCCTTCACCTCATTCTGACCCAAGGTGACCTAACACACGTACACACCAAACCGCTGATCTATATAAATGACTGTATTGCTCATCATGTTCTAAACTGCCATCAGGCAATGAAGCCACCGGTAGTGTTCGAGCGGCCATCTTACTATTCCCTACCGACAGAGGGCATCATTGACGCACAGCCAAACATTGACCTGAAATCGCACGATTTGCAGCATCTCAGTCTCACAGGATTAGTTTTGCGAGATATTTGTGTAAATTTAATAGTTACTTCAGATGTTATCTGTAATGTTTATGGTCTTTTCAGAGAGGATAAGTCATATATTCAAATCGTTAATGTGGGTGTGTCTACTGCACACTGCCGACACAGGTAACGTAACTGAACTAACACAAAAATATATTTCTTTATGTATGTAATTATGAAGGAAATTAACCATAATGAATATCTGTGTTTAGCTGCAGAAATTGATTCGAATGGCTTATACAATAAATATTAATACAAGCCTCTATCAACTTTATTTATTTATACAGCGCTTTTAACAATGCAGATTGTTTCAAAGCAGCTTTACAGTGTTAAACAGGAAAATAATACAGCATAATTGTATTCAGCCGTCTAGCCATTCTTGAGAAAACGGTTATGTCATCAGTTCATTTCAATTATCATACAGTGACAGTGTGGGCTTTAGATCAGTAATTAGATCAGTAATTTAGTTTATATGGTTAATTTAGTTTAATAATTAGATTTATTTCGATATTTAGTTGAACATTTTTGAAAAACAAGCCTAAATTGAGCTCTATATATTGCACTATATCAAAGTTTGCCATGCATCACCTCGGAAATAAATCGGTCACTGTTATCTGCCTGAATAAGTTATGATGCGTGTATTTTATTTCCTGATTGAGCAACATTTATTTCAGACCCTTAAAGAGTCTCCATACAGTTTCCATATGGGTGTAAGTGTTATATGAGTATAAGTATTTCATATAAGTGTTATGTATGCTATGTTGTTGAATTAAATATTTATTTAATCATGGTTTAAATCATTAACTGCTTCAAAATGCATGCTGTTAACGAAATTATTGTTGAAACATTTGCAGTTAGCCTACTGTATGAATAAAGACAATACTACAGCATAAATACATAAACGTAAATACATAAACACAACAGTACAATGCGAATTCAGGTTACAAGGCATAAATCTTTATTCCGATTTCAAAATGCGCACTTTGACATTTGTAATTTCTACATACGCTGAAGTGTCGCGTCCGCCCGCCGAGCTGACTTTCACTACTATAATGAATATAAACCTAACTTTTTAATAAGCAGGGGAAATTCCTGACTTTAAACATATAACCATTTTCATGCTTAGGACGTTTGTGTTGTGAGGATGTACAGGGAAACTTCAGAAAACGGTGTCTCCAATGTTTTCCAGTAAAATCGTATAATTTCCTATTGATTTAATAGAATTTGTGAGCTTACTAGGGGATACCAATATGGCGGCACGGCGGCTTCACTTTGTATGACGTCATGATGAGCAATCCAGTTCTCTATATAGATCAGTGCACCAAACCTATGCATTCATACAATGAGTGGGATTCGCACCTTCAAACATGCACAGTAAATTCCTGGTTGTTTTGTGGAAAATTCAGCAAATAAAAGTGTTAAAGTGCCTCTGATATGCTTTTTTGAATACCTTTCATGTAGTCTGTAATGTAGCTGTTTGTGAATGTAAAAGGTCTTCAAAGTTTTAAAGATCAAAGTGCATGATAAGTGGAGTTATTGTCTCCTAAAAGAAAGAATCGATTGTGAACTGACTGAAATGAGTCGTCAGTCATTTGTGAGAAAAGACGCGATGCTGTAATATTAGAAAATGAAAGTGTTTTTTGACCATGACCAAAACAAAATGAGGAACCTTTAAATATAGCATAATAGGGGCACTTTAATCATTTATTATCAAAATGTAATAACTTCCTATGCTTTCGAAACTTCTTCTGTGTGAGCTATTAAGCCAAATACCTATTTAGAGATTGTTTTATTGTTCTACTGTTGTATGGAGTTCATATAAACTTTTGGCAACAACATAGTAATCTACTGCCTGTTAACATGAATGTACTAAAATAATAGCAAATAACTAGATTTGTCAGGTACACTCAAACACTCGCTTTTTAGCATCAGTCAATTCCTGGTGGATAAGACCCTGGTCTTGCACAATTCAGAAATATGTCGCTTTAATATGTGTTATATATATGTGTGTGTGTATGTATGGATAACCTTTATGTACTGCATGTATGTATGCATGCATGTATATTCTGTATGTATGTATGTACTATATGTATGTACTGTATATACTGGTATGTATGCATGCATGTACTGTATGTGTGTGTGTGTGCTTTATATATGTGTGCTGTGTATGTGTATGTATCTACTGTATGTATGTACACACAGAGAAAAAGGGTACCTTTAGGGGCTTGTCAGGGCAGTACCCTTAAAAGGACATCTTTTTACCTTTATACCACAAAAAGGTACATAGTAGTTCCTTAAGGTATGCATTTGTACTCTAGGGTACTAATATGCACCTTTTATTTAGTAAAAAAGGTACAAAGATGTCCTTTTAAGGGTACTGCCCCAGTGACAAGCTGTTGTATCCCTAAAGGTAAAATTTTGACACCATTTTCCTCTGTATGTATGTGTATGTATGTTTACTGTGTGTGTGTGTGCGTGTGCGCGTGCGTGTAATGTATGTGTGTGTGTTACATATTTGCTCCATTTTTAAGAATTTGGACCATTATGAGAAACAAAGTGCTCATGGTTCATAAAATGCAAATTAAATGTATTAAAAATATGGTTGCGCTTTATTTTACAGTATGTGTTTTGCGCTTACAGTGTACTTCCCTAAGAAAGTACTGGTAATATAAGGTAACTACATGGGTTACGGTTAGGTTTAGGGGTAGATTCAGGGTTAGAACCTAATTATTACCCAGTTATTACTATAATAGTACAGTATTTATTATTAAATTTCATTGCATTTTTCCTTGTGTGTATGATAACGAGCTGTACGCCAGTGAAAGCTGTAGTGAATATTTCTATAATTATTTTTGTACTGCCTATAAAATTATTTACTCATCTGCCACAATTATGTAAAGTCTTATTATATTTGGATGCTAATATATGTGATTACTTCTGATTATTTTGATTAATCATTGTGCATCATGTAAATAATTAAAGTAACAAAAATCAGATTACTGAAAATGCATTTTAAAGGTTTAGTTCATCCAAAAAGGACATTTTTAGCTCTTCCCCCTGACCCCTGCTGACCGTAACCATACACCGCATATGTGTAATATCTCTACTGTCTGTACAGTGACCCCCACACGATGCCATCAGCAACTGAGAGAAAATATAGAAATGTTCCCACGTCCACGACTGGTCGCCCCTTGCCCCTCCCTCTCTCTCTCTCTCAGTTCCCCTTTACATTCTCGGCCATATCCTCACATGCTCGTGACCGTCATTCATCTGTTGTGGGCTTTGCAGGCGTGTGTGTTTTGACTGACAGCACCTGAGCAGTGGGAGGCATCTGCGTCTATGTGAAATATGATTACACCGGTGTAGAATTTCCCCAGGATCAGTGTTATGGATGAAGCGCTGGAGTGCGTTCAGGTTATGAGAAGAGGCATTAGAGTGGGTTGGATAATTGTTAGGAATAAAGATGGACTATAGAAGCCATGCCAGAAGGAAGACAAGCATTTTGTGCCGGCCCCCATGCAGCCCTGGTAAGATCAGATCTTCTGACAGCTTCTAAACTTTCCAAACAATGCTCATGAGATGTGATGATCAGTTAGTGGAAAAGTTTCAGTGGGATAGTTCACCCAAAAATGAACAATTTGTCATCGCTTGCTCATCTGCAAGTTGTTCCAAACATGTATGAGTTTCTTTCTTCTGTTGAACACAAGATGTTAAAGAATGTTGGTAACCACACAGTTGACGGTAGCCATTGACTTCCATAGTAGGGGAAAAAATGCTATGGAAGTCAATGGCTACGTCAACTGTCTGGTTACCAATTTTTTTTTAAATATCTTCTTTTGTGTTCAACAGAAGAAAGAAGCAACTACTGCAAGGATTTCAGATGATGTCAACTTTGATTCAACATTTTCTTTATATTGTAATCATTATGTTCACAACTTGTAACAATTACTTTAAAGGGTTACTTCAGCAATTGGCATTAAGCTTTGTATCAGTAGAAACCCAGTAGTATATTCGAATGATCGTGCCCCCCCCCCCCCCATATCCCCCTGAGACGAGAGATTTATGTATTTTATGTATGGAAAAAAGCCTCAGATGACGCAAATATCATCATTTTGCGCCATCGGAAGCTTTTTGGCCAGAGACTTGAGACTACAGCCAGTAGTAGGAGCTAGTTCTGCATGTTTTCAACCCCCCACAGGGGTGGGTAAATGCGCGGCCGCTTGGGCATTCATAACGGAGCGGTCGCAGCAACGCGAGTGTTTTCAATGAATTCCTATGAAAGTTAAAGGGTTAGTTCACCCAAAAATGAAAATTCTGTCATTAATTACTCACCCTTATGTCGTTCGAGACCCGTAAGACCTCCGTTCATATTCGGAACACAAATGAGATATTTTTGTTGAAAGCTGATGCTGAGAAAGGCTTCAGTTAGGCCTCCATTGGCATTCAGTACACTTATACTCCCAAGACCGATAAAAGGCACTTAAAATGTCATTACAAAGTCCATCTCACCACAGTGACTCTACAATAATCTTACGATGCGACGACAATAGTTTTTGTGCGCAAAAAAAAATCAAAATAACACCTTTATCCAGCTTGTTATTGCCTTCCGCGTGTGCCTCCACGACGCATGCGCGAGAATATGACGTAGCGCCGGGGCTCGGGATTCAATGAAATGCACACTCTAACCCCATTTTGAGAACTACGCCGAGACCTAAAGCACGATCAATGTAGAATCCAACAGCTGAGATACGCGCGTCTTCCTCTGATTGTAAACAAATCACTTCTGGGTCATCTGTCCGAACGCCGGATCTGCGTCATATTCTCGCGCATGCGTCGTGGAGGCACACACGGAAGACAAGAACAAGTTGGAAAAAGGTGTTATTTTGATTTTTTTTTGCGCACAAAAACTATTGTCATCGCATCGTAAGATTATTGTAGAGTCACTGTGGTGAGATGGACTTTGTAACGATGTTTTGAGTGCCTTTTATCCGTCTTGGGAGTATAAGTGTACTGAATGCCAATGGAGGCCTTTCTCAGCCATCAGCTTTCAACAAAAATATCTTCATTTGTGTTCCGAATATGAACGGAGGTCTTACGGGTCTCGAACGACGTGAGGGTGAGTAATTAATGACAGAATTTTCATTTTTGGGTGAACTAACCCTTTAAGCTTCCATAGGCATGAACTGAAAATGCGCTAGACTGGACAAGCACCGTGAATGACTGCGTGGCTGTGAATGAATGCCCGTTGGGCCGTGCTCATTTTAGTTTCGGTTTAGAATTAGCGCCAATTCGGGTGCGGGTTGCTTGAATTGTGAGTTCATTAGCCTATTGTTCTTAATGAAAAACACAACAACAACACAGTACAATGACAAACTCACTTAAATAGGTGCTTTTACATTTCGCTTTGAAACATAATCTTCCAGGATCATCTTGTCTGTCAGCTCCTTGCTCTCGTGATGAATGAGATCTGACTCCTGCTGCATTCGTACTGCGACTCTCGTTCGGATCGTGCTGTATTGAGCAGACATCTTCAGTTTTTAATTGTAGTGTCTGTTCTCTAACTGAACTAAATTATTATATTGCTATAAAAAATCTAAACGACGGTGGGGGGGTGTCGAGGGGGGCAAGTGTTGGAACCGGTGGGAGTGGCCTCGTAGGGCAGCGAAGCAAGTGCATTCTGGGAGTTGTTGTCTTTCATCCATATATATAAGCCAAAAATACATTTTCTGGCTATTCTTAGTCTAGAAGGCACCAACTTCTAAAATAATTTCACATTTCTACTACATAAATGACCCAATTTAAATACACATTCATCTTTCCAGCGGTGAAATATCCCTTTAATGAGCTCATTATTTCTTCCTTACATTAACCCATGAGTTCAGCTCACTGCATGATTTGTGTAGAATCTTAGAACAGTACATTTCTGAAGTATAGACATTACTTTGACACAATTGAATTGAATTGAATTGAATTGAATTGAAGAAACTCATAAAGGTTTGAAGCGACATGAGGGTGAGTAAATGATGCAATTTTAACCCATTAACTAAGTATTATAGTGTAGCAGCCAGCCCCTATAATAAATCAAATTTTCATCTCTTTTATAATTTCATAAATTTTAAAATCCCAAGTGCTCTAATGTGCTAAATGTGGGCAATTGGCGAAATAAAAGTTATTAATTTGAAATTCAGTTTTAGTACTTTATTTGCAATTTTCCAGTAAAGTTATTAAAACGTAATATCAAAACTTTTTTAATTTGTATTCTCAAAACAGATTAACTGCAACAAATCTTTCACACTCCCCTAAACAAATCTGTAGTTATCTTTATAATGAATATTTCCAATATCTTTTAATATATCATTAAAAATAGAAATATTTAATTGAATTTCAAAGTAATAATTTAAAGTTGTGTAATATTAATGTTGAATTAGCAGTAAAATTTACTAAAGCAGATTAACTGCAAGCAAATTGCATTCTACTAAACAAAGATAGAACCATTCAAATGTCGTGGTAAAAGTTGTTTTCTTTATTATTATTATTATTATTATTTAGTAGTAGTAGTTAATAGTAATTTTTCTAAAGCAAATGAAGAAAGCTAAACGGTACTTTAGGTCAAATAAATGTCAAAATGTAATTCATTTATGAATTTGCAGCAATTGTATGAATTAAAGTTCCAAAAATAATATTTCAGTTGGAAATTTCTTAGCATGTTCTTACCATTTATTTGAGTGCATGGGGAGGGGGGTGATCTTGTTACTCTGTACTTGGATCCATTTTGAAATGCATTTTTCTCTGATCTTTGCTCGTGTCTCTTCTGTTACTCCGTGTGCATCAGAGAGTTCAGAGCGATTGAATTTGAAACCATGCGCCGTCTCAGCCTGACATGTGTACTCTCCAGCCTTCTGCCATGTCATCAGTTTCTGATTTGCGCAGCAATTTTTATTTATGTGTGTACATCTACGCTGGAATATGTCACAAGTTCATTTGCCGTTAATAGTAGATGGAGCGGCTATGTCTCGTGTGGGTGTCAGGGATCTTGGCACGCGTATAACTCAAGCACGCTTATATATTTAACACTGGCCAAACGTCTTGTTCTTCTCGAGCCGTTGACTTAAGAAGTTCCACTGCCTGCTCGACTGCTTAATTTTTTATTTTTTTATTTATCAAGTTGTTAACAACACTAAAGATGTGTTGAGTTGATAGATGCTTCTTTTGTACTTTGTGCTCTAATAATAGAACCTGTCAACATGCATCATTATTTTGCCAAAGTGTTTAGTGTCATGTGTAGTGTGCCTTTCTAAAGATTATAAATGAAAGATTATTATTGTGGGGAGGGAGGGGAAATTATTATTTTTTCCAACTAAGTCAATTTTCGATGCCACCTAATAAAAAATAAAAAAGGTAATTGCAACTTTTTTTTCTCGCAATTGCATTATATAGAACGCTGTTGCTTAGAATTGTGTATAAAGTTGCAATTGCTTGTTATAAAAGTCAGAATTGCGTGATATGTCACAATTCTGAGAAAAAAGTCAATTGCAAGAAAAAAGTTGCAGTTATGTTTTTGTTCTTCCATTTAAGTTTGTTTAAACGATTATTTCACTTCAAAATTAAAATTTCCTTATATTTTACTCACCCCCATCTCATCCAAGATGTTTGTGTCTTTCTTTCTTCAGTTGAAAAGAAATTAAGTTTTTTAAGGAAAATATTCCAGGATTTTTCTCCCCCTCATAGACTTCCATGGCAACCAAAATGTTGAAGGTCCAAATCAATGCAGTTTCAAAGGGCTTCTAAGGGCTTCAGAGGCTCTGCGCGATCCCAGACAAGGAATAGGGTCTTATCTAACAAAACCATTTTCAAAAAAAATAAATATAAAAATAATTTTTAACCTAAATTGCTCATCTTGCGCTGCTCTGCGACGTGCCAAGGATTGCGCAATCACGTCGGAAAGGTCACGCTAGACGTAGGCGGAAGTACAAACACCAAAAAACACTCCATTTTCAACATCAAATCATCCGACATCATTGTTTTACCTTTTTTTTTTGCTAAAGGACGTTTGTATTAGTCTTCACATGTGCGCTTTGTAAACACGGGGGTGGTGCTTCTGCCTACGTCCACCGTGACCTTTCTGATGTGATTGCGCAATCATTGGCATGTCGCAGAGCAGCGCAAGTCAGCATATTAGATTGATTTCTGAAAGATCATGTGACAATGAAGACTGGAGTAATGATGCTGAAAATAAATGACATTTTACAATATATATATATATATATAAATATATATATATATATATATATAATATATATTTGTTACTTTTTCAGACTTATTTGATGAATATTTTTTAAAAGATAAATGTCTTTATGATAAATGTCTCATTTTTGGTCAATTTAATGGATCCTAAACCCCCCCCCCCAAATCATACTTACCCCAAACTTTTGAATGGTAATGTATAATAAATATATGCATAAATACATACATAAATTCCATTACTAGCATAGATTAAGGCAAACAATGAGCATGAAATCTAATTTAGTGTAACCTGAATTAGGCTACTATTCAAAGAAAATAAAGCAAAACTATGATTCAGCTGTTACTGAGGCACTTCCTCCCCCCACATCACCAATACCCCCCCCCCCCCCCCCCCACACACACACTCACACACACACACACACCTCTCTTTTGGCCGAACGCCATACCAAAACATCTCAGCCATTCAAGCCCTGTGTCATAATATAGGCCCTTTAACGCTTCTGTTCGCAGGCCTCTGCCAAGAATGCATTTCTTGAGTGATACAAAGCTATTAGATTTTAAATGTGCAAAATGCTATGATGTGACAATCTAAAATGTGTTTGAGCATCATATTTTCAGACGAAAAGGAAAAATAGCATTTCATATCAGTCAAAACATACCAGTCTTACTGCATTTGAATTGATCTTAAACGGCAACTCCTAGTAGATGGTGGTAGTTTATTTGTCTAGTATGACACCAGGGGCCGGTTGCATAAACTGCTAAGACATTTTTCCTTTAAGACTGTTCATAATTGTTTTAAGTCAGTTACATAAAAACGTAGATTGGTCACTAATTTGATACTAAAAAGTAAGACTTATTACCCCTTGACTAACCGCTAGTTGGTCATACTCTTAGTCTTAACATAATGGGTATGTTAATGCAACTGGTTCAAACCAATAGACTAGTCTGTCCTTGAGCGGGGAACTTGTTTAGTTAAACCACAGACATGTTGTGACCAGCCCGCATCGAGTTTGGGTCACACAAATCTTAATTATTAAATGTTTTACATATGTCTATTTCTATTTATGTATGTATATAAGTTTTTTACTTATAATGAGTTTACATTGAACAGTTAAGCTGCATTTTCTAAATTGCGGGTGGCAGTTGAGAGAGTAGAGTTACCATGACAACTGCAGCGCATCCTCAAACAACAGGACCGCTTGAGTAACCACTAACTCTCGTCTTTCTCTCTCATTTATTGTTAAGGTTAGTTAAATTCATTAAATTTCATATCGAACTGTTATTTACATGCTTTAATTAGTTTCAATTTATTATTGATTTTATTAATAATTTTCAAGGGTTAGTTTACCCAAAAAAGAAAATTCTGTCATTTACTTTTACTACTTGTGTTCATTTTTGGAACACAAATGAAGAACTTTTTGATGAAATCTGAAAGATTTCTGTCCCTCCATTGACCGCCACTTTCAAGGCCCAGAAAGGCAGTAAAGACATCATAAAAGTAATCCATGTGACTCCAGTGGTTTAACCTCAACGCAAGTGCTTTTGTTTCCACAAAAAAAAACATAATTTACCACTTTATTTACAAAATATGAATCGCAGACGCGCGTTCACACAACAATTACTCCTCTCACGTCAACATAACACGCATGCTTCGTGGTGCTCTCATGAACGCTTGTTGGAGAATTAATAAAGTGGTAAATTATGTTTTGGTGGAGGGGGGTTTTGCTCAAAAAAAGCGATCGTGCCATTTCATAAAATTGAGGTTAAACCACTGGAGTCCCATGGATTGCTTTAATGAAGTCTTTACTAACGTTACCTTTCTGGGGCTTGAAAGTTGTAGTCAATGGAGGGACAGGAATCTGTCAGATTTAATCAAAAAAAGTCCTTAATTTGTGTTCCAAAGATGAACAAAAGTCTTACGGGTTTGGATGGACATCAGGCTGATTAATTAAAGACAGAATTTTCATTTTTGGGTGAACTTAACCTTGTGAATTACTTACCTGCGTTACTTACTCTAGATACTTACCTGATTTGTTTACTTGTGAGATACTTACCTGAGTCAAAGTCCCTTTAAGACAAGTCATTTCACTCGGCGGCCATCTTTTAAACACCTCTCGGGCATGTAAGTGCAGCTCCTATCTCTTTAAATGGAGAAACATCAAATTCTCCAAAAATGTTAACCAAGCTTAAGATCACCAGTGAAATCTGACAACTGTCACATACATTTTCTTTCTAAACTCTCGAATCATGACAAAAAACCTTACATTTTTCAGGCTTCAAGCTTTTTACCAGTCAATGTGCATGCACAGTCCTAAGCGTGCTTCTCAGAACACTGACTGTGGGAATCGGAGTTTCTAATAGCAGCCGCAGTGACGTGATGACTTTACCAATCTGCGATTGAGTCTTTTACTTGGCTAGCATATTCAATTGTTTTCAATGGGAGCACTGCGTTTTTAGAACGCCATGAGCGTAAGGCCAATTTATACTTCTGCGTCGAGTGTACGCCGTAGTTACGGCGTAAAGGCCAATTTATACTTATGCGTCGAGTGTACGCCGTAAAGGTCAATTTATACTTCTGCGTCGAGTGTACGCCGTTGCTACGGCGTAAAGGCCAATTTATACTTCTGCGTCGAGTGTACGCCGTAGCTACGCCGTATAGGCCAATTTATACTTCTGCGTCGGGTGTACGCCGTAGCTATGCCGTAAAGGCCAATTTATACTTCTGCGTCGAGTGTACGGCGTAGCTACGCCGTAAAGGCCAATTTATACTTCTGCGTCGAGTGTACGCCGTAGCTATGCCCTAAAGGCAAATTTATACTTCTGCGTCAAGTGTACGCCGTAGCTATGCCGTAAAGGCCAATTTATACTTCTGCATCGAGTGTACGCCGTAGCTATGCCGTAAAGGCCAATTTATACTTCTGTGTCGAGTGTACGCCGTAGCTACGCCGTAAAGGCAAATTTATACTTCTGCGTCGAGTGTTCGCCGTAGCTATGCCCTAAAGGCAAATTTATACTTCTGCGTCGAGTGTACGCCGTAGCTATGCCGTAAAGGCCAATTTATACTTCTGCATCGAGTGTATGCCGTAGCTACGCCGTAAAGGCCAATTTATACTTCTGCGTCGAGTGTACGCCGTAGCTACGCCGTAAAGGCCAATTTATACTTCTGCGTCGAGTGTACGCCGTAGCTATGCCGTAAAGGCCAATTTATACTTCTGCGTCGAGTGTACGCCGTAGCTATGCCGTAAAGGCCAATTTATACTTCCGCGTCGAGTGTACGCCGTTGCTACAGCGTAAAGGCCAATTTATACTTCTGCGTCGAGTGTACGCCGTAGCTACGCCGTAAAGGCCAATTTATACTTCTGCATCGAGTGTACGCCGTAGCTACGCCGTAAAGGCCAATTTATACTTCTGAGTCGAGTGTACGCCGTAGCTACGCCGTAAAGGCCAATTTATACTTCTGCGTCGAGTGTACGCTGTAGCTACGCCGTAAAGGCCAATTTATACTTCTGCGTCGAGTGTACGCCGTAGCTACGCCGTAAAGGCCAATTTATACTTCTGCATCGAGTGTACGCCGTAGCTATGCCGTAAAGGCCAATTTATACTTCTGCATCGAGTGTACGCCGTAGCTACGCCGTAAAGGCCAATTTATACTTCTGCATCGAGTGTACGCTGTAGCTACGCCGTAAAGGCCAATTTATACTTCTGAGTCGAGTGTACGCCGTAGCTACGCCGTAAAGGCCAATTTATACTTCTGCGTCGAGTGTACGCTGTAGCTACGCCGTAAAGGCCAATTTATACTTCTGCGTCGAGTGTACGCCGTAGCTACGCCGTAAAGGCCAATTTATACTTCTGCATCGAGTGTACGCCGTAGCTATGCCGTAAAGGCCAATTTATACTTCTGCGTCGAGTGTACGCCGTAGCTACGCCGTAAAGGCCAATTTATACTTCTGCGTCGAGTGTACGCCGTAGCTATGCCCTAAAGGCAAATTTATACTTCTGCGTCGAGTGTACGCCGTAGCTACGCCGTAAAGGCCAATTTATACTTCTGCGTCGAGTGTACGCCATAGGCTGTGTGATGCGCGTACCCTACGGCGTACCCTGACGCGCACCTCTCCAAAAATGTACCAACGCTTCAATTCTACACGGACCGCAAGCGCTGTGATTGGTCTGTCAGAACCCCTCCCTCAGGTCAATAAATAAATAAAAAATTCTGCGATAAGAGTGTGTGTGTCCAGAAATGGGATGATAGTTTCATCCTTACATCTGCTATATAACACAATATTCTTTATTTTAGTGGATAAATACATAGGTCCGCTGTGAGTGTGTGTGAGCTCTTGATGGTCTAGTGGTAGAATTTTTGTTAAGCGTGCCAGAGGTTCTAATCCACCATTGAATAGTTTGTTTATTTATTTATTTTCTCATTAAAACCAAAGATGTTAATCAGTGATTGTATATCAAGAACAGGGACACATTTGGGTGCATTTCGTTTTGTAATTTCAACGGAACGAATAAAGTATCAGCAACAGCAATCGATTGAAGTGCTTGTCTGTGCACGAGCCACCGATACTGAAAACAGCGCCACGAGCACTCTGCATGATTTCAAAAACGCATTCCAGCACCAGATCGCCTCTTATGTAACTCTACTAATAAACTAGAGCTGCTTAATTTGTATTAGATACAACAACTCAAGCCGCAAGAAAAGCCGCTATCTGCCACCATCACTGCTGCTGATACTTCAGGTGCGTCTCAATCAGCTCCCTAGTTCAGTAGTCAGGGCACTGATCAAGGAGTCAGCCCATTGACTTATGTCCTGATCAGTGCCCTGACTACTGAACCAGGGAGCTGATTGAGACGCATAACGCATGCAAGTGTAAACAAGTTTTTTTTTTCTTTTCTTTTTTAAGAGTGCTCTTAAAAAAAAAAATCTTTCCTTTCCTCTTTCTCCTCCTCTTTCCCTCCCTACTCTAGCCTGTGCTACACTGAGAAATGTACACGGACTAAGTATTTCAGGCACTTGCTGCGCTCACTCGACTCTTCACAACCAATCGCTTATTGTACCCCCAAGTTGTAAGTCGCTTTGGATAAAAGCGTCTGCTAAATGTAATGTAAATGTACCATCAGCATGCCCGTGGACACATTGACGCGGACAACAATGCAGAAGTTTAGCCTACGAGGCGTTGAGCGAGTATTTCACGCTCAAGCGCTGAGCGCTCTACGTTTTTTACTGGTCGCCGAGAGTTGAAGAATGTTCAACTTTGAGTAAAACGCAGCTCCCTGTCACTTTTCACCCAGCCGTCCAATCACAGTGGAAGAGGGGCAGGACAAATACAACACCGACCAACCGCCACATTCTGCTTGTATAACAACGTCAACAGACGAAAACAAGCAGTATAATAATGGAACAAAATATGTTAAAACAGGAGCCAGAGCAAATACTTAACATTGTATCCGCATTTTTATATATAATCAATACAGAAACAAACTATCTGAGAAATGAGATTCAGCTGGATAAAAACACTTTGTTGGCCTTTTAAATCCGCCATATTGCCTGTTGGACTTCATTCCATTCATAGTAATACAAGTGCACCGTCTCTCTTTTTGTGTTCTTTTGAGTGCAACTGTTTCTTTATATAAGAGTTCAGCAAGTTGTTTTTGCACAAATTGAGCATTTCAATTTTAATACGTTTTAAATTTGAATGTGCCTATAAACGATGGTTTTGATGGGGGAGGAGTAGTAGCATTTGTGTATATTGTTGTAGAAGTAAATCACAATTGTGAGGAAAAAAAGCCTACAATTGTGAGAGAAAGTAACTGTTTAATTCAGTGGCGGAAACAAGCTTCCTCTCACTTATATTTATATTTAAGAACAACTGTTAAATCATGGGTTGCATATTAACATAATGTTTTGTCATGTTTTAGAAAAGACCCGTAAGGAGGTGGTGTCTAAAGGCTCTGGTGGGATGGAGGTCATTCTATCATCTCTCGAGGTACCATCACTCAGAACTGACACATCCGTTTTACCTTAGCTAAAGTTGAAGTGCTTCTCAGCTGCTAATGCTCTTGATTCTGTACAGAATACGCGGGATTTGCAGACCACTCTGAATGTCCTCGGTATTTTGAACGAACTGTTGACTGTGGGTGAGTTTCAGTGTTGTTAACTAAAACTATTAAAAAATGTAAATCTTTTTTAATTAATAAAATGCTAATTGATTTCTTTATTGCTTGTTTTAAAGTGGCACTATTATGCTTTTTCGGATATTACCTTTCTTGTAGTGTGTTATTCCAGTCTGTCTTCCTCCTCAAACCTACTTAGGTTTGTAAGAAATTTGCACAATGCCGGACTTATAAAGTTGAGCATTGGCTGCATTGGTCTTCATTGGCTGCTCGCGAACAACGTCTACTTTTACCCGCTCTCAAACACTGTAGATGGCTTTTCACTCTTTAAATGGTTAACCCTGAGTCATTCTTAACCCTGGGTAAATGGAATCGTGGTTTATCTTGCTTCACGTTTAACACAGTGTCATGGATGCAGCACGGAACTTGTTTACATAAAAGCTCTAGCATTGCGCATCCTCATATTGCCGACTGTACTATTGACTTTATACTGAATGGACATTTTGGACTATAAAGATAAGAATAAAACGGTTTATATAAAATAGCATAATAGTGGCACGTAAAAATAAAGCTCATAACCCTTGCCCCGCCTTCGGGGTCTTCTGGTTGATCCACTGTTTTGGAACTGACATTGATCAACCCTCTACGCACAACTTGGCAACACAATCGCCATTGGCTAGTACATTTTACTAGCCAATGGCTTTTAGATTACTCGCCAGACTGATATACAATTTTTTTTATATTAGTGCTGTCAAATCGATTAATCGTGATTAACCGCATCCAAAATAAAAGTTTGTTTACATAATATATGTGTGTGCACTGTGTATAATTATTATGTGTATATAAAAACGCACACATGCATGTATATATTTGAGAAATTATTTTTGTATTTATATATAATATAAATTATATAAATATATATATATATACAGTATATACATGCAAAGTATTATTAAATACATGTATGCGTGTGTATTCAAATATACATAATAATTATACACAGTACACACACATATTATGTAAACAAACTTTTATATAGTGCGATTAATGGTTTGACAGCCAAAATAAATATATATATATATATATATATATATATATATATATATATATATATATATATACATACATACATACATACATACATACATACATACATACATACATACATACATACATACATACATACATACATACATACATACATACATACATACATACATACATACATACATACATACATACATACATACATACATGCATGCATACATACATACATACATACATACATACATACATACATACATACATACATATATACATACATACATACATACATACATACAAAAATGCAGCGCTGCTGTATGAGATGCTGCAAAAGTGCAACAGTCATACACGTCCCTCTGGCACATTTACATAGAAAAAAAATTGAATAGTAGCACATTGGAATGGAAAAAACCTGTTCCGTGTGTACCGGCCCCTTAGACTTCCATAAAAAGCCCTTTGTGCACAACACTAGAATACGCTCAGAGAAGCTGTAATCAGAAGACTTCAGTCAAAACAGTGTTTCTGAAGGACAGAATGGCTATGTCAGGTCCAGCATGTTTTTTTGACTGCTGTACTTGTTGTGATAGGTGGAGGCCGTAGGACCGGGGTATTTGTGTCTAAGGGAGGAACGGCGATTCTGCTGCAGCTGCTAGTGAGCTCCAGTAAAGAACCTCCTGCCAATGAGGAACTAATGTTTCTCATTCATTCTCTACTGGTCAAAGTTGGCCCAAAAGGTACACGTGACACCAAATCTTCACTTGTTTTTGCTTTGCTAACCCTGTAAACTAAAATCAAAATACACAATATTTTGGTACAATCCAAACATCTTCTTGTAAGTCTACGTTTATTATTCATCTATTTGAAGCTGTTGAAGTTTGATTAAGATGTCAGAAATTGCATTGGACAGATTAACAATTTCCAGTGTCATCACTTCCTCTTCAGACAAGAAGTTTGGTGTTAAAGCGCGTCTGAACGGGGCTCTGAATGTGACTGTGAATCTAGTGAAACATAATCTGCACAACCACAAGCTGTTGTTGCCATGCCTGCAGGTGCTTCGGGTCTACTCAAGCAACTGTAAGTTCACTTGCATTACATTTTGTGCTCTGTAGTAAATATACAATAAGAAATACCGTTGCAGTGTGTTGATATATAAAAAAAAAAAAATTGGTCACTGATACTTTCTGGATCACTACAGTAGGGCATTAGTAAACGTCAAGATTTTCTGTCTTTTTTCTTTTTTAGTGGTAAATGCAGTGTCGCTGGGAAGGAGTGGGGCTTTGGAGATCATGTTCGATATTATTGGACCCTTTAGCAAAAAGAGCACCACTCTGCTAAAGTATGTATCTGCTAAAGTATCTGCCGAATCTGAGAAGGATGTAATGCACATTCACTATCTGACGGTCTCTTTGACGTTGTGTCAAAATACCGACATTAGGGGTTGCTCTTGGGACCTCTGACATATTTAGAAAAGGCTAATGAAATGGGCAAATTAAATTTGCATGTCCAGCCACTCCCCAGACATCCGGGTATAAAAGAGGGCTGGCTTGCTTTGTTCTTCTGAGCCAAATCAGCAATCTCTCTCTTTCTCTTTCTTCGCACAGATAAGTGCAGAGAGTTTCCCTGAGTGCATCATTCAAACGTGCCTTTTTGTCATGTCCCACGGCCACGATCATGGTCTTCATTTTATGGGCTGTGCTCATGCTGAGACAGCTTGATGGTTTGTGTCCTTACTGTGAGAACATGGCCATGTAGCGTGTGACTCTTTGTTTTTCAAGAGACCAAGAGTGCTTCCGGTCCTGGTCCTTCTACCTCTGGGTACAGATCCTCTGTGATGTACCCTGAGGGTGAGCATGGGATTGAAATGGGAGTGTTTCCGTCGGGTGAATCCCCATGGGCCTCACATTCCTCTGCATGCTTGTGTCCTCCGGTTGAGTTTCTGGGTGAGTTCGGCAGCTTGCCCCAGGGTGAGCTTAATTTCTCATTCGGGGCTCATGAGGAAGATTAATTATTGATCGCAGCATTAGAGGGCAGGCTTGCATCATCAGAAGCTGAAGACTCGTCTGAGCCTCCAACCTCGGGTGTGACGGCTCAGTCTGAGGCAGATGCTAAGTTTGCGGCCGTGCTTTCCCGGGCAGCAGCGAGCATTGGGCTGGAGTGGACTCCTCTATCCTGTGCCGAACGCTTGCGACTGGACAATTGGTTTCCTGGAGTCTGAGTGTGAACCGCCCCGGTTCCTTTCTTCCTGGAAGTGCACGAGGAGCTGACGAAATTGTGGAAGGCACCTTTTTTTGCAGCTCCTCTGTCCTGACCACTTTAAGTGTACCTCGTCTCTCACTTGCTTACAACGGCACTGGCCAGGCCCCCTTCGCCTTGCACGCTATGATGATCCTGCAAGTCTACCAAGACAAAGTGTTGAGGGATCTGCACAAACGTGGTTCCGATCCGAGATGATGCAGGAACTGCATTCGGTGACCGACTACGCTTTAAGGTTTAGTCCAGGAGTGGCACCTATGGTTTAACCTGACGGAAATGAGAGATGCAGAGAAAGTTTGCTTTCTCGATGCCCCTGTCTCCCAAGGAGGACTTTGCAGAGCAGTTCTCGGTGGTCAAGAAACAGACAGAAACGATACAACACATCTTGCCTCGGCATGGATTCCACTTCTGTTCATTGCGAGGAATGCCCCCTGCAAAGGCTGCACTGGCGCTACAACTGCCTGGACTGGCAGCCAGGGTCGCACATCGGCCCTTACACAGGAACGTGGCACCGCCACTCGTCAACAGGCTACTAAGAACCCTTCAGAAGGCTTCAAAGCGAACCTGAGAAGGGGTGACCCAGGGGAGGAGAGGCCACTGATCTTCTTGCATTAGGATTAGGGACAAGCCAAACTACAGATAGAGGGAAGTGAGTAGAGCATTTTTGTTAAGCCAGACGGCACCAGGTGGACTGCTCCCTCATGGTCTGCAAAACAATGTTTTCCTCCTTCCCCTGGGTCACACACGGTACTCATGGCTCTCGTTATGACGACGGCCAGGCATTGAACATTTGCACTAGAACCTTAATGGACTCGGAACCTTCAGGAATTTCTTGCATTCTGCTGCATCAGGTTAGCATGACGAGTTACGATGAGAATGAGAGTGGCCCACTGGATTGTGGATGCAATTCTCCTGGCCTACCAAGCTCTAAGGCTTATTAGCATGCCCCTTGGGAGTGAGAGCATTACAGCCTCTTTGGTTCTGGCGAATGGTGCCTCATTATAGCATGTGCTTCGATGTTCAGGTGAGTTTCTCATGATTGGCAAACCCTGGACCACCATTTTTTCATCATTAAGCATGCATTCTGTAACAGCACTACCAGACCCATTACTTGTGGTATGCCCCTTTCAGCTGAGCCCTCATATTTCAGTTAGGTGCTCCATATGTGTTGACTCCTTAACTGCGGTCCCATATGTATTCTTCCACTGTTTGGTTTCCTTGATGGTGAACCCTGTGTCTTAAAGATTTGCTCGTCACCAGTCACTGTGGTTCGCAGTCACTCCCCTGGTACGTAGATTCCACTGCAGAGACTTCTTATGCAGTACTTCCCATCGGGAAGTCCATAGCTTGTATTTTCCACAAACTAACCTCCCCTTTTAGTAGGATGTGCACTCCGTAGTGTTCCTTTCTCAGTAAAGAAAGAGAATGCTTTCCAACATTAACAACCAGGTGTGCTCAGCTGAAAAAAATAACGAATTAATAGAAAAGGCATACGCAGCTGAAGTGACCTATTCCCATTGTAATGGAAAGTCCCTTAGGGGCGAAGCGAGACTAGGATAGGGACCCCTAGTGTAGGTATTTCAACACGTTGAAGAGACCGACAGATAGGTAACATCTTGGTTACTATTGTAACCCCTGTTCCCTGATGGAGGGAATGAAGACAATGTCCCTTCTGCCACAACTCTAAATAGCTGCTGAAATGGTCGAGATGCCATCTTGACTCCTCAGCACAAACATGAATGAGTGAAGCACGTCTGCCCTCTTTTATGCCCGGATGTCCGGGGAGTGACTGGACAATTCCATTAACCATTTCTAAATATGTCTGAGGTGTTTGGGGCTCCCAATAGCAACGCCTAGTGTCTGTATTCCCTCCACCAGGGAACAGAGGTTACAATAGTAACCAAGACTAATCTAAATATTACAAAATTATATTGATCATTGATTTTATTTTATTTTTTCCAACACAGGGTGACCTTGGACACACTGGCAGCATTACTCAAGTCCGGTAAGATTCCTCCTTGGATGATTCTCACAAAAAACAATGACAACATTATACACCAAAAAAAGAGTAAAATATATATATTTAGCATGAAGAAAATTAAACCCTTATGACATGATTTGTGTATGACTTTATTCCCATAATAGTTTTGCACAGTGTTATCACAGTGAATAAAAATCTCCTTTTTCATTAATGTAAAAAGTAAATTATATAACGTAAATTATAAAATGATATAATTTAGATTGTAAAATATTTATAAATTGTAGTAGTTTGTTGTACTACCTTGAAGTTATGTATTACAGTAACGAGAATAATAGGAATAATGTAAAAAATTTTAATATTCCAGATTTATCTCCTGATTTGAATGAATTATTATTCTTTTTGTACCATAGTTATATAATATAATATAATAATACTGTTTTATAAGTGTATATATACACTATATTTATATATATTTATACCATGGTCTGTCTGAATACTTGTTTCTGATTGGCTGGAAGGTGTGCAATAAAAGCGTTTAATGCACAGGTCAGTTTAATCACCGTTCCATGTTAAAGCACTGTTTTCATTGAAGCTCACACAACCATACGTCACTCGCACACAGGGATTGGAGATCGCGCTGTGCACACAGAACGCTGCCCAGCAACTTTTATTAATAAAATAGATCCACTACTGAATCACAATTTCTCAGCAATGAAGTAGTAACATTGTTGGTTTTGAAGTAATTAAACTCACCGCTTCGTTGTTAATAGAGAAAGACGCTGAACAGATGCAGGTCCTTTACACACACATATTTGTCATCTCTCATCTCTCTCATCTCTCTCTCTCTCTCTCTCTCTCTCTCTCTCTCTCTCTCTCTCTCTCTCTCTCTCTCTCTCTCTCTCTGGATAATTAATTAAAATAAATGCTATAATGCATTAATTCAAATATAAATATTGAGCTGCAAACAATCAATAACAGCTTTAAAGGCGTATTCACACTTGACGTCTTTTTTGACAAGAAAAAGCTATTTTAGTAAAAAAAAAAGAAAAAAAGCTGGAAGCCTTTGGTTCCAAATAGCAGCCGAGGGCGTCTTTTGTTGCTATAACAACAGCTGCAACAAGAGTGGTGTGTGGTGCAGAGATGCAAAATGTCGAGAAAGTTGGCTCTTGCGTTGGCTTTTGAAGTTAACGGGGATGAGAATGTCGGTTCACAACGACATTTGTGGGTGCATGACGTTATACAGGGAAGAAAATAATTTAGATAATTTAGTCCAGGAGCTCCGGTTGGATGATGCGCAGTTTGCGGCATATTTTAGACTTCACAAAAGTCAGTTTGAAGACCTGCTACAAATCATTGCTCCGACACTAGCACAATTAGTCGATCTACCGGCACCTTCTCCATTTTTCTTGTTGTTATGGAAACGAGTCAGGTCTTGCTACTCGCTTGTCATTGGTCAGCTGTCAAAAAGGCGCTTAACGTAGGGCGTTTTTATCAGAAAAGTTAAACTTTTTTCAACTTGAAAAGATGCTCTGAGCTGTAGAAAAAGACATCAGCGTTGTTGTTTAAAAAAGCGCTCGCAACTTTTTTTGAAAACACGGTTTACTCCATAGGATTATAATGTAAAACAGACGCTGACAGCTTCAAAAAAGACGCCCTAAGTTGTCAATGCTGACAAATGACCATGGTTTAAGCGGGATAATCCACAGCTAGCTGTGCATTAAACAAATTTTGATGCACTTCGTGTCCAGTGGTTCTTTGCCTCCATGTTATGTATTAAAATATTTTAATCCACAGCTAGCATTTATTATATTTATATTATATACACACACACACACACAAACAAACACATCCACTACTTTACACATTGTTGCAGAGCTGTTAATGATGTCCATAACAGGTCTCTCATGTGTGCGCTCTTTAGGAATGAATGCCCGTCGGGCGGTGGACAGAGGATATCTCCCCACACTACTTGCAATCTACCAAGATTGGCACCGCAATGACACACGTCACCGCCACGTGGTCATCCGCAAGAGCATCCTGGGATGCATCAAAAACCTCACTAACATAAAGCTTGGCAGGAAGGCCTTCATAGACGCCAGTGGGATGAGGATCCTTTATAACGCATCCACTGTATGAAAGTTTTAGATAAAGTTTCATTTTATTTGTAATATTATTGGAATGTGCCAAACCGCTTCACCACAGTATAAAGATATATTACTATGATGTGTTCAGGAGTGCCTGCCCGTCCGGACACTAGATCCACTGGTCAATACCTCCAGCCTAATTATGAGGAAATGCTTTCCAAAGAACCGCCTACCACTGCCTACCATTAAAAGTGTCTTTCTCCACACGCTGCCACACATACCAGCTGGTGGACCAGTGGCGCAGCTGTACAACCAGCCGCCAGGAGGTAAAACACAATCGCAGGTGCCAGAAGGGTGCATGGTAATTCTCATAAATCAAAATGCACCATATTTACTGTCTTTCCTGTTGTTATTCTGGATGATTTAACTTCTAAATATGTCAGCTTACAGAAGTAAAACTGGTTGCAAATGCTTTTTTTGCACCCTCCACCAACATTTAATATTAGCTTATAGCATTGCGTACACTGTCAGTTTTGTTTGATATGAGTTGCGTCAGTGGTAAGAGATCCCTGTGTCTTCTGTGTTAGTGGATGACGTAGTTGATGAGAGTGATGAGAATGAAGCTACGGAGGTCGACACAGAAAATGACACCGAAAATGAGGAGGATGAAGCTGGTCACAAAACACAGGTAACAAAACGTTAAAACTTCACTAAGATTCTAGTGATCTACTGATGTGGGTTTTTTAATTGTTGATACCAATATTTAGAGAATAGGGTGACTGATTGTGAATCTCAAAACAGATGTTAGCCCTAGATATATATTGCATTTTGTTTTTTGCACATTTTTCACCCCAATTTCTCAATTAAAAAATAGAATTTTCTTTTGAAGAGTTATTAAAATATGAGAATTGTATTTATTTATTTATTTTTCAAATTGAGGTGAAAATGACCCAGCAGTTGTGTGGTTCACAGATACAGTATAAATACAGTTTAACAATATCAAATAAGATACAATTAGTATTATTTATATACTATTATAGTATTTATTAATATTTTGATTTAGCTTTTATTTTTATAGTTTTTAGTTTCATGTTAATTTATTTTGAGATTCACCCTTATCAAATTACATTATATATGTATTTTATTTATGAATTTAAATGTATTAAATAATTTACAAATAATAAATAAATTACATTTTGGTATCATTTTGAAGTTTTTGTAATTTTGTTATATGCTTTTTTGAGTTTATATATTTCTTTTTATCTTTTAATAACTTTTTTTCAGTTAGTTGCAAAGGCAACATTTCATCAACATTTTTCATCAAATATTTATATATTGTCATGTTTACGCAATCGTATTCTATGAATACTTGTTTCTACTCGTTTGCCTAAATTGGGGTCCAGAATGTTTGTAAAAGAGCAATCAAAGTTCTGGAAAACTGATGTTCATCAGGTTTGTTATGCACTACAGAATGATGACATAGAGACTGATATCAACAAACTGCGGCCCAGACAGATCAACATGCGTCCGTTTGATGAGCTCAGAGTCTACGAACATTTCTGTCGGGAATACACAGAGAATTTTGAGGTGAGGACATTTCTGATGAACTGATGAAAGGTCAATAAAAATGCATGTAAATTAAAATTGACTACAAAATAACAGACGCAAAAATATGTGATACCTAAATGGTTTTAACCTACCTGCAAAGCCACAGGACAAAAAGCTATTTTAAATGCATAGGGTGTTCATAGAAGTTAATTGATAAATAAAATCTATTTATGACATTTTTGAAAGAAGCCTCCTTTATAGCAGTGCCTAAAACTGTAGCTTTACAGGTAGGTTTCTTCAAGTGTCTTGGAGACATTGCCATTGTTCTTCTCAATGTAGTCTGTCTCAGTTTTTTCTGCTTCTTCATGTAATCCCACATGGACTTGATGATGGTGAGATCAGATTTCCCTGTGGAGCAAACCGGCTTTTATCAGACTCCTTGTGCATACAAAAATCTCACTGGATTATTACAATTAATGGCAAAAGTATAGAAGCTTGTAGAAAGAAAAAAAAAAAAAGAAGGTAATTGCGACTTTCTCACAATTCTGAATTGTGCGTTATAAAGTCAGAATTGCAAGGTATAAACTTGCAGTTGGCAGTTATAAAAATTCGCAATTCTAAGAAAAAAGTATTTTTTTCTTAGAATTGGACTTTATATCTCGCAATTGCGAGTTAATGGGCCCTATCATACACCCGGTGCAATGTGACGCCAGGCGCAACGCAAGTGTTTTTTGCTAGTTTCAGCCCAATGCAGTTATCATTTTCACATCCAGCGCTATGTTGTTTAAATAGCAAATGCACTCGCGGCCATCTGTTCATGTGCCCATGGGTGTGCTGGTCTGAAAACCAGGTGTGTTCAGGCACATTGTTGGCACGTTGCTATTTTAAGGCAACTGAAAAAGACTAGTATTTTTGGTGTTATTTTTATTTTAGGAATCTGTTTGTAATATGCGCCTATAGGCGGGTGCACAACACACTCGCAAATTCCTCCATGTAAATAGCGAATCCGCCATGGTGCAAGTGCAACTGGCTTTTAAAGAGAATGGGAGATGAGACTCATTAAGAGACTAAGTACAACCCTTTTGGACTATGCAGCTTGCGCCTGGCGTGCCGACCATTTTTTCTGTGGATTTGACTGTCATTCCTGTCATTGAGCAGTAGGCTAGATGGAGCCGTTTACCTCCAGTCTTTGTGCTAAGCTAGGCTAGCGGTGGGTGCATCAGACAGAGTTATGGCTGGACTAGAATGGTATGTATGGACTTATCTAACTCTGGGGATACGGTGAATAAGCTAAAATCCCAAAAAGTCGGCGTATTCTTTTAAGTGCACCTGCGCCATGTGCTTCAGACCATGCACTCAGATCGTTAAAATAGGGCCCAATATCTCACAATTCTGAGAAAAGAAGTCAGAATTGTGCGATTTGTGATATTGTGCGAACTGATATTTCTTACTGACACACTACAGAAAAATATATAAATAACTGGCTTAAAACAATTTGTGTGTGTGTGTGTGTGTGTATGTGAAAATACTAACGTGCCTAAGACTTTTGCACAGTACCCTTTTATGAATTATGGTTTGTTGGTCCGTTGGGTCAGATTGCTTTCTCACTTCAACTGAACCACTTTCGTTTAGTTTTCAATCGGGCTGAGACCACCTCATTCAGGCGTTCTCGGATCGATTGTTTTGGTGTGGATCCGAGCGCAATTGCCGTGTTCATACTGTCACACGCCAGGTTCCAAAACAAACGCTCCAAACGATCCAGGTGTGAAAACATCCGAGGGTGATCACTGTTTCTGTTTTGTTCTCAGGATAATGACTTTGAAAGCCCCAGATCTTTCTTTCCTCTATCAAGCGACAACGCAGAGCTTCATCGTCCCATCATCATTCCCACCACTCCGACATCCTTGGGGCCTCAAAACAGATGTTCCGCGCCGGGGGACATTCTGCCGCCCGATGGATCACCTCTGGAGCTGGACAGCATCTCAATATCTAAAAGGCCAGACGGCAAATCGGACTGCGATCTGGTCTATAGTTTGGGTCGTCTGGTTCTAGATGGTGCCGTGAATGGAGTCTCTGAGGATGGGCCTCAGGACGAGGGTGGGGAACAAGCCGATCTCGAAGTGCCAGACACAGCGGCACTGCTGCCACTTCATGACCCTGACATCTACTTAGAGATGGTGAAGAGTACACGCTCAGTGCCTGCCTACACAGAGGTGGCATACCCAGATTACTTTGGGCATGTGGCTCTCAACCTCCGCGAGCCTATTCTAGAGAGGGTTTATGGTGTGCAGAGGTACTAAACAAATATTTTACTGTTTTATTTTTGGTGTGAAATATAATACTTGATAGGCTAAACAAAACTCCAAAGTCTTATTTATAGACTATATTCCAAACCTGTTGCTTTTTTTTTTTTCGTCTGTGGAGCACAAAAGGAGATGTTCAGTTAAATGTTCATGCTGCTCTTTTTTCATACATCAAAAGCCAGGGACTGTCAAGCTCCAAAAACATCATAAAAGCACGATTAAAGTGTCTTGTGAACTACATTCCAAATCCTCTTAAGATCAAACTGAAAATTTAAGTTAATCAACTTGATAACTCACTGAATGTTTTGTGTGGAAGAGAACATTCTTCAGAACATCTCATTTTGTGCTGCTCAGTAGAACGAAAGTTACAATGGTAAATGATGACAGAATTGTATTTTTGGAGTAAATGATGACCGAATTGTATTTTTTGAATGAACCATTCAGCTAAGACATTCTTTTTCAACAGAATGAAGATCTTCCAGGACATTGAGAGGCTCATTCACCCCAGTGACATCATTGATAAAGTCGTATATGACTTAGATAATCAGAGGTCAGTGTGCAATTTTTAAGTAAAGTAAAATGTCTTGCTATGATGAGCTAAACAAATTCAAGTGTTTTTATTACAATATTCTCAAATATACAATTTTGATCAGCAACAATAAACATTACATTACCTTTTTTTTGAAAAGGAATACTAATGCAATTAAATAATAATAAAAATGAATGAAAGGTCCTTTTAACTAAAATAAAGTTAGGATAAAATGTTTTTAATGTAAGAATTTTCAAAATTCAAATGTATAAAAAATATATATTATTAGGGGCCAATCACCTAATAATAATGTTTTTGTTAGGCGGGCTACACACTGCAAGCGTGGCGTGAGCGTCTCAGCTGCGTGGCGTGTCCGTTTTTATTTCGGCTCCCATGTTAACAGGTTAGAGCGTGCACACTGCCTGCGGGAGACGCGCGGCAAACGCGTGCATGCTAGAAATAGAACCGACGCCTATCTTTCACGCGATAAGCAAGCATGTTGGAAGCGTTTCCAGGCAAAATAGAATAGGAAAATATTTGTATATGTCATTTTGACACGAATGCTTATTAATTAATTACATTTTGACGTTTGAAAGACTCTAGGTTGACATAAATGCAGACATAATTGTAATTCTTAAAAAATTATAATATCGATTTTCAAATATTGGCACATTATTGGTCTGGAGATATAAAAAAAATTGCTTGTTTGCTTAGCTTCTGAATGGTTTGCCCCAAAATCATAAAAGTGGTTTCGTTAGATTCAGTACTGCAGACCGTGTCGAATGGTATGCAATTTTCCCATGTCAGCCATTTCGGGTGTCGGCCATTTTGAATTTGAAAGTAAAATGCTATTTACATGTTTTTTAATGCTATTTAAACGTTTATAAACGCATTAGCATATCGTTACGAAACTCTGTATGGTTCATTGGGGCTCATAAAGTTTCAAGACAGCGTCACCTTCTGGTCAAAACTTATAATGATATTTCTAAATGTTAATAGCTATTGATTAATTTGACCTATTTTAGTGAAGCTGGTCTTGATAGACTCCGCAAAGTCATACCGAGAACAGGTGTCCAATTATGCCATATTCGGTCAAACTTGCTGTGCGCCATTTTGAATTTCTTTAAAAACCTCTTTTTCAAACTCCTCCTATAGTCTGATTTTCACCAAATTTAGCTCAGATAAATTTCAGACCATTCTGGAAAAGAGTTATTAAAAGCTTTTTGACTAACAAAACCACTCTCGAATAATGCATCAAGACATTTGATGGCAAGGTGCCAGGCTGATTCAGAGGTTTTATCTCTGCAACACTTTGGCACATTGACACCAAACTTAGTCTCCAACATTAATTTGGTAACAGTGCTACCTATTGGTCAAACTCCATAAGCAATTCAATCATATTGCATGTGATTTGAATTTATGTATGTACATATATTTTTAAAATTATATAAAAATGTCTTTTAATTACTCATTGTTGCAGTTGGTGTGACGCTCCCAGCCATGCTTGCATAACTCATTATACCTTTTTTTGTGCTTGGCCCTGTTAATTGCTGCATTTTGCACAATTGTGAAATCATTTATTGTATCATCTGGTATATATTGGGGCCAACACTATCTGTTGACAAAAGTCACTTTTCTGTGTCTTGGTAGAAATATAATGGTTGAAGTTGAAAAAAAAAATAGATTCCTTTTTTTTTTAACTAACTGCTCAGGTTTAAGGGATATCACAGATATGACGGGCACAACTGTACTGCATTCAAGATCAACCAAATGTATTGTTTCACTCACACCCAGGCTGTCTTTGTTTCTCTGAGTTATTAAAAATATGTGCATCGTCAATGTAAGTTCATTTGTCTTTTCAAAACTGTTTCAGTTGTCCAGTTATTGACAACGGGGAGTCTCTGAAGTTCAACTCTAAATTTGAGTCTGGAAACCTACGGAAAGCAATACAAGTCAGAAAGTATGTGCAGAATAAGCTTTTTGTTGTTGTATAAATGTGCTTTTCATAAAATGAAGAAGCTATTTCTTATTTTTCTGTTCTGTATTGCCTGTTTCTATCGGCAGGTTTGAGTATGACTTGATCTTGAACTCAGATATCAATAGCAATCACTATCACCAGTGGTTCTATTTCGAGGTGGGCAATATGCGTCCTGGCGTTCGTTATCGATTCAATATAATCAACTGTGAGAAGTCTAACAGCCAGTTCAATTATGGTGGGTCATTTCAAGCATTAGTCCAGAAACATACTCTACTCAAGTACACAAACACAGATGTGAATGGCAAAAGTTACATTCAAATGTCTGTGCCATTAATCTGTATTATTAAGTAACCTAGTACTAAAGTACTGTTATGAATTGTGCTAGAGCTAGCAAGTTATTGTGGTTGCGCACTTGCGTAGAGTATGTTTGGATGTTGTACAATATTCAGCTACATAAATGCACTTGGTCAACCCATCTCGAGCCATCTGTGTTTTTGTCTGATTTTGCCTGCTGGTCTTTCCTATGATGTGACAGGTATGCAGGTTCTCATGTACTCGGTACATGATGCCATCAACGGCAGGCCCCAATGGGTTAGAACAGGATCAGACATCTGCTACTACAAGTAAGTACAATCCTATTATGTTGTATATCATTGTATTATAGCTTGTAAAAGTACATTGATTTGTGGGTTGTCACGCATTGACCTCTATCCTTATCATCTAGGAATCATTTCTCACGAAGCTCCATTGCAGCCGGAGGGCAAAAGGGCAAATCATACTTCACCATGACCTTCACTGTGACCTTTCAGCATAAAGATGATGTTTGCTACTTTGCCTATCATTACCCATACACCTACTCGATGCTGAAGGTACTCCTTAAATTGATGCAAAATCTGATGTACAGTAATACTTGAATGCGTCTTCTCAAGAAGCACATTAGTTTGAATAGTATTCCTCGACTTACATACTTCGACTGTATATGTACTAAAATTATGTACTTTGTTGGTAATGAAAGTATCACCACAGTTGTACTTTTGACACTGTAGTAAAAAACTACGTATTATATACAGTGATGTGCTGTAACAAAATTTAGTATTATTTTTTTGCTTTAGCATTACTGTTGCCGCTGTGGACTAGTGGTTTAGTGCACATGCCCCAACTCTTTTAACATGCCAATATTAGCCCAGTAAGCATGCATAATTCAGAAGTTCACCAGAAAATGGATGGATACCATCAGAGGGCATTTGGCATGATATTTTCAATATACCTTGATTTTACTGGTGCATGCTAAGTAGGATTCTGTTTGATTCTGTTCCTCGTTTGTTTAGATGCATCTGCAGAAGTTGAGTGCTTTGGGTACTGAGAAGATATACTACAGACAGGAGGATCTGTGTGAAACGCTGGGAGGAAACAGCTGTCCCCTGCTCACCATCACAGCCATGCCAGAATCCTCCAGCAATGACCATATCAGTCAGTTCAGTATGTACGCACACACACACACACACACACAGGAACATCACTGATAAGAATACAGCCATAGCAATCAGTTTAGTGCAGGGGTGCAAAATTCAGTTCCTGGAGGGCCACAGCCCTGCAGAGTTTAGTTCAACCCTAATTAAACTTACCTGATCCAGCTAATCAAGTTCTGGGCTGGGGTCCTCCAGGAACTGAGTTTTGCACCCCTGGTTTAGTGGATAAGAAACAGGATGCACTCCTAAATGCACGTCCTTATGCACGCTCACATGCACTCTCTCTGATGAATACTTTCACCCACATGCTTGAATACTCTTTCTAATATACACTCTCATATGCACTCTCGCATACATGATCCACACACACTCACAAACACTGTCATGCACTTTTGCATGCCTGCTGCCATGCCTGCACTGTCACATGCACACACTAATGCCTGGTACACATTGTATGATTTCGGGCTGTCCTAGACAAAAGATGAACAATTGTGCCAATTTCTGTGGTCGTGACTTCTAAATGGTACAGTGAGAGAGGTTCAAACAAATTATTGTTAATTTCATCAGATATTTTCTCATTTAGTCTCAGTCTTAGTCCTGTGTCAAATGTGCTTTTTAGTTTTTATCATATTTAGTCAACCGTGTCCTGTTTTTTTGTTTAGTCCAGTTCTAGTCGACTAAATGTCTAAGCATTTTAATCACATTTTTGTCATGCTGCATTGATAATCCCGATTATTTTGCTCAAAATTATAATCACGTTTGTTGTCATTTGAGAAATGTCTATTGGTGTTTTCAGATCATCCGTGCGTGCACGCGAGAGAAAGAGCTTGCGTGCACATGAACTGTGGTTACCAGATTGTAAATTTTGCATTGCAAACACCGGATAGAAAATGTGTTCTTTTAACACACTTTTTTAAAATACTTTTTAGTCTAGTCTTTTTTTCATCAACGATATTGCATGTTGATATAGTCAGTTATCGCTTAAAGGGTTAGTTCACCCAAAAATGAAAATTCATTCATTAATTACTCACCCTCATGTCGTTCGACACCCGTAAGACCTCCGTTCATATTCGGAACACAAATGAAGATATTTTAGTTGAAAGCCGATGGCTGAGAAAGGCTTCAGATAGGCCTCCATTGGCATTCAGTACATTTACACTCCCAAGACCCATAAAAGGCACTTAAAACGTCGTTCCAAAGTCCATCTCACCACAGTGACTCTACAATCATTTTATGATGCGACGACAATAGTTTTTGTGCGCAAAAAACAACTTGTTTATCCAACTTGTTCTTGTCTTCCGTGTGTGCCTCCACGACGCATGCGCGAGAATATGACGTAGCGCCGGGGTTCGGGAATCCATGAAATGCACACTTTAGCCCGATTTTGAGAACTACGCCGAGACCTAAAGCACGATCAATGTAGAATTCAACAGCTTAGATTGGCGCGTCTTCCTCTGCTTGTAAACAAATCGCTTCTGGGTCATATGTAAGAACGCCGGATCTGCGTCATATTCTCGCGCATGCGTCGTGGAGGCACACACGGAAGACGAGAACAAGTTGGATAAAGGTGTTATTTTGATTTTTTTTTTTTTGCGCACAAAAACTATTGTCGTCGCATCGTAGAGTCACTGTGGTGAGATGGACTTTGGAACGACGTTTTAAGTGCCTTTTATGTGTCTTGGGAGTGTAAATGTACTGAATGCCAATGGAGGCCTATCTGAAGCCTTTCTCAGCCATCAGCTTTCAACTAAAATATCTTCATTTGTGTTCAGAATATGAACGGAGGTCTTACGGGTGTCGAACGACATGAGGGTGAGTAATTAATGACATCATTTTCATTTTTGGGTGAACTAACCCTTTAAGGACGTTTGTGTCATTTCGTCTCGTCTTGATCATGGAAAAAAAGGTTCGTTAGCAAAAAAATTTTGTCATATTTTCATTAATGAAATTAACACTAGTTCAAAGACGGCCGTTGTCACAGTCTTGTGACCAAAGGTAGCCTGTGATAATTTAGCATGATCACGTGTTCTGGGGGCAGTCGTGGCCCAATGGTTAGAGAGTTGGACTTGTAACCTGAAGGTTGCGGGTTCGAGTCTCAGGTCTGGCAGGATTTGTCGGTGGGGGCAGTGAATAGCCAGCGCTCTCCTCCACCCTCAATACCAAGACTGAGGACCCTTGAACAAGGCACCGAACCCCCAACTACTCCCCGGGCGCTGCAGCTCTGGGTGTGTGTTCACGGTGTGTGTGTTAACTACTGTGGTAGGTTAAATCCAGAGTACAAATTCCAAGTATGGGTACTTGGCCACACGTCACTTCACTTCAGTGTGTTTGCTGCTATGACCTGCGTCTAGTACTAAAGTACTGTGTTATGAATTGTGCTAGAGGTAGACGTTATTGTGGTCGCATAGCCAATAAAACTGCAGCATGAAATGGTGTATTGATCAACGAGACATGCTGCTGTGAGATGATGGTCGAGTGGGTTAAACCATGGAACTGACCCGCAGAAGGTTGCTGGTTCGATTCCAGCGGTCACCACCAGTGTGTCCTTGAGCAAGGCACTCCATGTTGCTCCAGGGGGATTGTCCCTGTAATAAGGACACTGTAAGTCGCTTTGGATAGAAGCGTCTGCCAAATGCATAAATGTAAATGTACACCTTTAAAACTACTTAAATCAAGCTTCATTTGCAAAATTGGCATGCCAAGTTGGCCTCTTTTCCCTAGCCATGACCGCGTCCATATTCCCCTCTTTTGCTTCCTCCTATTTTTTTTTTCAGAGCACATAAAAACCACAATTGCCAAAGTGCAATTCATGTTGCTCTATTTGTTTACCACTAGCACATGGGGATGATGTTTTATTCTTCTATACTAACTTGCATCGTAGCCTACAATTCAATAGGTGTCAGTCATCATTGTACAGTCTACATATATACCACTTTGTACAGTGTGATTTGTAATGAACTTATAGGATTGCCAAAATCACGCAGTCTGTAGCAGGCATTAAGCACGCTACCAAGCGCTCTCAAATGCACTCATGAGCACTCACATTCACCTTTTTTTGCTCTCTTACATGCATGCTTCCATGCAATTTTTTCATGCTCTTTTACATGCTCTCTCATTCATGTGGGTCCAAGTTGCACGCACTCACTCAGGCACTCACACACCATAATGTGATTGTCATTTCAGCCTCCGTGAATGAATGTGACTCGCTCAGCGATGCTGTAATGTGTGTGTTTGTAGGAAGCCGTCCAGTGGTGTTTCTGTCTGCACGGGTGCATCCTGGAGAGACTAACTCTAGCTGGGTGATGAAGGGCACTCTGGAGTTTCTCATGAGCTGCAGTCCTCAAGCCCAAAGTCTACGAGAGAGCTACATCTTCAAAATCATCCCCATGCTCAACCCTGACGGGGTCATCAACGGAAAGTATGTCAACAAACAACAAAATCACCTCCACGTTCCACACAGGTTCTGCAAATAAACAGAAGCTGTTGATACTGTAGATGACGCGTAAAAAACAAAACATAAAAAAAGTATTCACCCCTTTGCGTTATTATTACAGTGCAGCATAAACCAAGGATTTTTAACTCTTTTATTGTTATACAATTACATTTTTCATACATGTATGATATGGGCAGGAAAATATACTGCATATTAAAAATGATGCAGATATAATGATATTGTTTGTTAACATTCTTTAACTCTTTTTGAAAGTTATCACGCAATCTAATCACATATTTCCAATCTTCTTTATGCTCACGATACAGTCATCGTTGTTCTCTGAGTGGGGAGGATCTGAACAGACAGTGGCAAAACCCCAACGCCGAGCTCCACCCCACCATCTACCACGCCAAGAGTCTCCTGCAGTACCTCAGAGCTACAGGAAAAACTCCACTGGTGAGAGAGCATCACGCTGTATGTGAGAGAACTCCGTTTAAACTGATTAATGACACCAGCAGTGTTTTTGTCTGTTAACTGTGTGTGTTAAGGTGTTCTGCGATTATCACGGCCATTCACGGAAGAAGAATGTTTTCATGTACGGCTGTAGTATTAAGGAGACGGTGTGGCAGACCAACGTCAACACCAGCACCTGTGACCTACACGAGGACCTGGGATACAGGGTAACACAACCGCACACTAATCTTTTATTGGCATCTTTTTGGCAAGTTTGATGTATTATTTAGATATAATCTGACATTCACAGCTCAACACATTCACAGCATCAACACACATCCCCTTCTCAGTCCATTCAGACCAACTAACCTGCAAAACTGTGTTATTTATATTAAATGGCCACATTTACATATTAAAGGAATCGCACAAAAATAGAAAATTGGAAATGCTTGTGCACAAAGCAAAAGAAGATATTTGATAAATGAATTAGATATGTTTGTATGGATTTAATTCATGCTACCTTTGTGTCATATTTGGAGCTTAGACGTTTTTGGCCCCATTCACAGGACAAAAACAACCGCGCAATCTTTTTTTACAGAAGAAAGAAAGACATTTTTTAGGGAGAATTATTCTTTTAAAGAGGACCTATTATGCCCGTTTACAAAGTCTTGATTTTTTTTTTGGGAACTACTAGAATGGGTCTGCATGCTTGAATAAAAAAAAAATATTTTTTCACTTATTTGACATTTTATTGCAGCTCCTCTCTTCCCAGTCTGTCAGTAACACTCTGTTTAGTTCCTGTCTCTATGAAGCCCCTCCTTCCGAAAAGCGCAATGTGCTCTGATTGGTCGGTTGGACCAGTCCACTGGGTGGTGATTGGTCAACCGCTTTGACCGTGATATGGAAATGTCACGTCCCTTAACATTACCGCATTTAAGGGGGAAAATAACAGTGTCTGTGTCCAAAATCGCCCCTAATACCATTAAAAAAGGGCACTATTTGAGGGGACAGCCATTTTTAGTGGTGTCCGAAACCATAGTGGATGTTGTTGAGTGCACTCATTCAGTCCCACAAAGCACCGCAATAACTGTACAACCAATGTATTCTCAATGGCTAGAAAATGCCCTTAATGCACTGTGACGGTTGCAACGAATGAATTCCCGCATCTGACCAGAAGATGGCGCCCACAGCTGATTTGTCAATTTTAATTGATTATTAAATTAAGGTTTTTACATGGTAGTTTCCATTTATAGAGATGAATCTTTTCATTACTACTGGTACTGCTAGTTTGCTAAGCACAAACTATGCAAAAGCGGCAGCTCTTGTCTGAAGAGCTGAATTCACACTGTCTGAATTCACTCACTCATTTTCATTCACTCCTTCAAGTGGACTATATTAAAGGGATAGTCCACCCAAAAATTAAAATTCTGTCATCATTTACTCACCCTCAAGTTGTTCCAAACCTGTATGAGTTTCTTTGTTCTGCTGAACACAAAAGAAGATATTTAGAAGAATGTTTGTAACCAAACAGATAGAGCAACCATTGACTACCATAGTATTTTTTTTTTCCTACTATGGTAGTCAATGGTTGCTCTATCTGTTTGGTGACAGAATTTTCATTTTTGGGTGAACGATCCCTTTAAGCCCCGTTTCCACAAAAAAATTACTGTAACCTTTTGTCCCAGGAACTCTTTTTCACCTAGACCTGCTGCTGTCTGCGTTTCCATCGCGGTCTAAAGTACCGTGAAGATTAGTCCAGTGACGTAGCACTGCGTGCAACTTTCCAGAGCCCACTGGATTTCGTTCTCCGCAAATAAACTTAATAAAGTCTGAATGTTGTCGTTGGTCCATCGGTCGTATTTTTTAAACTCCATTGTTGATTTGAATAACAAACAACTCTTACTGCACCGCACAGCAACAGACTTTAAGGTTGAAATAAAATGCTGCGTGAGCTCAACCAGTCAGCATGTTCAGCGCCCAAGTCCCACCCCGAAGGTGCCTGAACTTTTAAAAAGTACTACCTCGCGAGCAGGGCCATTTTGAGGGGGAAATCTTTACCCGGAACTTTATTTAGACCCCAGTTCCTGCGGTCAAAAAACACACTGAGTACCACCCCAAAGTCCCTAGTTCCTGGGGAAAGGTCCTGCGGTGGAAACGCAGCTATGGTGGAGTAAGGTAGGGTATAGGGGACGATTTCGAACACAGCCAGTGTCAGACGTGGACATGGCGACAATACACTTGCCCCCTTTATTTTCTTATGCCTTGATCTGGAATTATTTAAATGAGGATTATTGCGACGTGTTCGGTCCCGGAACAAAACTCAAGACTACAATCAAGGTGTTTCAAGGAGTTCAGAAACAGTGCGCACTGATATAGAGCCGTGTTTCTCAACCCTGTTCCTGAAGGCTCACCCACAGTGCACATATTGGATGTCTCCCTTATCCGACCCATATATTTCTGGTCTTGGAGTCTCTACTAATGAGCTGATGAGTTGTATTAGGTGTTTGATTACGAAGAGTTCAAAAATGTGTAGTGTTGGTGTGCCTCCGGGAACAGGGTTGGGAAACACTGATATAGAAAATAACTACTTAGGAGTGACTTTGTGCTTTTGAACTTTGTAGATCCTTTTCTTGCTCAAACAGCAACATTAAATAAAGTTGAAAATGTAAAAAGGCATAATAGTACCTCTTTAATGGCAGCATAAACAATAGTTTTATTCTAAGAGAGAGCGGGAAATAATCATGTAAAAGTTTACTCTTTATCAGCGTTGATCTTGTCATGTAAATAAGTTGAAGAATGTAAAAGCCACTTCTCATGTGCTCGGTGTGTTTTAGACTCTGCCTAAGTTGCTCTCTCAGATGGCTCCAGCGTTCAGCCTGTCCAGCTGCAGTTTTGTAGTTGAACGCTCCAAAGAGGCCACGGCGCGTGTGGTGGTCTGGAGAGAGATCGGAGTGCAGCGCAGTTACACCATGGAGAGCACCCTGTGTGGCTGTGACCAGGGCAAATACAAGGTGAGCGGGGGTTATTTTTACACACAAACTTTAACCTTAATATAACCGCATATTTTTAAAACCTCTAAATATCATTCTGCTGAAAATTACCAAGAATATCACATTACCAAAACACCGGATTAAGAACAAAAGTACACATAGAGTATAAATTACCATTTGGTTCTTGTTATCCAATTATTTCATGATCAGAGAAAGGGCAGGAAACAGTTGACCGTAACAAACAGGGTTCTTACGTCATGTGTCGGTCCAGAGATCAGTGATTGCCTAGGCTCAGTGTCAGAGTTTCTGTCCCGTTTATTGAATTAAAATGTATTGATACTTTTAATGTGTTTTGATGCCTTGCAAACTTAAAAATGTGTTTTTTTGTGAGGCATTGTTGCAAATTCTGTTCTTTTGAATGCCACTATGGTTAAATGATCTAGTTGGCCAATAAAAGTTTTTTTGAAATTTTGAGAATTAAATTAGAGGCGTCAAATAGAATGAGTTGGAAAAATTATAAACAAATAACAGAATGTCATGTCAGTTTTTCATTTTTTTTTAATGAAAATTTGTTAAAGGTGAACTATGTAGGATTTTTGCAGTAAAATATCCAGAAACCACTAGGCCAGTGTTATATATTTTGTTCAGTTGAGTACTTAGAATATCCCAAATGTTTCCAACTATTTGTAAATCGTGAGAAATTGCTATTTTAACCGAGGAACCGGGACGTGTGGGCTATGCGTGTGAGGGAGTCGCCTGTCGATTGCGTCATATCTGCGTCACCCTCGGTCTCCGGTTGTAGCTTTAAATGAAACATGAATATATGAAAATTCGAAATTCCATTATTAATTTTTTTAAACCTCTTACCTTCCCTCATTATATATTATATTATATTATATTGTTGGGGTAACAGCTTAGGACCCAGGACCAGTAGTGAAAAATGAAGACCAGGAGTCAGGAGTCAGATTAATTAAAGAAAATTTACTGAAGAATAGTTTGCAGTTTCATCAGCAGAAGCCAGCTTCAAGAGGAGTTTGTAGGCCGCTCTCCCTCTAACAGTCTCCCCCCCTCCGTCTAACGTACATACAATTTTCTGAACAGTTATACGGTTTTCAAGGTCTAGACACGTCATTACTGCCATGTGGACTGATTCTGATTGGTTCTAACAACATGCAATGTAAGCAACTTTCCACACGTAGACAGATAGGAGCATATATCACTAAAAATGCGTAGACTCCGTGTCGCCCAGGCCCAGATTAATCCTCAATGACCTCGGAGGTCACAGAAAAGACGCCTCAAAGTCTGGAATCGTTTGCAGAAAGGACCATCTCCAATACTGGATCTGCACAGAATCATGAGACGCACACACAAAGTTTCCCAGAAAAACAGTTTCCATCAAGGTCGGGACATCTTAACTAACTATCAACAAAGCTGAATCTGCAAAACATGCTGATACTACATTTAGTACAGAAGTGACTTTATTCTATTCTATAAAGAAAGAAAAGTATATCAGAGAGGTACATTTCTGTTACATTTTGAGTCCCCAAAAGAGTCACATAGCTGTAACATAGATGACCCCGGGGGTCGCTTTAGGAAGACATACAGTTAACACATGCTGAGCTCTTCTCACTTCAAACACCAAGGACATTTGCCTGTCAGCACATCTTGACACAGACATCAGAGCTGGATTCAAAAGCACAGAGCAACTAAAACACTACAATATTCAAAATCACTCCTTGAATATAGAGAACTGATTTATCAAATGTAGGACACTGTTATAACTTGATTATCATTCATTCTTATTTTAATATTGAACATAAAATCATTCTTGAAGGATATGTGTCTGATGAAGAGACAAGTGATGTTTGGCTTGACCCTTGACCCTTCATTCCCCCCTTTTAGACCATATGTGGGGGTCCCATACCGCCACGTCTGGTCTACAAGTGAGGTCACTACGGAAGGTCAAGTGGTGACGCATGTTTCCCGTTAGGGTCACAATTGTCTCTTCACCTCATCACGGACATGCTGGCCACTAAAAAGACCAGTCCCCGTTTTGAGGCTCTTTACCCCTTCCACTCACAAACAGGGCCCCAATGTTCTTCTTTTCTCAAAACTCCTGATCAACAAACTGATAACGTGCTTTCTCTCATTGAGAGGGGAACAGACAATATAGTACAATAGTATTCATACAATTCTTTAGGGTTTCAGTAAAAGGAAATATAAAATAAAATAAAATAAAATGAAATGAAAGACAAGTCCATATTTAATCTCTGGAAGCCGGGCTAAACGAGCAATCTCTGTTGCTGCATTCCCATCAAGTTAGAGGTGTGTGATGCCTCTAAAACCTGAACACATGACTGAAATTTGCAAGGTTAAAATGACAAGAATGATCTCAGCTGACCCTTGAATGCCAATCTTTAAGGTGTTTCCTGGCTCTCAATTATGCGGTATTTGGTGAGCGGTATAGAGGGGCCAATATTAGGGCAGGGGCTGCTGTGTCCAGTCTTGACCTTGGCCCCTACGAAACACAGCTTCCCCTCCCCACAGTGATGCTGCTGGCCTCACAGACATCTGCCTCACCTCTCATACACACCTCACATAAAAACACCCCCCTTTCTGGGAGGTGCCCCAATGGCGGTGACCCCCATTGGCTTAGGCTGTCCTCCGCTGGCCAACAGAAGAGCTTACCCGTCATCGGCGAATCACCTCATGCTCATTGGTCATCGCTTAAGATCGTTGACCCTCAACAGGATCCGATATTCTCTGGAACCTTTTGGAAAGTGCATTCAAGAGTCAGCAGAGCCCCGGGTCTGCTTTCAAATGAGTAAAAACATGGAGACAGGTTAATAATAGTTCCTGATCACACAGTTTTCCTGATACGAGTGTTCTCGTGAGACATCACACACGCCTAGGACAGACCCTCAGTCACCACTCAGAGAGCAAATACAAACTTTAGAAAATATAGAGGAAGAAACAAAATCATACCTAGGGAGGGTAATTCAATTCATGATAATAATATAGAAAGATAAATATTGACTAAGTCTTTGATTATAAATTTAATTAAGATATATATATACAATTATATTGGAGAGGCAGTGGATTCTAGAACCCACCCTTTAAGTTTCTCCAGAGGCCAAAGTGGGGGTATTAATGGTCTACCAATTTAGGCTGGTTCCTAATTTCCAATTAAAAATAGGATTGTAATTACTTTTTCAAAACAGACCTTTTCAGGTATAAAACTCAATAGTGGCCTGAAATAAAAAAAATAAAAAGTAAATAAATAAAAATAAACAACATAATAGTCCATCCAATTGCATTCAGTCTCATATAGCATGCCCCACCTCAAAAGAATAGAAAATAAAATAAAACATTCATATCATCCATCTCATTATTTCCACTTAAAACATAAACTTGTTCCTAATTTTTACTCAAGAACCCTTTTGCTAAATTTACTTTTTCCAACAGACCCATGTTCTCCCCTCATAGCCCACATAACTGTTGATGGACTTATCCATAAAAAGAAAATCGTTAATGTTAAAACCTTTTTCATCAAAATGACTTAATTATCAATTCGTATTCCATTCAATAAGCTTGTTCACTCATCTTTATCTTGTTGACATTATGCTTAATCATACTAAATACCAAATTATTAATCACCATGTTATTAGTAAAACATTTAAGATCATTCATCAGGGTTTTCCTTAAAGTACCCTTTTTTTTAATTTTCTTTTATTCTCAATGTCTTGTTCATTAAAACTCTTCAGGTGTAAGCTCCAAATGACCAAAATCTTAAACCTCTTAATTCATGTCACTTGGTAGTGATACTTCATCAAATCCTCACTAGCCTTATCTTGCCACTTACACCCAAACGTGTCATAACTTTACAAAGAGCTTACAGATTTCATAATTTCCCATATTACTTTAAATTTGGACTATAAGTCATCATCAATTTCTTTAAAGCTGTTTTTCCCTTTAACTTTACGGGTGTTCCTAAATTCTATTTCACAACATTAATCTTTGGGCTATTTCTCATTATTGTTCTATCAATCTGCAGATGCCACACAATATGATCATTATTGTTTCTTATCTCTACTGCTCTGCAGAAACCAAAATATTATATTCCTCTTATCTCAATCCCAGTCACACAGAAAGACTTAAAGTCACTTGCTTCTTTAACATTAATTGTGGTTCTCTATATAAATCAAAGTATCATAAAAAAAAATTTAAAATAAAGTAAAAATAAAACTTTTCATTTTTAGAAGTTATCTCTTTGGTCGCCCTCCGGCCTTTCAGAATTTTGAGGGAGTCTCTGGATAATTTAGATAGTGACTTCAGCCAATTTGTCACTTTGTCTCTGCCGTCAAGTCTATAACATTTACGCCTACCATTTTTAATCAATTGACATTATTTAAATTTAAGCCCTCAGTTGAATTTAGACAAAGGTTTTAACCCATGATGGACGGCAATCTTTAACTTTACAATTCCACTTGAACTAATCCAGAGAGTAATTCAAATCAACATCATAAATGACAAAAGTCGTTATAACAGACAGAGCTGGATAACAATCCATTTAAAGCTCGTCCCGTGTTCTGGATCATCTTTTCACCAGATTCCTTCAAAATTATCAGTTTCTCTAAAGGTTGTCGTTTACCTTAACCCATCTGTAATGGTCAAATACTCATTCCAGAGGTTAATGACACCCAATTAGGACAGAACAGTTCTAGGAACACATACAACATAAAGTGCAGTCACACCCACACACACATTAAACATTAATTGCTCATCCGCAAATTTTACTTTTAGTGTTTACTCAAATTATTATTTAAACTCAGCTTTTGCATCTGCTCATTATTAATTTGTCTCTACAAAAGTCAGCTGGATTGTTTTGGTTCGGATATCATTTTCTTTGTTTTGTTTCAGCTTTAGCAGGGCGATAACAAATTGCACCATCCCTGCTTCCACAAGCAGTCTCTGTCTCTCTCTCTCTCTCTCTCTCTCTCTCTCTCTCTCTCTCTCTCTCTCTCTCTCTCTCTCTCTCTCTCTCTCTCTCTCTAACCTTTTAACAGTCTTCTAAGACTTTAACTTCAATGTGAAATTCATCTCATACCTTTTTAAACACTGTTTTCCCTAAAACATGTCTTATTATTTTCAAGTGATGCCATGTGCTTTTACTTATCAATATCTTCTATGCATTCAGGACTGGTACTGCATTTTCATAAACTTTTAACTTGTCACTCTAGCACAGCATAAGACTTGGCTAGAGATCACATTTATCTTCCAATAAACGTCAGACTTCACACTATCTCAGCGTAAGACCTGGCTAGAAATTAAAATTGTTTTCAAATAAGCGACAGATATTTTCCTTTTAACTCTATCTTTTGCCAGAATTGACGGTTCCAAATAACCATAATTTTATATTTGTCTTTTGCCCAAACAATAAATTTAACTTCAAACATCTAAATTGAGTCTGAGTTACTCTTCCAATTTTAGCCACAGCACCAGAAATGACATGGTGGGCCAGATTCAGATAAGCGAATTGTTTTATTACAGCTCAGCATGAGCTTATCTTTTGAAACCAAAACATCAGCTTCTAGGGTTTTTAGCTTTTAACACCCATTCTCCTACGGTGTTTTTACCAACATCCAGTCAAATAAACTTTATCAGAATTTTTCACGAATCATTTTAACATTTTTATCATTTAAACCCTCTATGTCTCTAATTATATAGTTACTGCCATTAATTTTTAACCTCATAATTTATTTTAAAATGATCATGGATCTTTCCTTTAAAAGGAATTCCTTAAGACTTCAATTTATTGAACTTATTACTTATTTCCTTATTTTCAATCTGTGTACCTCTGTTTAAAATCCCTCCGTGTCCGTGACTATATCTGCTTTTTCCTTTTTCTTTTCAAAAACAACTTCAAGTCCTTTTACTCAGACTACACAAACGAAATCCTACATCATTTTCAGTGATTTCTGCCAATTTATCTCACAAACAGTTAGGAATCAAACATTTTTCCAGTCTTTTAGCTTTTAGCAAGTCAAGTTTCTGATTAACTTTTCAAATTAGAATTAAAACCTTTGCTGCCCATTTACTTGATAATTCTTTCAAATTTCTTTGACGTCAGGGCTTTAGAGCAGCGCTGCTTACAGCGTTTGCTGTCTTTCGTCTCAAAATCTTTTTCTGGACTGATCATATCACTCAAATTTTTAGCCATCATTTTAGTCAAAGTTCATACTCACCTGAAATTATACCAGCAGAGATGGAGGCGGCGATCTTTAACCAACACAGCTGTGGCTTCTGCGTGATGAAACTGCAAAGTACACTTATACGAAAAAGTCACTTACTGGTCCATTCCAATTTGGGTCATACCTTAAATTTTTACTCAGGATCGTTCCTGATGCATCCCTGGCAAACAACCCTGAATCTATTTTTATTTTGTTTAACTAATAACTTAATCCCTAACTGTCTATAGTCCTAAATTCGGGGATCCCCTATCTGAGTTGGAAGAGACGGAGAAGGTTTGCGGTGATGCACTGGCCCCCTTTGTCCAGTGCCGCATGCCCCTTTTAGGAGTGGTATCCTTACCTTAGCCCTTAATCAGCTCTCTCCCCTTTAAGCATGCCTACGTTGCACCCCGTTTCCAAATTATTGGCCTACTGGAGCGACTTCTTATACCCCTTGTGTGTTTCTCAAAAAGCTCTCGACTTACTCAGAGTAGCCGAAACACAATCCTTAGTATAATTATTCCCTATTTCCCATTGAAATAAAGCTCTCCCGTTCCCCTAACCCAGTCTCTTCCAGTCAGACAAGTCTAATAATAAAAATATACTACCTTATCTACTTGTTTGCCAGAGGTGTACCAAAGAATGATTGCTCGCCAAATCTCCACCATAAACTGTTGGGGTAACAGCTTAGGACCCAGGACCAGTTGTGAAAAATTAAGACCAGGAGTCAGGAGTCAGATTAATTAAAGAAAATTTACTGAAGAATAGTTTGCAGTTTCATCAGCAGAAGCCAGCTTCAAGAGGAGTTTGTAGGCCGCTCTCCCTCTAACAGTCTCCCCCCCTCCGTCTAACGTACATACAATTTTCTGAACAGTTATACGGTTTTCAAGGTCTAGACACGTCATTACTGCCATGTGGACTGATTCTGATTGGTTCTAACAACATGCAATGTAAGCAACTTTCCACACGTAGACAGATAGGAGCATATATCACTAAAAATGCGTAGACTCCGTGTCGCCCAGGCCCAGATTAATCCTCAATGACCTCGGAGGTCACAGAAAAGACGCCTCAAAGTCTGGAATCGTTTGCAGAAAGGACCATCTCCAATACTGGATCTGCACAGAATCATGAGACGCACACACAAAGTTTCCCAGAAAAACAGTTTCCATCAAGGTCGGGACATCTTAACTAACTATCAACAAAGCTGAATCTGCAAAACATGCTGATACTACATTTAGTACAGAAGTGACTTTATTCTATTCTATAAAGAAAGAAAAGTATATCAGAGAGGTACATTTCTGTTACATTTTGAGTCCCCAAAAGAGTCACATAGCTGTAACATAGATGACCCCGGGGGTCGCTTTAGGAAGACATACAGTTAACACATGCTGAGCTCTTCTCACTTCAAACACCAAGGACATTTGCCTGTCAGCACATCTTGACACAGACATCAGAGCTGGATTCAAAAGCACAGAGCAACTAAAACACTACAATATTCAAAATCACTCCTTGAATATAGAGAACTGATTTATCAAATGTAGGACACTGTTATAACTTGATTATCATTCATTCTTATTTTAATATTGAACATAAAATCATTCTTGAAGGATATGTGTCTGATGAAGAGACAAGTGATGTTTGGCTTGACCCTTGACCCTTCAATATTAATTATAATATAATTTAATATAATATAATATAAAAATGGCCTTTAAAGAAACACTGCACTATTTTTTGAAAATAGGCTCATTTTCCAACTCCCCTTGAGTTAAACAGTTGAGTTTTGGCGTTTTCGAATCCATTCAGCCGCTCTCTGGGTCTGACGGTAGCACTTTTAGCATAGCTTAGCATAGATCATTGAATCTGATTAGACCGTTAGCATCTCGCTCAAAAAAATGACCAAAGAGTTTCGATATTTTTCCCATTTAAAACTTGATTCTTCTGTAGTTACATTGTGTACTAAGACCGACGGAGTTGGAGTTGTGATTTTCTTGGCTGATATGGCTAGGAACTATACTCTCATTCTTGCGTAATAATCAAGGAACTTTGCTGCCATACCATGGGTGCAGCGGCGCAATGATATTACGCAGCGCCTGAAAGAGGAGTGGAGAGTGGAGTTTTAAATAGGAAAAATACCGAAACTCTTTGGTCATTTTTTTGAGCGAGATGCTAACGGTCTAATCAGATTCAATGATCTATGCTAAGCTATGTTAAAAGTGCTACCGCCAGACCCAGAGATCGGCTGAATGGATTTGAAAACGGTAAAACTCAACTGTATAAATCTAGGGGAGTTGGAAAATGAGCCTATTTTCAGAAATAGTGGAATGTTCCTTTAAAATATAGGTACATCAAGTACAAATCCAACCTTGGCAGAAAAAAAAGATCTTTCTTAGACCAGAAATAGACTTATACAAAATGTGTAACCAACCTTAAAACGATGTGATTTGTGCACTTGTGTAAAGTACAGTATGTTTCTGGCCTTGCTCTTAATGTTCTTGCTGTAATCTAGTAATAGTCATGGAAATTAATTTCTCACAGGGTGATGGGTTTCTAAACAAAGTGACAAGAAACATTCAAAATATGACACACAGTTAACCCCATGTGAATGCTGTGGAAATAGAAAAAATTTAGTAAAAAAAATATACATTACTAAAGCAGGATCAGTTTTAACAGTAATGTGGTTCGTATGTGGGGTGCAAATAAATGTTGGTGAGTCTGACATCAAGGTTCTTGGCTTTCTGTGTGGGTGAGATTAAACTATCTAACGATATGACAAGGTCTTGGCAGGGCGGTTCTCAGCTGGAATGAACAACAGCTTTGTTTGTGATAAAATTCAGCCTTCGTTCTGAGATGCCACGCTTAACCCGTGCTAGCAATTCTCACTGTATTCATTTGGCACTGTAATTCAGAGTTGCTGGGCCTCATAACCCACGGTTAAAACGTTTTTTTTTTTTAAGCGTCTATAGCTCAGCATTTACTCTTCCTTTGAAAAGAATTATAGGAGGAATATTTTCACCAGTTATTTTGCTCTAGAAGAATGCTGTAAGCCTTTCTGCAATCCTGCAAGTCAAAACATCTTTAATGTTTTCACTTCATGACCTGGACTTGATTATACAATTTATACTCATAGCCTGTCCAAAATCAACTAAATTTAGTCCCTAATACCAGAGAAATTATGAGAAATAAGTTTGACCACATCTACAATTTTTTTGATTATTTATTATGTTTTAGAATAACGGTTAAAGTCACCATATTTATGAAATTACTAGGGTCGCAAAGGGGCGGAAAATCTCTAGAAACATTCCATGGGAAGTTAAGCTGGGGAATCAGTCACTGATTTCAGTGACCAGGGTCCTCTTTTATAAAAATTGCTGTTTGCATGTGATTTGAGGAATGCTCAGGGTAGCAATTCAACAAATTTGCATTAAAACTGGTTGTTTTAATCAATATTATGCTGCAAGATGTTTTTTTTTTTTTCATCTACACATTTCCAGTTTATTCCCATTAAATCCTATTAATTTCCATATAAAATTTCCAACTTTGATAATTCCCAGAATCTTGCAACCCTAGAAATGGCAAAACTGCAATTATGTTGTTTGTCTAGATTCAACTCTGCTTACTTTGGACTCTCAATCTGAGCTTGAAGTTAAAAAATAAATAAAGTGCCGGCTTTAATTTTATGATTAAAAAAAGTGTATTATATTGCTTATATATCAGGGTAGCCAGGAACAATACATATAATAGGTTCTACACTACCTCTCAAGTCAATCCCTGAATATTGATTTCATTTCAAATTTTATTTCATTTTAACTAACCAGATCATGTTCATTAATATTAATGTAGCATTAAAGTCTTAAAGGGACTTTGTGTAGAATATAGACAAACTTTATACTACTGTAATTGTCTAGATTGGCAATATGTTTAATCTGCTCTATATTAAGACATTCCTTTTTTTGTTTTCTATTTAAAAGAAAATAACAGAACATGAATCTATCAATTTGCCACTTCTATTCAAAGTGCCATCAAAAACCACAAATCCCTTTACTCTAAAGGCCTGTTCACACCAAGGACGATAACGATGAAGATATAGTTCTAAAAATCATTCTCAATATTAAAGAATAGCAGAGTTCACACCACACATCTATAACGATAATGGCACAGAGAAACGATATACTGTAGTTGGAATCACTTTCAGAACGATTTTTTTCAAGGTGATGAACGATAAAAACATTGATTTCCAACCAGAATCCATCTAGCTGTAACAAACTCGAGCATTTAAAGCAGCAGACTCGCCCACGCTTAGAATGAACAGAATGCTGGTGTGGATGCTAATATAGTTATCGTGTTATCTCTGTGTGAACAGGCCTTAAGGCTATAAATGCCACAATTTAAAAATTAGTAGAACAAAATAACTCCGCATGGTGTTTCTCTGTCTCTGCCCTTCACTGCGATAAGCAGTTTAAATTAGTGCATTGACTGAGTGCTGTCTGTCACTTCACTGTAAAAAAAATATTTTCAAGATTTTTCACACCTTTTCACAAATCTTTTGCAAAATCAGCTTAGATTCACTAATGTCGTTCAGGTAACATTAAAGGTCCCGTTTTTCGTGTTTTTTTTGAAGCTTTGATTGTGTTTACAGTGTGCAATATAACATGTGTTCATGTTTCATGTGTAAAAAAACACAGTATTTTTCACACAATTTACTTATCTGTATACTGCTGTTTTCACTGTCCTCAAAACGGCCTGAGAATTTCCTCGTTCTATGAAGTCCCTCCTTCAGAAATACGTAACGAGTTCTGATTGTGCCAGCGGTTCCCGTGTTGTGATTCGACAGCAGCTTACACACGTTGCCCGGAAAGATCACGCCTCTTACCATAACGGGGAGATGAACGCGCTAAACTACAGCCCCTGAAGGACAAACAAAGGTGATTTGACTCCGGGATGAAAATAACAGCGTCTGAACGACAAACGCAACCGAACCGAACCGAACGCAACACTTCCTCTTCTCCATGAGGGAGCAACCAGACCACGCCCCCTTTTTCGCGTATGCTTGTGGGTATAGTTTAGTCAACAAACTGCTCTACTGACGTAATTAAAGCAGGAAGTACAGGGATGTAGTCCAAACCGGCCTTTCGCTGTAGGCTTTGAAAGGGAACTTCTGTTAAATAAAATATCTCGCTTGGCATTGAACTTTGAGCTTTATAATTTTACAGGTATTATATATGCTCTAACAGCAACATTACACACTAACTAAAGTTTGAAAAATGGGATCACGAAGAACAGGACCTTTAATATTTTGAGTTTCTGTTTAATAATTCTGACGGCCCTGGTACCAAAAAAAAGTGAGGGTACGCTACAGCTTAAAATGTAGAAGTGCCGCAACTGTGTACTGGTGCATGCCGGCCCACTTCGTGCACTGCTCTCAATCACGTCATACGCTTTTTCATCCAAATTGAAAGGGCAATGCTATTTTGTTCTGTGTACTTTTGCGTACATTCATTTTTAGATATTTAAACCAGAAATGAAATACGGAAGATGTGGTTCTTTGTTAATAGTTCTAACACTGACAAATTGTATATTGTATTTTATTGAAAATCATAGAAATAATATACAACTTTTATATATATATATATATATACTGTATATACACCGATCATTATGACTGACAGGTGAAGTGAATAACACTGATGATCTCTTCATCACGGCACCTGTTAGTGGGTGGGATATATTAGGCAGCAAGTGAACATTTTGTCCTCAAAGTTGATGTGTTAGAAGCAGGAAAAATGGGCAAGCGTAAGGATTTGAGCGAGTTTGAGCCAAATTGTGTTGGGTAAATGACTTGGTCAGAGCATCTCCAAAACTGCAGCTCTTGTGGGGTGTTCCTGGTCTGCAGTGGTCAGTATCTATCAAAAGTAGTCCAATGAAGGAACAGTGGTGAACTGGCGACAGGGTCATGGGCGGCCAAGGCTCATTGATGCACATGGGGAGCGAAGGCTGGTCTGTGTGGGCCGATCAAACAGACCTGCTACTGTAGCTCAAGTTGCTCAAGAAGTTAATGCCAAAAGTACCAACAGTGGGGGCATGTGAGCATCAGAACTGGACTACAGAGCAATGAAACAAGAGGGCCTGGTCTGATGAATCACGTTTTCTTTTACATCACGTGGAGGGGTCTAGTGGAGCCCATGCTTCGACAGATCAGGGCTGTTTTGGCAACAAAAGGGGGACCAACACAAAATTAGGTCATAATGTTATGCCTGATCGGTGTACGCTTTTTGTAGAATTATTCGTCACTGCATGATTTTGGTGTCAGTATAGTGAGCACATTTCTCTAGGACATGCGGCAGTATCGGATGCCTTGGGAGTGGGAACGGATTGATTTTTAAAGGAAGCAAGAGAAGAAGAACTGATCACCATGTGCTCTGAAACAGGTGCTCTGCAATGTTCCTTTTAAAATGAAGTTACCTCTCTGGTTCAGAGACATGGCTGTAAAGTGCAGGAGAAACATTTCTAATTTGGCCAAAGAGAACTAGTCAACTGGACAAATTGTGTATTTTAAATATTTCTTAAAGGTGAAGCAAAGTCATACAAAAAATTCTTAAAAGATCTCAACATTTTATTATGTGCGAAGCATGTACGATTCTAAATTCTATTTTGGTATTCAACTTGGCTTTTAAAAATATACAACTGTTCTTTTTATTTTTCTCAACAAGGTTAAAAAAGGAAAAAGAATGCGAAAGTACACAGAGCGATTTTAATTAGAATTTTTAGAAACACTAGCATTGTGTAATGCCACATCCTAATGAAGATGTCATCCATTAGAGATACGTGTTTAATATTTTGCATTTGTTGGAAGCGATGCCCACTGCTTGTTTTCATAACTGTCTTGATTAATAAATGTTTAAATGTTGCTACATTTAAAATGACAGGTTTTCGTGATGGATGTGAACAGCAGATGGCACTATAGACCAGCTTTGAAAGATGCAGTAGTCTCAGGTCTGATAGTGACTCACAGTCTTCTGTCTGGAGGACACATAATGGCGTCTCTGTGAGTTCAAGTAACATGGCTGAGGCTTCTTTCTGTCTAGTATGACCAACTGAAAATTTACAGTAACTAGATTAGTAGAGTACATTCTCCTGTAGAGAAACTAAATCAGCAGCACTGTATTCTACAGTTAGTTTTCCGTTCACTATAAAAATGTATGCATACCTGAGTTGGAGCCGTCACCTAGCGGTTACATTCTCTAACACACATGTCAAACTCTCCACTGTCCTGCAGAGTTTAGCTCCAACACACCTGCCAGGAAGTTTCTTGTAATCCTGAGGACCTTGATTTAGCTGGTTCATTTGCGTTTAATTGATTTTGACATCTATTTGTTTACCACTAGGGAATGCTGATGACGTTTTATTCTTCTATACTAACTTGCGTTGTAGACTATGATTCAATAGGTGTCATCATCGTACTGTCTACTGTATGTACATGTCTACCCAAGTTTATTAGATCCATGGCGTACAGTGTGGCATAAAAAAAAAAACAGTTAAATACTGGCTTATCAGTCTCTTTGAACATTTGTACAGAAGACAACAGAAAATTGTGTAAATATTGTGATCAGAATTTGTGAACAGAAGTGCTGTTTACTTCACAGAAAAAACCCAGAAAACTAAGCTGCTTTGTGGATGTGTAGTTTACTTACCTCCTAAGTGTCTCAAACAAAACCCTTTCAAATATTTGATGCCATTAAAGGGATAGTTCACCCAAAAATGAAAATTCTGTCATCATTTAGTCACGCTCAAGTTGTTCCAAACCTGTATAGATTTCTTTGTTCTGATGAACACAAAGGAAGATATTTGGAAGAATATTTGTAACCAAGCAGATCTCACCCCCCATAGACTACCATAGTATTTGTTCCCTACTATGGTAGTCAGTGGCTGCCGAGATCTGATTACAAACATTCTTCCAAATATCTTCCTTTGTGTTCAGCAGAACAATGAAATTCATGGTTCAAGGTTTGAAACAACTTAAGCGTAACTAAATGATGACAGAATTTTCTTTTTTTTTTGGCGAACAATCTCTTTAATCACAAACTTTGATAAATCCAATGATTAATTTTTCCTCAGAACCGCTTGGTGTATCAACCCAGTGCATTGTAAACACGCTACTTTGCTTTCAGGAAGACTGATAGAAACCACCTGTGTGCCCTTCCCTGAGGAAGTTAGGCCATCAGATTTCACCAGAATGAGAAAGAACTTTTCAGATTTGTGCAATATGGATCAGAGATCAGACGATTAGTGCACGGACTGTTTTAGTTAGTTCCACAGACGCATCAGATTATTCCATCATTTGAACATTGCTGGTTGACTACAAAAATGATTACTTATTTTTGACTGTTTATTTTTTGTTAGGTAATTTTTATATTGTTTATAAACTGTTTATTTAATATTAAAGCTTTAGTTTCTGCCACGAAAAAAAAGAAAAACATAATTGCAACTTTTTACCTCACAATATTTTTGCTCTCGCAATTTTGAGTTTATATTAATTTATTCAGTTTATATATTTTTACCAGTTTATCGCAGTTTTGAGAAAGTCTGAATTGTGAGATATATATATACTATATTGCCAAAAGTATTGGGACACCCCTCCAAATCATTGAATTCAGGTGCGCAGAAGTCGCCAACTTTTTGCTGAGTCAATAGCTACAGACCTCCAAACTTTGTGTGGCCTTCAGATTAGCTCAAGAACAGTGTGTAGAGAGCTTCATGGAATGGGTTTCCATGGCTGAGCAGCTGCATCCAAGCCTTACATCACCAAGAGCAATGCAAAGTGTTGGATGCAGTGGTGTAAAGCACGTGTACTCTGGAGTGATGAATCACGCTTCTCTGTCTCGCAATCTGAAGTCTGGGTTTGGCAGTTGCCAGGAGAACGGTACTTGCCTGACTGTATTGTGCCAAGTGTAAAGTTTGGTGGAGGGGGGATTATGGTGTGGGGTTGTTTTTCAGGGGTTTGGCTTGGCCCCCTAGTTCCAGTGAAAGGAACTCTTAATGCTTCAGCATACCAAGACATTTTGGACAATTTCATGCTCCCAACTTTGTGGGAACATTTTGGGGATGGCCCCTTCCTGTTCCAACATGACTGCGCACCAGTGCACAAAGCAAAGTCCATAAAGACATGGATGAGCGCGTTTGGTGTGGAGGAACTTGACTGGCCTGCACAGAGTCCTGACCTCAAGCCAATAGAACACCTTTGGGATGAATTAGAGGCCTTCTCGTCCAACATCAGTGCCTGACCTCACAAATGCGCTTTTAGAAGAATGGTCAAAAATACCCATAAACGCACTCCTAAACCTTGTGGCAAGCCTTCCCAGAAGAGTTGAAGCTGTTATAGCTGCAAAGGGTGGGCCAGCTCCATATTAAACCCTATGGATTAAGAATGGGATGTCATTAAAGTTCATGTGCATGTAAAGGCAGGGGTCACAAAAATGAGACAAACTTGTGAAATTAAAAGTTTCAATGTCATTTTTTTATTTTGTGATTCCGTGGCCAAAAAAGTCTACATTTTGAGATCAACATTCACAATTCCGTTTATTTTTCTGTGGTGGAAATAAGCTGCTTTAATTTATCAACAGTTTTCATTTTTGTTTTTTGCATTAGAACACTGGTGACCAAAAAGATATTAAAAAAAGTTATATATATATTATTATTTTATTATTCAATGTAAAGTTACGCTTTTTTGTTGCGCTCTCTGGTGCACATTCATTTCTGGATTATTATTTTTTTTATCTTACCTGACTTTCTTGGTGAAAAAAATTAAATGAAGTTGGCTTCTAACATGCCATTTGACATTTAAATAGACCATTAAGGAGATTCTGATCAGAACAGCCACTATAGTAACAACGTCATAAATTATCTCATATCTTAATGTAATGTTCCGTGTTTAATACAAGTTAAGCTCAATTAACAGAAAATTCTAGCATGATGTTGATTTCCACAAAAAAATCATTTCAGTATTTGTCCTGCTTTTTTCTTTCTTTCTTTTTAAAAAAAGTTGTGGGATAAGGTGAGGCACTTACAATGGAAGTAAATGTGGCCAATTCATAAATAATTGAATACTGTGTTCCAATAGTATAGGCACAGACATAAACAATATGCTTGTTAACATGATTTTACTGTGACATAATCCCTTGTATACCTTTTATGTGTTAAGATATTTCCAATTCTACAACTTTATCGCTATGGCAACATAGGTAAATCCTGCAGTGTCAATAAATTTACAGCACAAATAATACACAAGATTTAACAGAAGAATTAATCTAAGTGATGTTATAATATCGTAAGCTTCACATTTCTCTATATAAGCCTTCCAGAAATTGGCCCACACTTTCACTGTAAGTGCCAGACTGTAATTTGCCTTTTTTTCTTATTAAAGAGGAGGAACGAGTGAAAAATTATGTTTTGTGGAAAAGGAACATTATGCCAAAAATGCTAGCGAGTGAGCAAAACGTAGTTACATTGAAGGGGCGTACCGACTTCTGAGTTATATCTCGAGTGCTGAACAAGCGGACTGACCTCTGATGATCCTGCAGCCAATGATATTGCTTGCACAACATTTCAATATTCTGGTTCATTGTTTGCTGTAAGCTAGTCCTTCAGCACACTATCATATTTACGCTGAAACCCTCCACCTCCCCCAGCTCCACCTGCCTAGATCTGCTACGGGATTTATGTGTGTCTATTTATGCAGCAGCTGCATATCTTAGATGCTCACAGCAGCGTGTCTGTGTATCTATTAGCAGCAGCAGCGTAGCAGATCTAGTCCAAATATATTAACATTGTCACATTCAATATAATACATATACATTTTTTTTTTTTTTATTATTGCTCAAAAGTTTACACACCCTTTGCAGAATCTGTGAAAATGTGAATAATTAAATAAGAGTGATCAAATTTTTTTTTTTTTTTTTAGTACTGTCCTTTATAAGATATTTTACATGAAAGATGTTTACATATAGTCCACAAGACAAAAAAATTTGCTGAAGAATGACCCTTCAAAAGTTTACATGGCCTTGATTCTTAATACTGTGTGTCATTCCCTGATGATCCACGAGTGTTTTTTTTGTTTTGTGATGGTTGCTTGAGTCCCTTGTTTGTCTTGAGCAGTTAAACTGCCCAACGTTCTTCCGAAAAATCATTCAAGTCCCAAATATTCTTCAGTTTTACAGCATCTTTTGCATATTTGAAGGAACACTTTCCAACAGGGACTGTATGATTTTGAGATCCGTCTATTCACACTGAGAACAATTGAGGGACTCAAACACAACTATTAAAAAAGGTTCAAACATTCAGTGATGCTCCAGAAGGAAACACGTTGCATTAAACTTTTTGAATTTGAAGATCAAGGTAAATTGTACTTGACTTGTCTTCCGGTTAACATGTAAGTATCTTCTGTTGCTTCCGAAGGGCAGAACTAAATGAAAAAAATATATATTTAAACAAACAAAATAAGAAAAAAATGTACATTCAAAAGTTTTCAAAAGGCTCTTAATGTGTCGTGTTTCCTTCCTTCCCTTAATTTTATATACATAATGCTTAATTTATATAATTCATCATGTCTCACATCCAGACAATACACACTCCTGTTTTAGTAACATCTACAGAGAACTCAATGCTGTCTGTATCAGTACATTAAATCACAGATGTCACCTGTTAATGCATGTAACCCAGATGTCATTTTGCGAATTAGTCCTGTACAAATAGTGCTTGTAACAGGTGATCTGTGTGTGTTTGCAGGGTCTCCAGATCGGTACAAATGAATTGGAGGAAATGGGCGCCCAGTTTTGTTTGGCTCTGCTCAGGCTAAGACGCTTCACGTCCCCCTTGGAGCTCCACAACCACAACTCCCATCTACTGGACGTGGAAAACGACCTGATAGACACACGCAGCATCCCGAACATCACCAGGTAAACACAAACACGCACGCGCACACACACCCCAGTACAATGACCATATCCAGCTCTGGGACGTCCTGTTATTGTTTGCCGCATGAACCGGCACAAACTGTAGAAGACGCAACAGCTGCCCTATCGAATTTCAATACAACATTAAGCAGCTCGGAGCCCACAATGTTCAGAACAATAATAGCCCTCATGTCCATGATGTCAGAAGCTTCTAGATTCTAGAAGCTTCTTGGGAACGTACTTCAGCCCCTCCCAACTTGTGTATTTCTGTAATGGATAACAACATACACACACACAAGCGATCTTGCAGCCCTCTTCTAATGGCCGGCACCACTTGAGGAGATGTCGGTCACATGGGGCTCGGCGCACTTGAGTGAAGAGAGAAGCACTCTGCTCATTATAGTCATCTAATCACCTGATCAAAACGCCCGCTAATCCACTTTGAGTCTGCCCCCCCCTCCCCTCGACCCGTCTCGCTCGGATCCAGTTTCTTCCCCCTCACACCATTAAAACCATTAAAAACCCACTAAAACCAGCCAAACCACCAGACCACACATTAAACCATTTAACTGCTTAACAAGAGGGCCATAAAACCATCATCACTCTTAGTAAGGTTATTGTGTTAGGAGAGAGAGATACCGAGCAAGAGGGATGCAGAGAAATTCCTCCTCTGCCGCCACATGAGGTTTTCGACCGCTACCCTACAGGAGTCGTTTGTTGGTTTTGTTGTATTGACCGGTCATTTATTATAGCTCAAACTTAGAGATTTGAACAACCCCCTAACCTAAAGTATTAAACTGTGGCTCGTAACTCATCCCGCCCTGTTCGTGCTACAAACACGAATGATGCCTCATATTGTGTGGCTTGTTGAGGAGAGGTGGGAAATCCCATAGACTTACGTTGAAGGGGGTCCCGACTACTGAGCTATATATAGGGAGCCAAATACAATGGAGACTCAGGGGTGGGCTCTGTTTTCTTGGTCCACAATGCAGCAACGATCATGGAAAATTAGGAAATATCTAGTCATTTTTAAATGGTCATTTCTAAGCTTGTCATGAAAAGAAACTGTACATTTAGGTCTATACATATTTGGACAATTTTTGTTATTTTAGCTGTTTACCAAAGTACAGTTATATAATGAGTATGGGCTTAAAATGCACACTCTCAGCTTTAATTTGAGGGTATTCACATTCAAATTGGAGGAAGGGTTTAGAAATTACATTGTGGGATTAAATGAGTGCACTCGATAACGTCCAATGTGGGTTTGGACACCACTACAAAGGGCTGTCCCCTCAAATAGTGCCCTATTTAAGGGTATGGGGGGCGATTTCGGAAACAGCCTGGAGTTGCTGTGAACCCACATCATGTGGTCAAAGGAGCTGTCCGACCAAGTAAAAACAGGCTCCAAAAACAAAACAAATCCGTTGGAGAGATAGCAGGAACTTTAGAAGTGGCCAAATCAACATTTTGGTACATTCTGAGAAAAAAAAGAACGCACTGGAGAGCTCAGCAACGTGAAAAGACCTGGACGTACAATCAAGAGAAGATTTCAAGAGAGAGGGTTAACCACAAGGTGTAAACCATTCATAAACCTCAAGAATAGAAAGCCACAATAGACCTGTACCAAGGAGAAGGATTGGAACAGCTCATGATCCAATATCATCTGTAAAAGTGGAGGCAGTGTGATGGCATGGGCACGAATGGCTTCCAGTGGCACTGGTGTTAATCGATGATGGGACAGAAGACAGAAACAGCCGGATGAATTCTGAAGTGTATAGGGATACACTGTCTGCCCAGATGAAGCTTGCAAGTTGATTGGACAGCACTTCACAGTACAGATGGACAATGACCCAAAAGACATACTGCAAAGTAAAGAAGTTGACTATTCTGCAATGGCCGAGTCAATCACCAGATCTCAACCTGATCGAGCATGCATGCATTTCACTTGCTGAAGACAAAATGAGAGGAGGAAAGACCCTGTGAAGACAAAATTACATACCGCACAACAACCTAGCTATCCAAAATCTCAGAATGCCCCAATTGGCTGATGAAACCTTGATTCAAATTAAGATACAATTTATACAAAATGAAATTTACTTTAAAGAAAGGCTTTCTACAAAACAAAACTTAATGAAGCTGTCAAAATCATGTCTGAACCACTCCATGTCTCCTGGCATTGCGCATCTTATGATGTGTGCTTTCTCACTCATGCTGTTCACCTTTCATAATCAACATAGATGGACATAAAAAATGTACATTATAATATTTAAATATAAAACTAAATGCCTTTTCTTAATGGCTACAACAAGGATAGTAGCCTACAGTACAGATACATTTCATGTCGGAGTGGGATTTGAGGGATTTGGGATTCATGGTGATCTCGTTTTACCATGAGTGGAGCGTTTTTGCTGGATTTTGCCGGAAATGCAGAAATAAGTCATAATTTTGTTGTATTTGTAACTATTTGGTAGATTATTCATTTATAATTTCCAATACATTACTACTAGTACTGTTACTGCTAATAAAACTAATCTCTGGGGGCCCCAAAAGTGTGGGGGCCCTTAGAATCGTCCTCACCAATGTCCGGAATGACGTCATCAAGTATACACTTTAAAAAGATACATAACAGCTACAAGTGTATGCACTGCTTGCTTTATGCATGCACTATATAGGATCAATCACAATACAGGATTTACCCTATTATACTTTATCGACACAAATTGATAGTTCAAACAGCCACCCACAAATATAGTCTATAAACAAAGCATCCAGCTCTCTTTGAGTTCACATGAACAACGGTTAAAGTTACTCGTCAGGCTACAGAAGAATACCATAATTCCTCCGTTCAATTAGGTCTATGTCATCGAGAGTCACGCAGACCTATATCAACCCAGCCACAACATAATTGGGAATAACATGCCTTACCTTAACACAAAATCGACCACAGAGGCCTGGGGTCAGCTTCCTTTGCTGTTCGTCAAGAAATCCAAGAAGTGGATATTGGTTTATATATTTTTCTACGAATCTTTGAGTTGACATGTACTAAACATAAGTCAATTTGCACCGCAGCGACACCACACCTTGACGCTCATGACAAGAATAGCATGTAGAGTTATCTTTATTGAAGTGAATTAGGTTTAAATCGCCGTCATGCATGAATTAATGAATTCTAGTCAGAATATGAGTCTGATTCTGCTCCGTTGGGCTGTGATTATGGGGCGTGTTTCAACCGAACCAGGAAAGACCTCAATTGGATAGACCTACAACCAATCAGGGCAACGGAGTAACACATAACGTTAGTTGTCAAATGTCAACAGAACTCAACTGCACACAGTGCGGGCTGTTTTTCTATGTCCGCAGGTTGAAGCGACCCCAATTATGTGATATTTAGACCCAGGCAACCTTGCCAAAAAAACACATATTTTACCCCCCCAAGCGCCATTTTTTTCCGGAGAACCCCCCCGGAAAGCTATTGGGCTTGTTTTGGGCCAGTTTTGAGTAGCAATTGGGCGGGTTTTGTTGTGAAAACTTGGCAACCCTGTCTGCACGCACGCTGGAAGAAGTGAGTGTAAACGATGTTTGCAGGTGATGTAAAAAGGAATGTAAGGATACACGGAGTACTTACCAACACGATCATCATTTCTGAGAGAAATAGTGAAGGTGAATACAAGTTTTCCGTTGAGGATTAGACCAAATTCAACCCAAACGCTCTTTGTGACGTGGATGATTACGTCACTGTTTATCATCTGTCCATCATCGTCTAAAGACAATTTGATTGGTCCGAACAGCTTCTGTTTCAGGCATAGTTGCTCCACAATGGATCAAGTCCAGACCGAACTTCCGGAACTCAAATGTTGTGGGCGGGGCTAAGTTTGGCTGGCATCCAGGCTAGGGAGCCCATGTCTTATTAAGGGGATCTGTATGCCCCCCCCCCCCCCCTTTTTTTTGAGGCACTTTTAGATTTTTTGTATATCCTGTGTATATCCTGCAGACATTTTTGGTTGTTTCCAGCATGTCAGCACACAATGGAAAAAATAATTTTGTGAAACAGGGATAATGCATTTATACCACTGTATACGGGGAGATTTGGGTAGGCGGAAATTACATAAAAAAAGGTAATATTCCTCCCTTCAGAACCAATTTTTTTCCCAATATTTGCTGCCATCTAGTGGAAAAAGCCAAAACTATCTGCAGGGTGCTAGAGCACACAGGGCCTGAGTTATATAACCCAAAAAATAATCTTTTGGGGGGGTTTATAACAGCTCAGACCACATACACTTAAATGTTTATCACTTTAAGCAGTGTTTTATGTAACTTCGAAAGGGTTCCTGTAAAATGACACTAAAATTGTGTATTTAGATCACTGTTTGTGGGTATGGGAAGCTTTTCAATTTGAGTAAGCTAAATCCATGCAGAAATCCTCAAAAAATGGTCCCAGAGCTAAGGAGGTTAATAAAGGCCTTCTGAAGCGAATCGATGGGTTTGTGGAATAAAAATATCCATATTTATCAGACAACGACTGTATTCGTCTGACTGTATGCACTACACCGTGATGGTTTGACACGAATACATGTACCGTTACACCCCTAGTATATAATATTAAATTATTATATTATTATTGCTATTATATTTGTTTTTCTAGTTTTGCTCAACATCACTACTCTAATTTTTACAAATCCTTGTCCAGTAATCATGAACACGTCATCATTAGTCAAAAGGTGTAAGAACCCAGGGACCAGAAAGAAACCACCCCGTAATTACCCAGAACCTCTTAGTAACAGCAACACCCTAATGTCGCCCAAACAGCACTTACAGAAAAGATAAAAATCTCATGTATTAAGGTGGTGTTAATAGAAATGAGGTAAGCTGTTTGTGACTTATGGGAATGAGCAGTTCTGTTGTGTTGTTTCTGTCTGAAGATATAATCTCACCTCTCTCTACTCATTTTAGCTGACATAATAAATGACAGCCATGTGTCTGTGTGTGTTTTTCTGCAGTAACACCACATACGTGTTGGACGAGGATGAGCCAGCGTTCCTGGAGGAAGTGGACTACAGTGCGGAAAGCAATGACGAGAATGACCCCGATCCCGAACACTATCTCCAGGATAACCATGTCCTCCCGGACCCAAATTCGGACTCCGAGTTCAGCCACCAAGACTCTCTTAACTAAAAATCGCACCAGGCTCACTTTAATATAAGGCTTTAGCTGAACTCACCGGTCGTTTGCCTGTGTTATATGTCACCTGCGTTCGCCTAATTGCCTACTTCATAGAACTTATTCACACGACTTACCTAAATTAGTATAACCAAACCAGAAGATCTGTTTTCTGGCAGCAAACATAACATAACATTATAATGTAGAAAGTCGTTTCAAGACCGTATCGAATATAGATGCTTTTCAAGCTATAGCACTCTTAAGTAATGTTACATAGAAATCAGTCGTCAAATCATTCATAGGTCATTCCAAACCTGTTTGACTTTCATTCTTCTGTGGAACACAAAAGGAGATGTTGTGAAGAATGTTCACACTGCTCTTTTCCATGCAATGAAAGCATACTGAAAACACTATAAAAGCAGATTTGTGTGCTCTAAATCTTCTGAAATGTAACTTGAGTTACATAGTATGTTCCACGGGGGGGGGGGGAAGTCATACAGATTTAGAATGATATGAAGTTAAGTGAATGACAGAACCCTTAAAAAGAACACAATCTAAAAAGTGTTAATGCAATAGGTCCCTATAAGACAACATTGAATGAATTATACTCAAACAAAATTGACATGTGCTAAACCGAAAATATAAAAGGTCATGACCATTTCATGTTTCCTAAAACACCAGATTTACATCTCTTTAAGAACAGATGGTACGGCTGTAATCCTGATACTGAATGACGTATGGTCATCTCAAAAACCACTTCACCACGAGGATAGAATCAACACCTCACAGTAAAATAATGCAATCTAATGAATGTAACATCACTCTTATTCTCACGAGAACGCTCACCTGTGTGCTTCCTGTGGCGTCCCGATCGGATCACCATGAGGTCGCAGCGCTAGATCAGTATTGTATTCGTGTGAGCGCGTGTTCACGGCACATTGTGTGGCTGTATTTGCTTTTTAAGTGAGAGAGCTTCTGTATTTTAATTTAGATGTTAATATTTCTTTGTTGCATTTGTATAATTAGTGCATGATTCTTTTTTTTAAAGTTGACTTTTTAATTTATTTTATTAGTTTTATTTGTTTATTGGGAGAAAAGAAGGGTAAAAACTTGATTTCGACAGTTTGTTAGTGTGCTTGTGTATATTTGTGTTTGTTTGATGTCAGCAGTTGGCCAAAGTATGTATGTATGGGGTAGAGAAAATAGTTTGGTTGTGTTTGAGTGTTTGTCAGTCTTTGATTGAAATGATGGGTAATAAACAACTAAGTTAAGCTGATCTGTCGCTTTTGTGCTTAACTTGTATTTAAATGACTGAATGTTTGCCTCCCAAAGAACATTAAAAAAGTTTGGGGTCAGAAAGATTTCTGTTTTAATTAATGCTTATATTCAGCAAGGACACATTACATTGATCAAAAGTGACAGTAAAGGCATTTATAATGTTACAAATAAATGCTGTTCTTTGAACTTTTTATTCATAAAAGAATAGAACAAAAGTATTCAACACTGATATTAATAAGAAATGTTTCTTGAGCACCAAATCTCAGCATATTAGAATTATTTCTGAAGGATCATGTCACACTGAAGACTGGTGTACTTAATTATTTTAATTTGTAATATTTATTTTTTACTGTAATTTTGATATGCAAATAAATGCAGCCTTAAAGCAGCACTAGGTAACTTTTCAACCTTCATAATATATTTTCAAGACTCTTGTGATGATACATCGACTTACAATAGGTTGAATGACACGTCTGCCATAGCCTGATGGGGTCTGTATCGTTTTTAATCGTACGTTTAAACTTCGGGTTTCGGGTAGTCACCTGAGAACAAAAAGAACTACAAAATTCGACTGCTTTACGGCATATACGTCACTTCCACCACAACCCCCACTTCCTTAAATTGGGACGTCCGAGCCCAACTATCATTTGTTTGCCGGATGTTATAGTCATGGCCGAAGCAGCACAGAAAAATAAGAAAGCAAAGGTTTTGTCAGAGGAAAGCAAAAAGAGGAAACGAGAAAGTGATCGGATTAAAGGCAGGACGAGGATCAACGTTGGGCCAGTGTTTGCTCGTTGGCGTGAGCTGAAGGAGGAGGGGCTACATTCTTGCAAGTAAATACATAAGACGTACAAAATCATATTTTAGGATACCTAACATGTCTGTGATATTTGTTTATTTGTCTTGCCTCAAGCTATAATGCAAATCGATTTTTCAAATATGCAGATTCATCTATGGTAGCTTGATATTATAATATTGACGATGTATGGTTATTACCTACCACTCAAACATTGAATTGAAGTATCATATAGATTCTGTAAAACGGTAACCAATAGACTAGGCTACTATAATGACGCTGGCTTGAAAACGTGAGCATCGCGATCATTTGGCGTTTGAAAAAAATAAAACCCATGAAATTATATTCATATGACATGCTGAAACCATAGACTGTAAAAAAATATGGACGTAGTGTCCGTGACGTCACCCATAGGATTCTGATGAGCTGTTCTGAAGCGCAAAGTAGGGACGAGCTGGCCGTTACCATCTTGGCAGCGCGTCATCGCGCGTCACTCCCGGATAACAGAATATGGGCAAAAAGGCGGGACGTGACGCGATGACTAACAGACAGCAGATAAATGGCTATCCACCTGTCACTCGAAGTGGCCACGCCCTTAATTATGCAGAACTTTAAGGCTTTATATAATGTAAACGAATGAGTTATAAAAAAATTCACCCCCCTCACAGTTGTCATGAAGGGCAAAATTAGCCATATAGACCAAAACCACAATTTGTACCAGGCTGTAAACGTGTTCTTCTGCTGTAAAGTTGGGCATTTTAACATGGGGCTCAATGAGATACTGCTCCCTTCTGGAGCCTGTCCCTAGTGGCCAGTCGATGAATTGCAGTATATGGCACTTCCGTATTGGCTTCAAGAGAAACTGCGGGAGGTTGCCGCTTGGCTGAAACATATGCCACTGTACCTGGGATGAAGACATTTCACACGCGACGCAAGCAGAACACCTGTATGTGAACTCCTCCTGCAGTGTTCAGGGCTATCATAGTTGTCATGTCAACAAATGCACGTGCGATGCATCCACTGATGTAAGATGACAAGAGTTTACGACAGTAGTAGAGGACAATAATTTTTCCTAACTGTAGGGGGACCCCGAGAGCAAAACCTACCTAGTGCTTCTTTAAGCATAAGAAACTTATAAAAAAAAAAACACTTATAAACCTCAAACTGAATGGTATTGTAAGTACTAAGAATATGTTCAATATATAGGATTTTTTATTTTTTGGGCCGATACAATACTGATTTTAAAAAACAACTATTGGCCTATTTTATTATTATTATTATTATTATTCATTATCACAAGACTCAAGCATTTTACATACTAATTTCAATAACTTATAAAATCTGTAGTTCCAACCCAATCTCACGGCAATTTGTACATATTTTACGAGGTGGCTAATTTTTGCTGAATCGTTCCTATTTGACGAGTTGCCAAATTTGTATGAATTTGTACGATTGACCTACCTCAAACCCTGCCCCCTAAACCTACCCATCACTGGGGTTTAGACAAAACTTACAAATTTGTACAAATTAGCCACCTCGTAAAATACGTACGAATTGGTCGTGAGATTACGTTGGTAGTTCTGGTTCTGGTTGCTCATTTCAACAATTCAGCTTTGTTATATTCCACAAAATACAATATATTGCCAAAAGTTTTGGGACGCCTGCCTTTGCACGTGAAATTTAATTACATACCATTCTTAAATACTGGATGACGTGTAATTTTCTGCTATTAAATTCAGATAAAACGGAGGTATTACTTATTGGTCCGAAAAACTGCCCACAAAACCTCTCACAATACAACTTTAACTTAGAAGGATGTCCTGTCACCTTATCCGATACAGTAAAAGACCTGGGTGTTATATTAGACCGCAACTTGTCTTTCAAAAATCATATTTCATATGTTACAAGAACAGCATTTTTCCACCTTAGAAACATTGCTAAGCTACGTAACATGCTATCTATTTCTGATGCAAAAAAGTTAGTTCATGCATTCATGATCTCGAGACTAGATTACTGTAATGCTTTATTAGCTGGTTGTCCTGCATCATCAATAAACAAGCTACAGTTAGTCCAAAACGCAGCTGCTAGAGTTCTTACTAGGTCAAGAAAATATGATCATATAACACCAATTTTATCATCTCTACACTGGTTACCTATTAAGTTCCGTATCAATTACAAAGTATTGCTACTGACCTATAAAGCCCTAAATGGTTTAGCTCCGGTGTATTTAACGGATCTTCTATCGCCCTACAATCCATCGCGCTCTTTAAGATCACTAAACTCGAGGCTTCTGGTCATTCCTAGGATATCTAAGTCCACTAAAGGAGGGAGGGCATTTTCACATTTAGCTCCTAAACTCTGGAATAGTCTTCCTGATATTGTTCGAGGTTCAGACTCGCTGTCCCAGTTTAAAACTAGATTAAAGACGCATCTCTTTTGTGAGGTCAGGCACTGATGTTGGACGAGGCTGGCTCGCAGTCTCCGCTCTAATTCATCCCAAAAGTATTCTATCGGGTTGAGGTCAGGACTCTGTGCAGGCAAGTCAAGTTCCTCCACACCAAACGCGCTCATCCATGTCTTTATGGACCTTGCTTTGTGCACTGGTGCGCAGTCATGTTGGAACAGGAAGGGGCCATCCCCAAACTGTTCCCACAAAGTTGGGAGCATGAAATTGTCCAAAATGTCTTGGTATGCTTAAGCATTCAAAATTCCTTTCACTGGAACTAAGGGGCCAAGCCCAACCCCTGAAAAACAACCTCACACCATAATCTCCCTCCATCAAACTTTACACTTGGCACAACGAAGTCGTTCTGGCAACTGCCAAACCCAGACTCATCCATCGGATTGCTAGACAGAGAAGCGTGATTGGTCACTTCAGAGAACATGTATCCACTGCTCTAGAGTCCAGTGGCGGCGTGCTTTTACAGATTTTTTGGGGGGGCTGATACAATACTGATTTTAACAACTATTGGCCTATTCCAATATCGATATAATTTTTTATCATTAAAATAGATTACTTTTTTGATCATGTTTTAAATAAGCAAAGTTGAAAAATGCATGCATGAAGGTATACTAGCTAGTTTATTGCTGCACCATCAAATCATCTTCATTGAACATACATTGGACCCATTTAACATTCAACAGGCCAACATAAATACTGTACAACAGAACAGATGCTTATGAAACCTTTTCAGGTAGGTCTATTGGTAGTTTTCAGGTAAAGTAATTGAAGAAAGTACTCAAATGTAAGATAACACTGCTGTATAAATTGAATACATGCCTATCTTTTGTTCTTTGATTAACGTTAAAACACAGCAGCACAGCAGGAAAATTATAGGCTGCTGTCACTTTAAGAGCTGCATGGAAATTATACTGATACACACGTGTTTTATTTCTCAACTATTTACGTTCAGTTAAGACGTAACCGACTGTGTTTACTATACTTGCCAACAGGGCCGTGCACAGACATTTTGAGGGGCAGTGGCTCAAACCCAAAAAAAAGGGGCACTGGGGTGGGGTGGCATTGGGGGTGAGGATTGGGTGCTTGTCCATACAAATTATCCATCTTACTCTTACATTTCCTTTACTGACAGCCTGTAACTGTCTGATTTGGCTGATGCTCAGTGGACTCTCTCTCACTCTCTGAGCCCTAATTTTTTCTCCTGACCATAGACGACACAAAATCTCATCTCAGCAATTTTGATGAATGAATATACAATTTTTTTTTATTTTGTCATTTCATCTTAATATCAATCGTCTTTAGTCAGTCAAAAAATAGTTTTGATCTAATTTTGTGCCTATCGAAAATTTGTGGGCATAATGTTTTTGGTTTTGTGGAGTAAATGTAATAGCTTTTATTTTGAAGTAAAAATATCAAATTAGACCCTTGGGTTAAGATGACCCAGCCATATTTAGCACAGAAGGCCCCAAGTGGCATGTTGTTATGGTGTTATTGTTTTTAAATGTAAAACTTATTGTAATTAACCGGGCTATTAATTTAATATTTTGTATTGTATGTACATTTCAGGCATCTTCACTTTCATTAAAACCTATAGGCTAGGTTAATTGAGTGAATTCTATTAAATCTATTATGTTTTTTTATTATGACATGTCTTCAGTTAAAATATGGACAATTGAATAAGTAAACATTGATAACACAAATATTGATATGCTTGTACGTCATTAAAAAATACCTTTCAGATGATTATCTTTTAATGGGATTCAGATTTTTCTGTTATCAGTTATTCAATTATTCTACTAAACTGTCAAAATAAAATTAAGAAGAATATTTTATTTAATATTTTACATTAATAACACTTTAAAAGTTATATAAATAGTAATAAGAATTATCAAAAGTAATGTATACATTCTGTAACTATATTCTGGTTATTATATGAAATTAGGCCTATATATATTCTACAAAGTGTGCCATCAACAGCAAAGTTGGTGTTATTTATATTAGATCAGGGGTGCGTTTCCCAAAAGCATCGTTAGCAAACTATGGTCGCAAGTTCCGTCGTTATCAACATAGTTCAACCAGTCAGTTTTTCCCGAAACCATCGTTCTAACGAACGTTCGCAAACAGCGTCGCAAACTTGTGTGGTTGCAACGACAGCTCTCGACCTGTGGTTAGAAGCATAGTTTCTTGTTTGCATGACGTGGACTTAATAAATCCTTATCTTGAGCAAAATAAGCAAGCTGACATTCAGTATAACCTATATCTTTTATTTAGAATACATACAAATGTCATTAATGTCTTGTCAAGAGATTTAAAGCACCGTTTTTGAAGAGTGCGCATGTGCGGACGTGCTCTAGTACGTAAAAAAGAGCCTATTTGAATCTGGAAATAAAGCAAAACAACTGAGAAAAATTTGAATTATTCCTCAGGTGCCATAACCATAATATGTAGCAAAAAATCTAGCAAGAATGCGATCTCAATATAATTAATTAAAAGCATTTATTACTCCACCACCTGCGTGACATCATTAACCAACGTGGTTGAACGACAGATTTGCGACAATACGGTTTCGGGAAACAGTCGTGACTAGCTAGTTGATTTCTTCAACGATGCATCGTACTATGGTGAGTTACGTTGTTGTACGGGAAACGCACCCCAGATGGGGTAAAAAAATTTGATTATACAAGAGTTCTAATTCTCTTCCAAGAACGTGTATTTTGTACAAGTTGTTAGCACTATTAGAAGATCAGGAGCAAAATAATACCAACAGAAATAAAAAAACAAACTACCAAATTACTAATTCCACGGATTGTAATGTATACTTTTAATGCAACAACATTCTGGAACTGTCGTCTCCGCTTTCCAGATTTCCACGCACAAACTCTGAGTGACGCTGGGGACCGAGCGGGAAACACGGGAGCGGATTCGCGGAATCTGTGGATTTTTAACGGAGGGAAAACCGAGCAGTTTTAGCGGGGATGGGTAGCGACCATAGACTGCGAGAGGGAGACATATCCAGCTGCAGCCCCGCAGCACACCAGTTTCAGAACACCAGTTTCAGAACACCAGTTTCAGAACACCAGTTTCAGAACACCAGTTTCAGAACACCATCCACAGAACCGGAAGTGAGCGGCGCTACCCATACACGTCGTTTTCATATGGATTTTAAAGTTACTTTTCATGCAAGAGAAACATGCATTTAAGCCAGTGAGATGTGAACAGAAGCATGAAGGAGATTATATTGAGTTGTGTGTGATATTTCTGTCATGATACATGTGGTGGTGAACGAATATGGAATCTGTTCACGTCTTTCACGTTTTATCATTAAAGCTTTTTTTGCATTTGTCGAAAGATATTATTTGTCTTAATATTAAATAATTATTAATTAATAAAACATTAATTTTGTTTTCAGGGATGAAAAGACTTTCATCTTTTCACGTCTTTCACGTTTTATCATTAAAACTTTTTTGCATTTGTCAAAAGATATTATTTGTTTTAATATTAAATAATTATTCATTAATTAAACGTATACATTTAGTTTTCAGGGATGAAAACACTTTCATCTTTTCAAGTATTTCTGCAGAAATGCCATGATATGGGCTTAAGAGTCACAAGTTTTTGTGTTTTAAGTTTTTTTGCATGTTTTTATTTTTTATTATGTGCCGTTTAAATTCGTTTTAAATATTATTTTAGAAATATTTTATATATGTCCTATTTGTTTTCTTTCAGAGAAACACGTTTCACTTTAAGGCCTAGTATTAAATGGATACTACAAAATAATACTAATATATCTATAGTCAAATGAGAAACACTTTACAACATGTTATACATTTATTAATATTTTTTAAATAAAAACTGTGTATAGTTTTAGCCTGTTTTCATGAAGTATAAAGCATGATCAATAGGCTATGTTTTAAAATGTTGATCATTGTACATCATAACATGCATATTATATGCATGTTATGATGTACTACCGACTGTTTATCACAGTAACAACTGTTTACATATGCAACAGTAACAGTAAACAGTAAACATATGTAAACAGTAACAACTGTTTACATATGCATCTTGCACTGCCATATCTTAACTGGATTATGCTCATTTGCACTGCCGACTGTATTTATAGTACCAATGTTTACATTTGCATTTTGCACTGTACTTCTAACTGTAATATGCAACCACTTTCCACTGCACTTTACACTTTTTTTTTTTTTCTGGATAGCTCTGTCCATAATTTATTGCACTACCCTAATCCACTGCTATTCCTCATATTAGCCTAACATATTATTGTATACCTCTATCTGTAAAATTCTGTTTATAGTAATAGCCATCTGTATATTGTATTCATAGTACATATTCACCTGTAAATTCTGTTTATAGTTATAGCCATCTGTATATTTATTCACTGTACATATTCACCTGTAAATTCAGTTCTGTTTATAGTAATAACGTCTCTCTATTTATACATATTTATACATATTCAGTACATATCCATGTCCTGCACTTACGCATCCATTGTATATCCTGCACTTGCTGCTATTGCACTTCTGGTTAGACCTAAACTGCATTTCGTTGCCTTGTACTTGTACTTGTGTAATGACAATAAAGTTGAATCTAATCTAATCTAATATGAACAGAAAAGTGACTTTATTTAAAAGTATTATTGTTATATATTGTAGACATCGATCCGATCAAAATCCATGTGAAAACAGCTTATATTTATCAAAAGAAAATTACATGTATGGATAGCGCAACTATGACTGTTTAAGCCCCGCCCCTCACGTCCGGTTCTGTGGATGGTGTTCTGAAACTGGTGTGCTGCGAGGCTGCAGCTGGATACTATTGGCGAGAGGGGCACCTCAGCTGATGAGGGCAGAGGGGCAGTGGCTCTAGCCACCGGGCCACCCCCCTGTGTACGGCCCTGCTTGCCAAGATGGCCATTTAGATATAATTTTGTGTGAATTTGTCCGTTCAAGTGTAAGAAGAACCGAAAGATTTGATATTTGTGTGCTACATGAGACGTAGCTTTATGTGCGCATGCTTTGGATGTGTGCGCACACAAAACTTCTCACGCAGCAAGTACCAAATTAAACATTTTAATTGGCAAGGCTTCAAAACACGTGCAAAGGATAAGCTTTCGTATAAGCTTTCATGGCGATGCAGCACTGGCCCATTCTGGCACCGGGCAGTCCGTATTGTCGAGCTCTGCTATATTTTGTATAGGGTTTCATTTTGTTTTGGGAAGGATTTAATTATTTTACCCAGAGAAAATGTGGAATTATGTAACAGATTTTTTACAGATTTTATCAATCAAAATCATTGCTAAATATCGACACATTGGTGCATGTTTTTACTGATTGACCATATGTTTGAATATTCCAGGTTCAATACAGACTCTATGGACAGTATCTGTGGCTTTGATTGCCACAAACAATTATTCTCATCTCTCATCTATAAAAAAAAAGCATTAATCTTGTGTACAGTAATGGACTAACTTACTGGAGCTGCCTTACTGGAGACATGAAGCTTCGGAGCGTTGTGAATCAGCGTATCGAATCAGCGGTTCACAGCGCCAAAGTCACGATTCGACTCGCTGATTCATAACGCTCGGAAACTTCATGAAGCAGTGTTTTGAAATCGGCCATCACTTTATAAGTCGTTATTTCGTTTCTTTTGGCGCACCAAAAATATTCTTGTCACTTTTATAATATTAATATTGAACCACTGTACTCGCATGAACTGGTTTAAATATGTTTTTAGTACATTAATGGATCTTGAGAGAGGAAATGTCATTGCTGGCTATGCAGGCTGTCAACAAAAATATCTTAATTTGTGTTCTGAAGATGAACGGAGGTCGTATGGGTGTGGAACGGCATGAGGGTGAGTAATAAATTACATTATTTTCATTTTTGGGTGAACTAACCCTTTAACTAACTAGACTTTACACATGAAAAAACATGCAATTACATTTATAACACAACAGAAGTTCATCTGCGCAGAAAAGATCCATACTGCTAAAAGGATGACTGTGACAGCATTACAGCTCAAATAACACATAGTATTGTATGGAAGAATTCATATAAGCGCTTTAACAAAATGACAAGCTTCACATTTAGGTTTTTAAACCCTCCTAAATGCCTTGGCCTTAGGCTTCCTTTGTCCTTTGTACGTGCATTGCTATTTTAGCTTGTTTTTACAAACTGGGGCATGACAACATTCCACAAATGCTGTCCATAAAGCTTAACTCATTTTGAACCCAGAACACTGTGGACAAGTTGATGGTCAGACAGGAAAAAGTAAAATGAGTGAATGAATAAGTGGAGCAGGAGACACATGTCTTAAGCAGCGGAAGAATGCTAATCCACAGCCGGCATGTCAAACGAAAGCTCCCGTCTTTTCAGCTCCATCACTTCCTCTTTCTTTTCAGCATCCCTTCATTTTCCACAGTGCAGAAACAAAAGACTCAATCCCAGCTGGCCCTCAAAGACAGCTGTATTCTCATCAGACCCCTAATTAACCACACCAATACATTTGACATGCACATGTCAACACAATCTGATGCTCTCCTGACTATTAATTTAAAACCCATTCATTGGCTTTCATGTAACTCATTCATTGTGCAGATCTTTATCAATGTTTTTCATGAGACTGAAGTTGTAAAAGGCTTTTTCTTTCTCTCTATTGTGTTGTGTGTGTGTGTGTGTGTGTGTGTGTGTGTGTGTGTGTGTGTGTGTGTGTGTGTGTGTGTGTGTGTGTGTGTGTGTGTGTGTGTGTGTGTGTGTGTGTGTGTGTGTGTGTGTGTGTGTGTGTGTGTGTGTGTGTGTGTGTGTGTGTGTGTGTTTGTGTGTGTGTGCGTGTGTGTGTGTGTGTGTGCCAAAATATAGGGTACAACGGGGGTAAAGGCACACCTTTAGACAAATGTGCTTTTCACTACTCCTATAGTGTATGATATACAGAAAAATATATATGTTTGTATTGAACATTCATGGAGCAACAGATTTTGTGTGAAAATAAATCATAAAAGTTGTTTATTTTATTTAAAAATCTTAAAAATGTATGGGGTGTCGACATGGGGTAAAAGGCTCACCAGAATGGGGCAAAAGGCACACAGTATTGATACAAATACTTTCACTAAAATAATATGTTTTTAATAATGTTAAATAAGTTAATACTTGTTCAAAACAATTACTTTAGCAAAATTTTAACTGTTTTCTATTTTGATGAATAAAAGAATACATTTTTGATCATTAAATATGCTGTCATTAAAATATGTTAATATAGAAATATATCTGAAAAATATAGAAACAAAATCATAAAAAAGTAAAGATTCTGAAAGCATTGAAGGAGATCCCATAATAATTGAATTACAGTAGTAACAATACATTTTATTTTATGATATGATTAATATCACATTTTTCAATATGATGGTTTCATTAAAAATATGGTTATTATCTCTAAGGTGGACACCCAGCCAGCCGTTTATTATCATGTTAAATATGGTGCCTTTTGCCCCAACAGCAGAGGTGCCTTTTACCCCAAATACCATACTTTTACATATTTTTCCGTTATTGAAAAACTGTTGCTTTAATTACCTTTAATAAAACTGACAAACATTAACAAGACCTTTGTTTCAAAATATATTCAATAATTTTAGAGATTCTTATTTTCTACTCAAATCTACACTCTAAAAAATGCTGGGTTAAAAATAACCCAAGTTGGATTGAAAATGGACTAACCCAGCGATTGGTTTGTTTTAAGCAAACATTTAACCCAACCGCTGGGTTAAAACAACCCAATTGCTGGGTTAAAACAATCCAATTGCTGGGTTAGTCCATTTTCAACCCAACGTGGGTTATTTTTAACCCAGCGTTTTTTAGAGTGTACAAAATTTTTAAAAACATCAAATATTAGATCAAATGAGCGCAGAATCAACTTTGCGCTGCTGCCCGTGATCGTGTCAAAGATCAGACAAATTTCCACGTGCATCTTGAAAAGCCGTTGTTTTGGAAAGTGCTGAGGCAAGTTTTTGTGCCATCTACACTCTAAAAAAATGGGGTTCTATATGGCACCAAAAATGGTTCTTGGCTCTGAAGACCCGCTGAAGAACCACTGAAGCACCAAAATTGGTGCTATATAGCACTTAAAAAGGTTCCCCTATGATTACGAGCCAAGAACCATTTTTGGTGCCATTTTTTTTTGAGTGTAGTGGTTTAGAGGAAAATAAAATCAAAGGAGCCTTTTACCCCTTGGAGCCTTTAGCCCCGTTGTACCCTACCTTTCTCATACAAAGAACAATCACACACATGGCTTTGACCATTTTCAAAACAGATTTTGTATGACTTAGGCTGTTTCAGAGATCTGAAATGAATGGGTCAAATAAAGAAGACATCTAAAATGTGTACTGTTGGTATGCCTCCAAGAACAGGGTTGGGAAACACTTGGGGCATGGTTCTCTCTTTAGGTGTGAGAGGTTGTGGGTTAAAATCCCGGACGAGCCCCCAATTTATGGGTGAATTCTAATTGGAAGTGAGAAACCCCATGCCCTGCTTACTCTGAAGGGCAGAGCCATTGAAGTAGTAACTCTGGAGGGAGCAAGACAATTGTCAAATAATGTGGCCATTTGGAGCTCACTTGGTGAATGGACCAATGAAAGACATTGCCTTCTTGAAGTGAACTTCAAGGGCATACATTTTTTGTGTGTAATTGTTCTATTTTACAACCCAAATTATTTCTCTGAAAGTGCTAGAGTACGGCTATTCTCCATCGGTCCTGGAAACGCACTGTTCTGAAGAGTTCAGCTCCAACTCTAATCAAACACACCTGGACAAGCCAATCAAGGTCTTAAGGGTTACTTGAAAATTACAAGAAGGACAGTGGACAGTCAAGACAGTGGCCTTTTGAATGCAATTTTTTTTTAATTTTCTAAACTTTAGGCTTATATTTGGCCAGAGGTCTTTATGCTGCCTTCACATGCTATTGGAAATGTCCTAATTCCCACGCCTGAAGTTGTGATTATGAGTTTGTTGCATTCAAGTGCTTTGTTGTTGGAATGAACAGAAATCATGGAGAATACCAGGTTTATTCTTGCCCATTTTTGGGGAAAATCTTATTACAACCAAAATTATATGTGGTGTCACATGTACTGATGTAACGGAGGCCAGCTAGTAGTTGCTGTGTGAGTAAACCTCACTCCTCTGATCTCAAGAGACCCTCTAGCGATTGATGTTAGAGGTTGCAGCCTTTAGCCTCCTTGTTAGAGGGTCCGACTCTCATGCCGGCAGACCAGGGTTCGAGTCCCGCTTGGAGCGGGTGGTTCGAACAGTAGGGGTTACACTGACAACCATATAAACATTTACGGTGTATAAAACATACAATACGCTTCAAATTAAATATGCACTACATTAAACAGACGTTCAAGCTGTTTTGGGGGGAAAACTAAATCATACATGTCACAGCAGTAGTTCTCCCCGCCACCATATTTAAAGTTTATGGCACTCCCATCCAACTCTCCCAGTGGTAAACACGACATCAGAGGGCATTCACGTGCAATTTTTACCTATAGGAAACGATATAGTATTTACTATAGTATTTACGATAATTCTGATAGCATGTGAAAGCAGCATTAAAGTGCCCCATTATGCTATTTTAAAGGTTCCTAATTTAGCTAAGGAGGTCTCCTACAACAGGTTTACATGCATACAAGTTAAAAAAACCCTTTAAAGTTCTCATTATAAGCATTTCACATCAGCATTTTTCAATGATTCTCAAACGACTGGATGGATGAATCAGTCTCTCTAAACCCCTCCTTTCCGTGAGCTACTCTGCTCTGATTGGCCAGATGGCGTAGTCTGTTGTGATTAATCTACTGCTTAAAGCACATGTCGGAAACGAAATGCCCATTACCATGGTGCGTTCAAGTCATGTCAAAAAGATGGTAATTACGAGTTGAACGGACATGAACGGCACCACAAAGTCTAAATACGAGTCGGAAGCTGTGGATTTTCTTTAAGCCCCGATCTTTACGAGTTGGGGGCGTATCAGTGAGAAACGTGGCGGAAAACAACAATATTTATAGGTATTTAGCAATGACATTGTCAAGCTTTTTTGTTTACATCAAAATAAGCTAATTCCATGCACAAAATATAAAAGCATTGTAATATAACAATATACACTCACCTAAAGGATTATTTGGAACACCATACTAATACTGTGTTTGACCCCATTTCGCCTTCAGAACTGCCTTAATTCTATGTGGCATTGATTCAACAAGGTGCTGAAAGCATTCTTTAGAAATGTTGGCCCATATTGATAGGAGAGCATCTTGCAGTTGATGGAGATTTGTGGGATGCACATCCAGGGCACGAAGCTCCCGTTCCACCACATCCCAAAGATGCTCTATTGGGTGAGATCTGGTGACTGTTGGGGCCATTTTAGTACAGTGAACTCATTGTCATGTTCAAGAAACCAAATTGAAATTATTCAAGCTTTGTGACATGGTGCATTATCCTGCTGGAAGTAGCCATCAGAGGATGGGTACATGGTGGTCATAAAGGGATGGACATGGTCAGAAACAATGCTCAGGTAGGCCGTGGCATTTAAACGATGCCCAATTGGCACTAAGGGGCCTAAAGTGTGCCAAGAAAACATCCCCCACACCATTACACCACCACCAGCAGCCTGCACAGTGGTAACAAGGCATGATGGATCCATGTTCTCATTCTGTTTACGCCAAATTCTGACTCTACCTGAATGTCTCAACAGAAATCGAGACTCATCAGACCAGGCAACATTTTTCCAGTCTTCAACTGTCCAATTTTGGTGAGCTTGTGCAAAGTGTAGCCCCCTTTTTTTTACTACTATTTGTAGTGGAGATGAGTGGTACCCGGTGGGGTCTTCTGCTGTTGTAGCCCATCCGCCTCAAGGTTGTGCGTGTTGTGGCTTCACAAATGCTTTACTGCATACCTCGGTTGTAACGAGTGGTTATTTCAGTCAAAGTTGCTCTTCTTTCAGCTTGAATCAGTCGGCCCATTCTCCTCTGACCTCTAGCATCAACAAGGCATTTTCGCCCACAGGACTGCCGCATACTGGATGTTTTTCCCTTTTCACACCATTCTTTGTAAACCCTAGAAATGGTTGTGCGTGAAAATCCCAGTAACTGAGCAGATTGTGAAATACTCAGAATTGCTCAAAATTGCTTAAATCCCCTTTCTTCCCCATTCTGACATTCAGTTTGGAGTTCAGGAGATTGTCTTGACCAGGACCACACCCCTAAATGCATTGAAGCAACTGCCATGTGATTGGTTGATTAGATAATTGCATTAATGAGAAATTGAACAGGTGTTCCTAATAATCCTTTAGGTGAGTGTAATATGTAACAATAAAGTTTACAGTGACTTCATGGTGGCCCCAAAAAGTGATTTGACACTCAAGCCACACCAATCTCTTTGGAAAACAAAATATTAAACCATGTGGCATATGCAAATTATGTTAGCCCTTTTCTCTGAACAAACTATTTAGAGCCACTACAGATATTTATAATGGGATACAGTGTATTCAAAGCTTCATAAACACACACATACATACATAGATAGTGCTGCTGCCCTAACACATAATGCGCACACATACTCACATAAATGCAGATGTCCTCTATGGATGAGTGAATTATTTAGTTGTATATGAAAGAACGTTATTGACTGATTATCCGTGTTCTGAATTATTAATTTGTGAAGATGCCGGTCGGGGGTGGGGTGGGGGTGTAGTTTATACATGATGTGTATGTGTGTATCTTTTAAAAATAAAGCATGCGGTGGGAAATGTATGGAGGTAAAGACGGGAAGATGGGTAGAGGTCAACCACAGGAAGTGAAACCTGGTACCAACCAAGACCTACAGAAAAACGGTGACATTGCATCCTTTACATTTAGACCAATATTGAACATGGACATCAGATAGCCTACAGGAGGGGATGTGCAGGACGATCTCAGGCTATAAGATCCCATTATTTATTATTGTGTGCTGTTGGTTTTCATCAGAAAAAAAGATGTAGACAGACAGACTTTTAGTTGATCAGGTAGAAATAATCTCTGTAAAAGATAGGGTTTCAATACCAAGGTCAAAATAAAATCAAAGTAACTTTATCAAACATTTTATCTCATAGATATGCCTTCGGTCCTTAATTCAATGTCTATTGAACACTCATTTTATTGTCAGCTAGGCAAAAATCATGTCTGTAGTAAATCACATCTCAATAAACAGCAGGATTTGAGGTATCATTCATTTACGTGGCACATATGGGGTAGGAAGAGGTTTCATTTGAGCGATACTTTGAGTAAACATCACTAATTAGCTGAGGACAGCTAATTCAAGGAGTTCAAGGAGTGCTAATGATGAAACTGCGCAGCGTCACACATGAAGCCATGCCAGGATAACATCTTGTCCCTGATTATGAACTCAGTTTGAATCAAGTCAACAGGAACTATGGGTGATTCATTGCAGGTACATTTGGTGTTCAAATGGTTATATTTTTAATTATTTTAACAATTTGTTACTCATTGTCATGGATCCCAGATGTTACAGGCCATAACAATATAATATTTCCTGTAAAAGGTCCTACAGCTGAAAATCATGATTTCCTGTTGTCAGAATTAGTCAGTGTATTTTTGTTTAATCAAAATATTTTATTTTACTTTTCTTTTTCTAATATTTAATTTATTTTGTTTATAAAAGCCCTAAACAGTAATTTTCCTAATTCTACAACATTAAATTGTCTAAAAATAACTTATCTTATAAAAATCTGTGTCCCTAAATCTTGAGTCAATTCTGTTACCATGCCATGCTTTGCCTTTAAATTGGTGGAAATATCCATAGATTTACATAGTAAAGGCTAGATGTCTCATCCGCGCTGCTGGCCAATGGAGGTCAACTTCCGCACCTGGCGGCCATCTTGTCACAGTCAGCTCGCTCACTCGTAACATTGTGTTTTAATGGTGCATGTACTTTTTTAATAACCATAACTTGCTAAATTTTCTACCGATTTTCAAACTTTTTGCTTTGTTATAAACGTCAGAGATGTAGTTATGACACTACATACTTATGAACAGTGTTGGGGGTAACGCATTACAAGTAACTTGAGTTACGTAATAATATTACTTTTTCCAAGTAACTAGTAAAGTAACGCATTACTTTTGAAATTTACAACAAAATATCTGAGTTACATTTTCACGTTAATTTGACTGACAGCTCTCCTGCCCCCATGTTGAGAAAAATAAATGCAGAGGCGTTGTGTGTAAACATGATGGTTATTGTTGTTCTAGACTAAATGTGAGCATTTATTTATCTCACTTGCACAATAAAGATTCTGTACTCCTCAAAATGAATCAAATCAGTCAAATGCAAAATCAGAGTACTATGCAGACCTCCAATAATTAAATGTTAAATAAAACAAAAAATTTTATGCATAATCTACCTTTATATTTAATTTACCAATGTCTTGCTGCTGATGAAAATTACTCGATTTTTGGTTTTAATTGGTAAAACTTTTTTCTCCTGCATCCTATTCTACCATTATCCAGAATGGCAGCACAGCACAGCTGCGCCGTCTACTGTTCATGCGTGAATTTGCATTTTTACCTCAGCCTGGGGCTTATTATTTCAATTTTGGTATGAAGAGGTCTTTACCGTTGCACAATAACATAACTTTTTTGTTATAAACAAAAACAAGCCCAGCCCAGGTGAGAAAAAGTAACGCAAAAGTAACATAACGCATTACTTTTCTTAAAAAGTAACTAAGTAACTCAATTAGTTACTTTTTAAGGGAGCAACGCAATATTGTAATGCATTACTTTTCAAAGTAACTTTCCCCAACACTGCTTATGAATAATTATTCATAATTTGTTCAAGTATCCAGAATTATAGCCACGTTAATAACGTTTGTAAAAAAAACAAGCCATTTGTAAATCCGTCAAGATTTCAGTGAGATAAGAGTATTTGTGTTCGTGCAGATCACTCACCTTACATCAGGTACCACAGAGCCCGCCAGAAAGCTTGCCTGTGACAAGATGGCCGCTGGTGATGACGTTAGAGACATCTAGCCTTTATTATGTATACAGTATCTATGGAATTATCTCCCACAACTATGTAAGATACAGGAAATGATGTCACAGATCTGAAGCACTGAAAGGTGTACGCTTTCTCTGAGAAAATACCTAAAAAGTTCTTACACCAAGACTTACTTTGGTGTATCACCAACTTGAGTTTTTGGCTAAAAAGTTTTAAATCGTCAATCTTGTTACCATCAAACTCTGTTACCAATGTTATTTCTACACATTGCCTAATTTGTCTGAAGCAGAGTTGACAAACAATAGACCCTTTTCACAAACTGTGATGACGCGTTTTAACGGTCATCAATATTGTAAATCCTGCAGCGTTTTTTGTATTTTAAATTTTTTTTGACACTAATACTTTGTAATTTGTTACTTTAGCATCAAATTAGAAAACAAAAATTATAATAATTACCGCTACTGTGAGGGTGTCTCTACAGTGTCTATGGGAGTGATGGTAAAAATTAACATCTTTCTCTCTTTTGCCTGCCGTTGTCAATCTCACTCTATTTTTCCCCTCTTTTTGAAAGTTGTAAAATCACTATTGTGGCTTTTTTCTTTTGCTATTTGAGCAAATGGGTACACAAAAACTACAATAGTTAACCCAACTATGACGACTTCCGCTCTGAGAAACCCGGAAATGTGAAAAGGGTCTATACTATAAAGAAATAACTTTTTTGTTAAAAGTAAAAAATAAAGATAAAAAAGGTTGTGTTTGGCAAGCACTGAATTATTAAAATGTCATGTTTTCAGTAAGAAACGAAAGAATTTCCTTAACTTTTTGAAATGCAAAATGTATCTCCAATCATAGAATCACTCATATGCGTCCATAGATTTGTCAAAAGACTCTACATCAGCCTGGTCCAATCCGCCTGGATGACCCATATCCTGTAGAGCAGGGGTGGCGAACTCCGGTCCTGGAGGGCCACTGTCCTGCAGAGTTCAGCTCCAACCCTGATCAAACTCTCCTGCCTGTAGCTTTCTAGTAACCCTTCAGACCATGATTAGCTTGTTCAGGTGTGTTTGATTAGGGTTGAAGCAAAACTATGCAGGACAGTGGCCCTCCAGGACCGGAGTTCGCCACCCCTGCTGTAGAGTTTATCTCAAATCCTAATTAAACACACCTAAACCAACTAAGTTTAAGTCCATTTTTTGTGCCCTTCCCTCACTAACTTCCCTCCGTCTCGTTCACTCAGATGTACGTCATTGCTTACGTTGCATGAGTGCCCACTACTGGCAGAACCCTTGCAATGTGTTTAAATGGAACGCCCTTGGAATCCGCAATAGAGCTGATGATTTTCCTTATGATTTTGTTTTACACATCATTCTCCGCCATCCTGTATGTACTGTATGCTGTTGGAGAAAATATAAAAATTACACAAACGTAAATGATAACAAGACAATAAACTATAACAATCAGCTCAAAGTATTATGCGGTTACATTTCCAAATAACTCCAATATCATGTGGGTTGGGGGTAAATTAAGGGTGGTCTCAACATCACAATCGTGTTGCATTGTGGTCCATATATCTGTCTGAAGTGTAGCCAAAATGTTGAGTAAACTCGCTCCCTCTGTCAAAATAAAGGGGTCTAGAGTCTGTTCAAATAAACTTCCCTCATACACTTGACAAAGTAGGGATGAGTCACTATTTCCGAATATTCGATTAGTTGATTTAATTATAGAATATCGAATAGGTTGTATGATTATTGTCTATAAGAAATTCCCCATGTTTTCGGTGCTGATGTGGTGGTGACTGGTTCATGTAACCAGAGGGTGGTGCTGCCAATAACACCTAAAAGCTGTCAATCAACAACAGAAGAAGAACACATTGTCTCACTGTAGACTTGCGTGTCATAACAGTTACGGTGACTTGGGACGATGTCAAATAAGAGTCATAGTTTCAGCACGATATAATGCGGGGGAGGGGTGCGCTTTTTAAAATAATAATCAAATAATTCCCAGTGATCATCAAATATTATTTTAATTTGAAATGCCAATCCCTATGACGAAGTTGAATGCACTTCAAAATGGCAGCAGGGATTCCCCAGAGGGGAAGTGCATAGGGAAGTTAGAGAGTGTATGTCTAAAAGTGGAGCTAAACGCAGCCTAGAAACTTCCAGGCAAGTGTGTTCGGGCAGGTTGGAGCTAAACTCTGCAGGACAATGGCCCTTCAGGAACAGGTTTGGACACGTCTGCTCTATGTTGACCATCAGCGAACGCATTTTTGCTTTGAAAAATGCGAGGTGCGAGCAGTGGAATGGAGAAAAAACTAAAGGTCTCTCAAGACACGTCTTTTAAAAGTTTAACATTTTTACTTGAGTGCATATGGGACTCAAGTAAACTGGAAATTAACTGGAAACACTGTAGGAGTTTCGAAGTCGTCATCTGATTGGTTGAATTCTACAGGATGTCCAGGTTGTTCCAAACCCCCTCACGGAAGAAGAACGCTGTCGTGTTTACAACTGTGACAATAAGTGCTTAACAGGATCAACTAAACGCTGGATTTTCAAAAGTATGTCGAGTAGTGTTGTGGTCAAGACCACCTAATCGGAGACCAAGACTTTGAGGGGTTGAGACCAAAACAAGAACAAGACCAAGGCAGGACGAGACCGAGTCAAGACCAAGACCAGACCAGCACTCCTTAAATTCATAGAGATCCGCATTACTGCCTGAGAAATGACTTATAACTTATAATAAATTACTTATAATAAATATAATTAGAATAAGACACTATATAGAGCTGCTAATCAAATGAAATCATTAACAACTAAATTAATCTGGTGATACAGAAGAGGCATCTGAATTGGTAAATTACAAATGCATAAATAATGTTGAGGATAATGTTTTAAAAAAAAATGTAATGTTTGTTAAAGCAATATCATGTTTGCAGTCATGCTCAAATTTGTGAAAACAGCTCTCTTGCTCTTGTGATATTGGTTAATTATATCACATATTATAAATCCAGATCTCATACAAGACATTTTTGCAACAATATTTTGAATTTTGTGAGCATTTGTAATATTTTTTGGTGACATTTTTGACACAATCCCTAATTATTTTCTGAATTGCCACAATAAATAAATCAAATTAGAAATAAGTTATTAATTGCATCTGAAGCAGTAAAATCCTGAGTCCTCTTAGTCTGAGACCAAGACAAGACCGAGTACAAATGTGGTCGTGACTAAGACTAGACCAAGACCGTTCTCGAGTACTACAACACTAATGTGAAGGATGTAAAGTTCACAGCATAGACTATTTAAAATGCATCCAAGAGTTTTACACACCGGTCTGTTATTGTAGGGACATCTACGTTACATTTCCATGCCCCCTAAATATGACGTGGAACAAACAGACTGTGATTGGTTACTTTACATGCCAGGCAGACGGGCTCTTAGCCAATGAAAGCTGCAATGGTGTCCAGACCTTCTGCAGTCAGTCTGTGGAGACTATGGGAAACGCAGCCCTGACCAATCGTCTATTAAACAAATTTATAAAAATACTATCACAAACGGTCATGATTCCCCTGTATCTGTGTTCCTGGACTTTTATTTTGAAATTTGTTTATTTTGTTGTGCCTATGTTCTCTTCCTGTATTTAGTTAGTAGTTTAGTAGCTAGTTACCATTGTTAGTTAACATGGTTACTAATCACCTTCACCTGTCCCTCATTATAGCCTCTTGTTACCCAGTGTATTTACACCCTTGTGTTTCAGTAAGTGTTTGTCAGTCGTTGTCTTTATGTAAAGTTTTTATGTTTCGTATTCCCTGGCTGGATTATTATATCGTTTTAAGGTTTGGCTTATCTTTGTATTGTGTGACTATTAAATAAAGACCTCTCCTCGTCCCTGCTACACCAGTGACACAAACGTCTTGGTTCTGGATATTTTGCAGTCTAAAACAAACCACCAGCTTCATGGAAAGAAATTACTCCATCAAGTACAAATTAGGAACAATATAAAGATATTTCATAAAAATCTAATTTCAAACTAATGTACACCTATGATTATTTCACTCCTGACTGACTAATCATTTAACTCTTTTCCGTTAGCATTCAAATTCACCATCAATGGCAGTTGCTATGGTATTTAGCATAACATGTCTTCAATATGTACTTCTTCATACTGACAGTTTTGTATAACAGGATATTTTGTTTTGGATTATATCTGACACTACTGGCACAACATTCATTAGCATTAGCATGTTGTCTTCTTTGCCCCGCTCATCTGTGCAGTTAATGTTGTTTAACTCTGCACATATGTGAGATAGCCTGCTCTAACAAGAAGTACTACCATGATACTATAGTTTTTGTTATTATGCTATTATAAAGCACCTTGGAGTGTAACCACATTCAATTCTGGTGAATCATTTACTCACCCTCATATTACTAAAACTTCTTCTGTGACAGAATTCCCATGTGTGTGTCAAATGTCCCTTTATGGATCTACACGCCAATTTTGAAAACAAAATCTACTGTATACAAGGTAAAACTTACATGCTCTGTAGGCTTTCATAGTTAAAACAGCCTTATACCACAATACATATTTACTGTGGTAATACACATTGACCCAGAGCACACAAAGCCTGCTGTCAGCCACTGTTTTCTCTCTACACACTCACACTAAGCAGCTGCTAATGTGGTCAATCTGATGAATAGACAGCACATGCTAATATCCCAAATGATCTTCCTTGCTTTCCCAGAAAAAAATGCCCTGACATTAGGATGAATCTGTGTTTACTATTTAACAGACCACAAAACCTCACAGTTGTCCACATAATGTATTGCAGTGGCATTTAAAAGTTAATACCTCTGAGGAAGTAAGGTGGGGGAAAAATCAATTTAGAATGAAGAGGAGGGCCTTTCATAAAAAAGCATCTCTCTTTAAATTTCGATGAAACCATCTTTTTTCTCAGCCTTAACAATCATGAGTAATTATCCTCTGTTAAAAGTTCTGTACAACTGGTTAGTTCATTCAAAACGGAAAATATTTTGAAGAATGTTTCTACGGCTTTTGTCCATACAATGGGGTTTGAAACCATTAAAACCCACTGAATAAAAAAAACAAAAAACATTTTAAAATATTTTATTTTGTTTTCACGTCTATTTTACGTCTGTGTTCACTTACCCCTCTGCCTCCGTCTGTGTCCTGACATCCATGGCATATTTAAGTCCTACACTGCAAAAAAAATGCTTTCATTATTTAGTATTTTTGTCTTGTTTCCAGTCTAAATATCTAAAAGTTCTTAAATTAAGATGCATTTACTAGATAAGTAAAATTACATTAGATAATTTTTCTTGTTTTCTGGAAAATAAAATCAAGATAAAGTGAGTTTTGCTTAAAACAAGCAAAATGATCTGCCAATGCGGTAAGAAAAATAATCTTGTTTCTGATTGAAATCTTGTTTCTTGTTTCTTACTCCATTGGCAGATCATTTTGCTTGTTTTAAGCAAAAACTCACTTTATTCTTAATTTATTTTCCAGGAAACAAGAAATTATCTTGTGTAATTTTACTAATTTAATCATTAAATACTAGTATTTTTGTATTGGAAACCATACAAAAATACTAAGTAAGAAAATATTTTTTTTGCAGTGTACTTGAATGCTCCTGGACAAGAGGTGGTTCTTCTGTGTCCAAAATTTATCAGAAAGATCTTGGGACAAGGTTTTCACACTGACAGCTGTCATTGTAAGACAGTTAGCAACTCTGTTTGTTTGTCCGAGTTAGCAACAGTAACTAGGGTGGCACAGATCGAATGTGACCCACAAAACAAAACAAAAAACACATGGATTCTGATATTCCCAAATCAGTTTCATACGGAGCCCCGCACATGACATGCAAGAAAAAAAAGTAAATTGTGTGCACGATTTCATTAATTCCCTCGATTTATAAATCATGTGCAAAATCTACTATTTAGTTCCCTCAATTTATTATTTAGATCCCTTGATTTATAAATCGTCCGCACGATTTATATTCCATTCCCTCGATTTACAATTTCTTTCCCTAAATTTACTATTTCGATCCCTCGATTTTCTAAATCGCATGCACAATTTACAAATTTGGCCCTTCGATTTATAAATAGTGCGGATGATTTAGCAAATCGAGGAAAATAATTAGTAAATCGGCCTCATTTATATGTGGAAATCAAATCAATCAAATAAAAAGCAAATCAAATACGCGCATTTGCGTCTGCCATGTAAGTGGACAGATCGGATATTACCATCAATGTGAGTCATACGCCCATTGAAAAAACGACGGTGGCGAATGACGTCAACTCAGGTGGACATCAGTCGTGATCACCTGACTCTTTTCAATGGCGCAATGGAGGACGAAAGCTCAACCCAATGTTTTGCTGACCTTTAAAGATGGTCCGGAAAGCAAAAGCTTCATTATCATTTCATCTGGGTTGTTTCGCCAAGTGTATAATGTAAATGTAGATATCGGATATGGGTCACTTTAAAAGATGTAAGCTGGTCGTCAATAAAAACAACAAGCCACACTTTTCGAGGTCTCATTCATGTTTGTAGCACAAACATTGCAGTGTGGTTGACATACTATAGTTTAAAACTGTAATAAGTATAAAACGTAAAACTGCAAGATTTGGTTTGCAATGATAACATCAGAAGAGATCTTTGTTTGTTTAGAGCTGCAGTTGTTTGCACACTCGCGCACACTCGGTCCTTCGAGAATTCTGCTGCATGCTGTGAAAAATCCTGATTGCATTGAACATCATGGATGTGTTTTTAAAAGCATTTAGCCCTCTGGCAATTAGTTAGTTCTTAATGTACAATGTCAAAACAAGCCATCGATCCACTGATTGATCAGTCTTCCCTTTCTTTTTCCCCTCTGCCCACCTCAGTGAAATGGGAATTGGAACAGATTCTTGTCTTATTCTACTCTTGTAGCCTCAGATCTACTATAGCAACGCTAATGCTACATAAACTTTATGGATTGTGCCGTGTCATCATAAATTGTATTTAACTTGCTCTGGTCTCCATCATGTTTCTGTATGAGATACATTTTCAGGCTGGCAGCCAATAAGACATAAAAAAACATGGCTGTCAATAAAGCATTTTAGTGGCTGTAGGTCAATACGTTCGGCCCATGTTGTCAAAGCACTCTGTATGAACCTCTATTGACCAACCTATAAACATGGACCTACGCATAACTCACTGTCACAATAACACACTCCACACGCACACGTGATGAGGTAAGACATTACACTTTTATTAAATACAATGGCGGACAACTTGACTGGTCCATATACCTCAAAGTAATCATACAGATAAAGACGTTTGATTGTACTTTTTTTAGCTGAGTGTTTACCTGTTTAACACACTTGATACTTTGCAGAAATCTTCTTTCCAGGTGTCAGTAGACATGTATCATTTAAAAGTATCAAGAAAAGTATACTAGGTGGGAAGTGTCTTAAGAATGTTGGATTCGAAGTCAACTTGAAACAGCCTTTGCAAATCGTTTTCCTTCTGAAAATTGGTGACTGGTGAAAAGGAAAGTTGTTTCAGGCTAGGAAAGTGCAAGAAAGTAAGGTACATTTTGCTGTCATGTAGACATTAACACTTGTCAGGTGGTTTCATTGTGGACAGTAGTTTAGCTTATAGACATTCTGAAACATCAGAAGAAGTTCTGTACATGTAGAAGACAGTATTTGATATGCAGTCACAGTTTATTGTTCTGTCGCATACTAATCTAAACCGCTGAAACTTCCCATATCTTTGAACGACCTCATGAAAATAAGAATGAAAGTTGCAAAAGTAGACATTTCAATACTGATACTTCATGGTAGTTTGTTGTACTGTTTAAAAAAAAAAACCTATTTTAAAACTTTGTTCTTCAGTAAAAAATGACTTCATTACAGAAACTCAACAGAAAAAAAATACATTATGTTAATGAGTCACAATCCAAAATTAGGCTTCATTGTTTTTGTAGTCAACCTAACTGAGTTTTCTCAAAGTTCACCCCAAAATAAATAATCTTCCTATATTTTTTTCATCAATACATCCCATTCCACAACCCTTGAACCCAGAAACTACCTCTACATTTGCTCTCAACTAAATAAGAAAAAAATATATAATATCAATAATAATTCTTTTTAAATAAAAAAACAAAACAATGTACAGGCAAACACAAAAGTGCTTCACGTTAAGTACAAAATAAATTAAATATAAAACTAAAAGTTACATCTCTTCAAGAATATTCCAAAAAAGTACTGAACTCCAAACTTGTGTAAACTATTTCTTGGGATTTTACGCTCACAAAATGATTTTTTTGGAAGATATTTGTTTGACGGCATTTAGTACAGTGTATAAGTCTTGATAATCAACGCAAACAAAAAGGATGCTTTGATAGGATCTCTATAGTGATAAATAGATATAATCATTTATGTACGATAAAAGGAATTAGAAATGTGGGTTTTAGTGAGGTGATTCGTGTTTATCTCTCTTTAACATAATTTTCCTCCCCTCGTCTCATTCTCTCCATCCTGTCCCCTCCCGTCTCTCCTCTTCTCCCCACTGATAGAGTATATGAGTCTAGAGGGAGTTGCTGCTAATAGGAGACATTTGTCCTGTAATGAAATATATATTACACTATAGCAGTTGTACGACCCGAAGCTTGAGTACTACATTAGTGCTTCAACTCAGTAGTAAAACATGGCGAATGAGAAAGGTCGTAATTTAGCTCGCACCATCATAATCGGCCACTCTGCATAATTAAGCTCCTGTAAGAAATGCAAGCTGATGGTATTGAAGCATGGCCTCGTCTCAAATGACTCCATTTAGCTCTCCATGGTGCACGTCGTGTACAGACCTGAAGACCATGGCTGTTGATTTGGTGGAGGGCACAGGGGCGGAAAACAGACACGCTGGTTGGGACACCACAAAACGGAGAAGGCTTAGCTTATGAATATTTAAGGTTATGCACAAATAATTGAACATGATCTTATAAATATGAAGCATCTGGAAATCAGGTCAGTAGTAGAGTGGAGCAGTAGAGCTCGTCTTCAAGTCAGAACTGAAATGTGAAAAATGACATTGATTAAAGATGTCCAAAAATCAAATTCCACAAACAGATCGCTACTCATACTAACAAAATATAACCCCCTGCTCGACAACTGGAGATGCATTCACTGCACTGGACATAACCCTGCTGCAAACCGTTAAGTGGTGGGACAAAATCGGCAATGGCAAAAGTAGTGGGGACATGTCCCACTATAAATATCGCCTATGTTCTCTCCACATTTTAATGGATTACTTTGCATTTCGGATTAGCTCGGCAGCAACAACATCCTTCCAGTGTCCAGAAGCATCTTATTCGAGTCGCTCAACTGTAAAACTACATTGGTAACGTCCAGTTCGATAAACTCACATGTATACTTATAGATATAGTTGCAGTTTGTCACCGGTGATCACCATGCTAGTTTCACGTTCTGTGCTTTGTATCGGATGTTTGACGCAAAAGATGGGAGCTGACAGGACCAAATCTGTCCAGTGGGCAAAAGTTGTTTATTTCTCCTCTCATTTGTGTTTGGTCATTATTCGGAGCTGCTATGTCCTCTTCCTCAAGTCCCGAGGGCATTTATTCACTGAACTGGAATTTTCAGGTGTGGTCCAGAAGTTGAGGATGGTCAACCGTTGGGGATTTTGTTCTCTGTAAGCAAATCTATAGTCACTTGAGTACGCCTCTTTCCATTCAATCCATTTTTGTTCATAAATACATAATTCATAGTCATTGGACACAGTCCTGTTGCCAATGTATCTAGACGTTTACATTGAGAAGAGGAGCAGTCGATGAGGAGGAGGGCAAGGGAGGAGGTGTTAAAGCTGTAGAAGAAAGAGATTTGGGGTGGGATAGAGGATGGGGCAATTTTAGGGATCCACTCGCAGTCCCACACGCGGCACATGCTCTCTTATCCCAGGATGTCCAGATACACCGGTGATGCCTTGGCCAGGTTGAGGAGCAGGTTATTGATCTCTTTAATGTTGAGTCGGGTGTGGGGTTCTCTCTGCCAGCATCCCAGCATCAAGTCATACACCTCCTTTGGACAGGTACGGGGTCGCTGCAGTACACGACCTTGGGTGATACACTCTATCACCTACAAAAGAGCAAGGAGTGAAAGGTCAAACTAAATAAATGTCCTGAAATGTGCGAGGCAAACTGCTATAAATGTAGAAAATTATTGTTTATTAAGATAAACAACCATGCAAGAAGCTGAATATACAGCAGTTTATATAGTGTAGCCTTATGTTTTTGAATTCTTCAAATCTGAGATTTTAAGGGATGCAGGCCTTGCTCGGTTTGGGTTAGTTGCCAATTTGTTCTAGGTAGATAAGGGAGACATGTGCAGTTCTGGGACAGGACAGTTTTAAAAAACCCTTGACTTCGACAACAAGCCGTTAGGAAGAGTTAAAAAATGTGTACTGTTTGTGTTCCTTCAGGAACAGGGTAGAGAAACACTGCCTCAGGGTCTTCTAGTTGGTTGTTAATGTGTTCTGGATGCTTGTTATGGTGTCCTGTGTGTTTGATAATGTGTTCAAGTAGACTGGTAGGGTGTTCTGGATGATCTCTAGGGCAGGGGTAGACAACCTTTCTCCAGTAGCAGGGTTGGCTACCCCTTGCTCTAAGGTCTTCTGGTTGGTGACTAATGTGTTCTAGGTGGCTGCTATGAGTGTGCTTGGTGGTCTTTGAGGTTTTCTGTGTGGATACTAATGTTGTTCTAGGTAGTTGCTAGGGTGTTCTGGGTGGTTCCATGGGAAGGGCTGTACAATCCTTCTTCTGGAGGGCCAATGTCCTATAGAGTTTAGCTAAAAATTGTCCCAATACATCTAGTAATCCTGAAGACCTTGATTAGCTGGTTTAGGTGTGTTTAACTGAGGTTGGAGCTAAACTCTGCAGGATAGTGGACCCTCAGGAGCTTGTAATTTATATGAGCTACATGGGAACTCAGGGCATCTAGCAGATGGTCGGTTAAGAAAGTCTGTCTGCTTTTTGACCTGGGGGCCAGATAGTCAATCACTAACACTATGAGGAAGCAGGTAAGGTCTACCCTAAAAACTCCGCAAATTATCTATAAATCCTATGCTATTCTGTGGACACCACTTAGACCAGGGGTTTTCAAACCTGTCCCAAAGGATCCCAAGCACTGCACATTTTGTATCTCTCTAATGTGTTCAAGTAGACTGGTAGGGTGTTCTGGATGATCTCTAGGGCAGGGGTAGACAACCTTTCTCCAGTAGCAGGGTTGGCTACCCCTTGCTCTAGGGTCTTCTGGTTGGTGACTAATGTGTTCTAGGTGGCTGCTATGGGTGTGCTTGGTGGTCTTTGAGGTTTTCTGTGTGGATACTAATGTGTTCTAGGTGATTTCTATAGTATTGTGGGTGGTTACTGGGGCATTGGTTACTTGTCAGAACAGCCTAAAGAACTGTATAAAACATCCAAAATGCGCAGAGAAGTAATGCCACATTGATCAAGGAGTAGATTAGTTGGATCAAATTTGTTGGCTCATTTATTTCACTGCATGGAGATCACATGGGTGTGTATGTTGTGCATCAGTACCTCATTATTTGACAGTTGGTACCAGGGCTGTTTCCCATAGGTAAAGATCTCCCACAGCACCACTCCCAGACTCCACACATCACTCTCCGTGGTGAACTTCCTGTACATGATACTTTCTGGTGGCATCCAGCGGATTGGCAGCATAGTGTGACCTCCAACCTACACATGTGAAACAGTAAGTGCACAATGATTCATCCGACATATTGAGTCACAGTGCTGATGTAGGTGACGCGAGTTCGAATCTGTCGAATCAATAAAAGTGGTAATGGACAAACAATGTAATTAATTACAAAAATAGAACGTCACTGAAATTTAGAATATATGGTGGAACTGCAGTTTGACATTAAGATGACCAGGTGTGCTCAAATTTCATAAAAACAGAAGATACATAAAATCAAACTACTCTAACAAAACTCCCTGCATCTGACAGGCGCTAATGGATAAGATCCATACAGACTTTTAGAGCAAGAGTAGACAGTGGATACTAGTTTGTTGCAATTGGAGCATTGTTCAATCCAAAAAGCTCTCAGGCAAATGCTGACAGTATTTCCAGTTCAGGACCTCAGATGGTGCCGTAAGTTGCGCCTCTCAGGATTTGGATGCTGTACGCTTGGGGAGTTGGTCTGGCCTGGAGCTCAACCCCAAAACCAATCATTTCATTTATTAGCTTTCTCCATAATGCGCTGCCTCTGAAATATTAATTATGAGATTGTGGTCCAGTATGTGGATTAGTCTCAGATTAATTGGTTTAACATACTGGACTCATCAAATATTAAGGTCAAAAGCTTTTAGGCTTTTCACTGGTCCCATAGTGGAGCTACAGACTGGAAGGGTCACTTAAAAAGAGGTCTACTGCACAAGCACTATTACAAACCTTTTCCCCCTGCAATCAAACACACACACACACACACACACATTCATCCACACAACAACATCTTGCTAAAAAGCTTAGACCAGTTTGCACCAGTTTAAAATCCAAGGTTCTTTCAATTGGTTTTAGGTGGGCCATTACTGGCAAAGCCGTATTGTTGCAGGTCATACCATGTTTTTGCTTACACTGTCAAATAGTCTTTTAAAGTATACACAAAATATATTGTCCCCCAGCTTTTGTACATTGTATTATTTGGTTGTTGTTACCAGCTATATACAGTGTGTGTGTATATATATATGTGTGTGTGTGTGTGTGTGTGTGTGTGTGTGTGTGTGTGTGTGTGTGTGTGTGTGTGTGTGTGTGTGTGTGTGTGTGTGTGTGTGTGTGTGTGTGTGTGTGTGTGTGTGTGTGTGTGTGTGTGTGTGTGTGTGTGTGTGTGTGTGTGTGTGTGTGTGTGTGTGTGTGTGATATTATATTTTTGGACCTTTTTGGAATTTTTGTATAAAAAATAACCTACTTTTTTCCTAAAATGGAGGTGATCGTTTAGGAGGTGATCGTTTACTAATAGTAATGGAACTGAACAACTATTATAACAAGGTATTACACTTTACTAAAATGACACAAAAGCTGCTCACACACCATTTTACTTTCATAATTTGGAAAATATGCATATCCAGGAAAAAGGTAGGGCAGCATCATCTTTGGTTAATAAAAACTATGTGTTTCGAAGAGGGACTGGTGACATGCAGAGGCAGAGCAAGTTATAATATGTGGATGAAAGATTAAAAATATGTTTTTTTCTTTGGTATATTGTGTAGTGATGAATGGTGCACAATATTACCAAGGATGTGTATTAAGAAAGTAACGAGTGGATTGTTGATTTAAAACAATTGATTCTCTATTAAAGGATTAAATGGAGACAAAGGCTTTATTATTTAATGACTTTATGAGGATTCTCAACAAAATTTTCTGAATATAGGTTATAATGCACAAATGTGGCTTCATAAGAAGTTCTATGGTTACACAACATGCTTTCACAACTTAACTCCACCCATCAGCCTCTGCCTGACCAGCTGTTTCTATGGAAACTGATGTTCTATAGGCCTAATCAATGGTGTACACACACAGTACGCACACACACACACACACACACACACACACACACACACACAAATCTACTGACCTGCATTTGAATCTCAATGGAGGCTCATATAATGGAGATGTGTCATGATATTCATCAGTATTCAAAGATAAATGAACTTGAATGAACTTGGCACACTTGTCGTTGAAGAGAGTTATCTAATAGCACATCTCTGCATGTATAAACATCATTCAACCCATTTTCAATCACTGGATAGATGATTCAAACCGAATACATGAATGGAACACAATAGAAGAACATCATGCTATCAAAGAATAAATGAAGTTGTCTGTCTCTCTACAAATGCTTTATGTCCTAAATATGTCTCTTTTCATTTGTTTTTACTCTTTTCCCCCGCCCTAACTTCGGCCCCTCTCCTTCTCGGTAGGCCCTCATGCTGAATTTGGGGGTGAATACTAATGAGAGGTCTTTAATGACTTTTTCAGCTTCTGTCTGATGGCGCAAGCGCTCTGTTCTTTTTCTTTGCTGTTGCCATAGTAACCCCTCTTTCCTGTTCCCACGCCACCTTCCTCCCTGACTCCTAATCTGGGAGAGACTTACTGACGGGAGTGAATCAACACACACACACACACACACTGAAATTCTGCTGACATCATACAAGAAGAGAGCCAGTACGTTCAAGGTGTTCGAATAGCTAGTATTCAGTGATCTGTGTAGCAAAAAACATGAGAAGTATATTGATTTATACATATACTGGGAAAGGATTTGAATGCCACCTTTTAGTGTCCTTGTAAAGTCAGCATTCATTTCTAACTAATGAAACAGAATGGAAGGTAATGCATCTTGATCTCAGTTTAACTAATAAATATGAATCCGAGTACTGATATGATCTGGCCTAATTTACATGCTGTATATTTAACTTTAAGCTACTCAACCACCTTGCTGGAGCTGTTGCTTTTCAGCAAGGTACTTTTTTTTTTTAATACTACATTAAAATTTTATGAACATAAAAAATGTGTGCTGGAGGAGACTTTACAGAGTGCTTGACTCTTGCATTGTCAATACAAGATCTTGAGCAAAAATTAGGTCTGTGAATCTTTGGGTAGGAAGCGAATCGATTCGATTCACGATTCATAGGTTTTCGATTCGATTCAAGAACGATTTTTGGCAATTAAGAACGATTCGATTCGAGACGATTCACATTAAAATTCGATGCGATTCGATTAATTCGATTCGATTATGAATTTTTTTATATGCATTCATAGGATTATTAAATGCTTCCCCTAATGTGTCTAAGTCAGGGTGTGAATTACACAGCGGCCTTCAGAGGTCAGAGAGTGGGCAAAAAAAACGGTAACACTTTACAATAAAGTTCATTAGTTAACATTTGTTAATTACATTAGTTAACATGAACTAATTATGAACTGCACTTATAAAGCATTTATTTTACCTTTGTTAATGTTAATTTCAACATTTACTAATGCATTATTAAAATCTAGTTAACATTAGTTAATGCATTGTGAACTGACATGAACAAACCATGAACAGCTGGATTTTTATTAACTAACATAAACAAATATAAACTAATGCTGAACAGAGGTGTTGTTCATAGTTAGTTCATGTTAACTAATGCTGAACAGAGGTGTTGCCAAATAAAACATAATACCAGGTTAGTTGGTTAGGTCATGTTAACTAATGCATTAACTAATGTTAACTAATACATCCTTACTGTACAGTGTTACCAAAAAAAAAAAAAAAAACCTTTCTTCCATTGTTAATGTTAGTTCACTTTACTTCCCATATAAAATGGCATTTGTATAAATTTACATAAGCCAGAATTTAAAAAGTCTTTAAAAGTATTGTTAGTTAATGCTAACTATTGTGTAGGATAATAATGGCTACACAACCTTATTAAAGTGTTCCTGGCATTAAACACACAATGCTGCATGGAGAGACTCATATCATGCACTTTTCCAACTAAACCTTAACTAACTTTTATACACAAAATAGAAAGAAAAACCCTCTTTGTTCTCTTTATACGTGGGTAATTTTCCTTATGATGATTCTGAAAGAAAACGCACCGGTGTCACTGTTGCTATTTTCGGAGGCTACTTTAATGCGCATCTGATTGATATATAAACCGCACGCTCTTATTTCAGAGTTGGTAATGTTGTAGTTACTTTAGCAGTTTCCTTCGTATATTCAGTTAAACGTCATGAAGTAAAATTTCATGTATTATTCATCAGAACTGTGGAAATAAATGTTGCAATGCACCTCTTGATGGTTATTTCTATCAAGTGATGCATACATTTTTGGTCAAGATCTATTATTGACAATGCAAGAGTCAAACACTCTCCTCCAGCACATCCCGAAGACTTTCAATGATTTTAAGATCTGGAGTCAGAGATGCCAATTCATGTGTGAAAATTATCCTTCATGCTCCCTCACAACCATTCTTACACAATTTGAGCCTGATGAATCTTGACATTGTCATCCTGGAATATGTCCATGATGCGTCTTCCAACATGGTTGTTTAAGAAATGAAAAGCTACACACTCCATCAATTAGGGTTAGAAGAACTGTTGCCAAACATATAACATGATAGAAACATAAAAAACACTGCAATAATGATCCAATCATTGATTCTTAAGCATTTGCCTATTTAAATCCAAACAGCGACTTTTTTTTGGCTGGGCAGTGAGACATTTAGATGCCTAAACAGGTACCTATGTCATTACATTAGATAACAAAAAAGCAATACAAAGCATTTTTATGCATAATTTAAGAAGCCAAAAGTATTTTGGGGACAAAAGCACAGTCAAACTATAAAGAAAATCTTACCCGATAGTAATCCGTACTGTAGACATCTCGGGACATTCCAAAGTCTCCAATCTTCACCAGGAGATTCTCCCCGACTAGGCAGTTTCGTGTGGCCAGATCTCTGTGAACAAAGTGCTGGGAAGCCAGATACACCATGCCTGCGGCGATCTGCTGCGCAATATGCAGCATCTGAGACTGAGTGAGCTCTGCCTGCTGCTGCACCTGTCCGTCAGCCATCAGAACTGCATCAGGACCATGAGCCCTGCAGGTGGACAGAGAACCTCAACCTCAAAATTCACAAACATTAATTTAGTCAGTAATTTAAGTCAGAGATATACTAAAGGTGATAATACACAGGGAAACGTTTTGAGCAATGTTGCCGTCAACAGGCAACCAGGTGAGACACAGGGTCCATGGCCAATCTAAAGTATCCAGATAGAAATTTGTTGCCCATTCTCAATGGGAAAGTGCCCAAGCAACATCGCTCGGCAACATTGCTCAAAAAAGTTGCCCCGTGTATCATCACCTTAAAGGGATAGTTCACCCAAAAATGAAAACTACCCCATTTTTTATTCACCCTCAAGCCATCCTAGGTGTCTATGACATTCTTTCAGATGAATACAATCAGAGTTATATTAAAAAATGTCCTGCTCTTCCGAGCTTTATAATGGCAGAAAATGGCAATCCAATTTTGAAGCCCAAAAAAGTGGACCGCCTTCCTTATTCAACTTAGGCAAAAAGCATAACTGGCATGACGTATGACGGCAGACGTGGCGTTAGCTTTTTGAACTGCAAGAGGCGTTACACTTTCTTCGTAAATTGAATACGGAAGGCGGTCCACCGGAAGCTAGATATTTTACTTTATAAAGTTTTAAATATGGATATCTTTCTTCCACAAACCTATCTATCAGGACATTTTTTATATATAACTCTGATTGTATTCGTCTGAAAGAAGAATGTCATATAGACCTAGGATGGCTTGAGGGTGAGAAAATGTGTGAACATTTTTGTGTGAACTATCCCTTTAAAACATTATATAATTGGCCATCAGCACCCTGGTAGATAATTTGGATTTCAGGGAAAGTCTGTTTACCAACTACAAAGCAGCAATGAAAGTCAAATGATTTACTTTGTATTAGTGACAGATTTTCAATAGCTACATGGAAAATGATGTGGAATTATTGGCTTACAAGGACAAAGCAATCAAAGAAAAGATGTGTCTAAGCACTATTGGATTCCATTACGAACACACGTTCAGGAAGTTGTACCTGAGGAACTTGTTGAGGTCGCCATGCTTCATGTACTCAAACACCATAATAAGCGGATCGCTCTCCACACACACTCCGTAGAACGTGACGATGTGCTCGTGCTGCAGATTGGTCAACAACTCAGCCTCACGATGGAAGTCCTTCCTGGCATTCTCGCTGGCCTCTTTCAATGTCTACAAACACAGAACATGTACAAATACACTGAGTATACTTACTACCTTTATTCAACACAAAGTTCAGTATGCTAACATCAACGCTAAATTTTACAGCCAACCTTGACAGCCACTAAGATCTTCTCCTGTTCTGCGGACAGGTTGTAGCATTCGGCCAGGAACACTTTCCCAAACGCTCCTTCTCCAAGTTCCCTCTTCAGTACAATGTTGTGCCTCTTAATGTGCTGAACAACTGTCGAAAGAACAAAACAATCACACATTTATGTTACATTTAGCCTTTTTGCACTGTCCTTAAATTCTGTAAATTTCAATCCCAAAATAGTATAATAGGATTGGAACCAAACATGGTGGATGTGGGTTGTGACTTTGGGGATAGATTGTGGCTCACAGGACTCGGAAGCTGATGACTCCTGAAGACTGGAGACTTAAGGGGGCGTTGAAATCAGGAAACTTGAAACCAACTTGAAATCATGAAACCAAGTGATAGTCTCAGTAACAGGAGAATCAGGAACATTCTCTCAAACAGGAAACATTAACCAGGTCTTCAGGTACAGGTAATTCTGGGATTGATGATGCAGGAACTTTAGATTCAGTGGCCATTGCTGTAACCTCACAGTGCAGAGGATCATCCATGACATGACTCAAAAAAGGAAACGATCAGGCCTCAACTCCTCTGATAGCGATGTGCTGTGTACATATATTGTGGCAAGCAGTGCGAGGCAGAGAGCTGCGGGAACATGCGTGCCACACCTCGTGTCTCTCATTGAGGAGCTCGGGAAGGATAAAATGAGAAGTGACGACAGTGAAAGTGAAGTGACGTGTGGCCAAGTATGGTGACCCATTCTTGGAATTTGTGCTCTGCATTTAACCCATCCAAGTGCACACAAACAGTAGTGAACACACACTCACACACTGTGAACACACACCCGGAGCAGTGGGCAGCCATATTGCTGCGGCGCCCGGGGAGCAGTTGGTGGTTCGGTGCCTTGCTCAAGGATCCCATCCCAATCATGGTATTGAGGGTGGAGGAGGGGGCTGGTTATTCACTCCCCCCACCGACAATTCCTGCCAGACCTGAGACTCGAACTCGCAACCTTCCGGTTACAAGTCCGACTCTCTAACCATTAGGCCACGACTTGCCCCAAAAAGGTTGAAAGAGGAACACATTGTCAAAGAGCCCTTGTTGCAGTGGAAAATATACGGTGTCATCCAACTGAGCGGAGTTTACCAAAACTCAAGGCAGTGGGCTGGACTGATTTGCCGGGGGGACAGACTAGCTCGCTGCTCAGCCGCCTGGGTTCTGGAGGGGCAGCTGCCGTCCGAGAGGAGACAAGTTGCAGACTGCCCGGACACAGAGGAGCCGTTGCCATCCACCAGGCGGCGGAGGAGCTAGAGCACTGTCCACCTAGAGATATCCAGCCCCACCGCCATGCATCGTGGAGGACCGTATGGCAGTGAGTTTTGGGAACCGGACCAAGAATTTAATTTGTTTCCCTCTCTCGATTCTGTTTCTCATCATCCTTCCATCAACTTTTCTCTCGCCTTGTCTGTCCTTACCCCCGTGACTTGCCCCTCCGTGGATGGGGGAGGGGTGTCGAGCTCAGTCAGGTAGACCCCGTCCCCCTCGGGGGCGGGCCCCCCCCACGGTCTGCAAGGGGTGATGGGGGTATGTTGCAAGCAGGGCGGTGACGAGAGCTGGAGGAGGAGCCCCTGGAGGATAAAAGGAGGAGTGACGACGACAGAGAGAACCAGGCATTACGTTGTTTTTTTGTTGGTATGGCAGTCATCCCTGAGGGGCTGCTGCTTTACTTTCGTTTTGATGTTTGTTTATTTTATGATAAAGTGTGTGAAACGTTGGCAGATTCCTGCCTCCTCCTTCCCAGAATCTTTTACTTTGCTACATATATCTTCAGTGGAAGTCTCAGAACCAAAAAAAACATAATTACGAGAAGGCAATCAACATCAATTATTATTGACGTGCGTTAAAACATCAGGTAGTTTAACGCCGTCTCTTGTCTCGTGACGCTTTGCAGACTCTGCTCTGGCTGTGCGTTAATGTGTTTTGGAGGAGGCATGGATTTGGAGATGTTCTGAAGGGAGGGTGGGATCTTATGCTTTCAAAGCTTGCTAGCTTGCTATTGCTAGCCTCTCTGAAATTGCCTACTCTATACCTTTAAGACAGTTCAGAGGACTGGATATTTCATAAAAACAGGACGAGTAATCCAAAATGGATAAACACGCCTGGCAGAGTTCAGAAAAAATAGCTGTTCGATCCATAGCTTGATGATCAGATGTTCTGTTATGTAAGTCTTAGAGAAGGATATAAGTGCCACTTCATTCACAAAAGTCCACGAAGATCGATGGTTTGAGAACAAGTAACTCAAGAAGCACAATAAATCAGACCTTTTCAAACATAACATACAAATAAAGATATTTTTTTTTAAAGGAGATAATACAATACATCTAAAAATGGGGTGGAAATGATCTGGTCATAGTCAAGGTAAGTTGAGCAATTTCAGATGATTGACAAACTTTGATGTTATTGACATGTCACCATATTTGATTTACACAAAGTGATTGTAATGCTTATGAAGTCTTGGATTAAACCGTCCTTTTTTGTGCTTGAAACTTTTGGACCCCACTGACTTTCATTGTACGGTTAAAAACAGCTGAAACATTCTTCGAAATATGTTTTTTTCTATAGACATTTCATTGGCTAAGTTTTATTATTATTATTATTAAACAATGGGTATCCAAGAGCTTCAATTATAAAAATGAGACATGCAATTCCGGACATTGGACATAATTTAATAAAAGGTGTACTGGAGATTATTTCAGATTTGTTGGAAAAGAGACGTTTCTTATCCCAATTGTCCCTTAAGAGAGTGAGGACAGTGCAGAGATAAGACAAGATTAATCAGCCGTTTAGTGTGCTGGAGAGAGAGAGATAGAGAGAGAAGATTCTGAACAGACACTGCACTCTTAGAGATTTATCCTTAATGTGATTAAGAAATGCTTTTGAAGAAAAACTAGCCAGTCAGCCGATTACATTAGCGAGAGCTAGATGATGAGGCTGCATCGATCTACAGTAACTCACTGTACACCATAAACCTATATTAAAAGTAACCAGAGTGGGAAGGGAACGACACAGAGAACGTAAAAAATGAAAGGCAACTCATGAGGGTTATAAAATAAATATTTAAGATGCTGTGCGTTTGTGTATGCAGATGCGCAGTCATATAAACCTGTCAAACAAATGTTTGAGTATGTTCCCCCAAGTTCAAAAGAAACAAATTAGAAATTATATTTGTCTGAAGAAAACAATGCCTAATGTAGGGCTATTAAGACAATTAGCACATTTCCACCCAAATTCTCATTACCAGGATGTGAAAAAATTAAAGGGTTAGTTCACCCAAAAATTAAAATTCTGTCATTAATTACTCACCATCATGTCGTTACAAACACACAATCACTTTATATGATGAACAGATTTAATTCAGGCTTTTATTCACGTATAAACATTCATCAACTCACTCATCAGCTGTGGTAAACGGAAGCTCAAGCATGGGAACACAAGGCTCATTGGTTTATTTGAGTTTCAACAAGAACCAATGAGGTTCATTCTCGTGTTATGCAGCACATTTGAGCTTCAGCAAGAACCAATGAGGTTCATTCTCATGTTATGCAGCACGTTTGAGTTTCAACAAGAACCAATGAGGTTCATTTTTGTGTTAGGCATCAAGTTTGAGCTTCCGCAAGAACCAATGAGGTTCATTCTCGTGTTACGCAGCACGTTTGAGTTTCAACAAGAACCAATGAGGTTCATTCTCGTGTTACGCAGCACATTTGAGCTTCAACAAGAACCAATGAGGTTCATTCTCGTGTTACGCAGCACGTTTGAGTTTCAACAAGAACCAATGAGGTTCATTCTCGTGTTACGCAGCACGTTTGAGCTTCAACAAGAACCAATGAGGTTCATTCTTGTGTTACGCAGCACATTTGTGTTTCAACAAGAACCAATGAGGTTCATTTTTGTGTTACGCAGCACGTTTGAGTTTCAACAAGAACCAATGAGGTTCATTCTTGTGTTACGCAGCACGTTTGAGTTTCAACAAGAAACAATGAGGTTCATTCTCGTGTTACGCAGCACGTTTGAGTTTCAACAAGAACCAATGAGGTTCATTCTTGTGTTACGCAGCACGTTTGAGTTTCAACAAGAAACAATGAGGTTCATTCTCGTGTTACGCAGCACGTTTGAGTTTCAACAAGAACCAATGAGGTTCATTCTTGTGTTACGCAGCACGTTTGAGTTTCAACAAGAACCAATGAGGTTCCTTCTCGTGTTACGCAGCACGTTTGAGCTTTTGCAAGAACCAATGAGGTTCATTCTAATATTACGCAGCACCTTTGAGCTTCAGCAAGAACCAATGAGGTTTGTTCTTGTGTTACGCAGCACGTTTGAGTTTCAACAAGAACCAATGAGGTTCATTCTCGTGTTACGCAGCACGTTTGAGTTTCAACAAGAACCAATGAGGTTCATTCTCGTGTTACGCAGCACGTTTGAGTTTCAACAAGAACCAATGAGGTTCATTCTTGTGTTACGCAGCACGTTTGAGTTTCAACAAGAAACAATGAGGTTCCTTCTCGTGTTACGCAGCACGTTTGAGCTTCTGCAAGAACCAATGAGGTTCCTTCTCGTGTTACGCAGCACCTTTGAGCTTCAGCAAGAACCAATGAGGTTTGTTCTCACACATCAAGCAGGTTCGGTTGAGCTTTTGTTTATGTTCACTGATCAATGTTTGTATGTGAATAAAAGCCTAAATTCAGTTATATAAAATGATTGTGTCTCTTCAGAAAATGTGGACTAAACCACTCAATTCATATGGATTCGTTTTACAGTCTTTTTTATTAACTTTTTGAAGCGTCGAAGTGGAAGTAGCGTAGCTGCCAATGAAGGGACAGAAAGCTCTCGGATTTCATTAAAAGATCTTCATTTGTGTTCTGAAGATGAACGAAAGTCTTACAGGTTTGGAAAGACATGAGGGTGATTAATTATTGATATAATTTAAATGTTTGTAATAACTAACCCTTTAAGTATATTTTTTAAATTGTAAATTACTAATAGTGTACTAATACTCCAAAGAGAGTTAGTTGACATGTAGCTACCAAGTTACTTATAGAATGTCTAAAGTGGTCATTAAAATAAAGTATAACCCAACATAGTAATTATTTGAAATGGTCTCACTGCAAAACAATCCTGATACAATATTCATATTGTTAATCTTTTTGTAGTCATGGTGATAACATTGTTTCATAGGTTGGCAAGGCACAAATGAAGAAACAAAGACAGACAGATAAACTCACAGGTATCAGATTTGAGCAGACTGCTGGTGCTGCGGAAGTACTGCGGGTTCTCTATGACGGGAATCTTGGTCATGCCAATGATGACGGCGTCCGCGTTCATGTCAGAGGACGAGGGTGTGTTAGAGCCATTGGACACGTGATGAAGAGGGCTGGCAGAGTCATCGTCATTACTGATGACTGAGGAAGGACCTGTGTCAGAGACAAAGATTTGCACTCAGAACCACTATATTTAAAGGCTGTTTATAAGACATTACCTTCTTGGCAAGAGTATACTGCTATTAAAATGTCATTTTTATTGGCATTAGGATTTTGCCACCATACTTTTATATTGATAAATTGTTTAATATTCAGTGCCACAATAAACAATCCCTTGATCCAATGTTCCAACAAAATTACACAACTAAAATTATCAATAAAAACATCAGAAATGTTTAAAAACATCAGAGCAAGGTCCCTCAGGGACAGTAAGCCCTTTTGAAAAGATTGAGACATTTCCAGTTTAAAGTCAAACGTTTTGGCAGAATCAGAAAGGAAAAATGTAATACATGGAAAGGGGGGAAAAAAACAGTGGGGGGCTTCCTGTCTGACAGGATATTTGTATGAGTCCAAAACCCTGAGACTACAATAAAAATGTGGGACTTGTTTTTTCATTACAAGCTGGAAATAGGTAGCGGTTCTGAACAATCATTTAAAACAAGTTAACTTTATGATATAAAATTATATTCTGCACTATGTCTTGGTCACTAATTAAATAAGTACATTTGAGACAGTGACATCTTGTGACTCTTTGTACGGATGGTCAGATGTTCTTGATTTAACTGAACCACAAGATGCTCTTTAAATCATTCTCAAATCATGCTGGAGAACAAGATCATCAGGTTTTATCCAAACTTGTGGATTTCATGCAGCTCATATTTATGCTGTCATTAAAGCAAATGGCGAACATACAGTAACTAATTCTAAGACTAATAAATACTAGACCCCAAAATCACAGTTTTCAGCCAGTCTTGATACTCAGTCAGTGTCTCAAATCAGTTTTCTGTTGTAATTGGAATAAAACACAAGGAACCAACTAAAAGAAATGAATAGTGCACAAGTAAACATCCTCAAGCGCCAAGAAAAACAAAAAGTTTCAACAGAATTGCCATCAAGGGTGTAGTTGTTTCAATTCCATGCAATGTTTAGCAATACATCTATCATTAACTATTCTCAGGAAAAGATACTTTGCAAAAAAGATGGTAATACAGTTGACCGATTATGCCCCTTTACAAAGTCTTGATTTTGTTTTTGGTCTTTTCATGCTTGAATGTTCATAAAACTCATTAATTTTCTTCTCATATTTGACATTGTTGCAGCTCCTCTCTTCCCAGGCTGTCAGTAACGCTCTGGGCTGTGTTTCTCAAAAGCATTGTGAGCTAAGTTGATCACGTACACTATTGGTGGCAATGGATCTACAATCTACTTATAGGCTTATAATGCTTTTGGGAAATGCCCTGATTAGCTCCTGTCTCTATGAAGCCCCTCCTTCCAAAAAGAGCAATTTGCTCTGATTGGTAGGCTGGACCAGTGTGTTGTGATTGGTCAACCGCTTTGTACGGAAATATCACACCCCTTACCATAACCGCAAGTTTCAGCACACTGGCTGCATCCAAAATCGCATATTTCCCTACTAGTAGGCGAAAAACCTTATGTGACAAAAGAAGTATGTCCGAATTCACAGCACAAAGTCAAAAAATACCAGGATTACCTACTGCGGTGTGATTCTGAAGTGTGCATACGATGGACACTTTACTATCCCATGAGGCCACAGGGGAGGATTTATGTTAATGTCAGTGAAGAAACATAACTGACGCTCTAGGTCACATGAAAATGACAACATGGCAAACGTAGTACTTCCGGATTACATTCATATACACATTCACACTATACTTTTTTAGCGGTCGTGAAATAATTACTTTTTCAAAATAAGTACCTACTCAAGAGAGTATGCCATTTCACTACTAATGAACTCAATCAGGCTCTGCCCATTTTTTGTGTATGTCAGGAATTATTTAAATGAAGGCGTTTCAGGGAATTCAGAAACAGTGCGCACTGATGTTGCAACCCATTCTAACTCCCAAGGAGTCAAAATCCGAAGCATGGTCAAGTGCCTTCCGTGTCACAATGAAGACGCTAAAGGAACCCCTAGGCGTCACTATATCGACGCGCTGGGTGCTCCATTCATTTCAGTCGTTTACCCAATGCGTCAGATCAAGACGCATTTTATTCTTTGCATTTGTAAAAGCAGACATGATTTTATTAATGTTTTATTAATATTTAAAGGCTACTTTTATATTTTGGAGCAACTAACCTAACTCCTACTCTAAACCTACCCACTTCTAAACAATATAAAACACGTAACAGGCAAATACAAGTACAGTCACAGGTATTTACTGCAAAAACTGACCAAAAACAGTATAAAAGTATTAACTCATGTTGCATTCCAGTCTTCTGAAGTCATACGATGTCTTCATGTAAAGAACAGAGTTGATCTTAATGTTTTAATCGCTGAGATGATGATCCCACCGCTCCGTGAACGCACTCATTCATATCTCATTCAAATAATACACACGACTCTTTAGCATGACGCAATCGGTCACAAGAAACACGAGAGCCAATGACATTTACAATCAAAGCTGACATAATGACGCAATTGGTCACGAGACATACGAGAGCCAATGCAATTTCACTATGAAAACTGACGTAACGGGTGGCAACTTTTGAAATTTAATGTGTTCATGATCTTCGGCGGATGGAGACGCTGATCGCTTTTGGGGATTTCCTTCACACAAATCAATCGCTTGGCCTCAGAACACTTGGAATATTTGTACTTTTTGAATAAATTGTGCATGCAGTCGTATCTGCCTGTTATATCTGTGTTTTATATCATATAATACACAAATGGGGAGGTTTAGGAATGGGATGGGGTTGGGTTACATGTTAAATCGTGTCTAAATAGCGTAAATAAAATAAATGTAAATACAATTATGCTGGCTGATTAAATTGAGAATCACACTCCAACATGTCATAATGGCAAAATCATAACCCAATATATGATCATCACAACGATAACGTTCCCATGCCAAACGCGTCTGTGTCTGACGCCAAAGGTTTCTCACTGAAATGAATGGAGCACCCAGCGCGTCGATATATACCCCTTTTCCACCAGAATGAACCGGGTGCTAGTTCAGAGCCAGTGCTAATCCCAGTTCATAGTTGGTTCGACTGAGGAGCCTTCTAAGAACCGTTTGCTTTTCCACATTCTGAGAGCCACAACAGAGCCAGGTCTTACGTCACTGTATACGTCTCATCTTTCTCAGCAACGCTAGCGAGGCAGCGGGAAACACAAACACACCAGGCTTTTTTTCGAGATGCATCGGTGCTGTGCAGACCGATCCACATATGATATAAAAAAAAACGCATGAGTGAATCAAAAGCATAAGGAGTCATATACTCTGGACTCTTTGAACACTGCGAACAAGCCTTCCATCAACAATGCAAACGTTGCGCTACTATTGATTCAGATGGCTTTACGATCCTACATCGGCATCAAAACACAGCGAATCCAACGCATTCATGCAGTTCGCCGTAATTTGTATAGACGGAGATTACAAACGAGCAGGAACTATTAACTCCATTAGCTGTTATTTCAAAAATGGCGGATCTCAAGTTTGTGTTCGTCTTGTTGACCCCGCCCCCAGCGCCTGACGAAATTGGTTCTTACTTCTAGCCCAGCAATGTTTTGGTGCTACCACTTTTCCTGGCTCGGAGCTGGTGCTTTGGGTGTGGAAACACAAAGAACCGATTTGAAACTAGGCTCTGGCTCCGAACTAGCACCAGCACTGCCTTGGTAAAAAAGGGGTTATAGTGACGCATAGGGGTATCTTTAGCATCTTCATTGTGATGCGGAAGGCACTTGACCATGCTTCGGATTTTGACACCTTGGGTGTGAGAACGGGAAGAACTCCCTTCGGAGGGACTTTGTATGTGACACTTTGCAACTTTGTAGACATTTTTCATGCTCAAACAGCAATATTATACACTAAAGAAAGTTGGGGAAAAGCCTAAGGAGGACCCCTTTAAATAAATACATTTTTAAGTTTTAGATTCTTTTTTTTTTTTTTTTTTGAGACTCTAACTCATTTTCTTCCGTGCTTTTATTTTTGTCAAACTTGTGTATTATATTAAACTACTATACAGTACAATAGTGTTAAGCATAAAAAGTTTTTTTTTTATTCATTACTGATTCACTGCAATATGTCCCACATATCTTCAGAATTTCTGGTACTTCATGTTTATGTTTGCAGCTAGTGTAACATCATCACTAATGAGCAGGACATTCCAATGGCCTTAAAGTCACCATTAAATCAAAATGTACCATTCTTTTTTTAACGGAATAATGCAGTGATTATAATTTTTTTTTTTAATGAGGAACAGGAACAGACATGCAGTCCCTTCAAATGTTTGCATTGTCCTAGAGCAAAAATGTCAATATTCTGTCATCATTTAATCACCCTCATTTTGTCGACTTCCTTTCTTCTGTGGATCACAAAAGAATATGTCTCTGGGTTTTTTCTTTCCCTTATACAGTGAAAGTCAGTGGGGCTTAATGTTGTTTTGGACCTCACAGACTCTCATTGTATGGATAAAAATTATATATATATATTTTTTTAATAAAAAATATAAGTGGCTGAAAATTGCTGAACGGGATAGCTATTCCATAAGTAAAAACACATGAAGTGACCAAGCCTGATATTGTAAAAAATATTGTTGAAGCCTCTAATTCCAGTCAAAGCCCAAGCCGGTTGGACCATGACCGACTACGTGATCCAGGAACTTGTCTTACCTCGATTAAATCACATTAACCTTGACATCATCTTCCTTATTTACTCTTAGATTGCCAACTGCACTTCTCCAACACAGTTAGTCATCAGCAAGGAAAAGATGGAGACTCTCAAGACAGAATATTTGGCTGAAACAGCCATGGCATGTTGAATGAGCGGCAGTATAGGTTCATTAGCCTCACTGATATCTGAGAAAATAAAACAGGAAACTGGAGATCAGCCATGTTGCGATGACCTCTCTGATGGCACATGACAGCTTAAAGCGTTTACTAGAACACCCAAGTGTCTTGTTACCAGCAAAAGTGTCTGGGAAAATAATGAAAATTTTTTACAGGACGTCAACACCGTTTTACAGCCATTATGGCATCATCTAGAGCTGGAGAAGACACTGATGGCTGTAGTAATATCATTACTGATTAACTGCAATATGTCCCACATATCTTCAGAGTTCCTGGTACTTCATGTTTATGTTTGCAGCTAGTGTAACATCATCACTAATGAGCAGGACATTCCAATGGCCTTAAAGTCACCATTAAAGCAAAATGTACCATACTTTTTTTAACGGAATAATGCAGTGATTATTTATTTATTTTTTAATCATGTGCCCTCGTAAACTTTAATCAAAACATATTGCCCTCCCACTTGCAGTGACATCTCTTCTCTTCTCTGATGACGTGTTTACTGGCATGAGGGCGGGGCAACCTGTCACTCACATGATCAACCAATAGCAAACCACAACCATCCAATCAATTCCCGATAGACAAAAACAAGTCCTTCCCTAAATGTTTTTCTTGTTCGAGAAGCCGTTTCACTTGGATATGTCACAATAGGAAAGAAAAGACTATCGCAGCTTCTGTTTCATATAGTATTTTAACTAATAGATCTCACCATAGTTGATTTATTACAGTACATTAAAAACAAGTTTTCTGAAATGGTGTTTAAATATGCACATTAGGCATCATCTAATTAAATATGCACTAATTTGCATACATCTCCAGAAGAGAAATCAAAACATTGGAGCCAGATTCAAAATTCTTGTTTCATTGTGTTGCCATATTAGAGTTAAACGTTTTACAGAGAAGATAATGGAAAAATACAAAGTTATGTCATGAAACTCTAGATGGTGCAAGTTAAGAGGTCCTGTAACTACCTGCTCATAGTCACATCATCATATTAGGGCACAGCTGATTGGTTCCTGCTGTATCAGTAGCCAATGGGCTCGGATGCTCAACCTTCAAATACTCAGGTAGCATTTCCCTTAGCAGTGCAGCACGCTTTCAGAAACCCTTCCTCTTCCCCAGCTCCACCTGAATAAATCTGCTCTGGGTAATACATGTGTGCTCTATTGTACAGCAGCAGCATGTCTTACACAGACATGCTGCTGTGAGCAAGTATGCATTGACAGTAGCAAGTCTTGTACTTGATCTGCAACAGCAGCAATAAAAGCAGCAGCAGCATAGCAGATCTATTCCGCCAAGACCAAATATATCAACATTGTCATACCATTACCATGCCAAACACACAGAGTTATCATGACAGAACTGTTTTTATCACTCCATAAATCATAAAATTCAGTCAACAGCTAGAAAAAAATACATTTATATCAATTAATACAAATGTTTTTTGCCTGTAGTGTCTTGTCTTGTTAAGATCAGTGGTTTGGCTGTACAAGAACAGGACATGTAACCTTAATCCCATCTACAAAAATCAGTGCATATAAAGGGTTGATAGGAATGTTGTTCCAGGAACAACAGGATGTTGATTTTGGAACATCTACTCCTGTAAATGTTGCACAGCAGTAACAGTGCACATCAGGGCGAATAGAAGACAGAAATCATGCTGGAACAAATTTCTGATCATACAATCATATCTTAAACCTTTTTACCTCAGGTGTCAGATGTCATATTTAATTTGAAGGAAATGAAAATGAGACTGAGGAACAGACATGCAGTCCCTTCAAATGTTTGCATTGTCCTAAAAAATGTCAGTTCTGTCATCATTTATTCACCCTCATTTTGTCGACTTCCTTTCTTCTGTAGATCACGAAAGAATATGTGTCTGGGTTTTTTTCTTTCCCATATACAGTGAAAGTCAGTGGGGCTTAATGTTGTTTTGGACCTCACAGACTCTCATTGTATGGATATATTTTTTTTTATAAAAGAATATAAGTGGCTGAAGATTGCTGAACGGGTAGCTATTCCATAAGTAAAAACACATGAAGTGACAAAGCCTGATATTGTAAAAAATATTGTTGAAGCCTCTAATTCCAGTCAAAGCCCAAGCCGGTTGGACCATGACCGACTACGTGATCCAGGAACTTGTCTTACCTCGATTAAATCACATTAACCTTGACATCATCTTCCTTATTTACTCTTAGATTGCCAACTGCACTTCTCCAACACAGTTAGTCATCAGCAAGGAAAAGATGGAGACTCTCAAGACAGAATATTTGGCTGAAACAGCCAGTGGCATGTTGAATGAGCGGCAGCATAGGTTCATTAGCCTCACTGATATCTGAGAAAATAAAACAGGAAACTGGAGATCGGCCATGTTGCGATGACCTCTCTGATGGCACATGACAGCTTAAAGCGTTTACTAGAACACCCAAGTGTCTTGTTACCAGCAAAAGTGTCTGTGAAAATAATGAACAATTTTTACAGAACGTCAACACCGTTTTACAGCCATTATGGCATCATCTGGAGCTGGAGAAGACACTAATGGGGTGACTGATTGCCAAGTTTTCTGGTCCTTGAATTTGATTGGCTGAGTCAATCCAACAGCACTGCGACTTTTCAGTGTTTTTATAATTTAGCTTTCTGTGTTTGCAGAGTACTACCAATCAAAAGTTTGGGGTCTGTACGATTTTATTAATCAAATAATAATTGAAAAAAGTATTTTTAGCTCATCAAAAATACAATAAAATATGAACAAAAAAACATATTGTGACATATTATTGCAGTTTAAAATAACTTATCTATTTGAATACTTTTAAATGTAATTTATTCATGTGATGGCAAAGTTGAATTTTCACTCTTCGATGTAACATGATCCTTCAGAAATCTAATATTCTTATTTGCTCATCAAGAAACATTTCAGTTGCACTTTATTTTACAGTACGTGTACTTAGTACTAAGTACTGCATGGGTAATATAAGGCAACTACATGGGTTATGGTTAGGTTTAAGGGTATAGGTTCAGGGTTAGTGCCTAGTTATTACATATAGTTATTGTAATAAGTATGTACATGTGGAACAGGATAAAGTGCTACCAACATTTCCTATTATTATCAATGTTGTGCTGAGTAATATTTTTGTGGAAACTGTTAAACATTTTTCATGATACTTTGCTGAAAAGAAAGTATAAAAGAACAGCATTATATATATATATATATATATATATATATACATATACATATACATATACATATATACATACATACATACAGGGCTTGACATTAAGCTTGTTCACGTGTAAATCTGTCATTCACTTGTCCGAGTGAAAAATGTGTGTTGTAAATGAAATGTATTCTGAAGAAATATTCTCACCAGTGTTCAATCAGCTTTGACATATTTAAATCTGCATATTTGTGATATTTTTACCTTTTATAAAGGCCATTTTCCCCTAATCTTATTAAAAATAGGCTATGCTTCAGCTTTCCTTTTATATTCTTAAATTTGATCAATAAATTAAATTAGAAGAAGACACTGGCTGTTACCAATCAAATTAAATTATTTACACTGAAAAATTACAACTGCATTAAATAATGTTATGAGATTGTTTAAAATATTTTTTGAATATACAAATAAGAAAAGTTGGAAAGAATGTTTAAACATGAAAATAAACTGCCAGTAGGGGGGCGGAGGTGACCGTCTTAATGAGTGAGTCATTGAGTCGATTCTTTCAAACGGCTGATTCATTCAGTAATGAGCAGAGATGTATAAAGTACTAGAGACACATACTTGAGTAAAAGTACAAGTTCCTTATCAAAAAAGTGACTTGAGTAGAAGTTGAAGTGCTCTTTAAGCACCACACTTAAGTAGAAGTACTAAAGTATTCAACATTTTTTGTACTTAAGTATTGCAAGTAGTTTATTTTAAAATGTACTACTCAAGTACTGAAAGTAAAAGTACAAGTATTGTGTTATGTAGTTATTAAAGAAAGTAGTCAAAAGTTTGAACATCATATTGTTTTTATTATTTCAAATGATTAAGCTAAAGGACAATCACAATGTTGGTAGGTAATTTTTCTACATATTGTCATATAAATAACCTGAAAATACTGTAGTTCATTAAGATTATATCTTACTATAACCACTCTTAAAAAAAATGGGGTAAGCACACTTATATTCTCATTTCAAGAGGTGTTCTGAGTAAATGATTTGTTTGTAACACTTTACAATATGGTTTGATTTGTTAACATTAAACAAACACTAATAACTAACATGAACTAACCATGATCAATACATTTGTTACTGTATTTATTAATCTTTGTTAATCTTAGTTAATAAAATACAGCTGTTCATTGTTTGTATAGGTTACTTCACAGTGCACATTAACTATGTAAACAAATAGAGAGCAATTTGAGCGCAAGACGCTCGTGTTATTTTAAAGACAGTGAATGTGCGCTCGCGGGGCTCTCTCGCGCTCTCTCGCTCTCTCTCTCTCTCTCTCTCACACTCTTGCGCGCTCTCTCTCTCTCTCATGCGCGGTAATGTGGGTTTGGAATGGAATGATTCGTAACATTTTATAATTGTAACGAGTAACGATGCAGCACATAAAAAAAATATCGGAGTAAAAGTATTAAACTCATCAAAAATATGTACTGAAGTAAAAGTGGAAGTAGGAGAAAAAAATAATACTCTAGTAAAGTACAGATACTGCCTTTTAGTACTTAAGTACAGTAGTGAAGTAGTTCTACTTCGTTACTATACATCTCTGGTAATGAGGCAGTCGTTTACGAACAGGTCATTGAATCTTTGATTCAACCGATTCATTCAAAACGCTGAATCATTCACTAACACACTGTTGCGGTAACACGCGTTCTGCTGTGATCTTTTGGAACTATTTTCGCTGCTCAATATTGCAAAACACTCAATATTGCATCTAAAAAGTAAGTGACTAAATAAGTAAAAAATAATAATTGTTTATGGAACTGTCATATGAAATCAGTGTCATTTTCAGTCGTGATGTTATTCAGGAAAACAGCACTCTCTGTAACGTTAATGTGACCTTGCAACTGTATCATGTTATAAATATAAATAAACTCCACATTTCTACATGTTTACGGCAGTGTGTTAAAGCTACACTGTGTGATATTTTCCCCCATCTAGTGGTGAAATGGTATATGACTATTCAGTGAATTTTAGTTTCTGTTCCTCTCAATTCCGATTTCGTTTTAACTCATATGGTGGCCGATTTAGTCCAAGATTAACATGGCTTCCAGCTCGACCTCGTCCACATTCGACACGGTGCCATCGAGTGTTAAAACGCGAAAGGCGAAGCTTGAATTTACGGGTATGTCCCTCTTTGGCTAATGTACTTTCAAGATGGAGGGGCAACATGGCGACCCGCATTCGAACCCCTTACCCGTATGTATTTTCAATGGCATATTATAAACTTACGAGAATACTTTATTACTTGAAAGAAGTAAATATACATTAATGAGCACATATATTTTTGAAAGAACTAAGTGTTTTTAGCTAAGAATAAACTAAAAAAGTTACACAGTGTAGCTTTAACAGAGTTTCTCTGTGTGAGCGATGCACATTTGTTTCGATTTCTCCTCGAGAGTCTGCGCGATGTTACCGTCAGTTCATTATACATTATATATTATTATCCACTATCGATCGCCACTTACACTAATGAATGCAGAAACATTCTTGCATTTTGATGATTCCCTAGTTATTTTTTGTTAATGACGTTTTAATCAGCTTGTCCGGTCGGGCAAGTAAAATTCTCTTTCACTTGCCCCTTCAAAAAATCCACTTGTCCCGGACAAGCGTTAATGTTGAGCCCTGATATATATACTACCAGTCAAAAGTTTGGAATCATTAAGATTTTCAATGTTTTTAAAGAAGTCTCTTCTGCTCACCAAGGTTGCATTTATTTGATCAAAAATACAGCAAAAACAGTATTATTGTGAAATATTTTTACAATTTAAAATAACTTTTTTCTATTTGAATATATTTTAATTTTCTGCTAAAGAAACATTTATTATTATTATCAATGTTGAAAACAGTTGTGTACAATTTTTTTCAGAATGAATTAATGAATAGAAAGTTCAAAGGAACAGCATTTATCTGAAATATAAAGCTTTTGCAACGTTATAAATGTCTATACTGTCACTTGATCAATTTAATGCATCCTTGTTGAATAAATGTATTAATTTCTTTAAGTTCTCTGCCCACCTCGCATCTCCCCCCCCCCACCAAAAAAAAAAAATTCTTACTGACCCATAACTTAAGAATGGTATTACAATGATAAAAAAGCTTTCTATTTCAGATCAATACTGTTCTTTTGAACTTTCTATTCATAAAAGAATCCTAAAAAAAAATTTCAACGTTGATAATAATCATAAATGTTTCTTGAGCAGCAAATCATCAAATTAGAATGATTTCTGAAGGATCATGTGACACTGAAGAATGGAGTAATGCTCAAAATTCAGCTTTTCATCACAGGAATAAATGACATTTTAAAATATATTCAAATAGAAAACAGTTATTTAACATTTTAATAACATTTTACAATATTACAGAGATATATATATATATATATATATATGTATGCAAATACTGTATATTGTTTGTAACAATATAAAAGTCTTTACTGTTCAATATAATAATAATGATCAATTGAACGCACACTTGTTGAATATTATATTTTAATATTTATATATTTTTATCAACACACAAAGGCTTGCGTTCGATTGATTGCCCTTTGGTTTAAGTACTTGTTTCACTGCTAAAATCATTGCAAATGGAGTTAAGCGACAGGGGTCAGACTGCAGTCTGATGAGGGTGAAGAGGGCAAAATAATGAGAGAGAGGCAGCAGACGAAAGAGGAGACAATCAGGAGTGACCAAGTGACCAGGGGTCCTGACATTACAGCGCATGAGCCTGAGGCCGGACAAAACTCAAGCCATTGTATTGATTCTCTCTGATGTTCAACGGGTAATTGAATGTTGAAGGTCTCTTGAGATACATGACACTCAGTAATTTACATGATGCTGTCTTTGAATCGAAACTCACAATTGTCCTATTCAAACATGATAATACATCTAATACAATTACATTGGGTTGAAGCTATCAGCTTTGTAACACTGCTTTGGTTTGTGCATGGGATTATATGAAATATTCACTCACATTATTAAAGACTGCATGAAATGGCTTGACAAATTCGCTAGTCGATCATCTCATTTAAACTTTTATATTTTATCTTCATATGTTAAAGGCAGTGTAGGTGATTTGTAACAGAAACATTTTTTGTTATGCTGGTTGGAAGTCTCTTCACATCCTGATAGCCATCACAATTAAATGTTCTAAATGTATTTATATGTATATATCTCATCTGTGGAAGGCTTAGGACCATAAAATGTTCGTCTAATCATTGCATTCGATCCAAATGCAATGATACAATGTCCTATCTGCCTGTAAGCGTATGTATTTTCATGCCTCCGCACACCTGTTCGCGCAAACATCACATCGTCAGCATGTTTTATGCTATACAGAGTTAGATAGACGTCAGTCACTGAGCACCACAACCGAAACAGCAGCCGCCTTTACAGTTCCTGCTGAATCACAACAACCAGCTAATGCTGTGTTCATGTCATAACTACTGTAATTTAGAAGAAATGGAAACCTGTGACGTTATACTCGAAGCTGTTTGTGACTCGAATTTATGTGTTTCAACACTATCAAGGCAGTTATGAGGTAGTTTAACACCATCTCTTGTGGCGGTTTCATTTGCTCCCTGCTGTATGTGTTCATGTGTTTTGAAGGAGGCGTGGCTTTGGAGACGCTTTGAAGGGATCTTATGCTTTCAAAGCTAACTCGCTATTGCTAGCCTCTCCAAAAATTACCTACCCTACCTTTAAGCCATGTGTGAAATCGTTTGTGAAAAAATTTGTTTAATCAGACAGCGCCCTCTAGTTTGTTAAGCAAACAAAATCTAAGGCCCAATTCTATTTTATACCCCGTCGCCTTCCCCTACACCTACCTGTTCCCCTTGCCCCTTGAAACAGAATGCCAAGGCGTAGGGGTGAAAGTATTCCCCTAAGAAATGGGACACCACTACTATACCATTACACGTCATCACACGTCATCATACCCCGTTTCTTTTATTAGTGTCCTGTGACATTTAACCATTCCGTGCTGATCCAAGCCGACCGGTACGGCTATGGTTTCGTTATCTTCTGCATGTGGTGCTGCGATAATGTTCATACGTTATACGTCAAGTCAGTCGTTGCCTTGGTAACTAGGGCTGGTCCGAATACCATTTTTTGAGCTTCGAAGCTTTGGTAGTAATCAACATCGAATATTCGAAGCTTCGGAGGGAAGGAGCTGAACATATCCTTCTCTCTAATAAAGGCTGGAATCTGGAGAAGTGGCGCGCCTCACGCGGGTAGGGCTTATATGCTCCGCGAACGGGCAATGAACTAGTGATACAAAACACACAGATCTGTTACTTCCCAGTTTTGATATATTATAGAAGCTAGTAAAAATAATTCTGTTAAGTTATAGACAGACTAAGAGCCATTATTTCTGCCCCTGAGGCCGGGCTTCGGGCCATTTTTTACGTCATACCTCAAACGCGGGCTTTTTCCTTCATTTTATATTTTAGACATTCATTAATTAAAAGAAACAATGAGGTGTGCAGCGCTGGTGGAAACAACATGAGACAGTGCACAGTGTTTAGAGTAGGCTATTGCCGCAAATGAGTAGGCTAAAGCAAGTCAACACGCAAACTGCCAAACGCCTTAGATGCTCAAAAACACAAACATCTTCATTAAAACGAATGAGACAAATGCTCTTACAGTGCTTAGGTCATTTGTTTTGATATTGCGGTCTTTGATCTTGAAATGAGCTGATGAATAGCCTATAATGCCTGCAGCTCATATCTGTTGCTTTCGTTGACGTGAACTCTGTTAGGCTAAATGTGCATAGGCTAGCGCAATAATTGAAGATCGGATTTATATTAATTTTGCGGAGAGGTGTAAGTTAAGACAACCTGCCTATTTTTTCGTTATTTATTTTTGAACACGTTTCCTCAAAAAAAAACTTATTGCAAGACAAGTTAAGTGTTGATTTAAGAGGATAAATGGATCAAACGTGTTGTTAACTCACTCAGTCCGCTTGGTTTAAAAAACAAAAACTTTAATTTAACAAACAAAAAAATGCTTTAAACATTTTTCTAAATAATTTTTAACTTAATAAAGAAACGAAACGAAATATAACTACTTTGACATTAAAAACAAAACTGAACTATTTTAATGGCTGCAACGATGTGTAGGCCTAATAGGGAGGATAAAAAATAAAATTAAAAATTAAAAATCACGGGACTCGGACCGATAGTTTTGATAAGCTGTCGGACACGGCCGGGCTAGGTCCAAGATTTGAGGCCGGTGCAGGGCTCTAAGACTAACTACAATTAAAAAACAACAACAACGAATATTCGAATCACAAATTTGAAAATCGAATACCAACCCATCGAACGAATATTCTAATATTCTGGTCCAGCCCTATTGGTAACGCAAGAGTTTACAGACAATATGCATTGTAAATTATAAATATGTGTTCAAATCACTCAAATAGTGCGTTTAGCAAGCTATGGAGAAACTGGCAGCCAGGCGACACGCAAGTGATCGATCCCGAGTGGCAACATACACACATTCTATGCAGCAAGGTAGTCGGTGGAGGGAAACTCCTCATACCCCTTCGTTTGAAGTGTGGTCCTGAAAAATCTTTATTTGAAGGGCTATCTGGCCCTTCCCCTTACCCCTCAGCCAAAAGAGAATCGAGACACCCCTACCCCTTCACGTGAACACGCAAAACGAAGGGGTAGGGGAAAAGGGAAAGGCTAAGGGGTAGAAATGGGATTGGGCCTAAGTCTTATACTAACTAAAACCTTTGGCTAAAGTTTAGTAAATTCTCTCTTTTTAGAAGTTTAAAGAGGTCATGAACTGACTTTAAAAAAATGTATACTGTTGTCTGAGGTCAACTTATGAGGTTTGCATGGTTTTTACATGAAACAACATCATAATGAATAAGTAATAGGCTATTTTCGCTCGTTTTTTATGGGCGTGCCGCATTGAAGAATTTGAAGTAAACGCCCATTGCTATGATTGGATAAAAGCTTTGCATATTATAATGAGTTTCGACTCCCCCGTCAGTACACCTGGGGAATTGTTTTGAAAACTTCCAATGTTGAAAAATGGCAACCGGAATGATTTGCCCATACATGTTCAACTCAGGAGTCTGATCCCGAATCGCAGGACAATGAACCAACCATACCTCAAATTCAAAGGATACTCCAGCCTGTGACAGCGTGGTAGGTTATCGTTAATTATGTTTAGTTAGACAAGTACACATAATCAGTAGCTATCAAACGATCTGTAACAATGCAATACTAATCACATATAAAAACATTTTTAACTTACATAAGTGTGTTGTACCATTCCTGTCAGATCCAATATAGAAGGCACAGCATCGTTTTTTAATCTCATTCTGTCTGCAAATCCAGTCTCTTGTTTACAAAAGAATCTTCGGTGAAATGAAGCAAACAAACGTGCAATGTCTTACCCACGTGAGCTGGATCTTCATTAAAAATAAAGTTCAACCGCATTCCTAATATTGGAATCCGAAGGAAGCTTATGCAATAAATGTGTTCTTCCACAACCAGGCACTGTACACAATATTTTGTAATCTTCAACGGCATGTTTATTGCTTGGTAGCTTGATCCGTTTTAGCGCCATGCAGGCATATATTAATTATCCATTACATGTCATGCACTTATCGGTGGGCGGGGCTACATAATTAGGCGTTGGTATTCTTCGGGTTGAGGCGGCTTCACTGCTCTCTGACGTCACAGGGAGGCAAATTCGCAGATCCCTTGTTTGATGAGCCAGCTATCAATAAAAGCTTTTTTTTTTGACTAACAAGGAAGTTTTCAGCTCCGAAACCTACAGGATATTCTTATATAACGGTGACCTTTTATATATCAAAAGCTCAAGGAAAAGTTGATTTCTCAATTCATGACCCCTTTAAAACAGCAAATCATGATTTCATTTCCTTCAAACATGATTCCATTCATGGTTCAAAGCAAGACTTTTAACGGTGTTCACAAACATTAACATATTACTCCTGTTTAAGTGTCTCTGCACTGGCTACACTGGCACTTTATAATCAATTACAGAATAATTTTTACATCTTACATCTCTGACCTTTTCTTAGAACATCATCCAGTGAAAACTCTTAGTTCTGTCAACCCGAGGTTACTGTTCCTGATTGTAGGCTAAAATCTAGGGGTGATTGTGCATGTGCTGTAGCTGCTCCTAAACTGTGGAACAGTTTAACAATTCCCATTAGAACCGCACAAACAGTACATATATTTTTTAATCAAAGTTAAAGTCTGCATGAAACAGAAGGACAGGTTGTCACTCACATTGTTATTTTGATGAAAGATTACGAGGGTGTCCTGTCAGGAACTAAGATACAGGGAAACTAAAAGTCCTTGACAAAGCAAACAAAAACAGATCAGGCTACACGTTACATTACACCCCCTCCTAGTATTTGCCTCCTGGCTTCGTAAACACAAATAACACCGAAGTGGCGGGGGGAAGTGCTATTATCGAGAAGGGAGTGGGAAGGAGGGCCAGGACCCCCTGGTGGAAAACTCCAGGGAGGGACTGATGGAGGGAAAAAACATGGAGGAACCAGCCGAGGAAGGAACCACAGAGGGGCCAGTGGAAGAGGCCATGGTGGAATTGGCGAATCCACCTCCCCTCAGCTTGCTGGAGGGCTGAAGGTTCACGGTGAAGTCCTGTTGACCAGGGTGAATCCAGGGGAACTGCAGACCGAGGTGGAGTCAGGTGGGCCAGAAACCAAGGCAAAGTCGGAGGGATGAAAGATCAGGGCAATGTTGCAGGTACTGAAGACCAAGGCGGAACTGGAGGATTGGGAGACCAAGCTGGGGGTTTGGAGCCAGAGGGAAGGAGGAACCCCGTGGAGCCGAAAGGGTGGAAGGCTGAGGTGTACCAGTGAGGGATGCTACATTGGAGCCAGGGGGTCGAGGAGGACCGGTGATTCATGAACAGAATGCAACAGAAGCAACAAAATGGTGCATGGTTTGAAAGAGTGGTGCTTCATGCATTATTATATATTGACAGTACATTTTTACCTGCAAAATTGAACTAAAATACCATAGACTGTGTCAAACAATGGACGTAGTGTCCATTTCTGAAGAGCATTTTTGAAGCCCAAAGTGGGCGGAGCCGGCCGTCACCATCTTGGCAGCGCATCACTCCCGGATAACCGAAAATGGGCAAAGAGGCGGGACGTGGGCGGACTAACAGACAGCAGACAAATGGCAAGTAATGACAGCATCAGTAATCCACCTGTCACTCAAGTGGCCCCGACCTTAATTATGTAGAACTTTGAGGCTTAATATAATTTAAAGTTATATATAAAAAATAAAAATAAAAATCACCCCCCTCACAGTTGTCATGAAGGGCAAAATGACCTATATAGACCAAAACTACTTTCTGTACCAGGCTGTAAAAATGGGATTGACTCCCTTTTGGAGCCTGTCTCTACCGGCCAGTCGATGAATTGCAGTTTAAGTCACTTCCGTGTTGACCTGAAGGTTGTCGCTGGTAAAATATGTGATCCTGTGAAATAATGTTCTAATATAAACTATTAAATATTTCGATTATATACTATAACATGTTCCTACTTTTAGTGCACAAAAATGTAAAATACACTAAATGTACATACACAGAAATGCAAGAAGCACAAGTGGTTTGTTTTCAGCTTTTTTGAATGAGGACATTCAGATACACATTTAGTGAATGGGCCAAAATACACACAAATACTCTCAGGCTGAATCGAGAGCTTGTGTATGTGTGTGTGTGTGTGTGTGTGTGTATCCGGTAAGGAAACCCAGCCAGTCTGCACACTCTTAAACTCTTGTTTTTTTCTTGCTAGCAGAGAGGAAGTGATCTATCGATCAGAGTAGTTAATGAGAAGAGATGGATAGACGGATGGATGGATGGAATGATGGATGAGGGGTGGGAAGGAAAGAGCGTCGAGAGAGGACAGCAGCGGATGGATTGCTTTCAGGATTGGATTTCAGTTACACAGCAATACTGACTGGGACCCCTGTGCCGAGCGCTCTCAGAGACACATTCGGGCCAGAACATGAAGAGGAAAATATCATATTCCCAAAAATAACAGAGATTGATCGTTTTTCTCGCTTTTAATGCCTGCTGCTATTTTTAAAGGCCAAAAAAACGCTCTCACCATCTCGTGTGACAGTACAACTCCAGCCCCTCTTCCTTCTGAAGACCCCAAGGTCACAGGAAGTTCAAGTAACAATGGAATACACTCTCTCTTTCTTCCTCGTGTTTCATTCACGTTTTCTCGTTGGTCTGAGATGAAAATCTATCCTAAACCCCCATAAAACTAAATTAAGAAAGTTAAAAATAAACTGTGCTCTCAGATCTTACTCATATTTTACACTGGGAATGGTGACCAGGGTTGTGTTCACAACGAAATACTAGTATATACAGTATGTATAGTATATACTTTATTGCATGCTTTATTCCATTATGTAATAAATGCTGTCACATGACTTTTTCACGAACACAGCAAGTATAAAAAAATCATGGCTGTTATTATTACTCCTGGTTTACTTGTTACAATGGAAATGGAAGATCAAGTCAGGTGCATTACATTGTGGGATGCACATTTTGGCAAATGTACACTACCATTCAAAAGATTTTTAAGTGTTTTTGAAAGAAGCCTCTTATGCTCATCAAGGCTGCATTTATTTGATGAAAAATACAGTATTATTGTGAAATATTATAAAAATATAACAGTTTTCAATTTTGCTTCACTTTGCTTCAGATTTCTGTGGAAACCACCAAACTTTTTAAGAAGAATGTAAAGCTCAAAAGTACAGCATTTATTTGAAATAGATTTTTTAAGTCTTTATGTAACTTATGTTAAAGGATTAGTTCACTTCAAAATGAAAATTTCCTGATATTTTACTCACCCTCATCGCATCCAAGGTATTCGTGTCTTTCTTTCTTCAGTCGAGAAGAAATTACGTGAGGCTCTGCACGATCCCAGCCGAGGAATAGGGTCTTTAACTGAGTTTTTCGGCACTCGCACTGGGTCGGTACTTCCAGCGAAACCATTGGTCATTTAAAAAATAAAAATAAAATGTATATACTTTTTAACCACAAATGCGCGACTTTGGTGTTGTGCTTCTTCACTGCGTATGACGTCATCACGTCGGAAAGGTCACGGCCGTCTGGGACGTCATATGCCGTGAAGAAGCACAACACAGAAGTCGCGTATTTGTGGTTAAAAAGTATATCAATTTTCTTTTTCTTTTTTAAATGACCAGTGGTTTCGCAAGATAAGATCCTATTTCTCGTATGGGAATATGCAGAGCCTCTGAAGCCCTTCGAAGCCCTTTGAAACTGCATTGATTTGGACCTTCAACATTTTGGTTGCAACACTCAAACACTGTTGTTAGTTGCACTCAAATCATCCTTGTTCACATTACTTAAAAACTCATGTAACTACATGAACTTAAATTTACTGAGTTGTTTCTACTAAAAATGGGCATTGTCAGCTTTACTTAAGTGTTTGTTTGGTCAACTTAACATTTCTGAGTGAAACGAACAAACTGGGCAGAGGATCTGTAGTTCCCAGCATGCTTTGCAAGGGACTGCATTAGGAAAGTAAATTTAGGGGTTAAAGTGTTATTTAAGTGTTTTTAAGTAAAGGGAAAGATGTTGTTAGTTTATGTTAGTGTTTAATGTTCAGTTATGTTGGACATTTAGAGGAGTTTCTGTGATTTTGTGGTTAGCATTATGCATTTCCACTTACACTTGTAGAGCAAATAGTTAATTTAATAAGGTGAATTAAATCGATAAATGTGTTCACCCTACATAATAAACTTTTATGAATTTAACATAACATTATTATGTAAACTGCACATATAAATATTATGTAACAGTGACAAATTCAAATGGTTTGTAATTTTGTCAGCTTTACTTGAATTGCTTTTGTTCATATAACTAAATTGTTATTTGTAAAAATTACTCAATATAGTTTATAATACATATAAATGAAAATAAATCCATTATACAGAGAAAAATCCTGAAATGTTTTCTTAAAAAACATAGATTCTTTTAGACTGAAGAAAGAAAGACATGAACATCTCGGATGACATGGGGGTGAGTAAATTATCCGGAAATGTTCATTTTGAAGTGAACTAATCCTTTAAGTCCAACACTTTTAGTCAAATTAATGGATCCTTGGTGAATAGAATTATTTCTTTCAAAACAATTCCTAATGACCCCAAACTTTTGACATGCAAAAAGTGTCCATAATATAAGAGAAATATACATATAGTACATAGTAAATAGCAAGAGACCTATGGCAGTATGCTTTTCCAAACATAGCCCAGCATTCCCCCATGAGCATTTCTCTTTGAACGAACATGTCCAATGAAAACACAGATGGTTAGAGATTCAACAGGGTAATATCTGAAAGCAAACTTTGCTAAAATCATCAACATCCTTCACTCCAAACATAAAATAACTGGAAGGTTACAGCCGAATCCTTCAGCCTAGCTTTTTAAAGTGACGGTACTAATGATTTTCTTTTCTAACCATGTGTCATCACATTGGGGGTTGTTTAAACTGGAGTGCATCACTCAGCATGTTTGAAGGTAACCATAGTCCAAAGGTGAAAAGTTAGATTATAGAGATTTTTTTGGAGAATATATTCTTTCACTTGTCCTATTTTTGGTTACGGAGTTGTTGAGAGATTTTCAGGGTAAAGAAAAGAAAATATTTGCGTAAAAAGAGCATGTTCACAGGGGTCAGAGGAGGGACTGTGGAATGGAAAGAGAAATAATATCGAGAGAACAGATGTTGTGAACAGAAGGGACGATGGCAACAATCTAAATAAGAGTGCCATGCAGGACATTGGGGAGTGGCTAATGGGATGCCTAGGAGGTTTATACATAATACAACACATTATACGACTGCAATAGGAATACAGGAGATTAGATTAAAAAATAAACTGTCCCTCAAAAATCAGCTGTGTCATGCTTTACTTCTTTTGACATACATATTTTTCTGGTTATTCATTGTGAATGGTCTAAAGTTACAGTGATTTTCTGCCTTCACTGTAAACTCTAATGCTCAAAAAGTAGGGAAAACTTAAATTAAACAAATTAGTTCAATCAAATGAACTTTTATGAGTATTTTAGAACATTCTTTTTCTTTTGAGTTCACAAAACTGACACATTTTAAGTTATTGTTTCATTGTTTTGAGTTTTATGAAATTTCTTCTAAATTTATTTTAATTTAGACAAACTTAATTTTAACTGAAACTGGGTTGGGATTTCTATTTCCCAGCATGCTTTGCCTTGACACTTGAAAGGGAGAGTAAATGCTACACTGAAAAAAAGTAATGGATTTACATGATTTAATCTTGTACATCGGTCCCACATGAATCAATTAAGTTAAACAAACATAATTTGTTCATGTGACTTCAACATCATGGAATGAAGTCATTTGAAGTGACCAAATTTAGTCTCAAAGTGAATTTTATATGGCTCCCTGACATGATTTAGGCATTCAATTTCATATATTCATTCATTCATTCAATTCCATTTCACATATTTTAATGTCACACATCTGAATTATAATACTGCACTAGCTAGTTGACAAATTTTTAGCTGGCAATAGCACATATTAGAATCTTAAATGCTAAACATTAAAGCAAAGCAGTAATGATGTGCTGTAGGCTATCAGTCTAAGGAAATGCCCCACTCGTCTCCACAATAACCCACTGTAATTTAAATCGTTCTAATAATGCCAACATAATTGAACATTAAACACTATTACACATTATCATCACTTTGATTTTGACTTTCATCTTGATCAAAAATACATAAAATAACACTTTTATATTTAAAATAACAACATTTACTCTCTCTTTGATTTAGCCATAGGCAAAGCATGCTGGGAACTAATAAGCCCCGCCTAGTTTCAGTTAATGCAACACAAATTATTAATGTAATCTCAACACAAAAGGATTAGGTAAACTTCAATTTTACATATATTTAAGTGGATTGAACACAATCAAATTAAGTTAGGACAAAATGTATAGCAATCGCGTTGCTTCAGCTCATTTGAATTGAACAAGCAGCAAAAATATTTTTTTTTTCAGTGTAAAATTAAGTGTTACATAATGTTTTTTGTTCAAGATTAAATGTTAAGAGGGAGATTTAGTGTTTAATGTTTTGCTATGCTAATTTAGAAGAGTTTCTGTAATGTGGGGTTTTTTTGGTGACGAGTGGAGCTTTGGTTTGAGAACTGATATATGTTAAATATTATATTTTACCGTACTCATTCAGTAATCACTATGTTATGCTATGGCTATCAAGGCTTTGTGTTACCAATTAGCAAGTTAGCATTTACTGAATTAGCTAGTTAAAGCTAACCAAGTTTCCAAAACTAAAAATAATTAAGTTGAGATTACATGATGATTTTAAGTTAAATGTATGATTTCTTACTCAAATATTACAAGTTAAGAGCAATTAAAACGTATGAGTACAAAATACAATTTTGCAAGTTCTATTTACTTAAACTTCGAATTGCTTAGCTTAAAAAAAAATGTATATAACTGATTACCCCAAATTTTTGGAGTTTTCACTTAAAACGTATGTAGATGAACTGACCAGAAGTACAGAAGTACTAACACTGAAATGGTGGGATCCCCTCGGCCCATTCACGTTCTCTGCAGGGCCCCCTAAAGCCCCCTTGATAAAGGGCGGCCCTGGCCATGCCTTTATCAAATCGCCACTTACAATGAAGTGAAAAGGGACAAAAAGCTGGTTTCAAAAGAGCTTTTCGTTTTTCCGAGCTGCACCCGGCGAACTTGAACATTCAAAGACTTTACCTTACAGTTTCTGTGTCTAACCCAATCACTGCTTCTGAGCTGCAATATCATACTGCATTACGCCTCCTGTTCTTGACATCTGTGTTTGTGTGTGAGAGAGACACACACAGAGAGAGAAAAAGAGTAGGAGAGGGGGCAAAAGAGGAAATTCTTCCACCTCCACTTTGGGACATGAGACGGATTGTTTTTTATGCGTGTTGAAGAGCGTTTCTGTCTGGCCGACTAAAGCGATGATGACGTCCAGAGACAAGAAAGCAGCAGCTAGTATTCGAAGTAATGCATTTTATTAAAAGCAGCACCATCTCTTGTTTGTTTTCATGATATTTTGATAAATCAGACACTTTAAATTTGATTTGCATCTTTTTTTTTGCATAAATAACAAACTCCTGATGAGATTGGGGTTGTTATATCTATAATATATTGTTTTAACAAAATCAGAACTCAAGTCAATATATGCGACACAGTAAATCAAACAAAAACAAACAAAGATAAAATCATTTTAGGAATAAAATTATGACTACATCAAAGCAGCTGTGCATGTCCAGTTAAAATGAACTACATTTTACACTTACTGTATGTTAGTGAGTCTATAATGTCTAAAATGTTGTACTAATAAACAACATGTACACTTTTTGCAAAATACAGTGATAAAACATTTTATTTCAGTTAAAGTCAACATGAAATGTTATTCGTCCCCATTTTACTTCCACTCGAACACAAGATTTGATTGTGAAAAAGTTGCCATATGAAATAAAAGGATTTGGTGATGATGACCCAAAAAGGACTTTCATCTGTGGACAATTATTTTTTCTTGTCTGATCAATCGTTCGCAGGAAGAAAAAGTAAATCAAAGTGAATGTGATTTCATGTTGACTTTAAAGATTTCCTCTTTTTCAGTGGTGGTCTGATTTTCTGCCTCAAATGAACTGAACATCCTGAGTGTCAGCTGATACTGTTTAAGTAATAGTGGCCACAAATCTGCACAGTTAAAAATATATTAAAAGTGTTTTATCTGCATTTTTACTATACATAAATAAGAAAGGATGTACAAGACACTGTGTCTCGTACATATCAGATTTTTTTGTTGTTAAAATGAGCACACTGTCTCGCTTCACACATATGTGCGTCTGTTTTCAGTACGTGCAAATCTTTATGGTTCAGCTGTCACTTTGCTATCTGGTCATTAAATGTGTGAACAGGGTGAAAAAAGGCCCATCTGGCATGATTCATTTATGAGCGACTCCATTTGGGTGCGATCTGTCCTTCTCTCTTAAAGCATCAAGGGTTCATTTGCCCACTGACACAGATTCTAGCAGCTCACAGTACAAACCCAGTGATGGATTCACCCATTTATTCCACTCAGCAAAAGTACGAGACCAGGTCACACCATTCCCCCACTGCAGACTGGGTTAGTTAGAGAACCATTCTCCTGCAACAACCAATAAGAATCCACCCTGTCTATAATGAGCTATCGTATGATTGGCTAGATGGCTTGGCGAGTTGCAGGTGGGGTCAGCCATAAACCTCTCTCCCAAAATGGTCCATAAATTCTTGGTCCAGTTCAGTCTGGTGTGACCACAGTCATTCTTATCTCGCCACAACCTCGACGGGAACATTGTGAAATAAAACAAAACCTAAAAAGAAACCAAAACATAAAACAAAACATAAAAAACACAACACAACATAAACATAATGAACATAACACAATACAACATATAAAAAAGAAACAAGAAAATATATACAACATTGTAAACTGAAATGTATAATAATAAATTAACTAATACAAAGAAAATGGAAAACAGTAAATAAAAATGTAATAATTTTAGACTTTTTTGGAATGCATCGCTATCATAATTAAACTGCTAAAATGTTATTAGCATCTAGAGGTTAAAGTCAAAAGCAGTGTGGGAGACATACAAAAGAGGGATAGTTAGTCCTTTAGTGCTTTAGTATAGAAGATAGAAGCCATGAGCCAAAATCACAAACCATTCAAAACTTCCAATCAAGCAACACTGGAAGTGGCTCTATGATATATATGCAAAATGAATTGTGCTTATCCTCTATTTAACCTACAGTTTCACCAAAATCCAGCTTACATTTCTCAGTGTATATGTAACGGAGGTCAGCTATTAGGAGTTGTGCAGGTAAACCTCACTCCCTGGGCCTCAAGTGGCGCTCTAATGGCTGATGCAAATGTCCTTGTTAGCACGCCCTCCTCCCATGCCAGAAACCCAGGTTCAAATCCCGCGTGGAGTGGGGCAAGTAGAACCGGAGGGGTTCCATTGGTGCCGTGACCCGGATGGGAGTGAAGTTTAGGGGGTGAGTGTAACGGAGGCCAGCTAGTTAGAGCTGTGGGAGTAAACCTCACTCCCTTGGCCTTAAGACCCATCAACTGAGGCTAGAGGCGGCTGCCTTTAGCGTCCTTGTTAGTGGTGGATAAAGTACTCAAAAGCCATACTTGAGTAAAAGTATCTTGCCAGAAAATGACTTTGGTAAAAGTTAAAGTCACTGTTTAGAATATTACTTGAGTAAAAGTTTTAAAGTATGTGATATTTATTGTACTTAAGTATGAAAAGATTTTTTTTTTCATATTAAACGTACTTAAGTATTGAAAGTAAATGTAGCCTACAAGTAAATGCAAAACACAAAAGGTTGTTCTATACAGTTTAAGTGCAAGATTGTGTTCAGTTTTAACTGTTTCTTCTTTGTTTTCTTTGAATAATAAATGGCAAACTGTTTATTGTAAGTTTTAAATATAAAAAATATTAATATATTAAATATACATTGATCTTCATGTTAATTCATAGTACAGTAACTAATATAAGAGACGACTTTAAAATGTATTTGTAAATGTTGATGAACAATACTTTTATCGACCTTAGTTCATGTTAAAAATTGACTTATATTCATATAAATCCAAACAGTCATGCTTAAAGATGGCCATCTTCACACAAAGTCAACGCACTGAAATTAGACACAGTAAATGTATATGTATATTTCACACTTTATTTGCGTCTACTTTAGACCACCTGATGGTTATCTAATTAAAATATGTTACTGTGACGATAAAAAAAAAACTGAAATTGAATGAGTTTCTGATTTGTCTATATGTTTCTGTCGGCTGCATGAGGATACAGTTCGATTTCTTATGTCACTAACTTCAAAATATGCCACTTCGCTGCATAACGAATGCTTGAAATCGTCCAGATGGATTTAAATGAATGCAAATAGGCAAGATGGTAACACACATGACATTAAACCTTTCATTTGGGTCAGACATGCGTGTTTTTTTGTCATGTTGTTTTAACTGCTTAGCATCCTTTCAGCCTCGATGGCATTTATACAGCATCTAGTCAACAAATGAATTACTTTATAGTGATAGGAAAACATGTACTGTAGTGTATAACATACCGTTTTGTTATCTATGTTTTAAATCTGTTTTTGAAGTGTCCTGCTCTGTGCAGCGCGCAGCCTCATGTTTCAGTCGCTATAGCAACGGACGCAACCCGGGAAACGAAATCAACCGCGCTTGTGCGAGCACTTGTTTGCACATGCTTGCTTGCAGTCTTCCGAATTTATTTTGTAGTAAATAACGAAAATGCTTTGGGGAAATGTATCGGAGTAAAAGTATACATTTTATGTAGGAAATATAGTGGAGTAAAAGTAAAAGTTGACAGAAATATAAAAACTCAAGTAAAGTACAGATTCTGCCAAAAAATACTCAAGTACTGTAACAAAGTTACATTACACCACTGCCGGTAACACAGGATCGAATCCCACTGGGAGTAGAACGAGTAGAACCAGAGGGGTTACATTGGTGACGTGACCCAGATGGAGTGAAGTTTAGGGGGTGAGTGTAACAGAGGCCAGCTAGTAAGAGCTGTGCGAGTAAACCTCACTCCCTTGGCCTTAATATCCATCAACTGAGGCTGGGGGCTACTGCCTTTAGCATCCTTGTTAGTGCGCCGCCTCCCATGCCGGAAACACAGGTTTGAATCCCACTGGGAGTGGGGCGAGTAGAACCGGAGGGTTACATTAGTGCCGTGACCCGGATGGGAGTAAGGTGTAGGGGGGTAAATGTAACGGAGGCCAGCTAGTAAGAGCTGTGCGGGTAAATCTCACACTCTTGACCTCAAGAACCAGCAACTGAGGCTGGAGGCTGCTGCCTTTAGCATCCTTGTTAGTGCGCCGCCTCCCATGCCGGAAACACAGGTTTGAATCCCACTGGGAGTGGGGCGAATAGAACCGGAGGGGTTACATTGGTGCCGTGACCCGGATGGGAGTAAGGTATGGGGGGTAAATGTAACGGAGGCCAGCTAGTAAGAGCTGCTCGAGTAAACCTCACACTCTTGGCCTCAAGAGCCAGCAACTGACACTGGAGACTGCAGTCTTTAACATCCCATGCCGGAAACGCAGGTTTGAATCCTGCTCGGAGTGGGGCGAGAAGAACCGGAGGGGTTACATTGGTGCCGTGACCCGGATGGGAGTGAGGTTTGGGGAGGGGGTTGTGTAACGGAGGCCAGCCGTGTGAGTAAACCTCACTCCCTTGGACTCAAGAGCCCGCAACTGATGCTGGAGGCTGCTTTAGCGTCCTTGTTTTAGTATTATTTTTAATCTTTTTTTGCATTTAAATATAACTTTAATTTATATTTATTTCAGTTTTAGTTTTAGTCATTTTAATACTTAAACTTATTTTATTTTATTTGTTATGTTTTAATTTACCTCTCATATTGATGTTTATTTAATTTCAGCTTTATTTCATTTTCAATAGTTTTAGTTAACAATAACAACACTCCTGGGGTGTTTGGAAATACAGTTAGTTGGAGCATACAAACTTATATCTTAAAACTGTATGTTTGGGAAGAGCACATGAATATTAATTATGTCATGTGACGTTCATGATATTTAAGTGGCCACTAGCCAGAGTACGCTTACCAAGTTGGAGGAGGTATAATTGTCCCTAGGGGGAGTCATAATGGTTAACATTTTATGGAGTAAACACTCAACATTAATAACAAAATTATCTGTCAGTTAAAACCAGAAAACATACTGATCTGATAGTACTGAAAGGTGCATCTTTTCCTAGCCATATTTCAGTTAAAAAACTATTTTAAACGTTATTAATGTATTTTTGGTTGTACTAAACCAGTTTTCAAGCCTAGTTCAGACCAGTCCAAATCCCGACTGGAATACAATCATATTTAAGAGTAAATGGCAAAAAAATTTTTTTTTGGAATTTTTGGAAATCCGTTTCAGTCTGAACGCTCTAATCTGTATATGAATATGACATTCTCACGCCACGTAAAAATATAAACATGTCAGGTGTTGTTACAGGAAACATGCTGAAAGTTGCTACAGAAACAAAATTGTGTTGTTGCAAAATGTCACAAACCAACACAGTGTGGACAGTCAATAAATTATATCAGATTCTAATCGGATACACAAATAATGGGATTTGGACAATGTGAACATAGCCCTAGTGATCGCTAAGCAGAGAGAAAACAACACAGGAACTCTCAATAATAAAGACTCTTACGCAAACGAGGGTTAACAGTAACAGAATAAACTTACTGTTTACTGCTATTGGTACAAATACAAATCCATAACAGTAATTTTTTTAGGCATGTATGTTTATGTGCATGATGTGCATGTTACGCAAGTGTGTGATCTCAGCTAACGGTGATTCATGCACTGTGAGAATGATTCATCGATGGAACAAAGTAACTATGACGCTTGCAACTATGGCAACTATGCATGTGGTGGGAAGGCAGGTCCACCCCCAAGTTCTTAACACACACACGCACACACACACACACACACACACACACACACACACACACACACACACACACACACACTCTGAATGACAGGCGGAAGTCGGCGCTCGGTAATGACAGTTTTCAGATCGCTCAATCAGGGCTTATTCTGTTCATCTTAAAGAATTCAATGAAATGAGTGCTATAGAAATATACCTAGCAACATAATAACATTCATTTTGATTTAGGAATGACTGATAGAAGAATAAAAAGTAGTAACATAAGAATAAAAGAGTTGCTTTAAATGGCATCTCTTAACATTGCAGGGCCCATGTTACACATATTACATGCAATTAATTATTAAATCCTTGCGTTTAAAAAAAAAAGTTGCCAGCACCCGCCAGGGTTTTTGATCATTTTCACAAAAATAAAAAAAAAGTTGTATGAATATCTGAGCATGCAATATATGAGGACACCCTCTGTTTTAAAAAATATATATGTTTTATTCTAGCTTCATGCATTCCTTTTTTTATCAACACTTAAATATGGTTACGTTTAATAAAAAATGCAACATTTTGAACAAAAAAGCTGAGAAAATCACGTTTTGGTCAAAGACTACATCCAGATCAGATTCAGAGTGATGATCAAACACAGATGGAGTAGATAGAGTCCATCAACACCCCTAATGCTTGCATAGTCCTATAGCTCGTCCTGGGTCGACATTTCATTCAGTAACATTAGGCAGTTTTGATTTATATGATGTTTAATGTTGATAATCACGTTATTTTACATATACATCTGCTTACATACGATCGCTTGTTTTTTTTGCGTCTTCTTCGCCTGTGTTTTGATCAGGAGATTCTGTACTCATTCAGAAGATGCGTAATAGCACCCCCTAGCGTATAATTGTTTGGCAGGGAAGTGTACTCTCACAAATAACGGAAAATTCCGTGTTTGGAGGGGAAAGAGTTAAAATGTTTAATCATAAGCAGATCCACAAAATGTACTTTAGTGGTAACACTTTATTTTACAGTGTCCTTGTTACACATTTTACATTTTACATTATGCATAATTACATGCAACTAACCCTCAACCAAACCCTAACCTTATAGTAAAGTACATGTTGTTAATTAATATTACTCAGTACTTAAATATATAATTACACTGTAACAATGACTCCTTAATATAAAGTGAAACCACTTGAATTAAATGTATTAATTAACTAGTATTTACAATGTAATCACATAGTAACATAAAAGCTACTGGATTCTTTTCAAACAAGTTGTAGAATAGAACATTCTGGGTTCTATATAAGTTACATTCAGTCAACAAATTTTTTTGCCATAATGTTAAATACCACAAAATCTTTTTATTAATAATAATAAGAATAATAATAATAAACAGGTTACATTAAGGATTTTTGACTTGACTCAAGTGAACAGTGTTATTAATGTTAACTAAAAAAGTTAAAAATTAAATCAATTTCTGTTATTGAAATAACAGAAATAAAACATACACACCTAAAAAACAATGGCAACTAACTGAAATAAGTTGAAGTTGAAGTACTAAAATTACTGAAATTATTAAAACTAAAATAAAATTGAAAGCTATGATAAAAATGATAAAACAAAACAAAATTTGTAAAAATAAAATGACAAATAAAATGTAATAAAAAATATTAATAAATACTATAATAATAATATAAATAATACTAAAATAACAAACTAAAATAACTTTTTAAATAATATATTTTTTAATAATTTCATGTCCCTTTTAATGTTTGTTTTTTTAATTGGATAATTAATAATAATTTTACAAAGAACAGTTTAACTGTAAATACAATATTTTACATTAATTAACATTTACAAATTGCAGTGTAAATGTCTCACTATAACCTAGACCTTTGCTTTTTTACAGAATTTTTTTTTTTTTGTTGTAGTAATCAACATTTACCTGAATCAGGAATCTTTTTTAATTAGCCAGTATTTGTCTATTGTGGAATTGGCATATACAAATAACGGCACTCTTGATCAACTTAGGGGATTTGAGTAAATATTGTGTACAATAGGTGTTCATTTAATTTAACCAATAGTGTACATCTATTTTGGCATAATTCATTTGTGTTCTTGCATGTATATATTGACATTATGATGGCCACCCTGCTCTCTAGACATCTAGTATCGGTCGGCCACTTGAATGCTTGAATGCACTTGAATATTGAATGCTCTCTTCACAATAATGAACCATCAATGTGCTCAGAAACACTGTAATGTGACCTCGACTTATCGGCTGCACTTTTTACTGTGGTACTGCATGTGCTTAAATCCAACATCCACAGCAGTCGTGCACCTCATCTAGATGCGTGACATTGGTTGTGATTGAATTGTTCTTTAATATATTGTGTTTTTGATCATATTATATTTAAGAACAATTCAATCACAACCAATGTCACGCATCTAGATGAGGTGCACGACTGCTGTGGATGTTGGATACTTTACAGGCATCTCTTTGCAGCAGATGTTAGTTTGTGTGTGTGACGGAGGGATTCCTGTCTCTGTTTTGACTCTTTTACACATTTTATAAGCTCTTCATGAGTTCTCAGCAGGTCAAAATACCATCATATGTAGCCACACACACACACACAAACACACACACACACACACACACACACACACACACACACACACACACACACACACACACACACACACACACACACACACACACACACACACACACACACACACACACACACACACACACACACACACACACACACACACACACACACACACACACACACACACACACACACACACACACACACACACACACACACACACACACACACACAATGAGTGCATTTAGCCCAGCACACAGCGTTGTTTTAGATGTTCCAATGCAAAATATGTTGAGTTTTTTTGCTATCTTTAGGTTCGGCCTTAAAAATGAATTTTTTTTTTGGTCCTGACCTAAAGAACCAAGAGACCGAACTAGTGTGAAAACTTCCTTACAGTAATGCTTTAACAATGGAAGTCTATGGGGCAAGGGACAGTTTAAAAGCAGAAATATGCAGCTTGATTTCTGTATAAAAATGTGTTTAGCTGTAAATTCATATTTTTAGTCGTGGACATGCTAATACAATCTCATGGCAATTGGTAACTATTTTACGCTTTTGTGAATTGGTGACTAATTTGTATGATCACATTCACACATTTTGTACGATCTGATTACAACCCATTGGTGGTTATGTTTAGAGGTGGAACTTCATGTTTACTTTTTCTTTTTTCCAAAAATGTTACATCAATATTTTCATACAGTTAACATCGTACAAATCACACCTAGGATGGCTTGAGGGTGAGTAAATCATGGGATAATTTAAATTTTTAGTGAACTAGCCCTTTAACATTAGTTAATAAAAATACAAAGTAAATTCATTGCTAGTTTAATGTTAGCTCATGTCCATTAAATAGTATTAAAATATACAACTTTTGATTTTAAAAATTTATTAGTAAATGTTTAAAATTGATATTAGTTGCGATTAAAAAAATGCTTTAGAAGTATTTGTCCAAGTTTAGGTGGCTGTAGTTTACTGCAGCTAACAAATGGAACCTTATATATATTTATATATATGTGTGTGTGTGTGTGTGTGTGTGTGTGTGTGTGTGTGTGTGTGTGTGTGTGTGTGTGTGTGTGTGTGTGTGTGTGTGTGTGTGTGTGTGTGTGTGTGTGTGTGTGTGTGTGTGTGTGTGTGTGTGTGTGTGTGTGTGTGTGTGTGTGTGTGTGTGTGTGTGTGTGTGTGTGTAATTAAAGTGTTACCAATGTAAACAAACTCATTCTAATATCTATGTGAAAGTTACTGTATACCAGATTTCAATGGTCATGACAGAAGTTGAAAAATTGGATATAACCTTTCACTTTCAAAACAGTGTGTTTTAACTTTTCTAGAGCAGTGCCTTTCCCCATTGACTTCTATTATGGTTTGTTTGAGTCATTTTTCAAAGTATTCAAATGTTGGTTTGAAACAGGGACATTCCTATACAAACTTTCCCATCTGACGGTGGAGAGAGGAGGATTGTGGGATAGTGGCTAAGAGGAGGGTGAGGAGCACCTAAAGTTTGTTAACCAAAGGCCACAAATCCAGGACTGATGATACTTCTGACCTTGACAAGCTTTATTGATTTTTTTGATTCGTCCAAACCAGAGAAAACTGATACCTGCCCTCTGAATCATTGATAAGCACAAGGTTGCTGACTCTCTCTCTCTCTCTCTCTCTCTCTCTCTCTCTCTCTCTCTCTCTCTCTCTCTCTCTCTGTCAGGCAGATGGAACGCTGCATCTCTGCAGACACCCACACTTCCTGAACCTGAGGGCTACAATTTCACCTCGTTCCATTCCCACTCCACTTCCTCTTCTCTCTGAATGGTGCTCTATGCTGCAGTGAGACATGTTTGTGTATTTGTGTGTGTATCTACATTGGGGTCCAAAAGTTTTAGAACACACTGGAAATCTGGGATCAAAAATCTAGAAAACATTATTGGTTTACTATTGAATAAAAAAATAGAGTGAAAACACATGAACGTGGAACCAAAGAATATAGACACGAAACCTTCATATAAGTAAGTAATCATGCATTTTGTCCTTGTGGACAACCAAGAAGGCACTTACACACACACACACTTCAAGACCACTGTGCGAAAATAAGCCCCTTAGGACATCTAACTCGACACTTCCTCTCAGAGAAACCACAAAAACAATCACACGCTCTCACTCAGAGACCAACTGACTATCAAGCTGTCAGGAGCAAGACAAACGCAAACACGCGCTCATGTGGGGAAAAAAAAAACATTCAAGCATGAACCTGAAAATCTGCTTTAGAGAATCATTAGTAAATTACAGAGAAAGTGGCAAGATTATTTGCTAAACCGAGCATCGTTATTACTTCTGCTAAGGGTTAGTGATTTGAACAAACCGCTAAAGGTGCGGTCACATTTACTGATGTTATGCAAATTTTCTCAAGCAAAAGGCGAAAGATTTCCCCATGCAGATGCAGACTTGTGCTTGTGCTTCATACACCGTTACACTTTTCACCAAAATTTTCGCTAATGTGACTGCATCTTAACACTTAGGGCCAGATTAGCGGGGCAAATTAGCATGAGAGAGCATAATCCCATAAAAGTGCTGTTGGGAGTGAAAAGTTCTGCGCGTGATCTACTGACGACACGTAAATGAAAGACACAGACACAGCCGGGTCTTTTAAGTAATGACCAACACAATCTACCAAGAGCAGCGCAGATTAGCGTCTGGTTTAAGACATGCTTTTTTTGTGCGGTAAATAATTGCGCAAACACCAGTAAATTGACGAGTGCAAACCTCAGGAAATCACCTTGCGTGATTCATTTAAATACTCTCCTCCCATAAATACTGTGTCTGAAAGGGAAACTCCTACAAATGCATATACAATAAGGTCAGCCGCAAAAATAAGTCTGTCCATGCCTTTTCAGCGCTAATTTATCACTGCCTGTCTTTCAGTGTTAATTTTGACAGAAAATTTTGATGTAGTTTATAGTCATAGTCTTTTGATTAAAATGCCATTTAGTTTTAGTAATATTTTAGTCACCTGAATTGTTTTTAGTTTTTGTCTAGTTTTAGTCGACTAAATATTCATTAGATTTGATGAGTTTAGTTAAATTGTAATGCATTAATTGAGCATTTAAGCATTAAATAACTGACTGTTTCTTGAATACATGTCAAAACTGACATTGTGTTTTTGACTGTTCAAGCGCAAAAATACACAAAAGAGAGCTCAATTCACTGTTTGTTTTTTAAAAACATTATACGTTTTGTAATGTTGTATTTCTGTTTTAGTTAGTTAAAGATACACTGTGTAACTTTTTTAGTTTATTCTTAGCTAAAAACACTTAGTTCTTTCAAAAATATATGTGCTCATTAATGTATATTTACTTCTTTCAAGTAAAAAAGTATTCTCGTAAGTTTATAATATGCCATTGAAAATACATACGGGTAATGGGTTTGAATGCCGGTCGCCATGTTGCCCCTCCATCTTGAAAGTACATCAGCCAAAGAGGAACATACCCGTGAATTCAAGCTTCGCCTTTCGCGTTTTAACACTCGATGGCACCGTGTCGAATGTGGACGAGGTCGAACTGGAAGCCATATTAATCTTGGACTAAATCGGCCACCGTAGGAGTTAAAACGAAATCGGAATTGAGAGGAAGAGAAACTAATATTCACTGGATGGTCATATACCTTTTAACCGCTAGATGGGGGAAAATATCACACAGTGTAGCTTTAAGTTATTTATTTAATTTCAAGTAATTAACATTTTGCAATGGTTTTAGTTAACTATTATAACCCTGATACTTCATTGAATAATATGTGTCAAATACTGTTCTTAGTTCTCAGTCTTTCCTCCAGACTATGAATTAAATGGGAATTAAATTAAATACAGTTTATTGTGTAATAAAAAACATATATAATGTGTGACTTTTAATTATAAAAAAGCTCAAAATACACATTGACTCTGTCTACGCACCTGCTCATTCAAGTTCAGATGAGGGAGATAAAATATGCATTGTTACAACCGTCTAAAACAAATTACTATATAAACATCTTAAAGTAAACATTGTCATTATTCCTCAGCATTAGTTCATAAACAATTGCTTGGCATAAATGTGCGCTATTCACTGATTGAATCGCTCTGAAGCGTTCTTGCGTGAACCTGAATAACGCACAACAGCGCCGCGTTTTCCCGCGATTAGATCCGCACGTTACAATTCAAATGTGCGCATCTGTTACAGAGGACATCAGTTCTGACTGGATCTCTTCCCTAATCGTCCCTCCCTAACATTTTCGTCACTTTTAAAATCGCTGACGCTGTCATAGTTTTTGTCATGCAACACTAGTTTTTATTTAGTTATTGTCTCATTTTTGTCTGTGAAAAAAAGTAGTTGACAAAAATTATTTGTCATTGAAATTAACACTGGTGTCTTTAGTAAATCCTGACAACCAGGTTTTTAGGTTTTTAATGCCAAAAGAGGGTTTTTGCTGGCTCAAGCTGTTAGTAAATCTGGTCCTTAGTGTTAAACATTGGCATGTAACTCTTTCCACCAGTTTCACAGACAAAGCTCAAGCTAGTCCTAGACTAAATGCATGTTTGAGCTGTGCAACTTGCACTGGAATATCTTAAAATATGTCAGTGCCATTGTTTTGTCTCAAGATGCACACCAGTAACGTTGTTTTCTAAGGCATGTTTATAAAAGCTACTTGAACGTCCTAATTGAACTAAGTGTGTTGTTTTTTTACAGACAAAAGTTTTAGCAATTTGTTGAGAAGAGGCGCGCAATTACTTTTAGTGATCAAACTTACCATTTCTGATGATAAAAAGGGTGAAAAATCCTTTAGATTTACATTGAAGGAGGACCCAAGGCATAGCAATCAGAATATCAAGAATATCATACCAGAGCCAGTTTGTAACCAACTAGCAACCAGCCAAAACACCCTAACAACCACATAACAATGAAATAGAAACTACTCAGAGCACCTTAACCAAAATATACTGTAGCAACGCCCTGGCAACCACACTGAAAAACAATCACCCTTTCAACACAATGCACACATTTATTCCCTAAGAGGAGTCATGTTTAGACGACACGCATGACACAAACCATTGGCAGAGACAAACAACAATGCAAGAAAACACTTTAGTATCTAGTAGTCATCGAAGATTATTCAAGCAGACTTTAATATATTAGTGTGCACTTTAAAGAGGACCTAATGTGCCCTTTTAAATATTATTAATTTTGTTTTTGGGCTCTACTAGAAGAGAGTTTCATGCTTGAACGTTCAAAAAACATCTTATTTTTTTACATATTTGACATTGTTGCAGCTCCTCTCTTCCCAGTCTGTCAGTAAAGCTCTGTTTATAACATGTTTTTACAGTATTGTGCAATGTAGCCAATCACAGACATATGTGTTGATTTCTTGAACGTAATGGCCAATCAGAAGCATTTAATCCACTCACCGCTCAAAACGTCTAGCAAATCCTCTGATTATAACAAAGAAAGTGTAGACATTATGAAAGATTCATTGTGCAGTCAGCTTCATTGATTTCAGAGCTTTGGGAGATCGCTATGAACTGAGCTTTTTAGCTTTTTAGGAATTATTAAGGGAGGGCAAATTAATACAAAACATGACTGTTGCGGGCGGGAGAAGGTAATGTATATTTTTGAGGGAACGGGACTGAAAAATCCATCTCATGCAGATCTCTAGTCCCGTCCCTTTATTTATCGTATGCTGTGGGCGAAAATTATTTAAATGAGGGATATTGTGACAACAATATACTACAAAGACTACAATGGAGGCGTTTCAGGGAGTTCAGAAACAGAGCACACTGATATAGAGAATAACTCACTTTGGAGTGACTTTCTTGTGCTTTCTAACTTTTTATGTTCAAACAGCAACATTACACACTAAAGAAAGTTAAACGTAAAAAAGCATGATAGGTCCTCTTTAATATTCCCCATGAGAAACAAATGTTATAATAGATTACTTGTGTATTAGTAAGTATTAGAGCTCATTAAAGAGTCGAAGCACAGCCTTCCTTTAGCATTCCTCTTTTTCCATTTTCACAAAGGAAACCCACTTATTCTGCCCAGAACAATATGTCTTTCCAAAGCTAGCGTTCTTAATGAAGGTTTGGCAGAGCCGCGCACAGAGCTGAGAGGTTCTTACCTTTGATTCCAAACTTTGAGTTGCGTCCAAACTTCAGAATGACAAGCATCAAGATGAAACCTGTGAATGTGATTGCCGCAATTCCCACGACCACGTACACCTACAAACAGAATGAGGAGTCTTCAAAGAGCAGTCAGTGCATGCAAAGCTTCATTGGGTAAAAACACTTGCTCTCTGTGAGGAAGAGATTTTGACCATTTTCTCTTATAAAAGTTTTACGAGTTTACTATACTAAAAACTGATTGGGCATCTAGAGGTCACAAACATACATCACAGATGGCTTAAAGAGATAGTTCACCCAAAAATGAAAATCCTGTCATTAATTACTCACCCTCATGTTGTTCCAAACTTGTAAGTCATTCGTTCATCTTCGGAACACAAATGAAGATATTTTTTAATTTTACAAGCTCTCAGATTTCCTCAAAGAGATCTTCATTTGTGTTCCGAAGATGAACGAAAGACTTACAGGTTTGGAACGACATGAGGGAGAGTAATTAATGACAGAATTTTCATTTTTTGGTGAACCCTTTATTGTATCTCATTACAATGTATGAAATTTATAAAAGTGCATTTATTTAAAAAAAAGTTTAGACTAATTCTGATTGGATGAAATGCACTTGAAGCTGTTGTAAAATGACAATAAACATACATTATATATTAATGTGGCAAGCTGCTCCATTGCTTGTTAAGCATGAACAGCCTAATGGACTATATTACTTGTTGATTCCTATTATTAATATGAATAAAAGTAACCATTTATTAAACATCAGTGTCAATTAGCATATTGCTTTTGCTGCCGTTTAAAAAAAAGTACACAAGTCACTTGAGGGTTTTACAGTGATTTTTACATTGTTAAGGGGTTTTAGGCACTTAACTTTGCATTGTGCATAAAATCATACTTGTGATTAAAGGAACACGCCGACTTTTTGGGACTTTAGCTTATTCAACTTATCCCCCAGAGTTAGATAAGTCCATACATACCATTCTCATCTCCGTGGTGCATTAACTCTGTCTGACGCACCCACCACTAGCCTAGCTTAGCACAAAGACTGGAGGTAAATGGCTCCAGCTAGCCTACTGCTCAATAAGTGAAAAAATAACGGCAACATTTTACTATTTACATGTTGTGATCGTGTACTAAGACCGATGGAAAATGAAAAGTTGCGATTTTCTAGACAGATATGTCTAGGAACTATACTCTTATTCCTGCGTAGTAATCAAGGAACTTTTGTGCCATACCATGGGTCCACAGGCGCAATGATATTACGCAGTGATACAGGGATAGGTGATAACCAGTGGCCGTGGCTTTGGGAGTGGCCTCGTTGGGCAGCGAAGCAAGTGCATTCTGGGAGTTGTTGTCTTTCATCCACATGAGATAAAAATCAATTTTCTGTCTTTTCTCAGTCTAGAAGGCACCAAATTCAAAAATAATTTCACATTTCTACTACATAAAGGACTCAGTTTAAATACACATTCATCTTCCCAGTGCTGAAGTACCCATTTTAAGACAAAACCGCCTGTTTATGTGAAACTTGTGTGTTTTTGACACCTTAAAATAATGAAGCTAAAGATTCCGTTTAGTACACGCGCCGTGACAGCTGCCGCTCGTAACACCATTTTAAACTGGCAAGGCGCGCAGTCGCGTCTCTTACACAGTTCGGAAGCGGGTGAAATTGCAATAAACAAGAGTAAATTGTGAACAAATAATTTGTAGAGATTTGCCAGAAGACGCAGCCATGATGAACAGCCGATTTGTACGGAGGCATCTAATGACCAAACTACATTGGAATTTACGAACAGAAAAATCAAGTAAGCCCAGAGTGGTTTGTGTTCATATTGCGTGTTTTTAGCGAACCGTGCCATATGATGAGATCGAACCGTACCCAGACCACCTTCCGAGATGGTCTGAGTTCGGTTCGCTTTAAAGGGTGTCTGAGATCGTTTTTGGAGTGTTCACATATGAGCCAAAAATCACGCGAACCACGCTCAGACCCCTGAAAAGGACCAAGTGTGAAAACACCCTAAATCACTATAACGCACAGACGTAGGTTTTTTTGATGCCATAAAGCAGAAATGATGAAGAATAACTGAATTTTACTCACAGCAACTTTGTCCTCAGGCTGTCCAAGAGGAGTGTCATCTGTTTGGAAGAGAAGAAACGCTCAGATATATGTGCATCTTAGATTACAAATCTATCATCTACAATATGAATGTTTGTTCATACCTGTAGTGGGATCTTACATAAAAGAAGACAAACAGAAGAAGAAAGTGTAAGAATTATTATGAATTAGCACTTTAAAAAAAAAAAAACATTTTTGTAATAAAGACTTAATAACACAATAATTATACATGTATTATGTAATATATGACTAAAAAGCAATAGTTCACCCAAAAAGGAAACCTGTGTTGATCCAAACCTATATGACTTTCTTTGCGTGGAACTCAATGAATATGAGTGAATTTACATGAAAAATGAACTTGAAATGACATAAATATGGAGCCCCTAAAGGGACATGGTGAAGGAAAAAAATATGAGATGGAGGACAAATAATTTGTCAATGCTTTTGCGTTCTCTCGCAAATGTTTTGCGTTACCCCGAAAAACTTTGCGCTCCCTCACAAAAACCAAATTTTTTGGCGAACATACGCAAATTTTCTCAGGGGATCGGCAAATGTTTTGCATGCGAACGCAAAGTTTCTCACAAACACATTGCAAGAGAACGCAAAAGCATTGACTTCGCATTGACATTGGCATTTTTTTTAAGCCACCATGTCTCCTTTAGGGGCTCTGTAGAAAAAATTATGTCAAAATAATTTTGGGGTGAACTATGACTTTAATCATTCATAATATTCCATCATTTAATTCTAAGTTCTTAAACGAGACTCACCATAATACAGCGGATCAGTAACTGATTCTGATGAAAAAACATGAAAAAGAAAAAAGGCAAGTTCTCACTCACATTCACGGAAACAGTTTTGTATTTAGTTGCATGGTAATTTCAACTCACCGTTCCACGGCTCATGCATGAAATGAGCGAATACTGCCTTGCTGTCCTTTCCGAATGAATTACTGGCATGCAGCGTGTATTTCCCGTTGTTGATGTGTGTGGGACTGTCCAGCTGTAAGCAACCGTGGTATTCACCCTCTGAATAATCGTGGATCATGGTACGGATAAAGCTGCCCTCTTCCACAGGCTTGTCGTTTAATAACCAGCTCAGTTTGGGCTCTGGGTTGCCCGACACGCTGAAGGGAATGCACCAGTGGTGGTCTGAGACTGCATCCATCAGCTTGCTGATGGCAGGTGGAACTGGCATCCCAAAGAAATGGACAAGGCAAGCATAAACAAACATAAATGACTTAAACACTTGTTGATTTATGCTAGCATTACAGGCTTGGTCTTATTAAAATGTATTATATGCTGATTAAAGAATCATGTAACAATTTATTTGACAGTGTCCTTGTTACACGTTACATTTAGTTACTAATTATGCATAATTACATGCTACTAAACCTAAATAAAAACCTAACCCTATAGTAAGTACGTGTAGTTGATTCATAGTACTTAAAATACACCTTGAAATAAAGTGTAACTAAGAATCAAATTGAGGGTTTACACTTTATGGTTACACATTACTGTGTCATTGTTACAGTGTAATAATGTAATTAAGTACTGAGTAATATTAATGAACATTTACTTATTTTAGGGTTATCGTAGGATTAGGGTTTGGTTGAGGGTTAGGTGCATGTACTTATACATAATTTACTGTTATTACTATGGTAAGTACTTGTAACATATGTAACAAGGACACTAAAATAAAGTGTAACCCTTTATTTTAGGGTGATGTAGTTACATTGTACTTACTCAAATAAGTACTTAGTGTACTCTAGAGTTACGGTTAGGGTTGGGGTTTGGTTTAGGGTTAGTTATTTGTAATTATGCAAAATTTACTGTTATTACTATAGTAAGTACATGTTGTAATGTGCAACTAAGTCACCTTAAAATAAAGTGTTACCAATTGAGGAACTTCTTGTTGCTGATGAATGGATTATAAGGAATATCGCACTCGGAACGATATTAGATATTCACAAAACAGGTCATTTAGTAACAACCAGTTCATTTACATTTACATTGATAAACAACATTGTGATCTATAAAGCAGCACATCTGGTAGATGAAGGTTAGCCAATCATATCAAAGATTAAGTATATACAGAAATCTTAAAAGGTACAAAATTGTGAACTCAATTCTGATATTCTGGTGAACAAATCGTTGAATTAATGTGGACTTACACTACTGTTCAAAAGTTAGTTTTTTTTCTTTTACTTTTATTCAGCAAGGATGCTTTTAATTGATGAAATCTATAATGTTACAAAAGTTCAAATAAATGCTGTTCTTCTGAAATTTAATTTCATCAAATAATCCTGGAAAACAATTATTATGGTGGCACATGAAGTAGCACAATTGTTTTCAACATTAATAAAAATAAGAAATGTTTCTTGAGCAGCAAGCCATCATATTAGAATGATTTCTGAAGGATCATGTGACACTGAAGACTGGAGTAATGATGCTGAAAATTCAGCTTTGACCACAGGAATAACTTATTTTAGTTATTAATAATTACATTTTAAAATATAATAAAAATGAAACAGATATTTTAAATTGCAACAATATTTCACAATATTACTGTTTTTTGTATCAAATAAATGTAGCCCTCTGGGAACTCTGTTAAAAACATTAAAACTTGGATAGTGTGTTTTTAGGTTTTTTTTTAAGTATAAATGTAATATCCGGTATAAATGAGTTATTATCCAGACTTGTGCAATAATTCTCCTGAAACAGAGGGTCTCTATTCGTATCCCAGCTGTGTGTTTCTCTTGATAACTTACACAGTATGTCCAGATGCACAGACGCCTCAGACTCTCCCACCATGTTATCAGATCTGCAGGTGATTTTGCATCCGTTGTCCAGGGAAGAGACATTGAAGAGCTTGAGCGCTGACATCTGACCTGAGCGTTCTTGCTGGGGGTGTGAGTTACAGCAATGTCAATGTCATTTCTATTTAAAGTCTATGCAATAGAACTCCTCCCTATCTTAGATTCCCAGCCTTATTGTGATCAATTCATTGTCGCATGTGATCCCAAAGAAAACAATATTTGTCTTTAATCAAAATGTAATCACGTGCTGTTCCTCTGAAATGACTTTTCCGTTGGCGTCACTTTGGCGGACGACCAATTGGTTAATGTTAACCAATAGCTATTCGGGCATTGTTGTTTTTGTGAATATCCTGTTACACCACATTAAGAAGATGGTTTGCAAATTGCAATATACATTAGCCGATTTTCTAACGTCGGGCCGAACGGTTCTAGGAATGGTAAGGAACGGTTACAGTTATACTTCCACTTGAGTTTGGTTCGGCACGGCATGATTTCAAACCATTCTCGGCCATACTGGTAGAACACTGGATTGGTCACTTGTCTGTTGCCTGGCTGCCAGTTTCTCTGTAGCTGGCTCTGTAGCGCTATTTGAGTGAAGTAAACACAAGTTATCTGATCATGCTCCTTAACGCGGTCACTTTTTACATCTCATATCTCTGTAAATTCTTGCATTACAAAGGCAATGACTGACCATTTATATATCATTCCAAAGAGCTCTGATGTCAGAAAATTACACCATATCCGTTCCGGCTGGGCCGGATCAGCAGGGAATGGAACGGATAAGCAATGAGAACTGTTTGGCCCAACGGTGGAAAAGCGGTTATTGACTTTAAGTTGTTTTTGCCATGTTCCATAAATCAAAGCCTTAAAGGCCCACTGAAGTGAAACACACACCATTATTCAAAGTGTTGATATAATTTCTACTGAAACAGGAAGACAGGGCGAGGCATATCGGACAGCTACTCCCCTTTTTAAAAATAGCTAATAGCGTTTTGTTTATATCACCGCTTGGCCAGAGCCGTTGAGGTCATTAAAGCCACAGTTTCCTCCTAACCTCCTCCATATCGCTTTAAAATACAGCATTCTGTACAGAATTCAAATGGGTCAGATAATCTGCGGCGACTTGATCACATGATCCGCTCTGTGCTATCGTGTCTCTGGACCGGAGAAGCGGTGGATCGCATGACACTAACATGAAACCAGACTTCATCCGCTCCAATGGAAAGCATTTTTACACTGTCTGAATCGTTCCCTATCCCTTATATAGTGAACTATGTGCCGTTCACAAGATGGTAGAAAATAGTAAATGTATGAACAAGCGACCGATTTTAGCCACAGCTTCAGTGTCTATTTATAATGTAGGGGCGGGGCTTCAGATTCTAGAGAGCATTTGATTGGACAGAAAATCTGATTAGAAGTTGCAGAGCAGTGGTGTGCGGCGGTGTTTTAAATTGAGGAGGCAAAGTCCTCACGTTCATCAAATGTAAATTTATGTCCCTGTTTCACTTAATTTTCCTTGTTAAATAAACATTACATAAAAAAGAGACCAAATAATGTTCTGTTTTGTCTCTTTATGTTGTGTTCTATTTATTAAAACCAACCAGTGGTGGGCCGTCAGGGCCAGCAAGGCCTTCTCTGCTGGCCTAATCACCATCCGAGTCACGGACTTAAATTTTAATATATTTTTTCCATGAATGTGGGTTAAATTATTCCCAATAGTCTATTTGCTTGACTTCATAGCTTTTCTCTTGGTTGCGCTGCTTCCAGTAGTGCTTGTTTATGTTAGAGCTTTATTCCAATCATATTTCAGCCATCATGTGTTGCCAGGTCAAAGAAATCTGCCTTGAGGCCTTCAGAATCAATATTGCGGGCGCCGCTAGCTTAAAATGAATGGCAATGAAACTGTGTGCTTTAACCAATCAGATAATCACTCCGATTTAATCAGCCAATCAGATTTCGAGTTGGCGACAGCGGGGCCATCTAGCTGGCGTAAAATAACGTCAGCATTTTCACGTCCTTTGATTGGATGGTCAGAGAGCGTACTAGTAGCCTAGTCAGAATAACCAGCAAACCGCACAAGATAAAACATCTGTAGTTTTACTTTTAATAGCGTTTTTTTCAAACCCCAATGGCTGACAGAGGAAAAGAAATTAATGTATTAATTAACATACTTACAAAGCCATTTTCAAAATTCCCGCATACTGCCTTCTCCAGCTTAACGCACAGTCACGGAACGCTATTCGATCTGTCACGGCTAAAAACGAATGGACTGTAATGTATACCATTACTGATTTTGAAGTCCCGCGAATCTCCTTGATTTATTTGAGAGCATGGGTCAGCTGCACACATTGGCATGTTTTGTGTACAAATAATCATAGCCTATTTTGGTGAGTAGGTTATAATGCATTTTATTTATATTTTTTATATCATACCCTGGGCTGGCTAATCCGTGCCCGTTTTTTTTGCGTTATGAATGTGATACATTTTTTTCTTGTAAATTTATGGATTGATTTTTTTTTATTATTATAACATTTTCACTATTAAAATATCTTTTTGTGGGGTTTAAATGTAAAACACTTTGTATTATCTTTGAACCTCACCTGAAATAAATTAGTCATACTGTTGGTAAGATTTTTCAGGAACCATTTATGCTGTTGCGTTTTCTTTCGTGTAAAATTTGCACACACAATTTGCTTTCCGTGGTCGGAGAACTCAAAAGGTAACATTAGCCTACTACAAAAATGCACGGAAAACACGGAGCGGATCGATGCTTCTGTTAGGATGTAGGTGGCGCCGCTGTGGCTGCAGTGAAAGGAGACTTGTTGAATTGTCAATTGGGTTTCCTGCGTTAATAATTCTTAAATTATTTAATAATTTAATAATTAATTCTCGCTTCATGATAGACGCAATGCCCTGTTATCCTGTGTTTCTGTATAATATTAATGGTTTATAGCCGTGGCGTCATGATGATTTTATTAAGAGGTAAATTAATTCAGGTAGGATACCACTGAAGGCCTAGGTGTGAAATGCATGGCCCGCCACTGAAACCAAGTATACATTTCATCAAGTAAGTATTTTTACAAATTTTTATATTTATTCCAAAATAATAACTAAATGCAGTAACAATTTAAACAATAAATATTATTTGTGAACTAATGTTCAGCTTTTCTTTTTAATAGTCAGCTTATTTTCAGCTGTCATCATCAAGCTTGTACATGTAGGCTACACTGTACACAGACAAGATGATGTACCCTTAATTTCCCCAAGTTTGCTCACTAAAACCTACACAGTCGTCATGTTTTCAGGCCATTTCAAGTTTGATTTTGACGTGACATTTATTTTGACAGTGATATTTAAATGGCTGTGTTGTTTACTTACTTTTTCATTAGTCTTCCCATTAACGCTATCATTATCTTCAGGTCGATCCATGAACACGCACGAAAACAAGAGGCGGGATTTATCGCATGAACCAATTATATCCAATCATAACCGATCATATCCAAGCATTGCCTCCTCTCAGATGACTTTTCCCCATTCATTTCAATTACCCGACACAAAATTCAGCGCACGCATTAGGATATCTACGTTAAGGCAATGGGAACAGTAACTTAACCTGCGGGTGTCGCTGTTGAACAGGATTACTTTATAAAAACGAGTGACTTTTACAATTGTAATCATCAAATTTTGTAACATTTGCTTTGTTTTAGTTTTGTAATATCGATTATTTTCTCATCCAGTTATTTGGGCACTGCCTCCTTTGCCTCCTCGGAGGAAATGCCCCTGGTGCAGAGTGATGTCATCAAAATCATTGATCCATATTGACGGAAGACTGTAAGTTTTGAATGCTTATTATCTCCTAAATGCGAATTTTGTCATTGTTACGCTCACTAGCATATAGATAACAGTAAGGCTAACATATTCATACTAGGGATGAAACGATTACCGGTTTCACGATTAACCACGATAAAATTTAGTGACGGTTAGTAATATCGTATAAAATTTAATTATCATTAAAACCGCGTGTGATTATCACGATTGTGAAAACTCGCGGTAAATCTTGTCCAGTCAGCGTCAGTCTGGCGCACCGCACTGCTGTCTTTTGAATGGGAATAAATGTCAGAAGGCAGTGACAGCGCCTGGAGATTTTTCAGATTTCTAAAAGGACCAAATCTGAGGTGTGGTCATATTTTGGCTTTTACAAAAGTCCTGAGGGAAACTTAATCGAAGTCACCCTGTCCGAAGAACATGCCAGAAGAAAGTCGCTGTAATAGGGTGAACACTTCAAAACTACGAACGCAAGGCAAGTGGACTTTGACCTCAATACCAAAACTACAATTGGGAAATAATAACGTGACGCAAACGAACACATTCAGACAAGACTAGGGTGACATTTAAGGGATAATAATCAGGGCTTGACATTAACAACCGCCATTTGCGGGTACGTGTAACGTTATTTCGGCTGCACACTATTGCCACTGACTGTTAAACTTATTATAGTCTTCTCAAAAGCCATCTGTTATAATCGCATTGCACATTATAACCACTTAGCCTACACGTGTTTCTATTGAGTTTATGAAAGCGACGTCGTCTCATAATCAGAGGCGTTCAGATCAGCCGGAGTTTTTGTTAAGAGCGCGCGCAGCTCTCACTCGCTGAAATCTACTCAAAGCAGAGATAAACGTGCAATGTACGCAGGAGATTCATTCATCATACCGTGGTCGACTGTTTTTGTTCTATTTCAGCAGCGAAAATGGTTTAAAACAAACAGCAGAACCACAGCGCATCTGATATGACTGGCATAACGCAGGCGAATTTAGGGACCGTCTCTAAAGTTACACACAACATTGGTAACGTTATACACGTTTCTGACTTCAATAGCATTTGAAGGGAATGACATTCATAAAACTGACTGTAAGGTGTTCATCTAGGTGTCAGGTATGATACATACCTTTTGATATTTAATAAAATAAACTGTCAAATCATATGGAAATATGCATATTTCACTAGGATAGGCCTACTGTTTGGGCTCTTACACAAAAATATGCTAGATTAAAATGCATCATTGCTGAACACTGATGAGAATATTGCTTGAATATATTTACAGAGATAATATTAGAGATTATATTTACGGCAAATTATTATTATTTATGCGTTATGCGTTGCTATTGACGACGGCCATTATAAGGAAGGAAATCGCACCGAATAGAATCTAGCTTAAAAAAGTGCATAGAGCTGATTTATTTATTTGTTGTTTGTTGATTTTCAAATATAAAACTTGTTTAAATGTTTTAAGTGTGTGCATCTGTTCTTTTTGAACACTTTCATCTCATTTGAACAAAACCGTGATAATATTGATAACCGTGATAATTTGGGTCACTATAATCGTGATGTTAAATTTCCATACCGTTTCATCCCTAATTCATACTAACAGCCAAAAAAATTCAATTTTGATTTCATGGGGACTTTAAAATGTTAAAATCAACAAAATGTGTTGTGTGTTAAATAATTACAAGCAATCCTCTCAACAAAAATCTAAAGCAAATGTCATAAATAAGGAACGGCTTTCACAATGCATAACTGAACAATACTGGTCTGCAATACAATTTAAAAATTCTGTGGCAAGACCTTACAAACTAGAGAAATTAAATAGTGTGGTTACCCATGATCCCACAGTCTGAATGTTCTCTGTGGCATCCACATGTTAGGAAAATGCAACAACCGCTAATAATTACAACCAAAACAACTTAGAGGTGAAGGTCAGAATTACCTGGTATGCTGAGTTTAGTTTGCAGGTGTCCCAGTTCAGACTAGGCGTGGGCGTTCCTGAGGTGTTGCACATCAGCGTCACATTTAATCCTTTCCGCATGGTCACTTTTGTGGGTGTGAGAGTCACAGTGGGGAGAACTAGAAGGAAAACAGAGCACAAACCATACATTAATTAACATAAAGTATTTAAGTATAAAAAGTCATATTGTTAATCAGTATCGTTGTGTTGGTTTTTGACCAAAAGTATCTAAAGATCCTTAGAACAACATATTTTTTTCAAAATGCAATGGTCAGGTTGGCAGTAGTGTGTAAATACAAATGGAACAATATTATTTGTATCAGTGTTTGAATCACTTCCACTCAGTTTTCCATCCTTTCTTATTGTAAAATTGACAGCTATCCTCAGTTGTTGTGTCTCTTGGCATCACGCTGTCGACTGCATCATTACTACAGCAAATAATGTACAAACACCAGCTGTCTGAACAAACAGATCTGATTACATTTGCAAAATGACAGTGTGAAGAGTTATCAGATCAGATTGGTGTGCAGAAATCGGCTCGGGTTATGTATATAACCCTTGTTCCCTGAGAAAGGGAACGAGCACTGCATCGGTAACGACGAATTTGGGGACACTCCCTAAGCAACAGCGCGTCTGAAGTATGAATGAAATCAGGCCAATCCTGATTGGTGTTGCGTCATGACGTAACTATGACGGCGTACCCGGAAGGTACATATAGGGCAGCCCAGGCATAGTAATGGCAGTTATCGCGATGAAGCATGCGCTCCAGGCCTGCCGAGGTGTGGCGACGAGATGCAGTGCTCGTTCCCTTTCTCAGGGAACAAGGGTTATATACATAACCCGAGCCGTTCCCTTTCGAGGGAACTCCCACTGCATCGGTAACGACGAATTTGGGGAACGAGTACCCACTAGGCCACACCGACGGTAGCACCAGTCCTAGTGTGAAGCCGGAAACCGGGCACAGCTAGGACTGGAGTACCCTAGCACCGGGCGTCGCAGGGAGGTGCAGACTATAAAACCTAATAAAGGTGTGTGGAGTAGCCCATCCGGCCGCCTCGCAAATGTCCTGCAAGGGGACCCCAGAAAGGAGGGCCACCGAAGAGGCCATGCCCCTGGTGGAATGTGCCCTCACGGCCATAGGTGAAGGCAGGTTGCGCACCTGATAGGCCGTGGCTATAGCCTGGACAATCCAGTTACTAATAGTCTGGGTTGACGCAGGCAGCCCCTTCTTAGATGAACCAAAACACACTAATAGCTGCTCAGACTTCCTCCACTGCGCAGACTTCTCCACATATAATTTAAGGGCTCTGACCGGGCAGAGCAGGTGAAGCCTCCCTTCTTCCGCCGTCACGTGAGGCGGAGGATGAAATGCCTGAAGAACCAAAGGCCTGACCACGTTGATGGCACCTTGGGCACATAACCGGCCCTAGGGTGTAAGATGGCCTTCACTTCGCCAGGGGCAAACTCCAGGCAAGTCGGCGTAAGCGCCAAGGCCTGAAGGTCCCCCACCCTCCTCAGAGAAGTGATGGCTAAGAGAAAGGTCATCTTAAGGGTCAAGCTCTTTGGGTCTGCTGACTCTAGTGGCTCGAAGGGGGCCTCAGCCAAACCCTCGAGAACCACTGCCAGGTCCCAGGTTGGGACACTGGACCGAGCCGCAGGCCTCATCCTCCGAGCCCCACGGAGGAACCGTACAACCAACTGGTGCCTACCCAAAGGCCCATCACCCAACGGTGTGTGGAAAGCCCCAATGGCAGCCACGTACACCTTGAGTGTGGACGGGGTAAGCCCTGCAGAGAAACGATCTTGGAGGAACTCCAGCACTGAAGCCACTGGGCAGTTAACTGGGTCCACCTCACGCTCTCTACACCAAGTGGAAAACACATTCCACTTGAAGCTGTACAGTCTCCTTGTAGATGGAGCCCTGGAACTGAGTAAGGTCTCGATCACATCGGCCGGCAGGCCAGCCTCTAGGTATCTGGCCCCCTCAGGGGCCAGACCCAAAGGTTCCATAACTCGGGCCGGGGGTGAATATCGTGCCCCCTGCCTGAGACAGGAGATCCCTCCTCAGAGGAATCTCCCAGGTTTGACCTGCCAGCAGAGATATGATGTCCGAGAACCAAACCCGAGTCGGCCAACGTGGCGCCACCAGAAGCAGGTTGGCGCCTTGTCGACGGACCCGCTCCAGGACTCCCGGGAGCAGAGCGATCGGGGGAAATGCATACAGACGTGGCCTCGGCCATGTCTGCACCATGGCATCCAGCCCCAGAGGGGCCGGATGCGTGAGAGAAAACCACAGTGGAAAGTGGGTCGTCTCTCGAGACGCGAATAAATCCACTTCCACTGGGCCAAATCTCTCGCACATGGCCTCCACCACCTCCGGGTGGAGTCGCCATTCCCCGGGCCTCAGCCCCTGCCTCGACAGGATGTCTGCTCCCTGATTTTGGACCCCCGGGACATACATTGCCCTGATGGACAACAGTTTCCCTTGGGACCACAGGAGGATGTGATGCGCCAGTCTGCATAGAGGGCGCGACCTCAACCCCCCTGATGCCGTGCCCCAACCAGTGAGGGAGGCGTCTGTTGAAACGGATTTTCCGGCAACAGGACGCTCCCAACACTGGCACCTGGGACAGAAACCAAGGTTTCTTCCATATGACTAGGGAACGAAGGCCACTGCGCGTTACCCTGATCATACAGAATGGATTTCCCCTTAAGGAAAGCCACCTGGTTTACTTCGTATAGGGCATGGTGGCCGCGGAGGTCCGGGAAAAAGCTCCTCAGAGCTTTGTAGACCGCCAGCATTTCCAGGCAAAAGATGTGCCAGGAGAAATGCCGGGTCTCCCACAGACCTCTCGCAAGGCGGCCGCCATGACCACGTCCCAGCCAGTGAGGGAGGCGTCTGTTGAAACGGATTCCCGGCAACAGGACGCTCCCAACACTGGCACCTGGGACAGAAACCAAGGCTACTTCCATATGACTAGGGAACGAAGGCCACTGCGCGTTACCCTGATCATACAGAATGGATTTCCCCTTAAGGAAAGCCACCTGGTTTACTTCGTATAGGGCATGGTGGCCGCGGAGGTCCGGGAAAAAGCTCCTCAGAGCTTTGTAGACCGCCAGCATTTCCAGGCAAAAGATGTGCCAGGAGAAATGCCGGGTCTCCCACAGACCTCTCGCAAGGCGGCCGCCATGACCACGTCCCAGCCAGTGAGGGAGGCGTCTGTTGAAACGGATTCCCGGCAACAGGACGCTCCCAACACTGGCACCTGGGACAGAAACCAAGGCTACTTCCATATGACTAGGGAACGAAGGCCACTGCGCGTTACCCTGATCATACAGAATGGTTTTCCCCTCGAGGAAAACCCCTTGATTCCCAGCCATCACTGTAAGGATCTCATGCAGCAGGCCAAGAGATATTCTGTTGGACACAGCCGCAATGAGCCCCAGCAGTCCTTAAACTGCTTCACAGTGATGCTGTGGCCTAGCTTCCTTCTAGAGACCACCGCCCGTATGGACTCGATACGTGCGGGAGACAATTGTGCCCCCAACGTAGAGAATCCCATACGACTCCCAGGAACAAAGTTCTCTGAGAAGGCGTCAACACGCTACTGCGTGTAGAGTCTCAAAGGGCTAGGCCGCCTGGAAGAACCCGATATTGGTACGCTTTGCCCCCAAAAAGCGAACCTCAGGAACTTCCTGTGACACAGAAGGATGGATACAGGGAAGTATGCGTCCTCTTCAGACCCATCGTGACAGACCAGTCCTCAGACTGGATCTGAATCACAATGGAGGAATTGCTAAGCATCTTGAATCTGAATCTCCTCAGAGAACGATTCAAGTACCTCAGGTCTAAAGTTGGGCACAACTCGCCATCCCTCTTAGGAACTATGAAGTACCGGCATTAGAATCCGGACTTCCTGTCTGCCAGAGGGACCCGCTTTTCTATGGCCTCCTTGGCTAACAGGGCTGTACTTCTTGTTCCATAACCCGAACCTGCCCTGGGCCGACCACAGTCCGGACCACCCCGTTGAACTTCGGGGGAGGAGAACCGAACTGAAGCCTGTAACCCAGCTCTACAGTCTGCAGGACCCACGTAGACACACTCGGAAGGCATGACCATGCGCCGAGATAATCTACTAAGGGAACCAGCCTCTCGAGGCTGGCCTCGGGTGTCAACCGAAACTCATTCCCGACCCCCTGAAGCGGCTAACCGGCAGGGAGCAGTCGAGAACGTTTTTCGGTTGGCGCACACGTTCGCTGCCCAGTCGCAAGTCCTACTGGAGGCGACGACGGCGGCGTGCGTGCGCGGGAAATCAGTGAGGCCCGAAGCGTCTTTGACGGCGGGAACACAACACTGATTTCCCGAGAGCTCCTGAGGGAAAACGACCTCGGTCGCTCCTACCCGGGAGAGGGGGCTGGCCAGCAGGGGCCTCATCTACACTGCGATTTAGCCCTTGCCTAAACCTGATGTGTCCCGCAGGCCACAAGGCGGCGAGAACGACATCACTTCAGGAGGGCTCCATCTTAGATGAATATCCAGTTCACAAGTTAAACACGCTTGGGCGACAGAATTAAAGTATCCAATTTATCAAAGTCGGATAACACGACACTCAATTCCTTGGAATTAAATGCCATCATAATCACCAACCCCGTGCCAACTGAACTGAATGACAGGCTGCAAAAAATACATCTAACTCCTCAAAGTCAGATAATATTTTAATTTAATTCCTCAGAATTAAATGCAGCCACAATAAGGTGAAACAAAGTCTGAATGATAGGCTGAATATCTAACTCCTCAAAGTCAGATTATATTTTATTTAATTCCTCAGAATTAAATGTGGCCGTAATCATCAGACGAACTGTTTATTTGTATTATATGGACTCATAAACCCCGCGTTGCCTCAGCAACGTGGTTCAAGCCGTCATAATACAATTGGCTTTCATCCCTCGAGAAAGAAAGCCAAACAGTTTCAAACAATACGGTGAAACATGGTCTGAATGACAGGCTGAATATCTAACTCCTCAGAGTCAGCTCATATTCCATTTAAATCCTCAGATTTAAATGCAGCCATCCAGTATCTCATGCACACCGATCGCGTGTGTTCACTTTAATTGCATATATAAGGAGTGCTTCATGATATTGACTGCCTCGATGCTGAGCGCGTCTAATTCCTCAGAATCAGACCGCTGAAGCATCGGGTCCTCCGCCCCGGGGGAAGAAGCCGCAGCGCGGGCTTCCACACGGGGAAGGAGAACATCTGAACTGTCAGACAAAGACTGGGAAAATGCCTCAGCAGTCCCAAGTCCCGCTGACAGTCCATCCGTGAGCCCCATGACCGGCCTCGCCGCACCGCCTCGGCGGATGCGGGACCGATCCACAGGGCTCACGAGGCTGGCTGGTCTCACTGAACACGGCCAGCCGAGAGCGGAGCAGCCTGAGTGTCAGCTTTCATAACGCTCGTAAGCGGCTCCCTCGAGAGCCGCCCGAGTATGCTGAACACCCAGACACTGCACACACAGCAGGTGTGCATCCGAGCCCGACATGTAACGGGGACACGGATGCACACACTGCTTAAACTCTCTCACTTTCCAGTCGCCATTTCACACACACTTTCACTTTTTGACAAACAACAATAAATAGACAGACAGATTTCACACAGAGCGCTATGCTGAAGAGCGATAACTGCCATTACTATGCCTGGGCTGCCCTATATGTACCTTCCGGGTACGCCGTCATAGTTACGTCATGACGCAACACCAATCAGGATTGGCCTGATTTCATTCATACTTCAGACGCGCTGTTGCTTAGGGAGTGTCCCCAAATTCGTCGTTACCGATGCAGTGGGAGTTCCCTCGAAAGGGAACTATAAGATTACACGAGTGATCAACTGACTGAGTGCAGCGATATGTATTTAATATTTTAGCTTTTTAAATTGAATCACTTTAAATGTAATCAAAGTAAATTAGTTTTAATATGAATAAAGTTAACAAATTCTCAAAAACCAACCAATTCCTTTTTGTGATCTATTTATACATATTCAGAATCTACAGTAGTGGCCAAAAGTGCTGTCCGGCAGGAAAATCGACATTTTCACCCTTTATTCAAGTATTATTTAAAATTTGTTAAAGATTTTGTAAGCATATTGCATAATTGTGTGTGTCAAACAAATCAATTATGAACACATAAGAGAGAACCAACAAAATATTAATAACTGATTATGTTGTAGTCAATGTTTGCTTTTTCCTGCTTGTATTCATTTTTATTTGTTTTGCATAGTAACAAAACAAACCTGTGGCTGCACTTTATTTTTTGGCAAAATAATTTTGTCAGATAAATACCTTAACCATTTTTGTTCTTCCATCATATTTAAAATATGTAAAAAAAAAATTAAAAAAATACAAAATATATTTACACTGTATCCTTATTTCATTTTATGTTTTGTTTTGAAAGACCTTTATCTTTCATTTTATTTAGAATTTATAGACATTTATAGTTAATAAATGGGTATAGTTAAAGAGATACTGAGATATGTATTTGATATTTTAGTTCAGAAATGTAATCACTTTAAATAAATTTAATTAAAGTAACTTTAATTAAACATTTCACCAATTCTCACAAATTATATTTTTTGTGATATATATATATTTATTCAGAATCTTTCAATATTATTATATTATATTAATTATATTATATTATATCTAATCACACAAAAAATGTATTTCTTATATTCTAACAGCCAATATCAGGGTATATTTAAAGTGACACTGAAGTGTCTATTTGATTTAAATGCATCTCAGATATCAGATCTTGTACTTTCCCGTCTGCATCACAGGAATACCATTCTAACCCGCTAAACGCTCCCACTAAATTCAAGGCCAAAGAGTGCAGAAAGCTCTGACCGTCTCTCTCATGAATGGACAGCCAAATCAGATCTATCTCCATCTGCTCCCAGGCGGCTGCAAGTTACATCCTTATCACCGCGTCCCTGGTATCTCTTTCTGCCGCAGGAAACTGCAGGTCATGCAACTATCACCATTTCAAGACTCATGTACTGTTTTTTATAAATATCCTCCACACACACAGCACACACCTTCAGCCTGTTCTAACCGGACAAACAGTTTTCCAATAGCAGCTCCTACTCTTAAAGGAACAGTTCACCCAAAAATGAAAATTCTGTCATAATTTACTTGTGCTCACATCATTCCAAACCTCTGACTTTTTGCGGAACACAAAAGACGACATTCTGGAGAATTTTCAACTGTTTTTGTCCATACAATGAAAGTCAGTAGGGTCTTAAATATCACTGGACCCCATTGACTTTCAAACAAACCACTGAGACCATTTTCAAAATATCTTATTTTGTGTTTGGAATGACATAGCGGCATTTTTGGGATCAAACGGCAACAAGTTTCTCTTTATCGTTTAGGCAAAAAATCTCATGTACATTTGGCACCAGAGACGTTCCAAAAACGATGGTAAATTAAAGCGATTCAGTGGAGCAGCTTATTTTCATTCATGGCACAATAAAATGGAAAAGAAAGGCAGCATTTGGCCACAGGCCAGCAGACGCTCGCAGCAGAGTCTAAATGTCTCAGTGTTTTTGCATTCTGGGGATCCCCCCCGTCTGTCTCTATTTTTCCCTTTTCCTCCCTCTCTCTCTTGTCCTTCTCTTCCTCCCTCGAGGGCCTTCTGCTGTGGTATTGCTTAAAATAGGCCTGGCTGGAGGCTGATCTTTGGATCAATAATGATCCGCGCCTCAAGCCGCAGCCATAAAACTACAGCCTGGACAAATCACATCTTACCAAACAAACAAACCCTAAACTTCAGCCTTGAATATTATATGAGTGAAACCCCAAGTTTCCTTTAAAATATGCTGATTCGCAGGCCATAGTGGATTGTTTTAGTTAATTCTTTCTAATCAACTGGCTTTATCACAGACACACATCTTGACAATCAGTTTTAAGGGATTAAATTCTTAAAGGGATAGTTCAACCAAAAATGAAATTTTTGTCATTACTTACTCACCTTGAAGTTGTTCCAAACCTGTATGAGTTTATTTCTTTTGTTGAAAACAAAATAAGATATTTTAATGAATGTTGTCAACCAGACAGTTGACGGCACCCATTGACTTGTTTTCAACAGGTTTGGAACAACTAAGGGTGAGAAAATTATTTTCTTTTTTGGGTGAACTATCACTTTTAAGCTTGTAATAAAGACCAGTGTGGGCGTTGTTAAGTAAAAACTAAAACTGTTACAAATCATTTTCGGTAATTGAAATAATGGTAAAATACAATACAATAGAATGGAAATATTATATTAAAAACTTCAAATATAAAAAACAAATGATATTTAGAAATGCTGTCTTGGCAACTAACTGACATCAAATAAGTTGAAGTTATAATAAAATTCCAAAAATTGAAAATGATAAATAAAAATAAATGAAAGCTAAATAGAATAAAAAAGCAATAAAAATGACAAAAACACATACAAATTACTAAAACGTAATATTAATAAATTACTATTAATAATTGCTAAAATAGTATGTAAATGCACTGTAAAAAAAAATTGCTGCCTTAATTTTTTTTAAGCACAATCAACTTGGATGTTTATGTCATTTCAACATTAAACTGACTTAAAAAACAATATATAACTCATAATATAACTATGAGTTAACATATGTTGTCATAAATTATTTGTCACATCATTTTTGACAGTTTAATACTAAACAAAGACACATTTGAAAGCCTCTTATCATGCAAATTATCAATATTGATATTATTTATTTAATTAATCAAATTTTTTCCTGGGTGTGTTTTTACTTTCTTTCTTTCGAATTAAACAGCATTTTTGCTGCAGTCCTTTTTTATAACTCTGTAAACGCCCTCACATGTGAAATAGGATACAGCACTGCGCTTACAAGCTATGGGTGGTAGCACTTTATTTTACAGTCCAGTTCCCATTGTACATATGTACTTGTTATAGTAATTGCAATAACTGGGTAATAACTATGTACTAACACTGAACCTACGCCTAAACCTAACCGTAACCCATGTAGTTACCTTATATTACCCAGAACTTTCTTAGGGAAGTACACTGTAAGTCCAAAACACGTACTGTAAAATAAAGTGTAACCCTATGGGTTCATGCTGGATCCAGTTTCTAACTGTCCCATCTTTGAAGTCTATAGTACATTATGGCTGTGTTCACACTGCAGGGCTTAATGCTCAATTCCGATTTTTTGAAAAAATGCGATTTTTTTGCAAGGCCGTTCACATTTCCAATTAAATGCGACCTTTTGTGATCTCCTGTCTGAACGTGAAATGACCCAGAAGTGACCCGCATGCGCAGAAGAGTACTCAACGGTCAACGACGGCACTTGTTGTTTACGGAAGTAGCCAAATATGGGTGTCAGCATTGGAGTTCGTTTAGCTTTATTAAAGTTATTTTCGCAACGGAGCCAGCACCATTACAACCTTCTCATGTTAAGAAGAAAATTAAAAAAGAGGAGGAGAGCAAGGTTTTTGGCCATGGCGTTTTGTGGAGCAGTGGTAGCAACGTCGGTACAGAGAAACGTGTGTGTGCGGAGTCGCAGCCAGGAGTGGTGGGATACTGATGTGAGTGGCTTTACTGATACCGAATTCGTCAGTAACTTCAGAATGACCAGATCCACCTTCAATTATGTTTGCGAGCGCCTTCAACTAACTTTGTCACGGGAAGAGACACGTCTGCGCCGGCCCATAACAGTGCAGAAACGCGTTGGAGTTGGAGTGTATTGGCTAGCAACAGGTGCGTACTTCTTCTTTTATTGGCGGTTAGCAACTATTTCTTGTGCATTACCGCCACCACTGGACTGGAGTAAGGAACGGGAGTTACAATGATGACGTTTGTCGCGTATCAACGACGTGCGGGTCGGATACATGTGACCTGGCAGTTCAGACTGAAGACGCATTTCAAAAGATCGGATATGTATCGGATTTGGACCACATACCCAAGTGGCCTGGGTCGCATTTGAAAAGATCGGATCTGTGTCGTTCAGACTGTCATGAAAAGATCAGATACAGGTCGCATAGGGGCAAAAAATCGGAATTGGGTCGTTTCAGCCTGCAGTGTGAACGCAGCCTATGACAGTAAACACTGGTAAAACCAGACTGAGATGATCAAGGGCCTTGTTAAAAATAAGATTCAGCCACTTGTTTCAAACGCTAATATCCTTCAGGACTATACGCAGAGGCAACACATTCTCACTCCCAACTCGTCACATATTATTATCAACACTTGGTCAGGACCCCTTTGGCGTCACTTTTTAATGCACAGGGTACCCCTTTAGCATCATGTTTCGACGCGCAGGTGCTCCATTGATTTCAATGAGAAACCTTTGGCGTCATACACAGACGCATTGGGCATATCGCCATGATGCAATTATATATTGGGTTATGATTTTGTCATTATGACATGTTGGAGTGTGATCCTCAATTTAATCAGCCAGTATACTTTAAATGTATTTATTTATTTTATTTACGCTATTTAGACACGTTTGAACATGTAACCCAACCCCATCCTATCCCTAAACCTACCCATTTGTGTATAATATGATATAAAACACAGAATATAACAGGCAGATACGACTGCATGCACAATTTATTCAAAAAGTACAAATATTCCAAGTGTTCTGAGGCCAAATGATTAATTTGTGTGAAGAAAATCCCCAAATGCGATCAGCGTCTCTGTCCGCCTCTGCCGAAGATCATGAACACATTCAAAAGATTTCATAGTGAAATCGCATTGGCTCTCGTATGTCTCGTGACCAATTGTGTCATTACATCAGCTTTGCTTGTAAAATGTCATTGGCTCTTGTGTGTCTCGTGACCGATTGTGTCATGCTTAAGAGTCAGGTGTATCATTTCAATGAGATATGAATGACAGAGCGTTTGTGCGTTCACGGAGCGGTGGGATCATCATCTCAGCGATTAAAACATTAAGATCAACTCTGTTCTTTACATGAAGACTTCGTATGACTTCAGAAGACTTGGAATGCAACATGAGTTAATACTTTTATACTGTTTTTAGTCCGTTTTTGCAATAAATATCTGTGACTGTACTTTTATTTGCCTGTTATGTGTTTTATAATGTTGAGAAGTGGGTAGGTTTAGGGTAGGAGTGGGGTTAGTTGCTCCAAAATATAAAAGTAGCATATTAATATTCATAAAATCATGTCTGCTTTTACAAATGCGTCTTGGTCTGACGCATTGGGCAAAACACTGAAATCAATGGAGCACCTGCGCGTCGAAAAATGGCGCTAAAGGGGTACCCTGTGCGTTAAAAAGTTGCGCCGAGGGGTCCTGACCAAGCGTCAATATGTGACGAGTTGGGAGTGAGAACGTGTTGCAACAGCAACATCACCAGAAAATACAAGGTTTGACACAACATTTGCTTATGTTTTACTCATTTCTCATTAGTTTAGGAATAACAATCTAACAGCATCATATCTCAGACTGTCCTCCAAAAAAACGACTCTATAGGTTGTTTTTCAAGCACCTTATTACGACCTTTATTTACGCTTCTCAGTCATGCGCCCTCTAGCTGGCATAAAAATACCGACAGTGTCGTGTTGCGTCTGTCAACTGACGTATGACTGTCGTTACCAATCAAAATGCGTGTTCATTTAAATGCAATGTGTGGACTTTTTAATCACCATTTGTCATATTTCCATTTAGCAAAAATAATTTTTTATTAACAACTACACCCACCCCACCCCTAAACCTACCCATTGATTCATAGTGCATATACACTTTATGAGCTCATGTGTTCCCGGGGATCGAACCCATGATTGCATGATCACATGATTACATGATGTTGTATTTTGCAATGCTCTATCAATTGAGCTACGCAAAACCCGAAGTATGACGCAAATAAAAGGAAAAAAAGTCCTGTTGTCGATAGGGGCGCAACTTTAGTAAACGCTCCTATGGGTCGTATTTCATGAATTAAAATGAAAGTGTCCTGTTGTCGATAGGGGCGCAACTTTAGTAAACGCTCCTATGGGTCGTATTTCAGGGAAGTGACAAACAACCTATATAGGCGTATTGGTCGGAGGACATGTTGTAATATCTAACTGTGACTTTCTTACATCAAATTTGAAGTTTTTTGGGGGGTTTTTGTTTCAATAAATTACCTAAAGTTTTGAGCTCTAAAAGTTACAGGACATTTTCATAGAGCTCCTACTGTATATCTTACTCAGATTTGATTTCTCATGATATGACCCCTTTAAAAAGAAAAGTCTAGACTGTGTTATCCATTTCTTTTCTTTATCAACTAATTCTTACCGCAGTTAGGCAGTGTGAGCGTAGACAGAGCCCTCCTCTTTCCTCCCTCCTCCACACACAGCAGCTCCTCGGCCTCCTCTCCTCTCCACTGCTTCAACCACACGTTCTCACACGAGCACTGCAAAGTATTGCCTGCCAACAACCTGCAACATAGCAACAGTGCCCTGAGAACATGCAGTACTCACACAAGAACACAAATAACTCTACATGTAACCTGGTTAGAATACATGATGATCAGGATATATCATAACATGAATATGGACAGTGTCGGGGGGTAACAATACAAGTAACGTGAGTTATATACGTAATCAGATGACTTTTTGAAGTAACTAGTAAAGTAATGCATTTATTTTAAATTTACAACAAATATCGGAAATACTTTTTCAGATAGGTAACGCAAGTTACATTGTTTTCCCATGTATTGACTGACATCTCTCCTGTCCTCATGTTGAGGGAAATCGGGAGTAAGTGGAGAGGCGCTGTGTGTAAACATGATGGCTATTGTAGTTCTAGCATGCATTTACACATCTCACTTGCACAAAAACAGATTCAGTATTACTCAAAATGAATAAAAACAGTGACATGACTAGACCATAACTCAGAATATTACGCAAACATGCAATAATTAAGTGTTATATTACACAACTAATGTCTTTGCTGCTGACCTCGATGAATTCAACCATACCGAAAATCAAAACTAGCAAGTCCAGACAATATTTTCGAGAGCGTTGGCACTGGCTGGCCAACAGTCCTGTTTGACCGATTCCAAAAATTATCAAATTTACCAACAACCTTGCAAATACTGCACTATTTTTGAATAAATGTTACTTTTTGAATATACTGTTATTTAAAATAAACGTTTAATTGTATATTTCATGCAAGCATCATAATCACCAAAAACAAATCAAACAAAAAACATAAGCTCACACTGGAGATTAAATGCACTGACTGGTAACTGTAATATATCTTCCAAAAACATTGCGAGACTCACAGGTATGAAATGTTTAAATGATGAAACGTCCTCCAGGATAGATACGACAGATTGTTCTCTTTGAGATTCCTGTAAAAGGAGGCAATGATCAGCAAAGAAACATATACTAAATATCAGATTTTGGTAACACTTTATTTTGCTGTTTTCTTGTTACACGTTACATGTAGTTACTATAGTAATAACTATAAAAATTATACACAATTACATGCAACTAACCCTATACGAGTAAGTACATGTAGTTCATTATTATTACTCAGTACTTAAATGTGTAATTACACTGTAACAGGTACTGAATGATAGTAAGTCACTACATGTACTTAGGAATAGGAGTTGGTTTTAACATAATTTATAGTTATTACTACAGTAACTACACATAACACGTATAACAAGGACACTGTGTTACCAAATAAAGTGTAACCCGGATGTTTTGTCAATGTTTAAGTATAGGTAATATTTCATTTTTTTTTTTTACATAAAATGACACTCTGCAAACAATCAACACATGCTAAATTGAACCGTCCTAAACCAAAACACTCACAGATATTGTAGTTTCATGTTGCTCTGAAAGGCCTGCCTCGAAATATATGTGAGCCTCGTGCTTGTTACAGTTCTGAAGAATAAGACAAACACCGATGTCATAAGTTTCCATCTAACCGCATGTAAAGAACATACAATTCTTCCACATTTTAGTACTCACAAGTTTCTGAGGTTGCGGTACAAGTTGAGATCTTTTTCATTAATGGATGTGAAACTGCTTTGATTTGCAATGTATCTGTGAACAGCAACAAGAACATTCTCTCTTAAACAGTCATCCATGGTAATACAATCCTTGAAAAATACAGCCTTGATGCTCTGGTGTGATTTATAACAGCAACTTAACTCAAAATGTCTTCAGTGACATATTATTTTTGCAAACATCCGTGTAAAAAACTAGAAACAGCACTGAAGCGAATATAATGACACAAATGATGTGGTTTGCACTTATGAAATCACTTTGGCACAGTGATTCAAGTACAATAAATCAAACTGAATAAACCATAGACACAATAATGCAAGTTAATGACGCTTTGATTCATTGGCTGGCTGTTTTAAAGAGTTGACATGCATCATCATCTTCAGTGACCCCTGGCACCTTCTGTATGACTTACATGTCTGTGATATTCTCCATCTCTGCCTCGGACTGCAGCATCGGGAAAGCCATAATACTGCTCTCCGCATCCACGCACGAGATCCGCACGCCCGTGCACGTGCAGAGCTCCGGACAAGCGGCACCGGGCCTCCAGAGCGCGAGCAGCATCAGAACCCAACAGAACCCCCAGCCCGCCATGCCGAAGCCCCTCGACAGCAGGCTCATCGCCGGGTCCTCGCCTCCAGATTTAAGACCCCTGGAATCCGACAGCGCTCAAACACACGCGCCCGCGTCTGGAGCGAAACGGATCGAGTCGACCTTGTCTCGGGCGTCTATCTACGTGAAGTGCTCGTATTCCTCTCTTCCTCTTGCCTCTGTATGTCTCGCTCTACCTCGGAATGATGCTGGGGTGAAATGACGCGTCCGGTGTGCAGAACAGAACAGAAGAGGACAGGACAGGAGACGCGCACTTGAGAAACGCGAGTGGTGAAGTGAGGGAGCGCGAGCGCTGGATGATGCGCAGCGCATCTGAGGGGAGGAGACGATGAGAGGAGAAGAGATCGTTAAAGCAATTTATTGATTATTGACAACGTGTAACATCCTTACAAGACTTAAGACTGTAAGTTAAAGGGATAGTTCACCCAAAAATGAAAATTAGCCCATGATTTACTCACCCTCAAGCCAGGTGTAGCTATATGACATTCTTCTTTCAGGCGAATACAATCAGAGTTACAAGACAGAATACAAGACGGTCCGCCGGAAGCTAGATATTTGACTTTATAATGTGTTATGGATATTATTCTTACACAAACCCATCAATTCGCTTCAGAAGGCCTTTATTAACCCCACGGAGCCGTGTGGAGCACTTTTATAATGGATGGATGCACTTTTTAGGTCTTCAAATTTTGGGCTGCCATTCACTGCCATTATAATGCTTGGATTAGCCCGGGCATTTATTAATAACTCCGATTGTGTTCGTCTGAAAGAAGAATGTCATATACTCCTAGGATGACTTGAGGGTGCATAAATCATGGGCTAATTTTAATTTTTGGGTGAAATATAGGTGTATGAATTATCTGCTGTATGGATGAATCGCATATAGAAATGTTGTGATTCCGTTATATCAAGTCAGGACACTTTTATCTCCTTTCAGGAATGTTGCTCAGATTATGACAGCCACCTCATTAACACAGAACCAGACAGTTTCTTTTGTGAATTAATCGTTTTTGGAATTCATTTTAAAATTAAAATCTCGTAGTTTTTGACTCTGAAGTCTCTCTCTTTTGAAGCGCGTTTTCTATGGTTTATTCCGCAAGGGAGTGCTAGGATGTCCGTGGGAAAGTCTAAAGAAAAACAGTGTAAAATATATCAAAGTAAATAAATAGCCTATAAAAAATTTGATTCAACTAATAAATGGGACACTTTTTGCCATTGCGATGAATTGAAATAAATATAAATTATAGCTAAATCTAAAAAATGAAAGAAAAAAAACGTAATAATGTAACATAATATTAATTATTTATAATATTAATTTTCACAGTAGGCCTACACTCTAAAAAATGCTGGGTTAAAAACAACCCAAGTTGGGTTGAAAATGGACTAACCCAGCAATTGGGTTGTTTTTACCCAGTGAATGGGTTGTTTTAACCCAGCAATTGGGTTGTTTTAACCCAGTGAATGGGTTGTTTTAACCCAGCGGTTGTGTTAAATGTTTAGTTAGTCAATGTTTTTAACCCAGCATTGATTTTATAGGCTACATGAAAATATATAGGATATATGCCTATATGCTTTTAAAATTTAAGGATAATCATATTTGGGGGTCAAATATAGATGGAGAAAATAAAGAGTCATACAGATCTGCTTTTTACAAGAATTATGAATGTGTAAAAAATAACGACTATACACAATGACGAGATCGATACAGGAAATCTTTATTTAGGATAATAACTGTTTTATGATGATGATAAGTAATTCATTATCTGTTTTCGATATTTAACTTGCTATAAATATCTCTCGTGTATCAGCCTCGTGGCACTTCTCTCAGTGTTTTTGATATTTCAGACAGCGAGCACCGATTTGCCTCCGGTCTTTTTGCGATTGTCATTAACTGTCGGCGAGTGGAAAATCAGGGCTAAAATCATGTAGTGTTGGCGGCATTAATTGATTTGTGGACAAGAAAAACTGAATAAAGCAAGTTAGGCCTTGAAACACGCAGCATCATTCAATGTGTTGATGTAATTTCCAGTGAAACCGGAAGACAGGGCGGGGCATATCAATCAGCTCCTCCCCTTTTTAAAAATAGCCAATAGCGTTTCGTTTATATCACAGCTCAGCCCGAGCCGTTGAGCACAGTAAAGCCGCAGTTTCCTCCAAATCTCCTTCATATCGCTTTAAAACACAGCATTCTGTGCAGAATTCAAATGTGTCCGATACGTTTTCTGCTCTGCGGCGACTCGATCACATATGTGCCGTTCACCATGTTGAAAATAGTAGCCTAAATGTGTGAACAAGTGACCGATTTCAGTCACAACTTCAGCATCTATTTATAATGTAGAGCTTCAGATTCTAGAGAGCATTTGATTGGACAGAAAATCTGAAAAGAAGCTGAAGTGCAAAGTGATGTCATCAAAATCATTGATCCATATTGGTAAAAGTGAGAGTATGTAAGTTTTGAATGCTTATATTTTCTAATTTTGTCATTGTTTTGGGAGCACTAGCTTATAACAGTAAGGCTAACATATTCATACTGAAAGCCAAAAAAACCCTTCCATTTTGAATGTCATAGGTACTTTAAGATGCGTTTCAGTCGAGCACGACTAACGAATGGAATGATGGCTCGTTCATAACACAATGGGCACTCACTTGTTGCCACCTGGCGCGTGAACGAATCGTTTTAATGAACCGATTCAGAACAGCAGCGCGCTCAAACCGGGGTCAAGCATCATTCTAATGACGTCAGGTTTGACGCACGACGCGGGAATATAAATCAAAGGGGAATTAGATGAGCGCTCGTGAAGTGCCAATTAACGTGCACTCAGTTAATGACACTCAAGTATTTTTAGGCCAGGTCTATAAACCATAAAGATAAAGATAAAGATAAAGATGTAGAATGTATATGATTAAAGCCAGGACTACTATATGCTTGAATTTAACAGATGGTATTACTTAAACAAGAGACACTTCATTATGAAAGCCCTGCCTTGTTGTGGTCTTGAATTGTGCGTACTTTTTTCCACTACGGATACATTCACCTTTATGTAATCACCCGGAATAACAGCCTATCTACGCTGATTCATTAAATGGTCCATTTGGGATGTGCTTGGCTCGCAAATGCAGAATTACATTCCAATGCTGCCATCTACCGGTGCCCAGTGGTACTTGTTGAAGGACATTTATGTAGTCTATGCTAAAGGCAAGCATCACTTTTATTGTTTCTCATATTTAGGATGACGGAGTTGTAAACACATAGCATTAGTCAATTATTTCGACACATAGCCGTATGTGCTATAGACATGAATGACAGACCGAGTAGCCTACAGGTGTGGCATTTGTTGCTTTTTGCTATACTGCACAAAGACTGTTCAGATATGGGCTTTTTTTTTTATCTGTCTAACAAAATAGATGTCAAAAACCTACATATTTCCTATTTTCCACAACTAATTAATTTATAATTAGCCTACTACTTTTACTATCCAGTAGTGTAGTCAAGGCCACCTAATCTGAGACCAAGTCAAGACCAAGACCAATGTGTGTTGAGACCAAGGCAAGACCAAGGCAGGGTGAGACCGAGTCGAGACCAGCACTCCTTAAATTCATAAAGATCCACATTACCGCCTGAGAAATTACTTATTTTTAATCAATAAATATAATTAGAATAAGACACTTTATTGAGCTTTTACCAATCAAATGAAATTACCCAATTACATTAATGATGTTAATAAATAAATCAGACAATGCACTGGCAATTTATTAATATCCCAGCAATTGTGGTCTTGACTGGTCTTGAAACGAAACAAAATCTGAGTTAAATGTATACTTATGTATTATTTAAGTATTTTGTGACTTCATACATTTCACAGTGATACATTCCTCCACCATAAGTAGGCCTACATACAAACGTCCGCTAATCAGCTTGAAAGTTTGCTCGATTTTCTCAGAAATATTCGTTTGAGAAAGACAATGCAGTAAATCCAAAAGGCCAAAAGGTTTGATTTCATGATAACTTTGCTGAAAACCAGTCTATGCTGGTTGGCTGATCTTAGCTGGTGTAAACAATTTAAAACCAGCCTGCTAAACCAGCTATGACCAGGCTGGAAGACCAGCTAAATGATTTAGGCTGGTTTTAGCGGTTTTCGCCCTGCAGTGCAGACAGGAATAATGCAAGAAATAAACTGCATAACTTACCCACATTTGCAGGAATGTGGTCCACATGCTTCAAATTTTCCATGCAAAGAGAAGATGCTAATGTGACTGTGCAGATGATGAGAGTTCTTACTTGCATGAGAAGGAAAGATTAACAGTTAGGTAGAAAATGTAATGCCATGTCAGCAACTGTTTTTTTCTGACTTTTTTTTATCTCACAATTACAAGATATAAACTCACAATCCATAGAAAAATTGCAGGATATAAAGTCGCAATTGCAAGTTATAAAGTCAGAATTGTGAGATATAAAGTCAGAATTGCGAGATATAAAGTCAGAATTGCGAGTTATAAAGTCAGAATTGCGAGATATAAAGTCAGAATTGCAAAATATAAAGTCAGAATTGCGAGTTATAAAGTCAGAATTACAAGATATAAAGTCAGAATTGCAAGATATAAAGTAAGAATTGCGAGTTATAAAGTCAGAATTGCGAGTTATAAAGTCAGAATTGTGAGTTATAAAGTCAGAATTGCAAGATATAAAGTCAGAATTGTGAAGTCAGAATTGCGAAGTCAGAATTGCGATATAAAGTCAGAATTGCGAGTTATAAAGTCAGAATTGCGAGATATAAAGTCAGAATTGCGAGTTATAAAGTCAGAATTACAAGATATAAAGTCAGAATGGCAAGATATGAAGTCAGAATTGCGAGTTATAAAGTCAGAATTGCGAGATATAAAGTCAGAATTGCGAAGTCAGAATTGCAAGATATAAAGTCAGAATTGCAAGATATAAAGTCAGAATTGCGAAGTCAGAATTGCAAAATATAAAGTCAGAATTGCGAAGTCAGAACTGCGAGTTATAAAGTCAGAATTGCAAAATATAAACTCAGAATTGCGAGTTATAAAGTCAGAATTGCGAGTTATAAAGTCAGAATTGCGAGATATAAAGTCAGAATTGCAAGTTATAAAGTCAGAATTGCGAGTTATAAAGTCAGAATTGTGAGATATAGTCAGAATTGTGAGATATAGTCAGAATAGTGAGTTATAAAGTCAGAATTGCGAGTTATAGTCAGAATTGTGAGACAGTCAGAATTGCAAGATATAAAGTCAGAATTGCGAGATATAAAGTCAGAATTGCAAAATATAAAGTCAGAATGAGTTATAAAGTCAGAATTGCGAGTTATAAAGTCAGAATTGCAAAATATAAAGTCAGAATGAGTTATAAAGTCAGAATTGCGAGATATAAAGTCAGAATTGCGAGTTATAAAGTCAGAATTGCAAGATATAGTCAGAATTGCAAGTTATAAAGTCAGAATTGCGAGTTATAAAGTCAGAATTGTGAGATATAGTCAGAATTGTGAGTTATAAAGTCAGAATTGTGAGACATAGTCAGAATTGCAAGATATAAAGTCAGAATTGCGAGATATAAAGTCAGAATTGCAAGATATAAAGTCAGAATTGCAAAATATAAAGTCAGAACTGCGAGTTATAAAGTCAGAACTGCGAGATATAAAGTCAGAATTGCAAAATATAAAGTCAGAATTGCAAGATATAAAGTCAGAATTGCGAGTTATAAAGTCAGAATTGTGAGATATAGTCAGAATTGTGAGTTATAAAGTCAGAATTGTGAGATATAAAGTCAGAATTGTGAGTTATAAAGTCAGAATTGTGAGACGTCAGAATTGCAAGATATAAAGTCAGATTTGCGAGATATAAAGTCAGATTTGCGAGATATAAAGTCAGAATTGCAAGATATAAAGTCAGAATTGCGAGTTATAAAGTCAGAATTGTGAGTTATAAAATCAGAATTGTGAGACAGTCAGAATTGCAAGATATAAAGTCAGTGAATTTTTTTTATAACTCATCCCTTTAAATTATATTAAGCCTTAAAGTTCTGCATAATTAAGAGCGTGGCCACTTGAGTGACAGGTGGATTGCCACTGCTGTCACTACTAGCCACTTGTCTGCTCCACCCACGTCCTGCCTCTTTGCCCATCTTTGATTATCCGGGAGATGGCGATGGCCGGCTCCGCCCACTTTGGGCTTCAAAAATGCTCTTCAGAAACCTACGGGTGACGTCACGGACACGTCCATTGTTTTATACATTCAATGGTTAAAACCTCTGAGAACACAGTAGAAACCACAAATACAATGCCCTGGCAACCACCCTACAACACCTTACATTTTCTCAAGAAAATGTCCAAATTAAAATTGTGCTAAAAATGTATAATGAAAAAAAAAAATCAAGTGATGTTGACATTCTTTATTACTTTAGACATTAAAATATAAAAAACACAAAAATCGAACAAAACATAACAGATGATAACAGCTGTTTTCTTGAGACTGAGAGAACCAAAAACAAGTTTTCCACTCAAATCTCATTGAAACCACTGACTGAATCCGTACAAACACTGTCAGGTTAAGTTAAAAAGAGAGTCAAGAGAATAGGTAGCTGTTAATTCCTCCTCTCTTTCACTCTTCTCTGTAGTTCGGAGCATTCTCTGTCAGAGAGCGTACTGGCAAACAACACGACTCCTCTGCCCGTCTGATCCACCTGCACACTCATCATACAGCACATATCCACCAGCTCTCTTTGACAATGCAGTATCCCACCGTCCACCTCACTGCGTCTCGCCGGGTCTTTCCGCAGGACTCGGGCCTCTGTTGCCGAGAAGCCAATGAGATTGGTCAGCATGGCATCAGACAGATCCACGTCCAAGTACCCGGTTCCATCCGATATGGTGGCCCCCAGTTTCCATGCACCGCCACTACTGCGCAAATTTCCCACCAGTGTGACAATGAAAGCTTGTAGTCGTAAAACCTGAACACTGGAGGGCGGCCAACAGCCTGCCTGTAGTGTGCAGAGGTACATGGGAGCAGGTGCGTCTCGTTCACAACCAGAAGTTTCTACTGTGTTTGTAGAGGAACTTGCACCAAATGTATCAAGAGCTTCATTTAAGGTTCTGCTTTGGTGAGTGTTGCTAAGAGGAGTTCTGGAGCGTAAACTTGGAGGGTTAAGTTCTTCCATTTGGGGCTGGGTTGGTAACTTTGAGTCAGGCTGCTTGATTTCAGAGTGTTCCCGAGTACTTGGCAAGGCTTGTGAATCTATCGGGCGCATCACATTGTCCAGCTCCTCTAACGGGATGTCATCAAAGTCCTCAGGAATGTAGTCCATCATATCATCAGCGCGGTTTTGTGGAACGTCATCAAAATTGTCTGGAATACTTCTGAAGTCATCATCTGGAATTTCATCCATATTATCCCAGTCGTCTTCCCTGGAAATGGGCGTCACTTGAGGACGGGGTTGTGACTGGTGGTGGGATAGTCTGAAGGAAGCTTCTGAAGTCAGGCTGTCATAGCCACTGTCAGCTACTTGATGGTCTACCACAGCCTCTACGCTGGCCAGAAGCTCCCGGTCATCTGGTTCCTCGCCTTGTGGATGGTTCTCCTCAGGCAAACCGAGTGTCCCACTAAGCACTCTGCCTTGAGAGTACATCTCCAAAAGCTGTTCCACCTCCCCACCCAACACCTTCACGTTCTCAGCTTTCAAGAGCAACACCCCTAGACGGACGACGATCGGCCCAACTAGCTGAAGCTTCGTGCCGGGAGGCAGGTTGGTACTCAGAGCCGGGATGGGCCGGTATTCCATACCCTCCAGACTCTGCACTCCATCCGTGAGCTGCAACATCAACATGCGCGTGGGCTTGGCCTCCCACGGCCTCTGCGTTTCCTGCGTAACAGCCGAGACTTGATCATTGGAGACGTCTTTGCCGCGAATACGCTGTAGTTGAGTGTAGGCAGGCTGGCTTATGTCTAGTAGGGAGTCCATCTGAACACAGTAACAACTGTCCAGTTCAGTCTTCAGCACCTCCGAAATCCTTTCGGGGAGAACTGGGTGGGCCAGATCTCGCAGGTCAGTCAGCAGCCATTGCTCCAAGACACGCTGATTTAGCTGCGACTGAGGCACGGATTCTCTACCCGCCTCCTCCTTTATCCAGTTCACACAAGCGTCCAGCCAGGCAGGAGGAACTTGGACGTGCCATTCAGAGCGCAGCCATGCCTGGACTTCACCCACTGACATCCTCTCACCGTCCCAAACACTAGAGCTTTATCTTTTACACACGGAAAGAAGCAAATGTGTAGTAAAGATTTAGGATTGAAATGGATGCATTTATTAAAATATTTTAATTCTAAGGCTTCCATTATGATTAAATAGTAAACTTTATCTTAAAATTTTAATTGTATGATATTAACAATTATACACAGTACCAAAAGTTTGGAAACATTACTGTTTTTAATGTTTTTGAAAGAAGTCTTTTATGCTTATCAAGCCTATATTTATTTTATCAAAAATACAGAGAAAAACAGTAATATTGTGAAATATTATTAGTTTAAAAAAATGGTTTTCTACATGAATATACTTTTAAACATAATTTATTTCTGTGATGCAAAGCTGAATTTTTAGCATCATTACTGCAGTCTTCAGTGTCACATGATCCTTCAGAAATCATTCTAATATGATGATTTGAAGCTCAGTTATCATCAATGTTGGAAACAGTTGTGCTGCTTAGTGCTTAGTAATTTTTTTGGAATATGTGATACTTTTTTCAAGATTCATTGATGAATAAAACGTTTAAAAGAACAGCATTTATTCAAAACAGAAATATTTTCTCTACTATCACTTTATATCAATTTAACACATCCTTGTTGAATAAAAGTTTTAATTTCTACCAAAAAAAAAAAAGAAAAAAATTACTGACACCAAATGTTTGAACGGCAGTGTATATTGTGACAAACGATTTCAATTTTAAATAAATGCTGTTCTTTTGTAACTTTTTATTCATTAAAAAATCCTGAAAAAAGTATTGCAGCTTATGAAACAACTTATTAAAGGGATAGTTCACCCAAAAATGAAAATTACCCAATGATTTACTGACCCTCAGGCCGTCCTAGGTGTCTATGACATTCTTCTTTCAGACGAATACAATCAGAGTTATATTAAAAACATGTCCTGGCTAATCCAAGCTTTATAATGGCAGCCCAAAATTTGAACCCCCAAAAAAGTGCATCCATCCATTATAAAAGTGCTCCACACGGCCCCGGGCGGTTAATAAAAGCCTTCTGAAGCATAGCGATGAGTTTGTGTAAGAAAAATATACGTTATTTAACACATTATAAAGTAAAATATCTAGCTTCTGACGGGCTGCCTTCCGTATTCAACTTACGCAGAAAGTGTAGCGCCTCTCGCAGTTCACGTCGGGACAGTTACGCGTTTTCCGCAGTTACGCTTTACAACTAGGATGGCTTGAGTTGAGGGTGAGTAAATGATAGGAAAATTTTAAATTTTGGGTGAACTATCCCTTTAAGCAGCACAACTGTTTCCAACATTGATAATAAATCAAGATATTAGAATGATTTCTGAAGAATCACGTGACACTGAAGACTGGAGTAATGGTTGATGAAAATTCAGCTTTGCATCACTGAAATAAATTAGTTTTTAAAGTATATATTCATATAGAAAACCATTATTTTAAATTGTAATAATATTTCACAATATTACTTTTTTTGTGTATTATTAAACAAATAAAGTAAAGTAAAGATACTTCTTTCAAAAACATTAAAAATAGTAATGCTGAAAATATTTTTTATTTTTATTCTTTTGTGAAATACAAACCACATCAATTGCAACTTACTATACTAAGGTGAATTCAGGGTGATTGGGACAGTTTTTGCCATTGAGATGACGGAAATAGTGCCCCAATAAACCTGAATTTACCCTATACTGTATAACTCTCATTTTTATGATTAAAGTAGATACCTTACCAGAAAATGAGTAATTCCACCTTCATTCCTGTGCAGGCTGCATGGTTCCTCATTTGAGAGCGCCACTTTTCTCTAACAAATGTGTTGCGAATGCGATCATATCATATACCAGTCTTAGTCTATACTGCTTGACTCCCTTACAGTTATATTTTGATATTTCATGGAGTACAAATCAAGATTACAATTAGATAATCTCATATCAAAACTGTACTGAAAGACTAACTTGTCTCGCTAATCATTAAAGCGGTCATAAAAGATTGGCGTTTCATTTGACCAATGATTGCCCGTGTAGCTGCTGGAGTTTCGGTTATGCTGCGGTTTTGGACCAACCAGAGCGCGTTTCTTTTGTGGAGGGAGGTGCTTTCATTGGTCCGCGCTTCCTCGGCGTTAGATAGATTTTAGTGCGTCATTGTTGTTACGAAGGGGGAGTAAGACAGGAACAGGTCGGTACGTACGTTTCCTTAGACAAAAATCAACTTATGACTGTTTTTACACAATACACCAGTATATTCAAGTGTTAAACAGGTTCACAGTTCTCATTTATGGGTATGCGTTTTCGTGCACACGGTTTATTATCGCAATTTGCATGGTTTTCGTCTTGCTAGATAACTAGCATATTCTCTGTTAGCTAAAGGAAGCTAGCTATCCTAATCAGCTATTTTATCTACCGTTTGGCATTCGTTGAAGGACGTGTTGGCGTTGTATTTATTTATTAGATTTTTTTTTACCACGAGACGTGACCACGAGTACTGCTAGTGGATAAACACTTTATGGTAGTTAGCTAGCTCGTTAGCTCCCTGAAACTATCTATTGTTAATTAGCCAGTCGGGCAGCTGATTCCGTACAGGAAGATGGCGGCTAATCAATTCATTTAACAGTAATCCTGCGTCTTAACGCACTGGAAGTTGCATGTTTAGACAACATCATTTAGGAATCATTTGGCGATTAGTTTGTAAGCATCACGTGCGCCCTTGTAGTGCGCACAATGCTGACTAGTTAGGCAGCCCAATACATTTTGAGACACAACCCAAGTCAGTGTAGGTTTGTTTTTGACATGTTTCTTTCTCATTTTAGGTATATTACAGTACATTATTTTTCAGTCCATATGTTTTTATTTGCTGGAGAATAGCTACCAGAACATTTACTTTAAGTTCTGCTTTCGATTGATAACACATTATAAAATTTTTTTAATCATTCCTCTTAAAATATTGCTTTGCACTAATCATGGACAAATAGAACTATGAGATCCGTTTAATGATTTACAAACAATCTTGGGATTAGCATCCTATTATGTCATATAACATTTTATTTCATGCACTATTTGTATTTTCCCTTAGGCATCCGTTAAGAAAGAGAGAGCTGTTCATCTCCGCTTGTTGTAGATAGATAATGGATCCAGAAAACGACCCCCAGGAAGAGGACACTTACAGCAACAATGAGAGTAATGGTAAGATCCAGTGACTTTTTTTTTTTTTAAAGATTGAATAAAAAATCAAAATGGAGCCCATATATTGATTGTTATTGTGCGTTCCTTTTCCAAAGAGAATTTTTTAGTCTTCATCTTATTTTCACCATCCACTTCCCAATGGATAAAATCCTGACCAATTCACTGCCCTAGGCACAATTTTACCTGGTGCCCCTTTTCCACCACTCATTGTGTTCATATTTTTTTTTAATAGGAATCATGATTCTGAATAGACAACTAAACAAAATAACATGTAATTTACTAAAGTTAGAGATGCACTGATCGACCGGCCAGGAATCGGCTGATTTTCCACATGATTGACCCGGATCGGGAACCGTCCGGTCAGTCTTGTGTCTTACCGATTCAGAGCCGATTGTTTTGTTGTCAGCGGCACAGGCAATAACGTCAGCTGCACATTCTCACTCTCTCCAACGGCCAAGTTACACACACCCGCCTCCTTTCACTGTCATCTTATTCGCTCAGGTTAAATAGCGCTTGTACTGCGCATCATTTTAAAAATTCCCGCAGGTTTCACTCACACCAAAAGCATCCGCACCACTGGCCTATATAAGTGGAAAACACGGACAGAATCCAGTCATAAAAACTGAATTTACTGTATAACGCGGAATGTCACTTTAATCACATTACTATATAGACTATTAATAGAATATTTAACCGCAAGAAGACTATTTGAATATGAATCCTACATGATCTGTGTGTTTCATCAATTAAAAATGTATCGTTTAAATTCTTTTTGACCACTGCCGTGCACCGTACAAAAACTGTTGCGCTTTGGATGTATTTTAAAGAGCTAGCATATATTTCTATATACTGAAATACTGGAAGAATAATATTATTTCTTATCACCGTTCAAAGGAGAAAGATTATGGCAGCAATTTTATACATTATATATATAAACCAAGCCGCTTTGTTTAATTTCCGCTTTTTTAAAATGACTTCAGGGGTCCAGACTAACATTTGAGAGCAGTGGCACCAGCGCCACTAAGTTCTGCAAATTTAATCATAATTCCTATTGCTTAAAAATTGTGCTTAAAAAAAGTGCAGTTACTAATAAAATTACATGTTTGTTTAGTGGAAATTTAACAGTGAAACACTGAGCTTGAATTGATATGCAGATCAAATTAACTTTAATGTGCAAAATCCTAATTTTTAAAGGGAAAAATGTAATATTCTACTCTTATTAAATGAATTATCGTTCTTCTATTGTATCATACTGAACTAAAAAGGAGCACTCTTTACTTGTTTTCTGTGTAATTCAGTCACAATTTGAAGAAAGGTTTTTGTTTTTCATGAGACTTTGTGACTTCCTACTTTTTCCCATATATTAAAGGGCATATTGCAGGTTACATTTTTTTCGAGATTAATATATAACCTTGTATGAAAATACCATATGAAAAGGTAGTGCAGGATTTAAAATGTTTTAAAAAGACATAAGAGCACAAATTTAGAAGATAAAGTGGCCATTTTGTTGGCCGCTTGGAAAAAGCGCTTTTTTTTTCCAACATCGCGTCATATTACGTCACGAGAGGGAGTGGTTCGCCGAGCTCTGCGTTGGCTCAGTGCAGAATAGGTTGGTATTCAGTAGAGTCTGTGTATTTTCGGTAGTTTTTCTATTCCAATTTATCATTGTCATGGTAAATTATTATCCAGCCTGTCAGAGCATCGAGTCCACAGGTTTCCTAAAAAAAAAAAGTTAGGAATTCTGCATGGTGCCGCATTTGTGCAGATGAAGAAACGGGACTTCCCTTCGCGCATCTTCTTCAAAATACACGGTGGTGTGTATAGTGCTTTAGACCTGAGGATTATCATCCTGGCGATATGATGGAGTCAAACATTGTTATACTCATGTAAGGCCGACTACACACTGGCTGCGTGGCGTTTTCTATCTGTAGACCGGCTACACACTGCAAGCGTGGCGTTTCTGTTGCGTTTCAGCTGCGTGGCGTTTTCTGTGTCTTTGCACACCAGAAGCGTGTCTGACGCGGCGCTGCTGCTGCTAGGTGACGTAGTGGAAGGCCTATACTTCATGTTAAACATAAAATATATAAATAAATATTTATATAAATATATAGCCTACTGATACAGCAAAGACAACGTCAGCACTCGGCAGTATTGACGGCCGAATAGGCTACAAAATATTTTGTTCTGCATTGGCAGGTGCAATATTTGAAAATCGATAATATATAAAAAAAATTAATTACAATTATATCTGCATTTATGTCAAAACCTAGAGACTTTCACACATAAAAATGTCATTTATTAATATGTATTCGTGTCAAAATGACAAACAGCTTTTCCTATTCTATTTTGCCTGGAAACGCTTCCAACACTCTTGCGTGTCGCATCAGTTCTATTTCTAGCATGTGCTTTCGGCGCGGCTGGTGTGTAGCTTGCCTAAGGATGAATAAACATCCACACGCGATGCTTCTTTGCCGTCGTGTTTACATTAATGAATACAAAGTATGTGCATTAACACAAATTAATACAGTCTCACACTTTTTCGAAAAAAAGTTCTGAATTATGTGATATTTTATTCATGCCATGTATGCACATTCAAGTTCACTCAAATGCATACTCATAACGTCATATACATCCTCACACTAGCGGTGAATCGGCACGAAATACACCCATAATACAGAATTAATGAATAAAGGATAAACACAATAACACAACATACTGTCTGTGGCTCGGCGGCCGGCGGGAGATGTGACGTCCCGGATCTGTCAGAGATGTAGCTCGGAGAAAACGGGAACTGTGCACCGTGGCGTGAGTCTTGTAAGTTACCAAATCAGTCGTGATGAGAAACCGATAACGTTATATCACATAACGTTTAGTGTGGACGGATATTAACGAGTGTGACTTTTCCTGACGGTCAAGCCTATAAGTTTCTGTTATTGGTAAGTAAATCAATAACTTACTAGATGACAATAACGTTACCAGCTTTGCTATTGCCTGATACATGATAATAATCAGTACAGTGTTGTGATATGAGCAAAGTGATCATATCGTTAGCTAGCTTTATCTAGCTAACACTGGTCTTTATCTAGCTAACACTGGTCTTTATCTAGCTAACACTGGTCTCTCTCCGAGACACCTGCTGCTCTTCTCCACTGTTTCTCCTCACATAAATACTCAATCTGTCTCCTGTAATCGTTGTTCTGTCTAATCCTGGTCTGTCCCTAATTGTGTGTCATAATTGTATGGCTGTGGTCTGCCATATGAGTATTAATAAACATTTATAATGTCCTCAGCGTCCGAGCTGTCATTGCGATCCATTGTTTTCCTATCGTTGAGATTCACCGCACTCCCTCTCGTTATGTCACGTCCGGTTTTGGCATTTTTAGATGCGGAAGTAAAATTTTCTCACAAAAACGACTCCAAAAGCCTTATTAGTGTATTTTAAAGTATATTGTAAAGACAATCTAGTTCCTACATTATTTTTCTATACATTGACTCACTGGAGTCTCTAACCTGCAATATGCCCTTTAAGGAGTGGAAAGTCCAAGTCAAATAAGTGCTCCTATGCCACCACCTACTGGTTATAGTGGGAATTTCATGTCTTTTTTAAATAAAAGTGCTTGTTTGCCACAGTGGCCTACACTTTTAAACTTTTAGTTTGGCATATCACATTCAAAATAATATTAAAATCGGATAATATTTAGAGCTTTTAAGTGCTGGAAAAAGTGTGAAACACTTGAAAGCCCTTGAAAAGTGCTTGAATTTCACCCTCAAAAGGTTGTACGAACCCTGACATTCGACTATTTCTTCCACAATACCATGGGGTGTTAATAAATTAAATCCATGGTGACCGTTTATAATTTGTGGACTGAAACCCCTGAATGTTTCTCCTGGTTTCAACATCAGCGCTGTTTGATCTGATATCTATGGTTTATAACAGAGAATTCTGCACCGAACGCTTCCCACTAGATCTCGCAGTAGCGATGTTGTTAATTCTGTGGTGAATTCTCACTGGATCTCCCAGCGCTGTGTAGTAACGCTGTCACGAGATCGGCCCGTGTATGAGCTTGCGCTGTGCTGTCTATTATTGCTCAGAGCTGATAAACGGTCCCCGCAGTGCAGCTCAAACGAGTAGCACATTTCCGTTCCGCTTTCGTTTCGTTTGCCGTGTGCTGTTTTTCATATGTAACAGAAATGGCAGCTCTTATCAGTTGGGCACCATGGTGGTGGCACCAGTGCGACCTCTAATCGTATTTTATCCCTCAAACTGCACAACTGTAAAGTAAAAACATTTAATAAAAAGTGATATTACCTTACATGATAGTTACATTTTACTGTCTGGGGTTTCTGGAAACGCCAAACATCCCGAGTGTACTCTTTGCGCATAAGGTAAAAATAACTGCCGTTAACTTTAGCTAGCTATTTCAAATTGGCGAACGTTACTGGTATCGTCTATCTACTATGCAACTAAATAAACTGTTAATTCATTACATCACATTACCTTTGTCTTTATCCCCTTTTTCTTCCACTTCTCTTCTTCTTTTTCTTTGTTGGGCACCAGAGGGCTTCTGTCTTTTTGGCATTGTAGACTATCTGGCTGGCTAATGCTAATTTAGTCATGTGAATTCTGCCATTCGTCACAATCAGGTAACTGTCTGTGAGTGTGGCTGGGCGGGGAATAATGCTTTGGTGAATCGGGTGATTAAGCAGAGTAGTCATGTTTTAGTGGGGGTTTTCACTTTTTTTTGTAATATTTCAAATGAATAGTATTAAAATGTAAAATTAACTGGTCAAAAGTGTGCAAAAAAAAGTTGGATAATTCTCATAGCTTATAATTAGGGGTGTAACGATACATTATTAATCGATATATCGCGATATGTATTGATGTAAACGATATGATTCGCGATAGTGTTTTTATCCAAGGCTCAACTTAACTGTATTTATAAGGTATAATTCCCCCCAACATTTTTAATTCTGTCATGTTCTCACCCTCATGTCGTTTCGAATGAAGATATTTTTTATGAAACCAGAGGGATTTCTGTCCCTCCATTTAAAGTAAATTCCTCACAAACTTAAAAGATCCAAAAAATGTCATAAAGGCTTCGTAAAAATAATTAATCAAGTGGTCTAATCCAAATCCATGTCTTCTGAAGAGACATGATGGCTTAATATGATGAACAGATTCACAACAATGCACGTACTGTTGTAAACACGGATGTTCAAATGATTACTTAACGCAACAGGAACGTGAGTAAATGCAGACTTTTGGTTGAGCTAAACATTTACAGTTTGTGAATGGTAAGCGATTACCGATTAGAACTGTGGATTGATCATCTGAAGCTCATACGCTCCTCAACGTGAAAGCGCAAACATCATTTAAATCACCAGATCGCATTTATTTTTAGTAGTGTGATTATTTAAAGCGTTTTAGATGGTTTATTCTTATATGTATAGTGCATTAATAGCACGGTCAGTCTGCATGGCTAGAGATCCAATTTTTAGCATTTAAAGTTAAAGGGGAAAGATTGTTTACAGAGTTTCAGTGACATTACTACATTTAACGACTATATATAATGTTGAATATAATGTATAATAATGCAATGGGGGAATATTTGTGGGTCCTGATAATACAATAATAATAATAATATTTTAATAATAATAATAATAAAATATTAAAATATTGGGATACATATCGTAAGTTCAGTATCGCGATTTGTATGGAATCGTGACAAGTGTATCGTTACACCCCTACTTTTAATGTAAATCAATGAGATCTTTATAACAGACTACAAAATATGCATTTAAATATAATTCTTCACTCTTACAATATGTCCTAATAAGATTATATTTAAATGCTTAGTTATTATGATCAAAGCTATGTAATGTAGTTTCAAAACAAAATGCAATGCAATACATGATTTAGAAATGAACAAATAAACATTCTCATAAAGCCACACATTTTTATATTTTTCTAAACAAAAATTATATGGATAATCAAGTTGCTTCAGTCCAGTAAAGTATTTATCTTGAAATATTATTATACAGTATAAAATCTCTTTGTTTACTGTATCAAAATCAGAAAAGATTTCACAGCAAAAAGATGTGAACCACGGCCTGAAGTGGGGTGTTTTCACAATTAGACTAAAAGGCCCTTTACTTGCTAAACAAAAGTCTAAAGTGTCAATCAGATGACAAAAGGCATGTCATAAATTGTGTACAACAGGTTTTTCAGCAAATTTTTGATCATGTTGATCATTTAGAGGCCTTAGGGCTTATTTTGATCGCAAAAATCATACAGTAGGCTAAAGTTGGCGTGAAATGAAAATGCACCCTATATTCTAAATGCATGTTATAGATCTGAAGTGTCTTAACTGGATCTTCCAGTGAAGCCACGGACTCTTTGGTGACACATGCCTGCACCATATGTCTTTTAACCCTGCTCCTGGAGGCCCACTGTCCTGCTGCCTAATCAAACACACCTGAACCAGCTAATCAAGCTCTTCAGGATCGCTTGAAAATCCCAAGCTGAAGCAGGTTGGATGTAACCTTTGCAAGGCAGTGGGCCTCCAGGAGCAGGTTTGAAGACCTCTGGCCTGCACTATTGAGTGCCACGCCTACATTTCCCCAACCTACATTTTTCTTTTTTGATAATGTTTCCCAACCCTGTTCGTGGAGGCACACCAACACTACACATTTTCTTATTTCAACTCTTCCTACTCAAACACGCCTAATTCAACTCATCAGCTCATTAGTAGAGACTCCAAGACCAGAAATATATAGGTCAGATAAGAGACGCATCCAAAATGTGCACTGTTGGTGTTCCTGCAGGAGCAGGGTTGGGAAACGAATGTATATCACATTACAGAAGAAAAGATCTGTCGCTAGTTCCAACATTTATGCAATAAACGTATGTGTTGCGAATGCCATTTCAGGTAAGCGTTCTGCTGAGGATACTGACGATGAAAAGCCCCATAAGCGATCACGAAATTCTGATGACATGGTGGAGCTCAGAATTCTGCTACAGAGCAAAGTAAGTCCCTTAGTTTCCCATCACTTCTGAGTTTCGTTTCTCCCGCTGTACCTCAATGCTGATTTGGCTCTTCTCTCCAGAATGCCGGAGCAGTGATAGGAAAGGGTGGGAAGAATATTAAAGCTCTGCGCACAGATGTGAGTACTCTTTTTGTTTAGTTTGCACTCTTTCCACGTACACAAACTGTGGTAGATGGAGCTCAGATGTCTGTAGAACTGGGTTATAATATGCTAATGGTAATGTGTATAAAAACCAACAGAACCAACAGAAGGCAGTTTGTGTTACAAAAGCAGTGCTGTGTAATAAATACCCCACATTATACTGTACTCTTTAGTAAATTGAAGAGTATATGATTCTTTGATACTGGCTAAAATAGTGTTTGGCCTAGTACATATTCTCATAATCTGTTCCTCTCCTGTTCTCCATTCTCCTCCAACATTATGAGAATTGAAAGTCACACTGAAAGTGTTTCCAATTAAAAAATGTATTCCTCTTCCACTCCCTCTCCCCTTTTCCTTGTTTTTTTGTTTTTGTTTTTATTTTTCTGTTCATTTTTGGCCAATTCCCATATCCCGGATCGACTCGTACCGCCCACCTGCGTTGCCGCCTGACCTCCTGACTCCCTGGTTGGCCACACCCATAATCGCGCCCTTCCTATTGGGCGGCTTACTTGATTGACATCCGTGTGCTTGATTGCTCTGGGTACTTGGCCCCGCCCCCTGCAGTACAATGCCACTGTGTCAGTCCCAGACAGCAGTGGGCCCGAGCGGTACGTGCCACTCAGATACTCCAACCTCCAAGTCATATCAGCTCTGTTACTGCCAATATCAGAACTGTTTTAACATCCTTAATGTAAAACTGCTCCCTTTCTGCCATGAAACATGAGTATGATGCTGCCATGACGATCAATATGAATTTAAAATGCTGTTGTGCTGTGTTCAAATGCCTTTTCTGTCATGTAAGGAAGCCCTTTCCCACCCTGTTTCCCTCTCCGATGTCAGAAACATTCTCTGAAGTAGCTTTTTTTGTACCTTTGGGAAATGCACTTCCTCCACAGTTTTCATTTTAAAGGTTTCTTGCTAATACAAGGCTGAATTTAGTTATTTATGGTGACGGGGCAGTGCAAAATACATTTTCTCCCTTTTGTCCGCTGTGTTGTTTTACTGTGGCATTTGACTTTTCAATCTTGCTCCACTGCCCCCTGCTCCCTCCCTTCATCTGTCTCTGCTATTTCTCTCTCTCTTCTCTACTGGATCTGGAACCTGCTTCATTCATGTTCATCTCTGCCATTCTCTCTCTCTCTGCACTGTCACCCCTCTATCCGTTTCATATCTGACCTTCCCTGTATCTTGACATTTCAGCAACGGGGAGGAGCTTCAGTTTGTTTTTCTTTCTTTCCTGTGTTCTCCACTCTCCTTTGACAAAGGAGTGCATGACTCCAGACTCTTTGGGGTCTGTTCCCTCTCCTCACTTTTAAATGCGCTAACAAAAGCACTGACCGTTTTCTTCAGGCTGTTTGTGTGTCTAATATCCGCTCTCTTCTCTCTTCTCGTGGAATGCAATTCATTACTTTGACAGAATCCTAAGCATCAGTGCTGATATTCCCACGGTAGCTGAGATATTGCTGAAGATCATACCTACTCTAGAAGAGGTAAGGGTTTTTTGTGTGTGTGTGTGTGTGGTAATCCCTACGTTATGGGGACAAAATATCCCCACAAAGATGGCAATATCCGAAATCCTCATCCTTGTGGGGACATTTTTAGGTCCCCATGAGGAAAACCTCTTATAAATGAGACTAAGTGATGTTTTGTGAAAATGTAAAAATGCAGAATGTCTCCTGTGATGGGTGGGTTTAGGGGCAGGGGCAGTGTAGGGGATAGAATATACGGTATGTACGGTATAAAAACCATTACGCCTATGGAAAGTCCCCATAAAACATGAAAACCCAACAAGTGTGTGTGTGTCACAATTCATATGAGATGGGAGTAGGGGTGTGTGATACACATTTATTTTTGAGCCCAGATTTTGTTCCCCAGACTGTGATGTACTAGCAGCCAAAAAACAAACAACACAAAAATAGTTTTAACAGCTTTTTGTAGTTGTCTTTTTTAATGTGTTTTTTTACAACTGGTTAACTCATTTTGATTGGTTTCTGATGAGGATTTGCACTAGATTTTACACATTAGGGTCTAGGGTTGGGTATCGTTTGAATTTTAACGATTCTGATTCTTATCGATTCCTAATTTCGATTCCAATAAGGTAAAAAAACTTAGAATAGAATATCATTCACATTTATTCTAAGTCTTAATATTAAAACATTTAATTGTAGCTCAATACCATGAACAACAATCAACAGGCTAAGAACACTTACACAAGGAACTTTTGCCTATGGTTTATAAATACCAGAGCAAAAACAACTAGCCTAACTAATATCCATTTCAAGGATTATTAAAGACAATTAAACACTCAATTGAACAAAGTATTTTGTATTTGCATTGTCAGGTATTCGGGTACAGAAACTGTATAATCAAATGTAAAACAACACTGCACTTTAGTAATAAAATATAGGCTATACATTACAAATATAGTAAAAAATGTTGTCCTGTCTAGAACAGCGAGTGACTTTTCTCGTTGTCATAGCGACGGCATCAGGAAAATCTGCCGTCACTTTAACTCTTTCCCTGCCAAACGTGGAAATTTCCGCTATGTGTGAGCGCTTCCCTGCCAAAATTTTCCAGGTGTCTGTGTTTTCACTGTTATACTTTAGGGAGCGCTATTACACATCTGAATGAGTACAGAATCTCCTGATCTAAACACATGAAGAAGTCGAAAAAAAACAAGCGATTGTATGTAATGTTTTTGTGTGTATTTGTCCGTTCGTGTGCTGTGCAAAAAGATAGAGGAAGAGAACTCTGTTTATTATCAGGAGAAGCTGTTCTATGCACGTGTGAGTCTTGCAGCTTAGAAAACCGTGTGAGTATTAGTGCTGTAATGTTTAAAGTCACATTAAAACCACCTTTTCTGTGCGCACGTTTTGGATGTGTCTTTTGCGTTTGAATGGTTTAATGGTGCACACAAGAACCGATAAGTGGAACTGAAATGCGTATTTCTTATCGAATCACCGGTTCTGGGGAATTTAGATCTAAAATGGAACCGGTTCTCGATACCCATCCCTATTAGGGTTACATTTTAGCGCAGAATCCTGAAAGACTTACTTGACTGTTGTCATGTCTATATACATGTCATTTATATCACCCACCCCTAGATGAGAAGTTGCACATTTGCATAAGCTGTTAATGAATATTTAAATGAACATTTGATTCTTGTCTCTGATTGGTTGGAGCAGTATCAACATCATAAGGGGGTGGACTTTGACTGTGAACTGAGGCTGCTCATCCATCAGAGCCTTGCTGGAAGCATCATTGGCGTGAAGGGTGCCAAGATTAAGGAACTTCGTGAAGTAAGACAATAAGATGAGAATTTTAACTGTAAAACATGAATTTTATAGTGCTGATCAAAAAACTTCTGTTGTAGAGCACCCAGACCACCATCAAGCTCTTTCAGGAGTGTTGTCCTCAGTCCACTGACCGTGTGGTGCTAGTCGGGGGAAAAGCAGACCGGGTGGTGCAGTGCATTAGGACCATGCTAGAGCTCATTGTGGAGGTCAGATTATGACAGTGCTGTTTGTCACGTTGTTGTTGGACCTGTTTCTCATTAAATTCTCATTTTTCTCTCGCTCTCTCTCTCTCCAGGCTCCCATTAAAGGTCGAGCTCAGCAGTACGACCCTAATTTTTACGATGAGACCTACGACTATGGCGGCTTCAGTACGGCGTATGAAGAGCGGGGCCGTCGGCCTATGGGAGGCTTCTCTTCGCGGGGCCGTGGCAGTGGAGGTGGCTTTGATCGAATGCCCCCCAGTGGAGGTCGTGGTGGCCACCACATGCAGAACAGGAGAGACTATGATGACATGAGCCCACGGAGGGGCCCCCCTCCACCCCAAAGAGGGGGGAGAGGAGGGGGTCGTCCCCCACGAAACATGCCCATGGGACCCCCACATCACAGGAGAGGGTGAGTCACTTTTATCTATATATTTTTTGCAATGAAATATAAAGACTGGAATACACTACATGCCTTTTGCCTTGATTTCCCCTTATTTGCAGTCTGGACAGGTCAACGCTAGTTGCTGAAAGTCAGAGCCAGTCTGCAGATTTTGGGCAGTCGGCGTTGACAGACTTCACAGAAAAACGCGTAGTGTATGATGGGCACAGACTGTCAGAGGATATCACACATCTTTGATATTTTGAGTTTATGTTCAGAAAGTCTATTAGTGTGTAATCCTCAGTTTTTGTGTATGGTGCCCAGTTATTCAATAACGGTTAAACATTTTTAGTTGTGTAGTGTATTCCAGCCTTGACACAAATAGGGTCAAAAAATCTTTAGAATTGTGGGGTTTTGCCAAGAATTTCAATTTTCCCCTTTTTATCGTTGTTGGATACGTTTATGGATGCTGTGTTTCTGACTTTACAGGGATGATCAGTACTCCTCCTACAGTTCCCAGCGTGGCCACATGGAAGAAAGGCGGCAGTAAGTTCTTCAGTTGTATCAGTGCTGTTCAAGTTTTCCCACGTTATCAGCTATAATGCTTTCTTTCTTCTTGTGTAGGATTTTATTAGAAGTTAATCTTATGCCATATTTGTCTATTTTTTTTTTTTTTCCCCAGTGGGGAAAGACGAGGGCGCAATGATCGTTATGGAGGTGGCATGGTCAGTATTCAGTCTTTTTGCAATTTTATTATTTAGTTCAGTTTCAAGAAATGACTCAAACTACATTTTAAAAACCACAGGTCACGCCACTTAGTTACAATGAAATAAAAATGGACCCCCCCCCCCCCCCCCACACACACACACACACCTTTTAAATGAAATGATTGTTATTATTATTATTAATACAAATAAATTCGATTCTGCACTCATCATTTTATTAAAAATGATTGTAATACTTAATCAAAACATTAACATGCCCACTTGCTTGGTGCCACATCTCTTCAATAAGGTTGTCCAACGGACAGACCATTTCTGTCTGTTGTCCAATTCTCCAGCAAGATGTTTTTTTTTTGGTCAGCACTCAATTAAAACGGTTGCATTAATTAGTAAACTACAGGGATCCAATAAATTCCAGATGGACACAATCAAATACTACCCTACACGCAAATCTCTCTCTCAAAAAAGGCATTTCATTCTTACATACATCACAATATGAAAGAAATGGTCACAATTTCCACTTCATGCTGACTTTATGGAACAGTTTCCTTAACAATAGCATCAGTAAGACAGCAGCTCAACTATGTTACCTGGTAAAATATGATGTTTGAGTAGCTAGGTGCCTTGGAAATAAAGAGAGGGACACATTGTTTTCTGTTGTGTTCTTCAAACATTTGTTTGTGGTTTTTGATTCTCACCCTTCTGTTCTGTTCTCTCTTCCTTTACAGAATGATGGATATGGTAAGTTTTTATTTAAATACTTTTGCTTGTCTGCATGCGAAAGATTGTGGGTAATACCGTTACTCCGTCTCAGAATGAAATTGTTTTAGATTTTTTTTTTTTCTTGTTGAGGAAAATTTGTTTCACACGGTCACCTTTTAGTCTCACCAAAGTCTTTGAAACGTTTTATAAATTATTTGACTAACTTATTCTGGCCGGGTACTGCCCAGTTAGACAGGAAGATTATCTGACTGTGTGAAGCAACTAACCATAATTTTGTTTGTTCCTTCCATGTAGGGGTGGGTTTGTCGAAAATAGTTTTTATTTTTTTTAAATAAAGGGACATGATGGGGGAAAAATGAGATGAAAGGGAAAATTATATTTCAGTGCTTTTCCTTTTCCTCTCACCAAATAAAAGGGGCTCTGTAGATTTAAATATTTACTGAGTGAATAAAAGTAAGTCATAAGAGTGGCCCAATTTACATATCTACTGTAGAGCAGTGGTTTTCGAAATTGCAGTGTGTCCGCCATTTACTATGAATAAAAATAATATTGTTAATATATGTAAAAATGTTTAATTAAATATGATCCAATATATATAATGAAATAATATATTAAACTGTTACTCTGTGTTCACTACTTGAGCTCGCTGTTTGATTAAGAATAAATCCCCAATTGATCTCCCATAATTTTGCTGCATACAGTTACTGTAGGCTACAACAGATTTAAACATGGATAAATGGTTATCAACAGGGTCGCTGAAAAGGACAAATGCAGATGTTTCTTCATCTACAAGTAAGGATAAATCTTCAGCAACGCCTGACATCAAAGAGACGAAATATATAGCTAAACAAAGAAAATCCTGTAGTGACTACCTAGCGCTAGTCTTCCCATGTGTGGGAGCAGAGAACATTATTTAGCTTATTTTAGTTATACACATTATTTTACCGGAATAGGCTTCACATCAAGCCCGATCTCCGTTTTCAACATGCAGTGCTTAGTAAATGCCAAACAACACCAATCTTTGCATTAGGTCAGTCACAACTTTAGTTTATGAGGACTAATTGTTATTTCTTGTCTCTTGAGCCACGGTCAGGCCAGGTTCCTTAAATCAAAGCAAGAGCACCCTCAGTTGAACCTGTAATAATAGGAGAAACTGATTTGGCAAACGCTCCAGTGCGTATTTGTGTTTGCGCTCTGAAGAGCGTCAAATGTTTGTTTACAACATGCTTTTGCAGTGTTGAGCAACAGTCACATTGTTGGAACACAGTGGCCAATTAGAGGTGTTTGTAAGTTAGGCAGAATCTACTCACCGCTCAAAACACCAGAGTTTTTGTTCAGTGCTGAGTTCTGCAAGCTCGCGAATCCTCTCATTTTAGCAAAGTGTAGACCTGATGTAAAGAGATTTATTGTGCAGTGTTGACAGCTTCATTGATTAAACGGCCACGCACATGCTGGAAATGCAGAATTCACTCTTGAAATTGCAATGATTGACATAGTGACCATAGCAATGGACGGGACAAAAGTCTGATATACAGTATGTGCATTAAGGCTAGAGCACCCGGTTTGATTCTGGAACCAGGGATGGGCTCGGTAACCCATTTGCTTTTTCTGTTCATTGCCAGTTTATTCAAGAAAGACTGTTAACAATCTCCGTTTCTAGGTCCTCATTAACCAACGCAACACATAGTCGGGTCTGTTAAAATCCTTGCAGTGGAAGCTTACGTGTTGGGTTGTGGGCCAAGAGTTGGAAAAGGTTGGGAGCCACTTCTGTACAGTAAAGATGACTTAATTCTTCTTTTTGTGTTTCTCAAATCAGACAGTAATTCATCTTGGGATTCCTCCTATCAGTCTGGTAAGTATGGCATCCTGTTATTATAAGATGGGGACACACCAAACCGATGGCAAAGAGCTATGCCGTTGCTTCACATCGAGGTAAAAAAGTCTAGCTTAAACACACTGCACAGACTATAGCCGACAGGCAACTAGCACGCACGTTCTGCGGCTGCGTGAGAGGACATGACTTTTATAGAAAGAATACAATTTTATATATAATATATACATTTTTCAATTGTAGTCTTTTAAAAAGGCATCTAAAATAATAATAAACTAAGTGCAATGTAGTGTTGTCAAAATTATCGATTTTTCCATACATATTGATACTCTAATATCTGAAACACTTCCAATACTCATTTTCCACTGAATAGATACACAATACTAGCCTGACGTTGTCATACTCAATTCTAGTCAGAATGAGTCTGATAATGCTCCGTTGGACTGGAAAGAAAACTCCTCTGCACTCAATTGGATAGACCTACAACCAATCAGAGCAACGGAGTAGGTGACGTGTTGAGCGACGCGTAGTTGTCAACAGAACTCAACTGCACGCACACTGGAAGAAGTAGAAGGAGAAGATGAGTGTAAACGATCTTTGCCGGTGTTGTAAAAATAATTTAAGGATACATGGAGTACTTACCATACATAGTCATTTTTGAGAGAAATAGTGAAGGTGAATGGATATACGAACAAGTTCTCCGTTTAGGATTAGAACGAATTCAACCCAAGCGCTCTTTGGTGACATGGATGATTACGTTACTGTTGATCATCTGTCCATCAGCGTATAAAGCCGCCCTGACAATTTGATTGGTCCGAACAGCTTTGGTTCGAGCATGGTTTGTCCACAATGGATCAAGTCCAGACCGAATTTCTCAAACTCAAGTGTTGTGGGCGGGGTTAAATTCTGCTGGCATCCAGGCTAACACAATACCGGCTGATCTTTCTCTCTCTCTCTCTCTCATCTGTCCGACAGCCAATGACACACAAAACCGCCTCCCCTCACACACTCATTTAATTTGCTCAGGATGAATATTGTTGATGTTACAAGGCGTTACAGAGCTTGAATTTCGGCATGGAATTATAACGGTATTGCTCATAATTTTACTAGATTTTGTGCTCACAGTGCACAAAGCCGACTCTCAGGAGAGAGAAGATTTAGAAGTCTAAATTGACTTCTTTTTCGCTGCTTAAACAGTCAAATACACACAAAATAATGTCAGTATTCACCGTAAAACGTCTTGTTGAGGAAGAAAACACATGTGTAACAGTATAATGGATCCGTGCGTCAGGTCTTAAAGTGACAGCAGCCTAATATACCTGCTGCCAAAATATGAGGTTATATCAAAAATATCTATATGGCAGTTTTTCCCCCATGGAATAGATGTCAAAATTGTGGTTAGTAACTTTGGAAAACCAGTAGCCACAGTGGCTGGTGAGGAAAAAAAGTTAATGTCAAGCCCTGGGTGGAAGTAGTCTGTATTTGAAAAAGGTTCTCTCAAAAGTCTTGCTCATTACAGACAGATTTGTGTAGCTTCGCCATCTTGATTCCACAAAGCCATGTTAATAAAATAATCCACTTTTCAAATGAGATGAAATGACAAGTGTCTGTAGTGTTCCCTCTTCACTTCGTCGTTTGCTTTCGCCAGTTCCAGGGGTTCTCTTGTGACCTGATTCGCTAAGCTGAACAGCCAATCAGAGCGATCTCTCTCACCAAAGAGCTCCGCGGCCAATGTAACTTGCAGAATCAGACGAAAACCCGCCAACGGTGCAGAACACAAAGAAAAAACTTCGCAGACCAACGTTTACAAATTAGCCAACCGTCGGCTTGGTGTGACCCGGGATAGAGGCCATTTATTCATATAGACTCATATTCATTAATCTCCCATTATGATACATTTGACTCTCTCCTTATGCTCAGGTGGAAGGAGTAGTTACAGTGAAGGGCCGGTGATCACCACACAAGTGACTATTCCTAAAGATGTGAGTAAAAAAAAACTGACGTGATACGATTTACACATGAAATGTGTATTTAACTTCTCCCGCTGTGATTCTCAGCTGGCCGGATCGATCATCGGTAAAGGGGGTCAGAGGATCAAGCAGATTCGTCACGAGTCCGGAGCATCAATCAAAATCGACGAGCCCCTACAGGGTTCTGAGGACCGCATCATCACCATCACCGGAACCCAAGACCAGATCCAGAACGCTCAGTACCTGTTACAGAACAGGTATGTTACCGATCGAGTGATTTGAGTGAACGCTTCACAGTGGACTAAAGCATTACGTTGCTGACTGATCCTCTCTCCTGCTCTCTCTGTTCCTCAGCGCTCTACACCTCTTGGGACGCCAGAACTAACCAGCCCCTCTTTCTCAGGATATCCATCCAACTGCAGCTCAAGTCCTCGTCACCGCGTGATGGCCTGACACATGACGCGTCCTTGTCTGTCACCTTTATAGGACTCCCTCATAGAATCATACGAGCCCGAGCCCTCTGGTTGTCCTTGATTGTGGATTTTGTGGGATTGTTCTTTTTTTTTTTTTTTTGGTTGTTTTTATAAATATAATTTTTATATGGGCCAACTGTCGCTTCACAGAAAGCTTGGATGAGCAGATAACTGCTTTTCAACAGGATGTTGTTGTTTTTTCTCTTTTGGAGTGAAGGTTTTATGAGTTGGGAAAATGTTCCACTATTCCAAAAGCTTGATCCAGAATGTACACATTCACCCCCATGTTCTAAAACTGCATTTGATAGAGAATAAAGTGTAAATATCCAATGATACTATGGACATATGAATATATCCTTTACACTGTTTCATTCGTGTGATGTTTTTCCTCAGAAATACAGATATTTTCACCAGGTACTGAAGGCTTGCAGTACTTTTTTTGTACGTCTTTTCTCCTGATCTGTTGCTGGGTTTTTAAAATCTAGTGTTTTAAAAAAAATTACTCTACCTCTGGAATTTTTTGTAGGTCTGCCATCCTAAAAGAAGGCTCACAATCATTGTATGCGTTTTTTCTTTTTAAAAACAAAAGAAAACAAGTGGATTTGAAGTTAAGACTATTTGTGTCGGAGCAGGATGGTAATTCTCACTCTCCCTTTCTTTGTTTTATTTTTCTTATCTTTATTTTTTTACTCAAATTTTCTCTGAAGTTCTTCAACCAGGCACATTTGTAGAGTTTGTCATTTGTCTGAAATAATAAAGGAATTGCCATTTTTATCAGTGTGGTATGATTATTAAACAGTGTCAATGCAGTTAATGGACATCCCTTCTATAAAATTAGAAGCATTCACAAATCAAAAACAAATTATATATATATACAGTGAGGAAGTTAAGTATTTGAACACCCTGCTATTTTGCAAGTTCTCTCACTTAGAAATCATGGAGGGGTCTGAAATTGTCATCGTAGGTGCATGTCCACTGTGAGCGACATAATCTAAAAAAAAATCCAGAAATCACAATGTATGATTTTTTAACTTTTTTATTTGTATGATACAGCTGCAAATAAGTATTTGAACACCTGAGAAAATCAATTTTAATATTTGGTACAGTAGCCTTTGTTTATAATTACAGAGGTCAAACGTTTCCTGTAGTTTTTCACCAGGTTTGCACACACTGCAGGAGGGATTTTGGCCCACTCCTCCACACAGATCTTCTCTAGATCAGTCAGGTTTCTGGCCTGTCGCTGAGAAACACGGAGTTTGAGCTCCCTCCAAAGATTCTCTATTGGGTTTAGGTCTGGAGACTGTCTGGGCCACACCAGAACCTTGATATGCTTCTTACAGAGCCACTCCTTGGTTATCCTGGCTGTGTGCTTCGGGTCATTGTCATGTTGGAAGACCCAGCCTCGACCCATCTTCAATGCTCTAACTGAGGGAAGGAGGTTGTTCCCCAAAATCTCGCAATACATGGCCCCGGTCATCCTCTCCTTAATACAGTGCAGTCGCCCTGTCCCATGTGCAGAAAAACACCCCCAAAGCATGATGCTATCACCCCCATGCTTCACAGTAGGGATGGTGTTCTTGGGATGGTACTCATCATTCTTCTTCCTCCAAACACGTTTAGTGGAATTATGACCAAAAAGTTATATTTTGGTCTCATCTGACCACATGACTTTCTCCCATGACTCCTCTGGATCATCCAAATGGTCATTGGCAAACTTAAAACGGGCCTGGACATGTGCTGGTTTAAGCAGGGGAACCTTCCGTGCCATGCATGATTTCAAACCATGACGTCTTAGGGTGGGTTGCACCAACAAGGATTAAATTAAACTTAGTTTAGAGCTAATCTAGGATTTGTTGATCTAGGCTTTATTTTAAATCGAGTTGTGTTGCACCACTTAATTTTAAACCCAGATTAACAAATCTGGGATTAGAATTTAACCTGCGATTAAAACCATATACGATTAATTTCCGCCGCCATGATGGATTCGCCATTGACAGCAACAATACTAATATTCAATTTCCTTCTTTATTGACCACAAGAAACTCTCACTCTGACATAAGTAGCTTTTGCCAATAAAGGAAATAAACTTGTAAAATGTGCGCTACATATAGAGAGACCGTTACTGATCAAACAGGCAATGAAAACAGCGCATGCGTAAATATATATTTAACCAAAAAGTCTAATTTGGATTTATTCTAAAAATGATGTAACTGCAAAGTCTCTATGGCTATTTTATTGTAATTTTAGAATGTAATATGGTCCATTGTCACCTAATATAGCTCTCTAGAACTGCTGGTGTATTATTGTCTTCAGTTATGTTAGATATATTTATCCCAAAAACAATATTTTAACCTGTTGCAGTACATTTTAAATTTTGTCCTGTGTTCTTATTCCGTTTTCTCTTCACATTATGCAAGAAATGCAAAATGTGAAGTTAAATGGTTGCCTGAGACACTTTTGCACTTTGGCCGACACACCTTGTTTGTGATAAAGAAGTTTAGATATTGTTTTACACAGTTGAGATTTCAATATAGCATGCATAGGCTATACTGTACAGTATTTGGACATTTAATTAAAACACACAAAACTGTCTAAAATGTATTGCAAGTAGTCTCTGCAAACAATGATGCTTGAGCAAATATTGACCAATTTATCTTGAAATAATTTTTTTTTATGGTGTAGTGTAGGTCATATTAACATAAAAATCTTCCATAAAATGTGAGCCAGTGTTCAAGACTTTTTGTCTTCATTTTGAACAACATATGCCCTGTTTATTGGCTAATATAAAATTGCAAACACATTTTTAAGTGTCCAAATACTTTTGGGGTCACCACTATGGTCCATATAAGATGTTTTATAATGTTGCACAAAAACTACTCTGTATACAGTGCAAACTAAATTTGATTAGGTTTAATGACCCGGTTTGCAGTGTTATAGCAACTTTCCAACTACTCGAAATAATATGTTTGCGCATTTTTGCGCATCTATAATCAGCTTGAAGCCCAAACGGACACACACAAACTGCATGATGTGACACGAGTTGTAGCATTAAACCAAGCGGTAAGCAGTAGCTCGTCCAACACGGAAATTAAAATCTACAGCGTCTGTATTTGCAAATTCTAATTGTTATTAAATGTAATAGGTTTACATAAGAGTAGAAAAGTCAGTAAATCTGTCGTAAATAAACAACCTAATGTACTTTGTACCAGGAGACATTCACACACAGACCCTCCTGCACTCCTCACTGGCGAAGATGATCTTTGACTACTAGCGGCTCTGAAAAATCAAGTAAGATTGCTTGATTAAATCTAAAAGGACTTTAATTTGAGTGGCGATTGAATTTTGTTCCTTTAAGTTCAATTTAAAGGCACAAAGCACAAAATGCAAGTTTCTAGAAACATGTTAGAATTATAAAAATGAACTAAAATATTACAATTGTTAAAAGTGTCATAAAAATAAGTACGTTATTGATACATCTACAATATTTTAAAGGAATTAATAATTTGCTAAAATTAAAAAAAATTTAATACTATAAAGATGGAATAACAGGCTACTTCTCAATTTCTGCAGGACACTGCACATTATGCAACTTAAAGGGCCAGTTCACAAGTATTTTTTCATAATTTACTCACCCTCAAGTTGTTCCAAACCTGTATGAGTTTCTTTCTTCTGCTGAACACAAAATCATATATTTTGAAGAATGTCAGTAACCAGACAGTTTTTTCCCCTACTATGGAAGTCAATGGCTACCGTCAACTGTCTTGTTACCAACATTCTTCAAAATATCTTCTTCTGTTCAACAGAAGAAAGAAACTCATACAGGTTTGGAACAACATAAAGGTGAGTAAATGACAGAATTTTCATTTTTGGATGAACTATCCCTTTAACAGGAGGACTGCCTTCTGAAATCTCATACTCTCTGAGTAGTTACTTCTTTTGATTAATGCTGCCTTCACATGCTCTCGGAATTATCGTAAATACGAGTTTCCTAGGTAAAAATTGCACATGAACGCCCTCACATTTTGAAACTTGAATGCAATGAGCTCGTAATCACGACTTCAGAAGTCGGAATGACCAAATTTCCGATAGCACGTGAAGGCAGCATAAGTACTTGTTTCACGATAGCTAAAAAAAGTATGTTCAATAAAGTTTGATTGTATGTAGTGTGAATATGATCTGGACGTACTACATTTAAGTTGTACAGAAGCAAGCATCCTGAAGGGCAGAGCCCTTGAAGTGGGGACTTTGGAAGGAGCAGGGCACTTGCGTGTCATAAGTCCCTCTCACACAGAAAGACCAAAAAATACACAGATAATGTGTCCCGGGCAGTGTTGCTACAGTTACTTTGAAAAAGTAATCTGATTACTGATTACTCCTTTAAAAAAGTAACTTAGTTACTTTACAGATTACTTGATTTTAAAAGTAACTAAATTAGATTACAAGTAACTTTATTAGTTACATTCAGCAGTTGCCGACATTACCCCTGCCGCCTCAACATAGAAATTACAACCGTTTTTGCCAACACTCACTTTGTTGGAAGTGCATTTTTAACAGTAACGTCAAAAATTTATCTCCTGACATTTTAAATTGAAATTAAAAAATACTTCCTGAAAAAAAAAACATGTTTTAATAAAAAACGTAATAAAGACGGTCTTTCTTGACTTCACTTAACAGAAATACTCTCCCTGAGCAGGGTTTTTTTCCTGGCTCAAAATGAGGCAGAGGTGGTCAAATCCTGCTTGGCCCAGCTGACCCGCGGCTCGCTATTTTGCCAATTAATTGTCAGTTTTAGGGCTTTGTTATACATTTTTTGTGTGCTTCGATCATTAAATAATTATGAATTTAATCCCTTTTAAATTATCACTTTGCAGTGTAAGATTACAGCCAACACCTTTAAATATTTAAATATATATTCAATTCAGTAAATAACTGAAACAAGCAAACAAACTGGCAAAATAAAAGGGTTATAAATGTATGATTCATATATTTCTACATCACTATAGAATATCTATACATCTGTGTTTGTGTAACTAATGGTCACTCTTTTATTTGTTAAAGGTCCCATGGCATGAAATTTTAATTTTATGAGGTATTTCAACATTAATATGAGTTCCCCTAGCCTGAATATTGTCCCCAAGTGAATAGAAATGTTGATCGGTGTAAACCCGAGTTCTGGCTGTCTTTCTCTGCCTTTGAGAAAATGACAGGCCAGACTAGCCAATCCTGAAGTCTCCTGGTTTGATGTCCACACAGGAACGGTTACCTCCCTTTCCTCCACCCACAGAATCTGGCACGCCCATGCAAGCGCTATGGCTTGTGAACGAGTGAACGCTGGCAGTTTCTCAGTGTTTGGATGTACAAATGAAAACAGAAGTCTTTTTTCAGTTCCTTCTGATCTGTGATCAGTGATTTCTGATGTGTAGCTAATTATTTATTATTCGTGCACACACTGCGGCTTCTCTCTCTCCCGACAGAACGGTGTTTTCGTGTTTTCTATCTTGTGAGTCAGTGTTTTTGTACGTCCTCGTCGCGTCTATCTGTTCTACAATGTGCATACAGTCATGAGTTTCTGCTCAACATCGGCAGACTCACATCTCTTTAGAGATAAACCTCACGCACGCCGAGGCTCGGGCTGCACTGGCCGGTCGGCCTTCAACATCCCCGACCCCCAGTACTGCATCTGGCCCACAGTGGAGGCACCAAACGCGGCGCGAGATTAAGCAGAAGGGGGGTAAGCGTGAGCATAGGTTCACACTGTTCACACTGCCAGTGATTTTCTGGAATCCATGCGTGCTTTCAGACATATCCTGTAAAGACGCGTGACATCAGAATGTGTTTTCAGAAATGCTTTCGTCCTTCCTTTATTCCTTGACTAACTCAAACTTTCTTCTTTGTTAATGTGCAACGTGTATCCCCGTATAAAATAACCCCAGTCCCCTGCAGGACAGGTATGACATCATTTTGTGGGCCAAAATGTGGAATTGAGAAAACTTCCGTTTCCATCGTCCCGAAGTCAATGTTTTTTTTTTTTTATGGGATTTTGGTTAAATGTCTGAAATAAGGTCTGTGGTGAACACAGGCTCAAGACACTTTCACGTTTTATTCTACGACATAAAATACATCAGTATTACCCCACTCGTGATTTTTTTAAAGCTGTTACGTGTCTTGAAAAAGGCGAAATGGGACTACAGAGGCTGTGGAGGAGATTGAACATCATTACGCCGATCAAGTAAACTCAGTCCGCTTTTACAGACTCATTCATTATGCTCATAATTATGCTCTTATAAACTAGTCTAAATCAAATTTTACAGGGAAAATGTTTTGCGATAAAAATGGAAAGAGTTTTTGGAAGTTTAGTGATGGTGACGTCGAGCGACTGTGGTGTAGTTAATTTATAGCCTACCTTTAGCTTTTTACTTCTGGCGACTGCATTTAGGCTTCAAAATTCATAAAAGTTGTATTCATCTGTGAGAATTATCTTGATGGACAAAACGTGTAAGTATCATAAACTTTTGTTGATCATAGAGATCAGAGATGTTTTTGCAATAATCCAAAAGCCTATGGGGAAATCCCATTGGGTTTTTCTCGAGGGAACCAGCGTGATGCTAACTGCCGATTGGCCTACAAAGTGACGTCATACCTGCACCACTCTATTGCTACGACCAGTGTTGGGAGTAAGGCATTACAAAAGTAATGCATTACAGTAACATATTACTTTTTGCTGTAAAGCAGTAGTGTACGGCATTACTAAATCAATTTTCAGTAATATTTTACTCTGTACATGTTCAGTAGCGCTTGCGTTACAACACTTTTAGCTCCAAATTTTATTGTTAAAAAAACCCCAGCAAGACCATGAGACATTAACAAATGAAAAATGCAAATAAGTTATTACCTGTTCGTGGTCAGTCAATAGCTGTGTGTGGTGTCCAAGTTTGTAAATAAAGACTAAATGACAGCTCGCGCTGGCCAGTAGAAAAGCGGCTAAAGAAGGCTTTTCAAAGAATAGCACAACGGCGAGCGCATCGAGTATAAACACCTCCGCAAACGGACGAGGCGTGCACGCAGTCAGCGGAGGCTCGCGCTGCGGAGCCAAACGAAAGTATAAACTAGGCTTAATGGATGAAGATGGCAGAAGAAGACTGTACTTTGGACGTATGTGCATTACTTCGATTTTGTCAGAGATAAGGACAAGAAGAACCTTATAGTCAAATGCAAATGCAGTCAAATGCATCCTTTGTCTAAAACAGAAATAACTATCGACGTCAAGAAATAGCACAAGGAATAAAAATTTTAAAAACGTCTCTTGCACTTTGTGCATGACGGTTTTGTGTTTTGAACCACTTGAATTCAAAGAGAATAAAATAATGACAACAATGAGAAAAGAACAAATGTGCATCTTGTCATGGCATTAGAGTTTACACAGTTCTGTTGTGTCTAATATGAATAGACCCAAGCTATTCCCAGATAATCACTTTACCTCTACCATACTTTTTTGTCTGTCATCCTTTCTTGCCTGAAAATAGGCTAACTTCCGTCAACATAACCAATGTGACAACCTGCTTGCACAGAGAGCATGCCGGGGACTATTTTCAGGCGCTGTGTAATATCATTGCGCCTGCTGCACCCATAGTACGGCAGCAAAGTTCCTTGTATAGTTCCTAGCCGTATCGGCCTAGAAAAGGGCAACTTTCCATTTTCCGTCGGTCTTAGTACACGATGTAACGATACACATCACAACATGTAAATAGGAAAATGTTGGTGTTATTTTGTCACTTATTGAGCAGTAGGCTAGCTGGAGCCGTTTACCTCCAGTCTTTGTGCTAAGCTAGGCTAGCGGTGGGTGTGCGTCTTACAGAGATGAGAATGGTATGTATGGACTTATTTAACTCTGTGGGATACGATGAATAAGCTAATGTCTCAAAAAGTCGGCATGCTTCTTTAAAGCATCTTTGGTGTTTCCATGGTTTCTACAAAATAAAACAAAATTGAGGGTAACGCGGGTATGCCGACACTGAGACAAGGGACGTTACACTGGTTAAATTAGCTGATTTAAACATTGTTGGAAACATTTGGGATGATGTAAGTACATAAGTCAACAAAATATATAACATTGTTCTTGTGGTTTTTGGATATTTTAATCCAAAAATATTACACATTGTGCCTTTAAATTTAATAATAGTCGATGTTTCTTAATTTACGAATTTTGCAACAATTTCGAATCAGCAATAAAGCAGCTCTGCAGAAAACAGTTGTCATCATCCAGCACAATTCAGTTCAGTTTTAAGTGTCCCCAACTGAGCAAGCTAAGTATTCATTTGTGAACATAGCCATAGTCCCGTAATGGTTTTTCCTTAACAGAAAACAATGGAGGAGCCACTGTCCCCTCGAGAGTCTGGTCAGTTTGTGGCCGAGCGGAGTCGGGATGTGTTCGTGGATGAAGGTGGCGTTAAACGTGTGGCGCATATGATTTATGAGCTCCGTGAAAGTGAAGAATTCACAGCCAGCGGCTGGAAAAAGATGAATCCGCTGGCACCTTCACCAGACTCGGATGATGCCATCAACTGGGTCTTTGTGACAGATACCATGAACTTCTCCTTCTGGCCTGAGAAGGAGGAAGAACAGTGTGAGGTGACATGCAGGGGAAACACCTATCGAGGGTACATGTCTCTCTGTGCTGCTGTGACCAGGGCTATAGATGAAGGTGACTGAATATGTATCTCTTTTCATTTTATAAGAACATTTTGTGGACTGAAAGTTCAACTCTATGATATCTTTATGTGATGTCTCTATTTAGGAGTGCCCATTACGAGCCCCGCCTACTTCTCTCAGATCAGTGAGGCAGAGCTGGCGAAAGTCCTGCGTTCAGACAGCGCTACTCCCATGCCCATGCTGAAAGAGCGTCACCAGGCCCTAACAGAGGCCGGACGTGTGCTCATGGAGCATGGTGGATCCTTCCGGATGTTCATGAGTGATTGTGGGAATGATGCAGAGAGGATGGTGAAGTATATCGTTCAGAATATACCGTCATACAGAGATGAAGCCACGTATGAGGTAAAAATGCACATCAAGCACTTGAAATCAATAGTGCAATTTCAGTTTAGCCATTTAAAGTATGGCTTTTGAAGAACTTAAGTTCAACTTGCTCACTTGCAAATGTTAGATCCCTTGAGAAAAATAAGTCTACTTGAATGTTTGTCTACAATGTGCTGTCTACAAACTGTCCTTTCAAAAATAACAGGCTGCTTAAGTGTACTTAAGAAAGTGCACTATTCATGATCTTTTGTTGTGCTTTAAAGAGGATCCTTCTTCAAAGTCTTGATTTTGTTTTGGGCTCTACTAGAATATGTAAAAAAAACAACAACAACAAAAGCATTTTTTTACACATATTTGACATTAGTCCCTTTCACACATGCAGTCTTATACTGTAAATTACCAGTAAGAGATCATGTGTGAACAGGACCTTTTAAAAAAATACCGGTAAATTGGTTCCGGCAATTTACCAGTAAGGGAAGTTGTAACATTACCAGTAAATTACCGGCAATGTGCTCTGTGTGAAGGCGGAATGAAGATATATTATGAAATATGAAATATAATGCGCTGATGTAAGAAGCCTGCTTTGGGCCAATCATAAAGACTTATGGAGATGGCGTGATTACTCTGCACTGTTTACAGTAACCTTTTTAATCGTTTTAATAGTTCTATTTAAATATGCGCTAAATTATCATATTTGACCGTTGCGCCACGTCGCAGTTTTTTCAGCGCTTTGTCCTCGAGATCCAGCCTTCTTTTCAATTCATCGGCGCTGCAATTCATCGGCTCGGCAGTTGGATACTATTACGCGAGTGTCATGTTTTTAAGCGCAAACACACGTTCTGTTTGATCATCCATTATGCCTGTCACTCAGATGTCAAAAAATATGTTGAATGTCAAATTGAACAGATAGTGAAACTAAAGAGCTTCTCCTCATACGGGCAGATGAAGATAACGGTGCAGCGTTTGAAGACAGTTTCTGATGACTCACATCACAGAATTTATCTGTATTTTGCTTTTGCTTTTGATGTGTGAATGTCTGGTCTCTTACCGGTAAAAAGCCAGAACGCCGTGAACAGCATATTTGTGTATTTACCGGTAACTCATTCTGGTCATTTTACGGTAATTTACCGGTATTGCTGTGTGAAAGGAGCTATTGTTGCCAAGTGGTACTCACTGCAGAGTCAAATGACATTCACCTCCTCCTCTCTGGAGCTCCAATGGGGTGGAGGTATAGAGCTGTGGGTAGGGTTAGGGTGTGGTTGGATATTCTAGCTCCACCCATTAGGCACAAATTACATTCGCCCCTCCTCTCTGGAGCTCTAGTAGGGAGGAGCTACATGTACGCTCCACCCATTTGCTCTGCATTGAGCAGCACCTCTCTTCCCAGTCTGTCGGTAACTCTAGCCACGTTTCCACCGAAATTACCCGGAACTATTTGTACCAGGAACTTTTTTCCCAGGAACTTTTTCTCCCCCAGACCTGCTACAATCTGCGTTTCCACCGCGGTCTAAAGTACCGGGGAGATTAGGCAAATTAGTCCGGTGACGTGGGAATGCGCGCGACTGCTTCTCCCAGTCACCGACGGACATGAATCACTTTTGCGCGATACTGTCTGCAACAATAACAAGTGGAGGAGATGCAAGCAGCGCTGCTTTTGCATACACATTACCAACACTGCTTATTTAAACGTGCACTTTCACCTGGTTTGACCATTTTAATGCAAAATGGGATGATGGGCAATCCAAAATCTGAATGTGTTGTAATAGCTCAATTCCAAAACAAAATATTTTCTATAAAAGGATAATGAGGTTTCAGTCATGACAGATGTGTGAAAAGTTAATTGAATGAAAACAATAGACTTAATTAAGCGGTTGAAAGATTAGGTACTAGACTGCAAGTATTTTATTTTTTATCACAATAACATCTCTTAACATTCACAACAAAAAAAAGTCACATGACTAGTATTACAATATGCTTCATTAAATGCATAATTTTAGAGACTTCTTCCTCAAATTTGAAATGAAGCAGGACCACACTTATGGCTTCACTTAAGTTGTGGTTATAAGTTATTATACTACATTCACATAGTTATACATTTAAAAATATAATATTTGGGTTTTCTAGATATGTTTATGTGCATATTCAGAAAGACTTGCGAGCAGCAGCCCTTTTATTTGCTTCCTACACTATATGAATACAATTAGAATGTGGTTATATAGTTAGAATGTGGAAATTAAAGACACAGTGACATTTTACACATTTGACTTTATTTTAGACAGATTAGTTCTTACAAAATTAAAATAAGTGTGCAAAGACAAATAAATTACTAGAACAATAAAATGAAAATATAAAATGTGAAAACAATATAAAAAAAGTGTATTTTTCAGTAACCTGTCCAAGAGCTGTGCCAACATGTACAATATATAAAGTACAAATGTGGTAGTGCAAATGCTTCATTCAAGCGGCTGGTCATTGTGGCTACTTCTTGAACGACTGGACAAACTGTCCAAGAACAGACAGAAACCCGGTCTGAAAGTCTCTCTGCTTTCTTCCGCTTCTGACTGGTGGAATGCCAACTCTTGCCTCCTCATCTCTCCTCGGCCTGGCTCTCCAGTAACAGCTGCATATATTGGTCAGTTCTTGTCCATGCTGCAGGACGGCCCGGTTAGCATCCTCCATGTCCCTCAGTGCATCAAGAAAGTCACAGTCCCTTTTCCTTTTCTCTAAGTAGAAAAATTGCACTGAAACACATGGAAATTAATACACAAGGCAACCATGAAACAATAGAAACCATCAATTAATTATTTAAAGTGTTTTCACTACAAATAATGAACAATTGTTTGCCCAGCTTGAACAATGCCCAGTGTGCCATTTTTATCATGGGCAATTTAAGTTTACAATTAAAAACAACAAAACTACTCAAAACCATTAAGGATTACACATCAGTTTTTAAATATAAACACATTTTTGTCAGCTTTATACCTCTGCGTGTGTGTGTTTCGGCAGGAGACACGGGGTTAACGTACTGGTGACCGCGGGGGAAAACACGCTGGTCTCCGTTGCCTGCAATTCATCAGGGCCACTCGTTACACCTGGAAAAGCACGTTGAAAAAAGTTACTGCAACGTGTTTAAACACTGCAACGAGTTTAATAGATGATACCAAGATGAGATATTTACCTTCAACCCACTCGGATTCCTGGATGGTTTCCAACAACGCACTAGCCGAGTCTTTCGTTACCGCAAGTTACCAGAAAAGGACGGTCTGTGTCCCAACAATACGCCGGTCGGAACCGCTCCGGTTGTTATCCTTTAATTTCTTGTAATCTTGTCTTAATTTCTTCAACTTCTCTCTGCACTGTTTTCCAGTGTGACTGGAACCGAGTCGATATCTTCAGGTAACGCTATACCTTTTCATTGCGGGTCGCCGTTTCCAGTTCCCGCTGGATGTCCTCCTCCGCTTATATGCTCAATAAAGCCTGAACCTCGTCGTCGGTCCATTGGTCGAATTTTTTGTTGAACTCCATTGTTGCGAAGAAAATATTTACTGAACGCAGAACCCACGAAACCCACCTCGCAAAAGACTTGTAAATATGGCGGTGGAAAAAAAAATGCTGCGAGAGCTCAACCAATCAGCAAGTCCCACCCCCGAAAGTTCGCGAACTTTTCAAAAGTACCACCTCGCAAGCAGGGCCGTTTGGAGGGGGAAATATTTACCCGGAACTTCATTTAGACCCTGGTTCCTGCGGTCGAAACACACCGAGTTCCCCTCCAAAGTTCCTGGTTCCGGGGTAAAGTTCCTGCGGTGGAAACGCGGCTTCTCTGTTTAGTTCCTGTCTCTATGAAGCCCCTCCTTCTGAAAAGCACAATGTGCTCTGATTGGTCGGCTGGACAAAGTGTGCTTTGAGCACGTTTGGGAAATGTTACACCCCTTACCATATCCGCAAGTTTAAACACACTACTAACTCAACTCAACCAGACTCCGCCCTTTTTTTGCATTTGCCTTGGACGGAAATTATATAATGAGGAATATTGTGACGTGTTCGTTCCTATTTATGTATGTAAAAAGCACTCTTAATTTGATCTTACTGCATTAACTATAATACATGTTCATTTAATTGCAAATAATATGCAATTAAGGGCGCATTCACACCTCCCTTGTGTGGTCTGGATTTTTGGACTTTTCAGTTTGGTCCAAATCAAAAAAACAGGTGTGAAACCTCCCCCGTACCACGGTCCGGACCAAACAGACGAAATTTGGTCCGACGAAAAGAGGTAGTCTCGGTCCGGATCAAACTGAACAAAGGCTTGGTTCGTTTCTAGTGTGAAACCTTTTTCTGTATGGTTCGTACTTTCAGACCATTTACAGGAAGTTCCTGTTTATGTTTAAATATTATAATGTAATTTTTAAACTTCATCTAGGCTACATTGATTATGAAACGTGAAAAAATGCGCAGTATGTCATAAGACAGAAGGTCAGAAATGATTTTGAAATAAATTTTGTATGATTTTGCTTATAAAGCCTTTCTTTTATATGAATTTCGTTTTGTATAAATTGTATCTTAATTTTAATCAACGGTTAAGCAGATAGCAAACCGTAATCGCGGGAGCGATCACGTGCTTTGCACATGAACTGGAGCGCGTCTCAAATAAACCGAGACTCAGCAGGCTACTACTTGTCTCACAAACATGAGAAATATGTGTATATAAAGCTTGAAATGTCCACTTTTAAACGTAACGAAAAGAAAATAGTCAAGCAATGCGCACTGTTCAATAGTGGCAACGATATGCGTCCGTTCATTCATTCTTGTCAAAGACACTGACGTCAGACGCACGTCCGTTTACAAACCAATCAATGTCCAGATGCCGCCCACATAGATGATGACGAGTGGACGCAAGTGTGTCATGTAAAGTTCTTTAGTGCGCTCGCATAATTGCAATGTGAAACTAAACCAAAACTAACCGAATGTATAAAATGTATCAAAACATGAACTTCGGTGCGGACTTTCAGGTGTGAAAACGCCCTAAGAGTCTGAAAATATTTTATATACAATAAATATACATTTAGTTTGTACTTAAGTATATTCTTTTAAAGTCTCGATTATGCTATTTTAATGTGCCCCTATTATGTTTTTTTTTATATCCCCTTTCATGCAGTGTGTAATATAACTGTCTGTGAATGTAAACGTTCTGCAAAATTGCAAGTCGAAAGTGCACGATAAATACAGTTATTGTCTCCCAAAAGAAAGAATCGACTCTGAACCGCCAATACGAGTCGTTTTTTAATCCGAATCCTACTGCGTTACAGGTCTATGTCACTAGATAAGACATTTACAAAATGCCCGCCTATGTTGTATATTGTCCGCCCGCGAACAACTTGTCCCGCCCTCAAACACGTCGTTTTACTGACGACTGCTTTGAATTCTAAGCAGGATTCACAAAATGCTTGCTCTTGACAGATGGGTCAGTACCCAGTTTATTTGGACCAGCTTGCTCCTCAGAATCTACAAAACAATATTAGGAGCCTTTAAAATAGCATAATTGGGGCACTTTAAAGGTTCCTCATTTCATTTTGATGGTCTCCTAGGTTTACATGCACCCAAGATCAACACTTTAATTACACAGGGATATGAACAGTAGCAATGGCGTTAGCTTTACCACATCAATTCGAGTCCTCAACCTTTTGAAGTGCATCAAAGTGGATTTGCAGTGCTGAAAACAGTGTCTTGACATGTCGACAACACAAACCAAACGTTTCCAGGCCTAAGCTACAACTACAGTGTTTGATGCCGGGTCAAAGTAGATGTAGTAGTTTGTGGGTAGCCAATGAAGACCATAGACTGGCATTGTGCAAATGTTACAGACCTACGGGAAATGAGACTGGAATTTCTGGCGGCTCGTTTCGGCCCCGTTTCCACCGAAATTACCCAGAACAATTTGTACCAGAAACTCTTTTCCCCCCAGACCTGCTGCTGTCTTTCCAAATCAAAATGCTGCGTGAGCTCAACCGATCAGCATGTTCAGCGCCCAAGTCCCACCCCAGAAAGTTCCTTAAAAAGTACTACCTCGCAAGCAGGGCCATTTTGATGGGGAATTCTTTACCCGGAACTTTATTTAGTCCCCTGTTCCTGCGGTCGAAACCCCAAAGTCCCTAGTTCCTGGGGAAAGTTCCCGCGGTGGAAACGCGGCTTTACATGCTTCATGAAAGGTCAAATCTGAAAAGCATAATATGTATATTATTTCTGTAATAAGTGCTCTTTTTAAAAGTATGCTAATGTGTACTTCTTTTTCATGTCATAACATGTAATATTTTGTTGATATTGTAGGGTAAGAGGATCTCATTTTACAAGAGGGCTCAAATCCTTGTGGCAGATTTTTGGGGCATCATGGAGGCACGAGGGGAGGGCAACATCCCTAACCTCGACTACCTGACCATGTTCGCTGACTACAGGGTACCACAAGGACTCGTGCACCTTGGGGCTTTACGCTACTCTGATGCCCTTATGGAGACATTGAAAAACGGTTTGTTGTGCCTTTATTCTACTCTCATTCCTAAACCTTTGTTCGATTTGAAAGATTTGTAACATGCATTTGATTATGGGTGAATTTCACAAAAATATCTTGGTCCCATTGCATTGAAATATATTTCTTGACAAGTTTTGTGAGATGAATCCTTACACAGTATTGTTGTAGTGATTATTAGTTGTTTGACAGGTGAATTGTTGAGCTCAGGCGAGAGGCGAGAGGTGGAGATCAGGGGTTGCTCCATCTGGTGTGTGGAGAGAATCCGGCAGCATCTGTGGAAGCTTGTGGAGGAAAGAGATGGGAAGAGCTGTCATATCAACTCTGCTCTTATTGATTTTTACCTGTGGCCGTATGCTAAAAAACACCACAAAGAAATGGCACATATTCCAATACATCACACACGCTGCGTCTACTATTGACAGCACCATTCTTTTTTTTGTATCATGCAGTTTATACCTTTAAATAAAGCTATGAAAATGAGGTGATTTACATTTGGTATAAATCCTTTTGTTAACAAGAGAATAGAGGGGAAACGGTCATTATGTGTATATATCAACAGTCAATACTACAACATCCATAAACAAGATGTAATGTAGATTGTCATCATGATAACCAGTTGAACATCTTTATTCCTGAATGAATTATTGTTTTGGAAGACTCTATTGATTGAATAATTCAACAACACCCTCAAAAGATGTTCCTGAGATGTTCCACTACTTATATCTTGTAATGGAGTTCTTAACAAAAGTTTGTGAGGAACATGTTCACTTAATCTAACCAGTCAGTGCCAGAATAAGTGTAAGACACGGCCTACATCTGTCCTATGGCAAATTTTTTGGTATTTCTCTGACAACTCCACCTTCTTGTCTGGGGCTCGAAGTTGCAAATATGACACTCTAAAATATCAAGTGTGCAAAATAGAGCCCTCTCACACACATATATATATACTAGACTAGAGCAACTATAATGCTGCATTCACATGGGACGTTGACGCTTGATGGAGGGTGTGTCTGAAGCTTGGTTCTGACGTGACCGTCATAGTGACAACAGCCAATCACATTACTTTTCCTTTTTCAGTGTTGCATGAACACAATTGGCTAGCATCTGCGCTAGGATATTTACAGGGGATCTGATTGACTGATGCCTGCATTGGAAATTTTTCAACTTCTGCTGCGAGCAACGCCAGTGTTGAGTAATAAAAACACCAAATCCCTCAGTTCTCACCATCTCCGAAAAGCCAAGACACTAGTTGCGCTTCCATTACCCTTCAAACTGCGCCCCTGCGAAAATACGCCCCATGGAAACGTACATTTCACCAAAACTCCCATAGATCGCAAAAAAGTTTGTGCTCGCATGAGGTGGTTTCTCAGGCAACTCGAAAAAGGAAAATTTCGCAAAACTGAAATGGAATTTTTTTCGTTCTTTAAAAGAATTACGGGAATTATAAAAGACCTAAATAACTAAAATATGATTAAATGATAAAATACATTTTTTTTTATGTTTGAATAAATGTATAAAAATGTATCTAAAAAATAGGGGGTCCATGGAAAAAGAAAGAAAAGAAAAACATGCAAATAATATCTAACTAAAACATTTATTAAATAATACAAAAATGATTAAAATAAAAAATGAAAATAAATAAAATGAACTTACTAAATAATTAAATTGATTAAAATAAACAATGATTAAAATACATGAAATGTTTTGAATAAATTAATAAAAAAATAAGATCTAACGCAATAGGATTCAAATAAATAAACAAAGACAGTTAAAATAAACTAAAATAAAAATGATTTGAAAAATAAATACCATGCATACATAACAGTATCATAGTCATAGAAATAAAAAAAAATTAAAAAACATTACTGTAACATAACAGAACCTTAATATTTTACAAAACTTTTTATTTTTTTTACCATATAAATTGAGTCTTTATACATGAAAATGTATAGTTGTATTTTAGGATAGGGCCCCTCGCACCAGGTTGACCATATTTTGGATAAAACTACAGTACACATACAGTAATCAGCTTTTGCACAACTGTCAAGTCAACTTTATATAGCACTTTTTCTATACAGATTGTAACAACTGTAAATTTAGGATTATGAGACACACATGCTCACAGAACAGTGAATATGATTATACAGTTCAAGTGAAAGCACCAAATATCAATAACTTAACTGCAAGCAACTGGCTGTTCATCTCTCACCAAACACTGAATCAATGTGTCCAGCAGAGTGTTCTCTAGTTTCTGCAGGGTCAGTAAATCTTCCTGCTGAGAACATTCATTGAGCTCTGCCTCAACAACATCAAGCACCCGATAAAACTCATCTCTATAATGCTCTGTTGCCGTTTTTGGCGTTTGTGTGCTTGCTTCTACCCTAAAAAGCTTAGGTGGTTGTCTTAGTTCTGGGACTTTGATAGCCTCTACGTTTTTGAGAATTCACAATCACACTTGCTTGCGCAAAAGGACTTTGAAAGGCTTCTTCATTTCTTTTGTCTTTCAAAAACAGACTGAACACAAGAAACAGCAGCGATCATGCCAGAGAGAGTTTGTGTTTTTCTTGGAGAGAAATATTCCCAAACACTCCAAATCTCCAATCACAGCTCCTGCCAACACAAGAACCGGTAACGTTCCTGTTAAAAAAAAACCCTGCATATGCTGGTTAGGTATGTTTTGAAGCATGGCAGCTGGTTTGAGCTGGTTTAAGCTGGCCCTTAGCGGGTCTTGAGCTGGTCAAGTGCTGGTCCTAAGAAACTAGCTCCAGCTCAGGACCAGTTGAGGACAGGGGTCTTGCCTTTGAGAAACTGTTGGTGCAAGCCATTGGCGGTGGCTACAGGAGTAGGGGTGGGCGATATACCGGTAGACACGATTAACTTGTAGAAATTTGTCAACCGGAGATCGCCCCTTACCGCGGTTATGCTCATGTGACGTTTCTGTGCTGCACGGTCACGAAAGCTTATCGTTTGCATGCATTTTTTAAGCACTGGTTTAAAAACAGGTTTTAAACAGTTGAAACGCAATTAGTAGCGAAAGAGAACCAGAGATTGTCTTAATATAGAGAGATGAGAGGGTCTGTATCTCTTATAATGGGAGAATGCGTACCGGCCAACTAGGATCACGTGCGGCACCTCTCAGCCTATCGTGTAATGGCAGTGACATCAGTGCCCGTCATACAAAGTTTTATGACAGTCAGTTAAAGTTTATGTTAATCAGTTTCTTGTGGATTAGTATGGAAGCCCGTTTCCGCCACAGTTGAGTAAAAAAATATGATTCTTTAAGTCATAATAATGAGAAAGTTTCTCATTATTATGACTTAAAGAATCATATTTTTTTACTCAACTGTGACGGAAACGGGCTTCCATACACAGCAGAGTCATAAATCATTACAGCACAAGACTAACCTGGCAGCAATAGAAAGAATACTAAGAATGTATATATAAACAACATTAAACAACATACAATATAACACATTAATTAAATTATTAATTTTCTCTTTATTCATTATAAAATCAGCATCATGTGCACACATGCAGTTATAATAGTCATTACCATTCAAGTCGTATCATAAAACCTGAAAGCCAAAGAAAGAAAACATCTGTATTTTCTACGTTCTTTAGACAATATTACAATTGAATATGGTCTGTTTCATTTGTGTCTTTGTTCTATTGAAGTCTGTTTTCTTTGCACTTTCTGTTTCACTGTGTAATTGTCTTCAGTAAGCTTGAGAGTTTATTTTAGGCTTGTATTTAATGATATTGAAATTGGTGATAAGAATTATGAAATGTCAGTGGTATCAGAAATGTTGATATCACAACCTTATTTTATGCATATTGTTGTTTATTGTTGTCTGCTATTTTGTTGTTTTAGCTCAACTGGGTTCATGTAAGGAATGACACACATAATCCTATGTAGGGTTGACATTAATTTTATAAAAAATGTACTTATAAGTAAACTCATAAGTTGGCACCCCAAAACCCAGTCAATCCGCTACAATATATATATATTCGAATATATATATCATTATTGTGAAATAAAATAACTTTTTTAGTTTTAATAGTCAGGAAGAGTCATGGATCTTTCAACTTTTAGCTTTTTTATTTACACAGGTTAAAGGTGAAGAGGGGGGATCTGCATAGGAGGAGCTGTAGTTGTGGTTGTGCTTGTTGATCTACAAGTGCTTCAGTTTTGGATCGTTCATGTAGCAACTCTACTCAAGCAGCAACTCTTTTTCTCTTCGCTCCTTCTCCTTGATTCTTTTCTTCTCCTCCTTTTTCTTGGCCTTCTTCGCTGCCCAGGTGAACAGAACAAATGGCATTTTTCTTCTGCACTTTTTCTGGACGTTCATGTTGTGCTGGGTCTCATTCTTGGGACCGTCAGAAGAGGCTGCACAGAAGAGCTTCCTCATGGGCTCACCGATCTGAGAGGCATCATCCAAATGGCCTTGTGTGGCCTCGGAGTCTCCCATTTCACTGGGGTCACCTTCCTCTTCCTCAAATCTCTGGACCTCCACCACTTCGCTCGCCCACGCTTCCTCCTGCACCTCGCAGTCCTTCTTCAACCAAGCAACCATCTTTCTCGGTTTCATTTCAGCCTCCGGCATTTGGGGGCGTTCAGACTTGAGTAAGTCACTGGCCCGGATGGTCTTCCCTGTGTACTCCACATACTCATTCTCCTCATCCTCTATGTCCACCAGCATGAGTAGTCGAGGTGGCTCAAACGGGGAAGAAGTGAACAGCTTAGGCTTCCGGCTGGGAGGACGTTGCAGAGCAACTACTTCATCAGGTGCAGAAGTGGGGCTCGGAGTAACCGCCAATGGAAGCATCTGGGATGAAGAGCATTGGAGGGAAACAACTTCATCGGAACATGAAGGAACCGCCAACAGTTTGGGGGGATCCACTTGAAGCAGACAACATGGCAGGGATACATCGGCAGGTGCTAGACCTAACGTTACTTTCTGAGGATGCACAGGTGGTTGTGTCACTGGAGGCAGGGGTTTGAAGCGAGCGGCTGGTAGAGCGAGGTGTCCGGACACACTTGGAAGCATTGGTAGTTCTTCCTCTATTGGCTTTAAGAAGGAAGATCTGACTGTAGTATGTAGAGGTCTGACCATTACAAGAAGTGGCATTGGCTCTGTGATCTTCCACTCCTTCCGTTTTCCCACCTTCCTTTTCTTTTCTCCAGCTTCTCTAAGCTCACTTCCTCCCTCCATCAACTTTTCCATCTTCACCTCTCTTTCCTCCTCTCTCTCTCTCCAAGTGGGTACTTCTCAGGTATCTTGCGGCGTCTCTTCCTGCACTTCCTGTCATTGGCAGTGCAGTCGAAGGCCTCACACTCTGGAGGTTTCTCCACTGACGCTAATCTTTGCGCTGCACACTGCTGTGCTCTCTGAGGGGTCTCCCTTCTGCACAAGAAGTCAGCAAAACGCTCAAACAGTTGTCTAAATACACTGCTTAACAGTGCCATAATGGACACCGAATGCTGCAAATGAATTCAATACTTGTCGTCGATATCGGCAGAAAGTCTCAAAAGTCTTTCAATCTGTTCACTCCTAACACACCAACAGCAGACCAGAGTACAAACTGCAGTTTAGAGCTGCCAGAACGGAATCTCCTCACTATGATGTAACAGTAGTGAGCTCAACCCTGCTGAGGGAGAACTCTCAACCATCTGAGCAGAAGCAGCAAACACACACATTCACACTAGTGGCACCAAATGAAATACTAACTGTTTCCAAACAAATATCACAAACACTCCTCCCCTTCCCTGAATATTGAACTGATGTTGCGTCCCAATTCGCATACTTATAGGCTACACCCTAAAAGTACTCTTTTTTTGTGAAGAAAAAGGACATACTTTTGAGTGTGTAGCAGAAGAGTATGCAAGCTTTGGGAAATACTACTTTGTCATCTTTAACGGGCGCTCTGTCGCTTAGTTAGGTGCATGCTGTCACCATTTAAACTGGCCTGTCAATCATCCTCACAGTTAACCCTTAAAGGGGCAAGCATAAATAAATTTGATGGAAAAATGATTCATTGCTATTTTTGTATGTATCTAGACTAAAATGACACAGTTCATAAATTTTTTCCAAAATATGACCTTTATTTTCAAAGTTACAGTCTGTATCTCCCAGGATACATTGCCCATTTAGGGTTACATTGTAACATGTATTCTTTTTTTATTATAGTTCATATGAAAACTTTTAAAACATTGAATGAACAATTATTTAGCTAAATTTTTTCATGTTATCCATGCAACATTAGAAAAATTGGAAAAAACTGAACTTTTTCTCCCAAGATGCCTATGCAGGGTATACATTTGTGTCTGAGTGTGTGTGTGTGTGTGTGTGTGTGTGTGTGTGTGTGTGTGTGTGTGTGTGTGTGTGTGTGTGTGTGTGTGCGTGCGTGCGTGCGTGCGTGCGTGCGTGCGTGTGTGTGTGTGTGTGCGCGCGTGTGTGTGCGTGTGTATGTGTGTGTGTGCGCGCGTCTGTGTGCGCGTGCGCGTGTGTGTGTGTGTGCGTGTGTGTGTGTGTGTGTGTGTGTGTGTGTGAAATAAAGTATTGGGAAGGGGGGTTCCTTCCCTCTTCCCTCCACTCATTTACTAACATTTAGGCCTCAAAACATAAGAATATCTGTGAGTGATCAGCCCTGTTAAATACCCTTATGTGGGCAATGTATCCCCCAGGATACAGACATTCAATGGCTGATAATCAAAGTTGTGAGACGATTATTTTAAAAATATGCACAAGAACATGTAAAACTATCCTTAAAAAACTATTTTCTAAAACAAAATCACTCTAAAATATCATAATTGTGAAAATATAAAAACACTTACCTCATGGCCAGTGTCTTTTTCCACGTATGCTGCCATTTTGGATTTTGATACAAATGTTTGGAATGTTGGCATAAAGTCACATGACCCTGATTACATGACCCATCCTCCCATTAGTATTTCTCATCAACTGCAACCACATAATGCCCATCCTCCCATGGCCCTTCCCTCTACAGCCTGTTAAATGTCTGTATCCTCCAAGATACAGAAACTCTTTAAGGGTTAAAACCCTCCACATTCAATTTAATTTCCTATCAGATATGAGAGAAATAGTAGCACGTTTATCTGCCAGTCGTGGGTTTGTCATGGGGAGACTCTGCTCATGTGTTTTCAATTTAAATATAATGATGCATTTAAAAGTTAATGGTCAAACGTATCATTACAAAAGTTCACAATGCTGTTGAAGATTAAATATAATGGGGATAACAGTAACACTAAACAAATATCTTTGTCAGGTAGTGATAATTAATCACTTATCTAAACCTCTCTACTTAACTGTCGGACTTTCAAATCCGCCATGTTTGTTGTTTTTTAACACTTTTTTATCCATGTTTGTAGTTATAGCCTAATCAGTTCCTCGTCCATTGCGCAATGGGTTGTGGGCAATATTTGCTGTTAGAGTGTGCATCGATCCGCACTTCAAATTCTAACAAATTCTATTCTTCAGAAATAGTAGACCATCCAGGTATCTTTGGAATATTATATTTCAACACACTACGATTTGGGACGTACTAATTCTATTTTCGGATATTATTTAGGACGGATAGTATCCAAATTGGGACACACTGTGAGATAGTAGAAATAAATTGAGTTCCCGGGTTTTGGTTTCATATTTAAAAAGCCTAAAATTTGTTTTCAATCAATTAATATTTCTACATTAAAACTGTTATATTTAAAACATAAATCTTCTAATATAATGTCTGCACAGTATTGGGTAAGTTTCTCTTATAAAATATAATGAATTACTAGCTATTACATCTTCAACAGTGTTAGATTACCACTATTACGCTCTCTCTAAAAAGTATTAGCCTACATAAAAAAAAAGTTAAATCTACAATCGTTTTATATAGAATTGTTATATAGTCTACACAGTATTTAATGGCGTTACATCGGAAGTAGGCCTAACTGTAATTCAATTAAACAAATTAAGAGTAATCCTTTACTTTTTGAAGGAAAAGTAAATAAATAAAAGCAATGAATACATTCGTTTAATTAAAAGCTGTCTCGCCAGTAAACACGTCATCAGAGAAGCGATGTGGCTGCAAGAAAGAGGGGGTTATTTTTATTAAAGATTATGAGGGCAGATTAATAAATAAAAAAAAGAGGGGCTTGGCTGTGGATTGTGTTTCCGGGTCTCTGGGATCTATTTTAACTTTTTGACTTGTCATTTAATTAACATTTGGTTGTTTTAAAGTTAACCAGTGTCAATATTCAGGCGTAAATTATTTTCTAGACCCCTGCCGAATTATCAGTTGGCGTTTGTCACATGGTGTACATTGCTTTTCTCATCGACTTTTCACAGTCATATGTGATTACTGGATAAAACATTTATTTAACAATTAGCCTATATATTGCTGCGGTAGGTACTACTATTGTCAGGTATATACATTCATAGAATTAAATACGTTTTAGGATACAAATCTCTTAAATCGATCTGATATTTGAACGCGCTTCAACGGAGACTCTGCTCGCTCGCTGAGCCGCAGAGCGCCCTCTGGAGTGTGCACTACAATATGAACGGTTAACATCTTCCTCCCAATGTTAGCATTGAAGCTTTTGTGTCCGTTCAGGCCGCCATACTCTCGTCTGTGTTTGCAGTTTACAGCACGAAGCCGAGGATACCGACAGTCAGAACCAGGTGAAAGTTTGTTTAGTTCGTTTTAACGGCTCAAAATTCCGGCAGGTTTACACCATACGTGTTAAAATGGATGAAACACGTTCAGGAAAAACGACAGTGATGGGGGCTCGTTTGTTGCTTGTCTTCAGCACTGGCGAGCTAAAAAAAAAAAAGTGTGAGCTAGCGACATTTTAGGTGTCAAAGGATGTGATAACAAAATCTGCAGTCTATAGGCAGTTCATTTTAAATACACTAAAGTATATATAACAACGAATATAGATCGGGTTATTCAGCGAGCGCTACATTCACGAATGTGACTTTACGTTAACTCTGTAGCAAATAGATTTATGTTTTTCAATGAGCAGTCAAACTAAGCCTGCTTTTATTCGTTTATTTGAACATATTATATTAACAGATTAATATATTATGCGGAAAGAGTTGTCCTCGGTGTGTAGCCTAACGTTACATTGATTCTTGAATCCCTTTAAAGACATATCAATTGCTTTATTGTCATGACTGTAAATAATACAATATTGCCAAAGCTTGGAATATAATTATGTATATAAAATAATATTACAAACGTAAAAATAATAGAGGACATTATTATAACACAACTTAAACTTAAAAGCACAATATGTAAGATTTTTGGATTAAAATATCCCAAAACCACTACAACAATGTTATATATTTAGTTGACTTGTGTACTTGCATTATCCCAAATGTTTCCAAAAATGTTTAAATCCAAAGAAAAAAGCCATTTTAACCAGGACACGGACCCTGTGCGTCGTCGCCTATCAATGACATCATACCCGCGTTACCCTCGATTTCCGGTTTATTTTGTAGAAACCATGGAAACTCCAGCTTTAATATATTGTTTAATTAGACAGGTGAGCAACTGTTTGGAGATATTTATAGACAGAAAACGAATCATTGTTATATAGCTCAAAACAGTTAGTCTCATCGTTTAAATCTTGTTTTCTTGATGGATCTAGCTCACTGCAGTGTGAAGAAGTGTCTCATAGTAGCTGCAGAGTGAACGCACAGAGTAGCCTTATAAAATAACTTTCAAAACACTCAAATGTGTCTAATATGATAAAACAGCGCTGCATTACCCCACATACGCTCATCTACGGCATAATAAATGCTCCGTGAAATCAAGACGTCATCAAGCTACGCCTTTGTTTTGAACAAGCGACCTCTAGCGGCGAAAAATTACATATTGTGGCTTTAAATAAACAGTGTAATAAATTAGAACATGTGTGAACGTAATGATATATCAATGTTTCTCTATCTTGGTCCCATTGCGCTCTCTCAGTGAACTGATACAAACATGTCACGTCCAGCAGCATCATCCTAACTGTGCGTCATGTTGATTGTCTCATTGGCAGGTTCAGGATGGCATCAACAATGATCTCAGTGCCCACCACGGCGTCACGCTTCGCTCTGCTGCAGGTCGACTCCGATTCGGACACTGATTCGGATGCAGGAAAGCCAAAGGCGGGTCGTGGAGCGGGGAAGCCTCGCTCTGGGAAATCTCCCAGTGGGAAGACCAACCCAAATACAGACAAAAAGAAAGAGAAGAGAAGACGAAAGAAGGAACAGCAGCAGAGTGAAGCCAATGAGGTCTCTCTCTCTCTGACTTGTCTGTTATGTCTGTCCTGTCGATCTATCTATCCGTCTGTCTATACAGCTGTCTCTTTCTGGCACCGTTTACACCTGGTATTAAGATGCATTTTGGTCGATTGGATCACAAGTAGACGAGGGAGACTCATTCCCGTTTACACCAGGGCCTTCATTTATCAACAGTGCGTAGAAAAGGTTCTATATTTTGTCCTACGAATTAAATTTAGAACGTGCCCAAATACAATAAAATCTGTATTTATCAAACGTGCGCACATTGTTCTTAAGCACGTGAGTAAGCAATCATTGTTGATAAATCCCGCATGTGCGTAAGTACCATGCTCGTTCACGTTCACGGTCATTAGCAATCGGAAACACCTCCAATGAACCATATATGGTGAAAACACTTCCCTTTAAAAATCATGTGATTGTGTTTTTTCCTCACCGCAATAATGGCAAAGGGAGCAAAGAAAAGGAACTTCACAAACACAGAATGAGTCGTGCAACGACGTTTAACAACAACAAATTTGCATCACAAATGATTTGCATGTTAACAGAATGAAACCCTTTTCTATTTCCATCATTAAATGCGTTGGTTGATGGTGCTTTTATGGCGTTGTGGGTGCAGTCTATGGCTCCAATTATGTTTGGGAATCTGGAGATGGCATTAAAGCCCCATTTTATTCCGACTTGTTGAGGATTTCGGTAAGGGAACTGGATGTAGGTTTGGGCCAAGGAAATCATTGCATCCAAAATGTGTCACCGCTGTCTTTTATAGGGTTTGACACCAATTACGCATCGTGTTTAAAACTACAAAAATGATAAATTGAGTGTTTTATAATTAAAGGAAACAGGAGATATGGGGATTGCTTAATGGATACTGTGACTCTCTTAAATGCTTTTTATGTGTAGTGTCGCTATTCTACTACTAGATTCTCTGCGTAAGCATGCTCAGAGGTGTGCTTATATTTACACACATTTCTATGTGTAAGTTCAAGTTGGTAGATCCCACACTTTGCGTGAAACTGTTCTTACGCACTCATTACGCACAAATCTGTGCGTACGCACCGTTGATAAATGAGGGCCCTGGTGTTTTAATCCATCTTTGTTCACTTTCAACCACTTCTGTCCTGTTTCTTCAAGGAGAGGGTCTATGGGCGGGTAAATTAATGTGTTTTTTTAGACCTTTTCTATCTAATGGACGAAATGACCTCCCGTAATTTACATACGAACTAGGGATGCTCATTGTGGTTCATTTTTCATCACTGCAACCTTTCATGCCTTAATATAACGCCGTAGATCTAAAAGTAATGCAACACTTTTAGTTAACCACGAGAGCTGTAATAGTAAAAACGCTCTAAAAGAGAGAGTAATACTATTTCAAATGGAAAGACTTTAGCCAATCACAGCAGTGGGTGTTTATACTGAAGTCTCACAGCGGACACGCCCCTTAAAACGGAGCGTTTAGAGCAGAAGGCTAAAATCAGGGTAGGAAAAATGCCTTTTATTTATAAATTATGACAATTTTTTATATAAAAAGCATTCTAACATTATAAAACAATAAAAAAACTCAGTTCATGACCCCCTTAACCATGCAGCGAACAAACAAAATAACCTTTTAACCGTTTAACTGATAGTATTAATCGGTCAAAATGTGTGTTTATGGTTAACGGTTAAACGGTCAATATGAGGATCCCTAATACGAACGCATCCGGAGACAGCAGAAAAACACAAAGCAGCAGCTTTCGTTTCTGGTCTGACAGCCGCAAGAGCCGCCGAACACTTGAGTGTGTGTTAGAAATCAGGAATGGTGAGATGACATTGTGCTTGGTACATTTTTCGTCTTCAAACCAAACTCGGGTCTCCAGCCGACAAAGTTTAGATCCCGTCTGGCGAGCGCGCTTCCATTAATGTAGACTTTTGAATGTCTTTTGTGGCTGTTCCAACACATTCGACAACATGAGAGTCTACACTCCGGTCAAATGCGTTTTTGAATACCTCTAGAAGTCGGCGAAAGTGGACAAGCTCAAAACGTTTTAGACTCTGTGTCTGTCTGTCTGTCTGTCTGTCTGTCTGTCTGTCTGTCTGAAAAGGCTGTTGGGTCTCATGTTTGTTTCTGAAAACAATGATGATGAGTCAGTGTTGATGTTAATAACATTGTTACATGTGAAAAGGGTGGTGTAGTGGGTATGTTTTGGGCTTAAGTCACTTTCAGCGAAACTTTGAGTACCCAGAAAAGTGTAACAAATGATGAATTATTATTATTATTAAATGCCTACTAACAAAGAGTCTTTGTCGTTACACACTGTAGCTCAGGAGTCTTGCTTTTAAGAAGATCCCTCAGAAGTCTGCGGCACCCCCCTCCACACCCACGCTGCAGGATTTAGCGAATGATCTGATCAGCCCGGCAGCTGTCCAACATGGCTCCAAGCCCCAGGAGAACTGGCAGGAGTGGAAACAGAGAGATGAACAGGTAAAGCTTTCTCACAAAAACCCCAGAATTTGACTTTCCTACCGCCCGTTTCTCTCCTTGCTTTTTATGCAAACATGTTCATGTTTGTGTTTGTTACAGCTGACCAGTGACCTGTATGAGGCAGATCTGGAGAAGGCCTTGATGCTGAGTAAATTGGATTTTGAGCAGCATAAAAAGGTACGTTTATAATGACTATAAAATGCCATGTCATGCAAACATCAAGTTAAAACTCTAACAGTTTACATCCTAATCATTAATTTCAAAAGTTAAATATATCATGTAACAGGTTTAATTTTTTTTTTTTTTTAAATGTATCATTTATTCATTCATTCAAATTTCACTGTAAGGGGACCTGTGGTGTATGAAGATTGAAATGGCTCATTCTAATGTAATAAAAACATAACAGTTCATTATGTAAGGTCTTTATACACCACTAAAAACATAGTTATGTATATTATATTGCATTTCTGTCAATAGATCCTCATAAATACTACACACTGCACCTTTAAGTTGTTTCCCAATTGACGTACTATACACTATGCACTAGTGTTGGGCTCAAGTTTTCCTTAGTCGAGTCCGAGTCTTCAACCAATCGAGTCTGAGTCAAGTCCAAGTCTAAAAGGGGCAGAGTCCAAAAGGTCAGAATCTAACTAAACAATACTGTATTTCATTGTCAATATTTAAACAAACAAAAAACCCTTAACTTATAAAAAACAACGTCAATTTTGTATTCCATCTTGCCATTTTGATTTTTAATTCCATGGCATCTCATAATAATTAGTATCCTGCTCAGCAAACTTTATGTAATTGAAGTTAACTTGACTTGATTTCTGTATTGTGACATATTTCTGAGTGAAACTTGACTTATCCATCGATATAAATGTATGAATTCAAGGCAGGGGTGGTAATCAGGGTAGCTTGGTGTAAGGGAACAGCCTATTGGGACCTGAAAAGCTGAAAATGCACCTCTTTTCTCTTTGTTTGAGGCTGTGCATTTTTGCGTGGGTTTTATATGACGGGGTTAGACTTTATTCTGAGAAGGTGGATGAAAATGAGGCTGTGAGGGGACAAAAGTACAGTCTTTACAATGCCATGTACTGTGTATAAATGTCCTACATGTAATTTCCATAACTCGGGGCCAATCTTTCATTTTTGAATGAAATTTATGATTAACAAATTGTATTATTGGAAGTTTATTGTATGAATTATGTTTTCAAGTTGAGTAATATTTTGGTAGGCCTTTGCCCTGCCTGCCTAAATACATGACTCGCACCTGCAGATAATTAATGTATATTTCCACATTTACCATAGTAAAAAGCTATAGTTATAATTAGGGGTGTGTGATGTATATCATCTGCGATAATATCATAATTGTTGTTTTAGCTATGTGCGATCCGACATTATCGAGTATATCCCTCACACACTGAGAGTGCATGCATAGCATACACTACGTGATGTAGCCTAGTCTTGTAGTTTAGACTAGTGTGTGTGCACATTTAGAGTTCATGCTTTCACTGCGTGTTAGTCTATATTTATATATTTTAAGTTTATAAATATCACGAGTACAGTTTTTCTCCAGGTATCACATGACAAGAAATGTGATTTTGAAATGTGAACTTTATTTTCTAAGTTTACTAAACAAGAAGTGACACACTTTAGACACTGTTTTTGCTCTATTTTGCCAACAAAATTAGTTCAAAATACAGTCACAGCACTGTAATTGCCTCTCTGAGTAACACATGGAGGTGTTTCCTTACTGAATGAATTAATTGTCTCATTATATTTTATTATTATATTTTATTTTATTATTATTACATTTATGAAATTGACACAAAAGATGATGCATGCACATAATATGGTTTAAAAAAACAAATGTATAAAGGTAAAAATGCCCATAAAAGTTAAAAATCAATTTTAACTTTTTGGAAAAGATGATTTCTGTCACTGCTGTGAACTGACCACCACACAGAATATGAAGAATATCAAAAACTTTTGGAGTCAGCTGACCATGGTAGTCTTAAACCTGGCAAGGTACCAGCACAATAACACACTCGGCAAAATATTGTCTAATTATCGTTATCGAGAAAATCCCAGAAAATATTGAGATATAATTGTATCAATATCGCACGTCCCTAGATATAATTAGTATATAAAACACTAAGGATTTCTTGTTGTTTTTGAATTTTGACCCAATGTAAAGTACTGCTTCAAAGATGTTAGAAACATTATTTTTTTAAACTAGAAGCTGCCACCATGTTTACATTTTTTTTTTATTGCAACAGCAAAAACTAATACTAGCCTAACTAACTAATGTAATAAAAAAATTCTCAAGCTTAATGAACACAGGTAAATTGTCTAACAGTCTATTACAAGCAAAAGGACAAATAAATATATAATACAAATTAAAGGGATAGTTCACCCAAAAATTAGCCAATGTTTTACTCACCCTCAAGTCATCCTAGGTGTGTATGACATTCTTCTTTCAGATGAATAAAATCGGAGTTATATTACAAAAGTCCAGGCTAATCCAAGCATTAGAATTGGATTCATAGTTGCTCTGTTTTTGAAGTCCATAAAAAGTGCATCTGCCCATCAAATAACATGCTCCACGTGACTCTGGGGTGTTAATAAAGACCTTCTGAAGCAAATTGATGCGTTTGTAAGAAAAATATCCATATTTAAAACTTTATAAAGTAAACTGTCGGCCGACCGCCTTCCCTGTTGAATTTATGGAAAAATTGTTGAAAGTTCCCCTGTCGATCGAAAGACTAATGTGACCAGGTAGGCTCGTCATGACGTCACGTACACATCTTGAGTTTCACTTTCAACATTCAACACTTTTCCACGGAAGGTGGTCGGCTGGAACTTTACTTGATAAAGTTTTAAATATGGATATTTTTCTTACACAAACGCATCGATTCGCTTCAGAAGGCCTTTATTAACACCTCAGAGCCGCGTGGAGCACGTTATTTGACGGACAGAGACACTTTTTATGGACTTCAAATATTATTATTATAAGTTACTCAAGAACAGTGAATCATTCTTTTTCATTCTTTGTTGATTGATTATCATTAAGGACATAGACAGCAGCAGGTTTATTAGGCTGCTGTCACTTTAAGATCTAATGCAGAAATTCAATACACTGACACATCCGATTTTCTCCCAACTGTTTACATTCACTTAAGACATAACTGACTGTGTTTACGTAAATACTCACTGCGACTGGCATTTTGTGTAGAAGCACAATAAGACACGAAAGAGTTGGTGAAAGGGAACAGCTTATTCGGACCTGAAACGCTGAAAAAATGCACCTCTTTTCTCTTTGTTTGAGGCTGTGCATAGCTCATTGATGCACGTGGGGAGCGAAGGCTGGCCCGTGTGGTCCGATCAAACAGATGAGCTACTGCTGGTTCTGATAGAAAGGTTTCAGAATACACAGTGCAAACCAGTCAAGGGTCCCATGCTGACCCCTGTCCATCGACGAAAGCACCAACAGTGGGCGCTTGAGCATCAGAACTGGACCACGGAGCATTGGAAGAAGGTGGCCTGGTCTGATGAATCACATTTTCCTTTACATCACGTGGATGGCCGGGTGCGTGTGCATTGCTTACCTGGGGAACACATGGCACCAGGATGCACTATGGGAAGAAGGCAAGCTGGCGGAGGCAGTGCATGCTTTGGGCAATGTTCTGCTGGGAAACCTTGGGTCCTGCCATCGATGTGGATGTTACTTTGACACGCACCACCAACCTAAGCATTGTTGTAGACCATGTACACCCTTTCATGGAAACGGTATTCCCTGGTCGCTGTGGCCTCTTTCAGCAGGATAATGCGCCCTGCCACAAAGCAAAAAGGGTTCAGGAATGGTTTGAGGAGCACAACGACGAGTTTGAGGTGTTGATTTGGCCTCCAAATTCCCCAGATCTCAGTCCAATCGAGCATCTGTGGGATGTGCTGAACAAACAAGTCCGATCCATGGAGGCCCCATCTCGCAACTTACAAGACTTAAAGAATCTGCTGCTAACATCTTGGTGCCAGATACCACAGCACACCTTCAGGGGTCTAGTGGAGTCCATGCCTTGATGGGTCAGGGCTGTTCTTGACAGCAAAAGGGGGACCAACACAATATTAGGATCATAATGTTATGCGTGATCAGTGTATATGTCAGGTTTTACAGGGTTAAGGCCATACAATAGTTTGTGTAATGAGCACCAGCTCACTGTTCTCTACCTCTCCACACTGCGAAAACTCAATGCACTACGTTCATTTCTAGCTCTTTAAAATGTAGTGACAAGTGTAACTACTCCCTCTTGTGGTTACAGTGGTATATTAGAAGTTAAATAGTCTATAATACCTTGTATAATAGAATTGCTATTTATTATAAAACTATTAATGGCAGCTATTGCACTACTTATTTTTTCATTTTTTGTTTGATTCTTATTGTTTAATGTTATAATCTCTCAAGGATCCTGAAAAAACAGAGACTGCGTCACCAAAGACAAAGGCAGGAGGAAAAAAGGACAGGAAGAAGAATCAGCAGGGGAAGGACAAACGAGTCACTGTATCTCTCAAAGACTTCCAGCAGGAGGGTGAGAGTGCCATATTCTTATCGAGAAAGATGGCGGACAAATCACTGTTACTATACTGCTGTGTGAGAGGGACTGTGGCCATTCTAACTGACTGTCTCTATTGCAGATCAGCTGAATAAGAAGCCTGACAAAGAGGTGAGTGACCGTGTAGTTGGAGATGTTTGGGAGAGGTCTAATTAATATGAAACATACAAACTCTGGCTGGTTTGAGGGGAGAGTGGGTCACTCCGGTTCTGACAGCATTATCTGAAATTATGACTAATTATATACCCTGAATCTTAAGCCATAAATGTTTTATATATTTGGAGCAAACACCATTTGCATACAAACACTTAATTCTTGGTGTAATTTAGATCAGGCGTTTTCAAACTAGGATCTGGGACACCCAGAGGGCCACTAGGGGGCTCCACAGGAAATATGAGAGAAAATAATTTTACTGCATGTATTTTTAGGGCTGTCAACTTTAATGTGTAAACTTACGGTATTAATGAAATATATTTAATTCATTAACAAAAATTGGTCATAAATTAGTTTAAAAAAATCTGTTTAGAAATGTATACATCTTGTATTACTCTGAGAAGAAAAAGATGGTCAATTTTATACAAATTAAATGTTCTCCAGATAATCATCTAATTATAATATATATTTTTGGGGGTAAAATGACAACTTGAATTACTTAGTATTATTTATAATAGCTTATTTTTGGAAATCTTCGTAATATAAGTTTAAATCTTTTATATTATTTATATGATTTATTAATATTTTGAATGAGCTTTTATTGGTATATTTTCAGTTTATTTTATTTAAATTGTTTTATTTTGTGCTATTGTCACTTTTTGTATATTTACATTTAGTTCTAATCAGTTTTATTAAAGTTAACAAAAATTTAAATCATAATTTTTTTTTAATTGAAATAAAATGAAAACAAAAGTATTCAAAATATTAATAAAAACATCTCAATAATTCTAAAATAACACTGGCTGTCTTGCTTTAATTTATTTTTATTTCAGTTTTAGGAAGTTCAAAAACTTCAAAAACCTTTTTTTTAGCTTTTTTTTTTTTTTTCAATTAATAAAAATTTCATTTTTTTTTTAGCTTTTTGGTTTAAGATAACAATAAAAATAACGTGGGTCCCTCGCAAGGGGATTGGCTGATTTGGGGGTGCTTGTTTTGAAAACTCAGATTTGCAGTTACTACTTCTTGTTTTTTTTTTAAGCCGGTGAATCCTGCGCTGCGTGATGACAAGTTTTTTAACCAGCTAGAGGATGATGTGAGCAAGATCGTCCAGCGTGACAAACGCAGAGAGCAGTACAGCAACAGCGCCGACCATGAGGTCAACACTTCCTCAGAGCAGGAGCAGGTCAGACATTCTGCCAGTATAGTCACTCATTCAGTCTTTAACCCAGATAGAAGGGAGAAAAAAATTAAAAAGGTGCAGATTTTGTAGTCAGATCTACCATAATGTAGAATGTGGCTCAGTATAACACCAAAACTGTTGTTCTTGTTTTCTTTCTTAAAACTCTCAGGATGTGAGAACTGAGCAGTTGAAATATGAGCTGGAAAAGAAAGACCAGGAAATTGGAAAGTTGAAAAAGACAATTTCGCAATGGGAGGTAAGAAGTTGTGATGAGAGATGAAGTGGCAGTATTTTTATTCTCGTTGGCATATTTGGGTCTTAGAGTTTTAAAGAAAATGTAAAACAATAAAAACACACACAGTTTAAAAAAAAAAAACTGTGTTTACCCGAACACCGAAAGTGCAATTTTTGCTATTTTCAGCCGAATAATTTCGGTTGCCGAACATTCAGTGCATCCCTAGTCACTTGCTTTGTTCCTGAATGAATTAATGGTTGGATGAATGATTCAGTGACTCACTGTGACTCAAAAGTAGCTTTTGTTGATGCTGATTTCATCTTGAATGGTAACCGCCAATAGTGACTTAGAATTGTAATTGAATTTGATTACTTTTAAGAATTTGACTAAATATGTCACTGATATATTTAAAAGGGTTAAAAAATTTGCCACAAAGTAAAACTAAATCTGGGAAATCAAATATTGCACCTTAACCTGTTAACTGTCACCCCCCTTTTTGAAAATAAACATGAAAATGCACTATCCAAACTTAAATGGTTGCAATTCAAGAATGCTTTGGAATATAGACATAAGTTTGGTCTCATTTTAAAGAAGACAGTCAGCAGATTATGGCTCAAGCTAAAAACACTTCAAAAAATGAAAGTGTGAAAAAGTTATGAAAGTTTAAATTTACTGTAAATCAAATGTACTGTACTAAATATTTAATATTTTATGTAAAATATATATGTTACAAAATAATTTGTACTCTAAAAGTACTATCACATAAAAGCCAAATGTCTAACCAATTTGTGTTCCAAATTTGAAGTTGATACCCCAAAAATTGAAGTTCCCATGAGATTTTGTTTAGGCGCTGTTCCACAAATAGCCACCGGGTGTCATTGAAATTCCATTGATTTTTTTTTACGCACTCTCCTGTAACAAATGTATATATTTTTGTCCAAATATCACAAAACAGTGGGCAGATATAGAACCATGAGACTCAGACCTTTCCGATGATATGTGTTTTGTCAAGATTAGAAAAGGTTTTTATTTTAAAGTTTTTAAAATAAATGTTGTAATATGAAACATAACGACGCCCACTAGGGGAGGAGCCGCTAGAAGACTTTAGAGTACCGTTTCCATGGGAACGCAAAATCCGATTTCAAAATGGTTTTCACAGGATGAATCTTGAGTTCGTAAGCTTTCGAATGATATATAGTTTGTCAACATTAGATCAGGATAAATATAGGATATAATTGTTTTAAATATGCAGTGGCAAATGGGCCCACCGGTGGGCCAGTGACAGTTAACAGGTTAATAGAAAAGTTATTTTTTGTCACTGGTTGTAAACCGCATCATTTAATTATACGTTTTTTGAGAGTGCAGCTCTTTGAACTCATGTTGAACTGAAGTGATTGACAAATAATATGGCCTGCATTTGCCCCACACACACACATTTTATTTTAAAGGGTTAGTTCACCCAAAAAAGAAAATTAGCCCACCCTTAGATTTGCTCACCCTCAAGCCATCCTAGGTGTACATTCTTCTTTCAGACAAATAAAATCGGAGTTATATTAAAAATGTCCTGGCTCTTCCAAGCTTTATAATGGCAGTGACTGTTGCGTCATTTTTAAAGTCCATAAAAGTGCATCTATCTATCATATAACTGCTCCACACTGCTCCAGGGGGATAAGGCCTTCTGAAGCTTTGTGTAAGAAAAATGTTTTGTTTTGCTCTAACCTCTGCGCTTCTGCGTTCATCTGTACGCATGCGTCAAGGGTCACTCTTTCACCATAACTTTTTACTCTTTCACTTGCGTACCGCTGACCGCCGGAAGCTAGCTATTTTAGTCTATAAAGTTTTAAATATGGATATTTTTCTTACACAAACACGCCACTTCGATTCAGAAGCCTTTATTAACCCCCCCCGGAGCCGTGTAGAGCAGTATTATGATAGATAGATGCACTTTTATGGACTTCAAAAATGACCCAACAGTCACTGCCATTATAAAGCTTGGAAGAGCCAGGACATTTTTAATATAACTCCGATTTTTTTAAAAACTGTCTGAAAGAAGAATGTCATTTACACCTAGGATGGCTTGAGGGTGAGTAAATCATGGTCTAATTTAAATTTTTGGGTGAACTAACCCTTTAATGTGAATTATATTATTTGGATTTATATATTCCAAATTATTATTATTATTATATTAATTCTATTATATTAGGATTATTAAATTAGTAAATAACTGTTGTTCTGTCTCTGGTGAAATGTTTGTGGCTTGTCTTTTTGACTAATAATACTAAATGAACAACTGACAATTTTATTGTGACTTAAGAGTTTCTTTCTGTTTGATGATGTCTTTTTCAGGATAGATACAAGGAAGTGAAAGCCAGAAACTCTCAGTTGCTTAAAATGCTTCAACAAGGAGAGAGTGAGTGCAGAACAGCAAACACACCTGACAGACTGAAACTAGCATTTATTCTTGTTATTTATAAAACTTAATTTTTTTTTTTTTACTATATTCAGTGAAGGACAAAGCTGAAATTCTGCTGCAGGTGGAGGAGCTCCTAAACATTAAAGAGGAGTTGTCTTCTCAGGTGTGTGTCTGTACATTTCAGTCATTCTCTGGATGCGGTAGTTTTTGCCTTAATGTTAGTGTTGTGATGTTTTGTGCATACCAAAAATTATCTCCCTCTTTCTAGGTGACACAATTACACACAGCTCTGGAGCAAGAGAGGTCAAAAGTGAAGGGCTTACAGTCAGATCAACCGAAACATCAGGTATGATACATCCAAAATTGCTATAACTATCACATTCTAGCATATGTACCACAAAACTTCATGAGTGTATCTGAAACGGAGTGTGTGAGCCGAGTGGAGTGGCAACAATTTCCCCTCCATGCTCTAAGCATTCAATAATCACTCCGCTCCGGGTTCAGCATTTCCTTTTTCTTGCTCACTGATATCAGAAACAGCGCTCCGTCTTCGCTCCAAGGAAATTTGCGGCTAAAGTATTTAAGTATGCTTTGAAATATCACAAAAGTTCTGTTTATATCATATATTAAATGAAACAAACACACAAACAATTCAAGGAGAATAGTTTCAACTTGGTTTATTGGAACACTAGTTTGCAAAAGAAATCTCCTACGACATGCCTAGCTTATTAGGCTACATGGTTATCAGCAGGGCTTGACATTAACACCTGCCAACCCGCCATTTGTGCGTGGATTTCAGCTGTGGCGTGCCGCGTGTAACACTGTCACTCCCACTAGCTAGCCTGACAAGCCAGACCCACATCAAGATGTTAGGTCTGGAACAATGGAACACACCATTGGCAGGGCTCAATCCGAGGGGCGGGATAAACGGTTGTCTTTCAAATTCCCTCTGCACGCAATAGGATAGCGCTACAACCAACCAGAGCAACGAAGAAGGTGAAGCGGAGCTAGTTGATAGATTAAACTTGGCAAAACTCCAAACACATCTTCCTTTCTTAAGAATGACTTCAGTGCAGTTCTTTGTTCTTTTCTCAAAGAAAAGCTTAACTCCAAGTCTTCCAGAGTCTTCCGATTAGAAAGATCGCTGTTCGCCAGCTTCTTTGTTTACAAGGAGCACGCGGAACCGCGGCAACTGTGCTGTCATTATGTTAAGCCTGCCCACTAGGGTTGTGCCGATGGACGATATCATCGTCCATCGTGATGGCTGACTGACATCACGATGGAGCGCCACCATCGTGATGCCACGCCCCCCATTGCGAGTCTTGTTGTGAGTGCGACGCACACTAAATCCTCTTCTATAGTTAAACTAAAAACTTAGCAGGGATTGCTCTGTAAATTAAATTGAGAATATAACTAATGCATATATTCTATTTTAAATACTGTAGTCTATGCCAGATATAGCCAACATTTTGAAATAATAAACAAGGCTCAAACATCCGTTTCATAAGCATGCGTGTTTATTTCAGCACTTACGTCAGTGAAACAACACACCACAGCCTGTAAAACATTTAAACAATTATCAGTAAATAATGGTAACCTAAAGAATATAAGAAAATTAAATATTAGTTAAAAAAATTGTTTCATTTCCCCTCAAAGATGCGTCATATACCGCTCTGCGCGAGATGAAACACGAGCTGGATAGACACCTTCTCAAATATCTTCATCTTCATATTTTCTCCTGATGTTGCAAAGCAACACTTGTTGTAAAAGTTCTGAAGAGCGAATTGTATCTTCCACAGGGTCAAGACATTTAAGCTATGTTTGATTATTCACTGCCAGAGAAAACGAAAGTAAAATGGCCTGTGTGTGTGAAATGCGCTATTCAAATAAACTTGACACACAATACCAAGTCTAATAACAAGCACAAACTGTGTTAAATAAAATTAAGTAAAAAGGTAGCCTATTCGTCCTACAGTGTTTTTGTACTTTCCCACAGTAAAGGACGTGAATGGGTATAATAGACTTAATTATAAAACAAACAAAAGGAAGAAACGTTTATAATTCCCTGCGAAAATGGGTGCGACGCGAGTGAAGATTTGAGAAAAGAAACGAGATGTATGTCCATGTGGGATAAAATGGACTAACGTTAGGCCTATTGTTAAAATTCACGGAAATCGCAAAACAGAATAAAAAAGCTGACAAATCTTAAATTGGCCTCAGCCTACATCTCTCATTCGGCATGAATCCATTCATGGCTGCAAATTTATTTCCTTTGTAAACAAAGCTTTGTGCTTCACTCTGTATTATTCACGTAAAACAGCATTAACATACAAAACACTGGGTTAGGAACAAAATTATAGTTTTGAAGTAGAAAATAGTATTCATGTAAAGAGATATATTAAAATAAAAAGTGCACAACTGTTCTTAAGCGGAAGGAAGCTACTTTTTTCCCCTCACGTGCAACCTAGCGGATGAGTCATTTGGGTTAGTAAAATAACGAAATTATATAGTTTTTAAGTAGAAAATAGTATTTATGTAAAGAGATAGTAAAATACAGATATAGTAAATTATATATTTGTATTAATAAAAAAAAAAAGCGATGATATCATTGTCCATCGCAATGTTTTACTGTAAACATCGTCAACTGCCAATTAAGGAGACATCGCCCAACCCTACCGCCCACCGACTCTATGCACGATGTGATTGGCCTGACCAGAGTTTGGATTTTCCAGCTCGCAAGCCAACGGAGAGTTGCTAGACTACCCTGGCTGCAAATTAGATTTGCTGCCGCTAGGGTGCGTCTAGATTTCTAGGCTACCCACTAGCCACTTTGGTGGGTTGAATTTTATTGTAGTCTTCTCAAAAGGTATCTGTTTATAATCTCGTTGCGCATTATAACCAATTGTGCCGGTATACGATAATACAATATATCACTATAGTGAACATGCACAATATTGTTATCATGGGCACTTCAAATACTGTGAATAATTATTTATTACGAATTATTCTGATTTTTAGAATGCATTTTAAGAATACTTTACCCATCTACCGTTTAAAATTAACAACACGTCAAAGAGGAATGCGCACTGATGTAAACAAACCCACTGTGCACACTCTATTCTGTTGAGTTTATGTATGCAATGTCTAATAATCGGGCATTCAGATTAGTCATCGCTGAAATGCTAGAGTTTTGTTCAGTGTTCAGTGCGCGCTCACTCACTGAAATCTGCACTCTCATCATAAGAGGCGATTAGGCGATTCATTCATCATCATATGTGAAAATCCCTCAACTTTCGGCGAAACTTTTCGCCGTTTTGAAACCAAATTAGGTGACCTACGTGAATCGTGTAGATTCGATGAGAGAATTTATTTATTTTTTGGTGGGGGGGTATTCATATTCAGTGAACTGCGAACTGGTGCGCGTGCCAGAAGGGAATGCGAGATTCAGTGAACTGCGAACTTCGATTCAGTGAACTGCGATTCAGTGAACTGCGAACAGGTGCCAGAAGGGAGCGCGAGATTCAGGGTGGGTCTCGATCAGCTCCCTAGTTCAGTAGTCAGGGCACTGATCAGGGAGCCAGCCCATTGACTTAGGTCCTGATCAGTGCCCTGACTACTGAACTAGGGAGCTGATTGAGACGCACCCTCAGTGAACTACGAACTGCAATTCAGTCAACTATATAATATAAGCGCGAGTCTGGAGAAACAGGCGTACATTTATTCATTCTCAGTGTTGAGCAACGTAGCCTGCATGTGTTATAATTAGGTACTTTAGTTATTATTAACACAATAACATGTTACATATTTATTTTGTGTGAACACTAGCGCGTTAGTTACTTATGGATTAAAAAGTACCGTTGTCAGTGCTGCGCGAGCTGTCTCTCACAAACACAGACGTGTGCACACAGACATAATTGTAAAATGAAAATTGACGGACTAAGTTTAAATTTTGTTCTTGCTTGTGTTTTTTTTCTGTCAAAATGTCAGAAAGCATTTTGTATTATCCATCCTTGTTTTTAAAATTAGTTAAATGACGGACATTTTACTGTTAACACAGCCCTCATTACATGTCGGATTCGTCTAAATTATACTTGATATTCTTTTTAGAAGAAGTGATTTGTTTTGCTATTATTGGACTCCTGTCTATTCATTGTCAACTGTTTTCTATAAATATGTTTGTACTGGCTAACATTTATTCAGCTAATGTGTGTCCTGTTTAAAATGTAGGCCCACAATGTTCAAATGCAAAGACAGCATGTCACAAATAGAAGTCCTTTTCCCTGTGGTATTTAGTATCATATTAGGATATTGGAATAATAAATTAAGTGGCCTATCTTAAATGTACACACAATGTTCCTTTGTTTTAGTTTTTTACTGTTTCCTAGGGGTTTCTTAATTTTAGACTAGTTGACCAGCACACATTATATGCAACCTCTCCCCAGGTTGGCAAAAAAAGCATCTCAAAATGCATCAGATTGATGCTTTAAAATATGGAATATTTAAATTTGATCATACAGCGATTGACTGTTTTTGTTCTATTTCAGCAGTGAAAATATATTCAAACAAAGATCATAGCAGAACCATAGTGTATCTGATGTGGATGACCTAAAGCTGGCGCTACGGACGTTCAATATTCACAAATTTAGGGACTGTCTATAAAGTTACATACAACATTAGTATACACGTTTCTAACTTTAATAGCATTTGAAGAGAATGACTTGGTCATAAAACCAAATGTAAAGTGTTCATCTAGGTGTCAGGTATGATGCACACCTTTTTAGATTTTTGATATTTAATCAAATAAACATAATAAACAAATATGGATATGTATTTCACTAGGCTACTGTATGGGTTCAAACACAAAATATGCTAGATTTAAATGTCACAGCTGATAGAACACTGATGAGAATATTGCTTGAGAATAAATGATATTTATAAGCAACTGTTAGTGTTTCTCTGTCTAGATTAAAGGTGCACTGTAACATTTTTTTCAGTAAAATTAGTGCCAGTGTTATATATTTTGTTCAGTTGAGTACTTACAATATCCCAAATGTTTCCAACTATTTGTAAATGGTGAGAAATTTTAAACTTTTGGCTATTTTAACCAAAGAACCAGGACGTGTGAGGGAGTCGCTTGTCAATTGCTTCATATCTGCGTTACGCTCGGTTTCTGGTTTTATTTTGCAGAAACGCTTTACTCTCACTGCAGTAAGCAACAAGTGTCATGTCAGCCGCCGAGCGAACGCATAGAGTAACGTCATAACATCATTTTCAACACACTCAAATGTATCTAATATGATAAACAGAGCGGCATTACCTCATAATCATAACTGGAAAAGCGGAAATGGTGCCGGCAACTGTGGCATAATAAAAGTCCTGCTGATCGCGAGGAGTGTTGCGTTTGTCTTAACAATCGCTCCAGCGGCCTTGCTCAGCTCACACAACACTCAGTCCTGCTCTGCTTCATACTACAGTAACGTTAATAATCGCATCCATGACCATGATTTCTGCCGAGTCCTATCCCAATTTATTTCCCCCGGCTGTGAGGTGAAGACCACGTCCCAAGATTCTGCTCTCAAACTTGGCGTCATCAAACCAGGCCTTTGTTTTGAACAGGCGACCTCTAGCGGACTGAAAAGTTACATAGTGCACCTTTTAAGGAGCTTTACACACATTATCAGAGACAAATAGCCCTATCTGATGACCTGTTATGTTATACATTTCATGTAGACTTGATTTGGGCGTGTACAGTGGTCATTTATATATAGCCAACAACACATTTCCCAACAGCAAAATTGTGGCCAGTAAAAATGCTGAGTGGCTACTAACTTTGGAAAACCACTAGCCCAAAAAGTTAATGTCAAGCCCTGGTTATCAGCATTAACAGTTAAATATCATTGCTGCTTTTTTGAAGTGCAAATTTAGTTTGGAAAGATGAAAAATAACAATAGTTAAATAGTTCATTTTCATCAGTTATTTTACGGGTAGCTACATTACAGATTTCTGCTCATTCGAAATCAGATACAGATAAGTAGCAGTGTAAGATTCAATTTGTTTAAATGCATTAGTGAGAGAGGAATTGCGTGTGTGAATAAGTGCTATCTGTTTAAAATGTGCTTTCACTCAATCATATTCAGTATCTAGAGAGATGGTGCAAAAAATTCCTTGAACTAACTCACTAGCTCATGTCCATCGCCATCATCATAATCTTCACATCCTTTCTGATTTCAGTGATCCATCTTTATCAGCTAGCTAAGTGTGTTTTAACGTGTGAATTGTTGCTGAAAATGCAGTTTTATTATGGCCATTGGCATGAATTGTACTCTCGATGGAGCGGTAGTGGAGCGCTCTCGGAGCAGGTGAAAACTAGCCTGACGTCGTCATACTCAATTCTAGTCAGAATATGAGTCAGATACTGCTCAATTGGGCTGTGATTATGGGGGCGTGTTTCAACCGAACCAGGAAAGACCTCAATTGGATGGACCTAAAACCAATCAGAGCAACGGAGCGTCGCATAACGTTAGTTGTCAACAGAACTCTACTGCACGCACGCTGGAAGAAGTATAAGAAGAAAATGAGTGCAAACGATCTTTGCCGGTGTTGTAAAAAAGAATCGGATAAAAACAGGGCAAATACATTAAAAATAATTAGCAAATATGACTATGTCCAGGTGGAAACTGTCAAAACGGCAATCCCTCAGAAAAACACATGCATCATTTTCAATGTCAACAGTAAGAATAAGCCAATTTAAGTGCAAAAAGTGCCCAATATAAGAGATTGGAAGAAGCAATGTAAATAACAGGCATTCACACACGGAGTACTTACCAACACGATCATCATTTCTGAGAGAAATAGTAAAGGTGAATGCATATACAAACAAGTTCTCCATTTAGTAAACAAATTCAACCCAATCGCTATTTGGTAACGTGGATGTTGACTTTACTGTTTATAATCTGTCCATCATCGTATAAAGCCTGCCCTGACAATTTGATTGGTCCGAACAGCTGCTGTTCGGGCATAGTTGCTCCACAATGGATCAATTCCGGACCAAATTTCCCGACCTCAATGTTGTGGGCCGGGCTAAATTCGGATGGCATCCAGGCTAGGTGAAAACCATGACACTCCGACTTGTAAAAAAATCTGCTCCTAGCTCCATTCAAAATCACGCCGCTCCACTCCCACTCCACTCCGCTCACATACTCGGATCTGAAATGGCCGCATTTACACTGCAGGTCTTGATGCCCAATTGACCAATCGGTAAGTTACTTAGTTACTGTTGCTAACTCGGACAAACAAACTTGAGTTGCTATATCTTACAATGACAGCTGTCAGTGTGAAAACCTTATCCCAAGATATTTTTGGACACAGAATGTAGCGTATATCCCGTCCGAATGATGGCCAATCTTTACTAATGGTTTTTCAAGTTTATTTTTCACTCCAAAAAAATCATTGTAAGAGCTGAACAAACAAAGCATAAGAAGTGCGCATTAACGTCTCATTCACAAACTCTCTCTCTCCGTTGCATTACCAGTAATATACACAGCAAATTACACAAAAACACTCATACAACTAACAGTAAACAAACATATACACAGACCGTATGCCTTTTCGAGGGTGCAGTTAATAACTGGTAAACTTTGTATCTACAAAACAACTCCGATAAACTGCGCGCAAGCTCTTCCTTTCACTACGTTACCCGTAGACTATAATACCCATCAAAATAGGAGTCCTCCTTAGTAGGACAGATAATGTAGACCTTAAACATATCTAAAAATTACATTAATTTACATATAACCAGTTTAATATGGAGAGGCACTGAAATGTAGACCTTCATGTTTTTGACCTACAGTGTTACATGACGTGAGAACAGTTAGTTATTTCGGTTTGTATGTTAGCAGGGACTTTAATTGTAACTTAACGAGAGTATGACAAACAGAAAATCCTCTCAGGATCCCTGGAATCAGTGTTACCGTACCTCAGGCACGACATTTTAGCATTTTTGTAGCATAAACACCATCAAACCGATGAGAGCTTCGGATTTTCCAATGTTTCTCTATGGCGAGTTCCGGTCCCAGCGCAACTGATACTCAACTGCAATTGGCTCATCTGCGTTCGAGGGGAGGGCCTTACCGATAGGTCAATTCCGTTTTTTTTTTTAACTAGTTTCTGCCCGACGCAGTTGTCATAGTGAGTCTCAGTGGCTTAACAGACAGTTTTGAACCACTTGTTTTTTTTGTTTGTTTTTTTTTTAAGTAGTTTTGGACCCAATTCCAAGGCACCCTTATGTCTAGGGGTTAAACTGATCGTAGTTGATCTGTGATCCGCATGGACCAGGTCCCGCGGTTCGGCACGCATGTGATTCGAGGATTAATTGCAAAGTTTAACCATCATAGAGTGAAGGTTTATCATTTACACATGTTTTGTCGTGCCAATTTATGCATTCAAGCTATTTTAAACCATTCAAGTGCAAGAAGAGACAAAAGAGAACTCAATTTGATACTCATTATGCAGTTACCTGTGCGCACAGCCGCACACACGGATTCCTCTTTCGCATCTCTTTGTGCTTGAACGGACACATACATACAAAATTACACATATGTGTATCATTATATTGGATCCATGCATTCGGTCTTAAAGTAACAGCAGCTGCCTGTCATTAATGTTAATCAAACAACAAAACAGCTTTAACAAAGATTAATCCAGATTTAATTAACACAGTGGATACCAAAGTATTTGTATTTGCTTTTTTATATATATATATAGCCCCTTTAAGACTGAACGAATGTAGAACTAATATCATATTCTCCTATTTCTCCAAACTATTTACGCCCATTTAAGATATAAACTGTTAAAGTAACTACTCTCCAATCCGGTCATTTTGACACCGGCTATTTGTTGTTTATTTGATGGTTTAGACGCGCACACGAAGCCTAAAATATAAAGCGCAAGTCGGTCCATTTCGCAGCACACACACACATAAGCCGCCTTGAAGTTGGAAACAGCGTCTCTTGCGCCGATTATTGTGCATTTAATAGCTCTTTATTATCAAACACATCCCGCAGTTTAGCAACAGTAGAGAATGCAGTTTACAACAATCACTGAATCTGACGTTTAGTTTAGGTTTAAGGAGAAATTACAGCGCAAGGCTGTTAAGGGAAGGATGAGCTCGACGAACACGGCTATTGGAATAGTTTTACCTAATACCATTTTTTTATTATTCTTGGAAGCCAAAATCGAATATAAAATTAGATTAAAATCACAGCACATCCCTGAAGTTTAAGCAGACTAAACTTTTGTTTAGTTCTTGGCCATCGTCACTCATTAAAGCTGACTGTGGTGTTGTGTTCGCTGTAGCTCCACGTGAGAGAGCTCGCTTTCTCTCTCTTCTGGATTGCGAATGGCAAAAATGCATCACGGACAAATGGTTTAATATTCTCTCATATAGAAACGGCTGGCAAAGATAGAATTTGCCAGACATAACGTCTATCAATTATAATTAGTAAGTGTATTTTCTTAATTTCTCCAGTACCGACAGCAGGCAAATTTACTGGTCGGACACGTGCGACTGGATGCAAAATTCAGTCGCACACTCTCAAATTTTTGTCGCAAAATGCGACCATTTAGTCGCACTCTGGAGCCCTGATATATATGAGAGAGAGAGATTGTTAACTGTAATGTTTAACTTTATTGGTTAGGCTTGTAGTTTTTGGACAGTTCAATAAACAAGAGGTTAATATTGTTACATTTTAGACATAATGTTGTCGTCATTGTCTGTTTTTGTCTAATTTTGCTAATGAAAATAGTTCCAAACAAAGCCACAGCAAAACTTTTGTGCGTCTCCGAGCAACAGCCGTTTCTCATTACTGAGCAAATCCGCAGTTTTTAATGAATAAAGTGAGCCAATGATTCGGTGACCCATTCATGAAGACGGTCATTTGCTTCACTCCTGAATGAATCAGGCCATTTGAATGAGTCTGTTGAATGACTCGCTCATTAAGACGGTGACTTGCATGCTACCTACTGGCAGTTTTAGTTTTAATATTTAGGGCCCTATCCTACACCCTGCGCAATGCGATGCCAGGCAAGTGTTTTTTGCTAGTTTCAGCCCGAGGCAGTTGTCATTTTCACGTCCAGCGCCACGTTGTTTAAATAGCAAATGCACTCGGGCCCATCTGTTAGCCCATGGGCGTGCTGGTCTGAAAACTGTGTTCAGGCGCATTGTTGGTGCGTTGCGATTTTGAGGAAATGAAAACGACTGCGCTATTGACCAACAAAAACCTGGTCTAAAGTCAATAGTGCAGTATTTTATGTGTTATTAGAGCATGTTAGTAATATGCACCTATAGGTGGGTGCACAACGCGCGTACAATCTACACACAGGGATGCGCAGCAGCACACAAACATTTTTAAACATTAAAGATAAAAGGATTCCTCTCTGGAAAAGCGTTCAGTCTTTCCTCTGGCAAATTCCGCCATGTAAATAGCAAATCCGCCATGGTGCAGGCACAACTGGCTTTTAAAGGGAATGGGAGATGAGACTCTGATTGGTTTATTGCACAGTACGCCCAAAACACACCCATGACTCATTAAGAGACTAGGTACAATCCTTTTGGACCATAGGCCTGGCGCGCCAACCATTTTTTCCATCGTTGAACTAGCGATTGTGGATTCAGACACACCTTAATAAAAAAATTAAAATAAATATATAATTATATAATTTAATGTATTTTAGATTTGAATACATCTTGGTTCATTTTAAACCAAGTTATCATGTCTGGACTGGATTTCTCTTTTCTTCTTAGCATTACAATAGTGTCACAATGTAAAAATGATTAATGTCAAACAAATTTCAATATCAGCATAACATGTTTATATTTAGAGACATCATACAGTGAAAAGTAAACATAACATCACCAGCATTTTAATTTAAAATATTTGCATTTTCTTCTTTTTACAGGGGAACCGGAAGGGTAAAAAAGCATCAGAAGGGGATGTATGAAGATGCATGTTAAATGACAGACGGCTTGAATGTTCATCCTCCTTTGTCAAGCTGCTAATTTCTGTTCAGAACACCACATACACTCTTAACCAAATTACCACCATCATACAGGCATTTTGTATTCCTGCTCATTGCTGCATAGTTCTGTTAGCCTGATCACAGTGGCTTATGATAACAAGATGATTCTCTGTCAGTGCCACTGGTTCTACACTGTAGAATAAATCTACTTCTGTTCTGTGCACTATCAATGAAAGGCATACAATCTTGAATTCTTTTCAATAAAGGTGTTAATCTTATTTTTCATAGTGTGTTTGTTGTTTATGCATGAAACAATCGGTTATTCCATCCTCGCTAAGCATTGTTGTGTAATGAGTTTATTGAAAGTGTTCTGTCCATTTACTTTGCACAACAAAAACCCTAATGATTAGATTGGGATATACTTTAAGACAAACGCACAATAAAATTAAAAGGACATTGAAATCGACATGTTTTATCACTTTACATGTTATCTAAATTTCTATACACTATATTCAGATATGTAATGTGTGCTTGGGATTATTAAGGTACATTAAATGTATACTCTTTTTGCAAGTTGTTTGTTAATATCAGTTTAAATATATACTATATTGCCAAAAGTATTGGGACACCCCTCCAAATCATTGAATTCAGGTGTTCCAATCACTTCCATGGCCACAGGTGTATAAAATCAAGAACTAGGCATGCAGACGCTTCTACACACATTTGTGAAAGAATGGGTCGCTCTCAGGAGCTCAGTGAATTCAAGCGTGATACGTGATAGGTTGCCACCTGTGCAATAAGTCCATTCGTGAAATTTCCTCACTACTAAATATTCCACGGTCAACTGTTAGTGGTATTATTACAAAGTGGAAGCAATTGAGAACAACAGCCACGAAGTGGTAGGCCACGTAAAATCACAGAGCGGGGTCAGCACATGAGGTGCGCAGAAGTCGCAAACTTTCTGCAGAGTCAATAGCTACAGACCTCCAAACTTTGTGTGGTCTTCAGATTAGCTCAAGAACCATGTGTAGAGAGCTTCATGGAATGGGTTTCCATGGCCGAGCAGCTGCATTCAAGCCTTACATCACCAAGTGCAATGCAAAGCACCGGATGCAGTGGTGTAAAGCACGCCGCCACTGGACTCTAGAGCAGTGGAGAGGTGTTCTCTGGAGTGATGAAGCATAATTCTCTGTCTGGCAATCCGATGAACGAGTCTGAGTTTGGCGGTTGCCAGGAGAACGGTACTTGCCTGACTGCATTGTGCCAAATGTAAAGTTTGGTGGAGGGGGGATTATGGTGTGGGGTTGTTTTTCAGGGGTTGGGCTTGGCCCCTTAGTTCCAGTGAAAGGAACTCAATGCTTCAGCATACCAATACATTTTGGACATTTTCATGCTCCCAACTTTGTGGGAACAGTTTGGGGATGGCCCCTTCCTGTTCCAACATGACTGCGCACCAGTGCACAAAGCAAGGTCCATAAAGACCTGGATGAGCGAGTTTGGTGTGGAGGAACTTGACCGGCCTGCACCCGATAGAACACCTTTGGGATGAATTAGAGCAGAGACTATGCCTGACCTCACAAATGCGCTTCTAGAAGAATGGTCAAAAATGCCCATAAACACACTCCTAAACCTTGTGGAAAGCCTTCCCAGAAGCGTTGAAGCTGTTATAGCTGCAAAGGGTGGGCCAACTCCATATTAAACCCTATGGATTAAGAATGGGATGTCATTAAAGTTCATGTTCATGTAAAGGCAAGTGTCCCAAAACCTTTGGCAATATAGTGTATATTTGTTAGAAAGCAAGATTCTGAAAGCATCTGTTTGAAGAGGATCCTTCTAAATGGCCAATATATTGGACAAATGTATTTAAGATTTTATTGGCATATTACTGAAGTTGTGTTGTCAGGTCAACTTCTGGGTATTTCTATGCAACTCAGAGAACATGGATTGGTCATTTGTGGGAGGATATTTTTTAGTCAGCACAAAACCACTGGGTTATTTTAAATATTTTTTATAATAATGTAATATTTTTTTATTTGAATTGCAAAATATTTTGTCCCATATTTTTATCTGAAATATATTTGTACAATTGTACATAGAATTATAATATTTAAATAAAAAGTACATTGATTTAAATGTAAAAATAAATAGCTTTTATTTTTTCTTTGAGTGGACATTTGATGTCCAGTATACTGGATTTTTGGATTCCATACACACATTACATGTAAAGGACTACTGTGTAAGCTGCTTCAGGAAATATGTAGGCTATATATCACAACCCATACCCATAGTGCGTAATTGCAGCGTTCTAGACAGACTGTCAGTCTGTGCATCAGTGTTGGTTGGACATGTTTCAGTGACTCTTTCTGCTGGTTACATCACTGCGCCAGGAGGTGGCGACAAGTCTTAATGAATCTTTATATGTCTTTATAAACGAGTCATTGAATTATTCATTTGACCGTTTTATCTTATTTCATGTACTGCTTTTCACATAATATAATATAAAAAAATAGGCATATTCAGACCCTGGCATTGTGTCTAAAATGTAAGTTACTCAGTATTAACTCGGCTAACAAAAATATGTTCTAAGAACACTTCGATAATGTTTTCATTAAGTTGTGGAAATTTTATTTCTGGATGTTCTCGGAACGTTTTAAAAACGTTTTTCTTGGTTTGAAAAAACATTAATAAGGGAATGTTCCATTTTATAACTTTACAAACATGGGAACATTACTTTTTGAATGTTGAATGTTTTGCAACAAGTAGTTAGTAACATTTAAAAAACATTAGACGAATGTCCAACTAAAACCTGTCATGTATCAATAACATTTTTGTTCGATAACACTTTACAATAAGGTTCATTAGTTAACATGAAAAAATAATGAACTGCACTTACAAAGCATTTATTTATCTTTGTTAATGTTAATTTCAACATTTACTAATGCATTATTAAAATCTTGTTAACATTAGTTAATGCACTGTGAACTAACATGAACAAACCATGAACAACTGGATTTTTATGAACTAACGTTAACAAAAATTAACTAATGCTGAACAGAGGTGTTGTTCATGGTTAGTTCATGTTAACTAATGCAACCTTATTGTTAAGTGTTACATTTTGTTCTAACGTTCTGAGAATGTTTATAAAAACCAGATAACTGACCCTTCTCAAATTTCCTGGTCATGTTTTGTTCCCATTTGCTCAAATAGCAAAAGAAAAACGCCACAATAGTGCTTTCACAGCTTCAGAAGTTTTTTTGAGAGTGATTGATAACGGTAGTTGGAAGAGAGAAATATGTTGTTGTTTTTTTTATTTGATGCAAAAGTAATATAATACATAGTCTTATACATATACATACTGTACATTTATATATATATATATATATATATATATATATATATATATATATACATATATATATATACATACATAACTTTGCAGGAATAGGGTCTGTGAAATCTGTGAAAAGGGTCCATTAACAAACATTCTTCTTCATAATATTTATAAAATTACTTCAAATGTATGAATATTGATGAAATGTTCTCATTGTTCAGATCAGCCAGAAAAAAATCTACATCTCTTTTTTGAGTGTTACCATATCAAAAATAATAATAATAATAATTCTGGGAAGATTTATCTGCATGTTCAACAGAAATCTGGTTATAATTCTGAAATAACATCCAAAGATGTTATGTATTTTGAAAAAAAAAAAAAAATGCATCTGTTAATTTTATGAAGAATCTTATGATTTTATTTGGCAAATTTCATATTCATAAAAGTAAAATAAATAATTCTAAACCTTGTTTGAAGGTTGATTTGTATATTGAGTCTCTCCAATGTATTGACAACAAACAATTTTATTCGCTGAAGAGTTGACGTAACTTGAAAAATCTTGTGTTGGTCCCCCTTTTGCTGCCAAAACAGCCCTGACCTGTCGAGTTATGGACTCCACTAGACCCCTGAAGGTGTGCTGTGGTATCTGGCACCAAGATGTTAGCAGCAGATCCTGTATGTCCTGTAAGTTGCGAGGTGGGGCCTCCATGGATCGGACTTGTTTGTCCCCCACAGATGCTCGATTGGACTGAGATCTGGGGAATTTGGAGGCCAATCAACACCTCAAACTCGTTGTTGTGCTCCTCAAACCATTCCTGAACCCTTTTTGCTTTGTGGCAGGCGCATTATCCTGCTGAAAGAGGACACAGCCACCAGGGAATACCGTTTCCATGAAAGGGTGTACATGGTCTGCAACAATGCTTAGGTAGGTGGTGTCAAAATAACATCCACATGGATGGCAAGACCCAAGGTTTCCCAGCAGAACATTGCCCAAAGCATCACACTGCCTCCGCCGGCTTGCCTTCTTCCCATAGTGCATCCTGGTGCCATGTGTTCCCCAGGTAAGCGACGCACACACACCCGGCCATCCACGTGATGTACAAGAAAACGTAATTCATTGAACCAGGCCACCTTCTTCCATTGCTTCATGGTTCAGTTCTGATGCTCATGTGCCCACTGGTTGGCACTTTCAGTGGTGGACAGGGGTCAGCATGGGCACCCTGATTGGTCTGTGGCTATGCAGCCCCATACGCAACAAACAGTGATACACTGTGTATTCTGACACCTTTCTATCAGAACCAGATTAACTTCTTGAGCAATTTGAGCTACAGTAGCTGGTCTGTTTAACGGTACCACACGGACCAGCCTTCGCTCCCCACGTGCATCAATGAGCCTTGGGAATGCATCCATGAGCCTCCATGACCCTGTCGCCGGTTCACCACTGTTCCTTCCTTGGAGCACTTTTGATAGATACTGACCACTGCAGACCGGGAACACCCCACAAGAGCTGCAGTTTTGGAGATGCTCTGACCCAGTCGTCTAGCCATCACAATTTGGCCCTTGTCAAACTCGCTCAAATCCTTACGCTTGCCCCCTTTTCCTGCTTCTAACACATCAACTTTGAGGACAAAATGTTCACTTGCTGCCTAATGTATCCCACCTAACAGGTACCGTGATGAAGAGATAATCAGTGTTATTCACTTCACCTGTCATAATGTTATGCCTGATCGGTGTATAAACTATTTTTTTGTATGTATTGTAAACCCAATCCTTTTAGTTGTCATCTGTTTAGATGTCTTGTTATAGTTGTAAATGTTTGTGTGTGTCCTTAATGTTTAAAAAAAAAATTACATTCTATTAACATAAGTGGAAGAACGTTCATAACTTTGAGAGATCCTTGTCAGAACGCCGCTAGCCGTACAGTTCGTTTGCTGCATATCTTGTTATTTAATATGCAGCAATTCACATTTTAGTAGTTAAATATTCCAGCATTTTACAGCCATACTAATAACTCTACTATTTTTATACAATATTTCCCACCAAAATAGCATAATGTGAAATAAATAAATAACAACGACTTCAAAAGCGCGATCCCATATGAATGTATTTTCCCATATTGTTTTGCTGTAGCACAAATAGTGGTAACTATTAGGCTACATTTTAGTCGGAAACTGTACTGTAACTCCCGTTGTTATGGCAACACATTGTGTGTAGCTGTTCATTACAGGTGATGCCTGCTGATATCGCTGATGTGATTGAACTGATGGAGAGAGGCGCGCTCGTTCGGGAGGGAGGGGGAGAGAAAGAAAAGGGGGATCGTTCTCCCGGTCATATAACGCGACATCTCTCTATCCTCCTCTCCACTGGCGACATATGCGACGCGTAACCGACACACCGTCCACTCTGAAACCAAAGGCGCTTTTTGCTTTGCTATGCGGAACCAAGAGCCATGAAAATGCTTCGATTTCGGAGTCCGAGCATCTCCTCCCTCGCGCAGGAGGTCCAGTGCACGGTTCGGCTGCTCGACGACTCCGAGATCTCGTGCAGCATCCAGGTAGGCTAGAGCGAGCGAGCGCGTGTGCTCCAGTGTGCGCGCGCTCAGTGGTGCGATGCTCTTCTTTATTGCTATTATAAGGACACAATGCTTATTAAACGTGTTGAATTGACAATTTCTTGTTGACTGGCCTCTTTGAGTTGTATACTCGCCTGTAGTGAGTGATGACGCTTCCGTCATGGTGCTCGTTTCGTTATTGCCGTCAATGGATTGCCTGTTAAACAGTTACGCCCTTGACTTTTTTGTACCAGAGAAAGATTCACATACAAAACGTGTTTCATTTGTAAATAGGCCTAATAGAATGACAGAAAAATGCCTGTTGGATATTTTTTTGTAGCTGTGTAATTTAATCTGCAGTGTTTGTGGAACGGAGAACATGATGTAAGGCAGCACGTATGGGTCCATGTGTCTCAGATCGCTCATCTTTCTTTCCAAAGTGATGGAGCATTGCTGAAAAAGTCTTTGATGGAAAACATTTCGCTATGGGAACCGTGTTTCATCAGTAAAGTCAAGTCACTTTTAATTGGAAAGCTCATTTCACAACACAGGGTTAGCCCTTGTGAGATAGAAGTACACTTCAGCGTACATAGGCTACTTATTAGGCTACTTTAAAGGACTATAAACGGTCTTCAGACACTCAATTGTGTGTTATGTATAATTAAATGAAAATATTTATAGTTTAAATTAATATTAAATGCAATTATAATTGAACTTAAGGCTTTATTTTACACTATGTAGGCTACTATGTACTAATAAACAAAGGTACTAACCGAGAACCTATCCCTAAACCTAACCATAACCCACGTAGATACCTTAGTAGTTTCTTAGGGAAGTACACTAAAAGTACACATACTGTTAAATAAGGTGCAGCCGAGTGCTTTTTTGACTCAAGTATTTATGAAATGTCATAAATTACTTCTATTGTCGTTAAATTATGGTTACAATGTAGGCTACTGCCTAGAATTTATATACTTAAATGCAATTTCTTTTGAAACTTGAATGACATGTACTGAAATATATTTGTAATTTAAAATATATTAACTTTAAATGTAATATCAAACAACACACTAGAGTTCAAATTATAATGTAAAGGTACTTCACATGTGCTTTATGTTAGTCTAGTCAACACATCAAAATATGTTTACTTCTTTAAAGCGTGACAAAAGATTACACTTCAAGTGCCCTTTCAAAACAAGCACACTTCTTTTTCACAAGGGAAGGGAGCACCTTAGAAATCCACAAGGACAACAAACCAATGGCAACTATGGCATGGAAAAAAAACTGATGTTAGATGTTAGCACTTAAAGGTTTAGTTCATGTTTAGTGACTAAAAGCCTAAATTCAATCTGTTCATCATATAAAGCGATCAAGTCTCTTCAGAAAATTTGGTATAAACCCCTCAATTCATATGGATAAGTTTCATGATCTCTTTATGAACTTTTTATAGTGTCGAAATGGTAGTTGCGTAGCTGTCAGTGGAGGGACAGAAATCTCTCAGATTTCATCTAAAATATCTTAATTTGTGTTTTGAAGATGAATGAAAGTCTTTCAGGTTTGGAACGACATAAATAAAAATTTTGTGTGAACTATCCCTTTAGGACTTGAATGTGTGGTTATAATGACTTCTTTGAGATCTCTAGAAAGCCAATGGAAGCGCCGCATAATGTCTTAATGTATCGATGATGGCTAAAAATCCTGGGTCTGGCAGCTCACAAAGTTTTGAGACGGAGCCAGTGGATTTCTTCCCATCATGCTCTCCATGTTCCTGTCAAGATTAATGAGCAAACCCATTTCTGGGAAATACTAGACAATGCACTTCCCTTCAAAACATTCTTGGAAACAATAAAATCATTAAATCTACTGAAAATCTGCATGTAGTTCTGCTAATATAAATATAACAGGATCTATAAAGGCCATGAGGCAGCCGTAATGCAGTTATTGTCTTTCAGCTCCACTGCAGGCTTAAGTGTTTGATGATAACCGATGATGATGTGGATGGATGTGTAGTCTAGCTCTTTACAGTATCACTATCAGTACCCAGGCACCTTACACACTAATGTATATGCAGTCTAATGGAAGCCACAACCATTTCCTCCCTTTACTTTTGAGTAAACCCACACTGTGATGGTGAACTCAGGAAACGGTCCTCTTATAGTGGTTCTACCTGTGGTAAGCTAATCCTAGATCAGTAAAAAAGGATAAAAAAAGTTTCCACCAACTTTTAAAGTATCTGTTGAGTCCTTTTCTAATGGTCCATTTATGAATATCTGCACTCAAGGAACTAAGTGACAGAAAGAGTGATGTGCATCCCAGATACGTCTTTCCCTCTCCGGTGTTGTGTTTATAAACTTTTGAGCTAAAGGAAGGAGCGTTCTGTTTGGTCTTATGAATATTTTAGAAAGCCACGAGGCTCTAATGGCTTCTTGTTCTGTGATGGCTTTCTCCTGCATATTTCATGACTATCCTCATAGACAGAGGCTGCACCTCCATCGGTGCACTTTTACATGTTATAAGCACTCAGCTCTTACTTTTTTATCAGCTACACGAGGAGTTAAATGCTGAGTTTATGTTTGCTGTGTCGTGTATAGAGCAGGTCAGCAGTTCGTTCTGGTCCTCGAATTTGATTGGCCTAAAGAGTGCTGATAATACAAACCCCTGACTTTTCACTGTGTTTCCACAGTCCAGATAGACTCAGTCCAACCCAATCTCATGAGAAAACTGTTTTATCTACAATGTTATTTGGACAGAAACGTACAAACCTTTTATGAAGGTTCACCCCTAACCCCATCCCTAAACCTAACTCTCAGTGGGATAGTTTGAAAATGTACAGAAATGATATTGTACGAATTCATAAAAATTAGGCACCAATTTGCCAAAACGTAAAATAGTTACTAATTGCCATTAGAGTGCGTTTGTCAATCTGTGCGTTAGTGGGGATGTTTCAGTGACTCTTTCAGTAGGTTACATTGTTGAGTCATTGAATTATTCACTCAACTGATTCTTTCTTAACACTGATTCATGGGAACGAAACAGCACTACTGTGTGTTGCTGCTTTGACTTTGTTTGGAACTGTTTTTATTGGCAAAAATAGACTAAGTAAAATGTAATTTTGGTAAAATTAACTTCCAAAGAGTGCTTATATACAGACCTTTGACTTTTCACTGTATTTCTGCATTCCAGATAGACTGTCAGTCCAACCCAATCTCTTGAGAAAACGAAACTGTTTAACAAGGTGTCGATTTTGTATGAAATCATGCAATGTAATTTGGACAGAAACATACGATTTTTCGGAAAAAGTTAGTTTGAAGGTCCACCCCACCCCTAAACCTAACTCTCAGTGGGATTGTTTGAAAATCTACAAAAATTATACTGTAAAAATTCATACAAATTAGGTACCAATTTGCCAAAATATGAAATAGTGGCGATGAGTGACTGTCTTTTTGAGTGTGTCATTGAATTATTCACTCAACTGAATCTTTCATAACACTGATTAATTTAGGAACTAAACAGTGTTACTGTGTTTTTATTGACAAAAAATAGGTAGTTTTGTCAATATTACCTTCTCCTTTAGTATAAAAGCAATGTCAAATCACAATCATGCCGTCGGTCTCTTTCATATCTCAACATATCTCATGTGATTTAATGAAACACACGAGGAAGCAGGGCCGACAAGTCCCCCCCAATAATTAGAATTGGCCAAATTGTCCCCCCCAATATTTGAAATTCTTACATTGCTCTCCTGCACTCCATTACGCAGCGCTCTATATGTTAGGATGACAAAAAGGTTTAAAAGTTACATTTTTAGTCCAGTCTGCCTCAGATCTAACGACGCTCGTCAATGTCAAAATTATTGAGATGGCCAATCAAATCAAAGTAGGCGAGGTTTATGTTCTCTTTTGGCTCGTGTACAGTCTTCACACAGACGAGCGAGTCAATCTATCGCTTAATGCCATTACGAGGACTTTATTCTTTCCACTGAAATCACAAAACAAAATGCACACAAATGTGTCCATGCTCTTGATATACAATCGTTAAACATCTTTGACTTTAAAGAAGAAAAAAAACTATATGAGGGCGGATTAGAACCTGTAACCTTCAACACAGTTTACAAAAATTCTACCACCAGATGACAAAGGAATTCAAATGTTATTAGCGGATCTATGTATTTATTCACTAACGGGAAGAATCTCGAGACTAACGATATATTTGACTCAAATTAATGCAAATATTATTTGCAAATAGTCCCAAAAGGATTATTTCCCAACTAGAATTAGACCTAGAATTTCGTTCACTGTTCTGTTTTTTTATGCTTTATGAAAATAACAAAATTGCCCCCCCCAATGTTCAAGACATGGTTACGGCCTTGCGAGGAAGACATTGTGAATGACCACATATCTTGACTTTTGAAAACTTGACTTGACCCTGAAATTAACCAATATTTTGTGCCTAAGAATTAAATTAATCTATTTGGGGCACGTAGTGATGTAAAAAATGAAAAATGAGATGGGAGGAAAAATTATATTTGAATGATTTTGCTTTCTTTGTAAAACCTTTGCGTCCACATGAGAGTGACTGGCAAAAATGTTGCGTTCCCCTTTGAAACGTTGTGTTTACTTGAAGTTTTGTTGCAAAAGTATTGCGGTCTCCTGAGAAACTTTGCAACTCTGTGTTTGCTTACTAAAGCACTGATATATCGTTTTTCCTCCATCCTCATAATATTTCCATCACCAGTTTTGCGAATGGAATTTTTAAAAAATGGGCGGCAAAAGTTTTGCCCCCCCATTACCGTGTCCCTTTAAAAACTCAATAATAATCTTTCTAAATCAGAGAACAGAAAAAAAATGCAATTTAGTAGTATTGCGTGACTGTCATGTTATTCCAAAATGTAATTTTTTTTGGAGCCAAAAATTATATAACATGAAAACAGTCATACCAAAAATGAAAAACAAAAACAAAAAAAACTTGTAAAAATAGCTGTGGCAAGCAGGGTGGGGCCGAGAGCCGCGAAAACTGAGCTAGGCCAGTGGTGCGAGTGCTAATGAACATCACCTGTGCGCCGCACCGGTCTTGAGTCTCACGGAGGAGCTACTGAAGGATAAAAGAAGGACTGATGACAGTGCAAGACGAGAGAGGACCAGGAGGGGCTTTACTTTCATTTGTTGTATGTTTATTTTTGGATTAAAGTTTATGTTGAACGTTTGCCGGTTCCCACCTGCCTGAAATTTAACATTGTTATGTTGGTGCCGAAATCTGGTAGGGAAGGAGGAACACGCTGTCAAAGAGCCTTTGCCTCTGTGGGAAATCCATGGTGCCATCGAGCTGAGCAGAGCCTGCCGCTATGAACACTTGAGGCGGTGGGCTGGCGTAACTTGCTGGGGGACAGAGTAGCTCGCTGCTGTCCGCCTGGTTTGTGGAGGGGAGGCTGCCATCTGAGAGTGAGCGGAGGAGTCGCCACTGCTTGTCTGAGGCCGTCGCTGTCCACCAGGTGGCAGAGGAGTCAGAGGGCTGTCCAGCAAGGGGTATCCAGCGCCACCGAGCTGGAGTTCGCCCAGCTGGTGGAGGACCGGATGGCAGTGCATTTTGGGAACCGGGTCGAGATTCTTTTTTCCCTTTTTCCTCCCTCCCCTTCCCTCTCCTTTTCTTTTGCCTTGTCTGTCCTTACCACCAGGTGCTGTGGCCGCTGTGGGGGGGATTAGAGCGCAGTGTCATGGGTCCCCGGCCTGTGAGGGGCCATAGGGGTATGTGGCAAGCAGGGTGGGGCAGAGAGCCGTGGGAACGGAGCGAGTTTACGTTCACAGTTTATGTTGCCAGTTCCCACCTCCTCCTTCCCTGAACTTAAAACAATAACCTTTTACATGATCAGTACAGATCATATCATAGCCACAGTTGTGACACAACTACCTAACACCCCCCAAACACCTTAGCAACGAGAAGAAGTATGTTAAAATATGCCTTATCAACATAGGAAAACCCTAGCAAGTTCACAGCCACTCACAACACCCTAGAATCATCACAATGAGTTTTGCAAAGGCAAGCACCACAGATTTTTACATTTAGAAAATGCAACAACATAAAGTCCTGGAGCTCCTCCTAATCAAAAACAGTTGTTTGCATCTCCCTGTTTTGGACTGACTGAAACCATGTCAAGGTATGCCCAGTTTACTGGGTCAGTGACATCATTACCAGCATATTTCTATCTTAAAGTTAACCATGTGTGTGTTTTCTTTGAGTCATTTCTCAGTGTTGGCTCAGACATGCAGAGTGTCTTCTCGGTGTCTGAAGGACAGATAGCTCATGCATTATTAAGGCAGATCATGCTCTTCAGTGTGACTGCTGCATCACTCATGTGCTACTGATGCTGCGTTCAGCTTCTGCTGTTCAAGTTCCTTGTGTAGGCAAAACTGGACAAAATTAAGTCACAGAGAACATTTGGGGTGCCTCTTAATGTGAGTCTTTTTCCAAGAAGGAACTTCATCATTTCATAGCCATATAAATTCTGTTTTAATGTCTTTCAGTAATAAGTAACTGGATGTAGTATGGTATTACCATTTTAAACATGCACCATGGCAACACCGTGGTGCTCTTTGAATGACCTTTGCAGTATGTAAATGCCATGTTATATGAATATGGTAATCATTAATGGTATATGGTTCTGTAAAAGAATAATTTTATCATCATAAGCTATATTTAATTTCTTGATAATACGCATGTATTAATACATATCTGTCTTCACTAGGTCTTTAGGTGCAACTTCACTATCAAACCAGGGTTTGATGAAATAAAACTGAATATTATTTATATAATAAATTGTATATAATCTAAGATTATTGGAGTATGTTTATTGGATTATTGGAGCACATTTTACAAGTAAATAATATTTCAGTTTTTCTACTTCAACATTTAATTTAAAGGCACAATTGCCAAAAAACACTAGAACAATGTTATATATTTTGTTAACTTGTGTACTTACATTATCCCAAATATTTCCAAGAATGCTTCAATCCAGAGAAATAAGCTTTTTTAACCAGGACACGGACCATGTCTGTGCGTCGCCTGTCAATGACATCATACTCGCGTTACCCTCGATTTCCATGGGAAACTATGGAAACACCAAAGACACTTTAATATATAATGTGTTTTATTAGACAATTGAGCAACTGTTTGTATACATTCATCAACAGAAAACGAATCATTGTTATATACAGTAGCTCAACACAGTTAGTCTAATAATTTAAATCTCATTTTCTTGATTTACCACGAGTACCATGTTTTACCATAATATCTCACTGCAGTGTGAACAAGTGTCTCATAGTAGCTGCAGAGTGAACGCACAGAGTAGCATTATAAAATAACTTTCAACACACTCAAATGTATCTAATATGATAAAACAGCGCTGTGTTACCCCACATACGCATGAGCAGAAGAAGTGGAATCGCTCATCTGCGGCATAATAAAAGCTCTCATCTCGAACCGTGTGACGCGCTTGTCTGTCATTAGCGGCCTCGTTCCACTCCCACCCAGCTTTATACTACAGTAACGTTAATAAATCTTTAATACATTAGCTTATCCATCAATATGATTTCTGCTCGAGTCCCATCGGAGTCTTTTGCTCTGTCTGTAGAGGTGAAGACAACGGCTGCGTCCGAAACCTGGAAAATGCTGTCTTCGGAAGACACATTTCAAGGCAGGAAGGCACCAAGGCACGTCCGAATCTAATGTTAGCTTCCCTTCCTGCCTCCTGAGAGACCTTCATCTGATCGATTTTTGAAGGCAGCATATTTGTATCCTTCGCTGCCTTTGACATCCGACAATCCTGTGCTTTCCATTCTGTGACAGTTGAGCTGGAAAAAAAAGATGGCGTCCGAAAGTTGCGTTTGCTGGTCAGTTTGTGTGTAAATGTACGTTTTTTAACAACATTTTCTACTTCTGATGTAATTTCTAGCGAGAAATTACTAATGTAGTAATTAAATATTTGTTTAGTTCTCACCATAGCTCTCACTATTTAGCTGTAGATCATTAAACGGTTACCCTGCCTTAGAAGTCTGTCCGAAATTAGTTTTGTGAGGTGCCTTCATGCACAAATGATGCCTTACAAGCCATTTTCTGATAAGGCAGCGAGGGAACGAGTCAGCTGCCTAGGTTTTCGGACGCAGCCAACAACTCCCATGATTTTGTGAAATCAAGGTGTCATCAAGCTACACTTTTGTTTTGAATAAGCGACCTCTAGTGGTGAAAAATGTATATTAACAAATAAAATATTATTTGTAAGTTAAAGCAGGAAAGCAGGAAATAAATAAAAACTAAAACTGAAATAAAAATAAATTAAACATAAATAGTAATATTAAAGGTCCCGTGGCATGAAAATTTCATTTTATGAGGTTTTTTAACATTAATATAAGTTCCCCTAGCCTGTATATATGGTCCCCAAGTGGCTAGAAATTTTGATAGGTGTAAACCGAGTTCTGGCTGTCTGTCTCTGCCTTTGAGAAAATGAGAGCTCAGACGAGCTGATCTGGAATTGTCCTGTTATGACGTCATACCAGGAAAGGTTACCTCCCCCTTCCTCTGCTTTGCCCGCCCAGGGCACTCGGAGAAAATGGATTCAGTTTATCAATGATTCAGTTTGTCGCAATGTCAGCACAGGCTTTACAAACAGACTTTACGATATGGATTCGACAGCACCGCGACAAACTGTGAGTAACAGTGTTCATTAATGCCTGATATGTGATCAGTGATTTCTGTTGTGTAGCTAATCATTCAAGTTCACTCAGACTTTCTTTCTAGATCGTTAAATGATCGCCGTCTTGATGCCCAAAGCGTAGTGCATCAGTGAATCAAGCCAGTGACTAAAATGACCGTCTCTGTTAGTAGCATGAAACAAATCCGTTTTTTAAGTGATTAAACTACAGAAAGCGATCAAAGAACACTCTTTATAATGTTCGGATCAGTCAATCACACGCTGACTGTTGGCTGATCACGTCTACCTATAGGAATACGACGTCTATCACAGCATGCATATATAAGCTCCTTCAGTATTATCAGCAGCTATCGCGTTTCTCTGGAGCTCATTTACCCTCCTCCATCCCCAGCTCCTCCTCTCGTCAGTCAGGATTTGGCATTCTGATTCCCCCTGAATCAGACTAAATTCACGAATTATGTTGTACATTTTAATATTGACATTAATGATATCTGCAATATATTGATGGTTCCGTTCTGTTTACCCTATCACTGTTCGCCCTGCTCTTATCCATGCTAGGCTGCATGGACGCGCAGGGAGTTCTTGCCCAGAACAGAACCATACCGCCAATCCAAATGATATGCTAATTGTCAATCATCTTTTATGATAGTGGTCCTGACAAAACTTTAATAGTATATAAATAATACTAGAATAACTCTGTATTAAACAAGGGATGCATGGAAATTGGAAACCATTATAGAGAAGGTAAACCAGAAACACTTTTTGACTGAAGAACTTAAACTTTATTTAAGTATTTTGGGTACTCAGACCTTTATTATAAAAGTTAAAAGAAAATAATTGGAAAGTAATACTTAAAATATAAATGAAAGTTTTTGTGACATTTACCTATTAAAACACAGTAGAATAAAAGGAGACCAGATGTATTCACTAAGAAGTAATACCATGATATCACCATGTCTTTTGGACACACCATGGTGTCCTTTGAATGCTTTTTAGGAGTATGAAAATGATAATCATTCAGTACCATAGTTTTACCATCTGATACCATCACTGTATCATGGTGCCACGACAGTACTTTTTTGTAAGGGTCATTAAGGTGCCAGTGTGCCGTAGCTTAGTCACATCGAAAATTCTCCACTCACTGTCTTAAAAATGCAGCACTGTCATCATCGATTAAGCATTTCTATTTTTGTAATACACCAAATGCAAATCGCCCCATCTGCAGAAATGTATCTCTCATCTTCTCTCATTCCCTCTTTTCATCAATAAATGTCCGGAGATCAAGAAGGAGAATGTGGTGTTGTGGTGAAGACTATAAATAGTGCTCATGCTATTCTTATCCTTCTCCTCCATGCCCTTTGATGAGATTTTTTTTGTAAGAATTACGGAAGAAAGAAAAAAGAGATGATAAAACAGGAGGGGAGAGAGGGGGAGCAGGAGGGCTGTAAATGAATGACGTCATTGCACTCGTGCTGAATGATGTCTCAGTGATGTGCAGAGCATATGTATAACCGCTGCGGTTCAAAGTCTGTGCCGAGACTGCAACACTTTTTATTTCACAAGCTGTTCCAGTTTTTTTGCTGAAGCACATTTCAATGTGGAAATGTGGAATTTTTGGGGATATTGAAAAATGTATTTGTACATAAAATAAAGAATTTGTTTTTCTTTTTAAATAAGGTGGTAGGGTAGGGTCAGTCAGTCAATATTCTATAGTAATAATAAAAAGTATATTATTGCTATAAAAAATAAAAGTCTATGATATGTCCTTATTTAGATAGTAAATCTGTGTGTGTGTGTGTGTGTGTGTGTATGCGTCTTTGTGTGATGAAGTGTCCTCCCATTCTGTTTGTACACCACTAGCCTGAGGCAGTGCAGTCAGTGGCAGTGTGTGGTGTGTGATAGATATTTTAAGAGACAACAGCATGTTTGGCCAATGGGGATATATGACCTGTTAAACACACAAACACACACTGATACACACTTAAATCTGTCACTCATAACAGCTCTTCTGGAATACAATTACAGCGCATCAAACTCATTCAACTACTTTCTGATGTTCTACATTGTAAATATTATCTACTAAATGCTTTACTAAAATATAAACACTATATTGCCAAAAGTATTGGGATACCCCTACAAATCATTTAATTCAGGTGTTCCAATCACTTCCATGGCCACAGGTGTATAAAATCAAGCACCTAGGCATGCAGACGCTTCTACAAACATTTGTGAAAAAATGGGTCGCTCTCAGGAGCTCAGAGAATTCAAGCGTGGTACCATGATAGGTTACCACCTGTGCAATAAGTCCATTCATGTAATTTCCTCACTACTAAATATTCCACAGTCGGTATTATAACAAAGTGGAAGCAATTGAGAACAACAGCAAGAGTCAATAGCTACAGACCTTCAAACTTTGTGTGGCCTTCAGATTAGCTCAAGAACAGTGCGTAGAGAGCTTCATGGAATGGGTTTACATGGCTGAGCAGCTGCATTCAAAGCGTCAGATGCAGTGGTGTAAAGCACGCTGCCACTGGACTCTAGAGCAGTGGAGATGTGTTCTCTGGAGTGACGAATCACGCTTCTCTGTCTGGCAATCCAATAGACGAGTCTGGGTTTGACAGTTGCCAGGAGAACGGTACTTGCCTGGCTGCATTGTGCCAAGTTTAAAGTTTGGTGGAGGGGGGATTATGGTGTGGGGTTATTTTTCAGGGGTTGGGCTTGGCCCCCTAGTTCCAGTGAAAGGAACTCTATATGCTTCAGCATACCAAGACATTTTGGACAATTTCATGCTCCCAACTTTATGGGAACAGTTTGGGGATGGCCCCTTCCTGTTCCAACATGACTGCGCACCAGTGCACAAAACAAGGTCCATAAAGACATGGATGAGTGATTTTGATGTGGAGGAACTTGACTGGCCTGCACAGAGTCCTGACCTCAACCCGATACAACACCTTTGGGATGAATTAGAGCAGAGACTGTGTCTGACCTCACAAATGCGTTTCTAGAAGAATGGTCAAAAATGCCCATAAACACACTCCTAAACCTTGTGGAAAGCCTTCTCAGAAGCGTTGAAGCTGTTATAGCTGCAAAGGGTGGCTCAACTCCATATTAAACCCTATGGATTATGAATGGGATGTCATTAAAGTTCATGTGCATGTAAAGGCAGGCGTCCCAAAACTTTTGACAATACAGTGTATATTCTTGGCTATTTTTCTAAACATACTTAGGTACATTTTTAAAAAGTGCACTTTGTAATAACGTCAAATTAAACTCATTTGTTGGCATAAATATGAACGCACATGTAAAGTACTTGATTTAAATGTAGTGTGTAAATATTTAAAATTGATATATTTTAAATGTACTTTAAAGTATACGGTACACTTTACGGTATACAACACGTATACGAGGCTCATGTTGGCTCATAGGGACCCAAGTTCGGTTCTGGCCTGGGTCCTGATCTCCTTCCCCCGTTTCCCTAACCTGCTTTCCTGTCACTCTACATGGTCCTATATGAAGAAAAAAAAAGCCAAAAAAAGTATATTTTAGCTTACCATAAATAATTGTCAGTTCACTTTAACCATATTTCAAAGACAATAGAATTATGAAATTAAATATAAAGGTCAAAAAGTCCTCTTAAGTTAAACTATTTGCATTTAATGTAAATTTAAACTGTAATACATTTTCATTTAACTGCAATTAATTTGCAATTATGTATTGGAAACTATTCAGTTTTACTGCATCTTAGTATATTTAAAGCATAAATACTCTTTTTAAAAGTATGCTAAAATGTACTTCTTTTTCACAAGGGAACTCTGAAAACAACACAAAAATTCACTTAAGCTGTCAGTGTAAAATGAATAAATGTTTTATGATCCAACAACAAACATCTGTGTTTGTTCTTCGCCATCCTGTTGGCTTTATAAGAAGTAGGCTATAAATAATCATTTAGTTTTAAAATGCAAACTGTAATCAATAATCGGTATCAATCAATTTAATCTTTAAAGATTTTACAATAATTTGTTAAAATAAGACATATTGTGGAAAGTTTTCTGGAATGACGTGACTTTACTTGTCGTAAATAAGTCCTTGTATGTTCCTCTGCTAATTAATTTCTGTATTCAGCTTGACTTTTAGCCTTTTAACATCCTTAATAACACTGTGATTATTGAAGTTGTGACATCATGCCATCTTCACACCAGTTACATCCCATCCAGATTTGCGCATACTAATAATTTCGATCTTTTCTTATGAACTCATTTGTTTATGCTCTCACAAATTATTCACAAACAGCCAATAATATATAAAGACTGCAAGTCTACATGCATAATCAAAAGTCATATGATGCTAGACTTTAAACAGCATTGCCAACTGAACTGTAATATTAATCATTGCGCATGGATTTATGTTGCACAGAAAATATGCAAAGAGGAAAAATTCATCAAAACACATCAAAGTCCACTTTTCCTTCCAACACACAAGACAGCTGTAGTTGATGATGCAATTATGCTGTCATATTTAGAATATGTTTAGATCTTTAATTATGAATTGAGCATGAGATATAAACAGTGACAGAAGAAAGACTTGGATAAAGGCGTCGTCTTACAGCACCAGTTCAGTTTCACATCAGACCTGTCGTCAGTATAATCCACTTTCCTGTACTCAGGCTTAGAGGGCGAACAGAGAAATGCTTCTATGATTTCAAGATTGCTCTCATTATAGACATAAATGTTGTGCGGGTCACAAGGGTCAGATTCACACCAATATTGGAGGACTATTAAATAGATTCTGAATCTGCTGTCATTGGCGTCACTAAACAAAGTGTCTCACGCAACGAGCACCTTATTTTTTTAGACAATATGTCCATTTAAATATAGTTCATGGTGGTACTTCAATGTTGAATATCTTTGATGGTTGCTTGGACATTCCTTATTAAGGAATTTACATACATGTTAGCTTCATTAAATTAATAGTTCATCCAAAAGAAGATTTTTTAAGAACTTACCTGTTTACCATACAATGAAAGTCAACGGGGTCCAAAAGTTTCAAGCTCAAAAATTTAGCTCGGCATGCAAATCATACAAAATGATTGTATTGCTTCTAAAAAATGTGGTCACATTTACCTTTGTTCAGCGAGTTTTCAAACCAGTTATTTCAACAGTATTCCAAGTGATTGGGAATTTCGTGCAAGAGTTCCCCATGCAGATTTTGCAATGGGTTGTTCAAGTGAATTAATTTCATTGACCAACAGAAAGCTGCCTGCTTTACAAAGGGGACCTATTATGTCCCAGAATGTGTCTGTGAAGTTTCAGCTCAAAATACCCCACAAATCATTTATTATATACCATGTTGTAAATGCCCAGTTTTGAGTGGAAGTAAAAACGTGCTTTTTTGTGCATGTATCTTTAAATGCAAATGAGCTGCTGCTCCCAGCCCCACTTTCCAGAAGAGGGTGGAGCCTTTATAGCCTGGCTCCGCCCTCCTACGTACATCCGCTCAATTTTAATTTTCCTTCAGTACTCCGTCTGGGACTGCGGTATATTCTTAGGTTTTCTCCGATCAAATTTTTACCGGTCCAATCAGCGAACAGAGGGAGTGGCTGAGAACAATGACGTTGATGTTGTGCGCTAGTTTGAGTTGTAGTTCAGTAATGGCGGCGGAGAAAGATGCGAGCGAAGCCAATCATTCCGTTGTGGCACCGCTGCCGAATATCCAGAAGTTAAAGCCAGAGAAAGAACAATCTTTGCTGAGTTTTGTTGGTGGCCATGATGTTGTGGCCCTCCTCCCCACAGGGTTCGGGAAAAGTTTGTTTTTCCAGCTCGTTCCGTTAGTGGTGAAGGAGTTGGCTGAAGCCCTATTCGGACGGTAATTGTTTCTTGTGCGGTCGGAAGGTATTGTCATCATTTACAGGGGCTAGTCAGTGATTTTATTGCCCTCTGTCTCTCACCACCCGCGTAAAAATCCACGGCTGAATTACCTACTGTTTTAGACAAACACCAAGGTCATGTGGTAATTGAATTGCTGTCCGAATCCACATCTCTGAGTTTTCAAGAATATATCACTTCAAAATTCACTGTTTATATCCTTTTTGACCACTGCAGAGCACCGTGCGGTTGCGCTTTGCTGTAATTTGGATGCATTTCTAGTCTTGTATTTCTCTAAATGCTGGCAAGTATTTACAAAAGCAATATATTTCATCACCCATCAAAAAATAAAAAAGAAGAAAAGCACGTAAACTTTTGAATTGGGCCGTTATTTACGGCAGCATTTATTCTTATCATACCAAGCATATGACATTTTATTTACAGCATACAATCGTGTTACAGACCACGTGAGTAGCGAGTTCACAAAACTCTCCCCTCCACTGTGAATAAATCACAATCCGAATGCACGTAGCACAAAGTTTTAAGTTTTATCACTGAGGTGGCGTGCACAATCTGCACAGTTATTTTTACGGACTTCCATGTGAGAAACAGAGATGAACGGCACATGACATACGTCACGACCAAACGTTAGCGATTGGTTATGGCAGATCCAGAGTGGCTCTGGGCAGATCCAATAGTTTTAAACTTCAACAGAGTACCCGCCTTCAAGGAAGTAAACGCTTGTCAATGGAGAGTAGCCAGACTCTCTGTACAAATTAAATGTACAAGAGTCTGGTAAGACCAGACTACAGCCTTTACAGCTCATGCCTCAGATATTCTGCCAAAAAGTAAAACATCTGTTTGGTTTTGAGTATCATCTCTGTTGCGTCACACACCCGAAGCACGTGCACAGAAAGCTGGATGTCAGACGGCACGTCCCGTGAGTATTAAACTAAGTTCTCTTTCACGTCTTATTCCGTTTAAACTGTTAAATGCACACAAGTTTATGTCAAAAACACACAAAGTTCACATAAACACAGTCGGTTATGTCTAGAATATGCTCACAAAAGCTAGAATCTGCAAATGGCTTGTTCTGAGACACTGCTTATGATATATGGGGATTAAAAAAATAGGAGTGGGTGGATTTTTTTCATTATAGGCTGGTTGTGTACACACACTGAGACACATTTATGTTCAAACACCATGTAAAATTTAATTTTGCATAATAGGTCATTTTTAAAAGTGCTGTGTTTCATACTACACTAATAGACTTTTTTGCTCACGAAATTTCGCTAATGTGACCGCACCTGAAGACTTGAGTTGCATAGTTTATGCTTTTTTTGTCCTTTTTGGAAACTACAAACTTTTGGAACCGTTTGACTTTCATTGTATATGTATAAAAAAGCTGAAACATTGTTCAAAATATCTTCATTTGTGTTCTGCAGAAGGGTGCTCTATCAAGTTAATTATTTATTATTTAGCAAATTAATCACTATTTTAACGTTGACACACAGACATAAATTTAGACAATATGAGTTTTTATTCCATGTTCATTCTTCTGAACGGCATCCTCGCTGATTAGGTTTCTTTGACTTTTGTTGCACTGCAGAAATGTAGTGAATCCTGAATGAGGTGGGTCCTTTAAGATATACTATATATACGTATATATGTCACCATACCCCCAAGCCTTTAACATTGACCAGTCCTTCCTATGTATTTGGGCCAAGGACAGACTAAACCATTTTAATCGACAAGGAGTTTGTCTTTCACACGTGGTCAGCTGCTCAAATAAGGGAAGTATGTACACTGTAGAATACTAATCTGCCTCAAAGATGATACTGGAAAATGACTTTGATTTTCAGCATGAAGAAAGTGTTTTTTGATTTACCTTTTCACATAAATCTCTCACTAATTTTCACTCGTCCCTGTTTTGCTCACGGAACGTGTCATCCTCTGCTTAATGATATGAAAGGATCCTTGTGACCTCTGGATTAGCAAACATTAGACGTTTAGTTCTAAGGAAGACACACTCATAATTGATATGGCATGGGTATTAATTACTGAACATTTTATCTAGGGCAAAGCTTTCACGGTCCTAAACTCTGCTTGTTTAGACTAGAGCGGCTGACAGAGGCATTGCTAACGCTAAGTGAATCTTGGAGGGATTTCGGAAGGTGGAGAGTTAAAGAAAGAGAAGCAATGCAGGGTGGTTGTGTTGTTAAAACTTGTCATCTTCACTCTAAAAAAAAAAGGTTCTATATTGCACCAAAAATGGTTCTTGGCTCGTAATCATAGGGGAACCTTTTTTAGTGCTATATAGCACCAATTTTGGTGCTTCAGTGGTTCTTCAGCGGTTCTTCAGAGGTTCTTCAGCGGTTCTTCAGAGGTTCTTCACCGGTTCTTTGACTAAGGTGCTATATAGCACCTCTGAAGAACCGCTGAAGAACCACTGAAGCACCAAAATTGGTGCTATATAGCACTAAAAAAGGTTCCCCTATGATTACGAGCCTTTTTTTTAGAGTGTTGTTAGACTCCTAAATAATTGATAATCTCTCCCCCATACTTCCTCTCTCTCTCTCCATCATGTATGCGTGATTATTAAAGCAAGCATCATTGCTCATACATAGGAATAGTCATTTGAACAAAGCCTAGCATTTGTATTATTTAGTGCATTTGTATTACAGACATTAAACGTGCAGGGATGTACAATTTTCACCTTGATGATAAAATGGATTTACATTGAAGAAAGGGACCTGAACCATAGAGACATGGGGTGCTTTTTCTAATTCCTAAAAATATTATTAGCCAACTATGGTTGCAAGTTCTCATTAGCAACATAGTTTAACAATACTGTGTTTCCCGAAACCATAGTTTCAATTAACATTTGCAAACAGCATTAAATAAATGTGTGACATGGGCTGTGTCTGAAAGCTTTAAAATGCTGCCTTTGGAGGCTATGTTCCATGGTAGGAAGGCATCAAGGTACATCCGAATCCAATGTTACCTTCACTTCCTGTCTACTTCATTTGATACAATTTTTGAAGGTAGAATAGATGTTTCCGTCGCTGCGTTTGATGTCCCACAATCTTGTACTTTCCATTCTGTGACAGCTGCGGTACTTGAAACACACCTCAAAGTATTATAGGGACATAGTAACACTCTAGCAACCACAAATAACACTCTAGCATGGTGGCAACACACCAAAAATCCCTCAGAACACCTTAGCAACCATATAACAACACTCCAGCAGCCACAAATAACACCCTAGCATTGTGGCAACACACAACCACTCAGAACCCCTTAGCAACCACATAGCAACATCCTAGAAACACCAAATAACACCTTTGCATTGTGGCAACACACTAACAACCACTCAGAACACATTAGCAACCACAAATAGAAAATTTATTGTGGCGACACACATAGCAACACCATAGAAACCACAAAAAAACACCCTAGCGTTGGAACAACACACCAGCAACACCTTAGAACACATTAGCAAACAAATAGCAACACTCAGGCAACCAAAAATAACATCCTAACATTGTGGCAACACACAATCACTCAGAACACCTTAGCAACCCCATAGCAATGCCTTAGCGACCACAAATGTCACCCTAGCATTGTTACAACACATTCACTACAACTCAGAACACCCTAGCAACCACAAATCACACCCTAGCAATGTGGCAACACTCCAGAAATCACCCAGAACACATTAGCAACCACATAGCAACACCCCAGAAACCACAAAGAACACCCTAGCATTGTGGCAACACACCAGCAATAACTGAGAACACCTTAACAACCATATAGCAACACTCAGGCTATCACAAATAACACCCTAGCATTGTGACAACACATTCACTACAACTCAGAAAACCTTAGCAACCACAAATTACACCCTAGTGTTGCAACACTCCAACAATCACTCAGAAAACTTTAACAAGCACATAGCAACACCCTAGAAACCACAAATAACACCATATCATTGTGGGCAGTGGGTTTTGCACAGGCAGACACCACTCATATTTCTAAGGAAACAGATGTATAATCTAGTTTTTTCCATGTAAAAATGTTTTGTTACACTTTATTTTAAAGGAACACACCGGACTTTTTGGGACTTTAGCTTATTCACTGTATCCCCCAGAGTTAGATAAGTCCATACATACCATTCTCATCTCCGTGCGTGCCATAACTCCGTGTGACGCACACAGCGCTAGCCTAGCTTAGCACAAAGACTGGAGGTAAATGGCTCCAGCTAGCCTACTGCTCAATAAGTAACAAATAAAAACAACATTTTGCTATTTACATGGTGTGATGTGTATAGTTACATCGTGTACTAAGGCAGACGGAAAATGAAAGTTGCGGTTTTCTAGACCGATATGGCTAGGAACTATAATCTCATTCCTGCGTAATAATCAATTAACTTGCCGTACCATGGGTGCAGCGGCACAATGATATTACACAGCGCCTGAAAATAGGCTAACTTCCGCCAATATAACCAACATGACAACCTGCTTGCACAGAGAGCATACTGGGGACTTTTCAGGCACTGTGTAATATGATTGTGCCGCTGCACCCATGGTAAGGCAGCAAAGTTCCTTGATCATTACGTAGGAATGAGAGAATAGTCCCTAGCCATATCGGTCTAGAAAATCGCAACTTTTAATTTTCCGTCGGTCTTAGTACATGATGTAACTATACACATCACAACATGTAAAAAGGAAAATGTTGGTGTTATTTTGTCACTTATTGAGCAGTAAGCTAGCTGGAGCCATAAACCTGTAGTCTTTGTGCTAAGCTAGGCTAGCGGTGGGTGCGTCACACAGACTTATGGCACGCACAGAGATGAGAATGGTATGTATGGACTTATCTAACTCTGGGGGATACAGTTAATAAGCTAAAGTCCCAAAAAGTTGTCGTGTTCCTTTAAGGTGTCCTTGTTACGGTGTAATTATACAGTTAAGTACTTAGTAATATTAATTGACAAAATGTACTTGTATCGGATTAGGAGTAGAGTTTTAGGGTAAGTTGGCTGTAATAATGCATAATTTACTGTTATTACTAACATGTAACGAAGACACTTTAAAATAAAGTGTTATCAAATGTAGTTCTTTCTGTCACTGTAAGAGAAGAGATATAATATGTGACATTTTCTCCTATTCTGTCCAGTGTACTGCTTGATCCACGTTTCACATTTTAAAATATGCAGAATGATACATTTAGAAACTACAATTTTAAGAAAGATGTTTTTTTTAATACTGGAAGAGCAGAACGTCCAGCCCAGTCTTTATTGTTTGTAGAGTACCTCTGTAGTGGAATTGGAGCCCCCTCAGTGAGATGTGTGCTATAGCAGTCTGCGTCACAGGTAATAACAGCAAGGTCAAAAGCTGATGGTCATCAGAGCTGAACCAGAGCTGCTCAGTCGAGCAGACAGAGACACTGTCCTGTATGAGACAATAAACCCATCATCACTCACACTGTATGCCAGTGTTTCCTGCAGAATGATGTGTTTGCAGCAGGGGAGCTGCCTGTCCACCCTTGCAACCCATTGATTGGATCTAAACCAAACTATATACAATTTTGTTCACGTTTTTTGTTAAACGTTTTTGTTAATCATAAAATCCCATACCATTTAATACCACTTATTACAAAAATTGTAAATGTATTTTCAACTACACATTTTCATATGAACAACCACTCATCTAAATCAATTCTGATTTAGGATTCACATTTCTAACTTCATTTGGTGTCAGTCAGTCATTACTGAACATAAATACTTGTGGTTCAGTAAGAGAGTCAGATGTTGATTCCAGTAGCAGCACTGATGGATTCATTGAGTTCATTCAGTAAAGGATTTGTCAGACTAATTCAAACCGATAACTCGTCAGAGAGTCTTTTGTGCTGTTCAATAAAAGAACCTGCTCGTAAGTCATTTCTTCATCAATCGGACTAAATTGGCTGTAGCATTGTGAATTGTATTGTGCTGCAGTTAATACAAGACATAAAATAAATAAAATTAAAATTTTATAAAATAAAAGACATGTTTTTCACATTTAATTCAGAGCGCAAGCTCACAATATTTAGCCTACCGGTATATTAAAAATATTGACCTGTCATATTCTTTTTTTCAGTTTTACCCCCTAGTGTATTTTTTCCCTGTTGTAAATCAATTAACTTATTATGCACACAACCGTCAATAGTATGATACACTGTCAATATATTCATCAGAACTGGCTGGTTCACTATTATATTTTATCTTACATCTCTGCTGTGATGATTTGATTTGATGACTGATTTTGATTTTGATTTTGATTTTATTTTCCCCACAGAGAGACACTAAAGGGCAGTTCCTCTTGGATCATGTGTGTAACTACTACAGCCTGCTGGAGAAAGATTACTTTGGCATCAGATATGTGGACCCAGAGAAACAAAGGGTAACTACACATTCACCACTCATAAAGTGTATTTTTGTCCCAATATTCATTAAATGAATTCTGACCTAAACGTTTATTATAACTTTAGCAGATATAGTGGAAGTGGAATTCTGCACAAGCTTTTATAATAATTACACCTCAAACATACTTCCTGAGTGGTTCAAAATACAGTTAAAAAAATTTGGGGTCAGTAAGATTTTGTTTTTGAAAGAGGTCTGGTTACACTTTATTTTATAGTTTCCTTGTTACACATGCTAGATGTAGTTACTATAGTAATTACTATACATTTTGCATAATTACATGCAACTAACCTTAACCAAACCCTAATCCTAGCCCTAACCCTATAGTAAGTACATGTAGTTCATTAATATTACTCAGTACTTAAATGTATAATTACACTGTAATGCGGACACCTTAACCTCTTCCTTTCCTCGGGTCATTTAAAAAAATAAAAAAATGGAGAGTTCACCTGAGTGGTACAAGACCCTAGGACTTTTGTCGTACTTGAGCCACGAATGCACAAAAAAATTGACTGTTTTATGGTTGAAATAAAAAAAAAGTAACAAATCCTTCCCTCGCGGGTCAATTTGACCCCCATAAGAATAAATGGAATGCAAGGAATGCTTCAGTACACATAGTCTACATGTGTATCTGAATGCATACTGAAGAGAAATTACTTTTGCCAATAGACAGCACAGGACCAATAATTCACACCTAATATCTTATATTATAAACAGTTCCCTTTCAGTCGGTCACGTTCGACGTACGTCGGAACTGACCGACGAATTGGGATCTGTTTCCAGAGACCGACCTACTTCGAGTGATTAAAACGAGCCAATGGACATTGGCATGTGGTTCACACATACCACGCACCGCCCCGCAGCACGGGTATAAATACGGAAGTGGAATACCGCATCATTGCTTTTTAACTTCGGAGCCGAACGGTTTGCTGTATCAAGCTGTTTCTACGAAGAGTGTTTAGACGAGTCTCGAGGAGGATCGCTCTCTTACCTGGGTCCTGGTGTGACGGCGCGAGTCAGCGAGTGGCCGCTGCAACATACACTTGTTCCTGTGTTGGTTGGCTGGGCGTTTCCGTTCTCCCAGCGCGTTCCGAACCCAGCGCGTCACTCGGCGCTCTGATGCGCGGTCGAGACTATGAAACCTCAAACGGGGTTGAGTCCCTTCGCTTATTCCCCGATCTAGTTTCTTTTCTGGGGCACCAGAAAAGGATTACTTTGGCTAATAAGCGTTGGTGACCTGAGGATTACAGTGGGGCTTCCCCGCCGGGTACATCTCTTCGGGCCCCCACTCCTCTATCGCATCAGGAGCGTGCTGAGACTTTGTTTGTGGGTGGTTCATGTTCTCTCACGAGAACATGACCACGTCAGCGCGTTGTTCACCTTGCTCTTTCATAGGGGCTTGAGTGTTCAGCGCGTCGTGTGCCGTCAAGTCTGACCGTCAAGTCTGCTCATTGTCTCACATGCCTGCTGGTAGCTTACAGATGGGATTGCTGGTCTTTTTTTGAAAAAGGGGATCTAGCGTTTCATTTGGCGCTCTGGCGGAGGACAGATGTCAATTGCTGCATCGGAGAGAGGGCTGTTATGCGCTGGAAATGATAATGCTGAGTTTCCCACTATAATGGTGTGTGCTCATGCTGAATCAGATTCAGAGTTGACAGCAATGCTTTCCTGGGTGGCTGCCCAGATGTGCATTGGAAAAATTTAGCAGCGTGGAACTATTTGGTGTCAAAATATGGAACACCAAAAGGGCCATAACCTGTATAAGTTTTTCCCTCTCTCACTGCCCTCTGTCCTGCATGCATGAGGGTAGTCCCGACCCAGGGGTTATGCGGGAACTGCGTGCGGTGATGGACCTCGCTCTCTGGGTGACGAAAGTCACTGCACGCTCCCTGGGTCAGGCGATGTCCACACCAGTGGTCCAGGAAGCTGGGACTAAACCTGGCAGATATGCGTGAGCCCGACGAAGTTCGGTTCCTCAACTCCCCTGTCTGTCAGGCTGGCCTTTTCAGCGACGCCAACGAGAACTTCGCCCAGCAGTTCTTGGTGGCCCAGAAGCAGACGGAGGTGGCAAAAAAAAAAAAAAAAATCCTGCCCCGACGACCAGCTGCTGCCTCCACCCAGCCGTCGTCGGCCGCAGCACCTCCATCTGCTTGTCGCCGAGGGCGCCACCAACCTGTCCAGGGTCCCGCGAGTCTGCTAGCAAGCACAAGGGCAAGCGACCCTGAAACGGGCAGCCCAGCGAGAGAGGAATTGCTCGGGGAGACGGTGTCCGCACCGGGGGGAAAATATTTTTTGGTTTCGGTCCTGCCGCTGGCTCCCCGGAGTCCAGTCGTACCCACATTCTCAGAGCAGTTTCTTCCCTCCCTGAGCCCCGAGAGGGATAGGTTGGCAGTGTGCGACGCCCCTGGGCCTTGCCACTCCTTTCCTCCCCTCTCACCCCTCGCCAGGGGGCAGCAGAGTGGGCACCGAGGACGCCCCCGGGCCTTCTCACCCACTCTCTGCCCCACCTGGAGTATTCAGGCAACACTCCGGGCCGCCTCCGGGCCTCCCGAGTCGGGTCTGAATACTCCACCTCGCTGCCTCACCCCGGGTACGTCTGTGGTGCCGTTGGTCCCGCTAGTTCGGTCTCTGGGGGCCTGGTTAGGTCTCCCCAGGCCGTCTCGCTGGCTCATCCGTACCATCAGACTCGGCTATGAGATTCAATTCGCACGCCGGCCTCCCAAGTACAGGGGCATCCTCTTCACCTCTGTGCGGAGCAGCGATGCCCATGTCTTGCGGTCCGAGATCGATGTCCTGCTGGCGAGGGGCGCGGTCGAGCCAGTTCCTCCTGCCGAGATGAGGTCGGGGTTCTACAGCCCCTACTTCATTGTACCCAAGAAAGGGGGTGGGTTAAGGCCAATCTTGGACCTGCGCATTCTGAATCGGGCACTCCACAAGCTCCCGTTCAAAATGTTAACGCAGAAACGCATTTTCCAATGCATCCGTCCCCGAGATTGGTTCGCAGCGATCGACCTGAAGGACGCGTACTTTCATGTCTCTATCCTTCCTCGACACAGACCGTTCCTACGCTTTGCGTTCGAGGGGAAGGCTTATCAGTACAAGTCTTGCCCTTCGGGCTGTCCCTGTCGCCTCGTGTCTTCACGAAGGTCGTCGAGGCAGCCATTGTTCCACTCAGAGAACGCGGCGTTCGCTTACTCAACTATCTCGACGACTGGCTTATACTCGCCCAGTCTCGGGAGCAGTTGTGCGAACACAGGGACATGGTGCTCAGTCACCTCAGCCTGTTGGGACTTCGGGTCAACCGAGAGAAGAGCAAACTCTGCCCCGCGCAGAGGATCTCTTATCTCGGTATGGAGCTGGATTCGGTCAGCCGGACAGCGCGCCTCACTCCAGAGCGCGTCCGGCCAGTGTTGAACTGCTTGAATATGTTCAAAGGCAGGACGTCGGTCCCACTGAAATTCTTTCAGAGGCTCCTGGGGCATATGGCATCTGCAGCCGCGGTAACGCAGCTCGGATTGCTTCATATGAGACCGCTTCAACGTTGGTTGCACAACCGAGTCCCGAGATGGGCATGGCAGAGCGGTCAGTACCGGGTCTTAGTTACTCCTTACTGTCGCCAAACCTTCAGTCCGTGGTCAGACCCCTCGTTTCTCCGGGCCGGAGTGTCCCTAGAATAGGTGTTGAGGCATGCTGTGGTCTTCACGGATGCATCATCCACGGGCTGGGGGGCCATGTACAACGGGCACGCAGTTTCGGGTCTGTGGACGGGGCCCCAACTGCGTTGCATATCAATTGCCTAGAGTTACTGGCGGTTGCCCTGGCCCGGTTCAAGAAGCCGCTTCGGGGCAAGCACGTACTGGTCCGTTCGGACAGCACTGCGGCCGTTGCGTACATTAACCGTCAGGGTGATCTACGCTCCCGTTGCATGCTCCGGCTCGCCCGCCATCTCCTCCTTTGGAGTCAGAAGTTTGTGAGGTCACTTCATGCCATTCACATCCCAGGTACGCTGAACCAGACAGCCGACGAGCAATCTCACCAGTCGACACCTCCGGGCGAATGGCGACTTCACCCCTGGAGCGTCCAGCTGATATGGGACCACTTCGGAGTAGCACAGGTAGACCTGTTCGCTTCTCCGGACTCAACCCATTGCCAGTGGTACTACTCCCTGACCGGAGGTACCTTAGGCACAGATGCACTGGCGCACAGCTGGCACCGGGACCTACGCAAATATGCGTTTTCCCCAGTGAGCCTTCTCGCACAGACACTGTGCAAGGTCAGGGAGGACGAGGAGCAGGTTTTGTCAGTTGCGTCCTACTGGCCCAACCGGACCTGGTTCCCAGAACTCACACTCCTCGCGACAGCCCCTCCCTGGCCGATCCCCCTGAGGAAGGACCTGCTTTCTCAGGGGCAGGGCACTCTATGCCACCTGCGTCCAGACCTCTGGAATCTCCATGTCTGGTCCCTGGACGGGACGCAGAGGTTCTAGGTGGCCTACCACAAGCAGTGTGGTACGAGGCGCCTCTACTCTCTGAAGTGGAACCTGTTCGTCAAGTGGTGCTCTTCCCACCGGGTAGACCCCCGAAAGTGTTCGATTAACGTTGTGCTTTCCTTCCTGCAGGATGGGCTGGAGCGAAGGCTGTCTCCCTCCACCCTCAGAGTGTACGTCGCAGCAATAGCGGCGTATCACGATGCAGTAGATGGAATCCTTAGGTAGCACGACTTAATCGTCAGGTTCCTCAGAGGTGCGAGGAGACTAAATCCTCCTCGTTCTACCTCGATACCCTCTTGGGACTTAGCCCTGGTGCTCAGAGCACTTCAGGGTCCTCCATTTGAACCTTTGCAGTCTGTTGAGCAAAAAATCCTGTCCATGAAGAAAGTTCTCCTGATTGCATTGGCTTCAATCAAGAGGGTAGGGGACCTGCATGCACTCTCGGTCGACAAATCGGGCCTAGAATTCAGGCCGGCCAACTCTCACATTGTCCTGAGACCCCGGCCTGGATACGTGCCCAAGGTTCCTACCACTCCCTTTCGGGACCAGGTGGTGAACCTGCAAGCGCTGCCTTCGGAGGAGGTAGACCCAGCCCTAGCTTTGTTATGTCCCGTCCGCGCTCTTCGCGCTTACGTTGACCGGACTCAGAGCTTCAGATCCTCACAGCAGCTCTTCATCTGCTACGGAGGCCAGCAGAAGGGAAAGGCTGTCTCCAAGCAGAGGTTGGCCCACTGGATAGTGGATGCCATTGTCTTGGCTTACCAGTCCCAAGACGTACCTTGCCCGTTCGGGTTGCGAGCACACTCAACAAGGAGTGTGCCTTCTTCCTGGGCGTTGGCTCAAGACACCTCGCTGACAGATATATGTAGAGCTGCGGGCTGGGCGACACCTAACACGTTCGCTAGATTTTATAGCCTCCGTGTAGAGCCGGTATCTTCCCGCATTCTCGCCCCCAGTGGCCAGCAGCGCTAAGTGCCCGTTCTAGTGTCGGCTTGCATACGCCACTCCTGCCCTCTGGGCCGGATACGTGCGTCTATTCTGCTCCAGTTGTGTTCCCCGGAAAACGGCTAACCCTGTGAGTTCCTCCGTCACCCCTTCGGTGTCAGACGTGGTGGCCGTCTGACGCCAGGCCTGCACCCGTATGCTTGTGGAACGTGTGTGTAGGCTGGGTTCCATATGTTGCGTTCCCCTCACGGCTACCCCATATGTGTATTCTCCACGGTACCAGCTACCCTACTCGGCTAGCCCCGTGTCTTTCCCTCGACAGAGCTTCCTCTGTTGTCTCTGGGTGTGTTCTTCCCCCCCTGGAACCAGGTTGGGTCCACTCCAGAGACTGCCATATGTTGCACTACCCTGTTAGGTTAGTCCTTATGTGTATTCCACCTCTCCTTCCATTGAAGGACATGGCTCCGCAGCGTAACATCTCCCGAGAAGGGCACGCTTTCTGTAGCAACAATGAGTTTTGGGGAATAATTAACTCAAATGGTATTAATATTCATGAGTCTATGAATATTATTTGCTTGTTGTACAGACAAAATTTACGTATAACGGAACCTTTAATCATTTAAAAGTAACCTTTATCCAAATTGATTTCTTCATCAATTATCAATCTTACAAACCTTAAGAAACATTGATCTGTTTGATCAGGACAAATAATATCTCTTATGTTTGTACGATCTGCACTACTGAAGTAGTACCACATGAAAATCAAGCTTAAATGGGTAGCTTAGATCTTACGCTTCAGTGACTTCGAATTTGTGAGCAAAACAATACAGATTCAATTTAATGCAATCATTGGGTTTTAATAAAACAACTACAGTTTACAAAGCTACGATTCATACGGGGAAATATGCATATATATGTAGGAGAAAACAAACAATATGGTCCAAACAAGGAAACATGAAACTTAACGAGTAATAAAAAGGGAAGAAGAATTAACGAGAGAGAGAGAGAGAGAGAGAGAGAGAGAGAGAGAGAGAGAGAGAGAGAGAGAGAGAGAGACAGACGGACAGAGAGGGAGAGACAGCTTCAGTCTTTTCCCAAGAGCCCACAAGAAATTCATATAAATTCATAATTCAGACAACGTTTTTCAAGCAGTTTGATTGTGAAATAGAATACTTGCATTACTACGGCTTCTTGTGTAAGTGTCTGAGTTCGAATCGTCGGGGAAGTTCGCTAAGGATTTGTGAGTCCCAGGTGAACTTCTTTGAAGTTTAGGAAAGTCACTCCAGAAGTCTGCCGGTTTCTCTCTCCGTGCGGAGAGGTCTTCTCTCAGGGTTGGGAAGACCAGGGTCTTCCCCTCCATGGCTAAATGCCAAGAGGTCCGTTCCTTGTGGTGGCGAGAATGCAAAGAGCTGATGGTCGGTTCCAGTTTTTATAGAGGGGAAGGCCGACGCCTTCAACGCTCTTGCGGCTACATGATGTGGTTTGGATCTAATCAGCGTAACACACAGGCCCTTTGTTTAAGCATGATTTGATTAGACAAGTCACGAGGGCTGTGAGGTGTTCAGACTTTGGTCTATCCTGCCACATGACTGATTGAATCATTACTGTTACAGTCCCCCTTTTTGTCAGATGATGACCTATGGTCATTATCGGACAACCCCCATCACAATGGTCGGATGGCAGGTGAATCGGGACGGCTGGATAGCAGGTGTTCGTTGTGGCTGAGGAGCCAGCTCGATGAGGTTCGCATCTGCTTCTGGCGTGTTACCCTCCCTCCAGGGTTTCCATCGGAGACCTCCAGACACAGCTGTCGTAAGTTTGGCTGAAGCGGGTTCTCATCTCGTTGAACTTCCTGTACAGGAGAAAGGCTATGCCTAGGGTTAGGGTATTGCTGATGATCATGGAGATACATAGCGCAGTGTCAGAGGCTTGCATATCCGCAATGCCGTTGTTGGACATCTGCGGAGTTAGCGATAGCGGCTGCGAGGCGGGCATTGTAGCCGGGGCCGGTCGCTTGCTGCGGGTTAGCACTGCAACTTTGGGGCTGGATGTGGGGTTTGGGGGTACCCACATGTCGCCGTGTAGTGCGCCCGACTTGGCGAGGGCGTCGGTTTGGTCATTTAAGTCTTTGTCGAGACCTGGTAGCTTCGAGTGTGCTTTTACCTTCTTCCAGTACACTGTCAGGTCATGTGTTCTTGTGATGTTGTCACATTCCTGGAACAGGTGTTGGTGTTTGACTGGCTTGTTGTTAGCGGTCTTGAAACCATTCTGTTTCCAGCTTGGAAGGTGGCACACGAAACTGAGTCTGGCATAGTTAGAGTCTGAGCAGATGAGCAGTTCTCTGATGTTGTGTGCTGATGCAATCTGTAGGGCTATGAGAATAGCTGCTATCTCTGCATATTGCGATGACTGAGGACCCAACTTGAAGTGTTGTGGTGGGCACGGCTGATCGTTCACCCACAGCACTCCTGCATCTGCCTTGAGGATGCCGTCGTGGTTGTAGGAGCACCCATCGACGTAGGCCATGGGCATGCCCTGGCACGCATTCGGTTCAAAGTGTCTTTGACAGGTCAGTTGTTGTTGGGGTTCTTGTGCATCCGACCAGACAAAAGGGCAGTCTTTCTTCAGCAGGGCTGTTAGAGGTCTGGCCATGTCTGAGTAGTTTTCAATTAACTGTCGGGAGTAATTGCATACCCCTAGAAAACTGCGCAGCTCAGAGGTGTTAGTAGGAGGCTTGATGTTTTGAATGGCATGAATACAGTTTGACTGAGGTTCAATGCCTTGGGATCCGATTAGCAGGCCCACGTAGTTGACCTTGGCCCGGCACCACTGTCCTTTGTGGAGGGCGATCTTGGCACCGGCTGCGGATAGTTGGTTCAAAACATAGTCTCTTTCTTTCAGGTGGTCGGCCACCGTTGTGCTCTTCATGAGAACGTCGTCTACATAGATCAGGTTGGTCTTGAGAGGTGTAGCAGGTTCATCAGTCTCACCGACAGGCTGGTGGGAGACTGTGTATACTGCGAGGTGATTGTCCTCAGTCAGCTCCGTTCGGCACACCTGGTCTTTGGTCATCGGCATGACAGACGTGATGGCAATGAATTTGAAGGGTGCAGTGAACAGCGTGTTATCTGTACTCCCTTCTGGTATCAGTGCAGGTGGAATGGGCCCGATGATGGGTGGTTCAAGTTCAAAATCATGAAAGTCATGGCTCACTAGCCATCCCAGCCGGTAGGCCTTGGGAATGTTGATGTCAGTTGCGGTGCAGTTGTTGAAGAGGATGTAGACTACACAAGATGACATTTCAGTGAGGGGTGTGGCTTCAAGTGTGAGTCCGAGTTCCACACATTCAGGTGAGGGTTTGAAGAAACCCAGCGTGTGGTTTAAGGTTTGGCCACATCGCATGTTGAGCCGAACAGCGACCCCTTTGGTGTATGCTGGTACCACCGTTCCCTGTTCGTTGACTAGGGTGCAGACCTTCGGGATGGTCTGTCCTGCCATGAGGTTGTCATGACTGATGGAGACGTGTGGCTGTAAAGTCAGTGGGGTTTCAAGTCGACCTTGCCTGAGGTCCACAGCAGCAATTAGCCCCTGGTCTGATTCTGGATCAGAGTGTTCGTGAATTAAAACTCGTCGTAGCTGCCAGTAGTCTGCTTTGACAGTCTCTGGTTGACGGTCTAGAAAGCTGCGTACGTCCCGGTTAGAAGTGATTCTGAGTAGGAACAATCTGTCCCAAGTGTTCGCGTTAGCGACAGTCTGCAGGTGAAAGTCTATGTCTTGCAAGTAGGCGTCAACGTCGTCTCCTCCTGCAGGGTCTGGGCTAAACGTAGGGATATTTCTGGCCAGCTTGTCAAGGTCTTTATGAGCTACGTGGCTGCTGGCCCTGACTTCCTGGAAGTGTTTCCCTTCCTCCGCTGCTGGCGGGGGTTCGTGGAGGCTAGAGGGTGACAGTCTTAGCAGTGGGTTGTCACCCCCCTTTCTAGCTCTTGGTTCTTGGCTAAAAGGTGCGGACCAGCTGGTCGGGGGAAACTTTGTGTGGTGCGTTCCCCCTTCCCGGTCACTTTGCAGTTTATAGGAATGTTTCAGTTCTCTGTGAACAAGGTCAAGTTCATCTTTGAGCTCATGTCTTTGCTGGACCAGCTCATTGATCTCGGCTCGGGCAGCCTGCAAGTGGTTTTCGGAGGCTTTGGCTTTAGCATCTCTGTCTTTGAGTGCAGTGTTGGCTCTCTCTAGGAGAACTTTGCCTCGCCGGAGCTGTTCGTTGAGTTCTTCCCTGGTGTCTTTCTCTGACTGCTCTCTGCAGTCTGTGTCCAGACGCAGATCTTTCAGGGCCTTTGGAAGTCTTTTTACTTCTTTCTCTCGTTCTGTGTCCGTTTCACCCTTTTTCTCTGTCTCTAGAAGTAGCTGGTCTAGATGACGCTGGGTGAGGGCCTGGTTTCTCCGGGCCTCCTCGGCTTGGAGCTTTAATGTTGCCGCTTCCTGTTCCAGGTCGGTGTGGCTCTTTTCTCTTAGCCGTGCCTGGGCGACAAGGTTGTGGGCGAGGCTCCCGAGGATCTTGGCCAGTTCTTTGTGAGAGTAACTCTGCGTCGGGTCGTGTGCCGTCAGCTTGTCTAGCTCTGTGTCCAGTTCCTCCTGGCTCAGCTGTTGCAGATCACTGGTGTCCTCCGACGGAACAGTGCTCGTCATCGCTTCCAGCCATACCGCTAGGCGATCCCAAGGGACAGTGGGACTGGATGAACGGGGCATACTGGTTCACTGTGGGCGAGAGAAACACAGCACACACACACAAAGAGGCCAATGCAAGTTTTTTTCTAAGGTTAACGAGCTCTTGTACGGACCATGCCGTCGACAAGAATTTTGGCTAACTGATGTAAACAGTTAGACAGTTAGGCAATTAGGCGGGCCAATTTTTGGGTCGGCCTGAAATAGAGACTTTGACAGGTGGTAGCCCTGTGGGTCACCTGGTGACGCCGGCTGCTTGGTTGTCACTCTATTACTTAGCTTTCCTTGGGGTCTCTTGGTGAACTGAGAGAAACAAGATTACAACAGTCCGGAAAGTGAAGGTAGGAAAGAAACAAACACAAAAATGAATTGGTCTGCAATAAAAAGGAAAACAAGCGCGAACGCTGGGAGTGTTAGAGAAACACTAAAGGGGCTAAGCCTGCTACCTTTCGTGAGAGTTTCTGGGGCCTACAGCATGTGTGGCTATCGGGTTAGGAAACCTAGGAAGAGGGTGCGGCTTAGAGAGGAAAGGTGGGCCAAACGTTTAGGCTATACTCGGGGAGTATCTAATATTCGGCTTATAATGTGGATTTTATCACATTTAGTTTATCCGGGGCGAGTTGAGGTCGCTCAGGTGGAAAACCAGCGGCACAGTTAGCCTTCCGGGCGTTCCCAAACACCCAACTGCCGTGTCCTCGGTCCTTCGTTACTCTGTATCGCGTTACGCCCACTCAAACAGTTTAGACTTTAAACACAACCTGACAGCACCCACCCGTCAACCGCCAGCCAGCACAGCAAAGTTGGCACGTTCCCTAGAACCCTCTTTTTCAAGAGTGGCTCCCTATTAAGCCATGGTTTAGATACAGGTGCCAGACATTGCCTTGTGTGTGTCAGCTGAACTGGTTGACTGGCTTTGGAGTGTCAAATTGCTGATGTCGCCACTGCGGGCCGCAACGGCGGACAGAGGTAAAAGAAACCGAGATTCACACACAGCCGATGCCGGTCACGTCGGTTGGACAACCTTGCTCATGGAGACCACGTTGAGACGATTCTCAATTCACCACCGATGCTTGTGAGCCCTACAATAAATACACAAAGAGGGTAAATAGGTGAAATCAAAAATTAATTAAGACTCGCTTGTTTACCGGATCAAGTGATTTATGGTTGCAGGTGAAAAGGAAGTGGGAAAAGAGAGAGAGAGAGCTGTAAGCTGACTTAGCAGGGTATGGCCACACGGTGGCGTCCTTCCTTCCAAGTGGACTGTCAGTAACTTTAAGAACCTAATTTCAATTTAAGCTAGAGGAAATTCATTTTTCCTTTTAAACTCAAATTCAAATAAGTGTGTTTAATAAGCGAGAACGGAGACCTGGTTGCTGCCTAATGCTAGTAAAATTGCATAAATGAAAACCTTTCTATAAGTAATCAAACAATTTACATGCTCTTCTTAGGAAGGAAATTAAGTTTGTTAAAACAAAATTTATAGCGGAGAGTAGAACTATCCGAAAATGCCCACGAGATGGCGCAGTCGAGTCCACCCAGACTAGAGTTAGTTAGGAGGAACGCTCACCAGATGGCGCTGTTGCGCCCGCTCGGGATAAAGTTTTGGTGAAGTGTAATTCGAGAGCTGTTAGGTCGCGCCCTCTGGTGTCTAGCACGCAGAGTTGCACCTGCTCGTGTGACTTGAAGACCAAAAATCAAATAATGGCCGCACACAGGATTAACACAAATCACAATTACTTTTTTAGACCACGTCGGATCTTTTCGTGCTATATTGGCACAAACAAATTGGCAGGATTCATTCGCTGCACAAGAAAATGTGGATACAGGAATAAACATCTGCTTACGTCACATTTAAAAGAACTCCAATAGACATTTATCAAACTGGCTGACGGTCAGTCAGCATTTATGAGTCAAATGTTTTAGGTCTCCGATTTGGGTAGCTAATCCAATGTTAAACCAGGAGTTATCGTTTATCTTAACGATTTAATATTATATTAGGCCTATTATTGAAAAGAGGAAACTCGCTCTAATTCAATCTTCCGCTTGAAAGAAGATTTCTTCGTTCAAGTCAAGCGGGATAAAACAATATTACGCATGTACGGACTGTACAGAGATTTCTTTATCTCTGCAGGACATCTAATATTGCTAAATTAGCATCTGTTAATATGCTTAAGCTGAGCTCGGCATTGTGCCTAGTCAGTAAGTGAGTTCGCTTTGAGCGATTTGTCTCACAGTTCGAACAAACGAACGAAAACGCGCGTGCATAATATTAATACCCAAAAATACACATGAATATGAATATTAATATTGCTCACAAAAACAAAGTTTGAAACTGCCCGCATTCTCCACCACTGTAGCAACAATGAGTTTTGGGGAATAATTAACTCAAATGGTATTAATATTCATGAGTCTATGAATATTATTTGCTTGTTGTACAGACAAAATTTACGTATAACGGAACCTTTAATCATTTAAAAGTAACCTTTATCCAAATTGATTTCTTCATCAATTATCAATCTTACAAACCTTAAGAAACATTGATCTGTTTGATCAGGACAAATAATATCTCTTATGTTTGTACGATCTGCACTACTGAAGTAGTACCACATGAAAATCAAGCTTAAATGGGTAGCTTAGATCTTACGCTTCAGTGACTTCGAATTTGTGAGCAAAACAATACAGATTCAATTTAATGCAATCATTGGGTTTTAATAAAACAACTACAGTTTACAAAGCTACGATTCATACGGGGAAATATGCATATATATGTAGGAGAAAACAAACAATATGGTCCAAACAAGGAAACATGAAACTTAACGAGTAATAAAAAGGGAAGAAGAATTAACGAGAGAGAGAGAGAGAGAGAGAGAGAGAGAGAGAGAGAGAGAGAGACAGACGGACAGAGAGGGAGAGACAGCTTCAGTCTTTTCCCAAGAGCCCACAAGAAATTCATATAAATTCATAATTCAGACAACGTTTTTCAAGCAGTTTGATTGTGAAATAGAATACTTGCATTACTACGGCTTCTTGTGTAAGTGTCTGAGTTCGAATCGTCGGGGAAGTTCGCTAAGGATTTGTGAGTCCCAGGTGAACTTCTTTGAAGTTTAGGAAAGTCACTCCAGAAGTCTGCCGGTTTCTCTCTCCGTGCGGAGAGGTCTTCTCTCAGGGTTGGGAAGACCAGGGTCTTCCCCTCCATGGCTAAATGCCAAGAGGTCCGTTCCTTGTGGTGGCGAGAATGCAAAGAGCTGATGGTCGGTTCCAGTTTTTATAGAGGGGAAGGCCGACGCCTTCAACGCTCTTGCGGCTACATGATGTGGTTTGGATCTAATCAGCGTAACACACAGGCCCTTTGTTTAAGCATGATTTGATTAGACAAGTCACGAGGGCTGTGAGGTGTTCAGACTTTGGTCTATCCTGCCACATGACTGATTGAATCATTACTGTTACATTTCCCAGCGTTATCCAATAGTCACACTGAGTGGGTCTTGCAGGAACAGTAGTGACTGTCCTTCCCTGCCGGGAGCCCTGACTCCCACTCTAACATAGGAGTGGTCCAGCGAGCTCAGGCAGGACGCTGGAAGGGCCAGCATCCTGGCGTGTTGGTAGGGATCCCAATTCGTCGGTCAGTTCCGACGTACGTCGAACGTGACCGACTGAAAGGGAACGTCTCGGATACGTAAGTAACCCTCGTTCCCTGAAGGAGGGAACGGAGACGTACGTCCCGTCGCCAGGTGCTGTGCTTCAGCTGAAGGCTGAGTCACTTATCTCGGCTCCTCAGTTGAAAAGCAATGATGCGATATTCCACTTCCGTATTTATACCTGCGCTGCGGGGCGGTGCGTGGAATGTGTGAACCGCATGCCAATGTCCATTGGCTCGTTTTAATCACTCGAAGTAGGTCGGTCTCTGGAAACAGATCCCAATTCGTCGGTCAGTTCCGACGTACGTCTCCGTTCCCTCCTTCAGGGAACGAGGGTTACATACGTAACCGAGACGATTTCCTCAAATAAAATTTAGTCCACATAAGTCAGCATGTTATGGTATTGTTGTTCATTACAATGTGACACACTTCTCGTGTATGAAAAATAACTGCACACACGACGGGCGGCAAAATCGCAAGAAAAGCTTGTTGTGTACTGAAAATTGCTGAAAATCATCCAATATGCTTTTTATGTTTTAGAATAAATATATCAAAATATCCATAAAAACTAAATTGTATAAAATAATTCTCAGATACATTTTTTTAGAATAAAGTTTATTTTATTTAACATTTTATTGGATTTTATTAGATTTTATTGTATTTAACATAATTGTATGCATTTGAAATATAGAGATGGGTCCTTTTTTAATGTACCCAAGTGTACCTAAAATAAAAAGAGTTTAATATACAGGTTTGTGGCGCTTAATTTATTTTTAATTACCCACTTGTAAATTTGTTCACTGTTCTTTTTTATAAATATACTATTTGTATTAAATCTATATTCATTGAGTTGAATCGAGAATCGAATCGAGAATCAAGAATCGAGAATCGAGAATCAAATCGATTTGGAGCATCTGAATCGATACCCAGCCCTATTATCTACATGTAGGCCTACTTATGTTAGAGTTAAGGTCTGGTTTAGGGTTAGTAGCTTATAATTATGCAGAATTTACTGTTATTACTACAGTCAGTACAAGTAATGTATAACTACTGCTTAGCCTAAGTGTTATCAAAGTTTCTTATGCTCACCAAGGCTGCATTTTTTCCCCATTTATTTAAAATACAGAAAAAAACAGTAACACTGTCTTTACTGTCACTTTTGATCAATTTAATGCATCCTTGCTGAATAGAATAAATTTCTTACAAAAAAATATTATTGACCTCAAACTTTTGGACATTAATGTAAACGCTTGCAAATCTTACATGTACTTTTTTCTATACTCACACCAGGTTAGATATACTTCATCCTTAAGTAGCCTATCATACTGGCTTTATATTCTGAACAAAGTTACCATGACAACCGACCAAGGGGTTTTACCCTACTGTATGTTCGACAATGTTTCTTCAGTCGAGCAGAAAACCTTCCAGCAGCACTAGTGAATTATTTACAGTCATTTATGTTGTAATATTAATGCCCATTATAGAAAAAAGGGATGGTTCATCAGTGGGAATATTGTTTACGATCATATCCTGAGCAGAATGCTTATCTAAAGTGCCTACCATAAACATTTTTGATTTGTCACCATATTTACTTGTTAGTGCACAGCAGTGGATCATTTATTTCTCTTTTTTTTACAGCATTGGTTGGACCCAAGCAAACCAGTAGTGAAACAGATGAAATGTAAGTTTTATTTATTTCGTTCTTGCCCTCAAGTCACATTTACTGTTGTTCGTGAATTTTCGCGGGCCAAATCAGTTTCTTTTCCTATTTTGTTACTTTATTTTATATACATTTTCAGAACTAAGACAAACAGTTAACACAGCTTCATAGGTATTTACATGGAAATTCTTTCAAAATGTAACATTTAAAGAAAAAAAAAACCTGTTACCATAATCGGTTACTACAAGAGATCCTTGAGTAGCCTTGAGAAGTCAACAGGTACATATACGAACTTATAGACACTCATACATACGTAAATATACATACATACACAAATACATGTAAACAAAATGTCATGTCCATAGTCATGGACTTTCATGCAGCTTGAAGTAATATTCTCTTATGATGGTTACATGTATGCATATAAATATTCCTATTACACATTTATCTCCCTTCTCTCTGTTTTGATACATGCGTAGTCTATTTTCCCCAGTGTTTTTCAAAAGTCTCTTCTTTTAGTCTCAACTTGAATGTCAGTCTTTCCATTTTATAAATGTCTGTGACAATTTGTTCCCATTGAGTTCCCATGATGTTGGAGTCATTAACAAGTAATGGTTTTTTCTGCTGCTGCTAGTAGGATCATCCGTAACTATTTATTCCTATTATTTAATGAATCTGGTATATTACCAAGATAGAATATAACCTCTTGTTTCCCCAATCTCCATCTCTAATATTTCCTCTGTACTTGAGTGTCTTTCTGACCAATACAGTTTCAATTAAAACCAATACCTGTAATTGGATTTCTGACCAATTACAGCAAGAGAAAATATGTACATGATCAGCCACTTGTGTACCACACTGCCTCCTGCAGGAGCCTCAATTAGCTTTTTGTTTGGCTTTCATTTTGGGCATGACAAAGAAATGTATAGTGTTTTTCCATCTAAATTCTCTTAAAGCCCTGGAATAACTAGTCACACTGTGAATGCCACAAATTTAGCCATTCTTCTTCTGGGATGCAAATCTGCATTTCCTTTTCCCACTTTTCTTTAATATAATTAGTTTATATAATTAGTATATATACCAGATTTATTTATTTTTTACTGTCATTTGTATTATAAGCATTATTTAATATATGTTCTAAAGAGAAGCAATCATTTATTGCTCTTCTAATTGTTGCATCAGCAGTGTCTAACTCCTCTATATCCTCTTTCTCCACACCGAAAATCTTGAATTTCTCCCTTTAAAATAATAGAGCAGTAAGCAGTTATTCCCTTGTGAGCCCATCTTTGAAACCTTTTATCCACTCGAGGAGAGAATAATTGAGAATAATAACCAATCCAACTTAAAATTCTCGTCTGGTGTTCTAGTTTAAATTTCCTTATCAATTTGTACCATTGTTCTAAGACGAATAATATGTATATTGTTTATCTCTAGGGTTTAACTCCCTCCAGACATCGATTAGGCCGAACTCTTATAGCAATTTCCGCACCATAAAAGCCTGTGAAGTTGCTTTCCCCATACTTTTTACGCTAGACAGGTCCAGTTTGGATTGAGATGGATATTTAAGTCTCCTCCACATAGCAGAGTACCATATGTTTCTGAGGCTATCATCTGGAATATTCTAAAAAACATTTCCCCACTACCCGGAGGAGCATATACAGTGGGGAGAACAAGTATATGATACACTGCCGATTTTGCAAGTTTGCCCACTTACAAAGTATGTAGAAGCAAAAATCCAGAAAGAAAATCACATTGTATGATTTTTAAGTAATTCTTTTGCATTTTATTGCATGACATAAGTATTTGATACATCAGAAAAGCAGAACTTAATATTTGGTACAGAAACCTTTGTTTGCAGTTACAGAGATCATACGTTTCCTGTAGTTCTTGACCAGGTTTGCACACACTGCAGCAGGGATTTTGGCCCACTCCTCCATACAGACCTTCTCCAGATCCTTCAGGTTTCGGGGCTGTCGCTGGGCAATACGGACTTTCAGCTCCCTCTGAAGATTTTCTATTGGGTTCAGGTCTGGAGACTGGCTAGGCCACTCCAGGACCTTGAGATGCTTCTTACGGAGCCACTCTTTAGTTGCCCTGGCTGTGTGTTTCGGGTCGTTGTCATGCTGGAAGACCCAGCCACGACCCATCTTCAATGCTCTTACTGAGGGAAGGAGGTTGTTGGCCAAGATCTCGCGATGCATGGCCCCATCCATCCTCCCCTCAATACGGTGCAGTCGTCCTGTCCCCTTTTCAGAAAAGCTTCCCCAAAGAATAATGTTTCCATCTCCATGCTTCACGGTTTGGATGGTGTTCTTGGGGTTGTACTCGTCCTTCTTCTTCCTCCAAACACGGCGAGTGGAGTTTAGACCAAAAAGCTCTATTTTTGTCTCATCAGACCACATGAACTTCTCCCATTCCTCCTCTGGATCATCCAGATGGTCATTGGCAAACTTCAGACGGGCCTGGACATGTGCTGGCTTGAGCAGGGGGACCTTGCGTGCGCTGCAGGATTTTAATCCATGACGGCGTATTGTGTTACTAATGGTTTTCTTTGAGACTGTGGTCCCAGCTCTCTTCTCGTCATTGACCAGGTCCTGCCGTGTAGTTCTGGGCTGATCCCTCACCTTCCTAATGATCATTGATGCCCCACGAGGTGAGATCTTGCATGGTGCCCCAGACCGAGGGAGATCATCTTGATCATCACCGTCATCTTGAACTTCTTCCATTTTCGAATAATTTTGCCAACAGTTGTTGCCTTCTCACCAAGCTGCTTGCCTATTGTCCTGTAGCCCATCCCAGCCTTGTGCAGATCTACAATTTTATCCCTGATATCCTTACACAGCTCTCTGGTCTAGGCCATTGTGGAGAGGTTGGAGTCTGTTTGATTGAGCGTGTGGACAGGTGTCTTTTATACAGGTAACGTGTTCAAACAGCTGAAGTTAATACAGGTAATGATTGGAGAACAGGAGGGCTTCTTAAAGAAAAACTAACAGGTCTGTGAGAGCTGGAATTCTTACTGGTTGGTAGGTGATCAAATACTTATGTCATGCAATAAAATGCAAATTAAATATTTAAAAATCCTACAAAGTGATTTTTGTTTTAGATTCCGTCTCTCACAGTTGATGTGTACCTATGATACAAATGACAGACCTCTACATGCTTTGTAAGTAGAAAAAACCTGCAAAATCGGCAGTGTATCAAATACTTGTTCTCCCCACTGTATGTTAAATAAGGTAACCTTTTTTTGGTCTAATTTTCGGTCTAATATATATAAAGGTATACAAATATTGAAAACTCAATTATCAATTATTTCCTTCTTTCCATATTTTATATTTATAAGTATATGTTTTAAGTACTCAAATTACCATATCGATGTTCAGCCTGTTTTGAGACTCAGACTTGGCATTTTAGTTTTAGTTCTTTTATACTTATCTTAAAGTCCTGTATTCATGAAGACTTGCTGTCGTTCTTCTGACCAGGAATGTGTTGGTAGTTCCTTAATTTTTCACGTATATGTGCCTGACGGTTCTGCTTGCCTACTCAACGTTTTTCTGGCCTTGTCATTCACCTTCTTCTTCACCTTTTCCGTCTTTTTCAGGTCTCATAATCGACTTTCCCCGTGCCTTCTTGTATTTGTCTCCCTCTGCCATCTTATTCATAAAGATTTTATCATATCAGAACTATTTGAATTAAGGGAGACTATTGTTGACTGGATTCTCTCACGCAGCCATCCGCTGCACCGCTTAACCAGAAATCCCAGGCAAAATCGCTTTCAATAGGAATTTTGCATGAGGTGATTTTTTTTTCCAATGCATATTTAGCAAACGGGTTCAAGTTTCAAAGCAAGTTGCTTTGCCCAACATTAAGCTGCTTGGTTTGAAAGTGACATAAACTGTGCAATTTATATTGCTATTTAAAAAAGACTTTTTTTGCAAACATTTGCTAATGTCACCGGAACTTTACATAGTTTAAACATCACTCGCATTCAGAAAATGTAAAAAAAGAAAAAAAATCACGTTTTATGTAGAATTACAGAAGGGAGGTGAATGAACACGTAGCAGAAAAGTGACAGAGTGTGATCGTAGACAAAGTGACGTCAATGAAATCAGTCTTTCCCTTTGGGCTCTAAACTTCTCAGACTCATTACGTTTATCTTTAAAGACTTCATTTCATTCTTCACCAGAGGGGTTTCCCTCATCTCATGGATTAATATAATCACTTTAGCTCCCCTCATGCCCTCGGATACAGTTCTCTGCATAATCTGTCTCACATTTACTGGCTTTCGCTCAAGTGGTCTCTCTCTCCTCTCATCTGATTGTTGATGTTGTGCTGTTTTCAGGTCAGCAGCCATACACTATGTGCTTCAGGGTGAAGTTCTACCCCCAGGAGCCAATCAAGATCAAGGAAGAGCTGACAAGGTAACAGTTCTCTGATCTAATGGTCAAATTGCATTGGAATGACATAAAAACAACCCTGGCCAGTCACAGTATAAACAGCTCAAGTCAAATGTATGAGATTGAGGATTCTCTGGAGGAGATTTGCATTTTAAAAACGCCTCCTAGGCAGATTGTTCCAGTTTCATTTGGAAAGAGAATATTTACTTTGCAGCTGAAGCCAGAACGACTGATCTGTGGATTCTTTCATGTCAAAGTAACCAGTGTGATCTCATTACAGTGTATCTTACGAAACCTGTCAAGAACATGTACGGGTCATATTTTACTCTAAAATCAGAAGAAATGCGAAAATATATTTTGTTTTTAGAATTGAGCACACCTACCCCCAAATTCTCATTACTGTAAGCAAAAAAAATATACAAACATAATTAAATGTATGTTTTCGGACACTTAACTGCATGTTAATTGCAAATAAAAGTAAGTGTATTGTAGCTAATGCTAATGTTATAGATTTATATTCAATGATACTTCAAATTACGAATGCTTTTCTGAACCACAAGTAGGGCTTAATTACATATTTATATGTAATTTCATAATTACTATTATTGTCTTGTACTGACAAGCATTTAAGCACACAAACTAATATATAATCTATTGTCATTTCAATTGAAACTCGTATATCATGTATTTAAGTATATTTATTAAAGATTAAAAGAAGAAATTGAAGAACACAGGCGCAGCCGGATCATTTCTATAATGACCAATGCAATTTACCAGTTAGTGTCTGGTTTAAGACATTTTTTTTGGCGGTAAATAATGGCACAAACACCAGTAAATTGACAAGGGCAACCCTTCGTAAATCACCTTGCGTGATTCATTTAAATACTCACCCATAAATTTTGTGTCTGAAAGGGAAACTCCTACAAATGTATATGCAATTAGTTCAGCACAAATGTTTCACTGCATGTCTTTATTAAATCCTGACTGTAGTTTTTTTAATGCCAAAAGAGGGTTTTGCACTGGCGCAAGCTGTTAGTAAATCTGGCCCTTAGTATGTTACTCAACACATCACAATAAGTGTACTTTAAATCATGACAAAAGATTATTAAACAGTGATTTAAAATGTATTTTAAATGATATATTATCAGCAAGTACAGTTTTTTATGTACTTTAAAGATTTAAAGCACACTAAACAAGCAAGTGCACATTCAATACAATTTTGTTTCACACATGAAAATATGACCTCAGACTTATTATTACTTTTTAGTCCTTTTGTGAAAAAACGTGTAGATGATGCAACCATCCTGAGTTCGCAATGAAGATAAAAGGTCTCTTTCAAAGGCATAAAGAACTTATAAGGTTTGGCATTTTTAGAATCTTTATTTTTAATTCTTCAAAAAATATTATGTCGAAGTCAATGGCCTTGTGGTCCTTCCGGATCCCGTCTCCCTCTCTCTTGTCATGGGTTGCAGTGTAGCGTAATCCAACAATAAAGATGCGTGAAGCAGAAAGATGAATAAAGATACTTTTTAATAAACTCTAAGAACATTAAAAATTACACATCAAACACATTAACTCAAAAGACAAAGAGCAGATGGAACAGAGGGAACAAGAGGGCTTAAATACACAGTGGAAAATAATTAATCGAATAGAGAACATGTGAGCACTAATTTGAAACCATGACAAATAATAACTAAAACACAAGCTAAACCTAAAGTACTTCTTCTTTCTTCTACTTTTGTTTAATGGCGATTTACATTCTTAGTGCATTTTACCACCTACTAGGGATTTTTTTAAATCTGGGCTCAAACAGCGGCAAGGAAGACAATTTCGGATTGGGTTTTACCAGCGGTGACAAAGGCAATTTGGGACTAGGCTGAACCAGCAGAGATGAAGTCGAATTGGTACTAGGCTGAACCAGCAGAGATATAGACGACTTGGGACTAGGCTAAACCAGCAGAGATATAGACGACTTGGGACTGGGCTGAACCAGCAGAGGTGAGGATGACATGGAACTAGGCTGAGCCAGCAGAGATTGAGAAGATTTGGAACTAGGCGGAACCAGCAGAGATTGAGAAGATTTCGGACTGGGCTGAACCAGCAGAGATTGAGAAGACTTGGGTCTAGGCTGAACCAGCAGAGATAGAAGACATGGAACTAGGCTGAACCAGCAGAGATTGAGAAGACATGGAACTAGGCTGAACCAGCAGAGATTGAGAAGATTTGGAACTAGGCTGAACCAGCAGAGAAGACTTGGGACTGGGCTGAACCAGCAGATATTGAGAAGATTTGGGACTAGGCTGAACTAGCAGAGATTGAGAAGATTTGGGACTAGGCTGAACCAGCAGAGATTGTGAAGACTTGGGTCTGGGCTAAACCAGCAGAGATTGTGAAGACTTGGGACTGGGCTGAACCAGCAGAGATAGAGAAGACTTGGAACTAGGCTGAACCAGCAGAGATTGAGAAGACTTGGGACTGGGCTGAACCAGCAGAGATTGAGAAGACTTGGGACTGGGCTGAACCAGCAGAGATTGAGAAGACTTGGAACTGGGCTGAATCAGCAGAGATTGAGAAGATTTGGGACTAGGCTGAACCAGCAGAGATTGAGAAGACTTGGGACTGGGCTGAACCAGCAGAGATTGAGAAGACTTGGGACTGGGCTGAACCAGCAGAGATTGAGAAGACTTGGAACTGGGCTGAATCAGCAGAGATTGAGAAGATTTGGGACTAGGCTGAACCAGCAGAGATTGAGAAGACTTGGGACTGGGCTGAACCAGCAGAGATTGAGAAGACTTTGAACTGGGCTGAATCAGCAGAGATTGAGAAGATTTGGAACTGGACGGGACCAGCAGAGACAGTAGACCAGTAAACATTTCCTCATCTAGCTCATAAAATAATTCCTCAGTAATCCATTTTATTTCATGCACCTCAGCGATGGGAGTGTGGGCGGGGATCCAATCCATTCCAACAAACTCCACTAATATACCCTTGATGACAGGCACTGATGCCGGCTCCCACACCTGGACAGATTCTGCATTAGGCTCAGGCTCCGGGACGAAAGTAGTCTCTGGCGATTGCAAATTAATTATTTAAAAATCATACAATGGGATTTTCTGGATTTTTGTTTTAGATTCCGTCTCTCACAGTTGAAGTGCACCTATGATACAAATGACAGACCTCTACATGCTTTGTAAGTAGGAAAACCTGCAAAATCGGCAGTGTATCAAATACTTGTTCTCCCCACTGTATATCACAATATAGTACTTTTTTGTAAATTCAATCAATTAATAGTTTATATATATTGACCACATGGAAAGGACTATTTCTTTTTTTAAATTTTAAAGTATATACTCAAAAATGTACTCAAAAAAATATTTTCTCCCTTTATTAAGAAGTGTTTGTCATTGAATCATTCACTTAAAAGATTTATTCACAAACGCTGATTAATCCTAGGAAGAGACATTGACTCCATTCAAATTATTCCATCTGCGCGAGTCTCTGTTATATCTGTACATTTATACTGTGTAAGGCCACCTTCTTCCATTGCTCCGTGGTTCAGTTCTGATGCTCATGTGCCCACTGTTGGTGCTTTCGGCGGTGAACAGGGGTCATCGTGGGCAACAAATACGCAACAAACTGCGATGAACTGTGTATTTCACCTTTCCATCAGAACCAGCATTAACTTCTTGAGCAATTTGAGCTACAGTATGGTCTGTTTGATTAGACCACACGGGCCAGCCTTCTCTCCCCACGTGCATCAATGACCCTGTTGCCGGTTCACAACTGGTCCTTCCTTGGAGCACTTTTGATAGATACTGACCACTGCAGACCGGGAACACCCCACAAGAGCTGCAGTTTTGGAGATGCTCTGACCCAGTCGTTTAGCCAACACGATTTGGCCCTTATCAAACCCACTCAAATCCTTACGCTTGCCCATTTTTCACATCAACTTTTGAGGACAATTTTCACTTGCTGCCTAATATATTCCACCTACTATTAGGTGCCGTGATGAGGAGATAATCGGTGTTATTCACTTCACCTGTCAGTGGTCATGTTATGCCTGAAACCACACTGCAAGAAGCCATTTCTGTAACCATAAAACAGGAAATATAAAACATAGAGGCCAGATCATGTGGAATAATAATAAAATCTTTTAATTTGACAATAATAAGGTTAGTTTAAGTCCATATTATTGTGCATACTTAATTATCATACCAACATGATTACAAAGAAAAGAGAAGAACTTTTTAATTAGGCAAGAACTTTTCAGTTTTTTAACTAGATTTTTCTTTTCATCATTTTGGACATCCTTATTTTTCCATAAATTAATATGAAGCATATTTGCTCCTCAGTTTTATGTTAATAGGATTTTTTTTCCTCAAAAGGAGGCAAAAATATTCAGAATAGACCGTCAGAGTCAATGTGTGTCACATATTCCTCTTACATTATCAGAGAGCAACATTCCAAACACAAGCTTTGATTCCATCTCGCTAATTCTCTCAAAAACACACACATACATACATGAACAGACATTTGCATAGATACACAAAAACACACTCACAGATTGTTAGTGTGACTAAATCATTAGTGCAGGTCTCACAACATGGTGCTCAGTGCATTTACACCATCTGAACTGTCGAGATAAATGTATTTGTCTTTCTTGATCTTCCACGCTTTCTCTGTGCACTGGAAAACGAAAACGTTCCTGTGGCCAGACAGAAGCTTTAGAGAGTGCGAGGCGTATGTGTGTGAGAGTGTATTGGGGAGCAAATGGTTACATCCTGTGAAAGAGAAAGCAAGGGTTTGAGATGGACAAGAGATGCATTAATGTGCCCATTCATGCTATTTTCGGGAGTTTTTCCTGTTAAAGCTGTTTGACACAGCTATATTTTATTCCTACTGCTCTCTCTGTTTAATATTTAATATAAAGAATGGATTTGAGTGCAGTGGGTTACAAAGAGCGAGAATGGAGAAAACGGAAACATGCAAGCACACAAAAGCAGATGCAAATGTTTGGCAAATGCATTGCAGTTCCGTCTTACAAACTTAAGAAATCACCATTCAATCAAAATGGACTCTGTTATTCTAGTGTGAATGATTATTATATGATCAGTGCACGTTATTCCAGTAAAAAAAAGTTTTTATAATCTTTCACATCAAATGTGAAAGAACTTGCTCCACCTCTGAAATTACTTCACTGATAATATCAAGTCTCTCCATCGACCTAATCATTTCCTTGAATATCATGTTTCACTTGGAAATTTGTCACATTACCCTTGTGAAGAAGTGCACTTAATTGTATTCAATGTACACTTGTATTTCAAATGTCCTTAAAAGTATGTTTTAATGTAATGAAAAAAAAAACTATGAAAAAAAAGTGCACTTTGTAATAATGTCAAATTAAAAGTTTTTGTATGTTTTATTAATCTTTCTTCATGCTTTAAAGAAGTACACTTATTTGGATGTGTTGACCAACATACTACATGTAAAGTACTTGATTATAATTTTAACTTTAGATTGTTATTCAATATTACATTTAAAGTTAACAAATTTTAAATGTACTAAATTGCAATATTGTATAGTTTGCCATGAATGCTTGTCAGTACATTCACACTTTAACCATATTTTAAAAACAATAGAAGTTATTATAGAATCACATATGAAGATGTACTTAAAGGGGTCATGAATTGAGAAATCAACTTTTCATTCAGCCTTTGATATATAAAAGTTAATCGTGATAAAAAATCACGATAAACATAACTGATCGCGCTACCGAACAATAAACACGCCAAAGATAGCAAGATATTGCGCTGTGCCTGGTTGTGGAAGAAAACAGTCACTGCATAAGCTTCCTTGGATTCAAATATTAGAAATGTGTGGTTGAACTTTATTTTTTATGAAGTTCCAGCTCACGTGCGTAAGACATTGCATGTTTGTTCGCTTCATTTCACCGCGGAATCATTTGTAAATAAGATACAGGTCGAGACTGGATTTGCAGACATATTGAGATTAAAACACAATGCTGTGCCTTCTACATTGGATCCGACAGGAATGGTGCAACACTTATGAAAGTAAAACATGTTTTTTAGATGTGATAGTATTGCATTGTTACAGATCGTTTGATATATACTGATTATATTGCGGAAGTTTTGAACATGCTGATTTGTCTGCAGTGAAGTTTTGCTGATGCACGTGCTTGGCTTGTGTGTGTGTTAGTGATGTGCGGTTCGCGGATATATCCACCGACCGGGCGGGCCAAGTAATAAAAAATAACATTAATTGCGGGTGGATGAGAGATAAATCGTTGTGTTTGTTTGATAAAGACATTTTGCGAGCCCTGTGGGCGGATTCCGGTTGCCGTTTCTCCACATTGGAAGTTTTCAAAACAAATCCCCTCATGTACTGGCGGGGGAGCCGAAACTCATTATTATGCAAAACTGTTATCCAATCATAGCAGTGGCCGTTTACTTTCAAGTGTTCAGTGCGGCACGCCCATAAAAACCGAGCATTCCAGGAGAGAGGCTCAAAAACAGGTTAGAAAATAGCCTATTACTTATTCATTATGATGTTTTTGAATGTAAAAAATGTGCAAACGTAATAAGTTGACCTCAGACAACAGTATAAATTTTTTTAAAAAGGCAGTTCATGACCCCTTGAAGTCCTTTTAAGTGGGTCAAAAAGCACTACTAATTGCATTTAATAAAAAGCTAAATTAAAATACAATTAAATTTAATTGCAATTAACATGTAATTAAGTATCCAAAAGCTTTGTAAGCACTGTAAATTATTTTAATGTGTATTATTTCCATAACAAGTACTCTTTTTTTTAAAGTATGCTAAAGTGCACTTCTTTTTCCAAAGGAAAGTGAAATAGGTTGTAAATTCCGTTTACACTTGTCCTCTCTTTATGCATCAACTTGGAAGAAAAATATAAATAATGTAGAGCCATTAAAAAAATAATAATAATATTGAGCTTCTATTGTACATACCTAGAACACAACGGAATGCACTTTTTTGGTACTTTAATAAAAATTAAGTAGAGATTCTCATAGGGATCATGTTATATTTATGTTATTTTATAACTTATAAGTACATGTCAGTATTCCATCTTAAATGTCATTGTCAGTTCAGACTTACATCTGTGAAGTGTATCATGTGTCTACACTCTTTTTAGGCCTTCCAAAAGTAACATTTCTTAAAGGAAACAGTAGTGTTGGGTGCTCAGTTCCTAGGGTGCTAAAGCAGGGCTAGTTTGCCAGTGAGCACAGACCATCTGGTAGACATTTCTGCTCTGAAAATCAGGAGATGATGCCAGAACTGAAGGGTATCACATTTTTCTTTTTATTAAATAGCAGCCAATTGTTATACTAGAAGGTCATTCGATACAGCCGTCACACTTTGAGACATAGCCTCCTGTTCAGTAAACTGCTGTTTTACACATTTCAGTAAGATTTTGGGGTGCTGTTATTGTTGTGTTTGTGCTTATTGGTCTATAGAACAGATCTCTAGCCTCTATGTCCCTCACATGGATAGTTTTTTAGATCCAAGCGTGAACAGCAAAAACCACACTAAACTAATTTTCAACTACGTTCAATTCTAAATCAGATTTATATCTAATTTCCTATTGTAAATTCAGTGTGAACAGCCAGATTAGAATTCAAGTGATTTTTTATGTCAGTCTAACTTGACAATCATTATTGTGTGCATGATTTGCGCTTAATCATAAAATAATTTATGAATTGCACTATATGATGTTGCAGAAATATATTTATTTCAAATATATATTAATGTACATTAGATCTCAAATGTTGTGACACCTGTTTTGAACAGTAACAATGAAAAGTAACTTTAAAAGTTAAAATAATAATTCATAGATTGAAGTTTTTTAAATATAATAACAAAATTTGATATCATATTATCAGGTAATAAGAAATGTGCTAATAATATTATAATGAACATGTTGTGATAGTGTTTCCTATGCATACATTTAATTAGTTATTTAGAGCAGTCTCCGATGCAGGAATTTGGTATATTGTCAAAAAAAAAGTGTGCTTAATTGTACTGAATGTGCACTCGAATGTACTTAAAATCTTCAAAAGTATATTTTATTAAAACTGTGCTTGTAAAAACATTATTTATTTAAATAAACTGAGTGGCAGAAGAGTTGCTGCATGACTGGAGTTAATAGGGGAAAACGTGAGTAAAACAAAAGGTTAACAGTTTAAACTAAAGGTTGGACTCGATATATTGTTCCTTACAACTTACCAAAGATCCAGTGATCCATGGATATTGACATGCAGCCAGGAATCGTGTTATCCTGACATTTATATGAGCCTTATTTTGATACATAAATATTTATCACCATCAGTCATCACAATTTCAAGAGTGAATCCCACATTTATTCATAGATTTGGGCCTATGTATTGAAGTGTGTATGTGGCCGCTTGTCAAGAATGGAAAACAATAGTTTTATTCAAATTCTGAATATATTACAGGCCTATTAATTATATATATATATTTTTATATAGCCTAGTGCGCAAAGAGGGCTCCTTTTATAATCACTAAAAGCTGACACAATAAAGACACAATAAATAAGAGATTTGTGTCGTCAGCTTCACTGATTAATATAACATTACTTTGTGAGATTGCGTTCATTGAATGAGTGATCATTCAATGAACGCAATTTCACAAAGTTACGTTATATTAATCAGTGACGCTGACGAAACAATAAATCTCTTATTTACATAATGTATACACTTTGTTAGAGAGGATTAGCGCACGTGCAGAACTCAGCACTGGACAAAAACTTAAACAGAAAGTGGATTCTAACTTCAACACCTGTGATTGGCCATTGCGTTCAAGAAATCAACAAACATGTCTGTGATTGGCTACATTACTCACCGAAGCAAACACATGTTGGAAATGGAATCACAAGCACTGGATCTTTTGCCAACTCTTTTTCACTGATAATATGCTATTATTACGAAGAAAACAGATCCTAGACCAGCAGTTATGGGCAGCTTTTCCCTCTAAAAGCAATAAATAGCAGAATACACACTGAAAACCAATGCTGCCTCTCAGTCTTTTTGCCACTCAGTGGCCGTAAACACAGTCACTCTGGCCTACGGTGACGTCACATGCATACCCTCTATAGCAACTAACTAAAGAGTAATAAGGGGCTAAACTGAAAGGGAATTCAAGTAACAGAAGTACAAGTACAAAATGACAACTAAACTAAACTGAACTGAACATAACTCTTACAGCAAGTGCTGCGAAGAGGAAAAAGAGCAGTCTTTGTTTCATCTCCTGAGACTGAATGCTGTGGACAAATTCTGCTCTAACAGTATCCAAAAGTGCCCAATTATATTCTTTTAAACTTTATTGTTTATGTAATAAGTGCTCTTTTTGAAGGTATGCTAAAGTGAAGTAACAAGGGTTACTTCACAAGGGTTTTAGTGTGAATGCAGCTAAAGAGATAGAATCCATTGTGAATATTTCATGTTGAAATAACACTAACACTATTTAGAAATATATTCTCTCTTGTTTTTTCTCTGTATCAAGGTACCTTCTGTACTTACAGTTGAAGAGAGACGTGTACCACGGTAGGCTTTTATGCCCGTTCCTTGATGCTGCGTATCTTGGAGCCTGTATAGTGCAGGGTAAGAATACAACCTCTTCTTCATACAACTTTTTACAACCAATTACACATTTCATAAAATTTTGTAATCTAACCAAAGCTTGAGTATCAGTACCAGTAGCATGGTGTTACTGAGAAATTTGTTTTAACTTTTTAACTTAATATTTTAAACCTCTTTCCATAATTCTTTGCTCAAAGTGAACAAAAGTTTCTAATGGATATGAACCTCATTTAGGGTCAGATGAGAGTCTCTTGTTCTAGATACACAGGTATATACACAGGGCTCGTTAGCTTTTTCATGTAGTCATTTGATGAGTTTTAAGGCTGTTTGTCTCGTTCTAGCTGAACTTGGGGACTATGATCCTGAGGAACATCCTGCTGACTACATCAGTGACTTTAGGCTCTTCCCCAAACAGTCCCTCAAGCTAGAACGCAAGATCATGGACATCCACCAGAATGAACTGAGGTGAGAGAAAAAAAAACACATTTAAGCTACCTGTCCACTGGAGTACTACATTTATTTGTCCGTTAGCCTACTGTTCAAAAGTTTAAGGTCAGTACGATTTTTTTATTCTTTGAAAGAATGTGCTCACCAAGGCTGCATTTATTTGATCAAAAATAAAGTAAAAACAGTCATATTGTGAAATATTATTGCATTTTAAAATGTAATTTATTCCTGTGATAGCAAAGCTGAATTTTCAGCATCATTACTCCAGTCTCCAGTTTCACATGATCCTTCAGAAATCATTCTAATATGAGGATTTGCCGCTCAAGAAACATTTCTAAATATTATCAATGTTGAAAGAATTTGTGCTGCTTAATACTTTTGTGAAAACCATTTTATTTATTTGATTATTATTTTTTACAATGTGAAAGTCTTTACTGTCACTTTTGGTCAAATGAATGCATGTTTAATGTATTTTTTGTATTTGAACTGTAGTGTATGTGTAACATTAATGCATATATCATATAATTTTGGACAGGGCTTAGATTAAGCCAGGATTAGGCCCTAAGTAAGTTTTATAAATGTGCTTTAGATAAAAACATTACTGATGTGCATCTTGAGACAAAACAATGGCACTGACATATTTTAAAGGGGTCATGAACTGACTTTAAAAAAAAAAAGTAAACTGTTGTCTGAGGTCAACTTATGACGTTCACGTGGTTTTTACATTCAAAATCATCATAATGTATAAGCTATTTTCTACCCTGATTTTGAGTCTATAGCTCTTGAAACGCTTTTTATGGGCGTGCCGCATTGAAGACTTGGAAGTAAACGCCCACTGCTATGATTGGATAACAGTTTATAATGAGCTTCGGCTCTCCCGTCGTTACACGTGAGGAATTGTTTTGAAAACGTATAATGTGAAGAACCGGCAACCGATTCACCGGAGTCACCCACAGGGCTCGCTAAATGTCTTTATCAAACAAACACAATGATTTATCTCTCATCGACCCGCAATTAATTGGAATGTAATTTTTTATTACTTGGCCGGCCCGATCAGTGGAAATAACTGCGAACCATGCATAACTATCACACACACATGCACACTCACACATACAAGCCAAGTACGTGCATCAGCAAAACTTCACCTCAGACAAATCAGCATTTTGAAAACTTCCATGATTGTATTTTTCCTTCAAATTACCAGTCAAGAGAGGGAACAACGAACATCAAAAAAGGAATGTTATTTCACTATTTAAGATAGCCCGTCATTAGCCCAGGGATGTCGGCTTTACGAGCCCTGGCCCAAACATATCTGAGTCTGATCACGAATCGCAGCACAATGAACCAACAGCACCTCAAATACAAAGGATACTTCAGCCTGTGACAGTGTGGAAGTTATGTTTAGCTAGACACGTACATAATCAGTAGATATTATGGCGGGAGGAGCAAACGACAGACACAGTGGGTGTGGCGTCAGGCCTCGAGGAGGCGTTTATTAACATAAATAAACATAAACATTTTCAAAAAGGGAAATAAAGTGTCAAATAAACGGGATCTGGTGTCCTCTGTGTGCCAAGGAATCATGAAAGAAGGGTAGTGATCAGATAGGATGGGTCTAGGTAAGGGGCGGGGTCCAATGGCCGTACACGCTTCTCTCTTCGGTCTGAGGCACGAGGGGCGGGTGCTTCGACGGGGCGGCTCGTCCTTTTTAGGCCACTATAACTGAGGGGAATAGTGGCCCGGCATGCTAGCCTGTCAGCTGCGTTATGCATGCTTCTCCATTCCGGATTGCGGGTCCAGCGACTCACATCTAAGGCGCCGCGGGAGTCCCTCCGTGCTCCCTTCCTGGACCCACGAGGACACCAGCGTGCATGCACAGGGAGAGAGAGAGATTGATCTCCTGAAGAGAGGCGTGCTCGACAGTTAACAGCGCCGGTGATGAGGTTTCATTATCTTCAGGTGTGCCTCATCACTCGACGCCAGTTCGACGCCGGTATTTCGGTATCTCTCTCACACCCACTCCAGTCGGGAACCAGGCGAAGGCTGACAATTTCAGGAACAGGGTGGCACTGATAACAAGGGAGAGGCAGCCGTTCCGTCACAATGCAATACAATGCAATACTATCACATATAAAAAAAGAATTGTACTCACATAATTGTGTTGCATCATTCCTATCAGATCTAGAAGCCACAGCATCGTTTTTTATATTATCCTGTCTGCATATCCAGTCTCTTGTTTACAAAAGAATACGCGGTGAAATTAAGCGAACAAGCGCACAATGTCTTACCCACGTGAGCTGGATCTTCATTAAAAATAAAGTTCAACCATGCATTGCTAATATTGGAATCCGAAGGAAGCTTATGGCATGTAAGCTTTATTGCTTAGAAATCCAATCCTGTTTAGCTCCACGTAGGCCTATGTTATTTATCTAATATGTCAGGCACGAGTCAGTTGTTCGTTTTGAGGCGACGTTTCACTGCACTCTGACGTCACAGGGAAGCACATTCACAGATTGATCATTTGCTGAGCCAGCTGTCAATAAAAGCTTTTCTTTGACTAACAAGGAAGTTTTCAGCTCTGAAATTGACAGGATATTTTTATATTAAGATTACCTTTTATATATCAAAAGCTCAAGGGAAAGTAGATTTCTCAATTCATGACCCCTTTAAGATACAGTGCAAGTTGTTTTCAGTTAAAACAGCTCAAACATGCATTTTAGTCTGGGACTAGCTGAAGCCTTGTCTGTGAAACTGGGGGTATATGTAGTTGGAGATCTTAAATTGTGAAATTACACTGTTTCTATAGGGGACAATGTTCTGCACTAGGCGAGTTAAACCTTCTTCAGAGGGCCTACACACTGGACACATATGGAGTGGACCCACACCCCTGCAAGGTACTGACTCGCCTCAGAAACTTACAAAGTATCTGCTATAAACCATATCTAGTATATATCTAGTACATATCTAGTACATATAAAATACAATATACATATAGTAGTTGAACTTCTTTTATCTAGACACATCTAAAATATATGGCACATACATAAATACATAGCAAGATGCGGCGCAATGGTCAAAGACGTCCATTTAGCACGTTTACATTTTTTTTTTTTAAAGCAGTTCAGTGAAACGCAAAACTACTTTTGGCTGTAGATAAAACTGATCTTTGATTTAATTCGTTTCAGGATTTCACAGGATCCACAGCTTTCCTGGGATTCACTGCAAGAGGGTTTGTAGTTTTCCAGGGAAATAAGCGGATACATCTTTTAAAATGGTAACTTTAAAACCATCTTATCATTAGCTTCACTCTTTGATTCACTCTCCATCTCCACCTCACCCTACTCAGTGTAGTTTAGTGTAAGATGCGGTCACAAAAAGGTCCATTGTCTATTGTCAGTAGTGTAGTAATGTATTAAGTACAGCTCACACAGAAGCCACTTTCAAACCAAGAAGCTTTTATGTTGGTAAACATGGCGAATCCACCTGTTTCCAATCATGTGGACTCCTATTGAATTGACTGGATTTCACTTGCAAAAACTCTGCAAAAATGTAGTGTCCCCTTCTTCGATTTTTCTGGAAAGAAACACCCACTTATGGCCCATTCACACCAAGGATGATTACTACCACTGTAAAGTTTTAGTAATCGTTCTAATTCTTCGAGGTGTCCTGTTAACACTAACAAAACGGAGGAACAATATCGTTGGAATCACTTTCAAAACTATTTTTTTCCAGCTGATGAATGATAAAAACATCGATAGCCAATCAGAATCCACCCAAATTTAAATAACGTCAATGTTTAAGTGTAGTGTGTTTCTCGTTCTCCTGGTGTTTATTAAAAGTGTCTTTATTTGTGCATTCTCCATCTCCATCTTTATACGACTCACTGCACGTAACCATGACAGAATTCCGAACCTCCTAAAGGATTTAAATGGAAAAAAAGAAATGGATATTCCTGCAGTATGCCTGCTTCTCCTCGGTTCCCTCGTGGACCACACAAGGGATTTCTTAGATATGACCTGCCTGACTCACTATCCGGACCAAGGGAGTTTTGCAGAATATGTGGATTGGGTGCTGGTCAGATGCAACTAATTCGCTATTCACTGTCTACCTCGCTGATGAAGACATCGCCAGCCCCACTCCGGACCCAGAGCCCAGTCAGCCTTCAGCCATGCCTGATCCAACTACAAAGATTGAGCCAGACCGTTTGCCAGAGGCCATGTTCATCCTGGAGCCCAAGCCCATTGCAGAGTCTGAACAGGTGCTACATCCATCATTGAGGAAATTTTAATGGAGTTTGAGACTCGCACTTCCATCGCTGAGAGGCATTCAATGAGGTTGGTCCCTAAGGAATTATTATTTGATGAGCTGGATGATGAAAGATTTCAAGGTTTCCAGCCTCCGCTGGCCCCGTCTAGTCCCAAATCTTCGTCTCTGCGGGTTCAGCCCAGTTCAAAGTCATCTTCGTCTCTGCTGGTTTAGCCCATTTCCAAGTTATCTTCGTCTCTTATAGTTCAGCCCATTCCCAAGTCGTCTTCATTGTCATTAAATCAGATCAGCACCAAGTCTGCTTCATCACCATTGGCTCTGCCCAGCTCCAAGTTGCCTTTTTCACCATTTGCTCTGCCCAGCCTCCTTCTTCTTCCTCCCCTGCCTAAACCATCCAATTCCTAGGCCTTGCCTCCACTGTCTCCTTTCAGCCCTTTGGCTCTTCTTTCTGTGGTTCTGCCCAGCTGCTCGGATCCATCTTGGGCTTCCCAGTCATCAGCGCCACATTGGTCCGTTGATCCCTCAGCTCCACCTCAAGCTTCTGAGCCCTGGACTTCACCTTGGCTCTCTGACACATCGGCTTCAGCTTGGCTAAATACTCCCTCGGCTCCACCATGATCTGTCGTCCCTCAGGCTCTACCGGGCTCCATCGCCCCTCTGGCTCCTCCTTGGTCTTTTGTCACGCTGGTTTCAGTGTCGCCTTGGGTCTGCATCTCCTCGGTTACTCCTGGGTCTTTTATCACAACTTCACCTCAGTCGGTCAGGCTCCTGGCTCCATCTTGGCTCCACCCTCCATCAGATTTGCCTTGGACCTTTGTCCTGGCTCTACTCTGGGTCATCCTCTGGCTCCTCCCATCTCCACCCTGCCCCTTTCCTCTATCGTCTCCACCTTGGTGTTCCCTTCTTCCAGCCCATCCAAGGTCTCGTCCTTCAGCTCCTCGTCTAACTTCAGAACCCCCTCCCTCCTTCCTCTGTTGGACTGTTGGGAGACAAGAGTAAAGACAATCTTGTCTTTAGTTTAATTGTTAATTGTCTTTAGTTTAGATTTCAGTTTTAGGAGAAGGCCTGTAACAATAATAGCATCCACACCAATGTTCTTGATAATGGTCTGTTTATTATAAGGATGCACTGCAGTTTTATTTCTACCACTTTAAATGCTACCAATTATTAAAACTATACTTAGTTTTAACAGGCCTTAAATCTAAAATCAGACATAATTCTAAGAATAAAGCGGAATGTATATAGTGCTCAAGGATACCTATGTACTAAGTATCTCACACAAAACTCTTGAATATCTTTGAAAGATTTGGTCCCATGAACCTTGCAAATTGAGCTGTGACTAGGGGCTGTTCTTTCTCAAATTCATCCTTTGAGCTTGTAAACAAAACTGTATCCCGACAGACAGTTTAAAGCCTGTGCGCTCTGAATCACAGACATTACGTAAGGCCAGTCGATTAGATGGAGTATACATCAGCTGATCAATGAGTGGTCTGTGAGTGCTCATGATCTATGACATGAGGTTTTGTTGAGTTGTTAACACCAGCCCACAGTCAACAAGCAGATGAATGCACTCAAGGCTAGACGTTTGAAGAGTTTTCTCTCTCTTTTATTTATGTCTCTCTTTAATGTCTGGCTGTAGACATGAAGTTTTTGCTTTGAACGTCTCACTTGTAACATTTCTTTTGTAATGTCTCACTCTTGCAGGGCAGATGTCAGCAAATTTAAGTTTGAAGGGAAAACATTCTATGTGATTGGCGTGCAAAGAGAGGTATGATATATTATCTTGTAAGCTGTTTTTCTTTTTAAAGCTCTCGTTCATTGTAGTCATATGGTTCATAATGCATTTATCCACCATGCAACAGCAATTTACTTTGACTTAAAACCATTCTAACTTTCATTATGCTGTACATTACATCATGAGGATGTTATAAACACAATCTTATGTTATCTTACATTCATTTATGACCTTTGGTAAACTCGCTTGCATTGTCTTTTATATATTTATTAACATTCCCATGTCCCTATTCTTCATTATACTACAGTAAAAAAATCTTTTCAGCTATTTAATGATTTATACATTTTAAATAAAACTTATTAAACGGCTCTTTCACCTCAACATTTTCACACAGATATCGATTAGAACAGATTTAAGGCCCATTAACAACAAGGACAATAATTATAAATAATGATAACTATATGTAAAATTTGAAATACATTCTAATTATAGGATAAAAAAGTCCACACCACATCTATACCGATAATGACACAAAGGAACAATATCGTTTAGAATCACTTTCAGAGCGACAACCAATCAGATCGAGCATTTAAAGCGGCTGACAACGTAACTGCAGCTCGCACTGATAATAAACAGAATATTAGCAGCCGCTAATATAGTTATTATTATCGCCCTTGGTGTGAACGGGCCTTTATTCAGCTTCCTGTTCCTGTCATTCTGTTTGTGTATCACGCTTGAAATCTAGTTTTACATGTGCCTTTGTCTTCTTTTCTCTGTGTGCACTTTTCCATTGCTGGTGAGTAAACATATACATCATGGCCATTGGTTAACTTATTCATTATTATTATTATACAGCCTTGCAGTTCCTCACCCACATATCTGTCCTGATTTTAATCAGACTTTAGTTGTAGTGCCCAACATAGAGTATTCATAAGAATTTCATGAGCAACACTGTCTATCATTACTGCAAAATTATGATAAACATCCTAATTATCAAGTATTTCACTGGATTTTCTAATAGAAATGAATTTTTTTTATTTGAATTTACATTGATACAACAAATAATTTTATGAGACAGCACATCATATTATATCATATTCATATTCATATACATCATATTATGCTGATTTCCGAGATGTATTTATTACACTTACTCTTTATCACTATATTCTCAAATATGTTTAGTAGATATTATATAAATATTTTTAATAAAATATGTGGAAAATGGTTTAATCTAAAAACATTGCTGCACTGACACAATTATAATCGTAACATCGAAATATACTGTATATATAATTGTGCAGCCATATTTCTATAGATATTATAACCTGATTTAATTATTACAGTGGTTCTCAACCAGAAGGGCTCATGTACGATTACTTTTATTGGTTAGAAATTGTGAGTGAAATGTTTTTAAAAATCCTTCAATTGAATCCTTATTCTGTAAATTGCAAACTGGAAAAGTTATTAGGCCTTTGAGTCAAAAAGATTGAAAACCATTTGTTTAAAATATTACATATTTGTTAGGTTGCTTCTGAAGTTATGCATATTATATGATGGGTATGAAACTAAAGTGTAGTTCGATGTCTAAACCTGTGTGTGTAATTGGTTAATTCTGTACATCATGTCATCGTCTGTCTGGTTCACCACCCATGCAAGTCTGAAAGTTTCTGAGTTGATACTATGATAGTTTGTGTGAACGGTAAGAACCTGTTCTCACAGCGTCTGCATCTGCATGTTCACACACACTTGAACAGATGTGTGTGTGTGTGTGTGTTTACTTATACTGGACATGTGACTGTGTTTCACACAAGCACACATCTGTCTGTGATACACACTGTTCCACTCAGAAGCGTTGGAGTGCAGACTGTTTACTATATGAGGTTGAGCAATGGCTGACCTGTTCTGCTATTCAAATCTCACAGAATTATTTCTGTATTATTGCTAATGCTTATTATTGAGTCAGGCCTTTAACCAGACCTTAAAGACCTCGTCCAGCACTGACATGAATAATACCTCAAATTGTGTGACTTATCGAGGAGATGTGTGCGATTACTTTTTTCAGTGTTTTCTTTTTAGTATTTTTTGCTCATGGACAAGTTAGCAAATTATCACATAGACTTTGAAAACAAGAATATTACAAAGACTAAGTGTGAACGTTATTAAGCAACCATCTGGCATTCCAGCATTGTGTTTAACATTTATAATTACAAAATTTATTTGAAGGTGTCTTTGTTACACTCATTATACATTTAAGTACTGAGTACTATTAATAACTAAGTAATTACAGTTTTTTATTGAACATCGTAAGGTAACTGTTATGTTTTCATGTCTTCTAGTCAACACACATGAATAAGTACTAATCCCAAAGTCTTTAATAATCAATCCAGTATGCAGGAGATCACAGGAGATTGATAGTTAACTGAACAAAGCAGGAAGTAGGGGAGAGCGGGGCACAACCTAACGCTTTTTGACTTTCTTAGTTTGTGTAAATCCACTTGTGGTTCAGAGTATGTATTTTTCCCCACATTAATTGCACACGTCTAGTACAATTATGTGGTTTTGTTTCATTAATGCATTGTATACTTTTTTCTTGATTTAACCCGAAAGAATGGAAGTGAAATGAGACATGCCCCATAGGTGGGGTACATTGTAACATGTGAGGGGCACATTGTAACATGACCAAATAGCAGCTTAAAATGTTATCTGAAAAAAAAAAACAAAAAAAAACAAGACAAACTAAAATATTTTGTCAAAAAAATACAATTATTAACTTTTTCAGATACAATAATGGCATTGTTTAATAATTTAAAATAAACTATTTTTTTTTTAGTTTGACACAAAACACAGCTACTGTATACAGCATAGTTAAAAACATAATAATAATTAATAACTTCTGAACATTGACTCTCAGTCATTATTCACATTTTTCTTGTAGTTTCTCAATAGAATTCATAAAAGTATAGAATATAATAGCATAGTTCTAAATGGGGCTCATTGTAACGCAGTGTTACAACATGACCCACCTGCGCAACTGGAACTAAAAATAACTTAAATAACTATATCAACTGTTAAATAACAGATACAAGATTAAAATATCATCAGATTTGTCTTATTTTAAATAAACACAAAATACAGAGATGAAAAATTTACTAAAGTAGGAAATTTACTTTTGCTAAAGTTAAATAAATGTTCAGTGATATCTTCCAAAGATTTTTCCTCTATATAGTGTTGATATGGCAACAAGTAAATACACTGTTTCTTCATGCTGGCATGTGTGGAAAGTTTTAAACCATGTGTGTTTCAACTAACCCTGCATTAGGTGTTGCCCCACTCACCCCTTTATATACACAGAAGTGAACAAGGGGACTAAATGAGACAGGTGTAATTATTTAGAAACCAAGGAAACTAAGACTAAACTGCAAGGAAACATAGGCACATGAATGAAAACACAATACAATTTAACATAACCCTTACAGTAACTTACAATTAATAAATTAACCGTTTTTTACTGTTTAATTTTGGCTGTCATAAACATGCATAAAAACTCCTTCATATTCATGACATGTGTCATGTCATGATTATGAAGATGTCATGTCAGTCTTATGCACACCCCTTCAAGTAAAGTGTTACCAGATTTTTGACAGTGCTTTCCTGTAATGAATAGACAATTTTTACAATGTATTCACACAGTTTTTGCATTGCAATGTTACAATCGCAATCTTATTGTTACGTGCAGGTGAAGTGAAGGCAGAGGAGAAGCAGGCGAGGTGAATATAATCACAGCCGTATTAACTTTATTAATCAAAAACACAACAAACACAACAGCTTTACAAACAGTGGTAAAGACAATACTGGACAAAAACTAGGGTTACACTTTAGTTACACTTTATTTCAATGGCCCACTTTAGACATTCTACTAAGTAACTTTGCAACATGTCAACTAACTCTCATTAGAGTATTAGTAGACTCTTAGGTCAGGGTTAGATGCTAGGGTCTGGATTAGTAGAATAAGTTGACAAGTAGTTGCAATGTTATGCCGCGTTCCAGGCAACCCGTAACCCGTGTTTTTCCAACCTTCTACTGTAGTTGCAAAGTTATTTATAGTTAGTAGAATGTCTGGCGTGGAAGCGATCAAAATAAAGTGTTACAGGGTGAAACTAGAACCAAATTTATGGCTTGAATAAAAAAAGAGATAACAAGGAGGGGTAGGTGAATATAATCAGAACCATGGTAATAAATGAGTGGCGGGAAACTTATGGAACAAAGGAAACTGGAACAAAAATGCAGGAAACAAGGAAAAGCAAACTAAGAGTCCATGGCAAACTAACATAACCCTAACACTTATAAAGATTTATTCAAATTAACCAGAGATTAGAAATAAAACATGGAAAATAAACAATTTAAAGGTCCCATGGCATGACATTTTCATTTTATACGTTTTTTTAACATTAATATGATTTCCCCTAGCCTGTATATGGTCCCCAAGTGGCTAGAAATTTAGATAGATGTAAACCGAGTTCTGGGTGTCCTGCTCTGCCTTTGAGAAAATGAGAGCTCAGACGAGCGATCTGGAATCTTCCCTGTATGTCGTCATACGGGGAAAGGTTACCTCCCCTTCCTCTGCTTTGCCCGACCCAGAGAATTTGGAGAAAATGGATTCCGTTTCGTAATGTCAGCACAGCTTTACAAACAGACTTTTACCATATGGATTTGACAGCACGACAAAGCTCTTACTGTATTCATATCAGTGTCGTGTTTGCTGTTTAGTTGTGGTGAAAGCATTTTGTGAGAGAAAAAGCGTTGCAATGATGAGATCACTGCATTCACATGATCAACAGACTGTCTGTACACTCAATGCGCGTCATTGTAGCCTTTCATGAGATGGGAAAAGATCTAAAAAGAATGCTATAATCAATACTTTCACGATTCGTTCATCTCGACAGCTGTAATGGTTAAAAAAAAACTTAGTAAAAGTATTCGAGAGGGGTTCCACATGTTACAAAGTTCGTAGAATAAGGAGGAAGAAGACAGGGTCGGCGTGGCTGGGACTAGTGTTGATTCAGAACTCTCAGATACAAACAAAATAAACTCACAGCGCTCTTAACAACTCAGTACAATATAACTTTCTCAGCTATCTTTCTCCAGTGGAAGCGCTTGCCGACCTTGCTAAACCACGCCCCCTCCGCCACATAATCTAATACTCATTTCAAATGCAAAGATGTCAGCTAATCACAACAGTGGGCGTTTTCACTGAAGTCTCACAGCAGACACGCCCCTTGAAACAGAGCATTCAGACCAGAGGGCTAATATCAAGAAAGAAAAAATGCCTTTTATTTCTAAATTATGACATTTTGTGATGTAAAAATCATACTAACAATATAAGCACACCTCAGGAAACATTATAAAATAATACAAAAATCCACGCCTTTAAATAAAATGTTTTTGTATTTTATAATTTTTCAATAGTGTTAGTTTTAGGTTTGTGCTTCGTAGCACCTGAGGGTTCTCTGTGAACCACAGTTTGAGAACACCATTTGTAAGCACAGTTAGTTTACTGCAGGATGTCCGCTCTAAGTCCAAATGAGTAGTTGACTGTCAAATTCAGATCTCTCTGAGCATAGCATGGGGGAGCACTCTGACATTTTGCTTTATTTTAATGATATGACTCTAAGCTCAGTCTGAACATACAGCAGTGAATTGCAGGGGGCGGCAGTTTGATGCTAAACGGGCTGGAAGTGGTTTGTATTGATTTCTGCCTGGATTCACTGTTCTGCTTAGTACTCCATCTATTGATCCCCGGGTCAGATTACACATGCATAGGGTTAATGGAACATATTCTCCTGACAGTTCTGTTTTTTACAGCACTTTATCAGACCTCATATATATCTCGGTCACATTGATCTAACACATACATATTCACCTCCGCTTCAGACCTGGACGTATAATCCAGCACATATATTTGATGGGCTCAGGTTGTCTCAGAGTTTGGTTGCCAGTTTAGCACATTCACTCCACTGTAATCTCAAGCATGTTAACGAGATAACCGGTAATCTGATGCCTATCGATCCAGTAGAAAACCAATACCGCTATGCATTTTCATTACAGCACTGATGTAGCTTTCGTCCTCTCATGCATGATGATTAAACTAACATATAATTATCATGTCCTTCTGAACCGTTAATATAGCGTTTTAGTGGTGATAAAACACAATATAGAAACATTTATGATGTGAAATACAATTTCATTAGCTATTGTGTTAACTACCGTACAAATGTTTGAGGTCAGTAAGATTTTCTTTTGAAAGAAAACAATGCTTTTATTCCACAAGGATGCATTAAATTAATCAAAAGTCACAGTAAAGACTTTTACATTCTATTCTCTTTCAAATAAATGCTGTTTATGAAATACTTAGATTATGAAAATTGTTAGCATATAATAATTCACATATGATGGATTTTAAGATTGAAAAAAGACAATCCGAGACATATTCCATTCCTTAATGCTGAATTATAAAACATAGTTCCGGTGCAAAAATAAGCAGTAATTGGCCTTCTCTGCATAATCCCTGGCCTATCTTCCACCCCAGTAGGTGGATTTGGAGGCTTACGCTGGGCGCTGGAAGGGGCAGCAAAAGTGGCGCTTTGTTAGGGATCCCCAATTCATTGGTACGGTCCGGCGTGACGTAGAACGAGGGTTACATATGTAACCGAGACGTTCCCTTTCAGTCGGTCACGTTCAATGTCACGCCGGAACATACCAACGAATTGGGGATCCCTGTTCAGCTTGACCCATACAGTAAAGGCCATTACATACTCCGCAAGAACAGAGAAAAAAGTTCTCGCTCCCAGGGCTGCGAGGACAAAATTACGTCATTTTGTTCTCACAGCCCTGGTTTGGGAGTTCTCGCAGCTTGTTCTCGACACATCATCTGAGCAGAATTTTTTTCTTGTGGGTGTCCGAGAACTATTGTGTGATTGGCCAGAAATTTAAAGTGGGCAAGGCCTCTGAGGACTCCCCAGATGTCCGGCACCTGTTCGGCACCTGCTTTTCTCGTGAAGTATGGAATGTCCTGGCCAGAAGGAACTTTGTTCTTGCTCTTGCCGCCTCGAGAAAACAAACACATTTTTTTGTTCTTGCGGAGTATGTACCAAGCTTAAGACTATTGGATAACACTGGGAAAGGCCACATCCTACCCGTAGGGAGGTGTCATGTGGAAGTTACACATATGGAATGGCCATTAGGGCAGTGCTATATACGGAAGGTCTCTGAGGTGGCTTCGGCCTTTTAGGGGGAAGTCACCACCGGCTGGGACGACAGAGCGGACTACGGACTATAAGAGCAGAGTAGGCTCATGGAAAGGAGGGATTTAGAGAGACTGATTCATCCATCGAGTCGTTTGAGAATCATTGAACATTGTGGTGATGTGCAATGTATATTATAAGAAAATTAAACTGTTTTTTGACCTTTGATGCATGTAAACCTGTTGGTGGAGACCTCCAAAACTAAATTAGGAAACTTTAAAATAGCATAATAGTGGCTCTTTAATGGCTTGTTTAAGCGAGCACATGGGAGGATACTGGCTCTACACAAAAGCTATAAATTCTAGCAAATGTGTTGGGTGTCACTCAGCCTGCAGCTCACATATATCTATATCTGTCAGCGAGGCACCTTGCGGAAGGAGCACTTCTGGTAGAGTGAGCTCTCAACCAGAGGGGGCACGGCATGCCTTGGGTTTGGTACACCTAGACGATGGATCCACAATCTAGTGGGCCATCCTCTGCTAAGAGACAGCCTTTCCCTTCTGCTGGCCACCATAACAGATAAAGAGCTGGTCTCAGGTCCTAAAGCTCTGCGTTTGTTCCACGTACTAGCGTACAGCAAACAAGTCTACCTGTGTGGCCCTGAAGTGCCTCCAAATCAGCTGGACTGCCTGGGGATGAAGTCTCCACTCTCCCTGAAACGCAGGCGGTTGTGAGAGCTCATCAGTTGCACGAATGAGCAGGCCCAGGATGTGAATGGTACGAAGCGACTGCTTCACATCCCAGGGGAGTTGCGACATTTGCCTCATAATGAAGCAATCCGAGCAGCATTACTGCGGCTGCAGATGCCATATGCCCCAGGAGCCTCTGAAATAGTTTCAGTGGGGCCGCTGTCCTGCTCTTGAGTCAATTCAAGTGATTGAACACCGTGCGAACACGTTCTTCTGTGAGACGTGCTGATAGGCTGACCGAGTCTAACTCCATACCGAGAAAAAAGTGTTTGCTCTTTTCCCAGCTAACCCGAAGCCTCAGCTGGCTGAGGTGTCTGAGCACCATGTCCGTCTGAGCACAACTACTCTCACGATTGTGCCAGAATGAACCAGCCATTGAGGTAGTTGAGAATGTGAACGTCATGTTCTCTCATGGGAACGAGGGCTGCCTCCACGACCTTCGTAAAGACGCGAGGCAACAGGGACAGTCCGAAGGGGAAGACTTTGTACTGATATGCCCGGCCCTCTAACGTAAAGCGCAGGAACGGTCTGTGCCGAGGGAGAATTGAGAAGGGCTCAGTTCAAAACTCACAAGTCCAAGATTGGTCGTAACTCACCGCCTTTATTGGGTACAATGAAGTACGGGCTGTAGAACCCTGACTTCATGTCGGCTGGAGGGACCTGCTCTATCGTCCTTCGTCAGTAGGGCTGTGATTTCTGCCCGTAAGACAGGAGCATCCTTGGTCAACACGGAGGTGAACTGAATGCCCCTGAACTTGGGAGGATGGCGGGCAAACTGAATCACATAGCCGAATCTGATGGTCCAAATGAGCCAGTGAGATGGGCTGGGAATCTCTAGCCAGGCTCCCAGGGACCATACAAGTGAGGTCAAAGGGACCACAGACGTGGAGCAGCGACGTGGAGGACAGGTATCCGACCCGGAAGGCACAGTGTCCCGGAGTGGGGTCTGAGTGTGCAATGCAACACTTACCTGGCTCCACGGTTGGGCAGGGGGTGCATGAGAAGGCATAGCATCCTCGAACCGCATGCTGCTGCCTGCTGGCGATAGGAGAGGGGGATGAGAGTGGCAAGGCATAGCATCACACACTGCCCTCTTTTACTGAGAATTTGGGTACCTCGAACGCAAAATGCAGAAACGGTCTGTGCCGAGGGAGAATTGAGACATGAAAGTACACGTCCTTTAGGTCGATCACTGCAAACCAGTCTTGGGGACCGATGCATTCTAAAATGCATCTCTGTGTTAGCATTTTGATCGGGAGGTTGTGAAGGGCCCTGTTGCAAAACTTGCAGGTCCAAGATTGGTCACAACCCACCACCTTTCTTGTGTACAATGAAGTACTCACTGTCACCCTGGCTTTTCGGAGGAACTAGATCAGGGCATAGCAGAGGAGACTCTACCTTATTTGAGGTCTCGAGTCTCGACTGCAGCATTGCGCATCTAGAGTACTGAATGACGCACTGGGTTGCTGTGACATCTCAGCTCGAAGAGAAAAAGCGATGCAAGCGTGATGCAAGTGCGATGCAAGCACGATGCAAGCGCGATTTGAGACAGATTTGAGTTTTTGCAAACCATTAAACTCTTGTAAACATACAATTAACAGGCAAATGAACAATATTACTTATGAGAATTGTTAATTGTGATTATTAATCATAATAAATGTAATTATTTATTGGTCATTTCATTTGAGACTTTCATTATTCGTTGTGACTAACCACAATCTTTGTAAAATCATGGTGATGCACAGCTCCTTGTGATTTACTCCTTTATTACACTAATATATGTCCTTGAAAAACCTATTGCAGTATCTGTAGTGTAAATGAAGGTTAATAAGTGTAGTGTACATTGTGTTCGTTCCAGTCCAAGTGTCGCTTAACTGGTTGACCGTCTGGGCCGTTATGAATATTGATCCGCACTCTCATGTTCCCTGCACTCTTTCCGGTAAAGCCGTCCTGCTGTCCGCAAATACACTCAGAGGCCATCACTCTCACTAACATGCACACAGATTTGGGTCAGCATTTTGTTCAGCTCTCATTATTTATGACATTGTGCTCAGATTCCATCTCAGTGTAATTTATAGATCTTTTTATGTCCTTTTACCTCCCCGTTCACTTAAGTTGATTGTTGTTACCTTTGCTTAGATTCCACACTTAGTTATTCATTCTGCCTTTTCATCTCTCTGCAGAAGAAACTGGTTCTGACATTCCACACCTCCACACCAGCAGCCTGTAAACACCTGTGGAAATGTGCTGTGGAAAATCAGGCATTTTACAAGTGAGAGCCGTCCTTTTCTCTCTCTCTCTCTCTCTCTCTCTCTCTCTCTCTCTCTCTCTCTCTCTCTCTCTCTCTCTCTCTCTCTCTCTCTCTCTCTCTCTCTCTCTCTCTCTCTCTCTCTCTCTCTCTCTCTCTCTCTCTCTAGAATTTGCTTGTGGTTTGGTGTTTTTATACAGTTACATTCAAAGTTTTTTTTACTTTCTGTTTATCAAATAATCCTGAAAAAACACAATGGTTTTCACAAAAAATATTAAGCAGAATAGCTTCAGCATTGATAATATTAATAAATGTCTCTTGAGCAGCAAATCATCATACTAGAATGATATCTGAAGGATCACGTGACACTAACGACTGGAGTAATGATGCTGAAAATTTCAGTTTTGAAACAGGAATAAATTACATTTAAAAAAACTAAATTTTTAATTTTTATTTGAAATATATTCTTTTTTTACAATATTACTTTTTATTTATTTTTTTACTGTAGCATAAGAGACTTTTAAAACGCATTTAAAAATCTTGCAAACTTTGTATGGGTCATTCTCAGAAAACAGTACTAATGCTATGCTAAACTAAATTTAAAGTATGTATGTACTGTATGTTTATATTTATAACCCATGATTTTTCTGTTTTTTGTTTCAACCCTGTAAAATACAAAATCTTTTGGAGTTGAAGATCAGTGAAAAAAGTCTGATAATATATTACACCACTTAATTTACAGTTATTATTTTAGTCATATTCTTAGGAATGTTTCACTTTGATAGACTACTGCAACAATGCAAGTTACTTAATGAAATATGGAAACCTACCTTTGTTTTTTATGATTTCACTCCTCAAATCATTATTTTAAAAGAGATGTCACAACATAACAGAGTTGAACAGGAAGTGCATAAAGCATTTTAGAATAAAAAATACATTGTGAAAGCATGAGAGAACACGTCTCCACTGCTCTAGAGTCCAGCGGCGTGCTTTACACCACTGCATCCCTTTTTCAATGAAACCTATAAATATACATTTTTAAAAATGGCAAACTTACATTTATATAATAATGTGACTAAGTTCTGGATCCTGGTAATTCTATCAGTATAAGGTCATGGGGACAAACACGATACATGAATGGCACCGCTTCCTGAGAATGACCCTGATATAAGTGCCTTATGTCTCTTTCTCTATCTCTAGTTACTATGTGTGAGTGGTATCACATTACTGTTGAAAGCCCTTTAATTAAGAGATTTAATGACAGCAGGCCTGCACACATCAAACAAGGACACTGGCAGTTATCCCTGTCTTCATATTAACAACACACCCATCAGTCAATCAACGACAAACTGCTCTCATGAGCATGCCACACAGTGATTATGAGTGAAAATCTGCTGAAGTATGCTGAATGGATTTATATATAGCAAAAAGTGTTAAATGGAAATGAGAATACTGCTGTCTGTAAGCTAGAAAAAACAGCAGGCACAGACTCCATAAGGTCCCGCTTACAGGACATACAATGTAAGATATGCTGGTAATAAAGATACACACACAATGCAAAACACGTTTATTTCTAAAGCACATTTTAAAACAGAAAGTCCAAAGCTCTTTACAATTCAAACTTAAGGTTACACTTTATTTTGATTGTCCACTTTAGACATTCTGCTAACTATAAGTTGTCAGCTAAACTCTCATTAATTTGCAACTACTTTCTTTAGAGTATTAGCAGACTGTTAGGTTTGGTTTATTAGAATACTTTGAAATGTAGTTGCAAAATTACTTATAGTCAGTAGAATATTTGTTGGGGAGCATTAAAAGAAAGTGTCTGCAGATATCAAGCAGACAGTCTACTAATACTCTAATGACGGATATTTGACATGTAGTTTCAAAGTTACTTATGATTAGTAGAATGTCTATCGAAAAGCGGACTATAAGTTGACTATCGAAATAAAGTGTTACCACTGTAAAAAAAAGAAAAGTTGACAACCTAAAATTTGCAACTTGCTGCATAGCTTTTTTGAGTTTACTCAACTTTTAAACAAAGTAGTTCACTTAACTCAATTAACTGAGTAAGGTCACATGTCTCCCAATTTAAGATCTTTTGTTCAGCTGATTGAGTTTTCAAAGTTTTTTGATTTTGTGTTGAACATGTTTATTTTGTTATGTCACCGTCATGGTGATCAGTGTTTTCTTTAGTTTGACAGTTTGACGACTTCTTAATGTTAGTGTTTCTCTGGCCACTGTAACTGAGTTTGCTATGGCAAGAAAAGCAAGAGAAAACACAAGCAGATGCTGTTGGCTGCTTGATGATAAGAATATAATCATTGTGTAGTGGCTTAATTCACTGATTTAATAGTTTAATATGAGCAATATACTATTAACTTTGTTTAATTGTGATTTTAGAAAAGAGCCAGCACGATTTTAATCAGAAAAGGTTTAAAACCGATTGCACACTAGGCACTTTGACCTCCTGTGAGACTTACTCGGCCTATGAATCTCAACAATGGTGACATGCTTCATGCCGCAATGCATTCTGGGAGCCATGGATGAGTTTTGCATGATGCACCCAGAATGCATTGTTATCTTTTTGCAACTTGTATGCGTGTTAACTTGCATTTACAAATGGAATTTACAATTAATACTAGGTTGGTCCAACGATTGTTGAACCAACTTATTTTCATTGGTTAAGCCAACTTTTTTTTTTACATTTAATTGTCCAGTTAACTAAAACATAATCATTTGTCAAAATTTTTGTGAGTTGGATTTTTTACAGTGTAATACATACTTTCACACAGCATACATACTTTCAGTAAGACGCATTAACACCAATGCAAAAGCTACATAATTAGGTTTTAAGACAGTTTAAAATGAAGTGGAAGATGGTAAACACACATGCTTACATTCAAATCATTGCCATACACAGATAAAAAACATTGGAACATTCCAACACAGAAGTTTTCATACTTCATTTGAGCAAATAGCTAATGCACAATTGTGTCACAGGACAGATCATATTTTCCCCCACAGAATGAAAAACAAAAAGGTAATTGCGACTTTTTATCTCACAATTCTGACTTTTTTTCTTGCAATTGCGAGTTTATGTCTCACAATTAGAATTTTTTTTCTCTCAGAATTGCGAGTTTTAAACTCACAATTGCGAGAAATAAAGTCAGAATTGCGAGTTTATTGTGTAAGGCAATTACATAAGCAACACGATTTCAGTCATAACTAAATGTTATTGCATTTCTCCGATTTATGTGATTTAGATGTGCAAAGTCAAGTCAGATAAAGACGGTGTCCAGCAGCAGTATATTTTTCAAGGGAAGCCGATTTCGCTACAGGTGAGATGATTTGGTTGCATGCACTCTTCTCTGATTGGAGTAAATCATATGTCAGACATGCAAATATGACTATTTTCCTATTATTTATGTTTCATTTTATTTCACATTATTTAAGTGGATCAAATGATTGTTTCTGGTTTAATTCCAGTGGTCGGGTGGCTAAAGAAGTGATTGAAGCCAGTTCAAAGATTCAGAGAGAACCTCCTGTTGTACACAGGTCAGCATCATTTTCAATATATATTACCAGCACTTTTCTTACTGTATCTAGAAGACGCTTCACTCAGCCAGACTGATTATGGGTTAGAAGGTTGTGGGGATCGAGTTTAAAAGGGCCATAATATCCACTTAGCATTTTTTTTTTTATAAAATCCATTTACTGTGTAATCTAGTTAAGCTTTCTTTGACCAAACAGCTATAATTTAGTTTAGCGTGAAAATTTTCCATCCTCACGCTGACCCTCACAATTAAACAAATTCTATTTTTGACACTGTGCTTTTGAGACTTATGTATGAAATGACCTCATTACCCTTGTAATGTTTTTTTTTACATTTTACATTTTAAAATTACACTTGCATACTTAATATGGAAATAATAATAAAAAACATTTGGACATTTGATTGCATGTAATTTGCAATTCAATTAAAATGTATAAACATTTATTTAAATAAATGTGTAAGTATACATTTGTAATGAACTTTTCATCAGTTTAGTATATTTAGGCCTGGTTTTACAGACAGGGCTTAGATTAAACCAGGATTATGACTTAGTTCAATTAGGACATATAAGTAGCTTGTATAATAACAAAATATCTATTATAACTTTTTTGACGTTTTGGTCACTTGGCTGTTTCCTTATAAAGGTCCAGAAATTCAGCAAGTTTTTTTTAATCAGGTGTGTGATGTTCTTTTTTTAAAAATGATGTCACTACGTTGCTGTCTTGCCACCAGCCAATCACTGCATTGCTGATCATGTTTTTGAGTATCGATATGTCTGCCCTTTCCAATGAACACGAGAATGTGCAGTAATCTCAGACAAAATAATCCAGATATTTTAATCAGATCCGCAAATACGTTTGAAGAACCAAATTAGCCAGATATCAGTAATCAAGATTAGAAGATCTGTGATCTGTTAAATCATCAGATGTATTAAGCGAGGTACAAATAACAGGTCTGTTGATGATGTCTTGTATTGTGACATACACTATATTGGCAGAAGTTTTGGGGCGTATGCCTTTACATGCACATGAACTTGAATGACATCCCACTCTTAATCCGAAGGGTTTAATATGGAGTTGGCCCACCCTTTGTAGCTATAACACTTTCAACTCTTCTGGAAAGGCTTTCCACAAGGTTTAGGAGTGTGTTTATGGGAATTTTTGGCCATCCCCAAACTGTTCCCATAAAGTTGGGAGCCTGAAATTGTCCAAAATGTCTTGGTATGCTGAAGCATTAAGAGTTCATTTCAGTGGAACTAAGGGGCCAAGCCCAACCCCTGAAAAACAACCCCACACCATAATCCCCCCTCCACCAAATTTTACATTTGGCACAATGCAGTCAGGCAAGTACCGTTCTCTTGGCAACCACCAAACCCAGACTCGTCCATTGGATTGCCAGACAGAGAAGCGTGATTCGTCACTCCAGATAACAATATAGTATGGCAATTTAGTGTATATAGTATCAAACTCTTTTATTTAAAAAAAATCATATCTTTATCAAATTATGTTTTACCATTGTTTGTCTTTCTGTGTCTGCTTTTGTGTGTGTTTCAGGTCTCAGTTTGGCCAAAGCAGAAGCTTTACTTCACTCAGTCATAAACATCTCATAATGAACATGGAGCCCCTCCTACCAGCACTGAGCTCCAGCAGGGAAAACAGAGACTCCTCAGCAGACATTGGTAACACTCACAAACACACCTGCATGCATACACACCCTAAAGGTGAACCTTTTTCAACTGTGAAAATCTTTATCCCTTAAAGAAAAACAAACAAACAAAAAATGAACAAATATAATTAAAATGTTGTTCATTCACATGAGACGCATGAGGTCATATTAATATACTAGAAGAGCTGTTTTTATTATACAAGAGTGTGATTGATTGATATGGAAGAGCGAAGAGCAAAGAAAAAAAAAATCACTCTACTTACCAAAAGGAGATTAGTCAGAACCATCATCTTTGGGTGAGATAGTTGGCGAGAAAGGACGATAGAAGAAAAATCGGTGCATTTCAGAGCTGGTGGAAATTGTTACGAATACCATGGATAAACATGAAAACAAATATAGAAGTATTGGATCAAATAAAACCAGGAACGTCACTAGAAACTGACGTCACTAGACTGCAATTGACTGACTATGGCCACATAAGGAGATGGCAACGAGCACACTGGCTTGACACATTCAACTCAAACACTGATATGAACAAAAAACATTTGAAAGGAGCAGTGCTCGACAGGGCAGCATGTATAATGCTTATTCATAAGGTCACTAAGGGTCAGATACGACTAAATGGATAGATCATCACTTTTGCTAGAAAATAGCTAAATCAGGTGTGGATAAACAACGTCTGAAGGTTTAAGCACTGCTTTTCACTGACCTTTGAAAAAAATGACTTAATTTAGTCTTATCTTAGTAAAGACATGTGTCGACCAAAGCATTTTTTCCAGCTGGAAATGCCAGCCAGCTAAGCGTATTTTTTTCAGTTGAGACGCTTGGGTTGCTATGATATGGAATATCCGTGGTGTTTGTAGTATCTGATTTCTTAGATAGTTTGTTTTTTAATATAATTAATGTTGACACAATGTAAAGTTCTTGCTCTGGTCTCTGTTGATTTTGTTTTGTTGCAGTGCTTGTTGTCATCTGTTGTTGTACAAGCAGTATGTGATGTTTGGTCGGTGTTGTATTTGTCCCTCACATGTACCACTGTGACTGCGCAGCAGGAGAATAAGAGAAACAGAGGAGGACATGGGGAGGAGGGATGCTGGAAGAATTGTCACTGGGATGACGTAGTGACTGCTGCTTATATACGCTCGTAATGATGATTGACAGTGTTTAGGCTCCCGAACCTACAATTGGAACTACATTACGTATCATTATAAAGTCTATCACTCATTGCCAGGACTGGACTGGGGCTAAAATTCGGCCCTGGACAAACCCAGCCCATCAGGCCCATGAGTTCACCCGTGAATGTTTTTGCTTGAGTAAGGGCCTTAAATTCGAGTAAATAAATAAAACTAGGACAGGGACAAATAATAATGGATATTATTGAATTTACTGCAAATGCAGTTAACATATTTAATATTGCACTTTTGTCACACAGAAACGCACTTGACAGTAAAGAACTGATTTTGAGCTAGGATGCATTAAAGTAAATGTACTGCTATTAAATGCTGTCATCATTTGCTCACCCTCAAGTTGTTCCAAACCTGTTTGACTTACTCTCTTCTGTGAAACACAAAAGAAGATATTTTAAAGAATGTTGGCAACCAAACCATTTTGGTTTGGCTACCATTGAATATTGTATGAAAAAAAAAAAAAAAAAAAAAAGACTCAAATAATTTTCTTTTATGTTACACAGAAAGAAATTCATTCAGTTTTGGAATTACATTAGGGTTGACTACCCATTTAAAAATATATATATATTTTAGAGTTAACACCTAATTAATGTAAGACACTGATATATATCTTTCATGAGGCTCTCATTGAAATAACATTTAATTAAATTACATTTGAACAATTAAAAAGTTCATAAAACATTTAAAGAGAAAAAAAACCTTGTCCTTAATTCATGGGATCCAGGCTGTTTTGTTGAATTATCCTTTAACCCAAATGAAATGTTATTTATAGTTAAACTGTAAGATCATCACAGGTAAAACCATGCTCCTCATTACATGGTTTTAAAATAAATAAATAAATAAATAATAAACTATTACATTTATAATAAAAAATATTGTAAACACGTAGAAAATACAAAAAAAGCATCTATAAAAGTGATTTATATTCTGCAATATTTAATGTAAGTAATAATAGCAATATTTTTTATAAATTTCTAACAAAAAACACCCCATTTCTTCACTGTACGTAGCTGCAAGGTAAATTATTATAAAGGTGTGGTGGTGCTAGATTGACAAGTTTGTAGTTATGTGTATTGGCGTTTTCCAATTTACCTCATCATGTATTTACATGGTCGTGGCTGTTTTCAGCTTGATTCACCACAGAACCTGTAATGTTCCCATATCACACGACTGTATCAAACAACGTCAAAGTGTCGTTCATCACTTCATAGAGCAGCAGAAACGCAGCACACGTTTGTCAGCGGCAGCACTGTGTGGATATTCGCTTTTTGCAGTTAAAAAAGCGCCTAATATGGAGGAGGGGAGGTCTCTCTCGCTTTGGCAATTCAGAAGACAAACCAATGTATCAGCCCCAAAGTGCGTTGGCCCACCGGGAAAATGCCCGGTATGCCCGATTACCAGTCCAGCCCTGCTCATTGTATATTTTGCATAAAAAACTGACCTAGAGCCCCTTTAAAACAGACGGTGTTGCCAGGTACAATGCCCACCATTCTCAGGGGATCTGTTCAAAGTGAGCCGATGAGGTGCTGGTATCTGTGGAGACTCCAATCAGGGCATTAAAAATATTTGTGAATATCCCAGCAGACAGCATGTTAGCAGTGATTAATAAGAGCCTGCTCGGGCTTGTGCTGTTAGAGGTGTGCATTGAAGCAATGACACACAAGGACACATGCTAACAGAGTTAGAAGCTTCTGGTTTAATGAAGTCCTTGAATTGAATCACTTAGCTGTTTGAATTCAGATAGTTTGGAACAGAGTTAAGGAGGAGCATGATTAGAGTGTTTCATGTAAGGTTTAGTCACGTGAGTCGGGGGAGATAAAGCCGTGGATTCTATGCGAGGAGTCCTGAAGCTGGTTCATCAAAATTAAGCCCCTTAAAGATAAAGTTACCAGAGGAGAGGACAGGGTTTTAACAACTGAATGTCACACTGGCCCTTCTCAGAGGTTCCCTGTACATCCTGTATGAAAACAATGTGCTTGCTAAGACAGATATAGAGATTGGAATAAACTAGTATATTTTACTAAACGTTAAAAAAAGTCTGCTAAAACGAAATGCATTAATGCAATATAAACCTATTTATCTACTTTTCTTATTTAAGAGGGGAACCATTATGTCCTTTTTCATGTCCTTGATTTTGATTTTGGAGTCTACTAAAATAGATTCCCTTTCAGTTGGTCACGTTTGACATTACATCAATGTATTGGGATCAAATCTGGGAGCCCCTTTTAGCTTTGAGTGTATACAGAATGAGCCAATGCACTGTGGCTTGTGAGGTTTGCATCTTGCGCTCCACCCTGCAGAGCGGGGATAAATACGGAAGCGGATGCAGCGCACTTTGTTCTTCACTTCGGAGCCGAGCAGATGTGTTTGTTCCTGTCTCTGAAGAGTGTACAGAGTAAAAGTCTCTTTCAGCGGTGGTCGCGAGCTCAAACAACTGCTGTTATCACAGCAATTGAGGGCAGAGGGCATCTTCAAAGAGACTTTTGTACAGTACAGCTGTGAGGTTCAGTGAGGGCGTTCCTTTTGGAGTGTGCACCTGTATATGTGCCGCTGCAAGTTGAGAGAGCTTATTTCCCAAAAAGTGTGACGCGTTTCTGCATGCAATCGTTCCCTGTCACTAGATGACTTCTCAAATACTGTGGAAGCAGCTTTTGTGGATAGTTCTTGTTCTCACTGTGGGAACATGACTAACTCTGCCTTAAGGTCGAGACTTTCATACCTCAGAGAAGGTGGAGTCCCAATACCTATACTCCGATCTAGTCCCTTTTCTGCCCAGCAGAAAAGAGCTACTTCGGCAAATAGCCAGGTTGACCGGAGGATTATGGTCAGGGCTTCCCCGCCGAGTGCATCTCCGTGGGCCCCTGACCTGTAACGCTGCAACTGGTGGAGCTTCGGAGACTGTCCTGGTCCTCCTCAAAGTGGACGTCCAACCTTTTCTTTCAGAACTCCAGCTGATGAGCAGATTTCGATCGCTGCATCGGAAGGAGAGCTTCAGTCATCAGGGGATGAAGACTCAGCTGCGTTGTCGCCTTCTGGGCAGATAGCTCTGCCCGAGCCTGACCCAGAAATGACGGCTATGTTGTGGAATCCTCCACCATGTCCCGAACCTTCTAGGTTGGATGATTGGTTTCTCTGGGTGGGCTGCCCTGCTTCTCAGCATCCCGCCCCGGCTGCTTCAGCCCCGCATGCCATGGGTATCTTAACAGGTGCATCAGGCCCAGGCGCTCATTGACATGCACAAGGGTAGGCCTGACCCAGAGCTCTTGAGAGAGCTGCATGTGGCGACGGACTTCGCCCTCTGGGCGATGAAAGTAAATGCACGTTCTGTTGGTTGGGCGATGTCCACCATGGTGGTCCAGGTCCATCTCTGGCTCAACTTGGAAGATATGAGGGAGGCCAATAAATATTGGTTCCTGGAATCCCCCATTTCCCAGGCTGGGCTATTCGGTGATGCAGTCAAGAGCTTTGCCCAACAGTCCTCTCCTCTCCTGCAGCACCACTCCTTCCCCCGGAAGAGGGCCAGGGCTGAATCCTTTGTTCTTGTTTGATTTGTGTTCCGCCAAACTTAAACAAAAGAGCTATATTTCCAATATACCCGCCAGCGGGGGGGTGCTGGCTGTGTTCAGGACACACTCAAGAGGTCTCCACACACCCTTGTTGCCCCCAGCGGAAGCAGGTAAGTGTTGCACTCCGCACTCAGACCCCGGACCGCTATGCCATCCGAGTCGGGTCTCTGCATTCCGCCTCGCTGCCCCACTGCAGGTACGTCTGCAGCCCGAGTGCATTATTTGTATTTAATGATTTCCTTTTTCCCCAGCTCTGGATTGGTTAAGCCGGGGAGGCTGGGACATAAAGCTGGAAAGGCGGATCACACACGGTCTCTCTCTGCCAGCAGCTGACGCCACAAGCTATTCACGCCACTTTGTCTTTTATTATTTAGTTATACTTTTGTTTTAAAGTGGGGAGACTCCTTTCTTTAGTTTGATTAGTTTCCTTACAGTTACTGCGCTCCCCATCTCTTTCTTTATTTTGTGAGTAAATTCTGTTAAATAAATTACTTTTACAAAGCACTCCTGCCGTTGTCCATCCTTTATGTTACGTGTCCCTTTTATCCTAGACGTTTAAACGGGGACCGTTACAGTCCCGCTTGCTGGATGTCTGGGAGCCTGGCTAGTGCTTCCCAGCCCGTTTCACTGGCTCATCTGTACTATCAGAACCCAAACTTTCAGCCCATGGTCGGACCCTTCATTTCTACTGGCAGGAGTTCCCCTAGAAAAAGTGTCCAGACATGCTGTGGTCTTCACGGATGCCTCTTCAACCGGATGGGTCTGTGGACAGGGCCCCAAAGTGCAAAGTCAGGGAGGACAAGGAGCAGGTCTTGTTAGTTGCACCATATTGGCCCAACCAGACCTGGTTCCCAGAACTAGTTCTCCTTGCAACAGCCCTCCTTGCGACAGCTCTCTATGAGGCGCCTCTATGCTTTCAAGTGGAACCTGTTTGTTGAGTGGTGCTCTTCCCATCGGGAAGACCTCTGGCAATGTTAGATCAGTTCTGTGCTCTCCTTTCTACAAGATGGGTGGGAGCGAAGGCTGTGTCCCTCCACCCTCAAAGTGTATTTAGCCGCTATCGCCACACATCACGATGCAGTTGATGGTAAGTCCTTGGGGAAGTACCCTCTCTGGACTTATCTCTGGTGCTTATGGCACTGCAGAGAGCACCCTTTGAGCCTTTGCAGTCAGCAGAGTTAAAAAAAACTCCTGAATGCATTGGCCTCCATCAAGAGGGTAGGGGACCTGCATACATTTTCGGTCAATGAATCATGCCTAGAATTCGGTCCACCCTAATATGTGCCCATGGTTCCCACCACTCTCTTCAGGAACAAGGTGGTGAAACTGCAAGCAGAGGCAGGCAGACCCAGTCCTGGCTTTTCTCTGTCCCGTCCACACTCTGCGGCTATACATGGACAGATTGCAAAGCTTCAGGACCTCAGAACAGCTCTTCATCAGAGGCCAGCAGAAGAGAAACTCTGACAAGAGTCTCTAACAAGCAGAGATTGGCCCACTTGGAGTGTTGCCTCTTCCTGGGTGCTGGCGCTTTGCTGACAGATATTTGTGGAGCTGGGGGCTGGGCGACACCCAACATGTTTACTAGATTCTATAGCCTCTGTGTAGCTGGTCTCGTCCCATGTGCTCGCTTCAAATAGCCAGTAACACCAAAGTACCCGGCTTGCTGTGTCATTCCCCTCCCCATGGACCGGATACATGCACTTAATTCTCCAGTAAGCTCCCGCTTGGCGAACCCTGTTGAGCTCCTCCGTCACCCTTGGCAGTCAGACATTGCAGAGCATCTGACGCCAGGCCTAACAATCGTATGCATTGGTGGAACCTGTGCTAGGCTGGGTCCCATATGTTGTGACTCGTAATGTCATAATGCCGAACATGACCGACTAAAAGGGAACATCTTGGTTACGTATGTAAACCTTGTTACCTGAAAGAGGGAACGGAGGCGCTGCGTCCCGTCGCCACAGTTGCTTTTCCACCATGGCTGAGTCACTGGCTCTGCTCTTCAGTGTAAGACAAAGTGCGCTGCATCAGCTTCCGTATTTATACCCGTGTTGCGGGGCAGAAATCATGCAACAAATCTTGCACGCCAATGTGCATTGGCTCGTTCTGTATGCACTCAAAGCTGATAGGGGCTCCCTGAAGTGATTCAAATACGTCAGTGATGTCGACGTAACGTCTCGTTCCCTCCTTCAGAGAACGAGTTACATACCTAACCCAGATGTTTTCATGCTTGAATGTTCAAAAAACATCATTTTGCACATATTTGACATTTTTGCAGTACTTCTCTTCCCAGTCTGTCAGTAACGCTCTGTTTAGTTCCTGTCTTTATGAAGCCCCTCCTTCCGAAAAGCACACTGTTCTCTGATTGGTCGGCTGGACCAGTGTGTTGTGATTGGTCAACCACTTTGAGCACGTTTGGGAAATGTCACGTCCACCATAACCGTGAGTTTCAACACACTACTTACTCAACTTAACCAGGCCTCACAACCTTTATTTTGCGTATATCTTGGGTGGGAATTATTTAAATGAGGAATATTGTAAAGTGTTTGTTCCTGAAAGAAAGCTCAAGACTACAATCGAGGCATTTCAGGGTGTTCAGAAACAGTGCGCACTGATATAGAGAATAACTCCTATTGAAGTGATTTTGTGCGTTGTAACTTTGCACACCTTGTTCATGCTCAAACATTAAATTTTTTTTGTACAGTATTTGGTGTTTTTGTGCAGTACCAAATCATTGGGGATTGTGTTCTAGGGTCAAACTGTGTTTCGGTTTTCCAACTTGGAGAACAGTGACTAATACTTGAAAGTATACCTTCTCTTTGGTACAATCAATCTGTCAGCATAATGCTAAAGTAGCTTGTAGCTTTTTAAGGGGGAAATTTACAACTCAAGCAAGTGACAACAACATAGCTTGATTAAAATAGACCTCATAGGCTCAGCTCTTAGATATTACAGCGGCTTTCCAAATTACACTGTCTATTAGATACTGCAGGTTTAAAGGCTTTCAAGTCTTCCCAGACAAGCCTTGATTGCTGCAAGGAATTGATTTGTTAGATTAGACAGTGTTATCTGCTTTGGGTGAGAAATATTTAAATTGCCTTTGATTTATTTTAAATTGTCAAACACTTTTGTTTTTTTCTTGCTTTGCACCACAATAGTACTGCTAGAAGCCTTAAAGGATATTTGACCCAAAAATTAGCATTTTGTCATTTACTTCATTTCTGTCAGGTCCATTAAGTCAAGAACACACAAACAATAATAATAATTAAGAATTTTTTATTGAATAGATTGCAAACAAGTTGATGTTCCTGAATTGAAATTTGGCGGTATGGCTCTGTTCAGGGAGTCCTCTGACCTTTCATGAGCACCATGAAATAGCAGAGAGTCAGAGGACCAGCAGCAGCAGCATTAGGGAACGCTCACAGTTTAGGACTGAGAGCTAAAATATCCCCCTGTGAACAGAGCAGGCAACATGACAAAAGCAAAATGCCACGTTATGCATAAGGAGGAGCTGGGGAGGTGGCGGGCAGCAGTAGCGAGCAGCAAGCATGTATGAGCAAACCGAATGTGCTTTAAATAGGGCGCCTTGTTTGAGCTTTGGCCATTGAGCAGCGAGGGGAGTTAACCAGCTAATGCAGCTCAGCTGAAGCAGATCAGCTGGAGCAGATCAGCTGACGGGACAGTGTTGTTACAAATAACATAGCAGCGTCTTGACTACCTGGCCTGCCAGAACTGACGCTGACGCTCAATTCGTTAGTCATTCCAATTATTTTCTTTCTTCTGAGAAACACAAAAGGAGAAGCTTAGACACAAAAGAGATTCATCAACATTGTGAGTTACCGGTCTTCACGGCCCTATTTCTGATCAAACAGCTTATAAAAACTCTGCAAAATAAGCCTCAAAAGTTATTAAAACTGCAACAGCACGTTCATATATGTTTTCGAAGCAGAGTACAAATGCGAACAGCTGTGCATTTATTCATGCATTAAATTATAGCTGCCATGTAGGCTAGAGTACTTGTGTAATTTATGGTGAGCTTACAAAACCAATTATAATATATGTTAGTTTTGTTGTGTGTACTGTAGCGTGAATTTAAGGAAAGCTTTGATGATTTTGAGAGTGAAATAAAACTGAATAGGGCTGGGCGATTAACAATATCATATCAAAATCATGATAAAATGTACATGGATAGTAATGATAAGCTCTAGACATTTTTACTCGATATGGATTAATCTAACAGCCAATCACACGGCAGAAATAAATGCGACAACAGCCAGTCAGTGCATGTCACTAATAAGTGATTTCTGCGTGTGTGAATGATTGGCGCAAACTGTCAAAATAAAGGTTTGGTTTAACTTCAAGAAATGATGACAGAAATATATCACTACTGTACTGTATACTAAAATGTACTTTTTAAAGTAATAATAATAATATTATTTCTAAGGAATATCATAAAAACAAGATATTTTATGTTAAATTTATACAGTGCCGTTGTGCAGCTTATTTGAAAAAATAAATACAAATACGTTTGGTTGTAAATTATTGCTATATAGTTTCATTTGATTACATTTTAAAAGCTTGATTTAAATTGTTAACGTTTATATATATACAGGTGCTGGTCATATAATTAGAATATCATCAAAAAGTTGATTTATTTCACTTATTCCATTCAAAAAGTGAAACTTGTATATTATATTCATTCATTACACACAGACTGATATATTTCAAATGTTTATTTCTTTTAATTTTGATGATTATAACTGACAAATAAGGAAAAAACTAAATTCAGTATCTCAGAAAGTTAGAATATTACTTAAGACCATTACAAAGAAAGGATTTTTAGAAATCTTGGCCAACTGAAAAGTTTGAAAATGAAAAGAATGAGCATGTACAGCCCTCAATACTTAGTTGGGGCTCCTTTTGCCTGAATTACTGCAGCAATGCGGCGTGGCATGGAGTCGATCAGTCTGTGGCACTGCTCAGGTGTTATTAGAGTCCAGGTTGCTCTGATAGTGGCCTTCAGCTCTTCTGCATTGTTGGGTCTGGCATATCGCATCTTCCTCTTCACAATACCTCATATATTTTCTATGGGGTTAAGGTCAGGCGAGTTTGCTGGCCAATTAAGAACAGAGATACCATGTCCTTAAACCAGTTACTGGTTGCTTAGGCACTGTGTGCAGGTGCCAAGTCCTGTTGGAAAATGAAATCTGCATCTCCATAAAGTTGGTCAGCAGCAGGAAGCATGAAGTGCTCTAAAACTACCTGGTATACGGCTGCGTTGACCTTGGACCTCAGAAAATACAGTGGACCAACACCAGCAGATGACATGGCACCCCAAACCATCACTGACTGTGGAAACTTTACACTGGACCGCAAGCAACGTGGATTGTGTGCCTCTCCTCTCTTCCTCCAGACTCTGGGACCCTGATTTCCAAAGGAAATGCTAATTTTATTTCATCAGAGAACATAACTTGGACCACTCAGCAGCAGTCCAGTCCTTTTTGTCTTTAGCCCAGGCGAGACGCTTCTGACGCTGTCTGTTGTTCAAGAGTGGCTTGACACAAGGAATGCGACAGCTGAAACCATGTTTTGCATACGTCTGTGCGTAGTGGTTCTTGAAGAACTGACTCCAGCTGCAGTCCACTCTTTGTGAATCTCCCCCACATTTTTGAATGGGTTTTGTTTCACAATCCTCTCCAGGGTGCGGTTATCCCTATTGCTTGTACACTTTTTTCTACCACACAGCCAGCCAGCCAGTGAACAGCCAGCCTCTTTTGCAATGACCTTTTGTGTCTTGCCCTCCTTGTGCAAGGTGTCAATGGTCGTCTTTTGGACAACTGTCAAGTCAGCAGTCTTCCCCATGATTGTGTAGCCTACAGAACTAGACTGAGAGACCATTTAAAGGCCTTTGCAGGTGTTTTGAGTTAATTAGCTGATTAGAGTGTGGCACCAGGTGTCTTCAATATTGAACCTTTTCACAATATTCAAATTTTCTGAGATACTGAATTTGAGATTTTCCTTAGTTGTCAGTTATAATCATCAAAATTAAAAGAAATAAACATTGGAAATATATTAGTCTGTGTGTAATGAATGAATATAATATACAAGTTTCACTTTTTGAATGGAATTAGTTAAATAAGTCAACTTTTTGATGATATTCTAATTATATGACCAGCACCTGTATGTATATATATATATATATATATATATATATATATATATATATATATATATATATATATATATATATATATATATATATATATATATATATATATATATATATATATATATATATATATATATATATATATATATATATATATATATATATATACATTTGCAATCGTGCTGATATTTGTAAAAAATGGCACTCTTGCTCGTGTGATATTGTAATATATATCCATCATATACAAAATAAGACAAAAATTAATTGGGACAAAAATGCCAGTGTATATTGAATTTTAGGGGCATATAACTGCAGTGAAAGCATGAGTGACAACGTTAAAACTTACCCAGTTTCTTCTACTCCTCTCTCCCTAAATCATAAAACATAGAAACAACCCCCCCCCCCCCCCACCCAAAAAGGAAAACACAGAATTCAGGGGAAAATATTATGGATTTCATGGGCTCCTAAATTAAAAGGTAGCTACTCTGCAGAGTTTAATCATGAACAAAAAAGTTTACATGTCTACATTCATTCTCAAGCACTAACAAACGTGGAATTTCCATTCACATTAATGGTAAATGAATATCATAATAAATATCGATATCGTATGATATTAACAAAATATTGTGATAATATCAGAAGTTATTGTTGTGATGTCAGTCTCCCCTCTTTCCCCCTCCACTCCGCTGCTTACCACACTCACTTTTGAAGCATTTTTATCAAAACTGTGGTGAGAACTAACTGCTGAAACAGGGGGTTTCATGACCCTTAAATAAAGTAATGAAAAGAGATTGTTCAGGGACTACAGCGTGACACCTCAGACCGGGATGAGTGTGATGTCTGCTAGCTGTACTGTACTCCGGAGTGGATCTTTTCACCGTAATCAGCCCCTGTGATTAGCAAAGCCTTGTGCCATGACTGATGCTGTATAAATAGCTCATCCTGCATTTGGGCTGATCCGGCCCCTAATGCCTCGACTTTGTTAACACTGTCAACATGCCCGCTATCCGGTGAAGGAAAGGGGCCGGCAGGACCCCATCCTATGGGTGTGTGCGATTTATTACAGCATTAACCCAGTCGGAAGACTCAGGGAGAGTGTTTGACATCATTCAACCGAGCAGAAGCTGTGAGAAGGTCACTGCAGTAAGGTGGGATTGAGAGGGAGGTGTAGAGGGGGTCAGATATGGAGGTTCTCGGAGAGCAGGGGGAGCGTGGAAACGGCGTGCATAGTGCGGTGGGTTGTGAAAACGTTACTGAGGAATGTCTACAAGAGGATGCAGACGAGGTTCTGAACGCGGTTTTGGGTGAAAGTTTGGAAGAGCGGGCGGAAGCCATTCGCTGTCAGGTGAAGATCACAACACGTCACAATCTGCAGCTCCGCATGGCCAACTACACGGCACGAGACGTATATGTGCGCTTGCTTGGCCATGGAGACCGCATCTCAGGAACCGGTACGGAAGCTTCCAAAATACTGATTCCTACTTGATTTCTTCATTGACTAGAAACCTTGCATCATTCTGAACAAATTAAAGGGATCGGTCACCCAGAAATAACATTTTATCATCCTTTACTCACCCTTATGTCATAACAGAAAATATTTTAAGAAATTTCTCAGTGTATTTTTTTTCTCCATTCAATGGAAATCAATGGCCACCAAAACTCTTTGGTTACCAACATTCTTACCAACACCTGCAGAAGAAAGAAATGTATACAGGTTTGGAACAACATCAGGATGAGTAAATACTTTCCTGGATGAACTATTCTAGCTTGCCAATTCAAGTCAAGTCAAGTCACCTTTATTTATATAGCACTTTATACAATACAGATTGTTTCACAGCAGCTTTACAGTGATAACAGTAAAATTATGCATTTAGGCTATTGTTCAGCTGAAGTCAGTTTAGTGTTGATTCTGTTCGTTGTAAAGATCATCATTTCATCTCTAAAGCAGTTCAGCAAAAAAATGTATGTCATCTTCCAGCTCAGTTCAGTTCTCATACAACCACATCAGTACAGTCAGATCAATAACATTGTTGAATATTAAGTAACCCCAACTAAGCCAGCAAAAGGTGACAGTGGCAAGAAACCCAAACCCAAACTCCATCAGGTGACAGAATGGAGAAAAAAACTTGGGAGAAACCAGGCTAGAACCCATTCCGCTTGTCAATAGTATAACTAATAAAACATTTACATAATAATGATGATTAAGCCTACACTAAAACCAGAAAATGAATAATTAAACCAAATTAATTCACAACATTGTAGTACAATAGTGTAGTCATTATAATGTTATTTCAGGAGCTTTTGTTAAATGTCAGGACTTAAATGTTTTCATCTATTATTTTAGATTTGGTATAACTGACCAAAATATAACATTAAATATTGACTTAATTTATAGGTTGTAATCAGTGTTGGTTGTAACTAGTTACTAAGTAACTAGTTACTGTAATTTAATTACTTTTTGAACAAAATACTGTGTAAAGACTAGAACAATTATATATAATACAATAGTGGAATTAACATCAAATCTAACTTTAAAATGCATGTTAAATGCATCCTTCTCATATTTGTAATACTTTGGTCAGTTAATATGAATAATTGATGTAGTTATTTTTATGTATTTGAATGAATTAAAAGAGCCGTTTCCTTTCGTTCAGTCACTACGACGTAACGTTAGTGACTAACGAATGGGGGTTTCGCTTAGAAGCCTATCAACTTCGAGTTTAGAGAAAACGCCCAATGGCGTGCCAATGCCATGGGGCATGCGGAATTTGCATACGTAACTCCGCCTCACTGCGTGAGTATATAAGGAAGTACGAGGCAATATCGCATTATGTTTCTGCTTTCGGAGCCAAGAGTACCTACCTCTTCACTCCTACAGCCTTCTGAGACTCTGTCAGCTTCTTCGAGACGAGCAGCTTTCCAGTCGGTGTTGGTGTGACGGCGCGTTCCAGTGATCGCATACTTCCAGCCTGCTGATCTGTGCAGTGGTCCGCCTGACAGCTGGTGTGTGTTTCCCTGGGCGCTTCGGCATCGACTGCAAAAGTTTCCTCTCACAAAAAGAGCTTGCACGTGACACGTCCTTTTCAGGATGTTTCGTCCGTGCACTTCTGGGTGCGGTAGATCCCTTTTTTCTTTTGACGGGCATGAGCGCTGCGTGACGTGTTTGGGCTTTCAGCACGCTCAGGCAGCGCTTGTGGATGACTCATGTTCCCTCTGCGGGAACCTGGCCATCTCGATGCTTCGATCAAGACTCCGTGAGTTTCGTGCTGATGCCGGAACGAGAGTCCCCTCTGCCACCCCCCAATCTGCGGTCTCCCCCGGAGGCGGCACTTTGGCTGGTGGCCAGGGTGATCTGAGGGTGACGGTGTGGAACAAAGCTCCGACGCTAGTTCCTCGGCCCACACCCCCCTCTCAAGCACCTGACCCGGCCCGTGCTCAGGCGTCTACATCGGGGCCGGCTCCTGCTGTCCCGACTGTGGCGCTTGGCACGGCGGAAGAGGAAGTGATGTCTATCGCCGCATCACAAGGTGGGCTGGAGTCATCTGAGGATGATGATTCGGCTGTGCTGCCACCTTCGGGTGCGCCAGCATTGCCCGAGTCGGACCCAGAATTGACAGCCATGCTGTCTCGGGCCGCTGCAGCGCTTGGACTGGAGTGGAACCCTCCACCTCAGCCCAAGCGTTCGCGGTTGGATGATTGGTTTTTGGGGGCGGCGCGCCCGGACACCCGTCCGGCCGCTCCTCCAATACCTTTCTTCCCCGAGGTGCATGAAGAGGTCGCGCGTTCCTGGAAGTCCCCGTTGTCTTCCTGTGAACGTTTGGTGAACTCTTCCGCCTTCACCTCCCTCGATGGAGCCGCGGCTCATGGGTACACTGGGGTCCCCCCAGTCGAACGTTCTGTTGCGATGCAACTGTGTCCACAGAGCGCTTCGTCCTGGCGTGGTGACCCAAAGCACCCCTCCAAAGCCTGTAGGTTTTCGTCATCCCTGGTGGCGAAGTCCTATAGAGCTGCGGGGCAGGCCGCCGCTTCTTTGCATACCATGGCAACTCTTCAGGCTTACCAAGCCAAGTTGCTGTGTGATATGCACGAGGGGGGGGCTGATCCAGGACTCAGCAATGAGTTGCGTGCCGCCACCGACCTCGCTCTCCGGGCGACGAAGGTGACCGCACGCTCCCTGGGTCAGGTGATGTCCACAAATGTGGTCCAGGAGGGACACCTATGGCTCACCCTGGCCGATATGCACAACGCTGAGCGAACCCGTTTTCTCAACGCCCCCATATCCCAGGATGGGCTATTCGGCGGAGCGGTCGAGAGCTTCGCCCAACAGTTCTCGGCCGCTCAGGAGCAGACTGAGGCTATAAAACATCTCCTGCCCCGGCGGTCAGCTGCTGCCTCCACCCAACCGCCCGCGCAGGTGCCTCAGCCTGCTCGCCGCCGAGGACGCCCTCCTGCGGCTCCCTCTGCCTCTGCGCGGCCCGGGTGAAGGCTGCTGCTTGGGTGGCGCAGAGGCAGCCGCAGGAAGGCGTCCCCGTCCGCTCCAGCCCCGCAGCCCGCGAAGAAACGCCAGGCTAAGCGGCGCTCCTGATGTGGACGGCTCAGGGATGGGCAGTTCTTTCCAGGAGACGGCGGCAGGGCCGCTCCTTCCCCCGGTGGAGGGCCGGGGGAGAATCTTTTGTTCAGGGGGCCAGCAGCACCCTAATGTGGTTAAAGAAAGAACTAACAATCCCATCCCTGAGCCCCCAGAGATCGGTGACGGCAGTGTGCGCCACCCTCGGGTCTCGCCACTCTCGTCCCTCTCTGTCGCCAGCCCCCTGGCAGAGCAGACCCCAGCGGAACGCAAGTCCTTCCCTGGTCTCCTCTGTCAGGGCGCAGCCGTTAACCGTGCCCCGACCCCGGGACGCCCAACAGCCTCCCCTGTCCGGGCCGGAAACGCTGCCTCGCTGCCCCACCCAGGGTACGTCTGCCGTCCGTATGACCCCGTTGGTGCAGTCTCTGGAAGCTTGGCTTCAGCTTCCGGGGCTGTCCCGCTGGGTTGCCCGGACCGTCAGGCTCGGCTACGCGATTCAGTTCGCGCAGGCTCCTCCCCGTTACAGGGGAGTCCGCTATACCGTGACCGGGGCCCATGCCCCCATCATGCGTGCGGAGATTGCCACTCTACTGGCGAAGGGTGCGATCGAGCCTGTCCCTCCAGCCGAAATGAGGTCGGGGTTCTACAGCCCCTACTTCATTGTACCCAAGAAAACCGGTGGGTTACGACCAATCCTGGACCTTCGCATCTTGAACCGATCCCTTCACCGGCTTCCGTTCAAGATGTTGACTGCGAAACGCCTTTTCCAATGCGCTCGTCCTCTCGATTGGTTTGCAGCGATCGACCTGAAGGACGCCTACTTCCATGTCTCCATCCTTCCTCGACACAGACCGTTCCTACGGTTTGCTTTAGAGGGGGCGGGCATATCAGTACGCGGTTCTCCCATTCGGGCTATCTCTGTCCCCTCGCGTCTTCACGAAGATCGCCGAGGCAGCCCTTGCGCCCCTTCGGCAGCACGGGGTTTGCATCCTGAACTACCTCGACGACTGGCTCATACTGGGCCACTCTCGAGAGCAGGTTTGCGGACACAGAGATCTGGTTCTCCACCACTTAGCCCGTCTGGGCCTTCGGGTCAACTGGGAAAAGAGCAAACTTTTCCCCGTGCAGAGGATCTCTTTTCTCGGTATGGAGATCGACTCGGTCGCCATGTACGCGCAGCTTTCGAGCGCGCGCGCGCAGTCTCTGCTGACTTGCCTCCGTCAAATCGAGAGCAAGAGTGCGGTTCCACTGAAACTATTTCAGAGGCTCCTGTGGCATATGGCATCTGCAGCCGCGGTAACGCCGCTCGTATTGCTTCATATGAGACCGCTTCAGCACTGGCTTCGCGATCGAGTCCCGAGATGGGCATGGCAGTCTGGCACGCTCCGGATCCAAGTGACTCGGGCCTGCTTACAGACGCTCACCCCGTGGTTTTCTTCGGGCCGGTGTGCCCTTAGAACGAGTTTCCAGGCATGTTGTCGTATCGACGGATGCCTCTGCCACGGGCTGGGGTGCCATGTGCAATGGACAAGCAGCCGCGGGCTCCTGGACAGGACCCCAGCGCCTCCTGCATGTCAATTGCCTCGAGTTGCTGGCAGTACGGTTTGCCCTGCACCGCTTCCGAGCGCTGCTGAGGGACCAACATGTGCTTGTCCAGACAGACAACACGGCCGTAGTAGCGTACATCAACCACCAGGGCGGTCTACGCTCCCGCCGTATGTCTCAACTCGCCCGCCATCTCATTCTATGGAGTCAGAAGCGCCTGAGGTCCCTTCGTGCTGTCCATATTCCGGGAGTCCTGAACCACGCAGCCGACGAGCTCTCGCGGTTTTAGCCTCTCCCGAGAGAATGGAGACTCCATCCCCAGATGGTTCAGCTGATTTGGGAACAGTTCGGCGACGCACAGGTAGATCTGTTTGCCTCCCACGACTCTTCCCACTGCAGCCTGTACTATTCCCTGACCGAGGGCACGCTCGGCACGGATGCACTGGCGCACAGCTGACCGCGGGGCCTACGCAAATATGCGTTCCCCCCAGTGAGCCTACTCGCACAGCTCCTGTGCAAGATCAGGTAGGACAAGGAGCAGGTCCTCTTGGTCGCCCCGTACTGGCACGGCCGGACCTGGTTCCCCGAACTCGTACTCCTTGCGACAGCCCCTCCCTGGCCTATTCCTCTGAGACCGGACCTCCTTACTCAGAGACGGGGCACCCTATAGCACCCGCGTCCCGACCTCTGGAACCTCCACGTGTGGCTCCTAGACGGGACGCGGCAGGTTTGAGTGGCCTACCACCTACGGTGGTCGCCACCATCACTTCCGCTAGGGCAGAGTCCACTCGGCATGCCTATGCGTTGAAGTGGAACCTCTTCGTCACCTGGTGCTCTTCCCGCCAAGAAGACCCCTGGAAATGCCCGATCGGGTCCGTGCTTGAGTTTCTCCAAGAGGGGCTGGAGCGAAGGCTGTCTCCCTCCACCCTCAAAGTATATGTGGCCGCAATATCTGCCCACCACGATCTCTTGGAGAGCAAAAAGGTAAGTCAGCACGACCTGGTCATCAGGTTCCTGAGGGGAGCCAGGAGACTGAATCCTCCTCGCTCTCCTCTCGTACCCTCTTGGGACCTCGCAGTAGTGTTAACTGCTCTGCAGAGACCTCCCTTTGAGCCTTTGCCGTCGGTTGATATTAAGTTCCTGTCTATGAAGACGGCTCTGCTGACCGCATTGGCCTCAGTTAAGAGGGTCGGGGACCTGCAGGCATTTTCGGTTGACAAAGCGTGCCTGGAATTCGGGCCGGCTAACTCTCACGTGATCCTGAGACCCCGGCCTGGATATGTGCCCAAGGTTCCTACCACTCCGTTTAAGGACCAGGTGGTGAACCTGCAAGCGCTGCCTTTGGAGGAGGCAGACCCAGCCTTGGCATTGCTCTGTCCAGTACGCGCCCTCTGCGCCTACGTAGACATGACGCAGTGTTTCAGGACCTCAGACCAGCTCTTTGTCTGTTATGGTGGAGAGCGGAAGGGAAGTGCTCTCTCAAAGCAAAGGCTGTCTCACTGGATAGTGGACATCATTGCTTTGGCTTACCAGCAGCGAGGTCGACCATGTCCCCTTGGTGTGAAGGCACACTCCACCCGGAGTGTGGCCTCCTCTTGGGCTCTAGCGCATGGCGCCTCGCTAGCAGACATCTGCAGAGCTGCAGGCTGGGCGACACCCAACACATTCGCCAGATTCTACAATCTCCGAGTGGAGCCAGTGTCCGACTATGTACTCGCCCCCCGAGGGGCCGGTGATGGGCCAGGCTCAGGTGTCTTCGCTTGCTCGCCACTCCACTCCACGGACTGGATACGTGCGATATTTCCTCAGGTGAGCTTCCCGAGAGCCCTGAGCTCCTCCAGCACTGTCAACGCCGACATCAGTTCTGTCTGCCCTTTGAGCCCAGACCCTCATGTCCGGCCAGGTGCCCCATGTGCATGGTTCCCTCCGGCGACCCCCACATGTGTATTTCACCGTAAGTCTCCGCAGTGAGCGGGTTTCTTCCCTTGGCGTGTCCCCGCCACCCCTAGGGTTAAAAATCCACCTTCGGCTGGTACCTAGAGATCTTCCATATGCAGCCCTTAGTGGGTCAAATGTGTCTCTTAAGTCCTCCCCACGGGTAGGCTTTTTGGCATTCCCTCACTGGGATATGCTTCCCAGTGTACCTTGGTATTCCTGTGTTAAGTGGGAGTCCTTCGTCCGTATTAGTCTTACGACAGGGTACTCACACTTACGCAGGGCACTGGAAGACAGCTGAGTGGCGGGATTATATTGGGACCCCCATTCGTTAGTCACTAACGTTACGTCGTAGTGACTGAACGAAAGGGAACGTCTCGGTTACGGATGTAACCCTCGTTCCCTGAGGAGGGAACGGAGACGTAACGTCCCCTTGCCACATCAGCTGTGCTACCTGGAACGCAGGAGTTCAGTCTTGGCTCCTCAAGCAGGTAACATAATGCGATATTGCCTCGTACTTCCTTATATACTCATGCAGTGAGGCGGAGTTACGTATGCAAATTCCGCATGCCCCATGGCATTGGCACGCCATTGGGCGTTTTCTCTAAACTCGAAGTTGATAGGCTTCTAAGCGAAACCCCCATTCGTTAGTCACTAACGTTACGTCTCCGTTCCCTCCTCAGGGAACGAGGGTTACATCCGTAACCGAGACGTTTCATGTCTATCATTTAATCACTTAACTAGTCCAGGTTGATATAGAATTTAGATAGTAATTAGTAATAAGTCATTAAATACTTTTTGGAGAGAGTAATTTGTACAGTAATCTAATTACACTATTGAAGATGTAATTAGTAGTAATTAATTTATTTTTAAGAGTAACTTACCCAACACTGGTTGTTATTAATTATTATTTTTTATTATATTATTATTATATAATTAAAGAATGCTTTGGAATATAGACCTAGTTTGGTCTTGTTTTAAAGACTAATTATTGCTGAAGTGATAGCACTTAAAAAAATGAAAGTATGAAAAAGTTATGGAAGTTTGAATTGACTGTGAATCTAATCTACTGTACTACATATTTTTTATTTTATATACAATATATATTTTTCAAAGCCATATGTCTAACCAAGATAAGTTCCAAATTCGAAGTTGATATCACAAAAATTGCAGTTCCTATGAGATTTTGTTTAGGCGCTATTCCAAAAATATATATATATATATTATGTATTCTCCTGCAACAAAATATCACAAAATATGGAATCTTGAGACCTTTCCAACACTCTAAAAAATGCTCAAAAAAAGCAATTGGGTTGTTTTAACCCAGTGGTTGGGTTAAATGTTTGCTTAAAACAACCCAATCGCTGGGTTAAAACAACCCAATTGCTGATTTAGTCCATTTTCAACCCAACTTGGGTTGTTTTTAACCCTGCATTTTTTAGAGTTTAGAAAAGGTTTTGATGACAAAGTTTCCATCGTAACACAACGTCCAATTTCAAAACGGTTTTCACAGGATGAATTTTGAGTTCATAAGCTTTCCAATAAACCATTTTCATCAAAAAATTGAAGATGACTTTGTACATTGCTATGACTACAAACCATGCAGGGGAGGGCAGTGGATGTCTAATTTTATGTCAAATGACGTACTTTTCTTTTCTTTCTTTAACATCTTTCACATTCTTTAGGAAAATCACCCTCATATTACATTATTGTTGCATCTAACGGTTACCATGGCGTCCGTGATGGTCTGTTGCTATAATGACTGTTACATCCTCCTGGGTTAAATGGCTCTTTATGTCGCTATGGTGACATCTTTTTTTGCCCATGCCTGCATCTACTTGCTTAAGTGTGTTTCTGTATAAGGTGTTCAATAGATAACTCATGATTATCCAATTAGTTTGACAAATATTACATTTCAGGCACTGTTAAGTGGCTGTCAATGCTGATGCCCTGAAATCTAGTACGCCCTGTCAATTACGGATCATTTAATTACACAGTGTGGAATTATTGCTTTCAATCCAACAATCCAGTTTTTATGTGAAGAAATGTGAATTATTTTTCAATATCAGCTTTTAAAATATCATTGGGAAATGAGAGGATGGTTATGTTAGATGGCATTACAGAGGTCTGTGTGTGTTAGAGAATAGTTGCATGGAGAAGCATCGACGTCAGTGACAACTTAGCCGGGAGACTCGTCTTAATCCACACTACCCAGGCAGCTGGGTCTATATTTAGACGGGACTTGTCTAAAGAACACAGGCTGCAGCCGTGCCTCTCAACTGCTGTGTAAACACATGCAACATGCACACTACAAGAGCAAAAGCTTTTAACTGCAATTGTTTGCACGCCACAATGACAATATTTTAGTTAGTTCAAAGGATTTGACTGTTATAATTGTGGGTCATTCTTGGGTCATTTCTGTTTATTATATACATACATATTTATGTATTAGAAAATCTTATTAGGCATATTTGAAACAGGAGTCATTTGATGACATATTAAAAGACTCTATTTAAGGATTACAGTGCAGCCCTCAAATATATATATATATACACCGATCAGGCATAACATTATGACAGGTGAAGTGAACACTGATTATCTCTTCATCACGGCACCTGTTAGTGGGTGGGATATATTAGGCAGCAAGTGAACATTGTGTCCTCATAGTCCATGTGTTAGAAGCAGGAAAAGGGGGCAAGCGTAAGGATTTGTGCAAGTTTGACAAGGGCCAAATTGTGATGGCTAGACGACTGGGTCAGAGCATCTCCAAAACTGCAGCTCTTGTTTCCGGTCTGCAGTGGTCAGTATCTATCAAAAGTGGTCCAAGGAAGGAACAGTGGTGAACCGGTGACAGGGTCATGGGTGGCCAAGGCTCATTGATGCACGTGGGGAGCGAAGGCTGGCACGTGTGGTCCGATCAAACAGACGAGCTACTGTAACTCAAATTGCTCAATAAGTTAATGCTGGTTCTGATAGAAAGTTGTCAGAATACACAGTGCATCACAGTTTGTTGTGTATGGGGCTGCATAGCCACAGACCAATCAGGGTGCCCCTGCTGACCCCTGTCCACTGCAGAAAGTGCCAACAGTGAGCATCAGAACTGGACCACGGAGCAATGGAAGAAGGTGGCCTGGTCTGATGAATCACGTTTTCTCTTACATCACGTGGATGGACGGGTGCATGTGCGTCACTTACCTGGGGAACACATGGCACCAGGATGCACTATGGGAAGAAGGCAAGCCGGCAGAGGCAGTGTGATGCTTTGGGCAATGTTCTGCTGGGAAACCTTGGGTCCTGCCATCCATGTGGATGTTACTTTGACACATACCACCTACCTAAGCATTGTTGCAGACCATGTACACCCTTTCATGGAAACAGTATTTCCTGGTGGCTGTGTCCTCTTTCAGCAGGATAATGCGCCTGCCACAAAGCAAAAATGGCTCAACAACGAGTTTGAGGTGTTGACTTGGCCTCCAAATTCCCCAGATTTCAGTCCAATCGAGCATCTGTGGGATGTGCTGAACAAACAAGTCCAATCCATGGAGGCCCCACCACGCAAATTACAGGACTTAAAGAATCTGCTGCTAACATCTTGGTGCCAGAAACCACAACACACCTACAGAGGTCTAGTGGAGTCCATGCCTCAACGGGTCAGGGCTGGTTCGGCAGAAAAGGGGGGACCAACACAATATTAGGAAGGTGGTCATAATGTCATGCCTTATCGGTGTAGAATTCTAGTATCACTCGTTTCATTTTGCATTGTAATTAATCACAGATAAAAATTTGGGAAAAACTAATAATAACCTACAACATTTGTCTTTGAAAACATGTTTTGTGTCAAATGTCTTGGTGTTGAATGTTAATGGGATTCTAATCCAAAAAGGTCTGGTAGTTAATTAACTTTTCATATATCATCACATTACACCACAGTGATATTCTTCTGCTTTTTGCCAAGTACAATATTTTTTGTATTATGTTTGCCCTATAATAGAATAGACACATAATGAATATTACTTTCTTATAAACTTACTTGATAATAATAATAAGAAAGATGAGAGAAGGGGGAAATGTCACATCATCCTAAGGTTAACTCCTTAAGCTTCATGAGCACGTGCACGGGTTGAAGCGCTATTTTTTCATTTTCTGACAAACGTCAGAAAATGAATAAAACATTTTAGAAAATAGAAATTAATTAATCTAAATAGAAACTAATTATAGGTACAATTTTTGAAATTCATTTTAATGATGATGAATGGAGACGATGAATTAAATGAGGAATAAAATGTTTTATTTTAAAAGTTGTTTTGCCTTCCACATTCGCAAATCTATCAAATAATGTGCGTTCAAGTCAATACTGTTTCTTTTTTTCTTTTTTACAATATGCATCATTTCAACGCAGCTTTACAGAAAGTCGTACTGTTATATCAGTGGCTGGGTGATATGACAATATAAATTGATGATACAAGTGATCCTCACGATTTTAGATAATGACCTGTATGTCCTTCAGGAAATGCTGAAATAACAGCGTCAAATAAATACTGTGAATTTTCAGTGATTAACGCAACCAATTGTTTACTCCGCAGGACTCTCGGCTTTGAAAGAATCGGTTCGTCTGTCCCCACTGAAACCATCGGTCACTCCTGAGGAAGCCGAGATGGAGGAGAGGGAAAACCACAGTCAGGAGAGACGAGAAGACGAGGCAGCCAATAGGACGAGAGCAGATGAGGAAAGGAGAGAGATACATGTAGACAATGAAGACGACGGGTGCAGCACTCTCACCATATCTGACACTGCGTACAGCCCGTGCGCCAGCATGGTGCCGACACCAGTGGAGGATGGTCAGGGTGGCCTAGACCTGCTGTTCCAGAGCCCCGCGCGCTTGCTGAAGGAGCTGCACGCCGATCCAGAAATGCAGGTGGAGCTTCAGGCGGAGAGGGAGAGGGAACTCGCCAGAGAGGCGTATCGTCAGTCGCTGTGTAACCCGTCGAACGGGCGGCAGCAGATGCAGGCCTGCCTGCGCAGTGCCGCCCGTCTGGTGGTGATGGCCACCGGCCTCCTCATGATTCTACTTCCCCTCCTCCTCGTCCTGCTGGAGTCGGACCTGGACATCTCGTTCTTGCATGATATCCGCCAGACGCCCGAGTTTGAGCAGTTCCACTACGAGTACTACTGCCCCCTGCGACGCTGGTTCCTCTGCAAACTCGAACTCATAACGGAGCAGCTATGGGGCGACTGAGGCTCAACGTCCTACAGGAACTACAGGGAACGGGGGCGGGAATGAAATGGAATGGGCAGGTTTGCTCTCCTACATTACATGATTTATCCATTCACATCTTTTGCAAATCCCGCCAGTACGTTCATAGCAGTAACCTGAGGCAGTGTCCCGGCTGTAGTTTTCTAGTGTTTTATAAGTAGCATTAGACAGCAGCATGTGCCTGTTGAAAGTCTCAGACGGTTCACTCAACTTCATAAAGGATATATGAAAAGCACAGCTCTGATAGAAGTGCATCTTACATTTCAACATTGACAGTGGATATGTACGCCTTTTCAATATTTTTCATTCATTTCACATGCCTGTTGTCATTAAAAAAGGTATCGGCCAGGGTCCAAAATTAACTTTTTGCCTTGCCTGTCAGTGGTGGGATTCTGAAATCTTCAATGGAAAAGAATTCTGGGGGAAAAAAAGATTAAGCAGCACAACTGTTTTCAACATTGATAATATTAAGAAATGTTTCTTGACACTGAAACCTGGAGTAATGGAGTAATTTACATATTAAAAAAAATGAATATAGAACATTTTAATTTGTAATATTCAACAGTAATACTGTTTTACTGCATTTTGATCAAATAAATACAGGCTAGGTGAGCATAAGAGACCTTTTAGAAAGTCTGTCCATACCAAACTTTTGAACAGTAGTGTATATTTATATATTTGCAAAAAACAAAGTCAGCTCTGACTTGCCAACGGAATCACATTTTTTTCAAAAATAATCAATTCTTATACTTGACTCTTTTGAGTTGATTCTTTTGGGTTGACTCCCCATCAGCTCAAGCAGCACATACTAGTGAATCTCTTTGTAAAACACCAAAATTCTATTTACCCCAAAGACCCATTATGACTTTGTTTTGTTGGCCTCCTAACTTAATTTCCGATGGTAGATTTGTTAGAAGAGGCAACATGTTTTCTTTTTTTGCAACTGATTCACTTATTCCAGTGAGGGTCAGAGGTTATGGAAACTTGTTTTAGCCACACAATAAAATATACAAAAAAGGTAATTGCGACTTTTTATCTCACACTTTTTTTCTTGCAATTCTGAGTTTATACCTCACTATTTTGGGAATAAAAAAGTCTGATTTGCAAGATATAAACTCGCAATTCTGAAGTTATAAAGTTCAAATTGTGAGATCTAAACTCGCAACTATGAGAAAAAAAGTCAGAATTGTGAGATAAAAAGTCGCAATTTCCTTTTCATTTTTTTATTCTGTGGCGGAAACAAGCTTTCATAAGAAGGTCACTGTTTAAACGGTGCATTAGGTTACGTAACTAGCCAAACTGGCCAGCAAAACACTCACTTCTTCACCAAAGCCAATTTTTCCATTCGCATTTGATGCTTACCAAAGTTAATTTTGGATCCTTATACCAGCTTCAGTGTGAAATCCTGTATAAAGAGTCCATTTCAAATGATTTGATGTCTTTGACTCAATCAACAACACAAATAAACCACGGCAAAATGTAGAAGAGGCACAGGCAGGTAATGAGCTCGGACCCGCTTCCCTAAATCGACGTATTCCTTAAAATCTAATCAGCCATTAAGACAAGCGTATTTTGACCTCATAACACTGTATTGGAATAAACGTTCTCAGCCTCTCGCAGAGCAACACACACACACACACAGACACACACACAGAGAGATATGAGAGCGAGGGCAAGCTATACATGCTAAAACTTAATATCTGTTTTTAAATTTTTATACATTTTTATGTGACGCTTACAGTTACTTATATTTTTCAGCAAAAAAACCTAAGTTAACTTATTTAAACTGATTTACACTAAAAGGTGGTGTAGAAGTGAAATATTTTTATTATCGCCAATAGTTTACCATAAAATGCTGTGCCGTGTTTTTTATATAGAATAGCACAAAATATAGAACAGATTTTGATTTTGTTTTTTCAGATTTTCAGATGTCATGAGCAGAAGAGAGAGGCTCTTATGAAACGGATCACTGTAATCACACAACATACATAAACACAAAATACATAACCAAAATGCGTGAAATGCCACAAATTCACATATCAAGCATAATTAAAGAACATAAGTGTTGTGTCAATATAATTTTGGGGAACTCAAAAGATTGAACGTATTGAAACAATGAAAGTGCAGCTAATAAAATTTACTTTACAAACTGTCCATTTGGCCCAGAAACATTGTGAAATCTATATTTTATTTGCCCAGCTGGCTCTTCTTTATAGTTATCTTTCATTTTGATGGTGTAAATTGTATCAGTGAAGGGTTACAGTCACACAACTTGATTTTATTCAAGGGGAATTGATCGAATCATGAAATGTTTTTGTCCATGATTAATTTCGCTTTGGATGTTTGATAAAAAAAAAAAAAATGTGGTTTGTTTTTCTATATATTCATTTTTATATCCCCATGCATGCTAAACCAGAAAAAACTGTGATGGCTTGTTCCATTGACACTTTTTTCAATGTATCAATTGCTTATCCTCATGCCATCCCCAATGTATACGACTTCCTTTCTTCAGATAAACTTAAATGAAGATTTTTGGGAAATTTGACTCTTGAAAAACCACACACAGTGATAGTGGCGATAATCCATATGAATCGGTTGCATCTTAGCGATGGTCCACTTAAGACATTCTACTAAGTAACTTTGCAACTAACTGTCATTAGAGTACACTGTTAGGTTAGGGTGGCATGTAGTACTTTAAGGCCGCATTTACACTGCAGGTCTTGATGCACAATTCCGATTTGGTAACTATATCCGATTTTTTGACGACCCGCTTACATCATCTTTTAAAAGCGACCCGTATCCGATATTTGCATTTACACTATACACTGGCAAAACAGCCCAAGATGTTCTGACCCGGAAAAGGAAGTAAAATGGCGCGATATGTAATGGACGCAATGGATGCAGACGGAATGATTATTCAATGTTTTGCTTTCCGCACTCTCTTTAAAGGTCAGCAAAATATTGCTCTCGTAAGGCAGAGAAAAAAGAGGAGAGCCCTTGTCGCGCCATTAGTGTCATGTGATCGCATCTTGTGTCCACCTGAGTTGACGTCATTCGCCTCCGTCTTTTTTTCAGTTACGTACGACTCGCATTTACCGGGGAATATCCGAATTGACCGCTTACATGGCAGACGTAAATGCACGTATCCGAATCATTTCGGATTTATTACCACATATGAGTGAGGCCTGAATCCGATCTGAGGATATCGGAATTCATGCGTTTTTTCCCTGCTTACACATTCATGTCATAACGGATCTGTGCCACATGAGAGGGAACAGTCGGAATTGGGTCACTTGAACCTTGCAGTGTAAATGGGGCTATAGTTAGTAGAATGTCTAAAGTGGACCATCAGTGTTACTGACGAATCAATGTATTCTGAAGAGAAACGATAGGTGTAAGACAAATACTAGTATGTTTTATGCTTTAACTTTTAAAATATAAATGATTGCTTCCAGTCTATTGGCATACAAACGTTCATATGAGGGACGTTGTGAGCTTCACAAAATAGAAATTGGCTGTAAGAAAATAGCTAAAGCATCGAAAATTCCCATTTCCACCATCAGGGGAATAATTAAGAAATTCCAGTCAACTAAAAATGTTAGGAATCTGCCTGGAAGAGGACGTGTGTCTATATCATCCTAATGCAGGAGAGTTTGAGTGGACAAAGACTCTCCAAGGATCACAGATGGAGAATTGCAGAGATTAGTTGAGTTTTGGGGTCAGAAAGACTAAAAAAAAAAATCAAACAGCCCCTACATGAACACATTTTGTCTGGGAAGGTTTAAAAAAAATCCTTCTTGCTCATCCAGAAACAAACTCCAGCATATTCAGTTGTCAGACACGACTGGAACTTCAGACGGGACCTGGTTCTGTGGTCAAATGGGTTTGATGCAAACATGGATAAAAAGTACCCCATGCCAACGGTTAAATATACCGCTGGATCTTTAATGTTGTGGGCCTATTTTTTTGCTGGAGGTCTTGGACATCTTGCTCAGATTCATGGTATCATGGATTCTAGTAAATACCAACAGATAAAAAATCTAAACCTGACGGCCTCTGCTAGAAATCTTATAATGGGCCGTGGTTGGATCTTTCATCAGGACAATGATCCAAAACAAACATCAAAATCAACACAAAAATGTGTTACTGAGCACAATATGAAGCTTCTGCCATGGCCGTCCCAGTCCCCTGACCTGAACCCTATAGAAAATGAGTGGGGTGAACTGAAGAGAAGAGCTGGGAATCTGTAGAATCTGGAGAGATTCTGTATGGAGGAATGGTCTCTGATCTCTTGTCAGGGGTTCTCCAAACTCATAGCAAAAGGAGGTTGCAAAAAGTATTGAATAAAAGGGTGCCATTAATTGTGGCCAACGTGTATTGAAGATCCCTCCCCCCTTCAATTCTTTTACTTCAATGAAATGCTTCAATGAAACGCACTTGTTACAACCAAGAGGCAACCTCCCGCAGTTTCTCTTGGAGCCAATACGGAAGTGACTTAAACTGCAATTCATCGACTGGCCACTAGGGCCACACAGGCTCCAAAAGGGAGCCGAATCTCATTGAGCCCCATGTTAAAATGCCCTACTTTACAGCAGAAAAAAAACATGTTTACAGCCTGGTACAAATTGTGGTTTTGGTCGATACGGTTAATTTTGCCCTTCATGACAACTGTGAGGGGGTGATTTTTTTTTTAATAACTCATTTGTGTACATTATATAAAGCCTTAAAGTTCTGCATAATTAAGGGCGTGGCCACTTTGAGTGACCATTTATCTGCTGTCTGTTAGTCATCGCGTCACCTCAGCTCCACCCACGTCCCGCCTCTTTGCCCATTTTCTGTTATCCGGGAGTGACGCGCGGTGACACGCTGCCAAGATGGCAACGGCCAGCTCGACCCTACTTTACGCTTCAAAACTGCTCTTCAGAATCCTATGGGTGACGTCACAGACACTACGTCCATATTTTTTTACAGTCTATGGTCACTTGTCATACAAGTAGACCAGAAGTAATGATTGATCCTTAAAAGAGTTTAAAATATTAGTGTTTTTCTTACAGCTATCTTTTGGCTTCAGAAGACATTGATCCATCCACTGGGGTCGTATGTGGTTTTTCAAACAAGAGGCACCCATTCACTTGTATTATATGGACTCGTAGAGATGGAATATTTTCCTAAAATAAAATCATGTGTGTTTATCTGAAGAAAGTAAGTCAAATACATTGGGGATGGCATGATGGTGAGTAAATGATGGGAGAATTAAATTTTTTGGGTGAACTATCCCTTTAAGATGATGATAATACATGGCATGATTACATTTGTGTTTCCTTCAGCGGTCCGGGATCAGACTGACGTTGATCTTCCTGACACAGGGCTTTGACCACATCCACATCAACTAATCAAATTAACACGGCTACTTGTGATGCAAATCTGATGTGATGTCACATCTGTTGCTGAGGTGATAGCAAAAGGGCTAATGACACATTTCTGTCAATGCATCACGCTCAACTGTATTGAGTTCTATATAAAAAACCCTGATCGCTGATATTTACTGTCTAATAGCAGGTGGCTCTCTCAGGAACGTATGTCAAATACTGAAGGATCTTTAAAAAGCTGTTTATTTTCTGATAAAAAAGAAAAGAAAAGTAAATAAAACAAATATGCATATTAGCAGACAGGCATTTATATGGATACGTTATCGCAGAGAAAATATGTGATTGCTATTGTATGTTATTTGTGGCTCATTGTGTGGTTGATATTCCTACAGGCTCATATTTAATCATTATATTACCATTACAATATGTGCATCATCAAATCAAAATCAGAATAACACAACACATACTGCATAAGGTTGTGATTTAGTCATTATTCATTCATGTAAATTCATATTTCTTATGAATACTTTTTTTAAATTACATATTGTATATACACTACCAGTCAAATCTTGGACACGCACTTTTTCATGATATTAATATCAATAGTTAATATTAATTTTGACACGTCTCGATCGCCCCCAGGTGGTTGGTCCCAGTATAGCTCATAACCCCTGTCCCTCCATGTATTCTAATGGACGCGAGACAAACTAAACAATCACATTACACATAAAAAATGTTTTTCCCAAAGATGGTTTCTGTCATTTTAGGCAGATTTTATCACGCTGATTTCATTTCCAGTGTTCGTTTTTTAAATAAGTTTAGTTTTAGTTAGTTATTTGATGCTATAAAAACGGGGGATGTGACGTCATGATTGACAGCTGAGATTGACGGCTTCTGTGAGTGAAGTTGTCACTGAGGCACTAACAGACTTTTTCCGGGAGGAGATTAGAGCTTTAGCTTTAATTTCTACATTTCCATAACTGTTTATTTCACACCGACATAATGAATTGTTCTGCATCTGCGAGAGTGTGGGCGGGCTTTTGAAATTGTGGCTCTACTTCCTGCTCTCTACTGCGCAGACTCCGGTCCTGAGGTCACTACTGCGCAGACTCTGTCCCAAAACGGCGCAAGATGTCAGAGCAATATTCGGACGTTGGCGGCTTCACTTTTCTTTAGTGGAAGTTAGTGAAGACATGTCTTCCATATTTTTTTACGCTCTATGATCTAAACGCATGGTCTGAAGCGCACGGCACAGGTGCACTTGCGACGTGTCCGAATCCACTTTTGCTAGTTTAACAATGGGAAAAGGGCACACCAGGCGCATGGTCTAAAAGAGTTGTACTTAGTCTCTTAATGAGTAATGTGTGTGTTTTGGGCGTAACGTGCAATAAAACAATCAGAGTCTCATCTCCCATTCCCTTTAAATTCGCTATTTACATGGCGGAATTTGCGAGTGGAAAAACTGAACGCTTCTCAAAGAGCTCAGAATATGGCGTTTGACATCTTGCGCAGTTTTGGGACCGAGTCTGCGCAGTAGCGATCTCGGGACTGGAGCCTGCTCGGTAGAGAGCAGGAAGTAGAGCCTCGATATCAAAAGCCCGCCCACACTCTCACAGATGCAGAACAATTCATTATGTTGGTGTGAAATAAACAGTTATGGAAATGTAGAAATGACTGCTAAAGCTCCAATCTCCTCCCAAAAAAAGTCTCAGTGACAACTTCACTCAGAGAAGCCGTCAATCTCAGCTGTCAATCATGACGTTTTTATAGCATCAAATAACTAACTAAAACTAAACTTATTTAAAGAACGAACACTTGAAATGAAATCAGCATGATAAAAACTGCCTAAAATGACAGAAACCATCTTTGGGAAAAAATTATATGAAGTGTAATTTGATTGTTTAGTTTGTCTCCTATACTGGGACCAGACACCTGGGGGCGATTGAGGCTTCAGTTTCTAACAGGAGTGCTGCAGGCTTGGCCTGAACACACCTGGTTTTCAGACCAGCAAGCCCATGGGTGAACAGATGGGCACGAGTGCATTTGTTACTTAAACAACGTGGCGCTGGACTTGAAAATGATAACTGAGTCAGGCAAAAAACACTTGCGTCACGTCTGGCGCCACATGATGTGATAGCATGATAGTGCCCTATGTGTCTTTGACTACTATACACAAACTAAACTTTTGATACAATGCACTTTGTGTAATTTCTTTGATTACTTCTGTAATTCATTTCTGTAATTACATCTTTTCCTTACCCCATTTCCCACCCCAAGAAGCAAAAACGTTTTGCAAAACATGAATACAATTATACAAAGTACAATTATTTTTATGTAATTAAACTGTAGTTAAAGACACCTAATATAAAGTAGGACCTAGTATTTTATTAATTTTAAAGGGGCTATATGTAAAATTTAGAAACCTTTTTTATTAGCGACACCAGTGGCCGTTCAGTGAACTGCAGCCAGCAACTTATTGCTCGTGCTCGCACTCGTGCACACGCAATTTACCATAGACTGAACGTGATTCAAGGCCCTGATATATAGATTTTTCACACTCTTTGCTTAGAAGTAAAAAAAAGTTGGATATAGCTTTGCAATGATATACTGTTAGTGAACATCCAGACGCTGTCCGTGCTGCAATGAAAGATGTCTAGGCACTGTTTACACCTGGTATTAAGATGCGTTTTGGTTGGCGCTTTGAGCTTGTCCACTTTCATCCACTTCCAGAGGTAGAAAACACATTCGACCGGATTGCTTTCATAGTGTAGACGCTCATGTGGTCAAATGTGTTCAAACAGACACAAAAGACCGTCTACTCTTCGACTACTGACCTAATGCGTAAACATTATGGGAAGCGCTCTAGCCAGAGAGAATCTAAACTTTGTCAAGTTTGGTTTGGAGAGGAAAAACGTACCAAGCAGAATGTTCTCTCACCAATCCTGATTTCTAACACACACTCATCATTTGGCTGGTCTTTGCGGCTGTCAGAGCAGAAATGAAAGCCGATGCTCTCCATATGTTCATATGTAAATAGTGCAAACTCCACTTTTTACCGTTTTTGAATCCATTCATTGAATCCAGCCGATCTCCGGGTCTGGCGGTAGCACTTTTAGCATAGCTTAGCATAGATCATTGAATCTGATTAGACCGTTAGCATCTTGCTCAAAAAATGACCAAAGTGTCGATATTTTTCCTATTTAAAACTTGACTCTTCAGTAGTTACATTGTGTACTAAGACTGACGGAAAATGAAAAGTTGTGATTTTCTAGGCCGATATGGCTAGGAACTATATTCTCATTCCTGCGTAATAATCAAGGAACTTTGCTGCCGTACCATGGGTGCAATGATATTACGCAGCACCTTAAAATAGTCCCCTGCACGCTCCCTGTACATGATAACCCCTGAGGGAGGGGTTCTGGCCGACCAATCACAGTGCTTGCAGTTTAAATTGACGCGTTGTTACATTTTTGGAGAGGTGCACGTCAGGCTACACCATAGGCTACACCTGCTACACACCGCCTACAGCGAAGCTACGCTATACACTTGACGCAGAAGTATAATTTGGACTTTAGCTTGTCCATTAGATCGAAAGATCTGAAAAAACACATTCATTTACCCGCCCATAGACCCTCCCCTTGAAGAAATCAGAACAGAAGTGGTTGAAAGTGGACAAAAGAGACGGATTAAACATTACAGTATGGAATGGCTCTTTCGGCATTATCCTGAACATTGTATAAGCATTAGTTTCATGTGTCATAGAACGGAAGAAAGGCTCTCTGGAAAGCGTGTAAACGTCACATTCTTTTGATTTTCCCGGCAAAACATCTTCCTTCACATAAAAATCAGTCTACAGTGTAAAAAATTATATGATCAATAAGTTATGACAACATATGTTTTTTACATTACTTTAACTCATCACAATAAGTTAAGCATTTATTTACTTTTTCAAGTACTTTTTTTAACTTAGATTCAATTTTTTTTAACTCAATTTAATGTAATTTGAGTTTAAATAACTTACAGCTAAGTTGATTGCACTTAAAAATTGAAGGCAGCAACCTTTTTTTTTGTTACAGTGTACAGACTTTCATAGACATCCTAGGAATTCGGGGAAGGTCTCGTTTTTTTATTTTATTAACATTGGAAATAAAAAAGCAATTAATTAGTGCTGTGAAATCGATTAATCACATTCAAAATAAAAGTTTGTGTTTACATAATATATATGTGTGTACTGTGTATAATTATTATGTATATATAAATACACACACATGCATGTATATATTTTTTATATATATATGTATACATGCAAATATTTCATAAATATATTCATGTATGAATGTGTATTCAAATGTACATAATAATTATACACACACATATATATATATATATATATATATATATATATATATATATATATATATATATATATATATATATATATATATATATATATATATATATATATTATGTAAACACAAACTTTTATTTTGAATGTGATTAATCGATTTCACAGCACCACGATTAATACATGAAAATTATTACAAATAGCCCCGTTAAACATTTACATTTTTGTCTAATGGCTTATGGATAAATGTTCTGTAAAATGTTCATTAAAAACATTTGTGTAAGTTTGAGTTGGAGCGGATAGTAAAGGAAAACCAGAATCTATTTAAATTGGATTTGCAATGTTATTTGGTCAGTACATAATTCAATTTGCGTTATATCATAGTGGTAATGGTTATTATTATTATTCATATTTTAGAATAATTGACTAGAAAAAGTGTGTCCAAACTTTTCACCGGTAGTGTGTACGTCCACATACACTGAATATTAAAACACTGACTAGTTGTCCTTCTGCATGCATACGTCTGTAAATACTGTGAAAAGAAAATGTCATTCTCATTTCAAGTGTCTGACCTTGTGTATTCAACTAGCTCATCTAAGTCTTATTTGTATATGATCATAGGACTATGAAAAGAACATAAAGGCTTTTTTTCTACCTGTGTTCAGGTTTCTCTGGACTTTCAGCTCAGGGTTGAGTCATATCAATTGATGGGTTCATGAAATAGACAATAATATAAATATGACATTAATGCTTTGATCTGATGCTGCTGTGAAAGTTGTAGTTCTCATTGTAATAAAAAAAACATCACATACAGTATGTGGAAAATGTAGATAATAGATAGTCATGCTTTGTGCTTTAATGTGTGTTATCATGACCAATGAAACCAGAGAACCAGTGGTCACATTCAGTCAAACTGCTAGATAAAGCCAGTGATCCCCAACTTCATTAGTTTTATGGCAGGATATAGCAGGTTGACTGAATTTGCCCATTATCCTGAACATATCCTATCGTATATTGTAGTGTGGCAAAATATAAATGTCCAAACTCATTTGAATTGGCCAGGGGGTAAACCTACTACCTACTTCATACAGCTTTCAGAAATGTCATGCACTGGAATTTGCTGTTTATTGTTTTTGTAGCCTTGCTATTCTGTTGCATGATGGGACACCAAGATCTCAACGGAACCCTTCGTTTTGTCTCGTATGTTTGATGGAAGTGATTTTATTTGCCACAACATTGATAGAAATGGAAACTCAAAAGGTTTTTTATGCCAGCAAATGTTGACGGAACCAACACAATTTCCATGTTTTCAAATATTCTTTATGAATTAATTTTTGCATTATTTTTGCAAAGCCTGTCAAAAACATATCAGGGTCATTATTTACCCCAAAAAGATTGAACAAAAACCGCAAATATTTAGCAAAATATTAATATTAAAGTATTAAGAACATTACACGTATTAAACATTGTGAAAAGAACAATTTAATTGTATAGTATTTCTACATCATGGCAGTGTTTGTGATTAAACAACAAAAATATTGTCTTTCATTGATCTCATTACAGTAATGAGAATCATCATTAATGAGAATCATCCGGATGCATTACCGTAATGAGGATTTGGCAGGGAAATGTCCTTAATTATCATGAGCAGAATGTCACAATGCAAAAAATCGTAATGGTCCTATAAATAGACTATGTAAAATATATTCTGTTTCATGTTTTCAGGATGAATTAGGACCTGGAAAAGTGAAATTCACCTCTTTGGTGAACACCCTGTATAGAGTTAACTGGCCTGGTTAATTCTATACACTGATTGAGAAAGAAAACATTCACCAATTTATGTTCAAGATCTAGATCTTGATCAGCGCTTTGCGGCAAAAAAACTACAAAAAAACCCCAGATGATTCTTACATAACATGGCTAAACATAAAAACAACTAATTGCCCTTTAAAACCCCCCCTGATAATTATACAGTAAAACAAGAACATATGCAAATTAACTGAACATCTGGAAAATGCGTGTACAATTTTTCTTTTTCTTTAGAGGTTTAAAATCTTTTCGAGTGTTGATTTCAGAGTATGTGAAATGTGTTTTGTTTGCATGTTTAGCAGCATTATTATAAATGTTTCAGTTTAAAACAGTCTGTCACTTAATTCCAAAATACAACTCTGGGAGTATCAAAAAAAAAAAAAATCAGTTCCCAGATTCACTGGGAATCGCCTTATTAAATTTGTAAAGTGATTTTTGATTGTTTATATGTTAAAAAAATTGAATTGTTTTATATGTTAGTACTGCCACAATAAAACTGGAGTGAAAACATTGCAGTCTTTATTTTTTATTAAGATTTCAAATTTAAACCAACATTCACTCAATACAGAAAAATAAGCATGAAATACGAATTACAGATTAGACATTAGCACATTGGGTTACACCTTATTTTAAGGAGTCATTGTTACAGTATAATTATATATTTAAGTACTGAATAATATTAATTAACAACATGTACTTACTATAGGGATAAGATAGGATTAGGGTTTGGGTGAGGGTTAGTTGCATGTAATTATGCATAATTTACTGTTATTACTATGTTAAGTACATGTTAACATATGTAACAAGGACACTGTAAAATAAAGTGTTGCCGCACATTGTCATTCATATAATTGTGAATAGATTTAACATGTAATAAATGTTTTATGCGTGTCATTTATGTCATTTATGCGTGTTTTATGCATGTCATATTTTTTTTTAAGTGTGCACTGTTTATTACAGAATATAATTTTGCATATATGTTGTTAACATTAAAAACCAGCTGTGCTCTTAGAAATTCATAAAGCAATGGTAGTATAAAGATAAAAACATTCACAAAAGCTTGTCAATCTGTTTTAAAATGGTTTCAGAGGCTTTTTTCAGCACTGAGCAGATAAAGGAAGAAAAAAACACACTTTCAAATGCTACAATCATTTAAAGCTACAAGCCAAAAATGAATGCACAACTTCCAGTTCTCCAGTCATTCTACTTGACAAACAGAACTTTTCACATTATTTCAACTTTCACACACACACACACACACACACACACACACACACACACACACACACACACACACACACACACACACACACACACACACACACACACACACACACACACACACACACACACACACACACACACACACACACACACACACACACACACACACACACACACACACACACACACACACACACACACACACACATGTCTGGTGCGCTATCCTTCTGGGGACTCACCATAGGCGTAATGGTTTTTATACCGTACAAACCGTATTTTCTATCCCCTTACACTGCCCCTGCCCCTAAACCTAACCCTCACAGGAGACATTCTGCATTTTTACATTTTCATAAAAACTCATTCTGAATGATTTATAAGCTTTTGTGCCCGTGGGAACCTCAATTTAGGTCCCCACGGTGACACGAGTCCCCATGAGTCTGTCTACAGTCAGGTTGAAGTCCCCACCAGGCTAGAAAAACATGTACACACACACACACACACACACACACACACACACACACACACACACACACACGCACGCACGCACGCACGCACACACACACACACACACACACACACACACACACACACACACACACACACACACACACACACACACTTACAGAACTATTATGAGATATATTTCTTTTAGCTAAATTAAGTTTTTATGAAATAAATAAAGGCAAGGTGCAGCATACTAAACTTTTGAATGAGTGTATGTTCACTCCATAAGCTCCTAATAATCGGCTGTAATATAAAAGCTGTAAAATTCAGGGCTGTTAAAGGCAACCCATGACACACATTTATGAGACAATCCTGAGGACAATACTTGAACACATTTAGCACAATAAAATTCTTAAACAACACGGAAAATTGCAAACCGGCATCTCCCATCTAATGTGACTTGAATAAATAGTTGAATGGTTAAATATTTGATTAGCTCTATGTAGAAGCCTTGCGTCGTACCTGCACACAGGCTGTCGCTGGGTCATGTGACGGACACATGCATCAGCAGCAGTTAGGGTTGGGCATCTTTTTGTTATGATTTCCAGTCAGTTTAGCCACTGACACGGGCTCCTTGTACTCACCAGCATGCTTGGTCACCTCTCTAAAGTACAGGAAAGAGAAAACATTTAACATGTGACTACATTACTTTTGCATTACTTTTCCTCACCTGGGCTGGGTTTCCTTGTTTGTTTTTTTAAAAAGACATGAAATAATTTTTGGCAAATGTAAAGGCCCTTTCACACCAAAAGTGAAATGAGGAAGAAATGCAAATTCACGCCTGTACAGTAGAGGGCAGTAAAAAAAAAAAAAAACTTTCAGCTGTGCTGCCATTCTGGATTGAAGAAGAATAGAATGCAGGATAAGAAAGTTCAAACCATCGAAAGTCAGCACCAAAAAACATTGGTCAGTAAAGTGAGATTAAATCCATAAAGTATATTTGTGTATTGTGTATTTGTTAATTATTGTAGGTTTGTGTAATATTCTAAGATTGCATTTTACTGTTTTTATTCATTTTGAGTAATACTGAATGTGTTTTTTAGCAAGTGAGATGAGTCGATGCTCACATTTATTCTTTTATTCATTTTGAGTAATACTGAATGTGTTTTTTAGCAAGTGAGATGAGTCGATGCTCACATTTATTCTAAAACTACAATAACCATCATGTTCACACAGCGCACACAACGCCTCGACGATTCACTCAACATGAGGACAAGAGAGCTGTCAGTCAATACATGGGAAAACAAAGTAACTTGCATTACTTATTTGAAAAAGTAACTCAGATATTTTGTTATAAATTTTAAAAGTAATGCGTTATTTACTAGTTACTTGAAAAAAGTAATCTGATTGCATAATGACTCGGTTACGTATGTAACCCTCGTTCCCAGAAGGAGGGAACGGAGACGCCACGTCGGAGTACCGACGAATAGGAATCTCGCTTGCGAGAGACAATCTACTTCGAGTGTAACTAAACGAGCTAATGCACATTGGCATGCAATGATTGCACCAGGTGCTCATGCCACACAGCGCGGGTATAAATGAGACACAGGTGATTGCATCAAATCAGCCTTTTGCTGAGGAGCTGAGTAGGTACACTGGCACCCCAGCAGGGTACAGAGGAAATGGCGACGGGACGTGGCGTCTCTGTTCCCTCCTTCAGGGAACGAGGGTTACATACGGAACCGAGACGTTTCCATTCAGTCGGTCACTCTCGATGCCACTTCAGAGTACCGACAAATAGGTACCAAATCCCTACCAAAGGTCCATGACCTCTGCCCCCTTCCAGTACCCAATGTGAGCCACCTGAGCTCTCTTACCTCATGAGACGGGGCTCGCACCGGGAAGTCCATCACTGCTGTTCCACATGACCCGCTGTGACTTAGTCCCACTGTCCCAGTGACTTATTGGATAACACTGGGAAAGCATGCCCTAGTGAAAGGGAATGCTGCAGAGCCCACATCGTACCCCGGAGTTATGTGGAGTACAATGCTGAGCCGTAGCCCGCAACGGAGAGAGGGGGCTTAGTCCCACTGACGGGAAGGCTCTCCCAAGGGAAAGACACAGGCTTCCCGTAGGAGCGACCGTGGAAAAATATATGGGATCCCCGCAGGGTCACTCATATAACCCCAGCCCAATACCAGTTCTCAGGGATTCAGCAGCAAGGGGCTTGATGTCAGATGCTCCGCCACGTCCGCACCGAGGGTGATGGAGGACTCACAGAGTTTGCTTCTGGAGAATGTAATCGCCGTAGCGCAGCAAGCCGACAAGAGCCACGGCCTCTCAGTGCTTCTACCCGTTTGAGGTTAGAACACAGGAGGAAATCAGCTCTACACGTATGCTATAGAATCTAGTGAACGTGTTGGGTGTTGCCCAGCCCACAGCTCTACAGATGTCTGACAGCGAGGCGCCACGTACCAGCGCCCAGGAGGATGCAACATTTCTAATTTACATTTACATTTATGCATTTGGCAGACGCTTTTTATCCAAAGTGACTTGCAGTGCCCTTATTAAAGGGACAATCCCTCTGGAGCAACATGGAACAAAGTGCCTTGCTCAAGGACACACTGGTGGTGACCACTGGGATCGAACCAGCAACCTTCTGCATATCAGTTCCATGGTTTAACCCACCATCTTCTAATAGAGTACGCACACCTTGTGCTTGGTAAGCCAAGGTGATGGCATCCACTATCCAGAGGTTCCACTTCTCGTAGACGGTGCTAGTGTCGAAGTGATGGTGTTAACTACCTCTTGGGGTAAGTCACCTAGAACCTCCACGTCCCGTCCAGGGGCCAGACATGAAGCTTCCACAGGTTTGGACGCGAGTGTCACAGGGTGTCCCATCTCTGAGTCAGAAGGTCCTTCCTCAGAGGAATCGGCCAAGGAGGGGCTGTCGTGAGGAGCATAAGCTCTGGTAACCAGGTCCGGCTGGGCCAGTACGGCGCCACCAACAGGACATGCTCCTCGTCCTCCCTGACCTTGCACAGTGTCTGTGCAAGTAGGCTCACTGGGGGAACGCATATTTGCGCAGGCCCTGGGGCCAGCTGTGCGCGAGTGCATCCATGCCGAGTGTGTTCTCGGTCAGCGAATAAAACTACTGGCAGTGGGACATTTCTGGGGAAGCAAACAGGTTGACCTGTGCCACCCTGAACTGTCTCCAGATCAGCTGGGCCACCTGGGGGTGGAGTCACCACTCTCCCGGGAGCGCAGCTCATGACAGCTCGTTGGCCACATGGTTGCGCACACCAGGGACATGAATGGCCCAAAGGGACCTCAGACACTTCTGACTCCAGAGGAGGAGATGGCAGGCGAGTTGCGACATGCGACGGGAGCGTAGACCACCTTGTCGGTTGATGTACACTACGGTCGCAGTGTGTTCTGTGCGGACCAATACATCTTTGCCCGTAACAGCCTTTGAGGTGGCTCGGTGCAAGATGTACTGCTAGCAACTCGAGGCAGTTGATGTGCCAATGCAGGTGCGGGCCCATCCAAACCCCTGACACTGCATGCCCATTGTACGTGGCCCCCCAGCCCATGGCAGAGACATCCGTGAAAACCACAGCATGCCTGGACACCTGTTCCAAAGGCACTCCGGCCCGAAGGAACAAGGGGTCTGACCACGGGCCGGTGTGATACTCACCCGGTGAGTGCCGCATTGCCACGCCCATTTCGGGACCTGGCCGTGAAGCCAATGCTGAAGTGGTCTCATATGAAGCAGACCGAGCGGTGTTACTGCCGCCACGGCCGCCATATGCCCCAGGAGCCTCTGAAATAGTTTCAGTGGGACCGCCACCCTGCCTTGAAACATGTTCAGGCAGTTCAGCATCAACTGGACCCGCTCCTCTGTGAGGCGCGCCGTCTGTTCAACCGAATCCTACTCCATACCGAGAAAAGAGATCCTCTGCACGGGGGCGAGTTTGCTCTTTACCCAGTTCACCCGAAGACCCAACTGGCTGAGGTGTCTGAGCACCAGGTCCCTGTGTTTGCACAACTGATCCCTGGACTGTGCTAGAATGAGCCAGTCATCGAGAATGCGAACGCCCTGTTCTCTCATGGGCACAAGGGGGCCCTTGTGCCCATGAGAGAACAGGGCGTTCGCATTCTCAACTATCTCGATGACTGGCTCATTCTAGCACAGTCCAGGGATCAGTTGTCAATCCATGACTTTCGTGAAGACACGGGGGGACAGGGACAGCCCGAAGGGTAGAACTTTGTACTGATATGCTCGACACTCAAACGCAGAAACGGTCTCTGTCGAGGAAGAATCGAGACATGAAAGTACGCGTCCTTAAGGTCGATCGCTGCAAACCAATCTTGGGGACGGATGCATTCGAAAATGTGTTTCTGCGTGAGCATCTTGAACGGTAGCTTGTGAAGGCTCCGATTCAGAACTCGCAGGTCCAAGATTGGCCGTAACCAACCGGTTTTCTTGGGTACAATGAAGTACGGGCTGTAGAAGCCAGTCTTCATATTGGCTGGAGGGACCGGCTCTATCGTGTCCTTCGCCAGGAGGCCCTGGGCGAACTGAATCGCATAGCCGAGCCTGATGTTCCGAATGAGCCAGCGAGACAGACTGGGGAGCACTATCCAGGCTCGCAGAGACCGTGCAAGTGGGTCCAAAGGGACCACCGGCATACCCACTGTGGGGCAGCGAGGTGGAATACAGGTGCCGGGCTGGGGCGGCTATCTCGTGGAGGTGGCCCGCAGCGAGGCATGAGTGTGCTGTGCAACACTTAAGGCCAATTTATACTTCTGCGCCGAGTGTACGCCGTAGTGTATGCCGTCGGCTACGCGCCGTGAGCATTTATACTTCTGCGCTGTTGTCTGCGTCAATGTGCAATTACACATGCAGACGCTAGGAGGCAGTGTCCTCGGGCATGTTGGTGTAATCAAGAGAACAGCCGAAGAAGAAGCAGCTTGTGTAGAATCTGTACATTCATGTCGGAGTATCAGCAGCAGTGAGAGAGCGGCTTTTCTTGCAGCTTGAGTTGTTGTATCTACTACAAATTAAGCATCTCTAGTTGATTAGTAAAGTTAAATAAGGCGATCTGGCGCTGGAATGTGTTTGTGAAATCATGCGGAGCTCGTGGCCGCTGTTTTCAGCAGCGGTGGCTCGAGCAATCGATTGCTGTTGCGGAGACTTCATTCACGAAATATACCCTAATGTGTCCCTGTTCTTGATATACAATTACTGATTTACATCTTTGGTTTTAATGAGAAAATAAATAAACTATACTCAGCGGATCTATGTATTTATTTACTACCATAAAGAATCGCTGGACTGCAAAATATTGTGTTATAGCAGACGTAAGGAACTATCATCCAATTTCTGGACACACACTCACACTCCTATCGCAGATTTTTTATTTATTTATTGACCTGAGGGAAGGGTTCTGGCAGACCAATCACAGCGCTTGCGGTCCGCGTAGAATTGACGCGTTGTTACATTTTTGGAGAGGTGCGCGTCAGGCTACGGCGTATCCAACGCGTCTATGCGTAGGGTACGCCGTACCCTCTGCGTGCACTCGACGCAGAAGTATAAATTGGCCTTTACATGATTCCACGAGAGGGCAGAGGGTACATGAGGAGGCTTGGTTACGTCCTCGAGCTGTCCACTGCTGCCTGCTGGTGAAGGGGGAGGATGAGTGTGGTCCGGCGTTTGACTGGCCACAGCTCTCCGAGCCCCCTGAGGACCCGGAGATGGAGGAAACTGCTCTTTTATTGAAAATATGGGTCCAGCCTGCCACGGACCCAAAGCATGGCCATCATTTCTGGATTGGTATCGGGCACAGCAGATCTTCCCGAAGGAGCCCCCTGCGCGTCGACACGTCATCTCCAGAAGGTTCTGACCCTCCCTCCGATGCAGCGATGGACATCTGATCATTGAGAGGAGCCCTGAAGGATCCGCATGGTGCTCGTTCCAACGGCAGCTCTACTGGCTGCGGAGTGCGAAAGGGATGAGGGTTCCCTGGGGGAAGCGCGCTCACCGAAACCCTCAAATCACCCGGGCTACTGCCTGAAGTAACCCTTTGTGTAGGGTTAGATCGAGGCAGAGGCACGGGGACTCCACCCCTTGCGAGATGTAGTCTCGACCGCAACTCCGAGATGGTCATGTTCCCGCAGTGAGAACATGAGTCATCCACCAGCGCTGCCTCAGCGTGCTGAACGCCCAAACACGAGATACAGTGCTGGTGACCATCCCTTGGTGACAGGTTACCACCGCATCCAGAAACACACAGATAGAATGTCATCTTGAAAAAAAAGCTCTATCTGTGTAAGCTCTTTTAGAAGGATGCTCTCCTTGGTGCTGAAGCACACAGGGGGAAGAGTCACGGAGACACAGTCAGGGAATAGTGTAGCCTGACATGCATGCTCTCTCTCAAGAAGGTGCTCTCTTACCAGCCGTAAGAACGGCTTTTCAGTGCTCTCCACCTAGCGCACCGAACCAGCTGTGAGAACAGCCTTTGTGTTTGGTCTCTCGAACAAAAAAGAAAGATGATCAGAAGACCACACGACCCGCTGCTGTGCCGTCACACCAACACCGACTGAAGAGATCGCTCCTAAAAGGCAGGCTTCAGTCCGTTCCAGTGTGTAGAAGAGAGTGATATTTGGAAGAACCATCTACCATTCGGCTCCGAAGCAAAATGCAGATTTGATGCAATCACCTGTGTCTCATTTATACCCGCGCTGTGTGGCATGAGCACCTGGTGCAATCATGGCATGCCAATGTGCATTGGCTCGTTTACACTCAAAGTAGATTGGCTCTCGCGAGCGAGATTCTTATTCGTCGGTACTCTGACATGGCGTCGAGAGTGACCGACTGAATGGGAACTCAAGTTACTTGTAATGTGTTACCCCCAACACTGATTATAGCATTTTTTTAATTTGTTTTCAGGTTAATTATATTTAAATTTCAAGGAAATCCACTGTTTAGTAAATGCATGATGCTTTTTAATTAATGCTTGCTTGCTTGATGCTTGCTTGCCAAATAATCATGATCTCAATACTGATAATACTTATAATATATATATATTAATATATATATATTAGTGTTGTCAAATAATTAAGTTTGTGTTTACATAATATATCTGTTTGTACTGTATATAATTATTATGTATTTATACTGTAAATACACACACATGCATGTATATATTTAAAAAAAAAATATTTATATATAAAATATTTATATTATATAATATTAATGGTATAAATATATATACAGTATATGCATGCAAATATTTCTGAAATACATACACTCACCTAAAGGATTATTAGGAACACCATACTAACACTGTGTTTGACCCCCTTTCGCATTTAGAACTGCCTTAATTCTACGTGGCATTGATTCAACAAGGTGCTGAAAGCATTCTTTAGAAATGTTGGCCCATATTGATAGGATAGCATCTTGCAGTTGATGGAGATTTGTGGGATGCACATCCAGGGCACAAAGCTCCCGTTCCACCACATCCCAAAGATGCTCTATTGGGTTGAGATCTGGTGACTGTCGGGGCCATTTTAGTACAGTGAACTCACCACCACCAGCCTGCACAGTGGTAACAAGGCATGATGGATCCATGTTCTCATTCTGTTAACGCCAAATTCTGACTCTACCATCTGAATGTCTCAACAGAAATCGAGACTCATCAGACCAGGCAAGATTTTTCCAGTCTTTAACTGCTCAATTTTGGTGAGCTCATGTAAATTGTAGCCTCTTTTTCCTATTTGTAGTGGAGATGAGTGGTACCCGGTGGGGCCTTCTGCTGTTGTAGCCCATCCGCCTCAAGGTTGTGCGTGTTGTGGCTTCACAAATGCTTTGCTGCATACCTCAGTTGTAACGAGTGGTTATTTCAGTCAAAGTTGCTCTTCTATCAGCTTGAATCAGTCGGCCCATTCTCCTCTGACCTCTAGCATCAACAAGGCATTTTCGCCCACAGGACTGCCGCATACTGGATGTTTTTCCCTTTTCACACCATTCTTTGTAAACCCTAGAAATGGTTGTGCGTAAAAATCCCAGTAACTGAGCAGATTGTGAAATACTCAGACCGCCCCGTCTGACACCAACAACCATGCCCCGCTCAAAGTTGTTTAAATCACCTTTCTTTCCCATACTGACATTCAGTTTGGAGTCCAGGAGATTGTCTTGACCAGGACCACACCCCTAAATGCATTGAAGCAACTGCCATGTGATTGGTTGATTAGATAATTGCATTAATGAGAAATTGAACAGGTGTTCCTAATAATCCTTTAGGTGAGTGTATATATATATATATTTACAGAATGGGATTTCATTTTGAATCGGGGACAGGGCTTACCGGGCTAAATGAAGAACAGCCTCAATGATGTTGGATCCATCTTTTGCACTCGTCTCGCAGAATAAGGCACTGTATGTCTGAACACAGAGAGCAGCCACAGTTATACTAACAGTAATTAAAAACTCACTAACCAACACTGTGGGTTATTATTATAAAAAATTATGAATTCAATCCATTTTCGAATAAGGCTGTAACATAAAAAAATATGGAAAAACTAAAGTGCTGTAAATACTTTCCGGATGCACTGTATATACACAACATGAAATACAACGCCTAGAAATCCCAAAAAAGCATCCGTGTACTTTCTTCACTGAGTTAAATATCTCCAGGCTGGAAGTCCATTTGTCTGATGACAGTCAGAATGACAGTTGACAGATGTGAACGCGATAACTTCTTGTTACGACAAACACAACAGATAGAATAAGGTACATGGATTGAATTTCATGTAGATTTTTTGTTAATCTTGATTTCTCACAACTTGTTTGCTTCTTCTGGGCAAGTCGGAGTGAATTGCGCCACTAGTAGAGTCTCACGAACGAGTACATCGCACAGCCGTGCACAGACGACCATGGTCAGGATTTTTGTTAAATAATACATCAAATTTCAGTTCGTTTTTTTTCGACTATTCTATGATACTTTTGTGTCTTTTTGATGCTGGTCGCCATTCACTGCCATTACATGGACAAGCTCGAGTGGTACATTTTTTTTAAATTCTCCTTTTGTGGTCCGAAAAAGAAAGAAGGGTATACTAAATTAGAACAACACCAGGGTGAGTAAATGATGACTTAATATTAAGTTTAGGGTGAACTATCCCTTTAAGTTCAAAAAGTCAAGTCTTCTGAAGCCTATAATAGTTTATTGCCTATGATAGACTCTTGTTATGGCGCGTTCATGGTGTTTGTGCCCGTTTTGAAGCTTGAAAGTTTCAGTCTCCGTTCATGGTAAACCGCATGGAAAGGGAAGCCAGCAGTGTGTTTTTCTCCTTTTGTTTTTTCAGAGGAGAATCAAAGTCAAACGGTTTGTATGAGGGTGAGTAAATAATGATAATTTTCATTTTTGGGTCATTAATCCCTGTAAAAAACAGAAAGCAATGGTAAATCATAGTGAATAATGGCCGGGCACGAACCATGGCCAGTTTCTCTCCGTAGCTAGTTGGAATACAGGTGACTCCATCCAGAAGAGCTTCCTTCCTCAGGTCTGTCTTATTCCCCACAAGCATGATGGGAATGTCATCCTGGGACACATCCTGCAACAGAAAAGAATCTCAATTAGTATCTTTTTCAAACTAACCCAGCGACATCCCACATATCAGTATCTTTTAACTGTAGGTGTATACAGTTGCAAGGAAACGAATGTGAACCTGTGAAAATGTGAATGATTTTAACAAAATAAGAGAGATCATATAAAATGGATGATTTTTTTTATTTAGTACAGTCTTGAATATGACATTTTACATAAAATATGTTTACATATAGTCCACAAGACAAAAAAATAGCTGAATTTATAATTATGACCCCATCCAAAAGTTTATGGGGTATTTAACCCTCATTCCCTGAAGGTCACAGATGTATTGGGACCACTTCAGGGAGCCCCTATCAGCTTCGAGTATATACAGAACGAGCCAATGCACATTTGCCAATGCATGCGAGATTTGCATCTTGCGCTCCGAGCAAGAGGAGCCAGCGGTGGTACATCAACCGTGGTGACAGGATGTAATGTCTCCATTCCCTCCTTCAGGGAACAAGGGTTACCAAGCGTAACCAAGACGTTCCCTTTCAGTCGGTCACATTCTGCATTATGAGAAGAACACTAATCAACGAATAGGCGGTGGCCACAGTGCTGTCCGTACGGACCAGTACGTGCTTGCCTCGTTGCGTCAACTTGAGGTGGCCCAGTGCAAGACATACTGCTAACAAGGCAGTTGATGTGCCAATGCAGTAGGGGCCCCGTCCACAGACCCGAGACTGCATACCTGTTGTCCGTGGCCCCCCAGCTGGTGGCAGAGGCATCCGTGAAAACCACAGCATGCCTGGACACTTGTTCTAGGGGAACTTTGGCCTGTAGAAATGAAGGTTTGGCGACAAGTCTGTGTGATTGTCACACAGAGCGAGGGAGGGTCTGAGTGTGCGGTGCAACACTTACCTGCTTCCGCTGGTCTGGTAATCTCTTCATGTATCTCCGGTAAGAATGGCACCAGGGCGGGGCGCTAGAAGGTTCAGTACGGTGGAGGGATCCACGCGAGCCCGACCTTTTCGGCAGCACCCAGAAACGCACAGGTGGAATGACATCTTGAAAAAGACCCAGTTTCACACCAGCAATAAACAGCTGCTTGGCTCCGAAGTGAAAGACAAAGTGCGCTGCATCCGTTTCCGTATTTAAACCCACGCAGCGGGGTGAAGTGCGAGATGCAAATCTTGCACACCAATGTGCATTGGCTCGTTCTGTATAAACTCGAAGATGATAGGGGCTCCCTGAAGTGATCCCAATACTTCGGTGATGTCAACGTAACGCCAAACTTAACTGACTGAAAGGGAACTGCAGAATTGTTGGACCTGGAGGATTTTTCTGAAGAACTTTGGGCAGTTTAACTCAAGAGTCGCTTTCTGATTACTGTGTACAGTACGCTTTATTTAAGGAAGAGATGTTGTTGGTGTTTGACCGTTCTGTCTTCGGTTGCGAGGCTTCTCGCCAGCTGGCGCCTCTTAATCAAGGAAGGTGCTCCATGGCCGATTATGCGATCGACTTTAAGACAATATCTGCCACCTGCGAATAGAATGAGGTAGCACTCATGGCACACTTTTTGGAGGGCTTGAATGAGGAGCTGAAGGATGAGATTTTTGCATGTGAGTTTCCCTCGCACCTGGACCAGTTGATGGATGAGTTGATGGAATCTGCACCGACGAGTTTGTGCTGACGTCACAGGATTCTGGGGATCCCCACTCTCTCCTCCAGCGTGCTCTGAACCACGCCCAGAACCTGAGCCCATAGAGCAGGGTAGAAGACATCTTTCCTCTGCTGAACGCCAACGCCACATCCGGGAGAGGTTGTGCCTTTTTTGTGGTGGTACTAGACATTTTACTGCCACATGTTCAGTAAAAGAGAACTCACCAGTAGATCGGGGGGAATTGGCGATCGCTATTCCTTTATCCCCATCCCCAAGTCTTGCTTCTGTCGCCTGCTCAGCTCTAATTGATTCAGGGGTGGAGGGACATTTTTTCGATGAGACGTGGGCTGTTGAACAAGACCTGAGTTAGGAAAGACTCCCATGACTTTTGCCCTGGATGGCCATGCACTTTCTAACATCCATCTCCAGTCTCACCACGTCTGGCAACCACCAAGAGACAATTTATTTTCTTGTGTTTCAGTCACCTATGGCCCCCATTGTCCTAAGGCACCCGTGGTTAACACAGCACAATCCCCAGATCAACTGGTCTGATAGTTCTATTGTGTCATGGAGCTTGTCTTGTCATACCAATTGCCTTGTCTCTGCTGTTCTCTCTGTTTCCTCTGTGTTTATTTTTCACGAGGAATCCATTGATTTATCTGGCGTTCTGGAGGAGTACCATGATCTGCTAGCGGAGTTCAGTCATTCACGGGCCACATCTCTTCCTCCCCATTGCCCGTATGATTGTATTAATCTTCTTCCTGGCACCTCTCCTCTCTGTGGGCGATTGCATTCCTTGTCCGCTCTCATACGCGAGGCGCTCAAGAAATATCTTGATGAGTCGCTCATGGATGGTACCATCGTTTCTTCCTCCTCACCCGCCAGTGTGGGTTTTTTCTTTGTGAAAACGAAGGATGGCTCCTTGCACCCCTACATCGATTATCGTGGGCTGAATGACATCACCATTAACCCCTAGAGGTCGAAGATCATGCCGGCGCCACTGCCTCGATTTTTTTCTTATCAGTGCCGAAGAGTCTCATCTTAACTAATCTGTTAAGTATCTACTTTTATTTGTGTATACTCAAAATATATATATATATTTTTGCAAAATAAAGAAAACAAACATGATCTGTATAATCTGACACGCAATCTGCAGCCTCTCTGTCAATGAAGATCAATCTGATACTTGTCAGAAAATTAAAATTTTGTCACACAAACATGAGGTATATGTGTTTAAATGAATTTTAGGTTTTAAATAATGTAAATCAAATAGAAAACAAATATTCTCTGTTTATGTAATCTGTTTGAAAAGAGAAAGATGTCAGTTGTTCGCTAGCCTCTTCATTAAGTGTTAATGCGGCCACACCTATGGAGTGCACATTCTTTTGAAAGTCAAATACTGATGTGATCCATGCGAACAGAGTCAACGCCCACATCACTCGAATAAACACATCAAGTTTAGTGCATGTACTTTGCATCGTTTTGAGACGCGGTGAGGAATAATCCTGGAATAATTTAACTCATAAGAAAAGCTGTTTATTTCTAAGAGCAACGGATCCAGCCGATGATTGTGAGGTAAATTAATTCTGTTAGTGTCTGGGAATATTAAACCGCAAAAGACCATTTAAATATGAATCCTGCATGTGTCTGTGTGACGTATTAAACTGCAGATTAACATTTATAGGCTATAAATATAATATAACAAATAAGCTACATAAAATGTCATAGACGTAAGACTCTTTATACAAGATTTCGTTTGCCTGTTTTGGACAGATTATGAAGTGTTTACTGTAAAATAGCCTAGTGTCACATCAATAAAGCTTTCGTGTGCAAATTTCTATTGCAATAAATAGGCTACAGTAGCCAGTCAAACGTTTTGTGTACAATACGTCTTGTAGCCATTAAAAACGTATTTTGTTTCATGTTGATGTTTAAATATTATAGCCTAATGTTATTTTTTAATTTCATCAATGTTGATTATGAAAAGTGCACAGCATGAGTAAGAAAGGACACATCATAAGATGCGCATTATGTCGGGAGACATGGAGTGGGTCAGACATGATTTTTGACCACTTCATTAGGTTTTATTTTGTAGAAAGCCTTTCTTTAAAGTTAATTTCGTTTTGTATAAATTGTATCTTAATTTTAATCAATATTTCATTAGCCAGTCTCATAAATGAACCGAAACTCGAAATATAATTTGAGTATTATGTGTATTGGATAGTTTACAAAATCAAATGATTCAGAAATGATTTTTGCCATTGAAATGACTGGAAAAAAAATTTCCCAATCAACCTGAATTCACCCTATACTCTTTGAAATCATAATTGCATTGCATAATGTTGTTTTAAATCCTAAATATTTTACTTATAACATTCATCATTACCAATTATTCAGTTTTTTGTATTTACTGAATACTGAATTCAATGTCACAATATTACAGTTTTTTTAGCATGAGACTAAAAATAGTAATGTCAAATATTTTGATAATTTAAAATATAGTAGTTATTAGAGAATCATCTCTATGTCAAAGCCGAGAAATGCGTGTTCCATGTCCGGTCGTTTACCTTCCTTGGTTCGGTTGTGTCTGCGGAGGGCATAAGCATGGACCCCTCCAAGGTTCAGGCAGTCTCTGACTGGCCCGTTCCTGAGTCGGCGATTCAGCATTTTTTTGGGTTTGCAAACTTTTATCGCCGTTTTATTTGTAATTTCAATAAGTTTGCCGCTCCTCTGATTGCTCTTACATCCGCTAAGTCCTTGAGGCTGCTCAACGCGCTTTTAAGCATCTTAAGACATTGTTCACATCCGCTCCCATTCTGATTTCGCCTGATCCGGAGAGTCAATTTATCGTTGAGGTGGACGCATCTGACGTTGGTTTCGATTTCACGATCTCTTATAGACACGGGTCCAAAAACCAGAACGCTCTTTCTCACCAGTTCTCTTCCTCCGAGGGGGCCCCACCACAGAGACCATCCTACCGGAGGGATGCATGGTTGGGTCTGTCACGTGGGGTGTGGAACAGCTGGGGAGAAAAGCGCTAGCTCACACCGTCGTCCCCTGGGGGTGTCCTGAGGGTAAGCTGTTTGTAGCCAAGTCTGCTCATCCGACTGTTCTTCCTTGGAGTCACTCCTCTAAATTTGAGGCACATCCTGGGTGGGGCGAATGCTGGCAGCCGTCCACCATCATTCTGGTGGCCTGCCATGGAACGTGAGATAAGTTGATTTGTTGAGTTGTGTTCTTTCTGTCCTCAGCAGAAATCCGGTAATTCACCTCCCGAGGGTCTGCTTCATCCCCTCTCTTTTTGCCTGCCCTTGGTCCCATATTGCCCTGGACTTCATCACGGGGCTTCTCCCCTCCGGTGGCAATATGGTGATTCTTACTGTCGTTGACCGTTTTTCAAAGGGGGTTCATTTCATCCCTCTCCCCGAGCTTCCGTCGGCTAAGGACACTGTGCTGGCAGTCGTGGACCACATTTTTAGGATTCACGTGCTTCCTTCTGATGTGGTTTCGGACAGGGGACCCCAGTTTGTCTCTAACTTTTGGAGGGAGTTCTGCCGACAGATTGGGGCCATTGCCAGTCTGTCGTCGGGGTTTCACCCACAGATTAATGGCCAAGATGAGCGCACTAATCAGGACCTTAGTTGGATGCTCCGCTGCTTGGCAGCTCAGAACCCCTCCTCCTGGTGCAAGCAATTGACAAGGTGGAACCCAAGGCCGCCGTCCCCTCGGTCCAGGCTTTTATGCAGCGCTGTCGTCACACTTGGAGGAGGGTGAGATCAGCTCTTTGCCGGACAAGGGAATGCACCTGTCGTGCTGCTAACCGTCGTCAGCCTAATGCACTCAGGTAAGTGTGTGGACAGAGAGTTTGGCTCTCCACACGCAATTTACCCCTTCAGGCAGCCGCTAAGAAATTGCCTCCCCGATTTATTGGGCCCTATGCCATCACTAAGGTTATCAGTCCGGTGGTAGTACGGCTCAGGTTGCCACATTCCCTCAAGCGCCTCCACCCCGTTTTCCATGTCTCGTGCATTAATCCTGCTGTTCTCTCCTGCTCTCCCTCATGCTCTTGTCGCTAACTCCCCTGTCTTTAGGGTTAAGAGGCTGATATAATGTCCAACCCCGGGGTCGGGCCATCAGTATTTTGATACTGCTCCCGTCGGGGAGGGGGTACTGTCAGGAGTCAAGTTTGATTCCTCAGCTTGTTTCCCTTCTCTTTTCACTGCACGTGTGCACTCTCGCACAGCTGTCCGCTATCTCAATCACCCTCCTCTTTGTCGGGTTATTGTTTGATCATTCATGCCTGCTACTTACATCTTGTTGTTGTTATTTACCTCTGCTCGTCTAGTTCTCTTCCAGACAGGTATTTCATCCTGTTATCATCAGCCTACAAGCCTGCTATTCTGCGCTGTCGTGTCTGCCAAGTGATGTGAGTGCTCAGTGTTTCCAGTGTGCACTCTCTGACAGCAGCTCCCTGCACCAACCCCCCCGCCTGGTTGCAGTCTGGTTCCTTTAAGTTTCCTTCTCCTGTTCTGTGTCCGCCTAGACGGTAGGTGACCTTTTATCCTTTTTCTGCTGTTCAATAAACTTCTATAACCAGCGTTCGCTTTTGGGTCTTTTCTCTACTGTGACAGCAAGTACGGCTGAGATTCTATTCTGATTATGTTCACCAATCAATGTTTATATGTGAATAAAATCCTAAATTAAATCTGTTCATCATATAAAGTGATTGAGTCTCTTCAGAAGACTTGGATTAAACTGCTTGATTCATAAGGACTTATTTTATGATCTCTTTACAAATGTTTTAGGGTCAGTTGTGGCCTAATGGTGAGAGGTTTGGTAAATGGCCAAGACAACTAAATTATGACTGTTTTGTATGAAACCTTAACTAACATTATAAGTTTACAATTACTGCAGTAGCAAATATGCTAAATGAGACCATGTTGAAGAAATACCTCAACGATGTCAACCCATTCGCGTACATTCAGAAAGCTCTTCTCACAAGTGACGTCATACAGTAGGAGGACCCCATCGGCTCTCCTGAAGTAAGACTTAGCAATGCTCCGAAATCTGTAAAAGGAAAACACCAGAGTAATCAACCTTTAGCCCAAAGTATACTTTTTATTTTACAGAGGGCTGTTTCTCAACCATGTTCCTAGAGGAACAACAACAGTGCACATTTTGGATGTCTCCTTTTTTTGACCCATATATTTCTGGTCTTGGAATCTCTACTAATGAGCTGATGAGTTGATTCAGGTGTGTTTAATTAGTAGGGCCGTGTATTGCCAAGAATCTGGCGATCCAATACGTATCACGATACAAGGGTTACGGTACGATATATTGTTATATATTGCGATATTGTAAGAAAGGCAATATATTGCGATATTTCTTTTTTTTTCTAATTTAGAAAAAAATAGGATCTAATTTAAAAGAATAAAGAACACAACCATATGCATAAAACCTGGCAAGTAACTATTTTATTTAATTAATACAGTATCATTTATATCACTAATCACTATTTTGTGCAATCTAAGTAAAGGGAAATAGTAAAGTGACTGCAGGATTCTTTATGTGTATATGTTTTAAAGGTTCACAGTATAGCAGTTTTTAATTTCTAAACTATTTAACAACAGAAAGTGCATAGTCCATTCCATGACTGAATGACTGTTTGTTTATATTTAATACTGTAAAGCTGTTTGCTTTAAAGCAGTCTATTGTATAAAGTGCTATTTAAAGTACTGAACTGCAGAGCTAGTGCATCCATATCCACATCGCTATGATCAGATGCTTTCTTTCTGCTGTCACAATTTTGTTGTGAGTTTATTTTGTTACTAAAAGGAAAACGAGCAGTACATATTTTATCAAAACGCTTCTCAGCAGCGCGGATGACGTCGGGATGTTAAGCAAGCTCTCAGATTCAATGCGTTTCCCGAGTATTGGATTTTAACTTGGCCTATTTTGCAAACAAAATGACTCTTGTCGATTTCCTTACTGGCTTCTTTATAGCTTCAGCTCTGTATACTGCAGGAGCGGAATAATTCTATCGTCTTGTGAGCTGGGTTTGCTAATACAAACACTAGCGATGCACGCACCTTCATCTCGCGCTTCTCTGACTCCGCGTCAGTTACGTTCTGCAATAACACTGCCATCTAGCGGTTGGGTTTCATACAGTCTGTGCTTTAACACAAAGCCACGAATCTTGGATGTGAATAAATAAATATATAAATATCGATACAGTGTTTTTGAGAATCGATACAGTATCGCCAAAAATAATATCGCGATATTCACATGTATCGATATTTTCTTACACCACTAATATAAACTTTGAATTTTGAACCAATCTCTTTTTGAAAATACAAAGATGTGGATTGGGACGGCAATAGGTGTTTGTCTAAAAACAGTAGGTAATTAAGCTGGGGATTTTTACGCAGGTGTAGGGAGAAAACACAGACATTCTGGATTCAGACGGCAATAAAAAAAAAAAAATCACAGACTAGCCCCTGTAAATGATGAAAATACCTTATGACCCCACGAGAAACAATTACCATCCGAATAGGGCTATACAGATATTTTTAATAATATCTCATAATTTGCTGTCACTTTAAGACCTGACGCGTGGATCCATTATACTGTTACACATGCGTTTTCTTTCTCAACTGTTTACATTAAAACAGTTAACACTTAAAACAGAACTGACTGTGTTTGTGATAACTCGCCAAGACCAGCATTTTTACATTATTTTGTGTGTATTTGACTGTTTAAGTGCAATAAGCAGCGAAAAAGAACTAAATTTAGTACTGAGAGGCGACTTTATGTGCATGCACTTTTGGTGTGAGCACAAAATCTGCGGAAAAGAGTTAAATTATGCACAATCCGCGCAATCCCATGCTGAAATCCCTTGCTAAGCCCTGTAACACCAACAATAATCAGCCGGAGCAAATAAAACGAGTGAGTGAGGGGAGAAGGGTTCAACTTGTTGGAGATATGAGAGAGAGAGAAAGCGCAGCTGTAAATGTGTATCTGCGGAAAACTTTTAAAAAGACTACATTTGAAAAGTGCATATATTTTACATGACGAAACATACTCAAAATGACAACACAGTCTGCTTTTATCACTGCTAGTTCTATGATGTCGGTTTGGTGTGTCACGCCCTTTAGAATTTATACCATGGGGTATAAATATGTTTGGTTTTGGGTTTCAACTTGATTTTGGGCACTGGGATCTTACCTTTCCTGTCCAGCTGTGTCCCATAACTGCAACACTGTTGGAACACCATCCACCACCAAAGTTTTCATCTGGAAATCCACCCCTGCAGGAAAAAGACACAAATTATGACACAATATTTGTGACAGTTAAAGATTAAGGCGACTAAATGTTAGAAAGTCTTACCCAGTGTGGCACTAGTGTTGCCTTTGAACTCGTTCTTACAGAGGCGAAGGAGGAAACTAGACTTTCCCACAGCGGCATCTCCTGCCAGCACAATCCTGTAAGCCTTCTCAGATGGAGGCTGAGTCACTGCCAAATCATCCTGCTCTTTCTGCACAGATGCATACACATTTGGGATTTAGACTTTGAGTTTCAGGACTGGGATTTGTTAGAGTGAGTTCAGGATTTAGAATGCCATGGGTCAAATTTAAGCCTTTATGATACTTCTGGCAGGTGAATCCAGTACCTCGGTGAAGATGGCAGAGAGACATTTCTTCCCTGAAGCATTAACGTCGTCTTTCTGAGCAGGCTTTGACAGAGTCCAGCTCAGAACGGATTCGCTGTCCGACCCAAGCGTGCCCTCTTCTTGCACTTCCAGAACCTGTGAGCAGACACAGCTTATTTTAAAATAGGACTCTGACTGATCCAGAAATGACAGCAAAGTGAAGAACACACAGGGAGATGCCTTTGAGATGCCTTAGCCTTTCCTTTGAATGCCTTTAGGAATATTATTTTTTTTAATATTCAAATATTATTTGTGAACATTATCTGTTCATACTTTGTTTACTTGGTTGCTTTTCTTATTCTCAAAAAGATTTTATTATCTTTTTTATAGATTGTATAATCACAATCATACAGAACAATTACCTGAAGAAAGTATCTGACTGTTGCTGATGAAGATTTATAGCCACAACAACGTGTGGGAATGTCTCTATTTATTTAATCAGTTTAAGAACATCATTGTATTTAACAACAGCTGCCTGAGCAAACTTTGCAAATAAACAAGCAAATATTGCTTGACAATTTCCAACAAAACATTCACAATAAGTTAAGGAACGTGTCGAAGTCTCTAGCTTTGTAAGGGGTCTTAAAGGGATAGTTCACCCAAAACAGGAAGAGGCCATCCTCAAACTGTTCCCACAAAGTTGGGAGCATGAAATTGTCCAAAATCTCTTGCTATGCTGAAGCATTAAGAGTTCCTTTCACTGGAACTAGGGGGCCAAGCCCAACCCCTGAAAAACAACCCCACACCATAATCCACCCTCCATCAAACTTTACACTTGGCACAATGCAGTCAGGCAAGTACCGTTCTCCTGGCAACCGCCAAACCCAGACTCATCTATCGGATTGCCAGACAGAAAAGCGTGATTCGTCACTCCAGAGAACACATCTCCACTGCTCTAGAGTCCAGTGGCGGCATGCTTTACACCACTGCATCCAACACTTTGCATTGCACTTGGATGCAGCTGTTTGGCCATGGAAACCCATTCCATGAAGCTCTTTACAGACTGCACTGTTCTTGAGCTAATCTGAAGGCCACACAAAGTTTGGAGGTCTGTAGCTATTGACTCTACCGAAAGTTGTCGACTTCTGCGCACTGTGCTCCTCAGCATGCACTGACCCCGCTCTGTGATTTTACATGGCCTACCACTTCGTGGCTGAGTTTCTGTTGTTCTCAATTGCTTCCACTTTGTTACAATACCACTAACAGTTGACCGTGGAATATTTAGTAGAGAGGAAATTTCACGAATAGACTTATTGCGCAGGTGGCAACCTATCAAGGTACCACGCTTGAATTCACTGAGCTCCTGAGAGTGACCCATTCTTTCACAAGTGTTTGTACAAACATTCTTCATGTCTAGTGCTTGATTGTATACACCTGTGGCCATGGAAGTGATTGGAACACCTGAATTCACTGATTTGGAGGGGTGTCCCAATACTTTTGGCAATATAGTGTATATCGGGCACATTTACTGACATCATACCTCTGTATCTGATGTGTCTGCAGACACAGTGGTGGTATTGTCCTCTGCTTGGAAGTTCAGGAAGGAAGATCTCACATGCTCATACTCGTAACCGTTATTTGAGCGCAGGGTAGACATGCCGCTGTCCACACAGCTGTCGGGGAGGCTGTCTTCCTCACAGCTACGTCTGCGCATGGGGTCGCACAGGGCCAGGGCCAGAGATTCACAGCTCAGTCTGCGACCCTCCATCAGCCGAAAATGATGATCATAGTCCTCGTCCGCAGATGTGTTAAAGCACCTAAGGAAGTATTCATTGTGACATAATCACAGTTACTATAATCAATATTTGCATTTCCAGTGGTTATATTTGCATTAATGCAGTGGTTTAATACTAAGGTTTAGAGTTTAGAATGTGTGATTAATATCAATGCATTGCAATAGGGTTCTACATTTTACAGCATGTAGCAAAGACCTCAACACTAAAGTTAACTGCAAATACCTATGCAAATGTCTTACCGATCAAAATTGGAGGAACAGATATTCTTTCTCGTACTCATGTAAACTCCAGGTGAGAGTCCACTAACACGCTGTAAGAGAAAAAAAATATGTCTAGAAAATCGGTCTGTCCTAGATGTAAAAGCAGAAATGTAAATACAGTTAAGTTGAACCCTAATGCCTCTTAAAAAACACACACAGCCATCAAAGCATTACCCTGATCAGCAAGCATTGCTCTCAAGTAGCTTAATCCATTTAACAACATTTACATTAAAGAAAGGCTTTGGACACAAAGGGTTCAGGAGAGGTTCTTACTTGAGTCTTATTCTTGCTCTGACTGTTCTCCCAGGCTGCACGCAGACTGTCATTACTGTCATGGAGCTTTCTGTTGGCTGCCCTGGACATGGAAAACAATAACAACAAAAACAATAAAGCAACAAACCAAAACTAAACAAAATATACGGGACTTCTACCAAGAACCAACTTCTTCTAAAATCAAGTCCCGCCCTACATTTATTTCTTGTTCGAAAAGCCGCTTCACTCTAATATACACCACAATAGAGAAGAAAAGAATATCGCAAATACAAAGTTCTGTCATTAAACTCTAGATGGAGCAGGCTAATAGGCTAACTTAACTGAACTTAACTACATTTTTAACTTAAATTTGCCACCTGAGAGTTAGGCAATAAATACATACTTATATGAAAATACATATATCTTTTATAGTTTTATATACAGTACATAATGCACACATCTGTACACAAGTGTTCTGACCTACTGTATATATATATATATATATATATATATATATATATATATATATATATATATATATATATATATATATATATATATATATATATATATATATATATTATTTTACCGTTTTTTTATTTATAATTTTTTTATTCTTATTTTTCTTAATCTTACTTTTTTAAATGTTCTTTATATCCTCTTCTGTTATGTATGTATGTATGTATGTATGTATGTATGTATGTATGTATGTATGTATGTACCCATAGCTCCTGAAAACCACAACAAATTCCTTGTGTGTTTGTGCACACTTGGTGAACAGGGCCCATCAATAATTAGAAATGGCCAAATTGTCCCTCCCAATATTTAAAATTCTACGCAGCACTCTGAATGTTAGGGTGACAAAAACCCTAATGTTAGGGTGACTATGTATTTAAAAGTTATAGTTTTAGTCTGGTCGGCCTCAGCGGTCTAACAGCGCTCATCAATGTCAAAATTATTGAGATGGCCAATCAAATTAAAGTAGGCTGGGTTTATGTTCTCTTTTGGCTTGTGCACAGTCTTCACACAGACAAGCGCATTAATCTATCGCTTAATGCCATTACGGGGACTCTATTCTTTCCAGTGAAATCAAAAAGCAAAAACGAAATGCACACAAAAGTGTCCATTTTCTTAATATACAATCATTGATGAACATCTTTGATTTGACAATTATAGGAAGGCGGATTAGAACCCAGAACCTTTGACACGGTTTGCAAAAATTCTACCACCAGACCACTAACTTAAAGGATTTCGGGGCTACCAATATATTTGACGCAAATTAATACAAATATTATTTGCAAATAGTCCCAAAATGATTATTTCCCAACAAGAATTAGACCTAGATTTTCGCTCACTGTTCTGTTTCTTTATGCTTTATAAAAATAAAAATAAAAATAAATTGCAGAATAAAGCTCATTCTGATTCTTATTCTGATTCATTCTGATTCTAAAGTTTTTACTAGCTGGATTCCATCTCCACTTTGAATGTAAAGTGTTTGGGCATGTTTTCTATTTTCACAAGGAACTTGGGTAACACTTTACAATAAGTATACAGCAGGGCCGTAACCACCATAGACATTGAGGGGGACGAGTCCCCTCCAATAATTAGAAATGGCCAAATTGTCCCCCCCAATATTTAAAATTATGCAGCGCTCTGTATGTTGTTAGGACAACAAAAAGGTTTAAAAGTTTAAGTCTGGTCTATCTTAGCAGTCTAACAGCGTTCGTCAATGTCAAAATGATTGAGATGGCCAATCAAATCATATTAGACGGGGTTGAAAGAGCATGAAACATTTAATACATGTCAACTGTTTTGAAACAGAAATGTCAAACGATCAACAGTAACATCCAGTGATGCAAACTTCTCTACTTTTTCCCTGAAATACGGACGTTTTGAATAAAAATTATGCATTTACGTGATTCATAGAATTCCTAACTGAGTGCGAAGAGACAAGAAACGTTTTTACGGACTTGGTATACAGTAACAAAGAACTTACAAATAATTTGCCTACAAATGTCTCTACATTGTTAATATATTACCCTAGTAACAAAAACCTACACCAAAATGTATTTAAAATAAAATTATTTCATACTAAGTATAATACAAATGCATTAACATATTTACTGACATATCGTTTGAGACTTAGTGATAATTCAACATTATTTGGAGTACTTTATTGCACAATGCACATTTCTTAATATTAAGCCTAAACTGTTTTAATATCACATTAGTCAGGATAGTCTGATCATTGTATAATATCAGTCTTTAAATGCAAGGTATTTAAAGTGTACCTTAAGTATTCTTGCTATTTTAGCACTGTGAAATATACTTAAGTAGGCTATATCTTTAGTTGGACCTCAGCACGATTTCCAGATAACTAAAGTGTATTAAAGGGTTAGTTCACCCAAAAATGAAAATTCTGTCATTAATTACTTACCCTCATGTCGTTCGACACCCGTAAGACCTCCGTTCATCTTCGGAACAGAAATGAAGATATTTTAGTTGAAATCCGATCGCTCAGAAAGGCCTCCATTGGCACAATGCACGGTACACTCTCAAGACCCATAAAAGGTACTAAAGACGTTGTTACAAAGTCCATCTCACTACAGTGGTTCTACAATAACTTTATAAAGCGACGAGAATAGTTTTTGTGCGCAAAAACCCCTAAATAACGACTTATATAGTGATGACCGATTTCAAAATAATGCATCATGAAGCTTCAAAGCGTTATGACGCAGTGAGTCGAATCATGATTCGGATCGCGTGTCAAACCGCCAAACTGCTGAAATTACGTGACTTTGGCGATTCATACTGCTGAATCGACTCACTGATTCATAACGCTTCGAAGCTTCATGATGCCTTGTTTTGAAATCATGATATAAGTTGTTATTTAGGGTTTTTTTGCGCACAAAAACTATTCTCGTCACTTTATAAAGTTATTGTAGAACCACTGTAATGAGATGGACTTTGTAACGACGTCTTTAGTACCTTTTATGGGTCTTGAGAGTGTAACGTGCATTGTGCCAATGGAGGCCTTTCTGAGCGATCGGATTTCAACTAAAATATCTTCATTTGTGTTCCGAAGATGAACGGAGGTCCTACGGGTGTCGAACGACATGAGGGTAAGTAATTAATGACATCATTTTCATTTTTGGGTGAACTAACCCTTTAATTACAAAATTAGTTGTTCCAATTTAGTAGACTTTAAGTATACCAGTTAAGTATAATAAAAGTACAATTGCAGGGTATTTATATTAAGTACATATATATATGTAAATGTATTTGTAATATACTTAGCATAAAACAAATGCATTTCAAAAACATTTTGGTATATTTACTTTTCACTAGGGTAATATGATATGCAAATAGTGAGTTCTTCATTCATTGTCACTATAATTAACCAAATTATTATTGTTCAATTAGCTCATATGTAAAGAGTTAGATAATGCTTTATGCTTTTTATGCCAACCTTTGTTAGACATTAATTGCACTAGTATTAAGTGTTCCTTAAAAATGTGTGTGTGCAGACATGCTTAATGTATTTTTAAACATTTTAAGCAACACTGAATATGAATGCAGTTAATGTCTAATAATGGTTGGTTATTAATGTTAGCACTTAATTAACGGTGTTTTCCATGACCTAAACTAATTTCTCAATTGACAAATATTTACTCCTAATAACCAGTTAACAAATCCCTTACTACAAGCTAATGAAACAATAATAATTGTGTTAATTACAGTGACAATCAATGAAGAACTGTACATAGTTGTACATAGCCTATTAATATATTAACAATGTAGAGACGACCGTATATTAAAGGGATAGTTCACCCAAAAATGAAAATTAGCCATTGATTTACTAACCCACTAAAGTCATCCTGGGTGTATATGACATTCTTCTTTCAGACGAATACAGTCGGAGTTATATTAAAAAATGTCCTGGCTCTTCCATGCTTTATAATGGCAGTGAATGGCTGTTTTTGTTTTGAAGTCCATAAAAGTGCATATATAATTTTTGGGTGAACTATCCCTTTGAATGAACTATTAACTATGAATTAACCATAAACTAAAAGTTTGTTAATGATTTTACTTTATTACTGTATACTTATTATAAAGTGTTACCAGAACCTGCAAGTAAATCCCAAAACTGGGATCCCTTAAAGTCCATATCTGCTGTTGTGCTGGTTTGTCATTTACAGCAGTTTTTATGTAGTGCTGTGTGTGTTCAACTCACTGAAGCACCTCGATCTGTCTCTCCAGGTTATGTCTCTCCTCAGAAAAGCACTTCATAAGAGCCTCATCTCTGCAAACAAATCAAATCAACAAAGTTTAATACTTATTGTTCAAATTCATACACAGTAAGCACAAGCATAAGACATGGTAATGGCTGCCTTAGCAAACACAGCTTCTTAATTTTACACTGTGACAATTGCAATTGTTATCTTAAGGTGCTATTTCTACCATTCCGATCTGGCTGTTGAAATGACTTGCGTTGGTTTAACCTAATGCAGTCAGGTGGATTCAGTCATTAAATATTTGGGTTCCCTGACGTTTTTTTACACAGTAAAACTCATTATACTAATGCTGGGACACTCACACACAAGTAAACTGCGCTCTGTTTTGTCGTTACTAGGTGACAAGGTTCAGGCATTCCTGTGCAGTGTAATTGTGTGACACCAGGATATCCTGCTCTGACGATTTCAGCACAGCAAACAGTCACAAAACCTGTTTACAGCTGCTCATGCTGATTATGTTCTTTCATTATTGACATTGACGTATCCAATAGGGAGTGTTAGAATCAGAAGAGATAGATACTTCAGAATACACATTTGATAGGGTTCTTAAAAATTCCTGGTCTGAGGATCTGAATTCAAAGGGTTTATTACATATTCATCAATAACTAAGTCAACTGGGAATGCTGAGATGCAACACACACACACACACACACACACACACACACACACACACACACACACACACACACACACACACACACACACACACACACACACACACACACACACACACACACACACACACACACACACACACACACACACACACACACACACACAGATGTTCAGTACCGTTCAAAGTTGATGCTTTGGTCTGTGAGATCACTCTTCAGAGAGTCCAGCTCACTCTGCAGGAACGCAACATTAGTGTGGGACTCCAAAAGCTCCTGTTTCAACTTCTGGTTTTGCTGAAAAAGAGAAACAAGACAAAAAAATATTATACACACCCAGCAAAATGCTTAAATCAAGTCAACAATTGCAGTGATTATTATGTTTCTAGCATGTTATATATTTGGTAACAGTTATTTAACCCTTATTGATGGAGTGTTTAGCTTTTCATTTCTTAGACAACCATGTAGGAAGACACATCATGGCCATATTCCAGGATGGCAATGTCAAGATTCATCAGGCTCAAACTGTAAAGGAATGGTTGGGAGGGAGCATGAAGAAACATTTTCACACATGAATTGGCACCTCTACATCCAGTTCCATCCCTCTTGATGGAAATAACATCACAACATTTATTTACATCAAGAGGTGGATACATATTTGGTCAGATTAACCAACTTGATTATAAAGTTAACACTTTAATTATAAAGTTGGTGTAAACAGATTTTATGATATACGGAATTTCAATGTAATGCCACAAATCCAATAACGTTAACACCAGCTCGAAATTAAGTATGAACACATGGGAGTCAAGTCTAGTACACAGCTTATAAAGGATCATGTTTTAATGAAGGTTTTTGTAATCTATTTGTGTGTTAAAAGTACCATTCCGGCAGTGAAAACTATGCTGAACTAAATGAAGATAAATGTCATGGCGTCTGGCGTGTTTATTGAAACAATCAGATAAAGAGTAAATCGAGAGTCAGTGAGAACCGCATTTGATTGGCTACAAGTAGAAGGACCCACCTTTCCTCTCATGCATGCAAAAGTCAATGAGTGAGAGAATCGGAACAGACGGAACAGTACATACAGCTATTTTAGGAACTTTTTGCCCTACGTACACAAGTCATTTAGATATTTGCAACAGTTTGGTTTTTACATACACAAATTGGTTCTACGTAGTCAATCTGTTTAGCAGTTCTTTAAACAGTTGTTTTCGTTTGCAAATCACTGTTCATAGGCTTTTGGGTGTATTTCGGCAAAAAAAAACACGTGCCAAAAGTGTAAGCGCTGGAAAAATTGAAGTCAGAAGAATACAGATCATACTTATTTTTGTGTTAGCACTTACGAATAACAGTAAAATGCAGCAAATAATTTTTTCTTACTTTTGAAAATAATAAAATAGGCCTATCCAAAAATGAACAATGTTTTATATTTTGTTGCCTTGTGTACTTACAGTATCCCAGATGTTTCCAAGAAAGTTAAAATCCAGAGAAATAAGCGATTTTAACCAGGACACTGACCATTTCTGTGCGTCGCCTATCGATGTCCAGTTTCATTTAGTAGAAACCATGGAAACACCAAAGATGCTTTAATATATACTATAATATATATTTTATTAGACAAGGGAACAACTGTTTGGATACATTTATAGACAAAAAATTATTCATTGTTACATAGCTCAACACTGTTAGTCTTATTGTTTAAATCTGGTTTTCTTGATTTACCGCGAGTACCATGTTTTACCATGCCTAATATCGATCTAACTACTGCAGTGTGCAACAAGTTAGACCTCATAGTAGCCACCGAGCGAACGCACAGAGTAGCATTATAACATAACTTTCAACACACTCAAACAGGGCCGTTTCTAGCCATTTTGAGGCCCTAGGCGAAATCCTTATTGGCACCCCCCAACCAAATCTTAAAAAGCAACATGGTATTACTGGTATTAATTTTAATCCTTATTAACAAATACATACATACACACCATTTTGGAACTGTAATCCTTATTAACAAATGTATACAAATACAATTTGGAAACTTTGATAAAAGCTGTTCCAGTCACATGAAAGTAACAAGAATAAATATTGATTCAGTGCAGTCCTTGTTTCTCATTGACGCTTGAACTTCCCCTTTAAATAACGCAACGCTATGCCCTGTACGACACTATTAGAACTGAATGAATCGATTCAGCTTTCAACACCACCCGTAAAGATGCATTAAATTCGATTAAGCGGTTTAATAAAGGATAATAAATATTGTGAATTAGCACATTTTATTATACTATTTTTAAATTGGCCGTTGAAGTTTTATATGGGACAATTACACACTGATCCTTTAACAATGTATTAGCGCAGCTAACTGAAGCTTTTGGAGGTGCAAGTAAGAGAAGAAAGCTTAATAGAGTCTAAATATAATGATATTATGAAATGCTAAAGTGAGTCTGGCTAGCCTATATCTTGCTTCTATAATACACACCGAGCAATATCACACTATCTGCCCATTTCACAGCGTGATTTCTCGACTGCCACAAATACGGCCCTAACAAAAAACAGATTTGTGCACTTTTTATTGTACCGCCTAGTTCCCATTCAGTCGGTCACGTTCGACGTACGTCGGACGTACCGACGAATTGGGATCACTTCTGGGAGCCCCTATCAGATTTGCATCTCGCGCTCCGCCCCGCGCCGCGGGTATAAACAGGAAGCGAGAGCGAATGCACGCTGTCATTCACTTCGGAGCCACACAGGCATATGAAGGACTCACTCTTCTTCACAGTCGAGTATTTTCGCTGCTATCAAGCAAGAGAGACGAAAGAACCGGAGAATCCAGGAAACGCGTGTTGGAGAGACGGCACATTTCAGTGGGATCCGCGCTGACTCATCGGCTGCCTCTGCAAGCAGAGAAAAACTGCTGTTTTAACAGCAACAGCAAAATCTGTTGGTCTGGTTGGGCGTTTTCCTGCTGAGTACAGGCACGGGCTGCACAACAATCCCGTGCGCTGTCGCGTTTCCCCCTGAGTGCTTCAGCACAAGAGCGTTTCCTCACAAAAAGAGTTCACGGGTGACGTGCCGTCCTTTTCAGGATGTCTTACCACCCGTGCGTTTCTGGATGCGGTCGTTCCCTGTCCCCTGCTGACGGTCACAACCGCTGTCTCACGTGTTTGGGCACACAGCACGCTGAGGCGGCGTTTGTGGATGGTTCATGTTCCCACTGCGGGAACATGACTATCTCGGAGCTAAGATCGAGACTCTCCTACCTCCGGGCTGGGCGAGTCCCCTTACCCATCCCACGAACCAGGGCTGCCCCTAACCCGGGCGGACCTGCTTCTTTGGATGGCCAGGGTGATCTGAGGATTACGTTTAGGGCAAACCCGCCGAGCGACCCTCCGCAGGCCCCTAATCCCTCAGCTCCGCAGCCGGTAGAGCCTCCGAGAGAACCCGCTGGACCCTCCCACGGGAGACCAGTGGTGACTTTTGGAGCTCCAGCAGACGAGCAGATGTCGATCGCTGCATCGGAGGGGGAGTTTCAGTCCTCGGAGGATGAAGGGTCAGCTGTACTGCCTCCCTCTGGGAGAGTGGCAACGGCTGCCCCGGACCCTGAGATGGCTGCTATGCTTGCCCGGGCCGCCGAAAGGGTTGGGCTCGAGTGGAACCCTCCACCGTGTCCCGAACCCTCTAGGTTGGACGATTGGTTCCTCGCGGTGGGTCGCGCTGGTTCTCAGCGTCCCGCCCCGACACCTTTCTTCCCGGAGGTGCATGAGGAGCTCACGAGGTCGTGGACGGCACCTTTTTCTGCCAGAAACCGGCCGAGTGACTCCTCCCCCCTCACTACTCTCGACGGCGGGCCAGCCAAGGGTTACGTGGGGATCCCGCCAGTGGAGCGCGCCGTCGCGATGCAACTGTGTCCGGCGACCGCCTCTAACTGGCGCGGTGACCCAAGTCTCCCGTCCCGGGCCTGTAAGTTCTCTTCCAGTCTGACTGGGAAGGCTTACAAGGCCTGCGGGCAGGCTGCGTCCGCCTTGCATGGCATGGCGCTGCTTCAGGTCCACCAGGCCCAAGCGCTCCTTGACATGCACGAGGGTAGGCCTGACCCAGAGCTCCTCCGGGAGCTCCGGACGGCGACGGACCTCGCCCTCCGGGCGACGAAAGTCACCGCCCGTTCCATCGGTCAGGCGATGTCCACGCTTGTGGTCCAGGAGCGTCATCTCTGGCTTAACCTGGCTGACATGAGGGAGACCGATAAATATCGGTTCCTGGACTCCCCCATCTCGTCAGCTGGGTTATTCGGCGACGCGGTCGAGAGCTTCGCCCAACAGTTCTCGGCCGCCCAGAAGCAGACGGAGGCGATCAAGCACATCCTGCCCCGGCGGCCCGCTGCTGCCTCCACCCCGCCGCCGGCGGCAGCGCCTCCGACTACTCGTCGCCGAGGACGTCCACCCGCCGCCGCCTCCGCCTCCGCCCCCGCCAAGGCACCGCAGCAGCCTTCCACCAGCCGACGGCGTGGGGCCGGCCGTGGGAAGGATGTCCAGCCCGCTCAGGCCGCTGCCAAGCCAGGTGGCAAGCGTCGTCGCAAGCGACCCTGAGACGGGCCGCCCAGAGATGGAGGAAACTGCTCTGAGGGAGATGGCTGCAGCACCACTCCTTCCCCCGGAGGAGGGCCGGGGGAAAATCTTTTGTTTTTCTGTTCCGCCGCTGGCCCCAGTGTCAGCGGCACCCAAAACATCAATAAAAGAGCAGTTTCCAATATCTCTGGGTGCCAAGAGAGCGCGCTTGGCGGTGGTCGACGCTCCCATGCCTCGCCACCCTCAAGTACCTCTCCCTTCGCCAGCAGGGGACGCCGGCTGTCGGGACGCACACAAGCGGCCTCCCCACACTCGCACGTCCCCTCTGCGGATGCAGGTAAGTGTTGCACAGCACACTCAGATCCCGCTGCGGGCCGCTCCCATGCCGTCCGAGCCGGATCCCTGCGTTCCGCCTCGCTGCCCCGCTGCGGGTACGTCTGTGGTGCCGATGGTCCCCCTTGCTCGGAGTCTGGGAGCCTGGCTAGCGCTTCCCAGCCCGTCTCGGTGGCTCATCCGTACCATCAGACTCGGCTATGCGATTCAGTTCGCCCGGCGTCCCCCCAAGTTCAGGGGCGTTCACTTCACGACTGTAGTGGAGGCGAACGCCCCCGTGCTCAGGGCGGAGATCGCTGTCCTACTGGCGAAGGACGCGATAGAGCCGGTCCCTCAAGCCGATATGAGGTCCGGGTTCTACAGCCCGTACTTCATTGTACCCAAGAAAGGCGGCGGGTTACGACCGATCTTGGACCTGCGATTCCTGAACCGGTCCCTTCACAGGCTGCCGTTCACGATGTTAACGCAGAAGCGCATCTTCAGGTGCATCCGTCCCCGAGATTGGTTTGCAGCGATCGACCTGAAGGACGCATACTTTCATGTCTCGATTCTCCCTCGACACCGGCCCTTTCTGCGCTTCGCGTTCGAGGGACGGGCATATCAGTACCGCGTCTTACCCTTCGGCCTGTCGCTGTCGCCCCGCGTCTTTACGAAGGTTGCGGAGGCGGCCATTGCTCCCATGAGAGAGCATGGCGTTCGCATCCTCAACTACCTCGACTGGCTGATTCTTGCCCAGTCGCGAGAGCAGTTGTGCGAACACAGGGACAAGGTGCTCAGTCACCTCAGCCAGTTGGGACTTTGGGTCAACTGGGAGAAGAGCAAACTCTGCCCCACGCAGAGGATCTCTTTTCTCGGTATGGAGATAGACTCGGTCGCCATGACTGCGCGCCTCACCGAGAAGCGCGTCCAGTCGGTGTTGAACTGCCTGAATTCGTTCAGAGGCAGGACAGCCGTTCCACTGAAACATTTTCAGAGGCTCCTGGGGCATATGGCATCCGCAGCCGCAGTAACGCCGCTCGGGTTGCTTCATATGAGACCGCTTCAACGCTGGCTACACGATCGAGTCCCGAGATGGGCGTGGCACAGCGGTTCCCTCCGCGTCCAAGTGACTCCGAGGTGCCGCCAAACCTTCGGCCCGTGGTCGGACCCTCTGTTTCTCCGGGCGGGAGTTCCCCTAGAACAAGTGTCCAGGCACTCCGTTGTCTCCACGGATGCCTCATCCACGGGTTGGGGTGCCACGTACAACGGGCTTGCAGTTTCGGGTCTGTGGACGGGGCCTCAACTGCAATGGCATATCAATTGCCTCGAGTTGTTAGCAGTTCGTCTTGCACTCAGCCGCTTCAAAGTGCCGCTCAGAGGCAAGCACGTTCTGGTCCGGACGGACAACACTGCGGCCGTAGCGTACATCAACAAACAGGGTGGTCTACGCCCCCGTCGCATGTCGCAACTCGCCCGCCATCTCCTCTTATGGAGTCAGAAGCATCTGAGGTCGCTTCGTGCCGTTCACATTCCGGGCCTGCTCAATCGTGCGGCCGACGAGCTGTCACGTCAGCAGGTACTTCCGGGAGAATGGCGACTCCATCCCCAGGCGGTCCAGCTAATCTGGAGTCGTTTCGGGGCCGCACAGGTAGACCTGTTTGCCTCCCCAGAGACGACCCACTGTCAGCGGTTTTATTCCTTGACCGAGGGGACCCTCGGGTCGGATGCCCTGGCCCACAGCTGGCCCCGGGAAGAACGCAAGTATGCGTTTCCCCCAGTGAGCCTTCTTGCGCAGACTCTGTGCAAAGTCAGGGAGGACGAGGAGCAGGTCCTGTTGGTCGCTCCGTATTGGCCCAACCGGACTTGGTTCCTGGAACTAGTGCTCCTTGCGACAGCACCTCCCTGGCCCATTCCTCTGAGACAGGACCTCCTGACTCAGAGACGGGGCACCCTATGGCACCCGCGTCCGGACCTCTGGAAACTCCATGTTTGGTCCCTGGACGGGACGCGGAGGTTCTAGGTGACCTACCGCAAGCGGTAGTTGACACCATTACTTCCACTAGAGCCCCCTCTACGAGGCGCCTCTATGCGTTGAAGTGGAACCTGTTCGCCGACTGGTGCTCTTCTCGCCGAGAAGACCCCCGAAGATGTTCGGTCGCATCTGTGCTTACCTTTCTACAGGATGGGTTGGAGCGAAGGCTGTCTCCCTCCACCCTCAAAGTCTATGTCGCCGCTATCGCCGCTAATCATGAGCTCGTAGATGCAAAATCTCTAGGTAAGCACGATCTGATCGTCAGGTTCCTTAGGGGAGCGAGGAGATTAAATCCACCTCGTCCTCCCTCCATACCCTCTTGGGACTTAACTCTGGTGCTAACTGCGCTACAGAGAGAACCTTTTGAGCCTCTGCAGTCAGCTGAGTTGAAAGTTCTGTCGTTAAAGACAATACTCCTGACTGCGTTGGCCTCCATCAAGAGGGTAGGGGACCTGCAGGCATTTTCGGTCGACGAATCGTGCCTGGAATTCGGGCCCGGTAACTCTCATGTGATCATGAGACCCCGGCCTGGATATGTGCCCAAGGTTCCCACTACTCCCTTCCGGGACCAAGTGGTGAGCCTGCAAGCGCTGCCTTCGGAGGAGGCAGACCCAGCCCTAGCTTTTCTCTGTCCCGTCCGTGCTCTCCGGACTTACGTGGATAGAACGCAAAGCTTCAGGACCTCAGAGCAGCTCTTCGTTGGAGAAAGGCTGTCTCCAAGCAGAGGATGGCCCACTGGATAGTGGATGCCATCGTCTTGGCTTATCAGTCCCAAGACGTGCCCTGCCCGCTCGGGTTAAGAGCCCACTCCACTAGGGGTGTTGCCTCTTCCTGGGCGCTGGCTCGTGGCGCCTCGCTGACAGATATTTGTAGAGCTGCGGGCTGGGCGACACCTAACACGTTCGCTAGATTCTATAACCTCCGTGTAGAGCCGGTGTCTTCCTGTGTGCTCACTTCCCATAGTCAGTAACACCGAAGTACCCGTTCTAGTGTCGGCTTGCTGCGCCATTCCCTCCCCTATGGTACGGATGCGTGCGCTTATTCTGAAAAATTTTCCATAGGGGATCCCAATTCGTCGGTACGTCCGACGTACGTCGAACGTGACCGACTGAATGGGAACGTCTCGGTTACGTATGGTAACCCTCGTTCCCTGAAGGAGGGAACGGAGACGTACGTCCCGTCGCCACAGTTGCTGTACCATCACTGCAGGTCGAGCCACTACGTGTGGCTCCTCAGTGAAAAACAGCGTGCATTCGCTCTCGCTTCCTGTTTATACCCGCGGCGCGGGGCGGAGCGCGAGATGCAAATCTCGCACGCCAATTGTTCATTGGCCTAGATAGTTCTAGATAGATAGCTCGAAGCTGATAGGGGCTCCCAGAAGTGATCCCAATTCGTTGGTACGTCCGACGTACGTCTCCGTTCCCTCCTTCAGGGAACGAGGGTTACCATACGTAACCGAGACGTTCGCCTATGCCTAAAAAAATCAAATGTATCTAATATGATAATATGAAAACAGCGCTGCGTTACCCCACATACGCATAAGCGGAAGAATCGGAAGCGGCGACTGTGGCATAATAAATGTTCCGTTGGTCTCGAGCCATGTGTCGCGCTTGTCTTATTAGCAAACGCTCCAGCGGCCTTGTTGCACTCTCACAACACTCGGCCCTGCTCTGCTTCATACTACAGTAACTTTAATAATCTCATCCACGAACATGATTTCTGCCCGAGTCCCATCCAGATTCTTTTCCACTGGCTGTCAGGTGAAGGCTACATCTCCCATGAATCCGCGCTCAATCTCAGCATCCTCAAGCTACGCCTTTGTTTTGAATAGGCGCAAATCGACATATTGTGCCTTTAATTTACCCTTACAATCTTATGTACACATCCACAAATCTTACCTTGTGTAAGCGATTCTTTATGGCATACTTTTACCTATATACAATATCTTGTATTGACAATGCAAGAGTCCAGCACTCTGTAAAGTGTCCTCCAGCACATCCCAAAGACTTTCAATGAATTTAAGGTCTGGACTCAGAGGTAAAAAAATTATTGTTCATGCTCCCTCCCAACCATTCTTTCACAGTTTGAGCCTGAGGAATCTTGACAATGCCATCCTGGAATATGGCCATGATGTGTCTTCCTACATGGCTGTTTAAGAAATGAAAAGCTAAACACTCCATCAGTTAGGGTTAGAAGAACTGTTGCCAAACATATAACATGCTAGAAGAAACATCACTGCAATTATAATCCAATCATTGACTCTTGTCTATTCAAATCAAAACAGCAACTTTTTTTTGGCCGGCAGTGTATAATGTATAGTGTATAAATACATTTTGTGGTCTTTTAGGATTTGAATAGGAGTTATACCAGCATTAGCTCATTGTTCTGTCGTTTCAGTGCTGAAGTTTCCTCTTTGAGGCTGGTACTCTTGTTCTGGTTTTCAATCTAAAAAGAAACAAACAAAAAAACGTATCTACAGATTGTTTCAAAGCAGCTTCACAGTAATTAACAGGAAAATAACAGTGTTAATGCTGCAAAACTCAATTTCATCTATAAGCAGCTCTACAGATAGTGTCAGTGCACTGCAGTCAAATCGATAATATAACTCAATATTAATTCTCTATTAAACCCTACATTTTTTAAACCAACTTTTATACAGATAAAACTATTTAAGCCCATTGTTAGCATAAGTTATTAGGAGTCAGTCACCATCTGCAGAGTCTGTATCTTCTGCTGAAGTTCACATATCTGAGACTCGTACTGGTGTTTCATGCTGCTCAGAGTCGCCTCTGCTTTTTTAGACTCCTGGGGAAAAATGACAGAAACCATATGCTGGGGTTAAAAGTAATAAAATGTTATAACATTATAAGGACAAAAAAATATAAACACTGAGTATAAATGTGTTGGATTGAAAAAAAAAAACTAAAGACCTACATTTTTTTGATCAAGACAATTAAGGGAACAAAAGGCTGCAGAATGCATTCATAGGTACAAATGCTTGTCACTTTTTACAGGAACTTGAACAGGTGCAGTTAAACAAACAGTCGGTTCATTTTACATTACATAACGTGAGAAGTCGTGGAACACAGGTCTCAGATAAGGAACAAGAACAAACACAGGACTGTCGAAGATTGTCTGCACTAAAACGCGACGTCATGGATAAATTAAGCCTTGAATGTGATCCAAGACACTCACATGATTTAGCTGGATCCCAGATCACACCAAACACCTGTGCCAATTCATTTAGAGTTGTGCTTGTCAACTCCTAACTCACAATAAACAAAGCGCTGTATCCATAGAAACAATAAAAATATGAACACTGAAGTAATATATAATCAATTACAATTGTCATGCTAGACTATAGATAAGGGTTGCCTGCAAAAAAACATTAAAATGTTTGGTAACATCAGCACAATCAGTTCCTTTGAGATGAGCGATCATTACAAATCATACTTCACACTCTCTCTCTCAAAAAAAAGAGACAAAATTGTACCTTTTAAGGTACAAGGGGCCGTCACTGGGGTGGTAACCTAAAGGGTACATTTTTGTACCTCTGGTCATGGGTAGGCAAGTTCGGTCCTAGAGAGCTGATGTCCTGCAGAGTTTAGCCACCACAGTATAAAACTCATGGCTCCCAGCATGCATTGCAGCATTAAGTATGTCACCGTTGTTGAGATTCATGTGCTGATTTCTTGATATATGTGTGTGTCTAAACCTTTTCCCCCATAGAATGTATTTAAAAATCAAAATTCAGAATGTCTGATCTGTGGCGAGAAAGTATTGTTGGTGAATTTTATTTATTAACATTTTCATTGTCAGTGATGAGTTTAGTCAAAAATTTTTCGTCATTACAATTTTTGTTAATGGATCTTTTGATTTGAACAGATTATATGTTTTGTTAACACTGTAACAAAAACCACAAACTCACATAAAAATCCAAGAGTCAAACTGCCCAACTAAAGGAAACACTGATCACCATAGTGGTGATCAATGTTTCCTTTATTCAATAAAACATCAGCATCTAAACCTCTGTTAATTCTCAATAAGAGCTTCTTTAGACATCTTTCAGGGTTGGAGGCAAACTCTGCAGGACAGCGACTCACTAGGACCGAACTTTCCTACCCCTGCTTTAAGTAGAGGAAAACAATGGTATAATTGTAATAAAGGACCAATTGTGTACCTTTAAAGGTACAGTTATACGTTTTGATCCCCAAGGAACAAAATGGTACCTCCACTGTACCTTTTTTTCTGAGAGTTTATCATACAAATGTGCACATTTACAAATGAAAAGGTACCGTTATTTTGATAATTTTATGAAGTATTATGTTATATTATATATTAAAGGTTCTGCATATTGAATCTAACTGGATTACTCAATTTATTGTTTAAAGAATATTGAGTAATTCTGTTCTAAATGTCAGTTCATAGCCTGTTAACTGTCAGTGTCCCAGTAGTGGGACACTTGGCATAATAATCATAAATTAACTTTAATTTCACTTTTAAGTGTCGTCTTTAAAAACTTAGGTCTGCATTTCAAAGCATTCATAAGTTATAAGCATTTAATTTCAGATCTATGCTCACAAAGGGGGATGACAGTTACCAGGTTAACTTATTTTGTTGTGTGTTTGATCACAAAAAAAATCCTGTCCTTAATGATGTGTGGGTAATTTGGGTGCTTTTCTGCCCTAACTGAAAGTGAAATGAGATTTCAAGTTTTAAAAAAAATACTTAGCGTCCTTACAACAAGAAAGAATTACTTGAAAAGCAAGACTGTACGATAATGTGATTTGTTTTGAGAGATCATATCTTGAAATAAGGTTGTTCTGTAGCTTATCTACAAATTTGCTGAAAAATTTGTATAAATATATAAATGTATAAATAAATTCTGTTAAGTAAGAAAAAATTATATTAAAACAAGATACATTTACTTGAAAAGCAAAGTTGTATAAAATTGTTTTCAGAAAATTAAATATTTTTACTGGACAACAAAACAAAAATGCTGATTAAGAAATATATGTATTTCCAGTAAAATATTTATTAAAGTAAAATTCAATTGATTAGGACTTCCGGTTAGGGCAGTGGTTCCCAAACTGATCATTATCCAATCAGGAGACGGCGTGTTTACATTTTTTCACATTAAGCGGCCTCTGTATCTGGATAACAGATCAGATTTGTGCTTCCTGTAAAATGTTTTAATTCGGTCTGTGGCGCTTGAAAGGCAGAGCTTCAAATGGCTTCGTAGCGTAAAACAACTTTCCCTTTAGCCTAAATGTCCTACCTGTCTGTCAGCGTATGTATTTCCATACATCATCAGCGCATTTTATACTATGTATGCAGAGTTAGACAGAAGTCAGTCACCAAGCGCCACAAACAAACAGCAGGCGCCTTTACAGTTCCTTCTGAATCACAACAATCAGCTTAGTTAACACCATAACTACTGTCATTTGTAAGTGATGGAAACCTGTGACGTTATACTCTGAGCAGTTTGTGACTCAAATTTATGCGTTTCAATGGTAACACTATCAACGGCGTAATGAATCTGCAGGAGTCAGGTGGTACAGGTCAGAGCTCTTTAAGTTGTTTACATTCATTATGATTTTAATGTTATGTGCTTCGAGACATGAAGTGGTTTAACGCCATCTCTCGTGACACATTTGTTTGCTCCCTGCTGTACAAGTTTCTGTGTTTTGAAGGAGGCGTGGCTTTGGAGACGCTCTGAAGGAAGGATGGGATCTTATGCTTTCAAAGCTAGCTCGCTATTGCTAGCCTCTCCAAAGATTGCCTACACTACCTCTCTGTCACATGTCTGTTTGGTCTTTCTGTTGTGTTTTGATTCTGTCACATGTTCCTTTGTCTAAGTTTCCCGCCACTTGTCTGTTTCCTTGGTTACCCTCGTTAGTTAAGTTATGTTTAGTTAAATATCTAATTTCTGTCTGCTATTTAAGTTCCTCTTGTTCACTCAAGGTGTTTCTCAATGTCAAGAATCCTTCCTCTGCAGGATTGGTCCTTCCAAGTCACTTCCTTCAGAGGCTAGGCGAGGCTCCTCTTTAGCATTCGGAGAACACATAAATGGAACAGGCTAGCAAGTGCGCGTCAGCCTCATTACGTCAGTGAAAAGGTCCGTTAGCCATCAATAACGTCATTTGTATAATATCAATACGGTTGTAATTTGTACTGGTATTTAAAAGTTAAACTTTACTTATATTTACTACGGTTATAACAAATGTTTGGTAACGTAAATACTTACACTTGAAAGCATATTGCCCCGTTAACGCTCCGACTCCGCCAACGTCCGATATTTTGTATTTTTTGAACAAGATAGCAAAGCTGCGTGCATAGGATTGTGGGTGATTTGGGAACGCTAAGAGCGCGAAGTCTACTCGTAAGCATCCTTTCCTGTATATGGCATATTTTTCGAACGAAGGACTCAGGAACAGTCCTTCGATGACGTAGCATCCTCGGAATTCTGGCTTCCGAGGATCCTTCCTTGACATTGAGAAACGCCTTCAGTCTTTGTCTGGTTACTGTTACGCTATGTATGTGTTTCTGTTGCCTGTCTACATGTTCCTGTGAAGTGAAGATTAAAGTTTGTTTGATTTTTGGATCTTCTGATTCCTCCATTTGTCTCTGCCTGCACACACCTGTGACACTTTCATTCTTATTAAAGGTAATTCTCATTTATTTATTTTATTATCATTAAATATCATAAGTTTGTTGGGGTGGAATTTAAAATGTAAAAAGAGAAAAAGCAGTGTCTTTTTTACTGATTAAATCAAATTAATAAAACAATTCTATATAGAACCTTTTCCTTTAAGAATATATATATATTATTCCTGAGGTTAGATCAGCCAAGTCTCCTCACCTGTAGACGTGTGTTTCTTTCTGCAGTGTGGATGCGGTGATCCATGTCTTCTTCCATCTCACTCAACTGTATAGCCAACTGATCCTGAGCTCTGAGCAAACATCCCATAACACACATTAGCCATCACATATGCAATAATATGCAATAATCTAAATGAAATAGTTCACCCAAACCTTTTCTTCAGTGGAACACAAAGAAAATAACTTTTTGAAGAATGTTGGCAACCAAAAAGGTTTGGCTACTGATCTCCATAGTATGGACGACAAAAATTGTTCCAGGGAAGAAAGACAGTTACACACTTTTGGAATGACATCAGGGTGAGCAAATTATGACAGAATTGTAACTACATGTAACATGCAACAAGGACATTTTAAAATAAAGTGTTTTTTTAGAGTTCTTAAAAAACATTTTCAACAATTTCCGGGTGCACCTCCTGCATTTACACATGAAGGTTACTCCCAAAACTCTGCACTGTGTACAAGGTCTGTATGTAATACTACCTGCCTGCTCAACTCAGTGGAGAACAATTATAAAAGAATATTACATTCTCTAGTTCTTTCAAAACATCTATGTACTGTTCCTAAAGAACCCAGAAAACAACATACCGATCTTAAGAATAAGGGTGTGTTCACACTTAGCAGGTTTGGTTTGCTTAAAATGAACTCTAAAATGAATTGCTCTGTTAGTGCGGTTCATTTGTATAAAAGTGAAGGCCATCTGAACCCTGGTGTGCATCAAACAAGTGGGCCGAGACCACTGAAAAGATAGGTCTCAGTTAACTTCCAAGCTAACTCGGGTGCGGACTGAAATAAATGCAACGCGGACCAAAGATGTCTGTAGATGTGAGCCTAAAAATGACAGAATGCTCAAGCATTCCTGTTTTTCCTCGTCATTGCCCGTTACAGTTCGGTACAGGTGTTGGAAACGGCATCTTCTTGCAGCAGATCTTCATTTGTGTGTGACTGTTTAGACCCCTTTACACATTTTCTACGCTTTTTGTGAGTTGTGTTTTGGATGTTTGCTAAGTTCCATCGCAAAATATATGCCATAAAAGCCTTTGTGTGTGTGTGTCTTTAGGGTTGGTCATAAAAATGACACTGTGAACGCTAAGCGAACCAAGACTAAGGCCCCGTCCACACTGAGATACATTTAGCTGTATATGTCAAAATGTTGTAGCGTATCAGCGTTTCGTCCACACAGATCCGGCGTTTTGGGAGCCTGAAACCGATATTTTTTGAAACCCAGAGTGGATAAATCTGAAACCGACACCCGTTTTCGTGTGTACATCCAATCCGTATATATTTTGTGAAACTGTGATATCATCACACCACGTCCTCCATGGTAAAGACTAGAAGGGATACAACTACGGGCACTGGGCATGCGCACATCAATATTGCGTCATTTAATTACTGTATTTGCATTATTGTAAGGGTAGGTGTAGGCGTTAATAAAACACAATCTTATATTGTAGCAAATTTATTTATTGTTATTTTATCGTGAGATTTTGCCTCGCTTCCGACCGTTGCTGTACCCCTTCTAGCTACAACTCTTCTTCTCCGTTTTTAGTGTATTTCTGTGGCAGAATTACAGCGCCAGACACTGGACTGGTCTGGCATGTATACTACATCGTTTTGAGTCGGTTTCAGTGGTTTTGTGTGTGCGCGGATATTTCTTGAAAAAAAGATTGGATAGGGAAAGCTCTAGCTTCGTGTGGATGTGGCCTTAATGTATCATTTTCTTTTTTGGTCCGGACCAAAAGAACCTAGAGAACAGAATAACAAGTGTGAACACATCCTAGAAAGTAGCATCATTTGATCGGCACAGAACCATTTAGAAACTCAAGAACCCTAAACAGACAAAAATGGTTCTTGACAATTTCTGAAGAACTCTGAAAATTTCAACTGCGCCCAGTTTCTATGTAAAATGTGCTGTAGGAAACTGGCCACAAGAGTATGTAGCCTATATGTGCATGAGTGTGTGTGTACCTCTTTACAGCAAGTGCCAGATGTTCCATTTCAGTGTTCAGTATTCGGATCTCTTTGATAAAACTGAGGAGAACTCTTTCATACTGAGGGACCATTCTGGCCTCCGTCAAACTGATGTTCTGGTACAGAGTTGATACCTGGTCAATCCTACACACATAAAAACAAAACCAAGCCATTAAAACTAAAGAGATTAATCTGGAGAATTTATTTAAAACTCAAGCATTAAAACTATTGTGACAATGATATATGTCACAGTGACATAATGAAAGATCTCTGCACACACATTTATGGAAAACGTCTATGCATCTAGTAGGGTTGTTGAGGCTAAACAGGGTTCAACTTAAGGATGTGTTTTTCAGACAATATTCAATCCAGTGGCGTCTAATAAATTGGTGCCAGGTTGTTAATAACGGCATGTTTTTGAGCCTCATGACTTTGCTGTTCTCTTTTATAAAGTAACACTTGTGGGGTCAGATGCTATGGCTGATGAGTGAAATAAGCGAGGTATTGATAGTCCAACACTAATCAATGTTCTGTCGATGTTAGCGTGGCATGACGGTGATGTGTCTCATGTCAAGCCTCGGGCTAGAATCAACTCCACCGTCCTGTTATGAGAAACATCAAACTCCATTTTAATGAGGACATCAACCAAACAAAAGCTAAAGTCTCATGACTTGAACAATTTAAGTTGTACAATTGCTAGACTTGGGAAGATTTCATGATTTAGAACATCAGCTTTCACCACAAATATGAAACAAATAAAATCTCCCCCAAAAAGTTGGTTTTCAAAATTTTATCAGTCGCATTTAGGGGAATAATTTCATATATTTCTACATATACAGTATATGGATACCTGTTGTGGTAAATAGGTGGCAGTGTACCTGTTTGGATATTTGCACTGGCTGATAACCAAAACTAGGTCAGATATATATAGTTAGTGTAGTTGTCCCTTTCAATTTGATATGTGATACTTTTCTTTATGTTAACATTTCAAGCCTACAATAAAGATATGTTCAATTTTTTTAGTTGCAGTCCACCAAACTTAGAAAAAAAAAACAGCTGCATTGCTGATCACACACTTTTAAAAAATATTGACATATATGGTTTCATGATGAACCTTTAACATCCAAACTCTTAAGGTTCTGTATTGGCATTAATGATTACATGAAGACTTCCATTCCACAAAAAGTTCTTTATAGTGGACAAATGTTCTTTGGATAATGTTCATTACACTTAAGTTCTTATAGGAACTGTTCGCTGAAAGGTTATGTCATCACTGCGAAAAACCCCTTTTGGAATCTTTATGTTGGTATACAAACCAAATAGAGCTTTCAGATTGGAAGGATCAAGCCAGATAATAACACCTAGGGTAATTTTAAAACATGTTGAGATGGCGTTTAGCTATTATGCCAGAGGATGTCAGATGTGTCCCATCGGTAGCTTAATTTAAGTGCAGATTAAAACACATCTGTTAAAACACTTATTTTATTTTTAAACCCTTTTTCCCCCTTGTGTGTCCATATTCATATTCATTTTAATTTAGAATCTTATTTCATTTTAAATAATTTATTGGTTTTTTTTAACTAACTTTTATTGTATATTTTTATATTTCTTATGAAACGTTTTATGATTGCTATTTTTTTCTTCTTCTGTAAAGCACATTGAATTACCACTGTGTATGAAATATACTATATACATAAATTTGCCTTGCCTTGTGTGCTAAAATATGTTTTGTGGGGTTTTTGAGTTTTTGTGTGTTAGAAAAAAATCGTAAGAACTTTCCATTGAGAGATTTCCATTGTGATATTTTAAGGTTGACTCCAATTACAAAATCCAGTAGTAATTTTCTTATTCATTCATTTATAAACGTCATTAATAAGAACTGCTGCTGCAATCATAGAGGGATATAAATGGGTTTTAAAACCCATATGTTCTTTAAACTTCTTTTGTTAAATTCCTATGTCCTAATGGGATAATAATCAGGAGGAATACTATGAAAAGTCACATAATCATAAGAAAACCTTTTTGTTTTGTTAACTTAGTTTTGTGTTATGTTGTAATCGTATTAAATAATTCCCATTAGGAACTTTAAGGAAACATTTAAATAATAGAATTCCTTATAGGAACACTGTAGAATATTCTTAACGGTTTTTCAGGGCACAGCCAGCCAGGTGTTTTACCTGGGGATGAATTTGAGCTGCTCCCCCAGACGGGATTTAAAATCTTCCAGGGCGGCAGAGAAACTTTCCCCGGCGTTTTCGCTGCTCATCTCCTCGTCTTTCAAGAAGTGTGACTCTTGAAACCCGTCCATAAATTCCTCCAGATTGATCGTGCCGTCTTTGTCGGTGTCAAGTCTGGAGAAAATCGCATCCATCTCAGAGGACCGGACCTTCAGATCGGAACATATTTTCACAAACTCCCATTTCTCAATGCGTCCGGAATGATCCACATCACAGGCGTGGAAGAGCTCGAGGAGTCTCTCCTTTTGCGCGTCAGACCCCATGGCTGCTCTAGAGAGATGTTATTTAGCAAACATTATGAGAGTGACTTTTTAAAGTGAGTAGATCTTGTGCTATCGTGCTTGTACATTGACAACTTCATGAGTTCAGTGAGTGGAGTAAACGCCCCTTACACAAACTGCGCTGAGTAAACAAGCTCGCGCAACTTTGAGGCGTTTAGTTTGCCGCGCGCGTCACGAGGTATTTACAAAATAGGCCTACTTAACAAATTCCAGATAATTAAATATTGTTTACAGTACAAGCAACTCACGTTTAGCATTTTACTCCTGGACGCCACAGTAATAATTGCCCGGATGTTACAGTAGACCTACCTGAAAAACTATCTTTTTTTTTCTAAAGTAAAGTATCAGTAAAATGAGGTTAACATCAACAGTGAACTTTATATAAACGTTTGGCCTATATGCAAACATGTTACCAATATTTTCGACATGTAGAAATACAGTTTTAAAAGTCGATTTAATATGTTATGGCAATAAACAAATAATAATTATTATATAGCCTATTTATGCTTTTGTCCAGTGTTAAAATTACAATATTACATTAGATTACAATATTGTGTTACTCCCTAAAAAAAAGTAACTAAATGCATTTACTTATTTACCTTTAAAGAAAAAAGTTGGGATAGTTCACCCAAAAATTTAAATTACCCCATGATTTACTCACCCTCGAGCCAGGTGTATATGACATTCTTCTTTCAAACAAATACAATCTGAGGTATATTAAAAATTTCCTGGCTAATCCAAGCTTTATAATGGTAGTGAATGGCAGCCCAAAATTTGAAGCTCAAAACAGTGCATCCATCTATTATAGAAGTAAACCACACGGCTCCGGGGGGTTAATAAAGGCCTCCTGAAGCGAAGCGATGGGTTTGTGTAAGAAAATAAGGTGTCATATACACCAGGGATGGCTTGAGGGTAAGTAAATCATGGGGTCATTTTTGGGTGAACTATCCTTTTAACTTTTGCGTTACTTTATTCACCTGGGTTGCTTGTTTGATTTTTAATAACAAATTAACAAAAGTTACATTTTTGGCATATGTAAAAGGCCCTATCACACCAAAAGTGAAATAAATAAGCCTTCTGTTGGATTACAGAAGAATAAGACACAAGAGAAAAACGTTCCACAATATTATTTTAGCAATAAAAACAATTTTTATTTATTTATTTTTGCTTATTATTATGCTTTAAGGTCAAAAGCAAATACATTAGTTAATAAAGTGAGATTAAATAACGTGTATTTGTGTAATTTAACATATTTAATTAGGCTATTGTAGGCTTGCATAATATTCAGAGTTTACATTTCATGGTTTTTAATCATTTTGAGGAATACTTCATGTGTTTTTGTGCAAGTGAGATGAGGAAATGCATGCTTACGTTTAGTCTAGAACTACAATAACCATCATGTTCACACAGCGCAAACAAAGCCTCCCGACTTACTCATGATTTCTCTCAAAATGAGGACAGGAGAGCTGTCAGTCAATACATGGGAAAGCAGAGTAACTTGTATTACTCATTTGCAAAAGTAACTCAGATATTTTGTTGTAAATTAAAAAGTAATGTGTTACTTTACTAGTTACTTAAAAGTAATCTGATTACGTAACTCGCGTTTGTCTGGTGTTTTGTCTCTGCAAAAGGATTTGAAGATAGAAACATCATGTGCAGCTGCATAAATGAAGAAGTGCTCAAGGATATTCTTAAATTCATCTCTGTTGTCAACAACGACATGCACCATCTTCACAATGTTCACAGAACTACAACAACCAGCTCTTGCAAGCTAAAACCCTAGTAATGTACTGTTAAAACTGCCTATGCAGTTTAATGCCCGAAACACTAGATGGAGACAAAATATTTAAGACAAACAAACGCCACCAATTTTGCTGTCTGCCAAAGGTAGCCAGATATGAGAATTAATTAAGCACATGTATGTGGGTTTCTGGTCAAATTATTTTACAAAATAATAGCAATATGAATGTTGGCATGAATAAAATGGACAGCTCAGATCTAACAATGCTTTGATGTAGGAACATGAAGAGTCAGCTGTCTTATATTTCATGTATCATCCCTGCAGAAATGCATATTGAAGGCAGAATTATTGAGGGTTATAAACTAGAGCATGTCATTGTGCCGTTGGTCATGTGAAACATGTCTGGTTCTGTCCACCTTTGAACATTTTAATGCGTATATTGATATCTTAAGATTAACAAGTTATATTGCAAAATACCAACAATCAAAAGAAAGTAAGAATTAATAGTAGTCTGCAGTAAAGCAAAAATATTCATTCTCTTTATTTTATTGTATATAAAACAATTATATATTGTCAAAATTATAAATTAAATTGTGGTTAATTGTCATTAAATAATGTCACAAAATAAACGATTAAAATGTATATATTAATGATAAAAAAAATAATTATATATACACTACCATTTAAAAGTTTGGGGTCAGTGCCATTTTTCTTGACACCGAAGACTGGATAATGATGCTGGAAATTCAGCTTTGCATCACAGGAATAAATTATATTTACAAATATATTCAAATTAAATTGTAATAATTTTCACAATATTTTACTGTATTTTTGATCAAGTAAATATAGCCTTAATGGGATTTCTTTTTAAAACATTTAAAAAACTTACCAACCCCCAACTTTTGAGCATTAGTGTCATTTTGTGTTCTTTATTTTTTTTTTTAGATTGGAATAGAATAAATTAGAATAGAATAGAATAGAATAGAATAGAATAGAATAGAATAGAATAGAATAGAATAGAATAGAATAGAATAGAATAGAATAGAATAGACTGTATGTCCCATTTCTAGGAAATTTATCTTGGACAACCATGACATGGCCAGTGCACAACAATAGACTCATATAACATAACATATATAATACATACCATAACACACAATAAACTGAAGAAAATAATGCAACAATCCAAACAGTTTTGGAATTGTCTATTTAATAATTTAACCCGAGTTGGCCCAAAATAATGTTTATAATGATTTGATTTACACATCAATATGTTTATATATGGAATATGTCCATACTCATGTTAAACATAGTGTGGCAGAAAAGGTGGAGCGAAGAAAAAAAAGATTTGTGCTAGGTAAAGTACAGGGAAATTGTCTCTAAACCCAGTAGAAGAGAGTAAATCAGAGAGACAGGAAAAGGAGAACGGTAGAAAAAAGGGGGTGGACCTGGAGAGACATGTATGATACATCTAGGATGAAAGATACAGAGGAGGAGGGAAAACAGAGAGCGAGAGAGTAAGATTGAAAGTGAGAGAGACCATGCTGTTAGGTAGACAACAAGCCTCAGTTTCTTTCTTGCCATGCTTGGACTGTCAGCGTTCTGGACTGAGCCACTCTTCATACCATACGGGAAAACATTTGAGAGAGAGAGAGAGAGAGAGAGAGAGAGAGAGAGAGAGTGTTTGTGTGTGCAGCCTGAATGAGTGAGTCAAACCCAATGCACATCACACCTCTGCAATTGTCTGTCCGAACTGTCCTTACTCCTGTGTGGATGTGTGTGTGAGCGCACATTTCTCCATCAGTGTGTCTGTATGCGTGCCAGACGCTGGCTTGCTCTGCGCAGTCTCTCCGAGCTCCAGTCTAGCGCTCTTTCTGCCTCAGTCTGAGGACCGACACATCCTCTCCCCTCTCGCTGCTGCTTTGCCCTGGATCACCTTTGGCCTCCATGAGTGCAGCTGAGGAAATCCAGCCTCTCCCTGAAAGGTAAGCCAAACCTGGAGTGTCCGAAGAGCAGGCATGTGGGAATGTTTTATCTTATGCTTGATTTATGCGTTTCCACTCAAAGTTCCTCTGGGACAAATTTCGGGATGCATTGGAGAGCCGGACACTTCCACGACCTTCTAGAGTTTCCCTGATGCACATTTGTTTCATGTGCAAAGCAAAAATAACATAAAATGTAAGAGCTTGAACTGGTATTGCATTGAATATTGAATATATTTGATACAAAAATACAGTCAAAACAGTAATATTGTTACAATTTAAAATAACTTTTTTTTATTTGAAAAATGTAATTTATTCCTGTGATGGTAAAGCTGAATTTTTCAGCAGCTATTACTCCAGTCTTTAGTGTTATTGTATGGTACAGATAAGGTAGTATAAATATAGAGTGTGTACAAGTGATTTATAACACGCATGAATAATTCTAAATTAATTGCTACTGTGTGAAGCCGAATCATTTTGGCCTTGTTTGGAGCTTTCAAAAAAAATGTGTTTAGTGTGAAAAGTTATTGATAAAAAGGCATTGTAAAACATCTATGTTGTGTTTAATTCCCTAGACAAATGTTGTAGCTTGTCTCGTTAGTTTTTTTTTTTTGTGTGCAATGACTTCCACATGACATGCTCCTTCAGATGAATGGACATTTTGGCATCTAGCCTGGACGTTGTGACAAACAATGATAGCAAACTGCTTCCTGACTGCTGACATGCGTCACCATCTCCTATAGCAATATACTTTGCGGGCTTTATATTTAGCTAACCATTTCAGAGCACAAAACCCTACTTATATCCTGATCTAAATGTTATTGAGTGTGAAGATTATGGGTATTTGCAAAGCAAATCTCTCTTTTCAAAAGTAATTGCTGAAGTGGCTCTTCTGGAATCTATTGTCTTCCATTCAGTATTAGATAGGCAACATTGCAACACACTTGTTTTGAAATACAAGCAACATGTGAATTTTCATACAAGTATACAATATAGGCTTTCAAATAATCTAATTTAACTGCGGACCCTATACAGGGTCCGGAATTACATCATCAAGTATATACTTTAAATTTTAAATGTCTGTGGTGGAGTTCTGACCTCATATGTGGTACCATTTGAAAGCTTAGAGTCTCTACTTTCTGGATATGCATCACTTTTACACTTTTTACACACATTTGTTTTACACAAAGTAATTTATTTACACTAATTTACACTGGGACCATTTCCACCTGTATTTTGTCCTCCCTTCAGATCCATTTGAGTAAATCTTGCAAACAACATGATACAGACAACATTCTTTTTTCCACTATTTTCTGGAATCTAGTGGAAACAGCCCAAACTGTCTGCAGGGTGCTAGAGCACACAGGGCCTGAGTTACACACTTTCAAAAGTTGTATTAAGACCATTGTATGTGGGTATGGGAAGCTTTTCAATTTGGGTAGACCAAATCCAGACGGAAATCCCAAAAATGGTCGCAGAGCTTAAGAGGTTAATACAAATCCCATTTAAAATGTCGTCTGTTAAAGATTACTTTTTTTAAAGCATTTAATCTCCAAAGAAATTACTGTAATGTGATATTTTGTTACAAAATATTTGTAACTATCATTTTAAAAATGCCATTTGAAAAAGCAAAAGCAATTAATTTTACATTAATAATGTAAATATGCTGTTTGCTTTTGGGATACAGTAATATTGTGAATATTATTACAATTTAAAATTTGTATTTGTATTTCTATTTTAATAAATGTAATTGTAATGTAACGTAAAATGTTTTTATTATAATGGCAAAGCTGAATTTTCTTTTTTGTTGATTTGTTGCTCAAGAAACATTTCTTATTATCAGAGTTGAAAATAGTGCCCTATCTGACGTGGTGTTGAATGCTGACACTAAGGGTCGCACTTGGAGCCCCAAACACCTCTGATACTTCACAAAACTAGAATTGGCGAGTGGAATTTGCAAGTAGTGCTCACTGCAGAGCATCTGAAGCTCAAGGGTGGAGCTTAACTTCTTTAATGGATGGAGAGATGGAGGGTTATGGGTAGGGTCAGGGTGTGGTTAGGGGACGCAGCTACACCCATCATGCCCACAGTAGGTCAAGAGAGGGGGGAGCTGGAGGTAATGGCTCTGCAGTGAGTAGCTTCTCGGAATTTGTTCCTCCGGATATACAGGTATAAATGGAGCTGGCGTTTATCCATTAATTCAGATTTGTTCTTTGCAGCAGAGCGGTGTTGATGCATTTGCTCTGCCATTTCACCTCTGCAAGGAAGCTGATTCGCCTGGTCATATGGCGCATCACAGCGGTCTCTCCCACACTGACATAGATAAGTGCAGAGAGTTTATCTGCAGAGAGTGCAGATAAGCTTTCGTGGATGGATCATGTTGAGTGAACATGGCGATGTTGCGGTCGTTACTCTCCTTTCTGGTTAGAAAGGGAAACACCTCAGCCACTCCCCTCACTGGTCCTTCTGGCATCCACAAGGTGGCAACAGATAGAGCTGAGGGCGATATGAGGGCAACAAGGGTAATGTTTTGGCTGGGTTAATAACCCACGGGCCTCCCATTCCTGGTCACGCACGTTGTGCCCGGTGGAGCTTCTGGATGAGTTTGGCATTGCGTCATATGATGCACCTGATTTCTCATTCAGGGCTCCGGATGAGGATGAGTTATCAGATTAGGATGAGATGTAAAGTCACTGGAGACGGACATCCCAGGAGAGCTAAATCGTGCTGTCGACACACTGTCACAGCAAGTGGAGACTCCACCCCCCAGGTCCAGATGATCTGGAGTCGATTCGGCGAAGCACAGTCCGCTTCCCAGGAATCCTCCCATTGACCTCTATGGTATTCCCTTACCGAGGCCCCCCTCAATGCGGACGCACTGACACACAGCTGGCCCCGGGGTCTGCGCAAATATGTGTTTCCCCCAGTAAGCCTGCTTGCAGAGACATTGTGCAAGGTCAGAGAGGACAAAGAACAGGTCATGTTGGTTGCACCATATTGGCCCACCCGGACTTGGTTCTCAGAGCTCATGCTCCTGAAGACATCCCCTAGCTGGCAGATCCCTCTGAGGTAGGACCTCTTTTCTCAGGGATGGGGCACAATTTTTTACCTGCTCCCTGACCTCTGGAACCTCCACGTCTGGCCACTGGATGGGATATGGAAGACTTAAGTGGGCTATCAACAGCAGTGATAGACACCATCACTTTATGAGGCAGGCCTATGTTTTGAAGTGGAGTCTGTTTGCTTACTGGTGTTCATCCCGAGGGGAATATCCACAGAGATGAGCAGTCGTGTCAGTGCTCTCCTTCCTGCAGGAGAGCTTGGAGGGTCGGCTGCCCCCCTCCACCCTGAAAGTTTTTGTGGCCACCATAGCGGCACATCACAATGCAGTGGATGGTAAGTCTTTTGGGAAGCCCTTAGAGCCCTGGCCATGCCTTATTCCCTCATTGGATCTCTCTGTTGTCTTGCTGGTACTAAAGAGAGCTCCCTTTGAGCCGTTGGAGTCAGTAGAGCTAAGGGCCCTCTCATTAAAGACTGCGCTCCTGACCACACTCACTTCCATCAAGAGGGTGGGGGACCTGCAGGCGTTCTCTGTCAACAAAAACTGCCTTGAGTTAGGTCCGGCATACTCGTTATCCTGAGACCCGACCTGGCTACGTGCCCAAATTCCCCACTACCCCTTTCAGGGATCAAGTGGTGAACTTGCAAGCGATGCCTCAAGACGAGGCAGACCCAGTCTTACTTTTGCTGTGTCCATTACGCTTCCTGCATATTTACTTGGACCGCACACAGAGGTTTAGAGACTCTAAGCAGCTCTTTGTTTGGTTTGGGGGACAGCAGAAGGGGAAGGCTGTCTCCAATAGTGTTGTCACAATACCAAAATTATTACTTCGATACGATACCAGACTAAAATACCTTGATACCGAATCGATACCACGGCAAAAAACAGTAAAAGTAATTGAATAATATGACAGACCTTACTATTCATTGTTTTATAACACAGACAGCACCTGCTAACGTTGTACTTAAGAAGGTATACCTTAAGCAACCTCCTAAGATATAGTTCGGGGAACACGCCTAGAAATGGAATACCTTTAGTTAAGTTATACCTTTAGAGTCTTTGTAGCGCACTAAGAGACAACGTTATCGGGAAATTTAGCCCTGGTCTGCATCAGCTATAGATCCAACATCCACCTAAATAAAAATTAAAAACAGAAAAGGTCAAAGAAGTCCGGTCTACAATTCCCACTGTAAGTACAATCCTTCAGTCCCCAAATGGTACAAAGGAATATGCGCCGTACGTAGGGTGCTAGTTAGGTTACGATTTCACAAGTGCACTTGTTACCCGGCACACGGTGGTTTGCCGACATATGCATCGCCAGAACCTTGTAACTCACTTCAGCAGTTGTGCCATTTTCCATAGGGACCCCTAATGTCAGCATTTGGCACCACAAAGTCTCGGTTAATATTGTAACCTCCATCTGATTGAGGGAACGAGACATGGTGTCCCTTCTGCCACACCACTGAACTACCCGCTCTCGGCTCCTCTGCACAAACCTAAAGTAGTGGATGCACGCCAGCTCCTTTTTTACCTGTATGTCCAGGGAAGTGGCACATGCAAATTCCACTCACCAATTCTCATTGGCCTTTTCTGAAGTATCAAGGATGTTAGGGGCTCCCGAGTGCGATTCCTAGTGTCAGAATTCGACACCACGTCTCATTCCCTCCATCAGGGAATGGAGGTTACAATAGTAACTGAGATGTTTTCCTGCTTGAGATTGAGTTTTCAGGATTCTTTGATGAACAGAAACTTCAAAAGAACAACATTTATTTGAAATAGAAATCTTTTGTAATATTATAATGTCCTTACTGTCACTTTTGATCAATTTAATGTGCCATTGCTGATTTATTAATTAGTATTAATTTCTTTAAACACACTTAATTACACTTTTGTAATATAATGTATTTCCACATGACCAGGGCTGCTGTTGTTTCTGCGGTTTCATGTGATGTCACCACAGAATGACGCTATGAGCTTATTACAAGGACAGGCCCCCTGGAATAACCCGGGGTTGAGTGCCCTGCTCAAGGGCACAATGGTGTTGACTTATGGCTCACTTCTTGGGGGCATTGATCCAGAAACCTTCCAGTTTCCAGCCCTGAGCATTAAGCACATCTACGCACCACCCCATTAGATGCCATATTAGATCCCTCAATTGTACTGAGATCAGTTTAATTTAGCCTTGACCACTGTCCACAGTTGATTAAAACTGGATGTAGATTGTCACCACACATATTGCTTAAAATTTATGATGAAAACCGCGTTCTCTCATATAGTCACACAATATTTTCCTAAATAAGTCATTATTATGCTATTTGGCAAACATCAGATATGATTATTTTGAATAAAATGTTTATTGTGCGATCCTCTCTGACTACTGGTGCATCTTTATTCTGTTCTCTGCTATTGAACTCTGTGGACTTGAAAAAAAAGGCTCCAAAAGTGAGTCATGCAAAGCAAAAAAAAAAAAAGATGCAATTGAAGATTCATTTTAAGTTTCTCCAAAAAAAATCAGTAAGGAGTTCTTAAAATAACTATTTTCTAGAACATTTTAATTATCTAAAGAACCTTATGCAATGGATAGAATCCATGGATGTCAAACGCTCTTCATTGAACCAAGGATGCCAGTAAAAAAAACTTTATTTTTAAAAGCGTAGCTTCTTCAAAATGATTGTCAGTCTCTCTGTGGTTTCTCTCAGAAGACTTCCTCTTGTTTGTGTAGAAAAGTCTAAAGGACAACCTCTTAAGGCATTGTCTATATGTGATGTAGCTTCCACATCAATTTGAACCAATTAACTCATTCTATGAACTGAAATTGACATTATTTACGGAAAAACCCTGACTGAACACCAATGCAAACTGAGATTCATGTTTAATAATAATATAAATAATAATAATAATAATAATAATAATAATAATAATACAAAAAATTTAGTTTGAGATCATATTTAAAAAAAAGACTGAGAACATGGTGAACAAAAAAAAAAAAAACCTGATCTGATCTCCAACAAGCCAAATGACTGTTCCGGTTCAGTGGTGTGTGGAGACAAGGAGAACACTGTCCACTGACAAACAGACAAACACATGCTGGGGTACCTCTGGATGTTTATGGATGAAATATGATTCTTACAGGCAGTGTGTGGGAGCAATATTTGTTGTAATGCAATTGTGAAAAACAAAACAATTAAAAACAATTGTGGGCTTCTGGGTACAACTTACTATGTTTTGAATGGGATACAATAATGCTTTCTGCACAGTATAAACAGTATATACTATACTGTTTTTTGATTACAGTTTATTTTAAGGTGTCTTTGTTACACTGTAATTATACATTTAAATACTGAGTAATATTGAGTAACTACTGTACATGTACTTACTATAGGGTTAGGATTAGGGTTTGGTTAAGGTTTAGTGTTACCTGTCTTTTTTTTAATTTTTTTATTTCATGTGAAGCTGAACCCAATATGCTACAATGAACATTTCAAACAATATACTGTAGCTAAATTATTAATAAAGCAGTGGCTTCAGCTCCAGCATGTCCAACGCTATCTCACGACCAATTCGTTAACAGTTTTGGGACACCCCTCCAATTCATTGAATTCAGGGGTTCCAATCACTTCCATTGCCATGTCACAGTTATGTTCTGTTTTGTCCTTGGACTTTCAACTTGTTTTCATTTGTCACATGCCTGTCAGTTTGTGTTGTAGTTCTGTTTCCTGATCACATGTTACTTTGTTCCAGTTTCCCGCCACTCATCTGTCACCATGGTAACCCTCGTTAGTTAGTTCTATTCAGCTGTGTCTTGTCTGTTATCTCATTTGTGTTCCCTATTTAAGTTCTGCTGTTTCCCTTAGTCTTTGTCCGATCTCCGTTGTGTATGTGTGTTTTGCTACCTTCCTGTATGATTCACCTGAGAATCTTCGACATTAAAACTTCCTTTGAAATTATATCTGCCTGTCTTCATCCTCCTGCCTGCAAATACTGTGAGAAGCCACAGTTGTATAAAATCAAGCACCCTAGGCATGCAGACGCTTCTACAAACATTTGTGAAAGATTGGGTTGCTCTCAGGAGCTCAGTGAATTCAAGCGTGGTACCGTGATAGGTTGCCACCTGTGCAATAAGTCCATTCGTGAAATTTCCTCGCAACTAAATATTATACTGTATACTATACTGTTAGTGGTATTATAACAAAGCGGAAGCAATAGACCCTTTTCACAGACTGTGATGACGCGTTTTAACGGTCATCAATATCGTAAAACCTGCAACGTTTTTTGTATTTTCATTTAAAAAAAATATCTGTACATTTATAACACTAATACTTTGTATTTTATTACTTTTGCATCAAATTACAATAAAAATTGTTTTTAAGGGGGTTGGCTTGGCCCCTTAGTTCCAGTGAAAGGAACTCTTAATGCTTCAGAACACCAAGACATTTTGGACAATTTCAGCCTCCCAACTTTGTGGGAACAGTTTTGGCCCCTTCCTGTTCCAACATGACTGCGCACCAGTGCACAAAGCAAGGTCCATAAAGACAGGGATGAGCGAGTTTGGTGTGGAGGAACTTGATTGGCCTGCACAGAGTCCTGACCTCAATCCGATAGAACACCTTTCGGATGAATTCGAGCGGAGACTGCGAGCCAGGCCTTTTCGTCCAACATCAGTGCCTGACCTCACAAATGCGCTTCTAGAGCAATGGTCAAAAATTGCCATAAACACACTCCTAAACCTTGTGGAAAGCCTTCCCAGAAGAGTTGAAGCTGTTATAGCAGCAAAGGGTGGGAAAACTCCATATTAAGCCCTACAGATGTCATTAAAGTTCATGTGCATGTAAAGGTAGGCATCCCAAAACTTTTGGCATTATAGTGTATTTTACGAGGTGGCTAATCCGTACAAATTCATATGATTTGTTTAGGTTTAGGGTTTTGGGGTAGGTCAATCATACTAATTCATACAAACTCGTAAAATATGTGCAATTTAGCAAAAATCATACGGATTCGTATGATTTGCTGTGAGATCGGGTTGGCATGCCACAATGACCACAAAAAATTTTGAGATGCTTTGTGATGATATTGGTCCTACTATATATATATATATAGTGAGGAAAATAAGTATTTGAACACCCTGCTATTTTGCACGTTCTCCCACTTAGAAATCATGGAGGGGTCTGAAATTGTCATCGTAGGTGCATGCCCACTGTGAGAGACATAATCTAAAAAAAAAAAATCCAGAAATCACAATGTATGATTTTTTAACTATTTATTTGTATGATACAGCTGCAAATAAGTATTTGAACACCTGAGAAAATCAATGTTAATATTTGGTACAGTAGCCTTTGTTTATAATTACAGAGGTCAAACGTTTCCTGTAGTTTTTCACCAGGTTTGCACACACTGCAGGAGGGATTTTGGCCCACTCCTCCACACAGATCTTCTCTAGATCAGTCAGGTTTCTGGCCTGTCGCTGAGAAACACGGAGTTTGAGCTCCCTCCAAAGATTCTCTATTGGGTTTAGGTCTGGAGACTGTCTAGGCCACGCCAGAACCTTGATATGCTTCTTACAGAGCCACTCCTTGGTTATCCTGGCTGTGTGCTTCGGGTCATTGTCATGTTGGAAGACCCAGCCTCGACCCATCTCATGCTTCACAGTAGGGATGGTGTTCTTGGGATGGTACTCATCATTCTTCTTCCTTTAAACACGTTTAGTGGAATTTGAACTTTTTGGTCATAATTCCACTAAACGTGTTTGGAGGAAGAAGAATGATGAGTACCATCCCAAGAACACCATCCCTACTGTGAAGCATGGGGGTGGTAGCATCATGCTTTGGGGGTGTTTTTCTGCACATGGGACAGGGCGACTGCACTGTATTAAGGAGAGGATGACCGGGGCCATGTATTGCGAGATTTTGGGGAACAACCTCCTTCCCTCAGTTAGAGCATTGAAGATGGGTCGAGGCTGGGTCTTCCAACATGACAATGACCCGAAGCACACAGCCAGGATAACCAAGGAGTGGCTCTGTAAGAAGCATATCAAGGTTCTGGCGTGGCCCAGACAGTCTCCAGACCTAAACCCAAGAGAGAATCTTTTGAGGGAGCACAAACTCCGTGTTTCTCAGCGACAGGCCAGAAACCTGACTGATCTAGAGAAGATCTGTGTGGAGGAGTGGGCCAAAATCCCTACTGCAGTGTGTGCAAACCTGGTGAAAATCTACAGGAAACGTTTGACCTCTGTAATTGCAAACAAAGGCTACTGTACCAAATATTAACATTGATTTTCTCAGGTGTTCAAATACTTATTTGCAGCTGTATCATACAAATAAATAGTTAAAAAATCATACATTGTGATTTCTGGATTTTTTTTTAGATTATGTCTCTCACAGTGGACATGCACCTACGATGACAATTTCAGACCCCTCCATGATTTCTAAGTGGGAGAACTTGCAAAATAGCAGGGTGTTCAAATACTTATTTTCCTCACTGTATATATTTCAAATTTACAAAAAACACTCTACATACAGAACAAATTGTATCATGACAGTATGCTATTTTGAATGTAGCCTTTCGGAATATGAACTCTAGAAATACGTCTCCAAGAGACCTACTAATACTTTCAATTGTACAGTATATTTAAACAACTGTAAATGTCATATGATTATGATTCACTGCAACCTAATGCATGTTCCCTTCAGAAATTCAAATAAAGATAAAAAGTCAATAAACAAAGATAGGATTCACTGGGAAGGCCCCCAGGCTGAACAGTTCTGGTTGAGTGTGCTCATCTTTATAACAATTCCAGGCTTGGTTTGGTAAGATCAGGAGATAGTAGGGTTCAGAGATCTGTAAACATCCACAGGGCTCGATTTGACGGGGGATTTAAAAAAAATTACAACAAGTATTCCCTCTGTAAAAGCACCATCCCCATTAGTTTAATAGTTTTGAGTAGTTCCCTTTCAGTCGGTCACGTTCGACGTACGTCGGAACTGACCGACGAATTGGGATCTGTCTTCAGAGACCAATCTACTTCGAGTGTATAGAAACAAGCCAATAAACATTGGCATGCGGTTCACGCACCGCCCCGCAGCGCGGGTATAAAACACGGACGTGAACAACGCATACCGCTTTTTAACTTCGGAGCCGAACGGTTTGCTGTATCAAGCTGTTTCTACGAAGAGTGTTTAAACGAGTCTCGAGGAGGATCGCTCTCTTACCTGGGTGCTGGTGTGACGGCGCGAGTCAGCGAGTGGCCGCTGCAACATACACTTGTTCCTGTGTTGGTTGGCTGGGCGTTCCGTTCATGAGTGCTCACACGCAGGCTTGCATTCGGACTGCTGTGAGCCGCGGTCATCTCCCTGAGTGCTTCAGCACTTCTAAAAGAGCATTTCCTTCTAAAAAGAGCAACACGGTTTGACTGTGTCTTTTTCAAGATGTCATTCAAACCGTTTGTTTCTGGATGCGGTTGTTTCCTGTCCTCATTTGACGGCCACGATCTCTCTCGCATGTAAACATGTGAGATTAAGTTTGTGGGTGATCCGTGTTCTCTCAGGAGGGCGTGGTCACGTCGGCGCGTTGTTCGTCTCAGGCCTTTCTCGTAAGGGCTTGAGTGTTCAGCGCGCCGTGTGCCGTCTGGCGCGGCTGACAGCGGGGGTTGCCACGGCAACTCAGCGCGTCACTCGCGCTCTGGTGCGTGGTCGAGACTGTGAAACCTCTAACGGGGTTGAGTCCCATTGCTTATTCCCCGATATAGTTCCTTTTCTGGTGCACCAGAAAATGACTGTTTTGGCTAATAAGTCTTGGTGACCTGAGGATTTCAGTGGGGCTTCCCCGCCGGGTAACCATTCCCCGTGGGCCCCCACTCCTCTATCGCATCAGCGTGCTGAGACTTTGTTCGTGGGTGGTTCATGTTCCCTTATGAGAACATGACCACGTCGGCGCGTTGTTCACCGTGCTGCCTTCTTAGGGGCTTGTGTGTTCAGCGCGCCGTGTGCCGTCGAGTCTGGCGGCCACGCCCACTGTCTCTCATGCCTGCTGGTAGCCCAGATGGGATTGCTGGTCCTTTTTTGAAAAAAGGGGGGACCTAGCATTTCATTTGTGTCTCTGGCAGAGGACAGATGTCAATTGCTGCATCGGAGAGAGGGCTGTTATGCACTGGAGATGATGACGCTGAGTTTCCCACTAATAGTGTGTGTGCTCATGCTGAATCAGATTCAGTGTTGACAGCCATGCCTTCCAGGGTGGCTGCCTGGATGTGCATTGGAAAAATTTAACAGTGTGGAACTATTTGGTGTCAAAATATGGAACGCCAAAAGGGCCATAATCTGTATAAATTTTTTCGCTCTCTCACTACCCTCTCTCCTGCATGCACGAGGGTAGTCCCGACTCAGGGGTTATGCAGGAACTGCGTGCAGTGATGGACCTCGCTCACCGGGTGACGGAAGTCACTGCACGCTCCCTGGGTCAGGCGATGTCCACATTAGTGGTCCAGAAAGCTGGGGTTAAACCTGGCAGATATGCGTTAGCCCGACAAAGTTCGGTTCCTCAACGCCCCTGTCTGTCAGGCTGGCCTCTTCGGCGACGCTGTCGAGAACTCGCCCAGCAGTTCTTGATGGCCCAGAAGCAGATGGAGGTGGTAAAAAAAAAAAAAAATCCTGCCCTGACGACCAGCTGCTGCCTCCACCCAGTCGTCGGCCGCAATGCCTCCATCTGCTTGTCGCCGAGGGCATCTCCCTGCGTCCGCCCCTGCTAGCCAAGCAGCAGCCTCCACCCAGGCAGCAGGTGGCCAGACGCAAGGGAGACGCCCAACCCGTCCAGGGTCCCGCGAGTCCGCTAGCAAGCACAAGGGCAAGCGGCCCTGAAACGGGCAGTCCAGCAGGAGGGGAACTGCTCAGGGAGACGGTGTCCGCACCCCTCCCTCCCCCGGAGGAGGACCGGGGGGGAGAATATTTTTTGGTTTCGGTTCTGCCGCTGGCTCTCCGGAGTCCAGCGGTACCCACATTCTCAGAGCAGTTTTCTTCCTCCCTGGGCCAGAGAGGCTAAAGCCGGCTGTGTGCGACGCCCACAGGCCTTGCCACTCCTGGCTTCCCCTCTCTTCTTCGCCAGTGGGCGGTGTGAGGCTAGAGGACGCCCCCGGGCCTTCTCTCCCACACACTGCCCCACCCTGGAACGCTCAGACAACACTTCGGGTCGCCTCCGGGCCGTCCGGGTTGGGTCTGAATGTTCCACCTCGCTGCCCCACCCCGGGTACGTCTGTGGTGCCGTTGGTCCGGCTGGTTCAGTCTGAGAGCCTGGCTAGCGCTCCCGGACTGTCTCGCTGGCTCTTCCGTACTATCAGTCTCGGCTATGCGATTCAGTTGCGTACCGGCTTCCCAAGTACAGGGGCATCCTTTTTCACCTCCGTGTGGAGCTGCGATGCCCATGTCTTGCGGTCAGAGATCGATGTCCTACTGGCGAAGGACGCGGTCGAGCCGGTTCCTCCAGCCGATATGAAGTCGGGGTTCTACTGCCCCCACTTCATTGTACCCAAGAAAGGCGGTGGGTTATGGCCAATCTTGGACCTGCGTGTTCTGTATCGGGCCCTGCACAAGCTTCCGTTCAGAATGTTAACGCAGAAACGCATTTTTGAATGCATCCGTCCCCAAGATTGGTTTGCAGCGATCGACCTGAAGGACGCGTACTTTCATGTCTCTATCCTTCCTCGACACAGACCGTTCCTACGCTTTGTGTTCGAGGGGAAGGCATATCCGTACAAGTCCTGCCCTTCGGGCTGTCCCTGTCGCCCCGCGTCTTCACGGAAGTCGCTGAGGCGGCCATTGTTCCACTCCGAGAACGCGGCATTCGTTATCAACTATCTCTAAGACTGGCTTATTCTCGCCCAGTCTCGAGAGCAGTTGTGCGAACACAGGGACCTGGTGCTCAGCCACCTCAGCCTGTTGGGCCTTCGGGTCAACCGAGAGGAGAGCAACTCTGTTCCACGCAGAGGATCTCTTATCTCGGTATGGAGCTGGATTCGGTCAACCGGACTGCGCGCCTCTCAGAGGAACGAGTCCAGTCAGTGTTGAACTGCTTGAATACATTCAAGAGCAGGACGGCGGTCCCACTGAAATTTTCAGAGGCTCCTGGGGCATATGGCATCTGCAGCCGCGGTAACGCCGCTCTGATTGCTTCATATGAGACCGCTTCAACGCTGGCTACACGACCGAGTCCTGAGGTGGGCGTGGCAGAGCGGTCAGTATCGGGTCTCAGTTACCCCGTACTGTCGCCAAACCTTCAACCCTTGGTCCGACCCCTTGTTCTTACGGGCCCGAGCGCCCTTAAGACAGGTGTCCAGGCATGTTGTGGTATTCACAGATGCCTCAGCCACGGGTTGGGGGGCCACGTACAACGGGCATGCAGTCTCGGGTCTGTGGACGGGGCCCCAGCTGCATTGGCATATCAATTGCCTGGAGTTAATGGCAGTGCGTCTTACGCTAAGTCGCTTCAAGAAGCTGCTTCAGCACAAACACGTACTGGTCCGCACGGACAGCACTGCGGCCGTTGCGTACATCAACCGTCAGGGTGGTCTGCGCTCCCGTCGCATGCTCCAACTCGCCCGCCACCTCCTCCTGTGGAGTCAGAAGCATCTGAGGTCGCTTCGTGCCATTCACATCCCTGGTGCGCTGAACCAGACAGCCGACAAGCTCTCTCGTCAGTGTCCACTTCCGGGAGAGTGGCGACTCCACCCCCGGAGCGTCCAGCTGATATGGGACCTTTTCGGAGCCGCACAGGTAGACCTGTTTGCCACTCCGGACTCGTCCCATTGCCAGTGGTACTATTCCCTGAACGGGGGTACCCTCGGCACAGATGCACTGGCGCACAGCTGGCCCCGGGACCTACGCAAATATGCGTTTCCCCCAGTGAGCCTTCTAGCACAGACTCTGTGCAAGGTCAGGGAGGACGAGGAGCAGGTCTTGCTAGTTGCGCCCTACTGGCCCAACCGGACCTGGTTCGCCGAACTTACTCTCCTCGCGACAGCCCCACCCTGGCCGATTCCCCTGAGGAAGGACCTTCTTTCTCAGGGAGGGGGCACTCTATGGCACCCGCGTCCAGACCTCTGGAAACTCCATGTCTGGTCCCTGGACGGGACGCGGAGGTTCTAGGTGGCCTGCCACAGGCAGTGGTAGACACCATCACTTCAGCTAGAGCCCCCTCTACAAGGCGCCTCTATGCCCTGAAGTGGAACCTGTTCGTTGACTGGTGTTCTTCTCGCCGCGAAGACCCCCGGAAGTGTTCGATTAATGTTGTGCTTTCTTTCCTACAAGATGGGTTGGAGCGAAGGCTGTCTCCCTCCACCCTGAAAGTGTACGTTGCAGCAATAGCGGCGTATCACGATGTAGTGGAAGGTAAATCCTTAGGGAAGCATGACTTAATCGTCAGGTTCCTCAGGGGTGCGAGGAGACTAAATCCTCCTCGTTCTATCTCGCTACCCTCTTGGGACTTAGCCCTGGTGCTCAGCACTTCAGGGCCCTCCTTTTGAGCCTTTGCAGTCCGTTGAGTTAAAAATCCTGTCTATGAAGACGGTACTCCTGACTGCATTGGCCTCAATCAAGAGGGTGGGGGACCTGCATGCGCTTTCGGTCAACGAATCGTGCCTAGAATTCGGGCCCGGTAACTCTCACGTCATCCTGAGACCCCGGCCCGGATACGTGCCCAAGGTTCCTACCACTCCCTTTCGGGACCAGGTGGTGAACCTGCAAGCGCTGCCCTCGGAGGAAGCAGACCCAGCCCTGGCTTTGTTATGTCCCGTCCGCGGTCTTCGCGCTTACGTTGACCGGACACAAAGCTTTAGGACCTCAGAGCAGCTCTTCGTCTGTTACGGAGGCCAGCAGAAGGGAAAGGCTGTCTCCAAGCAGAGGTTAGCCCACTGGATAGTGGATGCTATAGTCTTAGCGTACCAATCGCAAGACGTGCCTTGCCCGTTCGGGTTGCGAGCGCACTCCACAAGGAGTGTTGCCTCCTCCTGGGCGCTGGCTCAAGGCGCCTCGCTGACAGACATCTGTAGAGCTGCGGGCTGGGCGACACCTAACACGTTCGCTAGATTCTATAGCCTCCGTGTGGAGCCGGTTTCTTCCCGTGTACTCGCCTCCAACGGCCGGTAAACGCGAAGTGCCCGTTCCTGTGTCGGCTTGCTACGCCACTCCCGCCTATGGCCGGATACGTGCGTTTTTTTTTTCTCCAGTTGTGTTCCCCAGAAATGGTGAACCCTGTCGAGCTCCTCCGTCACCCCTTCGGTGTCAAGACGTGGCGGCCGTCTGACACCAGGCCTGCACCCGTATGCTTGTGGAACGTGTGTGTTAGGCTGGGTCCATATGTAGCGGTTCCCTCACGGTGACCCCATATGTGTATTCCACGGTACCTGCTACCCTACTCGGCTAGCCCCGTGTCTTTCCCTTGACAGAGCCCGCTCTGTCGTCTCTGGGTGTGTTCTTTCCCCCCTGGGACCAGGTTGGATCCACCCCAGAGACTGCCATATGTAGTTGCTACCCAGTCAGGCTAGTCCATATGAGTATTTCCACCTCTCCTCCGGAGGAGGACGTGGCTCCGCAGCGTACCATCTCCCGAGACGGGCACGCTTTCCCAGCGTTATCCAATAGTCACACTGAGTGGGTCTTGCAGAAACAGCAGTGTCGGACCTCCCTGCCTTAAGCCCTGTCTGCTGCTCTAATGGGAGCACCCAGTGAGCTTAAGCAGGGCGCTGGAAGGGCCAGCACCCTGGCGTTTTTCTAGGGATCCCAATTCGTCGGTCAGTTCCGACGTACGTCGAACGTGACCGACTGAAAGGGAACGTCTCGGTTACGTATGTAACCCTCGTTCCCTGAAGGAGGGAACGGAGACGTACGTCCCGTCGCCAGGCGCTGTGCTTCAGCTGCAGGCCCGAGTCACATCTCGGCTCCTCAGTTGTAAAAGCGGTATGCGTTGTTCACGTCCGTGTTTTATACCCGCGCTGCGGGGCGGTGCGTGAACCGCATGCCAATGTTTATTGGCTTGTTTCTATACACTCGAAGTAGATTGGTCTCTGAAGACAGATCCCAATTCGTCGGTCAGTTCCGACGTACGTCTCCGTTCCCTCCTTCAGGGAACGAGGGTTACATACGTAACCGAGACGTTATTATGTAAAACTTATCATGCAAATGAAATATAAATATTCTCTATGTATGATAAATAACGAACTATAGACACCAGCAAGTTCAAAATGGCCAAGAGAATGGTTCAAGGCAAGCGCATCTTTTGACGTTCTTTAAAAAAAAAAAGAAAGCAGAAGGTATGATATTTCTTTGATGCCAAGGACCCCCAAATATGACAAACCTTTATGAGGGACCCCCTTCCTAAAATCCATTTATATATTTTTATGGATGAAAAAAACATTTAAACTGTTAGATAAATGTGTCACATTATAAATACAACATATTGTTTCTAAACATAAATTGGCTATACTCAATGTTGGATGTATAAACCTGAAGAAGAACATTTTTCAATGACAAATAATTTGTATAAGCAACTTTCACAATAAATGTATGTAAGCAGCGTATGTACTGTGTTAAGAATATTGCCTTACAACCCCAGTGAGCAAGATAAAGGGGACTATAGTGAAAAAAACTCACTAAAGATACAAAGCAAACATATACATTTCTGGAAAGTATGCATACGGCAAGAAAGTAGAGAAACATTTAGAACTGAAACAGTTTGAATGTTCTGTAGACTTGAACCATTTTTGCTTTGTCTTTTTATTCTCTGATAATGTCTGGAGACCCCTTAAAACCTTCTGGAGGAAAACCCCTGTTTTAGGACATTCCCTGCTTGACATAACATTACAAAGAATAACAAACATAGCTAAAGTGTGTTGATTGTAAGGAATCGTTGTCAAAGTTGCATTGAACAAACACATTTATCCAGTTTTTAACGTATTACAAATTTGATTTAATAAAATAGTAACATATTTTAAAAGCAACATTTTACCATCGAAAATATGGAGCCATGTGACCTGTGCACATGCTGAACCAGGACACAAAATGGACCCCTATGGGTCATGTGACCACATTTCTGCACTTTCATTGATTAGTATTTGAGTTCTTCTCCCATGAGATAAGTTTGACAAATAAATTGGTGCTTCATTAATAAAAGTAAACTAAAATAGACTATGATGCCTGGAGGCAACACCGTACCATACATGCACAGGAACCATTCAAGCCACAGCTAACAAAGACTGTAGCCTACCGCTTATAGCTTGACATAAGCACTCAAGCAGCCGGCCGCTAATAGCTCGAAATTGGCACTTTTGATGCAGTTTTTGGCTGTTTCTATCCAGTTATTTATAATAAAAGGATGTGTGCTGTACATGAGTCAGTGAGGGAGAAGAGACAATTCTTAGAGAAAGCACATTCAAAAATGTTCACCCAATTCTTTTCATCTTTACCATCCACTGTTAGAGCTTAATTGTCATTTGAAACTTATTTATAGAGTTATTTAAATTTTGTCTAAAAATCTGTTGATAATTGTTAGGCTATAATCACTTCAGTGCCTGTGTGTGTGTGTGTGTGTGTGTGTGTGTGTGTGTGTGTGTGTGTGTGTGTGTGTGTGTGTGTGTGTGTGTGTGTGTGTGTGTGTGTGTGTGTGTGTGTGTGTGTGTGTGTGTGTGTGTGTGTGTGTGTGTGTGTGTGTGTGGGCATGTTTTCGTGAAATATCAGGACACAAATGTGTATAATGACATGGGTATGACACAGGTATTACAAAAAGAGGGTGAAATATGAGGACGTTCCCCATGTCCTCACTTTTCAAAATGCTTATAAATCACACAGAACAAGGTTTTTTTCACAGAAAGTGAACTGCACAGTCTCCTGTGAGGGTTAGGTTTAGCGGCAGGGGCAGTGTAAGGGGATAGAAAATACGGTTTGTACGGTATAAAAACCATTACGCCTATGGAATGTCCTCACATTTCACAAAAACAAACATGTGTGTGTGTGTGTGTGTGTGTGTGTGAGAGAGAGAGAGAGAGAGAGAGAGAGAGAGAGAGAGAGAGAGAGAGAGAGAGAGAGAGAGAGAGAGAGAGAGAGAGAGAATTACACATTTACATTAAACATTAATTCAAAAATTAAACATTTTATTGTGTAAGGTTAGCTTTATTTGATCAAAAATACAGTAAAACACAGTGATATTGTGAAACATTATTACAGTTTAAAATAACTGTTTTATATTAAAAATGTAATTGATTACTGTGATGAAAAAACATTTTCAGCATCATTACTCCAGTCTTCAGTCACATGGTCCTTCGGAAATCATTCTAATATGCTGATTTGCTGCTCAATTATTATTTAGTGCACAGTAATTAATAATGGTTCTTATTATTATCAATGTTGCTGGTATCATGTGACACTGAAGACTGGAGTAATGATGCTGAACATTCAGCTTTGATCACAGGAATAAATTACATTTTAAATATACTCGAATAGAAAACATTTCTGTTAAATTGAAATAATATTTAACAGTATTAGTGTTTTTACTGTGCTTTTGATCACATAAATGCAGCCTCATAAGACACTTCTTTCAAAAACATAAATAAATCTTAATTATTCCCATTTTTTGACCAGTAAAGTAAGTCTAAATATTTGTTATATTTTTATGGACAGACTCTATATACTCAGATATTCTCTCTTTCCACAGTCATACGTCAGGAGTTTTTCGGACAGCCCTTTTGGGATTATTTACAGGGATTTGAGCACACACACACACACCACACACACACCACACACACCACACACACCACACACACACACACACGCACGCACGCACGCACGCACGCACGCACGCACGCACACACACACACACACACACACAATTGTAGTGACATTGCGTAAGTGTAATGGTTTTTGTACTGTACAAACCGTATTTTCTATCCCCCTACACCCCCTACACTTCCCCTAAACCTACCCATCACAGGAAACTGCGCAGTTCACTTTCTGTGAAAAAAAAACTCATCCTGTGTGATTTATAAGCATTTTGAAAAGTGAGGACATGGGGAACGTCCTCATATTTCACCCTCTTTTTGTAATACCTATGTCATACCCATGTCATTATACACATTTGTGTCCTGATATTTCACAAAAACATGCCCACACACGTTTTATGAGGACTTTCCATAGATATGATGATTTATCCCCTCACACTAACCCCACCTTTAAACCTACCCATCACACAAAACATTCTGCAGGTTTACATTTCCAAAAAACATCACTTAGGATGATTTATAAGCTGCTTTCCTCATGGGGACCAAAAGATGTCCCCACAAGGTCAAATATTTCTGGTATTGTCATTCATGTGGTATTACACACACACACACACACACACCTACCTTACATCATATAACTTTGTAATGCTAATCTCAAACTTTCATTCAAAATCCTAGTAATTAAAGTACCGTCTTAACATTTACTCTGTCAGACATAAATATGACACCCAGAAAAGAGCAAAAAGAGAACAAAATGTCAATACCTCCCCATGATCTCACACAAGGTCTGCTTGGGATTAAACAGAGCCCATTTTGGATACAAATTAAATCTGTTAGTCCCTCTTAATCTTGACCATGACAGTCTCTGAGTGTCAGGATTCAGTTTTTTTTTCTTCATGACTCATCAAGTTTCTGTGCTTGATCGGCTTTAGTAAACTTCATTTTCTGAAGTGTAGAGGCGGCTGACATGATTCTGATGTTTCATGTGGCGCTGGTGCTAATAATTGTGTGGTTATGTAACTCAGAGCGTCTCATTGAGAAGCCTAAAGCATGGTGCTTTGAGAGCAAAAGAGAACTTCCATAGCAAAGATCCAAAGGCTTAGAAATCAAACAGAAGGCCCTGCTATCTGGAGAGGATGTCTGCGAATGTTGCAATTCTAGCTTCTATCATTCGTGATATTCTTTCTCAAATGATGCATATCTTTTCAATAGCCGTCTGTGTGGTCAACCTGCCACAATAACATAAATGACTCATCTGTAACTGGTAATCATCCCATAAGCACTTTGATGCATTGCACTCAGCAATGATAATTAGCTGATTTTTGAAATACACTTGATGGCTCATTTGTCAGAACTGGAGAGTTTAGTATTAGATATGACAGAGTAGAACTTTGGCTAATTTGCTTATTGTTATGAATAAGCATGTTGTGCTTTGGTGTTAAGACAGTTGTGCTAGTGTTAGTTGACAGCATCTGCCATCTCAGCTAAATGTCAAGTGCATTTCCAAGAGAGTGCTTCATGCATGCAAGATGAAGATTTTTTTCCTTGTGACTTAATACAAAACACTGTAAGACAAATCATTACAAATATAAACTGTGAAATATTAAGGACATACTTTTAACCCTATAAAGCCTACTGGATAATTTTTGATACACAAAATACTTAGGCCTCTACATTTTCAACACGATCAAACACACAATCTACTACATGCCTTGTGTCGTAGCATGTAAAAAATGTTTTTTAAATAATTGTAAAAATGTCCCCCTTCGGGACGTGGTTCACGTGTAAAAATAACTTTTATATCATTACTAATATTGGACCCACTTTATGTAGGAGGCCTTAACTACTATTTACTAACATTTCAATTAATCATTTGATACAATGCACTTATTGTGTACATACATGCTTTTACATGCTTACATACTTACATTTGAAAAATTACTTGCATTTAATTACATCTGTAATTATTTTCTGTATTTACATATATAATTACACTGTTGACACTTCCCTTACACTTAACCTTACCCAAAAGTTCACCCAAAAATGAAAATGATCCCATGATTTACTCACCATAAAGTCATAGGTGTATATGACATTCTTCTTTCAGACGAATGAAATCGGAATTATATTAAAAATGTCCTGGCTCTTCAAGCTTTATAATAACAGTGACTGTTGGGTCTTTTTTTAAGTCCATAAAAGTGCATCTGTCCATCATAAAAGTGCTTCACACGGCTCCGGAGGGTTAATAAAGGCCTTCTGAAGCAAAGTGATGTGTTTGTGTAAGAAAAATATTCATATTTAAAACTTTATAAGGTAAATTTTCTAGCTTCCGGCGAATCGCCTTCCGTATTATACTTAAGGAAAAAGTGTAGTGCCTCTCGCAGTTCAAAATGCTTACGCTATGTCTGGCTCTGCTTACGCTACTACATTGTGTTACCGGCCTCAGACCTATAGGGGATATCCAGGCCGGCAGCAAATGGTACACACGCAGTGTGCACTGTGCATCGGGGAATAAACTGTGAAAAACACAAGAGGACAGAAGTTATGTCTTTCCACAGCGGCAGTCAGTTTATTACTGAAATAATTTCTCTTTAAATCCTTTAACTTCTGAAAAAGATTCAACATTTCAAAACTTAAACACTCTCAAAGTGCATTTGGTGGAATAGAATTTAACAATCAACAAATCCATTAAAATACTTGACAAGCGTATGCAAAATATACCTTTGTACATAATATTTGTATATGAAAACATACATATAAGTTTATATGCATGTCCGCATTATATGCATTTAGAATCTTACATAGATTTACAATAATAATCAAATACTGTACAATACAAAAAGTGTGTCAAAAATGCACATTTATCAAGAGACCAGAAAGTGTTCAAGACCAGGGGAAAGTAAATCTCTCGCGTCTTTCATCTGGTGGTGTGGTGGCGTAGTGCCACAAAGATGTTTAACCCGGAAAAATTCTCCTTTTGTGGAAAGGAAAAAAAAGAAAACATAAGGAAATGTGTGCATATTAATGGGGGGGAAATTAACTTATAAATTACATTTTCTCAACCCATTACAATTGCACACCAGTTGCGCTCGTCAGATGTAGCTTAAGTATTTTTAACTGCTTACACAAACGCATCACTTCAGAAGGCCTTTATTAACCCCCGAGCCGTGTGGAGCACTTTTATGATGGACAGATGCACTTTTATGCACTTCAAAAATGACCCAACAGTCACTGCCATTAAAAAACTTGGAAGAGCCAGGACATTTTTAATATAACTCTAATTGTATTCGTGTGAAAGAAGAATGTCATATACATTCAAGCCTAGGATGGCTTGAGGGTGAGTAAATCATGGGATAATTTCATTTTGGGTGAACTAACCCTTTAAACCTACCCATACCACCACAACTGTCCCTAACTTTACCCGTATACACATCAATATCAGCAAAAGTATTTTGCAATACATGAACACAATGAGTACATTGTACTTATATTTTGATGTAAGTACATAGTAGTTAAGGCCACCTAAAATAAAGTGGGACCGTAATATTTTAAGTTGAACATTTGCTGTAGTGAAGCAACTTAGATTTACTTGATTATCCATACATCATATTTGAGATAAATCATGTTTAAATCTGGGCAATGCACAGAAATCTGTGCACCAAGCCAAACTTTATGAGACCGCCCATAGATTTCCTTTTCCTTTTCATTTATTTTGATTGCATAGAACATTTGGATTAAATGTTATCATACTTGCCCTAATAATGGTCAAATCCTAACCGTAATTAGCAATGCTGATATGGTCGTCTAAAGCAATTACAGGCCAATCTTGATAAAATTTCATGATTTCATAATTAATGACTTCCCTTCTTTAATATCTTCCCACATTGACTCTCTTCTCCCTGACCACATGAGGCCGAGGAGAGTTTCAGGAAATCAGCACATGTTTATAAGCACTATAATATGTTCCCTGAGAGTTTGTATGGGAATAATGAAGCGATTCTAGAGAGATTAACTGAGTTAGGAAGGATTAAAGAGAAAGGTCGGACGATATTATCTCTGGAACTCTTGAAACAAATCATGTGTCCATTTGAAAGTAGCTCATAATTTAATACAAAGACCTTCATATAAAGACACTGATGACCTTTCAAAAGATTAAATGACACGAAGACAGACAATGACATGAAAGATTATTAAATACAGATTATTAAATACAGATACTTAAAAATGGGTAGTAGAAAAACCAGAGGGATACAGAAAGAGTGGAAGAAAGATGAATCCGGAAAGTGTTCATTTATTTGAAGTAGAGGTTTTACTTTTTGTACTTCCAGGGGTTTCGGTACCACTTAAATATATGGGATTCAGGGGTGCATTTGTCTTATGTTTGCTCTAGACAGCAGCACTTTGCAGGAAGGGAACAAAATAGGACTTTAACCCTCTGGAGTCTGAGCTCTTTTGGGGCCCTTTAGAAGTTTTGACATGCTCTGACATTTGTGTTTTTTTTTTCAGTTGCTTATAAACACATTGATGGCAAAAGTGTAATTACACTGTATTCAGCACAAACTGGGCTACCATAATATGTGAGCAACATGTATGTACATGCTTGTATTTTTGAGAGAAAAATGTTTATGCATGATTTTTGAAAAAACAAAAAATTTTGTTTTAAAATTAAGGCCTCAAAACACACAATAGATATGTGTTCACAAGACTTTTGACTCCAGGATGTTTTTGCATAGAGTTTTTTCTTTAAACTAATGTAAGAATCATTGAGCCTACTCATTCACATAAAACAATATATTCATTTACAATTTGTAAGACAGATTTTCTTCACAAAGCCAATATGCGAGAAGGCGTGATAGCTAATGAATAATGCTGGAGATCACCTGAGAGGACAAAGGACATAATAGCCTGCATAATAAACTGCACAATGAATGAGCTTCAGGTAGGCCTATGTGACAGAGAGCAACAGAGCAAAGGAAATATTTTTTTTGTAGTTTCTTTTATTTGGAATGTAGTCAACAAAGGCCTATTATATTTTAAATGATCAAAAGATTTAACTACACTGCAAAAAATGCTCTTCTTATTTGGCAGCCTATTTTTTCTTGTTTCCAGTCCAAATATTTAAAATTCTTAAATCAAGATTAATTTACTAGATAAGTAAAAATTTCTGGGGGGGGAAATCAAAATGATTAAAACAATCTATATTATCTGCCACAACAATTGTTTTATATTATCTGCCACAAACAAGTCAAATGTTTTAAATAACCTTATGTGATCTCATTTGGCTTTGGATCAAAAAATCAGACAGAAATTATATCATTTTACAATAATCTGTATAATTATAAAAGCTTGAATAGCATTGCGTTATAAATATAATCTATTATGAAAACACCCAACATGGTATAAATAACCCAGATAAGCCATATATTGTCGCGATTGTGTGTTTATTATCTTCAAACGTGTCTATATGCATGTTATAGCAATTTCTGGAAGCTATTTATGGAAGGGAGAATGTCACATGGTATCTTCTTCGTCTCCCGTATATGGACTACATGTGCACCTCCGGCTGCCAGTATGAACTGAAAACACAACACATTAGAGTATCCAGCGCTCATAATGATTACATCTGCAATTTAATAAATAACACTTCTCTGTACAGAAATTTGACACAGACATATGAGAATTTATCAATATTTCTCCTCATCTGCACACTTTTGAACTGTTTTGAACAGTCTTCATGAGGAGTTTTTTATGAATGAGATCAGCTGACGCTCATATTACAATCTAAGGTAGGCTACCGATGCGGTTTTCATATTCATAACTCCTGACACATATTAACAAATTACGGTCACTATATGACTTTGAGAATAAAACAGATCAAAAATGGAAGCTTGAGTCTTAGATCTTTTTAATGATGTATAGTTTGTCAAGGTAATTACTTACATCTGACAGTAATTTTGAGCTAATTTAAACAAAGAAAGCTTCAGTGCGTCCTCGCGCAGCTTTTTGCGTTTAATATTCACAGATGCTTATAGAGTAAACATAGCCTACCAACACAGCGGTGGAATCCGTTGCTTTCAGAAATGAAGTTGAAGTTTTTGGTAATGCAAAATGGCTCGATAGCACCACCTACAACATTTCAACGAAGTGCCCCTCCCGCTACGTTTCACGTACAGGTATGAAATTCGGTACACACATGTAACGGCCCAATACCTAAAAAAAATCTCTTGGTACAAAATCAACAACACAGAGGGAAGATAGTGAGGGAAGGGCATGAAAAAGTGAATTGAAACAGTCATTCGTTTTTGTCCACTTGCCCTCAGCTTCTTATTCTTTAACATCAGGAGTTTATGCAACTGGCCACAGACCTACATTGTCTCAAATTTCCCCCCAAAATGTCTCTAGGAAAAATGTGTGATGCAAGAAGAGTTAACAGGACCAAGTCTGAAGTTAATGATGGCACACTAAAATGGACAAATATCATTGAACTGTTTATTTCACAAACCAAATACACCAACATTTAGCTCTTCAAACCAGTTTTAATATAATTAAAATGGGATGAATTTCCTTGACAGCATGAATACTAGTCAAATTGCCTTCGACGTTCTGTTTTTAATGGTGCAACAAGCAGCACAGCCAGGTAAACAAAGTAGCTTATTGTCCAAATCTACACAAGCGACATGGTTTAGATGGTTAATGTCATGCTCTGGAAATTGTTTATAAAGACCCCTTTCATGAATGAAGTTTAAAACATTTTAGTCCCCATTTACACCTGTATTTGACAGTCCACTTGTGATTGGACTGATAAATGCTTTAGGACCAGGTGTAAACAGGCCCTCAGACAGCAACCCAGGTGGGATACACCAGTTAAGGGACTAAACCAGCTTTTATTAATGCACCAGTCAACTTTTCAATAAATATTGGTGCTAGCCTAAAGAAAAGTCACAATTTGGGATTAAAAAGGACAAAGCAGGTTGATACTGATTTTATTGCAGACGCAATGCTGTACTTGCATGATGTCAGGGGGCTTTCAAATAGCATTACCAAAAACTTACCAGGGACTTGTCATGCTTGAATATCAAGACAAGGAGTTATGTTAGTCCAGCCATAAAGCCACAAGTAGAGACCAAAACAGATTAAACAAACCCTAATTTGATACCATTAAGAACAGGGACCTAGGTTAGCAACTGAAACTTGGCAAAGGTCAGGTTTTGGGCAGAAACTTGGGTCTAGTTCAAGTCGAGCACAACCTTGAAGCAAAAAAAGGGAACTCTGGTTTAGTAGTGTGGCCCAAAAAAAAAAAAACTGAAAACAGTCATGAAAGATCAATCCCAAAGAGACAGTTGAGTTAAGTTTATTAAAACTACTAAAGTCACATGACCAGGTTAACTTCTCCACTAGACACCACAGTTTGCCCACTAGAGATGGTCTTGATGTTGGCATCTCTTCCTGGAAAAGAAATGGTAGAATTGTGAGGCATTTAAAAAACAAATTCTCTTGGTCCCTGAAGTCAGTTTACAACAAGCACTCACTTTTCCTAGTGCAGCCTTGCTCACAGGAGCCAGAAGAGGGATGGCACACTGCTGTACTACAGTGGATGAAGATCTAACAGAGGGGGAAAGGGTTAAGCCATAGACAAAAACGCTGTTTAAGAAAAAAAAGATTCAGGTAAGGCTGCATACGGTTTCCTGTAGAGGAGCCAGTGATGCTGGATCCACAAATGTGAACATCTTCACAACAAAGCGCTTGTATTTGTCATATTGAAGACAAATAAAAAGGTTCATGCTCAGGTTTGCTACTGAAATTTTTGCTACAAAATGATTCCTAAGTTTTTCTTGTGGTGTTCAGTTGTGTAGGTGTTTGGTTACACCTAGTTTCTTTTATTTTTTTTTCATTCAGAATATATCAATACGGTATTACTGTAAAAAAAATTTTTTTTTTGCAAATCTCTGTCTTATTAGGGCCCGAGCACCAATGGTGTGAGGACCCTATTAAAATTGCTCTGTCTATTCTTCTTCTCCGAAATTAATCGCATTTTTGAGGGCCTAAACATGCTCGAAATGAAACTTTGCACACGCATCAAAAGTGGTGGAAATCTACATCTGATATGGGTTTCAGAATTAGGTGTGGCAAAATGGCTCCACCTGCAAAATTTCAATTAAGCGTAATTCGCACTACATTTCATACAATTTCACACAAAAATTACCTACAAAAATGTCCCTGAAAGCAAAATCTGAAAACCCAACAGGAAATTAGATATTTTGGATTTTCTCTGCAAACTTTTTGCAGTTTTTCCCATTTCCAGACGTAGTACTTTAACAAACTCCTCCAAGAGATTATATCAGATCGACATCATATTTGGTCAGTCTAATCTAAAGGCCTTGGTGATGTTAAATTGTGAAGATCTTGAGTTTTCGCTGAAGGGCGTGTCCGTGGCTGGACAAAGTCTGATGTTTCGCCATGACACAGGAAGCTGTTGTAAGTCAGGCATGCAATGTCCGATCTGCCCTAAACTTCACATGTTTGATAAGAGTCCTGGCCTGAAGACATCTACATGCCAATATTCAGTTACTTATAGCACCACCTGCTGACAACAGGAAATGGCATGCTTGACACTGTATTCACTCCCGGGAACACATTTAAATATGCCACGAAGTACCAAATATGAATATAAAAACACGTTAAATCATGCATCACTTGGTTCAGTGCTAATATATGCGATTAACGCCACAAAACAGCAAATTGTTGTAACTCAGGCATACAATGTCTGATCTCAGGCATTCACATGTTTGATAAAAGAGCTGGCCTGAAGACATCTACAAGCCAATATTCAGTTATAGTCAAAGCTGGCAGCAGGAAGTGTTGCACATTGAAGTGACTTTGCCATATTTCTCCTATATTTACCACTATTCACTATTTTCCCAAGGCCACCGGGTGGCGGTGGCCCCAGTTGCGAGGGCCCTTTCAGTGCTGCTTGTTTCTTATTTTATTCTTCCGTTGCTGTGGGACATTTGGCTCTGCAAAGTTGTCACTGATGTTGTGTTTACATTCAGTAACTGAAAATCATGCATAGTGCACTTTAAAGAAGTAGTACAGACATTAATTGAGTTCAAAACAACCTACGTTTTAGTTGTATATTAGATAATAGCTTACAGTGTTGGGGGTAAGGCGTTACAAGTTATGTAATCAGATTACTTTTTTCAGATAACTAGTAAAGTAACGCATTACTTTTAAATTTACTTTTTCAAATGAGTAATGCAAGTTACTCTGCTTTCCCATTTATTGATTGACAGCTCTCCTGTCCTCATGTTGAGAGAAATCAGGAGTAAGCGCTGAGTCGTTGTGTGCGCTGTGTGAACATGATGGCTATTGTAGTTTTAGACTAAATGTGAGCATTTACTCATCTCACTTACTAAATAGATTCAGTATTCCTCAAAATGAATAAAAACAGTGAAATGCAAATTTGGAATATTACGCAAACCTGCAATAATTAAATGTTGAATTACACAAACATACTTTATGGATTTAATCTCACTTTATTAACCAATGTCTGCGCTGCTGACCTTCAATGATCCAATTCAACCATACTAAAAAGCAAAAACTATTCTTCTGTAGTTGAGAATGGCAGCACAGCTGAAAGGTTTAAGCTGTGCCATCTACTGTACAGGCATAACTTTATATTTACTTCTGCCTGAGGCTCATTCATTCCCCTTTTGTATTGAAATGGTCTTTACATTTGCCAAAATATAACTTTTTTTGTTTATTAAAAAACAAACAGGCAAGCCCAGCCCAGGTGAGAAAAAGTAACGCAAAAGTATAACGCATACTTGCCATAAAAAGTAACTAAGTAACGCAATTAGTTACTATTGTAGGGAGTAATGCAGTATTGTAATGCATTACTTTTAAAATAAACTTTTCCCAACACTGATAACTTATCTAACATATTTAGTTATCTCTCTCCAAATATCATTAGATTTGTTTCTTTACAGCTTTAATGTATTGAAACACCAATTTGTACCCTAGTTGTGGAAAGTGACTCTTGCTTTCCAGACTCACATGCACTAGAGTTTCAGAAAATATCTCAACAATGTCTCAAACTGTGCTCAGATTTGCTGAGATACAAAGTCTGCAATCAAATGTCAGAGATCCTAATAAGAACTGAGGCATATTGCAAATGAAATAAAATGCTATCCAAATTCATTACACTTGTACAGTAAATGAAAACAACTGGCTCATTTGTTTTTATCTTACCTCTCTGATACAATTATTATTTAATAAAGTAGAGATCTTTATTAAGTCTTTTGAGTTGTGAAGGAGCAACCTCTGAGCAATTAAACCATCCTCCCTAAGGATGGTACTTCAGTCTAGCCCAGTAGGCAACACACTGTAGTGTTTAGCACAGTAGCATATACTCTTAGCAAGAGGCACCGAAGGCAATTACAGAAAATTACAGTAACAGCTCAAAAAGCAAATGATCATTCCCAGGGAGGCAGTGATTGCAACAATCCTTCCAAACCCTGCATGGGAGCCAACAGAACCGAGACAAAGATGCAGAGATGGTTATAATAATTACTCTTGAATGTTTATGGATTAGCTCTCAGAGAAAAAAATGGTGACACCATATTGATAATTTTCTAATCCACATGCAAAAGCTAATTGCTCGACATTCTGCCCTCAAAGGAAAAGAAAACAGTGTTTTGAGCAGACATAAACAGACAGTCACTGTCAACAATCATATTTTCAAATTGCAGTCTTTAAACTCTATTTTGGCACACTTTTAATGTTAAAGGTGTAACTCTTCCAGTTAAATATTCAAAGATGGTCATTTGTAGGTTGATTTCCCAGAAGGGTGTAAATACTGTATCAAAACATTGCACTGTCTTTGAGTCAAGGAGGTCTAGATCAAGGGTTTTCAAAATGTATGATGCCAAGGACCCCATGATGAACCTTTTATGAGGGACCCCCTTCCTAAAATCCATCTATATATTTTTATGTATATTTTTATGTAAATGTAAAAACATTTAAACTGTTAGATAGTAAGTGTGACATTATAAATACAACATATTGTTTCCAAACTTAAATTGGTTATACTTAATGTTGGATGTATAAACCTTAAAAATGATTTGTATAAGCAACTTTCACAATAAATGTATGTAAGCAGCTTGCGTACTGCGTTAAGAATACTGCCTTACAACCCCAGTGAGCAAGATAAAGGGGACTATAGTGAGAAAAGCTCACTAGAAAGATATGTTTGGACAGAAGATGAGACAGAGTTCTTTATATTTTGCCCTATTGCATTGCACAACTCAAAAAAGGTTGATCTGATCACCCGGAAATTCTGAATCCAAAGTTCCTCTGTGAAATCATGTAGTGATAATTTAGACCTATGTCACTTTCGAGTTGTAGTCTATGTTTACCACTACAATGACATGTGGCCTGTTGCAAATTTAAGGCAGCTGAAAGAAAATATTTGACTATATCAATCCAAATGAATCAAATTTAATTATTGATTTATACAGGTTCACAAAGTGCTTAAAGAAAACACGCTTAAAGGGGACCTATTTCACTTCTATAAGGTGTTTGAACACAGACGTGTGTCCACAGTGTGTGTAAACAATCAGGCTAAAATCCACTCAATATTTTTTATAATCCCCATCAATCATTATCAATCTCTCATAATGCGCTGTTTCATATTTCCACCCAACTCCTATATAAGATCAACCTCCTATATAAGAGTAGGGAAACCCCGCCCATGACTGGTGATGATCTGCTCTTTTAGCATAGACACACCCCTGAGTGAGAAACTCTCCATCTGTGTAATTCATAAATGCACATTTATTATGCATTGTATGGTCGGTTGACGGATGTGTTACTTTCCCACACGACCTATACAACAATTTATAGATTAACATGACGGTACATGCTAGTCGCTGAGTTGAATCAACATAACTATGTTACATAAATGTATCCACTAACCATTCAGAAACGTCCAGGTGCAGTCTAAAAGTTGTAACCTCTTCCTGAGTCTCTCATCTGTGTCCGACTCGGGTTAAAACATGTAGGGCTGCCCTCCACAACTGGTTATTTCTGACATTTTGGCTGAGTGAGATTAATTTTGTTGTTGGCATTGTTTCCGAAGCTCATGTAAAGGATTGGCCTTCTCCTGGAAGGGGGGCAGGGAGCAGCAGCTCATTTGCATTTAAAGGGACACACACAAAAACGGTGCGTTTTTTCTCACACCCAAATAGGGGCAAATTTGAAAAGCTATAATAAATGATCTGGGGGGGTATTTTGAGCTGAAACTTCACAGGCACATTCTGGGGACACCAGAGCTTATATATTACATCTTGTGAAAAGGGGCATATTATGTCCCCTTTTAAACAAGCTTAGACATTTTAAAAACTTAATTTCAATCATGACAACTATCTAAATATTTTAGCATGTTAATGAATAAGGAAATGTTAATGTATTAGGCTTGGTGGACTGGATCTACTATGCTGCTGCTACTGTTGATTATTGCAGTTGCTCATATAAATAAATATAATCAATAATTAGGAGGAAAAAAGTTACTACTACTAACTACAAGTTAACAATGATTTAAAGTTACCAAAGAAATCATAAGTTACTTATAATAAAAAAATTATAACTGTACACTCTGAAAAATGGCGGGTTATTTTTTTTCAACCCAGTGAAATGTACAGGTAGGTGGAATTCCTGCTAGGCATTGCTGCCGGTCGCACCTCCTCTGGTGCCCATGGGTCAGCTGCAGGGTCATCAGCCAGGAACCACCGTTCACCAACGTTTCGCTCCTTTAATCCTGGAACGTCTCCTGGTGGCAGAGCAATGACAGGGACGTCTCCCTGTCACCCCCTGCAGCTGATAGGTGTTACCCTCTGCGGCTGTTGTCGGGGTTAGTTGTTCTTTCCCCAGCTCTTGTCTTTCCTCCTCAGCCAGAGCCAAAAGCTTCCCTTCTCTGCCTCCTCCGCTAGCTCTTTGGTTGCCTTCTTTCGGTTCCTTCCGGTCAATCCTACGTCCCTCAGAAGGCGTGTGGTTGACAGCCCCGTGTAGCCTTGGCATCCAACCTCCACTGGATAGATGGTGGTCTTCCAGCCAGCCTCTCTGCACTCAGCTCAGCCAGCTCTGAGTACTTGGCCATTTTGCGTTCGTAGGCGGCCTCCATGCCCCCCTCCGCTGGTATTGTGAGCTCAATGAGGAGCACAGACTTTGCCTTGGTAGACCAAACCACTATGTCAGGGCGGAGAGATGTAGCTGTGATCTCTGCTGGGAAACGGAGCTGTCTGTCGAGGTCCACTCTCATGTTCCACTCCTGGTCAGGGGAAAACGGCCTAGATATTTCTCTTGGCCTGATTTTTCTTCTCCCCCCGTCTTCCGTGACGAAGCTGATGTGGTTGTAGTTCTCTGCTGATGGTACCCCTTTGCTGCCCTGTCGACACCCCTCCAGCACCTCGGCTAGCTTTCTCAGGACCTGGTCGTGGCGCAATCTTACAGCCTGACAAGATGTGCTGGAGGCTTGCGTTAGGGGTATTGCAGAGTGTGCAGCCTTCCTCACTCCCAAACCACTGGTGAAGGTTGCGAGGACAGGGAAGCGTGTCGTAGGTTGAGCGAATGAGGAAGCTGAGCCTTGCCTGCGGGATCTTCCACAGGTCTGCCCAGGTGATGTTTCGGTTGACAACTCCCTCCCAGGTTGTCCAGCTTCCCTGTCGGCCCTGTGACACAGCCTTGATCTTGTAGCGCTCTTCCTCCATTCTTGTAACCTCCGACACCACCATCTCCTTCCTCTCCTTGTTATTGGCCTTAGACCAGAAGCGTGGCGCTTCTCCCCACCCTAGCCCTGTCTGGGCATTCCACTTCCGGCCTGTCAGAACCTTGGGGTTCGCGTTCCTTACAGCCTGGTCAGCAGACTCTTTCAACTCGAGGACAAGCCTGGTCTTTTCCTGCTTGTAACCCAAAGTGATTGATTGAAATGGCAGCTGGAGGATGTTCCTTCCAAAGAGGCCCGTTTCAGAAAGGCACCGTGGCAACCCCAACCACTTTCGGATGAAAGCGTTGGCTTTTGCATCCATCTTACTTCCAGTGGATGAGGGGATCTCACTCATTTTCAGTGGCCACATCACCCTCATGTAGAGTGTAAATTGGTGGCACCAGACCTTATACTTCCCTGGGAGTTGGCTTTGATCGATCTTTGCCAGGCCTTCTGAGAGCTGTTTCATCACGGTTCTCCCCATCTGTTTGTCCGTAAGCTCTGCCGTGTACTGCCTCCCCAGGCTTTTAATGGGTTTCTCAGAGAGTAGTGGGATATTCTCTCCCCCTACGACGAAAGTGGTACTGTCATTTCTGACTCCTTTTCTGAGAGAAAGGCTCCGTGATTTTGATGGCTTGATCTTCATTCGTGCCCACAACATCAACCTGTCCATCCTTTTCAGGAGTCTTGATGTACATGCTGCTGTCTGAAGTAGGCTGGTGACGTTGTCCATGTACACCCTCACTGGGGGTAGTCTCTGCCCAGATGGTAACTTGGTCCCTCCGACCACCTGTCTTGCTCCGATGAGAATTACTTCAAAGGCTGACACGAACAGGATGGGAGAGATGGCGCACCCCATGGCGATTCCTACTTCTAACCGCTGCCACCCAGTGGTGAAATCTTGGAGGGCAAAGCACATCTGCAGGTCATTGAAGTAGGATGCAACCATGTTCTTTATGCAGGAGGGCATATGGAAGAACTCCATGGCATAGTTTATCAGCTGGTGTGGGACTGATCCATATGCATTAGCAAGATCGAGCCAGACAACGTGCAGGTCTAGCTTCTCCCGCTTGGCTTTCTTTTTTGGCTTACTTTTAGGTTAGGAACTTTGGTTGATTTGACCCAATCTTGATAACTGTTCGTAATCAGTAACTCAACAGTACTGGCTTGTTAATTGAGATGCAAAAGAGAGCAAGCATCACACAAGTTCACCTTTTTGCCTAGCCGTATTTTCATTACATGAATATGTATGGAAAATACAAGAAAATTAATCAAACAGAGAGAGAACATTGAAGCTGACTGCAGTGAGGAACATATTCTTTTAAAACTCTGCATGTTTTCTCTCACAACAAAATTGAGCAGTGACTCAGCAGGAACTGAAAAAGCCGGAATGGTACTTGAGAGGAGTGATTAAAAACACTTTAATCTTGTTGATTTAGTTTAATACACAGTTTATTTCCAACTTTCAGTGTTTATTAAAGCCTTTGAGTCCATGTGTTTCTTGACGGCACTCAAAGCTCTCAAAGCTTTAGTCATAGTGGGACTATTTTCATTGGTGAAAGAAAAATAATATTCCATATTTATTTAACAATATGTTCAGTGAATGTTCACATTTAGATTATTACTGTAGCCTATGTTGAAGTGATTTTATTTTACAACCCATTTTGGGTTCATTTTAAAGCTTTTCTATCCTTTTTCTACCTTTCTATAAAATCAACATTGTAAGTGTTTAAATAGTGTATCAAAACAACCTACAATAAATTGAATCAAGCTTTCAGCTGTGGTATATGCTGCTGTAGTGGCGTGCACATCCACAGGCTGTTGGCTGCGGATGAGATTCTGATATTGCACAGGGAGATTAAAACTACTGACGTTCAAACAACTGCCCCCTCTAAGAGCAGAAATCTACATGCAAATCATAAACATGTGGCTGCTTATTTTTCCAAGCTTCCACCTCCAGCAGTGCAGAGAGTGTTATTTTCTACAGAAAGAAAACATCTAGTGTTACGTAGGAACCCTGGTTCCTTGAGAAAGGGAACGAGACGCTGCGTCAGCTGCTGACATTATGGGGACGCGTCCTCACGGAACCCAGTGTCTGAGGCACGTGTACAAACATGTCACACAATGGTCAACGCAGTGAGATTGCGGTACAAGGTACACCCCAGCGTAAAAGAAGGGCGCCTGAGAACACTGCATCATATTCGTATTGTCTGAAGGAAGAAGTGTAGGAATGCCTGAAGCATGGCAGCGCGACCCAGTGTCTCGTTCCCTTTCTGAGGGAATCAGGGGTTGCATGCGTAACCCTAGACATTCCCTTTTGAGGGAACTTCTATGCTGCATCATCTGCTGATGCTATGGGGACACCATACCAACTACGCCATGCTGACAAATGCCTGCTTGTTGTTCTCGAACTAACAATCTAAGCACTAAAGTTTAGAGTACTCAGCCCGAGCCATTAGTGTGTTGGTGGGCGAGCGGGCCTTGCAACCAAAAGGTTTTCAGGTTACAGAAAGCATTATAGCTCACTCTTCGGGTAAGGAGTGGGCCCAACCTCAGTTTAGACCGTCCCCGTCCTACTAACAGACACAAGAGCCAGGCAACCAAACCCTACTTTAAATTCCCTCTAAAAACAACTTCTTGTACCCCAACACCCTCTTAAGAGGGGGAGGGAGGGGACAGGGTAGACTAGAAGAAAGGAAGAAGGAAAAGAATGAAAAAGTAACCCGTCTCTTCTTTTTTTATCAGCACCCAAAAACTTGTGACTTGATTCGCTTCACCCCGGCCTGGTTCCTCAGAAGGAGTGCTAGCTTTAGCCACACTCGCCTTTTTGCCCTTCTCCCCAGGAACTCATTCCTGGAAAGGGCACAGACGATTTATGAGGAGCTGAAGGAAATGAAAAAAGGGAGCAAGAGCTTAGGCTGCTCAACCATTCTCCTCTTTCTTCACCACACCCACAGCTCCCCGATCTGTGTACGGCTTTCTCTTATTGCGCCACCTTTGCCCCCCACTCCTTGGAGGGGGAGGCCAAGCAACCACACTCCTCTTCTTCTCTTCTCCCCAAGGACTCGTTCCTGGAAAGGGCACAGACGACTTAGGGGTCTGAACCCGGGGTCTGAACCTGGGGTCTGAACCCGGCAAGCGATATACTTCCCAAAGACAGCAGACTACATTCTCACCTCTCTAAACCTGTTCACAACCGTCTCAAAGGCAGTGCCAAATAGCCCTGAGGGAAAGACAGGGGCATCAAGGAGGACAGCTTTATCTGACTCCTTGATCCCTGACAAATTAAGCCATGGACCGGCCAATAGAGTGGGCCGCCTGCTTGGTGGCATGGAGAGCTAGATCTGTGGCCATATGCAGTTCAGAGACTGCCTCAGGAGATAAACCCTCCCCCTGATCCAGGTCTTGAGCAGATCTGCCTGGTAAGCATGCAGTATTGCCATAGTGTGAAGAGCTCCACCAGTCTGTTTGCTCTGCCTACAAAACTTGATGTTGTGTGACATGGTTTAGAGTGCAAATTGGCAGCCTTGAGAATGAGGATGTCCCCGGGAAAAGTTAATTCCCTAAATTCCTTTCCACCCGAGGCATCCACCCATAACCCTGCTCGCTCAGCCCCTCTATATTCAAACAACTCAAAGCCAACTGGAACATGCAGGCAGAGTATGGATGTATCCACGCACCTAACACCTCAGTGTGCAGGTCTGGGAGAAAGGGAAGACTCACTGGAACTGCAGACCGTGAGGGTGCGTCCCCATAGAGTCAGCAGCTGACGCAGTGTCTCGTTCCCTTTCTCAAGGAACTGGGGTTACATACGTAACACTAGACATTTTTATTTCTGTAGAAAATAACACTCTCTGCACTGCTGGAGGTGGAAGCTTGGAAAAATAAGCAGCCAAATGTTTATGATTTGCATGTGGACGCAGCGTAGAAGTTCCCTTGAATAGGAACAACTAATCTGGGCTTATGCAAACTCAACTGAGCTGACAATAATTGGAAGACATATTACATTATTTGTGACACTTCAGTTTCAAATTCTGCCGGGGTGTACTCCGTCTGCGTGTAGTTGAATGATTGCAATTACTTTGCCATTCACGAACATCTAATCAAAATAAGCATGGTGAACTCTGAGCAATTGTGAAGTACATCAAATGCACAATAATTTTCTGAAAAATAGCAATGTTCTGTGAAGTTGGTAATGTCATGCTAACAATCATGATCCAATTTTCTGTGGATCACAAAAGAAGAACGTATAGAAAATACATACACAATCCTTTCCAACAACACCATGAATGTGATGTATTATAAGTCATATAAATTGTGTGAGGAACAGATTCAAAGAGTCGTTATTATAATTATTTTTGTATTTTAATCTTTTTTATGGCAAGCATGTACAGTATGCAATTCAAAATCACTAAGGACTTAAATGAGTTAAGGATTTAATCTTAAAAATTATATATATTTTTTGCACTAAAACAAACAAACAAATATTTAGAAAAAATAATAATAATTACAATTCTTAATTATTCTTTATCAGTATCTTGTCTACGGCAGAACATGTTCGATAAATGGTTCCCATGGGATAATTTAATGAATTTAATTAAATTAAATTATTTTTATTCATTCATTTTTAATTTTAACAAAATTTTATTAACTAAAATGCTTGTAAACATACTTTACCACAAAAATAATCCAATAAAAACAAAAGCATTATGCAATAATTTAAAGGATTAGTTCACTTTAAAATTAAATTTTCCTGATATTTTACTCACTCCCATCTCATCCAAGATGTTCATGTCTTTCTTTCTTTCTGGTCTGTCACGGTGGATCTAAAGAGGACACATACTTCCATGTTCCATCCTTCTGTGTCACGGGGGATTCCTGAGGTTCGCTTTCGGGGGCGAAGCGTATCATTATCAGGTTCCTCCATTCGGGCATCACTGTACAGCAGTTTAGGACTGCTGGGACTTGCGGCAGCTGCGTCCAACAGAATTTCTCTTGGCCTGCTGCACGAGACCCCTACAGTGATGGCTGGGAACCAGGGAGGTTTTCCTTGAGGGGAAGACCATTCTGTATGATCAGGGTAATGCGCAGATGCCTTCGTTCCCTCGTCATATGGAAGAGACCTTGGTTCCTGTCCCGGGGGCCAGTGCTGGGAGCATCATGTTGCTGGGAAACCGTTTCAACAGACGCATCCCTCACTGGTTGGGACAAGGTCATGGAAGGCCGCTTTTTCAGAGGTCTGTGGGAGACCCGGCATTCTTCCTGGCACATCTACTGCCTGGAAATGCTGGCGGTCTACGAAGCTCTGAGGAGCTTCCTCCCGGACCTCCGCGGCCACCATGTCCTGATGCGGAAGTGAACCAGGGGGCTTTCCTTGAGGGGAAATTCATTCTGTATGATCAGGGTAACGCGCAGATGCCTTCGTTCCCTCGTCATATGGAAGAGACCTGGGTTCCTGTCCCGGGGGCCAGTGCTGGGAGCATCATGTTGCCGGGAAACCGTTTCAACAGACGCATCCCTCACTGGTTGGGACACGGTCATGGAAGGCCGCTTTTTCAGAGGTCTGTGGGAGACCCGGCATTATTCCTGGCACATCAACTGCCTGGGAATGTTGGCGGTCTACTAAGCTCTGAGGAGCTTCCTCCCGGACCTCCGCGGCCACCATGTCCTGATGCGTAAGTGAACCAGGGGGCTTTCCTTGAGGGGAAAATCATTCTGTATGATCAGGGTAACGCGCAGATGCCTTCGTTCCCTTGTCATATGGAAGAGACCTTGGTTCCTGTCCCGGGGGCCGGTGCTGGGAGCATCATGTTGTCGGGAAACCGTTTCAACAGACGCATCCCTCACTGGTTGGGACACGGTCATGGAAGGCCGCTTTTTCAGAGGTCTGTGGGAGACCCGGCATTTTCCTGGCACATCAACTGCCTGGAAATGCTGGTGGTCTACAAAGCTCTGAGGAGCTTTCTCCCGGACCTCCGCGGCCACCATGTCCTGATACGATCCGACAATATGTCGGCAGTATCGTATCTAAACCACCAGGGGGGCCTGAGGTCGCGCCCTCTTTGCAGACTGGCGCATCAGGTTCTCCTGTGGTCCCAGGGGAGGTTGTCATCCCTCAGGGCGATGTACATCCCCGGGGACCAAAACTAGGGAGCAGACATCCTGTCGAGGCAGGGGCTGAGGCCCGGGGAATGGCGACTCCACCCCGAGGTGGTGGAGGCTATGTGCGAGCGGTTGGGCCCGGTGGAAGTGGATCTATTCGCGTCTCAAGAGACGTCCCACTGCCCGCTGTGGTTCTCCCTCACTCATCCGGCCCTGCTGGGGCTGGATGCCATGGCACAGATGTGGCCGAGGCTACGTCTGTACGCTTTTCCCCCGATCACTCTGCTCCCGGGAGTACTGGAGCGTGTCCGCCGGGAGGGCATCAGCCTTCCCTTAGTAGCACCCCGGTGGCCCACTTTAGTATGGTTCTCCGACATCATCTACCTGCGGGACGGTCCCCCATGGCAGGTCTCTCTGAGGAGGGACCTGCTATCTCAGGCCGAGGGCACGATTTAAGCCTACCCCCGGCCAGAGGTGTGGGGTCTCTGGGTCTGGCCCTTGAGGGGGCCCAGTACCTAGTAGAGGGCCTGTCGGCGGGTGTCGGAGAGACCCTACTCAGCTCCAGAGCTCCTTCCAGCAGGAGGTTGTACAGCCTGAAGTGGAATATTTTCCACTTGGCGTAGAGAGCGGGAGGTGAACCCAGTTATCTGCCCGGTGGCTTCAGTGCTGGAGTTCCGTCAAGACCGCTTCTCCGCCGGTCTTTCCCCGTCCACACTTAAGGCGTATGTGGCTGCCATTTGGGCTTTCCACGCACCTCTAAGTGATGGGCCGTTGGGAAGGCACTATCTGGTTGTACGATTCCTCCGTGGGGCTCGGAGGATGAGGCCTGCGGCTCATTCCAGGGTCCCAACCTGGGACCTGGCAGTGGTGCTCGAGGGTTTGGCTGAGGCCCCCTTTGAGCCGCCGGAGTCGGCTGAGGCGAGAATACTGACCTTCAAGGTGGCTTTTTTCCTTGCCATCACTTCTCTGAGGAGAGTGGGGGACCTCCAGGCCTTGGCTATCACGCCGACTTGCCTGGAGTTTGCCCCTGGCATGGTAAAGGCCATCTTGCATCCCAGTCAGGGCTACGTGCCCAAGGTGCCATCTATTGTGGCACGGTCAGTGGTTCTCCAGGTTTTTCATCCTCCACCTCACGTGACGGCGGAAGAGAGCAGACTTCACCTCCTCTGCCCCGTGCGGGCATTGAGGATTTACTTGGAGAAGTCTGCTCAGTGGAGAAAGTCAGACCAGCTGTTGGTGTGTTTTGGTTCACCCAAGAAAGGGCTGCCTGCGTCAAAGCAGACGATCAGTAACTGGATTATCCAGACTATAGCCATGGCTTATCGGGTGCGCAACTTGCCTTCACCTTTAGCCGTGAGGGCCCATTCTACCAGGAGCATGTCCTCCTCGGTGGCCCTCCTTTCTGGAGCCTCTATGCAAAAGATCTGCGAGGCGGCTGGGAGGCCACCCCTCACACCTTCATTCGTTATTATAGTCTGCATCTCCCTGAGACGCCTGGCGCGAGAGTGCTCGCCCCCTAGTTGTGCCTGGTTTCCAGCTTCACACTGGGATGGGTATGATTGGTGCGGGATAGTTGGTACTCGTTCCCCGAAGTGTCATCACGATGACGCAGTTCGAGTTCCCTCGAAGGGGAACGTCTCGGGTTATGACTATAACCCTTGTTCCCCGAGAAGGGAACGAGACACTGCGTCTCGTGTCCACCCAATCATCAGAGCGCTCGCTTCATCGCAAAGAATGCTATCTCTGTTACGTTCAGACGTCTCTTTGTATCTTCCGGGTATGCCGTCACATACTACGTCATCACGCAACACCAATCGTATTGGGCTGATTCTACAGTTTCTTCAGACGCTTTACGCGAGGGGCGTTCCCCGAAGTGTCATCACGATGACGCAGTGTCTCGTTCCCTTCTCGGGGAACAAGGGTTATAGTCATAACGCGAGACGTTTCTATGTGGGAGACAAAGAAGTCAAGAAGTATTTTCTCCTAGACTCTTTTCACATTTTGGAAAGCGTAAGTTACCGCAAAAATACAATAAAATGTCTAACAGTGTACCTCTGCCTACGTCTAGCGTGACCTTTCAGACGTGATTACACAATACATGGCGCGCCGCAGAGCAGCACAAGATGAGCAATTTAGGTTAAAAAGTATATTATTATTATTTTTTTTTTTAGAAAATGACCGATGGTTTCAATAGATAAGACCCTATTCCTCGTCTGGGATCGTGCATAGCCCTCTGAAGCCATTCAAAGCCCTTTGAAACTATTCAAAGCCCTTTGAAACTGCATTGATTTGGACCTTCAGCATTTTGTTTGCCACTGTGTGGAGAAAAATCTTGAAATGTTTTCATCAAAAAACTTAATTTATTTTCCACTGAAGAAAGAAAGACATGAATATCTTGGATGGCATGAGGGTCAGAAAATTATCAGGACATTTTCATTTTGAAGTGAACTAATCCTTTAAAACATTTCTCCTTATATAGAACATTTTTGGCATAAAGAGAGGAAATTGAGTCAATAACCCTAGGGTTCTATATTGAACCCAATTGAACCTTTTTTTTCTCATCGCTTATTTGGTAAAAATAGCCGAGTTTCACAAGCACAGACAGGCACACAAGAACCTTCTATTCAAATCTGACTGCATCCAGTTGATTTTACAGCTACATTTTGGGTTTCATTCTGTGTTGAATATTTTTGTCATACCTCTTCTCATGAAAATGACATTACAAAATATCATGTTTGCAATAGTTATACAATTTTTATAAGGATGTTTAAATATTTATACTGGAAAAACAAGAAAAAGATACAGCTGAAGAATATTTTGTGGCCCACCTTATGGTCAAAGAAAACCAAAAAAATATTAAAAAGAGTATAAAAGAGTTTCCTTAATCAGTGTTATGCAATAGAATGAAATGTTTTTCTTAATAAAGATCTTGGTTACACTTTATTTTGATGGTCCCTTTTGAACATTCTGTTGACTATAAGGAGCGTTGCACCTAGATGTCTACTAACTCTCAATAGAATATTAGTAATGTATTAGTAGACTGGTAGGGTTAGGGTTAGAATAAGTTGACATGTAGTTGCAAAGTTACTTAAAGTCAGTGTAATGTCTGTTGGAGGACCATCACAATAAAGTGTTAGCAGATATTAAGCAGACGGTCCACTAATACTCTAGTGAGAGTTAGTTGACATGTAGTAGCAAAGTTACTTATAGTCAACAGAATGTTCAAAAGGGACCATCGAAATAAAGTGTTACCAAGATCTTGGTGAATTTTCAAGCTTCAGTGAAGTAGCAATAGGAATATGTCTTTTGCGTCTCAATTTGTGCACTTAGTATAGGCCCAAAACAGTACAAAACTCATTTTAAAAACTAATTGATGAACCTCTAAACCTCCTTTTTAGAGTGGTGTTAAGAGACCATGTAAATGCTGACTATCAGTTCATTTGAGAGGTTTACGCAGAAGTGTTCATTACAGTACATATTCGCCATGCTTGCAAAGCAGCTCAACAGTACCACTGACACTTTTTTTATTTAAGAATAATTTGCCTTCACTTCCCTCTGTGGATAAGAGCACATCAAAGCATCCCATTCATTCGATATGCATTTTGCAACAGTGAGGCTGTTGACCGTTAAGTTCAAATGCTAATGTCTCAAAAGCCGATTATTTGTGGAAAATTTAGATTAAAGTGGAAAGGAAGGAGGGGAAAATAAAAAAATGTGTCTTTAATGTTTAAGCATGGGATATATGATGGCAGTTTACCATGTACCACTGTGGTTTCTTTTAGCATTCAGACTGGAAAGGGGTGGTGGGGTTAAGTCAATTTAATCAAGCAGCAAAGATGTTAGATTTGAAATTATATAACCATGCTGATTGAGCATATTAAAGGGAGAAGTGCAAGGAAAGAATTGCATGAAGGAAAAACTGCAAAAAAACTCAAAAATGTATGTATATACATGTAATGTTTATGTCATTTAATTTCACATAAAAATTCCATCCATTTAGGTTACACTGTTTTAACATAAATTAATAAACTTTATGTGATGCATATTTGTCAGTCATGTATAAATTAAATAGGAATGAGATTTCTGTATTAGTACTAATAAACTGAATGAGTTTAAAATACAAAATAACCAGGTTTATCATCATTAAAACCAATTAATTTAATCTAGCTTGCTCAAAAGCTAGCCAAATTTAAATCATGTTCATACTTTTGAAATTATTAAATGTATTGTTTTCACAATTAACAGATTTGAATAAATGCATTTGAAAAATTGAATTACACCACTATCACAAGCTCATCATGTCTATGCCTTAACTAAACCTATTTGGAAATGATTTGTTCTTTGAGTTTATTTGTCCTTTGAAATCATTCTGATCAATAAACTAGAGATCCATGACTGATTAATAATTCCCAGATTAGCTCATGCTGAAGCTTTCATCAATTCATCAATAAAGTAAATGCTTTTAAATAAAAATTTATTTGTGAGTATATCTATCATGTATAGAACAGTTCAGAAGTACAGAATAATTAACTATGGAGATAAATGAAGCTTAATTTAAATACTGTCAATGGATTTGTCTCCTATATATTCATTGTTATTTTCAATAAGGCTTGGTATGCATATCATACCATGTAAAAGAAAGATTGCACACTTTAGCATATTACCATATTCTTATCATCACTGGGCACAGCCCCCCAAAAATTGTTAACTTAGTACTTACAATTTTCTAGGTGTTAGGGAATGTGGATTCAGACAAGAAGAGGATGTGTGTGGAACAGGTTATTTACAGCGATGAGCATACATGGGTGAAATAGGTGCATGCTGGAGATACACACTGGAGATACCGCACACATATGACCCCCACTCCCCAAATTTTCTTGGGGGGAACTATGGGTTTTTGAATGGGAGCGGACTTTGGAGTTGGCTTGTGGGCTGGAGCGGACCTTGGGAGCAGGCTCATGAGCTGGAGCCGACACTGGAGCGGACTCAGGGGCTGGAGCCGACACTGGACTGGACATAATGGCCAGAGCCATTATGGTTAGAGTTGTACACTCTGGGTTTAGCTCTGGAATTATTCTTATGGGAATGGACTCACTCAATTTTACTCACTGGAACAGGTTCTGGAACAAGAGCAGGCACTGGGCTGAGCTCTGGGATGAGAGTGGACAATGGGCTTAGCTCTGAGAAGCCATCACTGGACTTGAATATAAAAGTCCATAACAGTGACAGTACAGGACAGAACAGATAGTTTGAATGTGGAGGGAGAGAGGGTGTTTTGAAGGAGGATGCGGAGCTAGGGATTGACTGGGATGAGTCACTGGAGAGAGACACCACGGTGGAGCAGACAGAGGGAGGAGCCAGGGTGAAGCTTTGACTGACTGCCTAGGTGGAACTCAGGGTCCAACTGATTGAGGTGGAACCAGGATGCATGGAGAACCAGGGTGAAACCCGAGGCCAGGAGGCCCAAGGTGGAGCTGCTGGTTTGCGGGACCGACACTGGAGCAACAAAGGAGGAAGTGTGGACGATGGGGAAGCCAGAAAGAAAGAGAAGCCTGGTGGAGCCAAAGGGGTGGAGGCTTGAGGTGCAGCCAGAGACCCGGAAGTCCGTGGCAGAGGCAGAGCCATGACAGACTGAGACTAAGGGCGTTTTCACACCTACCTTGTTTGGTCCGGATTTTCGGACTTTTCAGTTTGGTCCGAATAAAATTTTCAGGTGTGAAACCTCCCCCGTACCACGGTCCAGACCAAACAGACGAAATTTGGTCCGGCGAAAAGAGGTGGTCTCGGTCCGGATCAAACTGATCAAAGGTTCGGTTCGTTGTTAGTGTGAAAGAATTTTCTGTATGGTTCGGACTTTCAGACCATTTACAGGAAGTTCCTGTTTATGTTTAAATATTATAACGTTTTTTAAAATTCAATCTAGGCTACATTGATTATGAAAAGTGAAAATATGCGCAATATGTCAGTAGACAGAAAGTCAGAAATAATTTTGAACGAAATTTTGTATGATTTTGCTTAGAAAGCATTTCTTTAATGGGAATTTCGTTCTGTATAAATTGTATCTTAATTTTAATCAACGTTTAATCAGATAATTGCCTGGATTTAATAAATAAGAAGCAAATAGTCTATAGCAATAATCACGGGAGCGATCACATGCTTTGCACATGAACTGGACCGCGTCTCAAATAAACCCAAACTCAGCAGGCTACTTGCCTCACAAACATGAGAAATATGTGTATATAAAGCTTGAAATGTCATTTTTTAAACGTAACGAATAAAAAAATAGTCAAGCAATGCGCACTGTTCAATAGTGGCAACGATATGCGTCCGTTCATTCAATTTGTCAAAGACGCTGACGTCAGACGCACGTCCGTTTACAAACCAATCAATGTCCAGATGCAGCCCACATAGATGATGACGAGTGGACGCAAGTGCGTCATGTAAAGTTCTTTAGTCCGCTCACATAATTGCAATGTGAAACCAAACCAAAACTAACCGAATATATAAAAAGTATCAAAACATGAACTTCGTTTCGGACCTTGGTGCGGACTTTCAGGTGTGAAAACGCCCTAAGTCAGACGAGGGAGCCCGGAGGAGTCCTATATTACCCCTTTACCACCAAGGCAGTGCTAGAGCTAGATCAGAGCCAGAGCCTAGTTTCAAATCGGTTCTTTGTGTTTCCACACCCAAAAAGCCCCAGCTCCGAGCCAGGAAAAGTGGTTCTTAAGTAGCACCAAAACATTGCTGGGCTAGAATAGGGCTAGAAGTAAGAACTGATTACGTCAGGCACTGGGGGCGGGGTCAACAAGACGAACACAAACTTGAGATCCGCCATTTTTGAAATAGCAGCTAATGGAGCTAACAGCTGCTGCTCGTTTGTAATCTCCGTCTGTACTAATTACGGCGAACTGCATGAATGCGTTGGATTCGCTGTGTTTTCGCTGTGTTTCCTCAGAGGAATCTCCCACGGCTGACCTGTTAGCAGAGCTATGATATCCGAGAACCAAACTCGAGTCGGCCAACGGGGTGCTACCAGAAGTAGACTGACCCCCTGTTGCCGGACCCTCTCCAGGACTCCCGGGAGCAGAGCAATCGGGGGAAATGCGTACAGACGCAGCCTCGGCCACGTCTGAACCATGGCATCCCCAGCGGGGCTGGACGCGTGAGGGAAAACCACAGTGGACAGTGGGACGTCTCTCGAGACGCAAACAGATCCACTTCCACTGGGCCGAACCTCTTGCATATGGCCTCCACCACCTCTGGGTGGAGTCGCCACTCCCCGGGCCTCAGCCCCTGCCTCGGCACAACCTCAAACCCCCCTGCCATGCCCCAACCAGTGAGGGAGGCGTCTGTTGAAACGGATTTCCGGCAACAGGACGCTCCCAACACTGGCCCTTGGGACAGAAACCAAGGTTTCTTCCATATGACTAGGGAACGAAGGCCACTGCGCGTTACCCTGATCATACAGAATGGATTTCCCCTCAAGGAAAGCCACCTGGTTTACTTCCATATCAGGACATGGTGGTCCGGAAAAAAGCTCCTCAGAGCTTTGTAGACCGCCAGCATTTCCAGGCAGTAGATGTGCCAGGAGAAATGCCTGGTCTCCCACAGACCTCTCGCAAAGCGGCCGCCATGACCACCTCCCAGCCAGTGAGGGAGGCGTCTGTTGAAACGGATTCCCAGCAACAGAACGCTCCCAACACTGGCCCTTGGGACAGAAACCAAGGTTTCTTCCATATGATTAGGGAACGAAGGCATCTGCGCGTTACCCTGATCATACAGAATGGATTTCCCCTCAAGGAAAGCCACCTGGTTTACTTCCCATAACCACGTCCCAGCCAGTGAGGGAGGCGCCTGTTGAAACGGATTACCGGCAACAGAACGCTCCCAACACTGGCCCCTGGGACAGAAACCAAGGTTTCTTCCATATGACTAGGGAACGAAGGCATCTGCGCGTTACCCTGATCATACAGAATGGTTCCCCCCCCCCCCGAGGAAAACCCCTTGATTCCCAGCTACCACTGTAAGGGTCTCATGCAGCAGGCCAAGAGATATTCTGTTGGACGCAGCCGCAATGAGCCCCAGCAGACCTTAAACTGCTTCACAGTGATGCTGTGGCCTAGCTTCATTTTAGAGACCACCGCCCGTATGGACTCGATACGTTCGGGAGACAATTGTGCCCACAACGTAGAGAATCCCATACGACTCCCAGGAACACAGTTCTCTGAGAAGGCGTCAACACGCTACTGCGTGTAGAGTCTCAAAGGGCTAGGCCGCCTGGAAGAACCCGATATTGGTACGCTTTGCCCCAAAAAGCGAACCTCAGGAACTTCCTGTGACACAGAAGGATGAATACAGGGAAGTATGCGTCCTCTTCAGACCCATCGTGACAGACCAGTCCTCAGACTGGATCTGAATCACAATGGAGGAATTTCTAAGCATCTTGAATCTGAATCTCCTCAGAGAACGATTCAAGTACCTCAGGTCTAAAGTTGGATGCAACTCGCCATCCCTCTTAGGAACTATGAAGTACTGGCTGTAGAACCCGGACTCCCTGTCTGGCGGAGGAGCACATTCTGTGGCCTCCTTACCAACAGGGAGTGAACTTCCTGTTCCATTACCCGAACCTGCCCAGGGACCACTGCCGTCCAGACCACCCCACTGAACTTCAGGGGAAGGTAACCGGACTGCTGTCTGTAGGCCCCTTTCTACAGTCGCAGGCCCCAAGCTGATATATTCGGAGGCATAACCATGCGCCAAGATAATCTGCTAAGGGAACCAGCCTCTCGAGGCTGGTCTCGGGTGTCAACCGAGCCTCCTCCCCGACCCCCTGAAGCGGCTAACCGGCAGGGCGAAATCGAGGAAGATTTTCGGTGTGCGTACGCGTTTGCTGGACCACCGCAAGTCTTCCTAGAGGCGGCTGGTGCAGCACGCGTGCACGGGGAAACGATGTGGCCCGAAGCGTACTAGACGGCGGGAACACAGCACCGAAAACTCCACAGGGGAGACGACCTCGATCGCTCCTACCCGGGAGAGGGGGCTGGCCAGCAGGGGCCTCATCTAAGGGAGCAGCTCAACAGGGCCACAACACTAGAGCGGACACTGCGATTAGCAATTGCCTGAAACTGATGTGTCCCGCAGGCCACAAGGCGGCGAGAACGACATCAACTTCAGGAGGGCTCCATCTTAGATGAATATCCAGTTCACAAGTTAAACACGATTGGGTGACAGAATTAAAGTATCCAACTTATCAAAGTCGGATAACATGACACTTAATTCCTCTGAATTAAATGCCATCATAATCACCAACCCCGTGCAACCTGATCTGAATAATAGGCTGAATAAAAAATATATCTAACTCCTCAAAGTCAGATAATATTTTAATTTAATTCCTCAGAATTAAATGCAGCCACAATAAGGTGAAACATAGTCTGAATGATAGGCTAAATATCTAACTCCTCAAAGTCAGATTATATTTTATTTAATTCCTTAGAATTAAATGTAGCCGTAATTAATCAGACAACACTGTTTTATTTGTATTATACGGACTCATAGACCCCGCGTTGCCTCAGCAACATGGTTCAAGCCTTCATAATACAATTGGTTTTCATCCCTCGAGAAAAAAGCCAAACAGTGTCACACAATACGGTGAAACATGGTCTGAATGACAGGCTGAATATCTAACTCCTCAGAGTCAGATCATATCACATTTAAATCCTCAGACTTAAATGCAGCCATATCAGACAATACTGATTTAACGTACTATACGGACTCGCCGTTAAGCCAACCAGTATCTCATGCACACCGATCGCGTGTGTTCACTTTAATTGCAGACCCATAACCTGCGCGCTGCCTTTTTTTCCAGCAATTGCGAGATGGAATCTTGCATATTTAAGAAGTGCTTATTACTTCGACTGCCTCGATGCTGAGCACGTCTAATTCCTCAGAATCAGACCGCTCACACATCGGGTCCTCCGCCCCGGGGGAAGAAGCCGCAGCGCGGGCTTCCACACGGGGAAGGAGAACATCTGAACTGTCAGATAAAGACTGGGAAGATGCCTCAGCAGTCCCAGTCCCGCTGACAGTCCATCCGTGAGCCCCATGACCAGCCTCGCCGCACCGCCTCGGCGGATGCGGGACCGATCCACGGGGCTCACGAGGCTGGCCGGCCTCATCGAGCACGGCCAGCCGAGAGCGGAGCACCCTGAGCGTCAGCTTCTTGTAATGCTCACAAGCGGCTCCCTCGAGAGCCGCTCGAGCATGCTGAACGCCCAGGCAGTGCACACACAGCAGGTGTGTATCCGAGCCCGACATGTAGCGAGGGCAAGGATGCACACACTGCTTATACTCTCTCACATTCTCACATTTTTCCATTTTCACACACTTTCACTGACATACAACAGTAAATAGACAAACAGTTTGACAGATAGCGCTTGCTGAAGAGCAATAACTACCGCCATTACGTTCCAGCTCCCCTTTTATACTTCCGGGTATGCCGTCACAATGACGTCATCACGCACGCCAATCGGATTGGCCTAGTTGGCATTCTGGTTTCAGATTCGCTGATGCTAAGGGAGCATCCCCAAAGCGTCGTTCCGATGCAGTGCGAGTTCCCTCGAAAGGGAACATCTAAAAAAAAATTATTAAATTTATAGATTAAATGTTACTGACAGAAAGACAGACAGAAAGTCACCAGCTATCTGTTTTAACGACTAGTCTGTTTGGATAAAATTAAACAACATGAAAAGATGCAATGTTGAATGTTGTGATCAATTAAAAAAAATTCTGCACTGGTTACACTGCACAGCTTATACAATACATTTTGGTCCAAAAATGTGCTAATCTGCTGTCGCACCAGATAACACGTCACAGCGTCTTATGTCAGCAGCGTCACTGTGGCGCGTGAACGCGGATTCAAACTAAACCGGAAGAGAAGACAATGCCTAATAAAGTCTTAGTTTTTGTTATTTTTGGACCAAAATGTATTGTCGACGCTTCAAAAGAGTCTAACTAACCAAATGATGTCACATATGGACTACTTTGATGATGTTTTCATTACCTTTCTGGACGTGGACAGCAAAGTGTTCATACACTTACATTCAAAGGACTGAAAGCCCTCGGACTAAATCTAAAATATCTTAAACTGTGTTCCGAGGATCAACGGAGGTCTTACGGGTGTGGAACAACATTGGGGTGAGTCATTAATGGAAGAAATTTCATTTTTGGGTGAACTAACCCTTTAATCAGGTCCCATCTAAGTGTCAGTGGAAATGCAGCCATAAATGCAGCACATTGCCAGAATCCCTTATGACTTCAATACTTTAACTCAATTGCAAGACTACGTGATAATGTTAAACATCCTTTAAAATGTGTGTTTGAGCTGTCTTAACTGGACACAACTTGCACTGACATATCTTAAAATGTCAGTGACATTGTTTTGTCTCAAGATGCACACCAGTAATTAAAAAAAAAAGATATTTTTATAAAAGGTGCTTAAATACCCTAATTTTACTAAGGTCTACACCTGGCATAAAAGGATAGGTCAGTCAAAAATGAAAATTAGCCCATGATTTACTCACCCTCAAGCCGTCCTATGTGTATATGACTTTCTTATTTTAGACAAGTACAATAGGAGTTATATTAAATAATGTTCTGGCTCTTACCAGCTTTATAATGGCAGTGAATGGCTGGTTTAAAGTTGATGACCTAAAACAGTGCATCCATCCAATATTTAAGTAATCCAGACAGCTTCGGGGGTTAATAAAGGGTTTCTAAATGAATTGATGCATTTGTGTAAGAAAAATATACATATTTAAAACATTATTAACTGTAATAACTTGCATCATGCAGACTGCCCTAAACATTGATTTGCGCCAAAAGTGTGAACTTTGACCCACAAGGCATGTCGATTTATTAACCCCCAGAGCACTTTTATAATAAATGAATGCACTGTTTTGGGACTTCAACTCTGAACCAGCCATTCACTGCCATTATAAAGCTTGGATTTGCAGGACATTATTTAATTTAACTCCGATTGTGTTTCTCTGAAAGTAGAAAGTCATATACACCTAGGATGACTTAAAGGGATAGTTCACCCAAAAATGAAAATTCTGTCATAATTTACTCGCCCTCAAGTTGTTCCAAACCTGTATGAGTTTCTTTGTTCTGCTGAACACAAAAGAATATATTTTAAAGAATGTTTGTAACCAAGCAGATAGAGCAACCATTGACAACCATGGTATTTTTTCCCCTAATATGGTAATCAATGGTTGCTCTGCTTGATTAAACATTCTTCAAAATATCTCCTTTTGTGTTCAGAAGAACAAAGAAACTCATACAGGTTTGGAACAACTTGAGGGCAAGTAAATGATGACAGAATTTTCATTTTTGGGTGAACTAACCCTTTAAGGGTGAGTAAAACATGGGTGGATTAAAATTTTTGGGTGAACAATCCCTTTAAAATAAGCCCCGTCTGTGAAACCAGGGCCATGTTTTTCATCCCTGTAGTCAGCTGTACAAAACGTTTGTGAACAAAAAATGAAGTCCTTAACATATGCTGTCAAGACGAGGTTAGTGACAATTCAATCTAAAATATATTAATGGCAAATATGCTAATGACTAACCTCTGAACAAACTCAAGGGTGCATGCTGGCCTCTTCCTTGTACTGCAAGTTGAAGTTAGACGGAGACGGATAGAAGGAGACAAACAGCGCTGCCAGGCCAGTGATGAAGTTGGGCTGTGCTCCTTCACTTGACATCCAGCGCTGGTTGCTCAGAGATTTACCTGTAAATGAAAAATAAAATAAATGAATAATTAAAAGAATGTTCTATGTAGTTGTCTATTCACAGTTCTGCATAACTATTAAAAGAACTGATGCTTTTAAGCATAAACTCACTTAATGTTTTTTTTTTTCAGAAAACAAGACAATACTTAACTTATCTAAAAAATTCTTACGTGAAGAAGCATTTAATAGACATCTGGACTGGAAACAACACAAAAATATTAATGAATAAAAAAATTAAAAAAATTGCAGTGGGGTGAGTAAATGATAACTTGCTTTTCAATTTAGGGTGAAACTACCACTTTAATTTTAACATACCAAGAAATATAAGGCGTGGACTCTCTGGCAAATGTACAGTTTGCTGGACATCAGATGGATTTGCAAATTCCTGAAACAATTTTTAAAAAGGACAGCACAAATATGAGTAAACATAAAACATTACAGATGAATGAGATTTGTTGAATAATCCTTACATCTGCTTGAAGGATAACACCCTCTAACTTCTCCTCTGGAGAGTATGCTCCGAACGTCATCGTTGGTTGGTTTGCTTTTAAAAAAACAAAATTATGGAATATACATTTGAAAGAAGTATTAGTAACATGACTATGGATTTTCATGTGCTGGCAAAATGCTGACAATGATTCAAAAGCACGATCACAAAACTTACACCATAGCATTTTTGTTAACAAATGGACTATAACTAGCACTGATGTGAACTTGCCTACTAATGCTGCATTCCAGGCAGGTTTTTGAGCCCGTAAATTACAACTTCAAATCACGACTCACGACTCACGACTTTTTAGTGTTCCAGGCAAAGTCACGCCAAACTGCCTGAGCGCAAGGAATTGTGTGGTAGTTTGATGTAAACAAAGCGTGGCGGACCGTACGGGGTGTATGCTCATTTACAATCATTTCTATCGCCAAAGGTGCTTACTCCTTGCTTATTTGAGGGAAACGGAGGAGAAAAACAGCGCAGACGGCAAGAAAAGCTGTTATACCTTTTATTTTACGTTATTTGTTTATTTGTTTCATAAACACTGCATCCGTAGGAGGCTGCCATTGTTGCTTCGCGGGCTATGTGACGTCAAAACTCGTAACTGGGAGTACATCAATCTAGTACGAGTTCACGGGTGGGAAGTCACGGGTTTGACTGCCGTTCCAGTGCACTTTCACGGGTAGTAGGTTGGAAAAACACGGGTTACGGGTTGCCTGGAACACGGCATAAGCACTTGCTTGTTTACATGCACTGGACCGTCTTCGGTTTATAATACAAGCCTGAAACGGAGGGAAGAAAATACAGATCAAAAGCAGGTCATACAAATGACATGGTAAATGTTGAATATTATGTGAAATATTGCATAAATATTGGTAAAGAGGTGAAAACAGATTGTTTTCGCGGTAACAAATCGCGTTCTCAAAATCAAACCATTCGTGTAAACAATGTCAAAATGCGAACGCAAAACCTAGTTGGCTTACCGTATCAATACTCAGTCGAACAATTTTCCATCTTCTTAAGCTCTAAACTCCTCATCGTCTTCTACAGATGACACATTTTTTCCTCCCATCTTCATGTAACGTTAAACGTCCTCCATTTTCTGTTGCGTCACAGGCAACTAACGTAATGTTTTGAAACGCGAACTGATTCAACCAAAGCACACAAAAAACGTGAAAACTGCTCACATATTCACAGATATATACAGGTTTAACATGATAACAGGATTAATGATTCTGTTCAGTTGAGTGCCGCTGACAAGTCGAGTTTGCTGTCTGTTCTGTTCGCATCTAAAAGAGCACGAAAGAAATCAATCCCACAATCCAATGTCTTTACAGTGTGATACTGTATTATGAATTTAGCGGGCTGAATACAGAAAAGTGCTGTATATTCACAGATGTGCTGGGAAAGATACAGTATATTACTGCTTTATGGAAATACAGTACAATACTGTTAGAAATTCCCTGTAAATTTACAGTAAAGGGTTACAGTGTAATGCTTTTGATTCACTCATGTTTTTTTTTATATCATACTCTGTCTGCGCAGCACCGATGCATCTCGAACAAGCCTGGTGTGTTTGTGTTCCCTTTCGTTCAGTCACTACGACGTACGTTAGTGACTAACGAATGGGGGTTTCGCTCAGAAGCCAATCATCTTCATCGTGTTCAACAGCGCCCAATGGCAGTGCCAATGCCATGGGCATGCGGAATTTGCATGCGTAACTCCGCCCCACCTCGTGGGTATATAAGGAAGTACGCTGCGAACATCGCATTATGTTTCTGCTTTGGAGCCAAGAGGATCTCTTCACTCCTACAAGCCTGATCTGAGTCATCGACAGCTTTCGAGACGAGCAGCTTTCCAGAGGCGTTGGTGTTACGGCGCGTTCCAGTGATCATCATACTGCCTGCCTGCTGATCTGCGCAGTGGTCCGCTAGACAGCTGGTGTGTGGTCCCTGGGCGCTTCGGCGTTCTCTGCGAGGCTTTCCTCTCATAAAAGAGCTTACACGTGACGCGTCCTTTTCAGGATGTCTCGTCCGTGTACTTCTGGGTGTGGTCGGTTGCTTTCCTCCTCTGATGGGCACGAACACTGTCTGGTATGTTTGGGCTTTCAGCATGCTCAGACAGCGTTCGCGGATGAGTCATGTTCTCACTGCGGGAACATGACCATCGCAATGTTGCGGTCAAGACTCCATGACCTTCGTTCTGAAGTGAGAGTCCCCTCTACCACACCCCGATCTACTGAGTCCCAGAGGCCCAGTACTTCGGCTGGTGGTCAGGGTGACTTGACGGTTACGGTGTGGAACAAAGCCCCGACGCTCATGCCTCGGGCCACACCCCCGTCTTGCACATTGCAACCCGCGAGCGTTCAGATGCAGATCGCGGGGCCGGCTCCGGCCCCCCCGCGCATCTCATTTGGCGCTCCGGAGGAGGATGCGATGTCGATCACCGCATCACAAGGTGGGCTCGAGTCCTCTGGAGATGACGACTCGGCTGTGCTGCCGCCCTCGGGCGTGCCAGCATTGCCCGAGTCAGATCCAGAGCTGACAGCCATGTTGTCTCGGGCAGCCGCGAGTTTAGGGATCGAGTGGAACCCTCCACCCTGTCCCGAACGCTCAAGGCTCGATGATTGGTTTTTGGGGGCTCGCGCTGACACCCGTCAGTCCTTGCCCTCAATACCTTTCTTTCCCGAGCTGCATGAGGAACTCACGCGGTCCTGGAAGTCCCCGTTGTCTTCCCGTGACCGTTCACTGACTTCCTCCGCCTTCTCCGTCCTCGATGGGGCGGCAGCTAAAGGGTACACTGGGGTCCCTCCAGTTGAACGTTCTGTTGCGATGCAACTGTGTCCTCAGAGCGCTTCAACCTGGCGTGGTGATCCTAAGCACCCCTCCAAAGCCTGTCGATTCACATCAACCTTGGTGTCGAAATCGCACAGAGCCGCGGGGCAGGCTGCCGCTTCGCTGCATGCCATGGCGATCCTCCAGGTCTACCAGGCCAGGATCCTCAAGGACATGCACGAGGGTGGAGTTGATCCGGGGCTCTTAAATGAGCTGCGTGCCGCCACCGACCTCGCTCTCCGGGCGACGAAGGTGACCGCACACTCCCTGGGTCAAGTGATGTCCACAAATGTGGTCCAGGAGCGTCACCTGTGGCTGAACCTGGCCGATATGCAGGACACCGAGCGAACCCGGTTCCTCGATGCCCCCATATCCCAGGCCGGCCTCTTCGGCGGGGCGGTTGAGGACTTTGCCCAACAGTTCTCAATCGCCCAGAAGCAGACTGAGGCTATCAAGCACGTACTGCCCCGGCGGCCAGCTGCTGCCTCCACCCCGCCGCCGGCACAGTCAACTCAGTCTGCTCCACGCCGAGGACGCCCTCCTAAGGCTCCCGCCCCTCCCACCCGGTCCAAGCAGCAGCCTTCACCCGGGCCGGGTCGCGGAGGAAGCCGTAGGAAGGCGTCCAAGTCCCCTCAGGCCGCCCCGCGCCCCGCTAAACGCCAGGCCAAGCGGCGCTCCTGAGACGGACGGCTCAGGGATGGGAAATTCTTTCGAGGAGATGGTAGCAGGACCACTCCTTCCCCCGGTGGAGGGCCGGGGGAGAATCCTTTGTTCAGCTGCTGGCCCCCGGGTCAGCAGCACCCTATGTTGGTCAAAGAAAGAATTAACACTCCCATCCCTGAGCCCACAGAGTCCGGTGATGACGGTGCGCGCCACCCACGGGTCCCGCCACTCGCATCCCACTCTGTCGCCAGCCTCCTGGCAGAGCAGACCCCAGTGGAACGCTGGTCCTTCCCTGGTCTCCTCTGTCAGGACGCAGCTGTCAACCGTGCCCCCGCACCGGGACGCCCCACAGCCTCCCATGTCCGGGCCGGTGACGCTGCATCGCTGCAAGCCCACACCGGGTACGTCTGTACACCGTATGACCCCGCTGGTGCAGTTTCTGGATGTCTGGCTTCAGCTTCCAGGGCTGTCCCGCTGGGTCGAGCGGACCGTCAGGCGCGGCTACGCGATTCAGTTCGCGCAGGTTCCTCCCTGCTTCCGGGGAGTCCGTTCCACCATGATCGGGGCCAACGCCCCCGTCATGCGAGCGGAGATTGCCACCCTACTGGCGAAGGGTGCGATCGAACCTGTCCCTCCAGCCGAGATGAATTGCGGGTTTTACAGCCCGTACTTCATTGTACCCAAAAAGACCGGTGGGCTACGGCCAATCCTGGACCTGCGCGTCTTGAACCGTTACCTTCACCGGTTTCCGTTCAAGATGTTGACAGCGAAACGCCTTTTCGAATGCGTTCGTCCACACGATTGGTTTGCAGCGATCGACCTGAAGGACGCCTACTTCCATGTCTCCATTTTGCCTCGACACAGACCGTTCCTACGGTTTGCTTTCGAGGGGCGGGCATATCAGTACGCAGTTCTACCATTCGGGCTATCTCTGTCCCCTCGCGTCTTTACGAAGATTGCCGAGGCAGCCCTTGCGCCCCTTCGGCAGCACGGGGTCCGCATCCTGAACTACCTCGACGACTGGCTCATACTGGGTCCCTCTCGAGAGCAGGTTTGCGGACACAGAGATCTGGTGCTCCATCACCTAGCCCGTCTGGGCCTTCGGGTCAACTGGGAGAAGAGCAAACTTTGCCCCGCGCAGAGGATCTCTTTTCTCGGTATGGATATCGACTCGGTCGCCATGTGCGCGCAGCTTTCGAGCGAGCGCGCGCAGTCTCTGCTGACTTCCCTTCGACAACTCGAGGGCAAGAGTGCGGTTCCACTGAAACACTTTCAGAGGCTCCTGGGGCATATGGCATCTGCAGCCGCGGTAACGCCGCTCGGATTGCTTCATATGAGACCGCTTCAGCACTGGCTACGCGATCGAGTCCCGAGATGGGCATGGCGGTCTGGCACGCTCCGGGTCCCAGTGACCCGGGCCTGCTTACAGACACTCACCCCGTGGTCGAACCTCAAGTTTCTACGGACCGGAGTGTCCTTAGAACGAGCTTCCCGGCATGTTGTTGTGACAACAGATGCATCATCCACGGGCTGGGGTGCCATGTGCAATGGACAAGCAGCCGCGGGCTCCTGGACAGGACCCCAGCGCCTTCTGCATGTCAATTGCCTCGAGTTACTGGCTGTACGGTTCGCCCTGCACCGCTTCCGAGCGTTGCTGAAGGGTCAACATGTGCTAGTCAGGACAGACAACACGGCCGTAGTAGCGTACATCAACCACCAGGGCGGTCTACGCTCCCACCGTATGTCTCAACTCGCCCGCCATCTCGTTTTGTGGAGTCAGAAGCGCCTGAGGTCCCTTCGTGCTGTCCACATCCCTGGAGACCTGAACTGTGCAGCCGACGAGCTGTCACGGTTTCAGCCTCTCCCCGGAGAGTGGAGACTCCACCCCCAGACGATCCAGCTGATATGGGAACGGTTCGGCGACGCACAGGTAGATCTGTTTGCCTCCCAGGACTCTTCCCATTGCTCCCTGTATTATTCCCTGACCGAGGGCACCCTCGGCACGGATGCACTGGCGCACAGCTGGCCGTCCGGGCTACGCAAGTATGCGTTTCCCCCAGTGAGCCTTCTTGCACGGGTACTGTGCAAGATCAGGGAGGACAAGGAGCAGGTCGTCTTGGTCGCCCCGCTTTGGCACGGCCAGACCTGGTTCCCAGAACTCTTACTCCTTACGACAGCCCCTCCCTGGCCTATCCCTCTGAGACCAGACCTCCTGACTCAGAGACGGGGCACCTTTTGGCACCCGCGTCCAGCGTTCTGGAAGCTCCACGTGTGGCTTCTGGACGGGACACGGTAGGTTTGAGTAGCCTTCCACCTGCGGTGGTCGCTACCATCACTTCCGCTAGAGCTGAGTCTACACGACGTCTCTACGCGTTGAAGTGGAACCTCTTCGTCACATGGTGCTCTTCCCGCCAAGAAGACCCCTGGAAATGCCCGATCGGGTCCGTGCTATCGTTTCTCCAGGAGGGGGTGGAGCGAAGGCTGTCTCCCTCCACCCTGAAAGTGTACGTGGCCGCAATATCTGCCTACCACGATCTCCTGGGAGACAAAAAGGTAAGTCAGCACGACCTGATCATCAGGTTCCTGAGGGGGGCGAGGAGACTGAATCCTCCTCGCTCTCCTCTCGTTCCCTCTTGGGACCTCTCAGTAGTCTTAAGTGCTCTGCAGAGGCCTCCCTTTGAGCCTTTGCGGTCGGCCGAGATTAAGTTCTTGTCTATGAAGACGGCTCTGCTGACCGCATTGGCCTCGCTTAAGAGGGTCGGGGACCTGCAAGCATTTTCGGTTGACGAAGCGTGCCTTGAGTTCGGGCCGGCTAACTCTCACGTGATCCTGAGACCCCGGCCCGGATATGTGCCCAAGGTTCCTACCACTCCGTTCCGAGATCAGGTGGTGAACCTGCAAGCGCTGCCTTTGGAGGAGGCAGACCCAGCCTTGGCATTGCTCTGTCCAGTACGCGCTCTCCACGCCTACGTAGACATGACGCAGTGTTTCAGGACCTCAGACCAGCTCTTTGTCTGTTATGGTGGAGAGCGGAAGGGAAGCGCTCTCTCAAAGCAGAGGTTGTCTCACTGGATAGTGGACACCATTGTTTTGGCATACCAGCAGCAAGGTCGACCATGTCCCCTTGGTGTGAGGGCACACTCCACCCGGAGTGTGGCCTCCTCTTGGGCTCTAGCGCATGGCGCCTCGCTAACAGACATCTGCAGAGCTGCAGGCTGGGCGACACCCAACACATTCGCCAGATTCTACAATCTCCGAGTGGAGCCAGTGTCCGACTATGTACTCGCCCCTACGGGTGGCCGGTAATGGGCCAGGCTCAGGTGTCTTCGCTTGCTCGCCATTCCACTCCAAGGACTGGATACGTGCGATATTTTCCTCAGGTGAGCTCCCCGAGAGCCCTGAGCTCCTCCAGCACTGTCGACGCCGACATCAGTTCAGTCTGCCCTTTCGAGCCCAGACCCTCATGTCCGGCCAGGTGCTCCGTGTGCATGGTTCCCTTCCGGCGACCCCCACACGAGTATTCCCACCGTAAGCCTCCTCAGTGAGCAGGTGTCTTTCCCTTGGCAAGTCCCTGCCACCCCTAGGGTTAAAAATCCACCTTCGGCTGGTACCCTAGAGATCTTCCATATGCAACCCTCAGCGGGTCATATGTGTATTCTCTAAGTCCTCCCTACGGTAGGCATCTTGGCATTCCCTCACTGGGATATGCTTCCCAGTGTACCTTGGTAATCCTGTGATAAGTGGGAGTCCTAGGGCCTTAAGTGGCGGGATCTCACACTTACGCAGGGCACTGGATGACAGCTGAGTGGCGTTGTTGAATAGGATCCCCCATTCGTTAGTCACTAACGTACGTCGTAGTGACTGAACGAAAGGGAACGTCTCGGTTACGTATGTAACCCTCGTTCCCTGAGGAGGGAACGGAGACGTACGTTTCCTTAGCCACGTCAGCTGTGCTGCCTGGAACGCGAGGAGTTCAGTCTTGGCTCCTGCAGCAGTAACATAATGCGATGTTCGCAGCGTACTTCCTTATATACCCACGAGGTGGGGCGGAGTTACGCATGCAAATTCCGCATGCCCATGGCATTGGCACTGCCATTGGGCGCTGTTGAACACGATGAAGATGATTGGCTTCTAAGCGAAACCCCCATTCGTTAGTCACTAACGTCCTCAGGGAACGAGGGTTACATACGTAACCGAGACGTTTCCCGCTGCCCAGGGTTGCCAGGTTTTCACAACAAAACCCGCCCAATTGCTACTCAAAACAAGCCCAATTGCGTTTCAGGGGGGCTTCCCCGGTAAAAATCATATTTGGGGGTAAAATATGTTTTTTTGGCATGGTTGCCTACTAAAATTCGCATTCCCGGGGCTAAATATCACATAATTGGGGTCGCTTCAACCCGTGGACATGAAAAACAGCCCGTTGCAACAGTGATGAAGTAGCGACTTGGCAACACTGCCGCTGCCTCGCTAGCGTTGCTGAGAAAGATGAGACATATACAGTGACGTGAGACCTGGCTCTCTTGTGGCTCCCAGCATTTGGAAAAGCAAACGGTTCTTAGAAGACTCCTCAGTCGAACCAACTATGAACTGGGACTAGCACTGGCTCTGAACTAGCACCCTGTTCATTCTGGTGGAAAAGGGGTATATGATGTCAAGGGAGCCCAGAGCCAGGGTGGAGCTGACAGGCAGAGGTGGAGACATGGGCCAGGAAGCTTGAGGTGAAGCAGGGGAATCTTCATCCACTTGTCAAGGTGGTGATTGGGAAGCCCGAGGCGAATTCGATGAGCTGCACAGAGTTGACAGTTGGGGAAAGAGGCGAGGAGCAGGACGACCCCAGCGGAGCCAACAGATCCAGAGGACTGGACGTAACCAGTCGAGGGGATTGGTCCAGGAAGTCGGGCGGGAATGTTGGAGGAGGAAGATATCCGGTTGGGACCGGCGGAGAAGGTAAAGACTCAAGGGTGGGGAATAGGGAGGGAACTGGATCCACCGACCAAAGATCTATAAGGCAGAGGTCCACTCTGTAATGGATTTTATATTATCTGCAAATACAGTTTGAATTTTTGTAGTTATCAACTGTATTTGATTTGGTCAGAATGTATTGTGATAAATCAAGGGTTCATGGTTTGGCAGGTTAACATGGTCCAGTCAGCCCTAGCCGGTTGATGCCATAACTACACCATCTCACTACAAAGAACACTTTTCTTCATTGATTGCCATTGAAAAGTATAGCTTTGTAATTTTACAAATCAGCCAATCAGTATTGTCAGGACAGCTCCTTCCAGTCATGCAAGGACAGCTCCTATGTACTTGAATAAAGATTGAAATCTCGAAAACTGTTTGTCAGTGTCACATTTGAATACAATTTCTAACCAGCCATTTGATATCTGACAAAATGGTATTAAGGTCTAGACAAGATACTGTAGTAACAGTACAATTGAAAGACAAACCCATTAGGTTATCTGGGCTGACAGTGAACGGTCAGGATCACAGTGTGTTTACAGACTGGCACAGCTCCTTTATTACAGCCCACCTCCTAACATCCGCACCTGTCTAGACATCTGCACAGCCTCTCTCCCCTTTACTGCCTCCAAATTCTCCTCGTAACATGTGTTCTGCTGTCTCAGAGCATTACTGACTATACTAATATAGTTGTAACTCCAGCATATTCTGCCTCTACTTTTAAATCTCTTTTATGTGGAATTGCTGCTATCAACAGTTCTATAGGTTTCAACAAGCTATAATCAAATAACCCCCTGAGGAATATTGTATTGCTGACATTTGAAATATTAGTTTGTTAAATAAATAAATAAATATTAGAAATTGAATAGTGTATTGAACCTCTAGTCTAGACATTTAAAAAATCATAAAAAAATGCAAATGTGACTTTGTAGAGGATCATATTTGATAAATCAGGCTTTTATGGTTGAAATTTTATTCAGTGGCCCATAGAAATATGCAATTTGGTGCAGTTTCTGATATTTATATGCACAAAAGTAAGATGAAATGCTGATATCTTATAATGTATGTAATTGAGAAATTTATAACAGTTTAGCAGACTATTTACATAGAATGCATATCAATATCTGCTGTCATTCTATATCTCCCATTAATATGTCTTAGTAAGATTATGTTTGAATGCTTAGTTTTATGATCAAAGCTCTGCAGTTTTTTATTATGGGGCAAAACATATATATGTAATGTGATACAATGATGATTGAGAGATGAACAAAAGCTTGATGAATCATATTTGATACTCACATTTTTGCAAGATTTTTCTAAGAACTGATGTATGAATAATCAAGTTGCTTCAGTCCAGTAAATATTATAATATATAGAAATATCACAAACAATAAAATTGACTCTTATGTTCATTTCATAAACATCTGTAAAGAATTCAGAGCAAAAAAGCATGACCTAAATTGGGACGTTTCCACAATTATTGAAAAAGTATAAACTATCAATCAGATGGCGGAAGGCATGTCAGCAAAGTTTTGATCACTTTGATAAATTAGAGGCATTAGAAATTGGCATGTATCAAATATGATAGAGTAGGCTTTACAGTACATGGTTAACTTTGGCTCAGCTGTTTCTACTTTTTCCCACATTAATTGCACATCTAGTACAATTATGTGGTTTTGTTTCATTAATGCAGTGTATACTTTTTTCTTGATTTGCCCTGAAAGAATGGAAGTGAAATGTGACAACATGCCCCATAGATGGGATACATTGTAACATGTGAGGGGCTATATATACATGTGAGGGGTATATATATATATATATATATATATATATATATATATATATATATATATATATATATATATATATATATATAAGACAAACTAAAATATTTTGTCAATAAAATACAATTATTAACTTTTTTAAATAAAATAATGGCATTTTTTAGTTTGACCACAAACACATTGCTAAATAAAGCTAGCATAGTTAAAACATAAAAAGAATTAAGCATTTCTGAACATTAACTCTCAGTCTTTATTTACCGTTTTCTCCTTGTTTCTCAATAGAATTCATAAAAGTATAGAATAGAATAGAATAGAATAGAATAGAATAGAATAGAATAGAATAGAATAGAATAGAATAGAATAGAATAGAATAGAATAGAATAGAATAGAATAGAATAGCTCTAACGCACATTGTTACAACATGACTCACCTGCGCAACTGGGATTTAAACCCGGCTCGTGTCTTCTGCTGGTTAGATCAGCATTAAAGAACTCAACTTAAATAACAACTGTTAAATAACAGATATAAGATTACAATAATATCAGATTTGTCTTATTTTAAATAAACACAAAAAACAGATATGAAAAATTTACTTAAGAAATGTACTTTTGCTATGATTAAATAAATGTTCAGTGATATCTTCCAATTTTATATTTTTTTATTTTGACGCAATTTGTTCTCTACGTAATGTTGTTATGGCAACTAGTAAATACAAAGTTTTGTCATCCTGGTATGTGCGGAAAGTTTTAAACCATGTGTGTTACAACTAGTTAGGTTGTGCCCAGCTCTCCCCTAAATCATTGCATTGCCAACCCAGCCTGAATAGCCATCCCTCGACCCTGCTGATTGGTCAGTGGTCTGTGAAAGATCACACACTGCATCGTACATGTGTCATGCTACATGTGACACAAACCCATTGCATGTCACTGCGGTTACACAAGACTTCTTAAAAGCTTAGATTCCAGCAGGTTTAGGCTAAAACCATAAAGCATATACTAATAAAAGTTAAGCAGGGCATTTTCTGTATATCAAATACACAAATAAATTATATTTTCACACTTTTTGCATAGTTGCTGCTTGGCTGAAAATATTCTGCTCACAAGTGATATTTACTTTTACACATCATGTCTCATATTGTCACAATTATGTTCTGTTTAGTCATTTCAGTCATGTCTGTATGAGTTCTCATTAGTTACTAGGTTTCTGATTAGTTCATCTTTGTCCAGCTGTTCCTGTTTAGTTCGCTCATTTATAATAACTAATAACTAATAATTAATAACTACACAGGAACAAATGAGTAAGGCAATATTAACATTCTAGTAACTACTATTAAAGGATTAGTTCACTTCAAAATGAAAATTTCCTGATATTTTACTTACCCCCATCTCATCCAAGATGTTCATGTCTTTCTTTATTCAGTCAAAAAGAAATCTTTTTTTTTTTGAGGAAAACATTCCAGGATTTTTCTCCACATAATGGACTTCAATGGCAACCAAAATGTTGAAGGTCCAAATCAATCCAGTTTCAAAGGGCTTTGAAAGGCTCTGCACTATCCCAGATGAGGAATAGGGTCTTATCTAGCGAAACAATCTGCCATTTTAAAAAAAAACAAAACAAAACAAAAATATACTTTTTAACTAGAGTTGTTCTGATTCCGATACTATCGGAAATATCACCGATACCACAACAAATTCTGGCATCGGTATCAGCGAGTACTTGAACCCATGTACCGATCCGATACCATTTTCTTAAACAAGACCTAATTATTATGACTGCTAGCTTTGCCTAACCGCTGCACGGTTCTTCTTTGCTGCTCAGAATGCATTGCAAACACAGGAAGTTGTGCTGTGTTGCCACAAGCAACCACTGTTTAGAGCAGCGAAGAAGAAATGAAAAAGCATTAGCAGTGTGTCCACTGTTTAGCAGTATTTCGTCTCTGTGTAGATGGCGGGCGCCCGCGCACACACACGTGCGTGACACTCTCTCGCTGTCTTGGTCCTCCCCAAGTTTCTCTACGTCTACGTGCGTTTTTACAGTCTATGGTCATTATATGAGGACACGAACGCATAAACTGTCACTTCATGAGAATTTACTGTTTCATATAATGAAAACAGACAAAGCTGTTCACGGCAACCCGTCAAAACAAAAGTTTGGTTTAATGTGAATACATTTTCGGAATATATTAGGCTACTGTTGTAGCCTACAGTAAATTTAGTTACGTCTCTATAATAATAATACGTCTCTACTAATAATAATAATAATTATTCCTAGAAAGTTGTTAAGAGATTATTAGCTGGTTAATATATAATTTTTTATATTCCTACGTTTATTTGTTATTTGTATGTGTTTTTTTATATAGTTATTGTAAAACTAAAATACCTTTCAGTTTGCTGTGTTAGATTTGTGGCTGCATTTGAAGTTCTTTTTCGCTTAAGAAAAATTAATAATATTACTGTCAAATGCATGTCAGATAATAAAAATACTGTAATAAATACAGTAGTTCACTGTATGTATTTGTTCATGTTTTATTAAGGGATAAGTCTGAAGCACACCATAAAATAATTCTAGTAATTCATACAGAGCTAGTAGTACAGCTGTATACAGATACACACCTAGGAATCAAATAAGTACTCGGTATCGGCCGATACCCTGAGCCCAGGTATCGGAATCGGTATCGGGAAGGGAAAAAGGGTATCGGAACATCTCTATTTTTAACCTAAATTGCTCATTTGCGCTACACTGTGACGTGCCAAGGATTGCGTAATCAAGTCGGAAAAGTCACGGTAGACGTAGGCAGAAGTTACTAGAGTGTTAATACTGCATTACTCACTTGTTCTTGTGTAGTTATTCATTAATGAAGGAATAGTATTCTAAAGTGTTACCACTATGTGTATTTATACTCCCTGTTCTGTTCAGGTCGGTTATTGTTTCGTGTATGTGGAGTTCTACTTATGAGTCACCAGTAAAGTCTATTTTGATGTGTTATCCAGTGTCTATTTTCTTCATTCCTTCACTAAGAGGTACACATATATTCATCTCAAACATGCTCTTCATCTCCAACGAATAACAATTTTGTATAAAAATGATTGTAGTGGAAATTATGTCTGATTTGTGCAAAAAAAGGATATTAAAAGTGTGTATTCACACAATAAATATGAAATGTTTTAGTGTATTAATGTTTATTTCTCTCTTTGTTTTCATATTAATCATAGTTGAAAGTGTAATATTTAACGGATTTTCATATTTTAAGCAATACAATTTATATATAAAATGCAATTGATAAACAATAAGCCACAATTACTTTTTTTAAATCAACCTCTGGTACATAAAACTGCTTGTATTTGGAGAAACAGCCCAAAACAGCTGCAATGTGCAGTGATGACAACAGAACCTAGGACATATGAGTATGAAATGTTCTGGACTGTAATGCAATGACTTCATTGCTATGAATAAACAATTCTTCCCAAAGGGCAAAGACGCTAAGCATCCACAATAATACATGACGCTTCACATTCCCATGCTCAGAACAAAACAAACACTTTGCCACCCAGTAATAAGGCGCTTGAGTATAGCCTTCCTGATGTTATCGCAACTATTAACATTTTGTCCTTCTGATGCCTTAGCCAGCGGATTAGTGAAGGACAGTGCGGAGCGGCCGCCCTTGGGCTGAAATGAAGCCAGGCTATGCTATTCTATAGCTGCTTGCTTTGACACACTCTGAACATAAAAGAGCTCTAATCGGATGAGAATTGAATGTCGAGTGGAGCTTTTAGACAGTTTGTTCACTCTGTCCCACATTTTCATGGCCACCATCTATCTGATGACGTTCAAGATGCTACAAGATGCTCCAGTACAGCTCTGCACTTGTACATTACACAATATGTGTGTTTTGAGAGGTCCATTATGTCAATAATAAAGCATTTTTAGAGAAAGAAAATTGCCTTTTGACTGTTCAATATTTCAATACCTTCGGTACTGTTTAAAAAGAAACCTATGCACCTCATATAATTGACTAAGTGAATACTCAGATGTCACTAATTCCTGTAATTTGAGTTTTTTCATGGTTGGTTGGTTGGTTGTACTTGAATTTATTGCCATATATATCAGCTTGACAGACTATTCCATGGAAGATACAGATTCAACATTCAAAAAACAAAACAATAAATACAAATATTTTATAAGCATTCAACTTCGTAAATCAAAACAAAAAGTCTATAAAAACTCTATAAAAGATTATTTAAATGTACTTGTGATAAATATTGTAAAAAGTTCCTGAGTATACTTGTATTTGTGAGAAATTAAGTCAGAATTGTGAGATATAAACTCTGACTTTTTTTCTCACTGTAAATCCTAATGCTCAAAATAATAAATTGGTTTGAGTAGGGCAAACTAATTATACAAATTATTTCAATCAAGTTAACTTTTGTGAGTATATAGAAGTAATCTGAATTGTTACATTGTTTTGAGTTTTGTGAACTTTTTTTTAAAGACAAATTTAGCTGAAACTGGGCTCAGATTTCTATTTCCCAACATGCTTTGCCATGACACTCAAAAGGGAGAGTAGATGCTAAAATTAAGTGTTACATAATGTGTCTTTAGTGCAAGATTAATGTGGGATATTTAGCAGTGTTTAATGTTTTGCTAAACATGAAACATTTGTTTTTAATAAAGCCTGAACCTCGTCGTCGGTCCATCGTCATATTTTTTAAACTATGTTGTTGATTCGAATAGCAAACAACTCTTATTGCGCGCACCGCAACAATGCTGCGTGAGCTCAACCAATCAGCATGTTCAGCGCCCAAGTCCCACCCCTGAAATTTCCTGAACTTTGAAAAAGTACTACCTCGCGAGCAGGGCCATTTTGAGGGGGAAATCTTTACCCGGAACTTTATTTAGACCCTGGTTCCTGCGGTCGAAACACACCGAGTACCACCCCAAAGTCCCTAGTTCCCGGGGAAAGTTCCTGCGGTGGAAACGCGGCTTATGTTAAATATTCTATACTGCTGTACTCATTCAGCAATTGCTATGCTAATGCTATCAAAGCATTGTGTAACCAATTAGCAAGATAGCATTTACTGAATTAATGAGTTAAAGCTAGCCAAGCTTCCACTACTAAAAACATTTAAATTGAGATTACCTGATAATTTTAAGTTAAATGTATGAATTAGTTTACTAAAAGTCAAATATTTGTGTACAAAAAAAGTAAATCAAAAAAAAATCTATCAGTTCTGCTTACTTAAACCTTAAATGTAAAATTATTGATTTAACCGATTACCTCAAAAGTTTTCCAACCTATTTGGGTTTACAGTGCGAGTTTATCTCACAATTCTGACTTTTTTGCAAAAAAAAATAACAAATCGCAATTTGAGAAAAAAGCTCAAAATTTATTTTGTATCGCAATTGTGAGTTTAAATCTCACGATTCGGAAAAAAAATTGAAAGATGTAAACTCGCAGTTGTGAGGAAAAAAAAGTCACGATTATTTTTTTATTCCGTGGCGGAAACAAGCTTCCATATTTTGCATAAAGTTAGTGCTACAATTGACAGTTTGGTGGTTTTTGGTCAATAAATGTTCACGAGTCAGTCTTGCATTTTGTGTTATTTCATAGTTTTGATGATTTATTAAAAAATATGGAAAATCGTCATTATTAGAAGTGAATTGGTGTGACCAAACATATCGTCTTAGTATATATTTTAAAATAAATTTTTACATTTTCGCAAGAAAATTTGAGTGTTGCTGTCCCATGCAAAAGTCAATGACACAGTGCTAAAGTGTTGTGGATGGCTGGCAGGGCTCAGTGGTTTTTAGGGCATTGCTTTTCAGACCACCACGAGTCAAAAGAGCCCATCCGCTAGTCTCTATGATATTTTGGTCTCTAGATATAACTTGGATCCCACTTTGTAAATCTACAGGAATCTTACATCCATTTCATCACCTGTCATAAACCGGATCACTTAGAAATATTACAGCACACTTCTACTCAACAAGTTGCCTGAGTTGAGGTGTTATTCATGCAGCAGAAACAGTATGGGACTAGTTATGTGCCGAAGATTAATATTAGGGATAGGGGTTTGTTCAAATCGCTAATCCTATGAGATATAATAGTAGTGAGGCCTGCCTTAGCATCTGCCACAGCCACAGCAGGATAAAATATCACAATGACCAAAATGTCCTTAACATCTCTGTCAAGCTCTAGCATTTCATTAGAGATAATAACTCTCCTGAAAGCTCATGTAAATGGCCTTAAAGACCACATTAATCATTTCAGCATAGAAATGGACCCAAAGAACCAAAGACAAATCCCGTAAACACTCAAAGCACAGTTCAAAGACACCCATGTTATGTTCATTTGCATATTAAAGGACATACTAGACAAAAACAAACAATATGGTACAAACAAGTAAAAATCAAACTTAACGAATAATATAAAGAGAGAGAGAGAAAGAAAGAGCGAGAGAGGGAGAGAGAGAGAGAGAGAGAGAGAGAGAGACAACTTCACAGCCCTTTCACAAGAGACCTCAAGAAATTAACAGTCCCGTGAACAGGAATAATTCAGACAACTTTTTACACGCCGTTTGATTGTGAAATAAAATACTTGCATTACTATGGCTTCTCGTTTGTAAGTGTCTGAGTTCGAATCGTCAGGGGATTTTGGAACGGATCTTCGGGTCCCAGGAGAATTTGTCTGAAGCTTAGGAAAAGTCGTTAGAGGAAGCTGTCGGTCTTTCTCTCAGTGGCGGGGGATGCCTTCTCTCAGGGTGGCGAAGACCAGGGGTGGTCTTTCTCTCAATGGCGAAATGCCATGCGGTCCTTCTCTCGTGGTGGCGAAATGCAAAGAGTTAATGGTCGTTCCCGTTCTTATAGATGGGATGGCCGACGCCCAAAGAGTTCAACGTTCCAATCTCTTGCGGAGACACGATGGCGCCTCAAATCTAATCTGCGTAGATAGTCACATCAACACACAGGCCCTTTTTTTTAAGTAAGATTTGATTAGAAAAGTCACGAGAGCTGTGAGGAGTTCAGGCTTTGGCCATCCTGCCAGATAGCTGATTGAATCAGTACTGTTACGACAGATCTTTTCTTCCATATTTTGATGAACCAAGTGTAACGGATTATTGAACAAGAAAAAAAGTAGGGCGGGGACTTGGTTCTATGCATTGGTTATTGATTGGATGTTGAGATGTGGGCTTGGCACTGAAATGTGCAGCCAGATGAACGTGAGTTTGATTTAATCTAAAAAGACTAAATGTTTGGAGAATCCGGCATACGTCACCAGAGAGAAGTCTGTTATTTTTACTGGAAGATCCAGTTTTGACATTTTGATTATACACTATGAGATACAATAAGAAGCATGTGAACAGATGAATTGTTCACATGCATTTACAAAATAGTGAATTTTCATCTCAAGCCGACTTTCTCAGTCCCTTTCACTGCATGGAAAACAGTAGTTGGGACAGTCCATCTCTGGTGGTCCAAATATGTCACATTTTCCTTTTTTTCTTTAATAATTTCATGTTGATGCAAGTACATCATGTCCCAACTAGACTACAGATGTTGAATGTTAAAGGTGGGGTAAGTACTTTCTGGTAACCGATGTTGATTTCAAATCACCAAAACAAACACGCCCCTATTTTGATAGCGAAATGAATGGGTCTTTGATTTTGAAATGAATGGGTCTTTATCATCGCTGAAGTGAACGACAATACGATCGCAAATGGACAAGCAAGCAAGCATGACACATGAGCATATTCAAGCAAAAGCCAGCATATATTAGTTCTGTGAAACAAAACAAAATCAATGTTACTCGCCTATCGAGAAGAAATAGAGCAACCTCGGCCTTCGCTCCTTGAGTTCTCTCCTGCGCTGGAAAGCTGGTATTTACACGGGTCCTACTTATTTTGTTCCACAGCTTCCATATTTGTGTTTAATCTGCCTTATCTCTCTTTCTGTTGTTGCCCGGCTAATGTCCGTCCTGTGTCGTGTCTTTTGAATAATGACGTGCATTGAGCGCTCTCTTCTCCCCGTCATTAGTAGACACGCTATAAGTTTGTTTTGGTACTCGGCCTGAGACACATTTCTAAAGCAGTTTTGAAATACCACTTGCTCCACCTTTAATTAAATAATCACTCAAATGCTAAACACAACCAGATGTTAGTTTTGTATGTTTTCATGTTTCTCTAGCAAAATATCAAAACACATTTCCGAAAAGTTTAAATGCCTAGTTGTGTTCTTTTCGAACCCATCTGTGTGGACTCATGCCAGGGCTCATCTGTTTCTTCTGCTTATTAGGCTAGTACTCATTACATTCTATTCAGGTCTTCAGCAGGAAACTGTTGGCATTGTGACAGCTTTTTGATGGAATTACTCATTCAGGAGTTGAATACAGGAGGAGAGACATGCTCGGTGTGAACTGGTAATGAGTCTTCCTCTCAATGCCACAGAGGGCGAATCGTATAAGATAAGCATGCAGGAGTTCTACTTTATTTTGTCATTTCATTACATAGAGCAAATAACAGTGCGGTGGTTAGTGTTATAATAACTACATTTTATTCAGCATTTTATCCAGTCTTATTGGAAATACATGACAAAACTGCAAAAATGTACCTGTGCATACATTTCACTGCATTTTCCATTTGAAATCAACACTAGAAGCAGTATAATGGCAGCAACTTCTATTACGCTTTGCACATATTATCGTTAAATAAAGAGTCATTTTTGCACAGTTCCTTGCACAACACTATGCTGTGACCTCAAAACAATTTGCGTCAGTTGTAAACTAATACATTTTGACGTTTGCATCACATAACTAGCTCCATATTTATTTTCTGACGTAGTAAACTTGCTTGGTAGCTCACCTGTTACAAAGTTACACTTGCAATAGAGAGCTTGGATATGAGTATCGAGAAACATCCATAAAAGAGCTTGAAGACTTGTAGAAGCAAGCTAAAATGGCATGGTTGGTTCAGCAAATTCGTTTTTATCTTACATCAGCTTTTGTTGACACTATTGGTTAGGTTTAAAGTATAGTGAAGGTGTTACGATCATTTCAAATGCAATAGAGCATTAACCTTTCAGCATCATTCACAGTCAACACATTCTCGCACCCAACTCGTCACATATTGACGCTTGGTCAGGACCCCTTTGGCGTCACTTTTTAAAGTACAGGGTACCCCTTTAGCGTAATTTTTCAACGCGCAGGTGCTCCATTGATTTCAATGAGAAAACCTTTGCCATCATACAGAAGCGTTGGGCATGGGAATGTTATCGTCATGATGAAATTATATTGGGTTATGATTTATGACATGTTTGAGTGTGATTCTCAATTTAATCAGCCAGCATACTTTTATTTACATTTATAACATTTTTTTATTTATGCTATTTAGACACGTTTGAACACGTAACCCAACCCCATCCCTGTATTATATGATACAAAACACAGGATATAACAGGCAGATATGACTGCAGGCACAATTTATTCAAAAAGTAAATATTCCAAGCATTCCGAGGCCAAACAATTTATTTGTGTCAAGAAAATCCCCAAATGCGATCAGTGTCTCCATCGGCCGAAGATCATGCACACATTCAAAAATTGCCGCCCGAAGAAAAATTACGTCAGCTTTTATAGTGAAATTGCATTGGCTTTCGTGTGTCTCGTGACAGATTGTGTCATGCTAAAGAGTCGGTGTATCTTTTGAATGAGATATGACTGAGTGCGTCATCATTTCAGCGATTAAAACATTAAAAGTCAACTCTATTCGGATGTCATATGACTTCAGAAGATTTGGAATGCAACACGAGTTAATACTTTTATATTGTTTTTGGTCAGTTTTTGCAATAAATATCTGTGACTGTACTTTTATTTGCCTGTTATCTGTTTTATAGTATTGAGAATTGGGTAGGTTTAGGCTAGGAGTGGGGTTAGTTGCTTTAAAATATAAAAGAAGCCTACAAATATTCATAAAATCATGTCAACTTTTACAAATGCAAAGAATTAAATGCGTCTTGATCTGACACATTGGGCAAACAACTGAAATCAATAGAGCACCTGCGCGTCATATGCCGCTAAAGGGGTACCCTGTGCGTTAAAAAGTGACGCCGAGGGGTCCTGACCCAGCGTCAATATGTGACGAGTTGGGAGTGAGAACGTGTTATTGACGCAGTACATTTAAATTCTGAACTGTTGTACAACAACCAATGCAATAAAACTTTGCCAGTCACGTCTAACTGGGAATTTGAACACAATATGTAGTACCAGTCACTGGACATTTCACTTTAAAAATCTCCTGAAACATGCTACAAGAAATGCAATATAATTCTGCAAAAAAAATGTCCACAGGTTTAGGAGTATTTCAAGTAAAAATTTCATGTCTTCAGCTGAAATAAAATGTTTGGGAACTCATAATCTAGACAGACATAGCTGTCTGAACAAATAGTTTAATAAGGATTAATGTGTAGATTTTATTAAGGGTTTGCTAGCTTTGCAGCATGAATAAATTATGTGTTTACCATTTTGCACTTACCACTTCATATTGACAATACTGTATGAACAAATTAAATTGTGAGAAATTAAAATGGTCTTGTTTTGCTAATAAATGTAATAAATTCTTAACAAGAAATCATTAGTTGCTTTGACAAGAATGTATTGCACTTTAATTGATGAGCAATTAAACCTTTTAATACAGTCATCTGACTTAATTTGTTATGCTCTGTTGACATTACCCATTTTGAGTTCAATTTTATTTTTAAGGTAATATTTCCTTTTTATAAGGCAATATTTCCTTAACACGTTTCATTCTCTAGGATGTGCCTGTGTTGATTCACCATTAAAGGGTTAGTTCACCCCAACATTTGAATGATCCCATAATTTACTCACCCTCAAGCCATCCTATGTGTATATATGACATTCTTCTTTCAGCCAAACATAATTGGAGTTATATTAAAAAATGTCCTGGCTTTTCCAAGGTTTATAATGGGAGTGAATGGTACCATTTTTTTGAAGACCAAAAAAGCGCATTCATCCATCATAAAAGTAATCCATACGGCTCAAGGGTGTCAATAAATGCCTTCTGAAGCAATGCATTTTTGTAATTAACACATTTATAACTTTATAAACTACAATCACATGACCTCTGACCTGATGCATGACATATTGACAAACGCGGAAGCGCAGAGGTTAGAGCGAAACAAAACATTGGTTATGATTTAGAAGTCAAAGGGCCAGTGCCCGGTTGCATAAAGCACTTAAGTTTTTCCCTCAAGTATGATACTTAAGGGGCGATTTCCCCTTACTTAAGATAATAACTTAAGGGTGTTGCATATAATCTCTTAAACGGTTATCTTAGGTAAGGGAAACATTTAAGTGTTTCACGACAGCGATCCTGGATTCACGTTATAAAAGTCTTGTTGCCATAGATACACAAAACACTAACACTAATGCTGCGTTCACACCAAACGTGAATAGAACGTCAAATTCGCGTCTAGTTTGACGCTTGAACTTTGAATGCATTCGCACGTCCAAAGCGAGATGGACACGCGTAAAGAGCAAGCGTTTGAAGCGAAATTGACGTGCGTCCTTTTGCGCTTTTCATAGTGGTTGTGTGCAGTCGCGAAATTGAAAAATACTACTGTTATTGTGTCATGAAATGTAGTTTTAAGAGTTGTTCAGTCGAGAATAAAGTTGTTTAAAGCTCAAATCTGTGGTTTATTTGTAAAGATAGCGCCTATTTAAAAATGTTGTGAGAGCCCGGCGATCACCGGGAGCTCGCGCTCATGTAACCCACCTGGAATAGCCTTACCTCGGCTAGTCCTGCTGACTTTTGCCGCTGGTAAATGAGAAATGTTTAAATTCACAATCTATAGCTTCGGTTCTATTATATGAAACATATAAGTTCAAAGACATTAATGACTTGATATAACATCAAACGACTTATTTAATTATGTGAGTTTTTCTTCATCTCAAATGTAGGCTACATATGACTGCAAGTGTTCAGTGTCACAGTGGTTGCGATGTGTGACGGTCAAATCGGTGTTCTTGCAACAATTTTTCATCGCTAAGATGGTCCAAAGGGTTCTCCCTATCCCTAAAAATTCTTCTTGGCACATAATGATCTTCAGCTGGTTCCATAAATTCAGCCATGTCTCTTATTTTTGTCCGCGTTACTCTTAAGGTTACAATTTCCAAACCCTAAGTTATACTTAGGGAAATAACCGTTAAGGGGTTTTATGCAACACAACGCTTTTAAGGGATTACTTTAGTGAAAAAAAACAGCATTTAAGGGGAATTCTAAGTGTTTATGACGTTTCACTTAAAGAAACCCTTAAGTAACACTTAAGGTTTTTTTTCTGCAACACCCTTAGGTTTAAGGGAAACATAAGGGCGAACTTAAGGGAAAATTACACTTAAGGTGCTTTATGCAACCTGGCACTGATTGACTAACATCTTGCACCAGCACAAACCCTCTTTTGGCATTAAAAAACTACTATCAGGATTTACTAAAGACACGCAGTGAAAAATTTGAGCTGAAAAGGCCTGGACAGGGTTATTTTTTGCATATGCATTTGTAGGAGTTTCCCTTTCAGACACTAAAAAATTATGGGAGTAGAGTATTTAAATGAATCATGCAAGTTGATTTACTAAGGTTTGCACTTGTCAATAACCCTACCCATACTGTGACGTGGGCAAATCAGGTAATGCAGTGAAAAATGCCCCTTTGTTTATGGCACTGATCTATTTACTCCTATTACTCTCCTGCAGAGACCTATACTTGATAACACTACTCAGGCTTCCTCTTCTCAACATGGCCTTTGTTGCGTGTTCCCAGGGGCGGGTTTATGTAAATTTTGGGGTTAGTAATGGCTGCGTCCGAAAGGCAGCTGACTCGTTGCCTCGCTGCCTTATCAGACAATGGCTTGTTTGTGCATGAAGGCACCTCACCAAACTAATTTCGGACAGACTTCTTAGGCAGTGTAACCGTTTAATGATCTACAGCAAAATAGTGAGAGCTTTGGTGAGAACTAAACAAATATTTAATTACTACATTAGTAATTTCTCGCTAGAAATGACATCAGAAGTAGAAAATGTTGGTAAAAAACATACATTTACACACAAACTGACCAGCAAACGCAACTTTCAGACGCCATCTTTTTTTTTCAAGCTCAACTGTAACAGAATGGAACGCACAGGATTGTGGGATATCAAAGGCAGCGAAGGATACAAATATGCTGCCTTCAAAAATCGATCAGATGAAGGTTCTCTCAGGAGACACGAAGTGAAGCTAACATTAGATACGGACGTGCCTTGGTGCCTTCCTGTCTTGAAATGTGTCTTCCGGCGGCAGCATTTTCCAGGTTTCGGACGCAGCCAAGGTCACTAACCCACAAGAAGCTTGTTGTAGTCCCTACCAGCCATTTGTTGTAGTCCTTAAAAAGCAACCTCTTTAAAAGAAAATATCTCCCTTTTCTTTTAACCTTGAGCATCGAACTTTGCAGATGTTGTTTATGTTCAAACAGCAACATTACACACTAACTAAAGTTAAAAAAGTGAAATCATAATCAACCACCCCTTTAATAGGCTTACCATAGCAAATAAGGTTAAGACAAAAACAGGTTTTGATTGAAGGATTTATGTATTAACTCATTTAGTTATTTTTTTTAACAAAAAAGTTACATAGTGTACCTTTAACACAATTATTCTAAAATCTCATTGCATCATGTTGCCTTTTTTGTACTTTTCTTAACAATTTCCTTTTATGTAGCAGTAGTTCTTCCCTCTTTAAAATGTACATGTGCATTTTTTAAACATTTATTCTGTAAGATGCCAGTTGGAATTTAGAAATTCTTAGCTTTGATACTTTACTGAAATATGGGTCAAATCTTCTAATAGGAACATTCCCAGCAAATTCCATGAAATATCAGAATATTCTAAAAGAACCATCTGTCCTCAAGTCACATAAAAAATATGTGTACTTTGAAGTCAGAATGCATGTGGTTGCAGACAACCTTTAAATAATAATAAAAGAATAAAATAAAAAAATTAAAAAACAGAAAAACAGTCTGTGAGTGGATGCAGTGATTTAGGAACAAATGGAGAACAGCCTGTGTCAACATGAGCCGAAACATGGTGTTGATAGTGTGAGTTTTTGCTGGATTTGGCTGTCAGCACATTAGTGATGCACCTATCAGAAACATGTATTAAAGAGAACTGTGTAATAAAACAATATGTATTAATATTTTATGCTGATTACACTGTGCTTGTTATTTGTGTCTGCTTGCATCTGTAAAGATGACTCATTACACAGACAGAGAGGCAAACTGTGTCCCTAAACCTCAGGCACAGGCTAAAGCATCACTCCTCTATTTCATTACAGCTGAGTTGACATCTATCAGCCTCCAGAAACTAGGCCATTTGCACAATTTGGTCATTGACTCTTCCAGTCGTGTATAGATACTATGAGGCTTTACAGTAATATCATTGTACGAACATCTTTGTCTCCATACTGAATAAACTATACACACACACACACACACACACACACACACACACACACAGACACACACACACACACACACACACACACACACACACGCGCGCGCACACGCACACGCACACACACACACACACGCACACACACACACACACACACACACACATATACACATACACACACACAGGAGGAGGTTTTCAGGAGAATTTAGGACAGGAAACTAAGAAAGTGTTTGTGACCTTCTAGTGGAAAAAAGACAGCAGAAGCAAAACAATGTGTTTTCTTTTGAGAAGCAAAAGGCAGCTCTCTGGGATACTTGATTCTGATTGGACAATCGTAGCATTCTGCAGTCAAATGTTTGGTTTAATGACCATTAAACCATATGAACAATTTCCCCAGGCAAAAAGTTTCCTACTTTGCTGTTTTTAGTTTCATGCTTTTCCCGCTTTCAGTATTTATCTTCTGGTATGTATGTCTCACGGGATGATTTTTATAAGAACACATTAAATATGAACTAATATTTTTTTTTCTTTTTGTTACACGGTCACACTGACTTTCATACAGTATAATAAACTGACTTGCCAACTTTTTGCTATACCTTCATAATTTATTCATGCTACTTTCAAATGTATAGTTTTTGCAAGGCATGCGGTTGTCAAATTATATATTTTTTATTTTTTGTCCATGCAAAAAATCTACCCACCCTCATGTCTCTCCAAACATACACAGATTAGGCATAACATTATGACCGATTACTTATGATTAAGTGAATAACACTGATTATCTCTTCATCACAGCACCTGTTAGTTGGTGGTATATATTAAGCAGCAAGTGAACATTTTGTCCTCAAAGTTGATGTGTTAGAAGCAGTAAAAATGGGCAAGCATAAGGATTTGAGCTAGTTTGACAAAGGCCATATTGTGTTGGCTAAACGACTGGGTCAGAGCATCTCCAAAACTGTGATGCTTTGGGCAATGTTCTGCTGGGAAACTTTGGGTCCTGCCATCCATGTGGATGATACTTTGACACCACCTACCTAAGCATTGTTGCAGAGCATGTACACCCTTTCATGGAACCGGTATTCCCTGGTGGCTGTGGCCTCTTTCAGCAGGATAATGTGCCCTGCCACAAAGCAAAAATGGTTTGAGGAGCACAACAACGATTTTGAGGTGTTCATTTGGACTCCAAATACCCCAGATCTCAATCCAGTCGAGCATCTGTGGGATATGGTGAACAAACAAGTCCGATCCATGGAGGCCCCACCTCGCAACTTACAGGACTTAAAGGATCTGCTGCTAAAATCATGGTGCCAGATACCACAGCACACAGGGGTCTAGTGGAGTCCATGCCTTGACGGGCCAGGGCTGTTTTGGCAGCAAAATGGGGACCAACACAATATTGGGTCATAATGTTATGCCTGATCGGTGTATATGACATTTTCATCCATGAAGCACAAGGATGCTAGGATGGTAACTGCAACTCTCAAGCTCCAAAAACACCTTAAACATAGTCTATATGTTTTGTGTACATTATTCCAAGCCTTCTGAATGCTTTATGAGAAAAACAGACTGTAATTTAAAACCTATTCCCTCAAAATCAGTTTTTTTACGTAAGTGCAGAGCAGTAACCGAAGAATAACAGTACACAAAGCTGATCGGTTCTCTCATCTATCGTCTACTATATATTTCAATTTTGAAAGTAAAATTATGTTATGTTAATTACGTTAAACAATGCATATTGTGATGTGGTGGAAATTATATTTGTTGGTTAAATTATAGTAAAATTTCAGAAACAGATTACCAAAATGATTCTCCATGTTACTGGACAAAAATAAACTAGTGAGAGTGTGTTTTAGGAGAGTTTGTTTTCTAAAAGTCATCAGAGCTAAAAAAGCACATAGCCTTAAAAAAGGAATTCCCTTTCCCTCCTTTACATGTTCCATAAAATAATCGGACTGGACATTTTTGTGCTGGCATTAGCTGTGAGTGAGATTCTGGCTCTTTTCACGGAGAGATGAGCTGCTAATCTCAATTGTAATGGTCTCACCAAAGAGCTCATTGAACCACAAAGTCCCCTGAAAACCCTCATCTCACTCATAAATGCTTTATACTTGTTCTTATTTTACCACGGTTTCAGCTTTATCCTTTTTCCACTGTTCGTCTAAACTTCTTGTCTTTCATCTTCTCTGCAGATGGGAAATATCTCGGAAGCTACCCTTTTTGTTTCCAAAATCCCAAAGGAACATGATGTCTTCATGGGTTCCGTATACACAACCTTCTGTGAGTCCACTCACTTACAAGTGATACCGTTTTTATATTATTTATGGACTTTTTTAGCTTTTATTTATAGAGCAGTCAGGAGAGACAGGAAAGTTGAGGGAGAGAGAGGATAAATGGGATGAGGATTTTTTCATGTTAGTTTCATATGTTTTTGAGACTTTTAAACAATTTTACATTAAATGGATCTAAATGGTCTAGCCATAAAGTAAAACATTTTTTCCCTTACACTTTTAATACATGTGTAACCATCCTAATTCCTAATTCATCCTAAATCATTGTTCCAAAAAGAAAAGATTTAATATAAACTTTACTCTTTTTTTTTTTTTACAAAAATCATGAATTATTATTAACATGTAACATGTGATATTTAACAGCCAGAAGTAACCTTGCCTTGCCATAAAAAGTTAAAATTATCTAATGTTTTAAGGGACTTGACCTTAACACACAGGACGCACGGAGGACACATTTCAGTGTAGGAAGGCATCAAGGCATGTCCAAATTCAATGTTAGCTTCACTTCCTGCCTCCTGAGAGACCTTCATCTGATAGATTTTTGAAGGCAGCATAGATGTATCCTTCGCTGCCTTTGATATCCCACAATCCTATGTGTTTCATTCGGTGACAGTTGAGCTAGAAAAAGAAAGATGGCATCTGAAAGTTGCGGTTGCTTGTCAGTTTGTGTGTAAATGTACGTTTTCCACTTCTGATGTAACTTGTAGCAAAAGATTACTGAAGTAATTAAATATTTGTTTAGTTCTCACCAAAGCTTGCTTTATTTTGCTGTAGTTCATTAAACTGTTATGCTGCCTGTCCGTTTCGTGAGGTACCTTTGTGCGCTTGTGCTGCCTTACAAATCATTGCCTGATAAGGCAGCGAGGCAACAAGTCAGCTTCCAAGGTTTTCGTATGCAGCCATCGTCTGCAGGGGTCCTATTATTTTTTTTTCATCTGTATGTTGGTTGGACCATGTGACTACTTATATAACAACAAACTAATAAAGTTTTCTTTTCATGAATTTCATTCTAATATCAGAACAGTTTTTAATTCAGAAATGAGAAACATTCTCATCACAATAGATGTTAAGTAATTGTATTTACAGTTTGAATTACATTTTTAACGTATAAATTAATAAATGCCATTAACCCAGAAAGCAAAATGTACTTCACATTAGAAAGCATAACCTTAATCCTTGCTCTGATGGTCTCTCATGTTGCTGCTAAACTGCTAATTCCTTGAATGGTTAACTGTGATTTGCACTTGGGGATGACCTTGAATTGTCTAAATAGCATGCAATTATTACATAAAACATCCCAACATAATGATAGAGGTTTAATCACACTACAGCATTGCTAAATAAGCATTACCACAAGGATGTGAGGTTACATGCTTGATGAACTGAACATTAATAAATCCGAATCATAAAACCAAAACCATCCTTCGAAATACCCACATGGAATTTCTAAGAGAAACCAGGGTAAATTAGCCGTCGACAGTTGGCCTACAAATTGATGTCACAACTGAAAAGTTGTGTTTCATTCCACTTCCTTAAATTCAAGTTTAAAGCACAATTCTGCTTGCTACCTGAATTCAAACTCTGGAATTGAACTACAATTTTAGGCAACACTATTTTGATAGTCCACTTTAGACATTCTACAAACTATAAGTAACTTTTCAACTACATGTCAATTAGCAGTCATTGGAGTATTAGTAGACTGTCTGCTTTATATATGCAAACACTTTATTTTGATGGTCCTCCACCAGACATTTTACTGACTATAAGTAACTTGCAAGTAAATGTCAACTTATTCTACTAACCCTAACTCTAACCTTGACGCTTGGGACTTGGGCACTGAACATGCTGATTGGTTGAGTTTACGCAGCATTTTGATAATTTTGGTGGAAATGTGGCTTAAATCTCTTGTCATGTTATGATAAAGAAGATGACGAGGTGAGGCGTGGCAGATCTTTAGCAGCATAAACATAAACAGCATAAACAACAAAGGAAACAGGAAGTAATGCACAACAAACAAACAAAAATTAAGCTGAAACTACAACAGAAAGCGACATAACTCAACCACTCTGAAAGGCGCCTCCTGATGCCTAAACTGGACCAGCATAGGAGGAAGGAGAGTGAAAGTCTTGGTGGAGGGAGTGTCAGGACCAACGGCAGAAGAGACCACCAGGGTGGAGCAGCCAGAGCAGGAGACCGCTAGAGCGGAGCAGAAGGAACAGGAACCAGAGCGGCGCAGAAGGAACAGGAACCAGAGCGGAACAGAAGGAACAGCCAGCCAGCCAGGAGGATGGTTACCCACAGCCTGGAAGTCTGTGGCAGAGGTAGAGCAACCAAGGCGAAGGTAGAGGGATGAGGAAGCCCCGGTGCAGCCGGAAGGATGATGGTGCCAGGTGGAGCCGAAGGAGCGAGGAGTCAAGGTAGAGCCAACTGGTTGACGGGCTGAGGTGGCACTTTAGGCTTGGAGGTCTGGCACACACCCTGGCAGAGCTGAAGGACGGGAGGCTCGAGGCATTGTAGTAACACTGGTCTGAGTCAGCGGAGGAGCCGAGGAGCCATATGAGACTAGCATAGTTGACATCAAAGAACTGGATGGCCTACTTGGTGGAGGGAGGAATGGAAGACTGGGTAGGACAATCAATGATGATGGAGACTTGAAGTAAGGCAGGACCAACGGAGACAAAGGAGAAGACTAAGAATACTTGGAGCAGGGAAGGACCACTGATGGCAAAGAAGACTTGAAGCTGTGTGTAACCAGCACCAATGAAGAAGAAGACTGAGCCACAGCAAGAGGAAGAGGTTTGTGGTTGGGGCTCTGACGAATCCCAGGCAATAAGCTGTTCTTCGTCATCCAGCTCCCCTAAAATTCCCACTAGCATAGATGTATAAACCAGCTCACACACCTGGTCAGACACAGACTGGACGGTAGGCTTTGTTTCAGGGATGGACGAGGCTGCAGGCTCTGGCTCTGTTGCAGGAGCACAACCTGTCATGTTTTTGGTTTAAGGACTCTTAGTTTGTTTATTTGCTTTGTTTTCTTCCTTTGCTATGGTTATTCGTTGTTTCGTTGATTAACATGCACCTGTTCCTCATTTCCTCATTAGTCCTCTGTGTATTTAATGCCTTCAGTTCAGTGATACTTTGTCTGGTGTTCTTTGTGTTTTTTACATGCTATTACTGTCACACGCATTCAGTTTTGTTTGTTCATAGATCTTTTTTCAGGTTTGTTTTCGTCAGTCACGTGTTCTTTGTCTTCATTTCCCGCCACTCATCTGTTTCCATGAACACTAATCACAGCTGATCATCATTTAGTTCCTCACCATCATGTATTTAAGTTCCTAGCTGTGCACTCTCAGTTGTCGGTAGATGTTTACATGTTGTGTGTGTTTACCCTTGTTTCACGCACACACTGTTACACATTCTGTCTGTTCCTGTGTTTATTGTATTATTAAAATCACTTCATATTGGATCCTGTGTACCTTTGTCTTCATCCGTCTTCATCTTCGTGACAGTTATGTTGCCTTTTCGCTTATTTGGATTATCTTGTTTTATACTCTTTTATTTTATTTTAGACTTTGCTGCATTTAGATCCTCTATGTCGCCCTTCATCATCATCTTCAGCCTTCCGTGACAACTCTAATGAGAGTTAATTAACATGTAGTTGCAATGTTACTTATAGTTAGTAGAAAGTCTAAAGTGGATTATCGAAATAAAGTGTAGCCTAACCGAATTTTAAAAACATTCAATTAATTTCTGAATAACAAACAATCCTGGTGTGTAATATTTACATCTATGCATTTGGTAGGTGTTTTTCTCCAAACTAACATACACTACCTCCCACATATACATTTTTTTCCTTTCTTGCATTTCAAACCCGCAACCATGGTGTTGCTAGAGCCATACATTAATCTTGGAGCTACAGCTTTACTGTATTGTGAACATTAAAGCATCAAGGGATGTTAGATCAAAACTTCAGAGGTCACTGGCAAGCAGAGTAAGAGCAGCGTCAAATCGTAAAGTGCCAGAATAAATCATTGCCGTTTCGCTTCTTGCCAAGCTGTCAGAGCAATAACAAAACAGTAAAATAGGGGTTGCAGCGAGTTAGAACAAGGAAAAATAAACTGTGTGTGGTACTGACTATTAACTTAATGCATTTATTTCTCTTTTTAGGTATTCTGTCACTCTTGGGGAATGGCATCCTGCTCCTTGTTGCGTATCGTAAGAGATCATCTCTGAAGCCGGCAGAGTTCTTCATCATAAATTTATCTATTAGTGACCTTGGAATGACGGTTACACTCTTTCCCTTGGCGATTCCATCAGCCTTTGCTCACAAGTAGGCAGATACCACAAAAAATCTGTGTTAGAATATGACCACCCCATAGTATCAGAGATAAAGTCTAAGGCAACTCTGATGTGCCATTTCTTTGACACAGGACCAAAGCTGCCGCAGAACTGCCTAACACTGTGCCACAACGTGACAAACTTTATATAGTTGGATATTACAGTTGAGTAGGAACATCTACTAATAACCAACAGTACTTGCTTGTCATTTTATCATGTTGCGGTTGGTTGAGCCACAGTGCTAGACTTTGCTGTTTTCATGGCAATCAGAATACGTCTTGATTTTTGTGCTATTACTGGATTCAACAATCTATGGAAACCTTTTTTCCTTCTCAAAAATTAAAAATAAAACAGGTAATTGTGAGATAAAATAATAAAAAATCTCATTATGATATTTAAACCACAAGGAATAAAGCAATTACAAAATATAAAGTTGCAATTATAAGAATAAATTCGCAAGAAATAAAGTGGTAGTTGTTAGATATATAATTAAATTGTGATGTATGAAATCATAATTACGAGAAATTAATGTGCAATTATCAGAAATAAAGTAGCAATTGTGAGATATACAATCACAATTTCTAGAAATGTATTTGTAATTGTGAGATACACAATAAAAAAAATCAATTTGTGATTCTGAGAAATAGCTAATTCGTTTTTAATTGTGATATAAAGTCACAATGTGGGATAACGAATTACTAGAAATACAGTTTCAATTATTTTTAGCACCTACTGTCCCACATTTGTAATATTCAGATGGCTATAGTGAAAACTACGGAACCCCTAAAGGGACATGGTCAGGGGAAAAATATGAGATGGGAGGAAAGTCTTTAGCCGCATTTCCACCGCAGGAACTTTCCCCAGGAACTAGGGACTTTGGGGTGGTACTCGGTGTGTTTCGACCGCAGGAACAGGGGTCTAAATGAAGTTCCAGGTAAATATTTCCCCCTCAAAATGGCCCTGCTCGTGAGGTAATACTTTTTCAAAGTTCAGGAACTTTCGGGGGTGGGACTTGGGCGCTGATCATGCTGATTGGTTGAGCTCACGCAGCATTTTATTTCAACCGGCATTTTTAAAAGTCTTGCGAGGTTTGTTCTGCGTTCAGTAAATATCTGTCTTGCTCTTTCTGCCCGATGGCGCGCGTTGTCTCAGCAATCGCACGGTCAATGTCCGTAATAGCTGATAATAACATACGTTGTCTTATTTTAAATCTAGCTTTACGAGCTTTCAGAATACGCTTTAGTACCAGTGCTCGTCTCTTTTCCGCCGTTTTGTTAATTACATATTTAGTAAACCACTACATAACTAGCAAAAGCAGCGCTGCTTGCATCTCCTCCATACTTGTTATTGTTGCAGACGGTATCGCACAAAAATGATTACTGTCCGTCGCTGACTGGGAGGAACAGTCACGCGCAGTCCCACGTCTCTAGACTAATTTGCCTAATCTTCACGGTACTTTAGACCGCAGTGGAAACGCAGACATGCAGGTCTGGGGGAAAAAAGTTCCTGTAAAAAATTGTCCCGGGTAATTTCGGTGGAAACTGGGCTTTTGTGTCTTTGTGTTCTCTCGCCAAACCTTTGCGTTGCCCCGCAAAAATGTTTGTTCCCCCGAAAAACTTTGCGAGCGAATGGGAAGTTTCTCAGGGGAACGCAAGCACAAGCGAATATAAAAACATTTAGTTTCAAAACATTTGACATATTGACATATTGCAATGACATTTATTTTTTCCTCCCATCTCATATTTTCCCCTCTCTTATAGGGGCAAAAGTCATTGTACCTTGATTTTTCAGCCTGCCAAATGCATAAATGTAAATCTCTCTCATTATCTCAGGTGGTTGTTTGGAGAGCTGGCATGTTTATGCTATGCTGTATGTGGCGTCCTCTTCGGCTTATCCAGCCTGACAAATCTCACTGCTCTGTCATCCGTCTGCTGCCTCAAAGTCTGCTTCCCAAACTATGGTATTCTTCCTCGACACCTTTCACACCACAATACATTTATCTTCCTCCCTAGCCCTCCTCTGTATCTTAATTAAGAATCGGATGCCGCTGCATGCAACCCTTCTGTCCTGCTGTGATGCACCCTGAAGGGCAATTCATTACCTTATGGCTTTCTCCAATGTGTTCAATGAACATTCTCGTTTTCATGAGTGTCTAGATGCCCAGTCTCCGTTCGGCTTCTGGTCTATACTCATACGTATGGACAGGAGCAGTTGGCCTCATTAGAGTTCATTAGTTTTGTCAGTTTCAACTTTTGATTGACTTTAAAAGATGAAGGTGTTTGTGAGAGAGAGGAGATAATTCAAATGGGGCAGTTTATCAGCATGTGGGTGGGCTTGAGAACAGAGATTACGAAAGCAAAAAGGACAGCAGGTGAACAGATGGATTCTGTAGGTGGAAGAGAAGCAAACAGATTTGGGATGCAGTGAAAGACTTTAGAGGGCACATTGCCAGATAAGTTGTGATACTTTATCTTTAGTTGTGATCAGTCTGGTACTTTCAGTACTTTACTTTACAATCCTGCTTGATTTAAGTGCAGAATTTGACACAATAGATCATGACATCCTTTTATAAGATATGACTTGATCATGTAGCTGGGTTTGAGGGATCTGTGCTGTATTGGTTTGCATCTTACCTTAAGGACAGAACTTTGTTTTCGGTAACACTTTACATTAAGGTTCCCTTTGTAAAAGGTTTATAAGGGTGTTTGTTAATGATTAATAACTCATTTACAAATGCATTATAGATCTTTGATAAGCAGTTATAACTGCATGAATAAAAAGGGTGAATTTAATGCAGTACCTGCCAAATAGTGAGCCCTTTTTAATTATAAATGCTTAATAAATGTATTTATTCACACTTGTTTAACTCAAAACCAGATTCCTGGTTTATATCATGATGCAGCTAAAATTGTCTTCAGTGAGACTGAAGTGTTGTATTTGTTTTTCTCATTGATATCTCATGACTGACACTTTTCTTAAAATGTCCCTTACCAGAGTTTACTGCCTTACCCATGATATTCCACAAAGCTAATTTCTTGCTTTTCAAGGTAAAATTATCAAACTTTTTTGGGGAAAAAACAAGCACGTTTTTTAATACAAACATTAATAACCTGTGAAACCGAACCTTAATGTAAAGTGAACACGTGAGCCATTTATTAACGAGTTACAAACATTAATAACCTGTGAAAGTGAACCTTAATGTAAAGGGAACACATGTGAACCATTTATTAATGAGTTACAAACATTAATAACTTGTGATTGTGAACCTTAATGTAAAGTGAACACATGTGAACCATTTATTAACGAGTTACAAACATTAATAACCTCTATCTCCTCACGAAGATTCGCGACAAATCAACATCCCTCAGGGCTTTTAGTTCAAAAGTGTGCAGATGAGGAGACATATTGATAAATTATCATATGTCTGTATCAAATTTCTAAACAGAGGAGTATTTTTTATTCAATACTTTCTCAAAATGCGCAGATGTAGCCTAATCATGAGCGATTGAGTCTCTTATGTGTTGTTTTCAATTCATACTGGCAGCCGGAGGGCGCTCTGTGCACATGTAGTCCACATATGGTACAGACAGACGAAGAAGATACCATGTGCCATAATAGAAGTCCATAATAAAAGCTTCCTGAGATCGCGAAACATGCAAATAGAGACATTTGAAGACTAATAAACACACAATTGCGGCGATGTATGGTTTGTCTTCAAGCCACTTAGTCTTCAAATGCTCATCCTTGGGCACATGAAAAAAGTTTGCTTTAGAGTCGCACTTCAGAACACAGCGTCTCGTCGCCATGATGTTTTCTTGTTTTCACTGGCGTCTTGGAGCGCAATAAGTGGGCGTATCGTATTCAAATAACTTGACAAGTTGACGTCATCTAGTCAGAGAAAAAGCTTCGGTCTTCTAACGATTCTTAAAAATGACTCAGAGTCGACTCTTACTTTTGAAAGAAAATAACTATATATACGGTGCAATGTCATATTTCAAACTTTGCAGGATGTTTTTGTTCACTTAGATCTATGTTACACACTACATGAAAGGTACATTTCAAAATTCCATGATAGGTGCTCTTTAATGTAAAGTGAACACATGTGAGCCATTTATTAATGAGTTACAAACATTAATAACCTGTGATTGTGAACCTCAATGTAAAGTGAACACATGTGAACCATTTATTAACGAGTTACAAACATTAATAACCTGTGAAAGTGAACCTTAATGTAAAGTGAACACATGTGAACCATTTATTAACGAGTTAAAAACATTAATAACCTGTGAAAGTGAACCTTAAAGTGAACACATGTGAACCATTTATTATTGAGTTACAAACAGTAACGTTACATGCGCTTGTCTGAGGGAGTGCCAGAGCCGTTATTTGTGTATGATAACTACAAACTTACACAGTGATTACACAATTAATATAAACACTTGAAAAACGTAGTCTGTGATGTCACCTTAGTTAGCTTACCCATCAAATCAAACACTATGTTAGATTATTATTTCTCTTCAAAGTATGAACAGTAACAGCATGTCTTCCTCTCATGAAAAGAAAAATCTCTATTGGATGCTCACCAGCGCCAACTCCTGTCACAACTCCTGTCCACTCATCTCTATGCCGACAACACTCAGCTTTATTTTTGTTAAAAACAACAGCTGTTCTGTGTCTAATCTGTTTGCATGTCTTCAAGATATTAAATGCTGGATGCACTTGAATTTTGTACAGTTAAATAACGATAAAACTGGAATAATTGTTTTAGCCCAACAGTTCTGTCTTCTGGTATTGTTAATCAGCTTGGTCCCCTCTCTTCTAATGTGCGCTACTGTGCTAAAAACCTTGGTGTTGTTTTCGATCCCACATTGCCTTTGACTAAGCAGATCAGTGCTGTTGTGAAAAGCAGTTTCTTTCAGTAAAGAAGATCAAGAAAATAATTTCTATGAAGGACATTGAAACTGCTCGGGTTATGTATATAACCCTTGTTCCCTGAGAAGGGGAACGAGCACTGCATCGGAACGACGCTTTGGGGATGCTCCCTTAGCATCAGCGAATCTGAAACCAGAATGCCAACTAGGCCAATCCGATTGGCGTGCGTGATGACGTAATCGTGACGGCATACCCGGAAGTATAAAAGGGGAGCTGGAACGTAATGGCGTCAGTAATTGCTCTGAAGCATGCGCTCCAGGCGCGCCGAGGTGTGGCGTCGGGATGCAGTGCTCGTTCCCCTTCTCAGGGAACAAGGGTTATATACATAACCCGAGCAGTTCCCTTTCGAGGGAACTCGCACTGCATCGGAACGACGCTTTGGGGAACGAATCCCAACTTGGCCACACCGAAGGGTAGCACCTGCCCTAGTGTGAAGCCGGAGACCGGGCACAACTAGGACTGGAGCACCCTAGCACCAGGCGTTGTAGGGAGATCCAGGCTATAAAACCTGATAAATGTGTGTGGGGTAGCCCACCCAGCCGCCTCGCAGATATCCTGCAAGGAAACCCCAGAAAGAAGGGCCACCGAAGAGGCCACGCCTCTGGTGGAATGAGCCCTCACGGCCACAGGTGAAGGCAAACTGCGCACCTGGTAGGCCATGGTAATCGCCTGGACAATCCAATTACTGATTGTCTGAGTAGACGCAGGCAATCCCTTCTTAGGTGAGCCAAAACACACCAACAGTTGTTGCGATCTCCTCCACTGTGCAGACTTCGCCAGATAAACTCTAAGAGCCCTAACCGGGCAGAGTAGGTGAAGCCTCCCCTCTTCCGCCGTCACGTGAGGCGGAGGATGGAATGCCTGCAGGACCAATGACCTGACCACCCTTGAAGGCACCTTAGGCACGTAGCCCGGCCTAGGGTGTAAGATGGCTTTTACTCCTCCCGGGGCAAACTCCAGGCAGGTTGGCGTTACCGCCAAGGCCTGGAGATCTCCCACTCTCCTGAGAGAGGTGATGGCAAGGAGAAAAGCCACCTTAAGGGTCAGGTCCTTTGGTCCAGCCGACTCCAATGGTTCGAAGGGGGCCTCAGCCAATCCTTCGAGAACCACTGCCAGGTCCCAGGTTGGAACTCTGGACCGAGCCGCAGGCCTCATCCTCCGAGCCCCACGGAGGAATTGTACAACCAGTTGGTGCCTACCCAGAGGCCCATCACCCATAGGAGTGTGGAAAGCCGCAATGGCAGCCACGTACACCTTGAGTGTGGACGGGGTAAGCCCTGCAGAGAAGCGATCTTGGAGGAACTTCAGCACTGAAGCCACCGGGCAGTTAACTGGGTCCACCTCACGCTCCCTGCACCAAGTGGAAAATACATTCCACTTGAGGCTGTACAGTCTCCTCGTAGACGGAGCCCTGGAACTGAGTAAGGTCTCTATCACCTCCGCCGATAGGCCAGCCTCTAGGTACCTGGTCCCCTCAGGGGCCAGACCCACAGGTTCCAAATCTCCGGGCGGGGGTAAAATATCGTACCCGCCGCCTGAGATAGGAGATCCCTCCTCAGAGGAATCTCACACGGCTGACCTGTTAGCAGAGCTATGATATCCGAGAACCAAACTCGAGTGGGCCAACGGGGTGCTACCAGAAGTAGACTGACCCCCTGTCGCCTGACCCTCTCCAGGACTCCCGGAAGCAGAGCAATCGGGGGAAATGCGCACAGACACAGCCTCGGCTACGTCTGAACCATGGCATCCAACCCCAGCGAGGCTGGATGCGTGAGGAAAAACCACAGTGGGCAGTGGGACGTCTCTCGAGACGCAAATAATCCACTTCCACTGGGCCAAACCTCTTGCATATAGCCTCCACCACCTCTGGGTGGTATCGCCACTCCCCGGGCCTCAGCCCCTGCCTCGGCAGGAAGTCTGCTCCCTGATTTTGGACCCCAGGACATACATTGCCCTGATGGACAACAGTTTCCCTTGGGACCACAGGAGGATGTGATGCGCCAGTCTGCAAAGAGGGCGCAACCTCAAACCCCCCTGCCGTGCCCCAACCAGTGAGGGAGGCGTCTGTTGAAACGGATTTCCGGCAACAGGACGCCCCCAACACTGGCCCTTGGGACAGAAACCAAGGTTTCTTCCATATGACTAGGGAACGAAGGCCACTGCGCGTTACCCTGATCATACAGAATGGATTTCCCCTCAAGGAAAGCCACCTGGTTTACTTCCCATAACCACGTCCCAGCCAGTGAGGGAGGCGCCTGTTGAAACGGATTACCGGCAACAGAACGCTCCCAACACTGGCCCCTGGGACAGAAACCAAGGTTTCTTCCATATGACTAGGGAACGAAGGCATCTGCACGTTACCCTGATCATACAGAATGGTTTTCTCCCCGAGGAAAACCCCTTGATTCCCAGCTACCACTGTAAGGGTCTCATGCAGCAGGCCAAGAGATATTCTGTTGGACGCAGCCGCAATGAGCCCCAGCAGACCTTAAACTGCTTCACAGTGATGCTGTGGCCTAGCTTCATTTTAGAGACCACCGCCCGTATGGACTTGATACGTTCGGGAGACAATTGTGCCCACAACGTAGAGAATCCCATACGACTCCCAGGAACACAGTTCTCTGAGAAGGCGTCAACACGCTACTGCGTGTAGAGTCTCAAAGGGCTAGGCCCCCTGGAAGAACCCGATATTGGTACGCTTTGCCCCAAAAAGCGAACCTCAGGAACTTCCTGTGACACAGAAGGATGGATACAGGGAGGTATGCGTCCTCTTCAGACCCATCGTGACAGACCAGTCCTCAGACTGGATCTGAATCACAATGGAGGAATTGCTAAGCATCTTGAATCTGAATCTCCTCAGAGAACGATTCAAGTACCTCAGGTCTAAAGTTGGATGCAACTCGCCATCCCTCTTAGGAACTATGAAGTACTGGCTGTAGAACCCGGACTCCCTGTCTGGCGGAGGAGCACATTCTGTGGCCTCCCTACCAACAGGGAGTGAACTTCCTGTTCCATTACCCGAACCTGCCCAGGGACCACTGCCGTCCAGACCACCCCACTGAACTTCAGGGGAAGGTAACCGGACTGCAGTCTGTATGCCCCTTTCTACAGTCGCAGGCCCCAAGCTGATATATTCGGAGGCATAACCATGCGCCGAGATAATCTGCTAAGGGAACCAGCCTCTTGAGGCCGGTCTCGGGTGTCAACCGAGCCTCCTCCCCGACCCCCTGAAGCGGCTAACCGGCAGGGCGAAATCGAGGAAGATTTTCGGTGTGCGTACGCGTTTGCTGGACCACCGCAAGTCTTGCTAGAGGCGGCTGGTGCAGCGCGCGTGCGCAGGGAAACGATGTGGCCCGAAGCGTACTAGATGGCGGGAGCACAGCCTCGATTCCCGAAAACTCCACAGGGGAGGCGACCTCGATCGCTCCTACCCGGGAGAGGGGGCTGGCCAGCAGGGGCCTCATCTAAGGGAGCAGCTCAACAGGGCCACAACACTAAAGCGGACACTGCGATTAGCAATTGCCTGAAACTGATGTGTCCCGCAGGCCACAAGGCGGCGAGAACGACATCAACTTCAGGAGGGCTCCATCTTAGATGAATATCCAGTTCACAAGTTAAACACGCTTGGGTGACAGAATTAAAGTATCCAACTTATCAAAGTCGGATAACATGACACTCAATTCCTCGGAATCATAATCACCAAACCCGTGCAACCTGATCTGAATAATAGGCTGAATAAAAAATATATCTAACTCCTCAAAGTCAGATAATATTTTAATTTAATTCCTCAGAATTAAATGTAGCCACAATAAGGTGAAACATAGTCTGAATGATAGGCTAAATATCTAACTCCTCAAAGTCAGATTATATTTTATTTAATTCCTTAGAATTAAATGTAGCCGTAATTAATCAGACAACACTGTTTTATTTGTATTATACGGACTCATAGACCCCGCATTGCCTCAGCAACGTGGTTCAAGCCGTCATAATACAATTGGTTTTCATCCCTCGAGAAAAAAGCCAGTGTCACACAATACGGTGAAACATGGTCTGAATGACAGGCTGAATATCTAACTCCTCAGAGTCAGACCATATCTCATTTAAATCCTCAGACTTAAATGCAGTCATATCAGACAATACTGATTTAACGTACTATACGGACTCGCCGTTAAGCCAACCAGTATCTCATGCACACCGATCGCGTGTGTTCACTTTAATTGCAGACCCATAACCTGCGCGCTGCCTTTTTTTCAGCAATCGCGAGATGAAATCTTGCATATTTAAGAAGTGCTTATAACTTCGACTGCCTCGATGCTGAGCACGTCTAATTCCTCAGAATCAGACCGCTCACACATCGGGTCCTCCGCCCCGGGGGAAGAAGCCGCAGCGCGGGCTTCCACATGGGGAAGGAGAACATCTGAATTGTCAGATAAAGACTGGGAAGATGCCTCAGCAGTCCCAGTCCCGCTGACAGTCCATCCGTGAGCCCCATGACCAGCCTCGCCGCACCGCCTCGGCGGATGCGGGACCGATCCACGGGGCTCACGAGGCTGGCCGGCCTCATCGAGCACGGCCAGCCGAGAGCGGAGCACCCTGAGCGTCAGCTTCTTGTAATGCTCACAAGCGGCTCCCTCGAGAGCCGCTCGAGCATGCTGAACGCCCAGGCAGTGCACACACAGCAGGTGTGTATCCGAGCCCGACATGTAGCGAGGGCAAGGATGCACACACTGCTTAAACTCTCTAGTGTTCTCACACTCCATCATTCACACACTTTTTTACTGACGTACAACAATAAATAGACAGACAGTTTTGTTACACAGAGCGCTATGCTGAAGAGCGATAACTGACGCCATTACGTTACAGCTCCCCTTTTATACTTCCGGGTATGCCGTCACGATTACGTCATCACACACGGCAATCGGATTGGCCTAGTTGGCATTCTGGTTTCAGATTCGCTGATGCTAAGGGAGCATCCCCAAAGCGTCGTTCCGATGCAGTGCGAGTTCCCTCGAAAGGGAACTGTAATTCATTCATTCTTTTATAACATCAAGGTTGGATTACTGCAATTCACTCTATCTCGGTTTGCATAAATCTTCTCTAGAACGGTTGCAGTTGGTGCAAAATGCGGCAGCCAGATTATTGACTGGCTCTAGAAAACATGAGCACATTACTCCAGTGTTCGCCTTTCTACACTGGCTACTAATCAAGTTCCGTGCTGGTTTTAAGATTTTGATCTTTGTTTTTAAAGCTTTACATGGTCGTGCTCCCCAGTATATTTGTAATCTCCTCACTCCACATACTACCTCCCGATCTCTTCGCTCTTCTGGTCAATTTCTACTCAGTCCCTCGTTCTCATTTTAAAACTAAAGTTGACCAGGTTTTTGCTGTGGCTGCTCCTAGGCTCTGGAATAGTCTTCCCCGTCACATAAGATCTCCCCCTTCTATTTCTATGTTTAAATCCTCTTTGAAGACCAATTTTTACATCACCAAGTGCAATGCAAAGTGTCAGATGCAGTGGTGTAAAGCACACTGCCATTGGACTCTATCACGCTTCTCTGTCTGGCAATCCGATGGACGAGTCTGGATTTGGGGCTTGCCAGGAGAACGGTACTTGCCTGACTGCATTGTGCCAATTGTAAAGTTTGGTGGAGGGGGGATTATGGTGTGGGATTGTTTTTTCAGGGTTTGGGCTTTGCCCCTTAGTTACAGTGAAATTAACTCTTAATGCTTCACCATACCAATACATTTTGACAATTTTGACAATTTCATGTTCCCAACTTTGTGGGAACAATTTGGGGATGGCCCCTTACTGTTCCAACACGACAGTGCACAAAGCAAGGTCCATAAAGACACGGATGAGAGATATTTGGTGTGGAGGAACTTGACTGGCCTGCACAGAGTCCTGACCTCAACCCGATAGAACACCTTTGGGATGAATTAGAGAGGAGAATGGTCAAAAATTCCATATGGAACCCTACAGATTAAAAATGGGATGTCATTAAAGTTAATGTGCATGTAAAGGCAAAACATTTGGCAATATAGTGTATGTTTTAAGTTTGTTTTAATTTGTTGTACAGCACTTTGGTTTCAACATCTGTTGTTTTTAAATGTGCTTTATAAATTAATAAACTAAACTTATAAGCAGTGTAGGGGGTAACCAAGTAGTGCATTCACCCATTCATCTCAATGCAGTTGCTCAGTACTCTTTGCTCTGCTAATAATTTTAGATTGTTTTACATTTTACACTCTGGCTACGGTGTCATAAATATTTGGGTCCACCCAATCAAATGGGTCCTTGTAAAGATAGATGTCTGTGTTAAGGATTTGTGAATACTTGTAGAGTAAATGGCTTGTGTAGAGTATAGGCCAAGCCAGCAGACTAATTAATAGTCTAGAAATATGTTAAGCTACTATGTTGATGCTAATGTTTAATTTGACTGTCTATAGATTCAGCAATTTACCATTATACATCTATTTAAGGATATTCCAAGGTTACCATTAAAAGGTAAGCCTACAGAACTGCTTTGGCAGATCCTATAAAGTGCTGCAGTGATTTTTGTAGGTCAGCCTGTAAGTTGGCTTCACTCTTGTTTCCTTGACAAAATCCCAATTGGGTTTTCATTTTTCTTTTTCATTGGCCTTTTATGGATTATTATAGAAAATAAACTCAACTAAAGTTTATGATTCTTACACGTTTTGTTCATGATAATCTTCAGAAATGAACACACCTTTTATGAATTTTAATGCCTAAATACAATTACTGATGTATTTTATGTGGTAGAATAAAACATGAAGTCGGCTTGAAACAGAAGTTGCAATACTTGTTACTTCCTTATTATGATCTATACAGTATCCGATGATCATGTGATCTCATGTGAGTGACAGGTTGTCCCACCCTCACGAGTTATTTTGATTAAATATTAAATTAAAACATAAAACAAAACAAAAAAACATTGACTTTGGGACAATGCAACCAGAAGTGCTAAAATGCTAACTTGTTTCTGGGTATGGGCCTATACAAATACATAAACCCTTACCCTGCCACACTATTGTTTATGACTTTGATGTTCAGTGGTCACCTTTCCAAAAGGTAAGCATTTAAAAAACATTTTATTTGTGTACTCTTGACAACATTGTAAGAATAAGGATGACTGATGTCTGATAACTCATTTTACCACAGCATAGCTTTATTGGTACAGAATACTTCCCTCTTAAGAGCATGTGGGAAATAAATGGATTAGGGTAACAGGAAGTGGTGTGATTCTAAACGTTTACTGTTAATAAAAATCTTCTAAAAAGAGGCTTTGTTTTCAAAGTCCATACATTTTCAGTTTTCAATGTCTATTTACTGTAACATTCCCCAACACAGTACCAAAAAATTTGTATGTGATCAATCAATACTTTGTGCTAAATTAATGTTTATATGTGTTTGCTTTCTTTTAACAGGAAACAAATTCTCCTACTCTCATGCCTGTCTGATGATTGTGGGGGTGTGGTGCTATGCCATGGTGTTTGCTATAGGTCCCTTGGTAAATTGGGGCCGCTATGGCCCTGAACCCTATGGGACAGCATGCTGCATAGACTGGTAAGTGCATGGGAGGATGTTAATGGAAACACTAAAGGATTCTCAGAAAACCAGCCATAGCAAGCCAGGTGTGTGCAATTTATACACCATTAGTGGCATCAGCGCTTGCTGTCGCAATACTAAGGTGTATTGTGTGATTGCCTGGGTGATTGCCTGGACATTGCAGTTGTTTAGGTGTGCTGAGTATTTTTAAGTGTGTTCTGGGTTATTGCTTACTGGCCCAAATCAAAATGAAAAAATGTTTTGTCTGTTTTATCATCTGCCAAGGGAAAATTGTAAATGTGATCACTTTGATAGTTTTTATAGAGCAACAGAACTGCATTGTACTTTTCACTCTTTGAGAAGTCATCCTACAAATGGCGTATTTATAGTTTCAACTTAACTGGGATATGATAAATTGTTTTAACATCAAACAATGACACACTTTTTAAAGTGATCTAATGCACTGTGTTCTATTGAGCTCACATGGCTGCACTCTAACAACAAAAAAAAAAAACATTATTTTTAAGGATTTTATTTTTAGATTTTGTTTGTTTATAGGATGGAGTGTAGAGAGGAAATTAGGCTGTGTCTTATTTGTCCCCTAAGTCTGAGTCAGGTGGCTCAGTGACAAATGCTGGTCATCTGGGTGAATGCACACTTCAACAGCTTCTCAGAACATTTCCCTTAAGAAAATTAACCATGGTTTTTAAGTGTAGTAACCATGTTTTTTTTTTTGGCTTATTGATTACCATTTATATAACCACAGTTTTACCACAAATACCATGGTTAAACTATGGTTAGAGTAGCAAAGCCATGGTTCTTTTGTGGTTACCATGGTTTAACTATAATAACCATATTTTTTTATTTTTTTATTTTTTGTAGTAAAACCATGGTTCATTTTCCCAATGCTGTTCCTGGAGGTCTGCTGCAAAATTTAGATCCAGCATTAATCAAACACACCTGAACCAGCTAAGGGGGGCACGTTCAAGCTCAAACGGTGCACAACGATTTGCTACGGTTTCCGGGTTAAACAACATGTTTCTTGGAAACGGTGCAATGGTGTGCAAGGGAGTTTGGGATACGTTTTCCCTTGTTTGGTGGGTGTGTCAAAAATATCAGTAGCAACATGTATATAAACCACAAGGTCCAAGTAAAGTTGTTTACAAATGTGTCTGCTGCAGCTCTGTATATGCAACAGTTGAAGATATTGGAAGGCATGTTTGTCTTTTCATCCTGAAATGCGAGGCAGATTATGGATCACAATAATTAGGAACCACAGTTTCCACAAATCCCTTCACTCGATTGGGATGTTCTTTTTTATTCTGGATGGCAAGGAAAGTGACTGTAACATTGAGCGTATTTTGCAGTATTAAACACGTTATCATACCGATTTCATCAGGCTCTGAAAATTCTTCAAAAAGAACATAAAGAATGGCCTTCTCAGCTGCCATAGTTGCAACACTTGCGTCATCAGAACCGTCAGCATTGAACTTTTTGCAATGCTTTGTCGGGGCTGATCGCAAACAGATGTTACAGATAGGAACTCTGCAGGAAGTTTGCTCTCCAGGAACAGGTTTGGGCACCCATATAGCTATAGCAGGGGTGTCCAAACCTCCTCCTGGATAAGAGTCTTTGTGTTTTAGTGTGTAGTGTACTCTATTCAACGGTTTAGATGTAAAACACAAAGACTTTTAGTCCTGGAACTATAGCAATACTGCCTTAATGTTCTGAGAATCTGTTGAAGTAGCCATTCACTTAGATGACAGTGTTTGTTGGCCTTGTTCATATATCCCGATTGTTGGTTTCACTGGGCCATCTGACAGATACTGGGAATTATTGGAAGCATGTGAGCAACAGCCCTAGTGGCATAAATGGATGAGGCACTGGCCTCCTAAACTTGGGATTGTGGGTTTGAGACCCATTTGGGGTGGGTGGAAACATGCTGGGCCTAGAGGCTGAGGTCCTGGATAGAAACAATCCTCGGCTACGATCATCTTCATAATTAAAGTACCCAATCCAAAATAAGAAGTATTTTCCATAGATCAGGCATAAAACACAAAGCATATTGCTTAAGGGGTGTCCAAACATCCTGCAGAGTTTACCTGACCAAACACACTTTGGTTTCTAATAATCCTGAAAAAAATCTAGCTGTTTCAGGTGTGTTAGGGCTGGAGCTGAATTATGCAGGAACCTTCAGATATCCAGAAACATCACTGGGCATCCATGCATACAGCATGAGTGTTCTGAGAAGCTGTTGAAGTGCTCATTCACCCAGATGACAAAATGTTTTTGCTGGCCTTGTTCAAATGCACAGCAGTTGTCACTGAGCCAACCTGACTGAGACTTAGAATTATTGGGGAATGAGTCCTGAAACCTGGAAGTGTGTAAGCATTTTTGCACTTCTGGTTCCATCATCCCAATGTCAACAGGTTTGTATTCATGGGTTTTGGTTAAATACCTAAAATAAGGTGTGTAGTTAACACTAGCTCAAGAATTTGCTCCGTAGTTAGGGTTTGGGCCATATAAGGAAAATAATTCAAAGCAGATTTGACCCATCAGCCTCTGGGTTATTGGCCTAGCACACTTTCGCTGTGCCACTCTGCTCACCTTAAATCAGATCCCATACCCAGTTGTCTTCAAAACAGCTTGTGTTTAGGCCCACATTACTGTTTCTTTTTCATAGATAAGGTTTGGCAAAAACAAACTTGGGTCGCGGGTCGATGACAGATAAAACATTAATGTGTTGATTTTAATAAAGACACGGAACTCTCATTTCACAGTAAAATATGAGAGAAATTTAGAAAAGGAGAATTAAAAACAAAAAATGAAGGAAAGAAAAGAAAAGTACTGTGTGGGAGCGTTTTACTGAAATAGTTAACCAAGACGAATCAAGTGATGGGCATGTTATATGGGCCCTGCTTAAACGCCAGATGGAACTCAAACCCTCCTGGCTTAGGAGAAAAGTTCCTTATCCGTTATTTGGCTTATTTGTCTCCAATGATTCTCAGTCTTAGTCAGGTAGCCCAGAGACACCAACAAACTGGGCATTTGAACAAGGACAACAAACATAGTTATCTAGATCAGTGTTTCTCGACTCCCGTCCTCAGGACCCTCCCCCTGAATGTTTTACATGTCTCATTAATTGAAAACTCGCTAATTTAACTCATCAGCTTGTTAAATAGAAAAACATCTCAGACTTTCAGGGAGGTGAGTCCCGAGGACTTGAGTTGACCTAGATGAATAGCTACTTCAACAACTTCTCAGAACATTAATGCAGTATTGCATCAGTTCCAGGATTTTGTGTACAGTGGAATTCAATCCTTATTAAGGGTCTGGGCATTTTTATGCCATATAAGGTAGTAACAGAAGATGGTTTTGATCCATCGACCTCTGGGTTATGGGCCCAGCATGTTCCCACTGTACTATTCTGCTTGAAGGGTATCTAAGTAAAAAAAATCTTAAAAGATGACGGTTTTGTTTAATCAATTTCTGTATTATGCTCTTTAATCACTCTGCTTAAACCCACTCCAGATTGGACTCAAACCCACAATCGCTGGTGTAGGCTGCAAGTGCCTTATTCATTACGCCACTGGGCCTGTAGCTCATTTACCTCCAATAAATCTCAGTCTCAGTCAGGTGACCCAGTGACACTAACAAACTGGGCATGTGAACAAGGGCATATCAGGGGCAGTGAAATGGAGAGAAAGGTTGGGACGACTCTTAGGGCCCTGATCAGACGATCAGTATTCAGTGATCCGTGATTACAGCCAGAGGCAATTAACTGTACAGGGGGGTCAGAATCTCTAGCGGTGCACCTGATTACCATCACCATGATATGTCCTGATCTCTATTTCAGGTATGCACCAGGCCAGGACGCTCTATCCATGTCCTATATTATCTGCCTGTTCCTCTTCTGCTATGCCCTGCCTCTTACCATCATCCTACTCTCCTACATCCTGATCTTCATCACCGTACGAGAGTCTCGGCAGGCAGTACAGAAACACGTGTCGCCACAGACCAAGACGACAAATGCACACATCCTCATTGTAAAGGTGAGAGGAACATCACAGAGTCAATGCTAAAAGCCCGGGACACACCAAGCCAACGGTCGGCTGTCAGGCAATGTTGGGCCTTGTTTGAGCGTCGGTTGTCTTCGTTTTTTGGTGTGTTCTGCACGGTTGGCTCTTGTTGGACACTGACGCTATTTCTGCATTTCGAATTGCCATCGGAGCTTGTCGTGAGAGAGATCGCTTAGCGAATCAGTGCAGGAGGGCCAAGTAATAAAAAATAACTTTCCAATTAATTGCTAGTGGGTCGCGGCTGAGACATTAATGTGTTGATTTTACTAAAGACACACAACTCTCATTTCACGGTTAAACGCAACATGCGTCACTCTTTTACTTTCGTTTTCAACAACAACAACGTATCCTCAGAGAAATCCAATCAAGGAAAACATATACACAAGCTTAACAGAAATTATTCTGATAAAAGTGTTTTCCAACATAATGATGGAAATATTCATGTTTAAAGCTTATTTTTTTCATAAGGAACTAATGTGCAGACTCTTTTTAAGCTATGCAGTTACGGGGTCCACTTGTTTAAGCATAAAACAAACGGAAGGAAGGAAAGAAAAGTATAGTGTGGGAGCATTTTTTGAAGTAGTTAACCAGTAAGGAATCAAGGATTGGGTTTGTGATATGTAATGGCTGTGAATCACGCTTAACACTGAGAATTAGAATCGATCCCTACCTTAAGGGACTTGGTGTAATGACATGCAGAGTCAGTGAAGATTTTTAATCTGTGTGTATATAGGGTCATTCTCTATTTGGAGTGACAAATGAGAGGCAGAAATTTGTCAACATTTTTCTCATTCTTTTCAATAATATACTTTATTGATATGGTTTTTAAAATAGTTTTCATTTGCTAATTCATTCATTTAATTCAAAATGAAAGCTTAATGACAATTCAAGTTCCAAGTACTTTTAACGAAATCCTGTTGACAAATCATGTTTTTATTTATGGTGTTAATGTCTTTCGAGGTAAAATGAAAAATGAACGCCATCATTGTGCTAGTTTCAAAGGCAGTGGGTATTGTGGAAGTATTTATAACATTATTTACTATATCATAAGTAATGAACCATTAGGTGTCAGGGTTCTGCTCACTCTTGGTTTTGTGTCAGAGCCCTGACACTCCTGTATTGTTTGTCTTGTGTGAGCGCGCAGCTTCGAGCATGCTCGAGCTGTGTGCTCTTCTGTCCTTGTGAGTTTTGTGTGTGGGGCGTGGTGTTCGGATCCCAGCACTTCGGTCTAGTTTGGTTTCGGTTTTGTGTTGGGATTCGGTCATTCATGCTCCGCGTGTTTGTCTTCTATTGTCAGAGGTGTCAAGTAACGAAGTACAAATACTTCGTTACCTTACTTAAGTAGAAATTTTGGGTATCTATACTTTACTGGAGTAATTATTTTTCAGCCTACTTTTTACTTCTACTCCTTACATTTACAAGCAATTATCTGTACTTTCTACTCCTTATATTTTAATAATAGCCTCGTTACTCCTATTCCATAACGGCATGTTTTCATTCCGGCTTGACGTCAAAAAAAAAAAACTATCCACTGTATCCAGATAAATCGCGCCATCCGGATAGAGTGAATTTGATTGTGGTTGGATGAGAAGGATAAACACAAACCATTCCGACACCCTATTGGGTTGTACGCGATCAATCACGCCTGCACCTGCACAAATCACACACCATGTTGCCAGATAGGGCGGGTTCTCGCCGACGAGAGCACGCACTTTCAGCCAATCAGCGATCAGCAGGCAGACGAGCTCATTCATGCCTTTAGCCGGGTTTTTAGCGTGATAACTCGTAGCTGTATATTCTAGAGGTGTGCGATACCGCTAGATTTGGTATCGATCCGATACCAAGTAAATACAGGGCCAGTATCGCCGATACCGATACCAATATCGATACTTTTTAATAATTAAGGTGGATGCGTCTTCAACCTAAATCTAAATGAATTTTCATGACTTTTAATTTGTTTTTGTGATTTGCATTTTGGGTTATTAATCAGTAGGCTACTACAAAAGCTTTTGTTCAGAAACAACTTTTGGTTACTTCTGTTTTATTTAAATAAACAAAGTTACAAAATGATTACTTCACAAATATAAAAAATGTAAAAACAAATTCTCTTTTCAAGTAGCATGTTAACAAAAAATGTTTCTCCTCTTTAGTGCACTTCTTTTCAGGATTTTTTTCTTAAATAAAGAAAGTCACAAAGTTTTACATACAATGCTCCTCTTTCTCTCTGCTGCCATTCTGCGCCTCTGACTGACTGCTGACTGCTGGTGGTAGCGCTAGTGGTGAGTCACGTGACGGTACAACACAGGAGAGGGGGAGGAGAGCAGTGTCGGGCACGAGCAGCACTCTTGAGAGCTTGCTCTGCTCTGTGACAGCAGCAGCATTTTGACAAACACGGCCAGGTCGCAAAACGAGAGAAACTGAAACTTAAGTATCGATATTTTCACGTTGGTATCAATCAATACCGATACCAACGTTGGTATCGATATTATCGATATTAGTATCGATCTGCCCACCTCTAGTATATTCCAGTGATCGCTATGCCAGTGGCATAAATACACAGTAAGTTGTATCTACAGTAAAGAGTGGGAGAGTGACTCAACTCTCAAACGTGAATTACACCTGTGACTCGAAGACTCTTTATAAATATAACCGTGACTCCTGTCCATCGTCATATACACACTTAGGACATCTGCAACTCAACCCTACAGCTGCTGAAAGAGGTTTAAATAAACGATTAATCCGTGTTGACTGTACTAAGTGCATGTGCCATGTACTTCACAAAAGACGTACTGTAGTTTTGTCAAAGCAAAGTGCAACAGTGGTAAGCGCATTGTTGTTATTTTTACATGTAACCTGTTTATTACATTGCTTTTTCCAATCTCTATATTGGGCACTTTTTGCACATAAATTAGCTTCTTACTGTTGACATTGTGTTTTTCTGAGGGATTGCCGTTTTGACAGTTTCTACCTGGACACAGTCATATTTGATCCGTTTTACTAGGAATTTTTTGTATCATCAATGTTATGTTTTAAGGAGATAAAATGGTAACTTACTTATCAACATTGATTGTAATGGCAATAAAATAATATCAAATTATTTTGGCAGTTAAAGTTTTGGGATTTTTCTTGGAGTGACTAGTTGCCTATAAGTATTGTAAAGGTGCAAAAAGTCAAAATTCAGAGGCATGTTATCAATAACCATTTTTTGAATATAAATGTTTATTTGGTGAGTTTTTGGGCTGGAAATCGTCAACCCAATCTGGCCACACTGATCACACATTCAAATAATGGTTATTGATAACATGCCTCTGAATTTCGACTTTTTGCTCAGTAGTACTCATATGGTTCTTAAATGTATTTGCATTGTCATAAAATGCGTTGATTTTCAATGGGAATATATGCAGCTGAAACGGGTAGCCTATGCATCTAAAAAATTTCAACATTAAATTTTTAATATAACATTATAGTCATTATGGCCTTTAGAAAAATGTTTTTTGAGGAGGTGGGGTATGCACTGTGGCGCGGCCTAATCTTTTGTCCTTAAAGGGATACTTCACCCAAAAATGAAAATTCTGTCATCATTTACTCACCCTCAAGTTGTTCCAACCGGTATGAGTTTCTTTGTTCTGAAGATATTTTGAAGAATGTTTGTAACCAAGCAGATTATATGCAACCATTGACTGCCATAGCATTTTGCCCCTACTATGGCAGTCAATGGTTGCTCTATCTGCTTGGTTACAAACATTCTTCAAAATATCTTCAGAACAAAGAAACTCATACAGGTTTGGAACAACTTGAGGGTGAGTAAATGATGACAGAATTTTCATTTTTGGGTGAACTACCCCTTTAATGGCATTTTTTCCCCTTACATTACTTTTACTTTTATACTTTAAGTAGTTTTGAAACCAGTACTTTTACACTTTTACTTGAGTAAAAAGCTTGAGTTGATACTTCAACTTCTACAGAAGTCTTTTTAAACCCTAGTATCTATACTTCTACCTGAGTAATGAATGTGAATACTTTTGACACCTCTGTCTATTGTGCATAGCATTCTATAGCATTCGCTCGTTCTTGTGCGCTCTGTCTTGTAGTGTGAGTCTGCGCTCTTCTGTCCATGTGTGTTGTTTTCTGTGTAGCATGCGGCCGATATAAACACAACCACGTGCTACACAGAACACAACACACATGGACAGAAGAGCGCACGCTCACGCGATAAGACAGAGCGCACGAGAACGAGCGAATGCTCATTTCATGTTAAATTTTGTCTTGTGTTTTATAGCACACGGCTTATGAGTTCTTATTGGCTGTGTGTTCATGTTTTGTTTGAGCACATGGCTTGTCATATGTTTCTTTGTGCCATGTGCTCTCATGTCTATTGTCGAACTATTGGTTCATTTGCCCCACCTGTCTTCCCTCCTTACCCTCTTTTGTTTGCTCCCTATTTATTCCCCTTGTGTTTGCAATTCTGTGCTGGATCGTTGCGCAGTGCCTCGCGTCTTGACCCCCCCCCCCCCCCCCCCCCCCAGTTTATTTTTTATTATTAAATAAAAAGCCCTTTATATCAGCATTTCTGAGTCCTCGATTCATCCCTTACCCCATCCATGACACTAGGCTGTTGTGGCGATTCTCAATAAAGGAAATGACTGAGATGCTCTTGAGCAAGGCACCTAACCTCCAAACGTTCCCCGGGCTGCTCACTTCTCCGGGTGTGTGTGTCTACAGTTTGCAGTGTGTTCACTACTCACTACTAACATGAATGGGTTAACTGTACCATACTTGGCCATCACATATCACTATAAAAATAATTTTAATTCAAAATTTTTAATATATGCAAGCACCATAAGTTAATAAAGAGTGAAACATGATATTGTCAAAACACTAGCAAAATATATGGAAACTATTAAGAAAGAAGAGTAACCGTCACTTTCAATAACCTTTATAAACAATAAGTACTTAAAATATATTTCCCTGTTTACTTAAAGTATCAATTTTCATTATGGTAACACTACAGACATGTTAAATATACTGTAGCAAAGATAAGGGACACCATCTGTTACCACAAATGAAGAATGACCCATTTAGACGTTTTCTCCAGAACATGTAGAAATGAGTTATTTTTGTTTCTCTTCTAGCTCTCTGTGGCTGTATGCATTGGTTTTCTGATCGCATGGAGCCCCTATGCTGTTGTGGCAATGTGGGCGGCATTTGGAGAAGCCAATAATGTCCCACCTATAGCCTTTGCTTTGGCAGCTATCTTTGCCAAATCCTCCACCATCTACAACCCTGTGGTCTACCTGGTATTTAAGCCCAACTTTCGTAAATCTCTGAGTAGGGACACAGCTCAGATTCGCAGACGAATTTGTTCCAGCCCATGTAAGGGAAGCCCTGTGCCTGGAGAGAAGGATCTTCAACGGCAAACATCTCTACGCTGCAACAAGGATGCTAGCCACTCCACTCGCCTCTCCAATGGCCTGGCAGACAGTCACGGGGCTTGTCTTCATTGCACTGAGGCGGACCCTCAATGTCAAAAGGCCACACCTCAAAGGACTGCCTGTGTGCTGATCGGTACATCCTACAGCGAGGTGACTGTGAGTCAGATGCCGGAGAAGATGCAAGCTGACCTTCTGTGAAGGCCCTGTAGGCTCTCCTCGTGCCAGCATGAAAACGGATTTAAGGAATAGATGAATGGTCAGCCTCAAATGAAAATTCTGGCCACTAGAGACAAATTTGTCAGACAAGCTGTGATCAGAAAACACTGATGTCATGTATTAGAACTGCAAAACAATTGACCCTGCACAAAGTCCCGCCTTAAAAGGTTACTGACCAATCTTACCATAGCAGCTGTTGCCGTCCACCATTTCATCAGACTAGCTTGTGCTCTTTCACTGAAAATCTGTTCACAGAAATATGCAAAAAAGATTAGTTAAAGTTAAAAAACAAAAATCCAAATCATAGTTGTTTCCCTCTTAGTATGAATATGTTAGCCTTACTGTTAGCTATAAGCTAGCATGCAAATTTGCATTTAGAAGATATACGCATTCAAAACTTACAGTCTCTCACTTCTGCCAATATGGATCAATGAACTTGATGACATCACTCTGCACTTCAGCATCTCATCAGCTTTTCTGTCCAATCAAATGTTCTCTAGAATCTGAAGCCCCGCCCCCTACATTATAAATAGACACTGAAGCTGCGGCTGAAAACGGTCACTTGTTCACACATTTACTGTTTTCTAAATGGTGAATGGCACATAGTGCACTATATAGGGGATAGCGGGATAGGGAAACATTCATTCAGACAGTGTAAATATGATTTCATAGGGGAGAATGAAGTCTGGTTTCACGTTAGTGTCATGCAAACCGCTGCAGCGCGCACAGTCTGCTCCAGTCCAGATACACGATAGCACAAAGCGGATCCCACCCTGTCTTCCTCTTTCAGTGGAAATTACGTCAACACATTGAATAATGCTGCACGTTTCAAGGCACTTCAGTGGGCCTTTAAATAAGGCAACCAGCTGCAAAGCATTTTTTAGTTTTCGCAACTTCCGTAGTTAGTTGTGCCAACAAATTCTTTTAAAGGTAGACTCAAACTTCCTTTTTAAGTTAAATCAACCTTCCTCAGAAAGTACATCTGAATAGTAATTGTTAAGAATTTGTTTAAAATTAAGTATGTGGTTGAATAAACTACTAGTCTAACTTTAAAGTTGGTATGAAATAAAAACCTATTTATTTTCTATATTCTAAATGCATGTTATTGATGTTATTGTGAATAATTCATCCATGAATATGTTTCTTTTTTTTTTTCTTTTTTAGTTAGGGTTAGGGTTTTGACCTCCTAATTTTATTTAACATATCATAACTTTAGATCTTCCGGTAAAATAACAGATTATGCCAGACTAGTGATGGGCAATTTTGAAAGAACGCTTCGTGAAACATCAAACCTTTGTGACTCATTTGTTTTGACTGAGGATTTGGAGCTGTAATCAAACTGCCAAAGTCACATGATTTCAGTAAACAAGACTTTTATGTCATGGCTGTTTCAAAATTTTAATGGTCTGTCACTAGGGGGCAATCTCACTCTCTCATGATTTTTATCTGGTCTCAGATCAATTGTATTTACAAATTTGTCATTTGAATTTTGGCTTGCACTTCTGAAATTATATTCCCATGTAAGTCATCAACCATCGTCCCACACTGACTAAACACCCCCTGGCTTTGCCTACTATCCACACCCCAAACTTTCACTATAGGTTGAGCTGGAAAGAGATTGATGGATCTGAGCATCAATGTTTTGATGGTGATTGGTAGACCATCATTTAGACTTAAAGGTAGGGTAAGCGATATTTCTAAGTTGTTGCTGAACATTGTTGATATTTGAAATCAACCCAAACAAACACACCCCTCTCTTCATTGCTCCGCCTACAAAGCTCACTCTTCAATCCTAACCGGCCTGCTCCAAGTTGGTCTCGAACCCCGATCGCTGGCATGCGAGGCTGTCATGCAGTGCACTAACAAGGACGCTAAACAGTACACACAGCCTTCTGTCGCTGTCCTCAGCCTGCACAACTCTCACTAGCTGACCTCCATTACACACGCAATGCAAGAGTGGATGTCTATTTATAGTGAAAGAAGCGGAACAAAAAATTGCTTCACGAAAAATAAAAGGAATGATGAACGAACTATAAGAAATCACAAAAAATGTCCATACTGTACAGTACACAAGAAGAAATACAAGCAAGAGTCGGTTGTTAGTTGCCAACAGCACAGCAGCTCCAGACAAACAATGACACTCAAAACCAGTGTTACTCTTCGTCTGTTTTCAGGCCTTCCTGCTTAGCTCTCTCCAGCGCTGGGAAGCTTTTCTAATATTAACGTGGGTCCTAAAGCTCCTTCCTGTTCATAACCCTTCATTTTCCAGTGATATTCTTATGAGCTTTTGTAATGTCTCTCAGGCATCTCTCTTTCAACAGTCTTTCTTCAAATCTCCCTCTTGCTCTTTCTCTGTCCTCTACCATCATACGCCCCCTAAACTTTCAAACAGAGTTTTTCAAATATCGCTTACCCCACCTTTAAGTTAAACCCATAAATAACATGCTCATAGTAGTCAACGAACAATAAACTGTAATAAAACTGCAATAAAATCACCTTTAACTTTTCTGTTAAGAATTTTCTGTTATTTGTGAGAAAACGCTTCCCTGCCAAACACGAAATTTTCCGTGTTTCCTTTTTTTCACTGTTATATGCTAAGGGGCGCTATTAAGCATCTTCTGAATGAGTACAGAATCTCCTGATCAAAACAAAGACAAGGAAGACGCAAAAAAACAAGCGATCATACACTCTAAAAAAAAAAAGGTTCTATATTGCACCAAAAATGGTTCTTGGCTCGTAATCATAGGGGAACCTTTTTTAGTGCTATATAGCACCAATTTTGGTGCTTCAGTGGTTCTTCAGCGGTTCTTCAGAGGTTCTTCAGCGGTTCTTCAGAGGTTCTTCACCGGTTCTTTGACTAAGGTGCTATATAGCACCTCTGAAGAACCGCTGAAGAACCACTGAAGCACCAAAATTGGTGCTATATAGCACTAAAAAAGGTTCCCCTATGATTACGAGCCTTTTTTTTTAGAGTGTATGTAAGCTACGGAAGCTACTTTGCGGGGCTTCCGTAGTAAGCAGATGCATATAAAATAACGTGATCATCAACATTAAACATCATATACAGTAAATCAAAACTGCCTATAATGTTATTGAATGAAATGTTGACCCAGAACAAACTATAGGACTGTGAAGCTTTGGAGGTGTTGATGGACTCAATCTACTCCATCTGTTTGATCATCGTTCTGAATCTGATCTGGATGTAGTCTTTGACAAAAACGTGTTTTTCTCAGCTTTTTGTTCAAAATTAAACTTACCCATATTTAACAGTTGATAAAAAAGGAATGCCTAAAGCTAGACGCTAACGCTAATTTGACCTGTTTAGTCAATCTGGCCCTTAATAGCTTGAAATGGACTTCAGAAAAAAATCCCAGGGCTGCTGACTTTGACATTACAGCTTAAAGGGTTTAGGACTGTGCACGTTCCCAGCCAACATTTCATGGTGGCGCCAATGTTGGCACGATATGGGCTTGAGATATGTGTTTGTCCAAAGGTTTCATGTCGGTCATCTGAATAAGCCCAATGTAAGGCCCATACCTTAAGCCCATATCATGCTTACATTAACCCTTCCATGAAATGTTGGCTGGGGTTCTTGTGAAGGCATCAGCCAACAAGCGTTATCATGGTGTCATCTTCCTGCTGCTCCCGATCGGTTAGTCACATGGCTTTTATTGGTCAGGTGATTAAAAAAAACAACATATACACAACTGAGTGCCTATATGCAGTATTGGTTGATTTAAAATCGCATACATGCACCAGCTGAGCAACTGTCATTGAGATGAATACGAATGCTAATGATTAGCTTTCTCCATATATTAAACCTCTTTGGTCTGAGAGAGCGACAGTAACCAAGGGGCCGGAACTTAGTGAAGGGTCAATTCTGGAGAACAGGAACTGGAAAATCAGTGAAATCAACTACTCCAATTTACTATCCACTGAAAACCATCATAGATCGTAAACATTTTGTGTGAAAATCTCTCCTTAGCTTATTGTGGTGAACCATGGCTGTGCCACCATCACCAACTTAACAAGAAACAGTGACTGACTTTGTTTAAATAATAGCACAGCTGATGCCTGATCGGATCTTGTGATATGAGATGAAGGTTATTAATCTTTCAATGAAGCAGTGTCTTGTTTGCTATTACTTTATAACCTTTTCCAGAACACCAACTTCTCCATGGAGAAAAAAAAGAGCAGATGAAAGCAAGACAAATGTCAGCTAGAGGAGTAAAGCCCTGGGGAGGACATGGAGTTCAGCAGCCGTCTATATGCTGTACTGATATCAAAATCCTCATAAAATTGTCTGCGTTCTACAAAAGTATCTGTGAGTTCCACAATGAACTGTGTTTTATATATACTCTATGTATATTGTTGTAAGTTATGCAAAAATACATGATTTAAAACTTGCATGCAGTATTAGATTTTTTTAAAAAGCAGCTGCAATTTAAAAAAAAATCAGATGACCATTACATGAACTAAAAGACATTTCTGGATGTGGGAATATGATATCACATGACATTCTGTAACAATGCAGCATTTATTGCTGTTTTCAAGAGTAAAGCACACACAGTGAGCTATGATAGACTAAAGCAAGACTAGCTCACTGATTCTAATCGGCCATTCGTTTCGAAAATAGTTAAATAGTTTAAAAATTAATCAGAGATGATCAACAAATTTCCATTTCATTTGATTACCTCTTTATTTGATCAAAAATACGATATTAGATTGCTACTCACTTTTCATACAATTTATATTATAGTTAAAGTGCCCCTATTATGCTATTTTAAAGGTTCCTAATTTTGTTTAGGAGGTCTTCAGGTTTACATGTATCAAATGCTTTAATTTTCTCATAATATACATTGCACATCACCACATTTATCAATGATTCTCAAATGACTTGTCTGAGGATTTAGTCTCTCTAAATCCCTCCTTTCCGAGAGCCTGCTCTGCTCTGATTGGCCAGATGGCCCAGTCTGTTGTGATTGGTCTACCGCTTACAGTGTGTTTCAGAAGCTAAATGCTCATTACCATAACTGAACTTCAGCTCCAGAGGCTTCCTAAAGCTCAGCGATTGTGCAGACAGTAACGATGCCGCTGATTTTACTATATCAATCCCAGCCTGAGTCCGATGATAAAATATTGGATGAACTATTTATTCAACCAAAAACCTCCATCGCAAGGAAAACTTAAGCAGGACATTTCTCAGTGATACGCTACTCATTTTGAGGTACATTATGAGATGTTGCAGCTACAATTCCTTACCAAGCGTGCCACACAAGTCCTGAAAAGTGAAGCCAAAACGTCTCGATCGCCCCCAGGTGGCTGGTCCCAGTATAGGTCATAAACCCCACCCTCTCTGTGGATTCTAATGGGATGTGAGACAAACTAAACAATCAAATTACACATTTCAAATAAATTTTTTCCAAAGATGGTTTCCGTCATTTTAGGTCATTTTTATCACGCTGATGTTAGTTCATGTGTTCGTTTTTTAAAATAAGTTTGGTTTTAGTTAGTTATTTTCAGTGTTGGGTAACGTGTAACAAAAGTAATGCATTACAGTAACATATTACCTTTTGCTGTAATGTAGTATTAATAATCAATTTTCAATAATATTTTACTCGGTACATGTTCAGTAACGCTTGCGTTACAACACACTTTTAGCCCAAAATGTAATTGTTAAAAAAAAAAACAAGACCACGAGACAACGAATGAAAAATGCAAGTCAGTTATTACCTGTTCGTGGTCAGTCAATAGCCGCGTGTGGTGTCCAAGTTTGTAAATAAAGACTAAAAGCGGCTAAAGAAGGCTTAAAGGCTTAAAGGCTGTTGGCAGAGAGCGTTATGCGCGCTGCTTATGCGCCCCGGGCGCCTCGCGTTTTAACCGCCTGCTGCGCCTCGCGTTTTAGAAGGAGCAATCTGAGCGCCCTAAAGTTGAAAAAAAAATCAACTCTGAGCGGAAAAGCACCCAACGTTTTTTTTTCTATTGTCCAATCGAATTAATGGAGAGGCGGGTCTTCCGTTGTGGCGACCGTTACCTTGATTAGACTGACAGGACAGCTGATTCGAGGGTTTCCTATTTTCTAAATGAAAAAACGTCAACCAAAAAAGGCAGTGCCAGATCATTATGGAATGATCTGTGTGTGATCGGGGCCTTAATGGATGAAGATGGCAGAAGACGACTGTACATTTGCGAGATGGACGTATGCGCATTACTTCGAGTTTGTCAGAGATAAGGACAAGAAGAACGTAATAGTCAAATGCAAATGCAGTCAAATGCAACCTTTATCTAAAACCGACAGAACTATCGACGTCGCGAAATAGCACTAGCAATTTAAAAAAAACATCTCTTGCACTTTGTGCATGACGGTTTTGTGTTGTGAACCTCTTGAATTCAAAGAGAATAAAATAATGACAACAATAAGAAAAGAAAAAATGTGCATCTTGTAATGGCATTAGAGTTTACACAGTTATGTTGTGTCTAATATGAATAGACCCAAGCTATTCCCAGATATTGCCAGATAATCACTTTACCTCTACCATACTTTTAACAGACTTGGTTCGTTTGTGATTCTGTCTGTCATCCTTTCTTGCTTCGTCTCGAGCCTTCACTTTGCCAATTATATGCTATATTGTTGGTAGCCTAGATAGCCCACAGTCATTATGCTACATCATATCGCCTTCTACTGGATGTACAACGCTGTATAGTAGCCTACATTTTGACATTTTAGAATGTTAAGTTCTACTTCTGTAGTTATTTTGGTGAAAGTATAACTCAAAAGTAATACAGGGGTAATGTCACGCATTCAAATTCTGAGACAGTAATATTGTAAGGTAAAGAATTACTTTTAAATAACAGTAACAAGTAAAATCTATAATGTATTACAGTTTGGAAGTAACTTGAACAACACTGTTTTTTTCGGGAGGAGATAAGAGCTTTAAATTTAATTTCTATATTTCCACAACTGTTTATTTCACACCAACATAATGAGTTGTTCTGCAGCTAACAGATACTGTGATATTGCGGCTGTACTTCCTGCTCTCTACTGTGCAGACTTGGGTCACAAATCAGCGCAAGATGTCAGCTCTATATTCGGATGTTGGCGGCTTCACTTTTCTCCAATAGAAGATGGTGAAGGGGCGTCGTCCATCTTTTTTACAGTCTATGTTCCTCACCATCAGCATTAACAAGTGTACGTCCATCAACAAACCCATATGTATATTTCTCATTTATTTCAGTGCACATGCGGGAACTGTATCAATAACTGTATCAATAACAGCGCATACGTTAGCCGAGCACTAACGTGAATGACTGCAATAACGGGTCAAAGTAGACATTGTTTGCGGGCAGCCAATGAAGACCATAGGAAGGCATTATGCAAATGTGTTACCCAGTGACGTGTAGACGTCACGAAGTGGGATATGAATTCCTAACGACTCGCATAGGCGGTTCAGAGTCGATTCTTTCATTTGAGAGACTAACTTTATTTTTAGCGCACTTTCGGATTTGAAGACCGTTTACATCCACAAACAGCTTTATTACACACTGTGGGAAAGGTAATATTCAAAAAAGCATAATTGGGGCACTTTAAGATAAAGACAAATATAAATTTATATTTTTAGAAACATTTCTACATGTTCTGACAAACCGAAGAATTTTAAACTTATAGGCCTAAGTTTTTCTTACTGATTGAAAATCAGGCAAAGTCAGATTTCCATAAGTTAAAATGCCACGGCTTCAACAAGGTTCTGAAGAGTTTTCTAATTTTATAAATGAAGTAATTGTGTTGATATTTTTTGTGTCAACCACGATTTGTCAGTTCATTCACAAATTGTAAAGAAATGGCAAGTATTTTCAAGTAATTTCTCTCATTTTAAGAATGTCCTATTAATAATAATAAGCTACATAAAAAAATGACTTCTTTATGTCAACACCATCAGGTTTCAGTAGATGGAGCTGACGGCGTTTGAAAAGCATTTTAAAATGTTTTGTAATTTGTATTTGAGATTTGTTATTTTCACACATATTTTATATCTGATGGTGTTGAGTGAAAAACACATTTATTGAAGAAGCATGAGGTTGCACTAAAAGGTAAAATAATCCAACTTGGCTATCTATTAATGCCAAAAACAGTATAGTATACATATTATGCAGTAATCACGTATTCCTTCTGATTTATGGAAAGACACTGTGTGACAATAAGACAATCATATGATAAAAGGACATAATATGGTAAATGGATTTCTCTCACATTTCACACCAAAATTACATACGCCCCCGCCCTGCTTGCCACATTCATTTTCTTTAAACAAAATATTTTTGGGGGAAACATGACCTGGAAACGTTCTTGACCGATTTCGTGAGATTTCACCCATGTGATTCCCTCAAGCTTGGAGGGGATCTGGAAAAAAGAGAGTGACCTTGCCGTGTATCCGAAATGACTCCTTGTTTATTTCAGTATGGACTAATCCTTAGCCTGGGTTCCGGTTTAAAACAGCTACGGCCCGCGGGATCTGTGAAAATCCTCCTTCAGCACTTGCACTCAATTTTGCCCCTTGATTTAAAACCTGAATATTTTCAGGCTGTGAGCTTTCATTTCTGACTAATGTCACACTGGCACTGTGTGGAGTCATCTTTACTCAGAGGGCAGATTTACAAAAGGCTAAGCCTGTCTCTAAACCTCGCCTTAACCCATCATTCATTCCATTTGGATTGCTAATCTGCTCCCAAAATCATCCCAGAATGACATTTATCTCACACAGTATTGATCAACAGTTTCTGTGTATTTCTCAGCTGTACGTGTCTGCACTGCTGTGCTGATATCATGTTCAAACAAAAAGTGTGTCATGGTCACCATAGGTTTAGCTTTCTTGTTAGGTATTTCTGTTAAAGGGACAGTTCACCCGAATCGTAGAGTTCTGTCATCATTTGCTCACCCTATTATTGTGATATTGTGCAGAATGTTTATGTTTCATGTGACGAAAGTTAATAGGCGTGTCAAGCTCCAAAAATGATATTATTCACTGAAAGTCTTCTCCTGAAAGATAGTGGATTAAACCACTAAACTGATATGCAGAAGGTTGCTGGTTTGATCCCAGCAGTCGCCACCACCAGTGTGTTCTTGAGCAAGGCACTTTACTTACTTATGTTGCTCCAGGGGGATTGTCCCTGTAATAAGTTCACTGTAATGCAGAGTTCAGACTGCCCGATTTTTGCCACGATTTTGACTCGCCGACAGGTTTTGCTAAATCGCTGACAAATACCCAGAATCATAGGCAAATTGGTGCTTGTGCATGTGAGTGACAATCACGCAGTGTGAATGATCAAAGACGCGAACAGAGAGAATCACAGATGAGTCGCCTATGCCCGTGAGATATTTGGCATGCTAAATATCTGGACCTGTCTGCGATTCAAACTCCTGCTGTGTGAAATGTGTTCTTACGGAAAATTACATAAAGACAGAGCAACACGCTTCATAATCTGAAAACCACACCCACCGGGGGGGAAAACAATCCAACGCTCTCTATTGACTTTGTATTGCGTGAAGTGGCCTACTTGTCATTTATAACAAAAAACAGAACAATGTCTAAAAGCTGATATGTGACAAAGTGTACAGCAAACAAGCTAAACAAAACCCAGAACCAAAAACCCAGACGTTTTTATAAGCTGTTGACCCAAAAAACGAGCGTGAAACGTAGCTTGCGGACAGGACAGAGCTGTCGGCGATTCTTCCTCTTGTACAGTCATGCAGTGTGAAACCCCCTGTCGCCGTTCTATTGTGCAGTGTGAACACAGCAGTGACTGTATGCTGGCCCAGATAGTCATGCACTGTGAAAGGAGCAGTGATCCGACGAGTTTGAAAATCGTGCAGTCTGAAGTCGCTTTGGATAAAAGCGTCTGCCAAATGCATAAATGTAAATAGTCATAGTTTTTTAAAAGAAGTAAATGTTGACAATTTTCATTTTGGGGTGAACTATCTCTTTGATTTCTGTGATATATTGTGTATATTCTGTAAATAAGATTGCAATAAAGGTCATAATACTGACTATTATCATGATTAAGCTTTGGAAGGCACTGTGCAAAGAAATGTTTACACATCATGCAATAGTCAATTTGTAAATAAAAGTTTATTATAATAAAATATAAGCTGCATCTTGCAGTTCCTGAAAAATCTAGAAACATTTAGTCAGCAATATGCTGTTCACACAGTGCTTGGTATAATTGAGATAGCTTGTATTGTTGTCAGTTTATTTTTTGTTAGTTTTAGTCATTTTTGCTGTGTGTTTTTGTCGTTTTTATTAGTCTTTTTTGTCTTTTTTATTTGTGTTTTTGTCTTTTTAATATGTCTATATTATTACATTTGATTTTAGATTTAGTTTTAGCTATTTATGGCAGTGTTAATTTCGTTGACGAAAAATTTTCGTCATAATTTTCGTCAACCTTTTGTCACTGACGAAAACGAGACGATAACTAAATAAAAACTAGTGTTGGATGACAAAAACTATGACGAAAATCAACTGTCATTTTCGTCAACAAATAAAAACGAGACAAAAATGTTAGGGAGGGACGATTAGGGAAGAGATCCAGTCAGAACTGATATCCTGTGTCACAGATGCGCACATTTGATTTGAAACGTGCTGATCTAACCGCTGGAGAACACGGCGCTGTTGCACTTCTACAGGCTCAAGCATCCCCAATACAGCACTGATGAATAATGACAATGTTTACTTTACGATGTTTATATAGTAATATGTTTTAGACGGTTGTAACAATGCATATTTTATGTCATCTGAACTTGAATAAGCAGCTGCAACTGCAACAGAGCAGTATTGCCAACTATTTTCCAAGGAAAGTAGCTAAAGCCTGCCCAAAAAGTCGCTAAATGTCGCTAGATGACGTCATGCGTCAATTAGCATATCCGTGACGTCACCGCGTCGTCCTTGCGTTCTGCCTGCCTAATGTGCTTTCTCTCTTAATCCGTGCTCACATACTGTATTTTAAAATAATAAAATACAGCCAACTGTCCAATAAATGTTCTAATTTCCTATATCTTTTTTTCATACAGTAGAACGAGTATGATATAGTTAATGACTAAATTTTTTTTAACAATCTGAATTGAGAGATGTCTGAAACTGGATGAACTAAAGCTCTGTGATAGTGAGTAATATAAGTGATAAGCACAAAAGAATTGAAATCATAACAGGTCAAACTAAATTCTTTAAATATAAAACAAAGGAAGCAGATAAGTGAGTGGTCCGTGGCAACCCTGTGTGCTCATGTGTAGCTCGCTCATTCACGTCTGTCAGCTGCTGTGTATTTTCAACAGCGCTGCTCCTCTCAGCCACAGCCACTCACTGAACAGGGTAAACGCAGAGAGAGGTGTGATAGCAGGGAGAAAGCAAGACCTCGCACTCGCAGAACAGGGGCCGGTTGCATAAACCGTTAAGACTAGTCTTACAAGTTAGACATACATTTTTTTCTTTAAGACTGTTCATAATTTTTTTTAAATCAGTTACATAAAAACATAGACTGGCCTAATTTGATACAAAAAGTAAGACTGAATGCCACTTGCCTAACTGCTAGTGGCTCATACTAGATCTTAAGACACTGTCTTAACATAATGGCTTAGTTTATGCAACTGGCCCCAGTAGCCTACTGGCGACATTTGTAAAATAAAGTAGCTGACGTTTGTCCAAAAAGTCGCTAGATTTGTCGCTAGTCGCTTTTTTAAAAAAAAGTCGCTAAAGGTGTCTGAAAAGTCGCTAAGTTGGCAACTCTGCAACAGGCGCAGACATTTCAAAATAAGAGTCCCAGTGTATTTCGAGCTTGTTTATAATTACAAGTCACGCATATGCTCGTTTTTGGTTACACAATAAACTGAATTTAATTTCATTCCCATTTAATTCATAGTCAGGAGGAAAGAACAGTATTTGACACATATTCAATAAAGTATAAGGGTTATAATTAATTAAAACCATTTAAAAAATCTTCATTACTTGAAATTAAATAAATGTTAACTGAAATTAAAATTAAATAAATAAATAAACAAACTTATTTGAAGCTTTAGCTCAACCTGATATGGCCTACTGACTAAAACCGAAAATGCAATGTTATAAAAACTATATAGCGGTTTTTAAAAAACGAACAAAAAAGTGAATTGAGCTCTCTTTCGTGTATTTTTTATGTCAAAAACAAAATGATGTCAAAATGTCAGTTCAAGTGACAGTCGTTTATGTAAGGCTTAAATGCTTAATGTATAACAATTTAACTAAACTAATTAGATTTTAGGAGACTAAATCTACTGTATTTATTCAACTAAAATCTTATGATATTTAGTCGACTAAAACTAGACTAAAACTAAAAACAATTCAGGTGACTAAAATATGACTAAAAGTAAATGGCATTTTAGTCAAAAGACTATGACTAAACCTAAATTTTCTGTCAAAATTAACACTGATTTATGGAAGCTTGTTTCCACTATGGAATAAAACTATTTAATCAGAATTGCTCACAGCTTTTTTTTTATTCAGTGGTAAGGTTCCATAATTATTTTAGTACATCAAGTTAAATTAAATTAAGGGAGAAATTGTCAGAGATACATCAGCGTCAGCGCCAGACCTCTACACTCCGCCCATTCGCTCCGCTTCACCCGAGTTCTGATTCATCACACCTGTGTTCATCACTGTCCCTAATTCCCCATCACTGCACTTCCTGTTATAAGCACCTTCAGTTTCTCCAGTCATTGTCAGGTCTCGTCGATGCTACATCGCCATACTGACTCTCTCACTCTATCCTTACCTACGAAAGACTTACCTGTGTTCCTTCATCCGACGATCCTTCCTCAACCAGCCTGTCTTCTTCAGATCACCTGCCTTGTACCATCACCATCCCGACTTCCATCCTGCATCAGATAAGAGACTCACTCAGAACACTTCATCAGTTACCGCTCCAGTTATCTCATCACTTCTTCCTGTCTGCCGTGACCATTATATGTTGGTGTTTAATAAATATCCTTTCAACTTACCTGTTTGTGTCATTCAGCAACCCTGACAGAAATGTTTCCCTGGCAATAAAATAAGTTTAAGTGTATTTCATATTTACATTTTATTTCAGTTAACATTTATTAAGTAGCATTTTTTTTTATGATTTTAGTTTTAGTTTAACTACAATAATCCTGGTACACAATACAAAACAAAATGTCAATGTCCTTCAAATCAAGTGAAAATATTAATGGCAAATGTCAAACTGACCCACTTAAAACCGTTATATTAAATGAAAGACTTGAACTTGATCACATTTATACCCAATCTAAAAATAATGAAAGATTCTCTTTCCAGGGTTCATTAAAGTTCTTTCCACTTGACTTTTCTGGGAAACGCACCTGCTTGGACTTCAGCAGAACGAACCAATGTTCAACACCCATTAGCAAACATTTGGAATTGAATGGATTTTCTGTAAAGCTCTTATAAAGAGGTCTTTCTCTACATGCAATTATCAATATGCTATACATTCTTAATGCTTCTTGTATGGCTGTGAGAAATAAATCTAATCCAAAAGTTCATAATAACAAAGTACCATTTGATGTGTAACATCTGAACTCTATTCCGAGACAGAAGGGAGACAGAACATGACTAGAGAAAATATGAGTCTTAAAACAGAGGCTCTTCTAAAAGCAATGCAGTGAGAAAGTCATCTCTAACTTATCTGTTAGTTTATAGGCTGTTTGGAATGGCCTTTTTACAGTATAATTGCAGGTTTACCATTATTTATTAAATGGGGGTTTACTACCGCTGAAGAGTTTGGGGTGATTACGTGTTTTTTATTTTATTTATTTTTTACAAAATGGATACTTTTATTTCAGATGGGATGCATTAAATTAATCAAAAGTGTCAGTAAAGTGAAGATTTCTATTTCAAATGAATGCTGCTCTTTTGAGCTTTCTATTATCAAATAATCCTGGAAAAATTATTTCCACAAAAATATGAAGCAGCACAACTGTTTTCAACAATGGTATTTATAAGAAATGTTTTTCGATAATCAAATCAGCATATTGTCATAGAGTCACAGCCCACGCCCACACAGACATCGTCACCAGGGCTGCGGAGGACACATTTCAAGGCAGGAAGGCACCAAGGCACGTCCGAATCTAATGTTAGCTCCACTTCCTGTCTCCTGAGAGACCTTCATCTGATCGATTTTTGAAGGCAGCATATTTGTATCCTTCGCTGTCTTTGCTATCCCACAATCCTGTGCTTTCCATTCTGTGACAGTTGAGCTGAAAAATGTTGTGTGTAAATGTACGTTTTTTACCAACATTTTCCACTTCTGATGTCATTTCTAGCGAGAAATTACTAATGTAGTAATTAAATATGTGTTTAGTTCTCACTAAAGCTCTCTCTATTTTGCTGTAGATCATTAAACTGTTACCCTGCCTAAGAAGTCTGTCCGAAATTAGTTTTGTGAGGTGCCTTCATTCTTAAACGCTGACTTACAAGCCATCGTCTGATAAGGCAGCGAGGCAACGAGTCAGCTGCCTAGGTTTTCGGACGCAGCCTACAAGTAGCACACTCTCCCTGCACTTCACTGTCTGGTCTCGTTTCACGTACCTGGACTCCTTACCTGTTATTCACCTGAGATTCCCATCGACTCCTTCCAACGGCTTCCTTGTCTCCTCATGTTCTCCTTCATCCAACCAGCCATCAAGATATTCACCGAGCTAAGTGACTGTGCAGTGCTATTCCTCATCCTTTACCTGCCTCCCTCGTTTGCCTGTGTTCGTGTCTCTGTTTAAATAAATACCATTCACCTTACCTGTCTCTCTGCCTCGGTCTGTGTCCTGACACATTAACCCCGTTTCCACAGATAATTACCCGGAACAATTTGTACAAGGTACTTTTTTTACAGGAACTTTTTTCCCCCCAGACCTGCTACTGTCTGCGTTTCCACTGCGGTCTAAAGTACCGTGAAGATTAGGCAAATTAGTCTAGAGATGTGGGACTGCGCGCGACTGCTCCTCCCAGTCACCACCGGACAGTAATCACTTGCACGACACTGTCTGCAACAATAACAAGTATGGAGGAGATTCAAGCAGCGCTGCTTTTGCTGGTTTTGGTTTACTAAATAGGTCATTAACAAAACGGCGGAAAAGAGACGAGCACTGATACTAAAGCGTATTCTGAAAGCTTGTAAAGCTGGATTTAAAATAAGACAACGTATGTTATTATCAGCTATTACGGACATTGACCGTGAGATGGCTGAGACGAACGCGCGCCATCAGACTGAAAGAGCAAGACTGATATTTACTGAACGCAGAACGAACCTTGCAAGACTTTTAAAAATGCCGGTTGAAATAAAATGCTGCGTGAGCTCAACCAATCAGCATGTTCAGCGCCCCACCCCCGAAAGTTCCTGAACTTTGAAAAAGTACTACCTCGGGAGCAGGGCCATTCGGAGGGGGAAATATTTACCCGGAACTTCATTTAGACCCCTGTTCCTGCTGTAGCGTCTGGAGTGTCTCTCTAATGGGATCAAAGTGGTGAGTCGTTTGGAGAAACCTCAGATGCTTTCCTCCAAACAGCTCTGCATATAAATTAAATCCCTGCCCCACTGGCTCCAATGAGTCTGGGTCAGATTGCATTACCGACTGATTAAGACAGGCTAGAGTGTGACCAGAAGATACTATGATGGCCCTTTCTGAGCTTCAATCAGATTCTAATCAGCCAGGACACCTACCTCCCCCTTCAGTCGAGAACGGCCGGGGAATGACCCTAACACACACACATACACAAGCATTCCTCTTTATTTAGCCTCTAATTAAACTATCCCAGAAATTACATATATGATTATTTCTTAAGTGTATGCATGCTCCCTATATTTCTTATGTTTGCGTGATGTAAGAGCCATCTTAAACGCTCAAAATGGCTCTGTATAGAAGATGCACTGCTTTTCCTGTCTTTAAACCAAGGCATGTTTGATGTCTAAAGGTTCCTCTTTCTTTGTCTTAGTCATGGTGTAAAGTATATGGTTATGAGACGTACCGTTAGTATGTTTAGTCCTTTTGGAGTGAAACGTTACCAATTCTGGCTTCCAGCAAAAACATTCCATTGAGTAATAAAGTCTGAACAAAGAAACACTCTCCCGCCTGAAATTCACACCAACGATTGGTCGTCTCAAGGAAGAGGGGCGTAGGTTAATGGACTTCAAAAGACAGTAACACTAGCACATTTGTTGCTCAGTCAACTTGCAAGGACCCCGACGAGACAAATTTCCTTTTCCTCCCATCTCATCAGCTAGGCTCGCGGGCTTCGACCTGCGAGCCGGCGCGGTCCAGCCAAGCTGTTGTTTCCTTTGAGGATCGACGCGCTCCGCGACAACAGCCAGCGGCGCGCTCCATCAGACCGAGGAACCTAGCTTGGACGAGATGAACTTTCCCTTCCAAGACGCTCCCTTCCCAAACACCTTTAAAACTCCCGCGGACCAACTAAGCTCCGGAAAAACCACACGGAGAGAACGCTTCAGCGCACGAACACTGAGAAACGCCAATGCACGCATCTCGCTTTACATAACACAAAGAAACCATGCAAGTATCAATTCTATCGAAATTTAGATGCGTTTTAAGATTGTACCCCTGTTTAAGGTGATATGGTTCTTGCTGGCTCTAGTGGTTATGTTCTGGAAGGTGTCGGATCGGACACGATCAAACCCTTCTTCCTTTCCCTTCTCCTCTTCCCTCCTCCTCATCCTTTCCCTTCTCCTCTTTCCACTATTCTGTAAATACATGTTTTCTTTATTTAGTCATATGTAATCGTAGTATTAATCTTTATTAAAACCATGATATCCACGTTTTGATTGTCATTGTTTTGCTCACAGAACAAGAGTCCCTTTAATGTCAGATCTAAGCTACGAGCTCTTATAAGCATCGTTGAATGCCTTAATTAATACCATAACTCGGAAAGTTTGTCCTTTGTGGCCAGAGGGATAAACTTCCCGAAAGTTGGGTAGGAAGAATAGACCTAGTGAGTGGATAAAGAATTACAGATCATTCTTTAAACGGAACGGAGAGGAATTTTGAATCAACTCCCTAGAGGTTATTCTGTGATTATTTAATATAGATATATCTGTAGTTAATTGCAATAAATTGTTGTTAACCATATATATATATATATATATTATATATTGCATAAATACCGAGGTTAGGTATTCCCCTTTTGGGTAATTTTGGAGATTTGTGATTAGATTATAACCCGTTGTGATTAATCATAAATCCCTAAATATTAATACCCACAATTCCCTATTGAGCTAATTTTTAATTTAATATATATGTAACCCTAAGACGCTACACTGCGGTCGAAACACACAGAGTACCACCATAGACAGTAAAAGAAATGGACACAGCGACCCCATAGACTTCAACGGGAAAAAGTGAAGTCAATTAGAAGCACTCACTTCCTGATGGCTGAGCGTACTGCGCAGCCTCAAACTGAGCTTGACGACGTAGTTGTGACGTGAGCAACCAGTCTGAGAGTGGCAAGTCCTCTAGTAGTTGTGCAAAGTGAACTCTAAATCACATTGTTGAAATATTTTGTCCCGTTGCTTTTTGCTCTCTATGGGCTTCTCCCCATGCTTCTCCCTTGACTTTATCGGACTTTATGCCTCCATGTCCCCCCGATTGCCTCATAGACAGTAAAAGATTGCGTGCAAACTTCTCTTTCTGTCTATATGGTAATTTCTCTACTATGCGACAGAGTCGTGTGGTTATGACACAATCGTTAGCCTATTTTTACAAAAAAGGCTTCTACGAGGCGATCGTGTAAGATACAAGGTAATGGAGCCTTTTGTACATTGTAGTGTTTCTTTAGAATTAAACAATGGTCAAATGGAGTCTTTAAACACCTCAGATGTAAAGTTATTCACTGTCAAAGTGACGCCAAAATGAATGGGAGTCAATGGAATTCTAAGAGCAGGTGATGGCTTGGTTAGCAATGGCTGCCCCTATGGAAGGTACGCTTTCCGGGTGCTGGATTACCCCCTTGAGTAGCACCCCAAAGTTCCTAGTTCCTGGGGAAAGTTCCTGCGGTGGAAACGCGGCTATATTAGGATTTCTGAATTATCATGTGACGCTGAAGACTGGAGTAATGATGCTGAAAATTCAGCTTTGATCACAGGAATAAATTACATTTTAAAATGTAATGAAAAAGAAAACAGATATTTTAAATTATACTAACATAGAAACTAACATAGATAAAATCATTTAAATTATGAAGCAGGAGTTTAACCGAAAGCTAGGAGAAGAGAGTTTTTCATGAATGTCAGGTTGGGGCAGGTTATTACATATTTTAAGTTTTTGATCACATTTATTCATTAAAATATTTGTTAGCCAAAAATGTTTTGATATTTCTGTCTGTTACCTCTTACATTTTTGCTGTTTCATGAATTGCACTATATAGTGTGACAACATGCCGTATAACTGCATTTTAAGCAGAAAGCTTTACTGTTTGAACTGACAAGATAATTTAGCACTGAGAGGTTAATGTATTACACAGATCTGCTAACATTATGCAAAATAATAGAGTGGAGAGCAAGAAAACAACAGAGAGAGAACGCAGGCGTTTGAGGGGGTCATTTGAGTAGGGTGCCTTTTACAGCCTTCAGTGATGTCTTAAGGGCCGCACAATACACACACAATGACTTTATGTGGCTTGACAGGCTAGCTAAATAAGCGGGCAGCACTTTGTGCATAGTCATCTAAATTAGGTTACATAACCAAACAGATGTAGCAATTTTGCATGCGTTGCTGCTTTGGCATCGACTGACCCTGACATTCTAAACCAATGGTAGAACACCTTGGGCCCTATCTTGCACCCAGCGCAATTGACTTTGTACACCGACGCATGTGTCATTCCTATTTTGCACCCGCGCAAAGCGCGCTTTTCCCTCCACAGAAGCACGTCGCTAAACTAGTGAATGAACTTGCGCTACCTGGGCGGTTCAGCGCAAAAAAGGAGGCGTGTTCCGGCGCAAACAATCCCTGGTGCTATTTTGCTGTTCCATTAAACAATTGCGCCACTGACCAGAAAAAAACTAGTCTAAAGTCAGTGGCGCGTTGCGCGTTGTTCATTATGCTATTTTAAGGGCGCATGCTTGACCATAATGTATAGCGTGCACAACGCGCATACACTTTGCTCATGTAATCTACACAGATGCAACAGTTATTTTTGCAAATCATAAATTGTTACACTAAAAAAATATTAACACATGAGATGACGGAAATCATTGTGGTGTGCCACGAAGATGTGAAAAAAATAGGCATAAATCTAGCTTACAAATGATTCAGGCTAATTGTAATAATTAAGGATAAGACCTGTTTGCCCAATAGTGGCAAGACATATATGTATATAAGGACATCTGACAAATTGGTTTGTCCGTCAAGAACCAGGAAAAAAAATCGACTGAAAAACTGAAAAAACTGAAAGACTGAAAAAAAAAAGACTGTGAAATCACCATTACCATAATGTACAACATTACAACTTCACTTCTCTGTCTTTCACTGCTCTTACAAGAACATCAGTCTCCTCGGCTGTGAACCGCTCCTGTCGTGCGCCTGGTAAATACGCCATAATAATAGCAATCCATGATGGAACTTGCGCACCTGCTTTTAAAGGGAATGTTGGATGACGCTCGGATTGGTTTATTCACGTTACGCCCAAACCACACCTATGAATAATGAAGCTACTTCAGACCAACCCATTTTAGATTTGCGCCGGGCGCAAGAGCCATTTATCCCGCCGGGAAAATAGCAACAGCGCCGAGACCCGCCCACAAAGTTACTTGCGCTTCACGCTTTGACACTTGCGTTTCAGATCGTTAAAATAGGGCCCCTTGTCTGAGATTCTGACAATTACCTAGAGTTTAGGTCTCCCTCTCTCTTATTACATGGCTTCATAAGCAAATGCATGCATTGACTTTTCAGAACTGCGGTCAAGACCATTGTGATAAGTCGTTGCAAAAAATATACTGGTTGCTAGGGCATTGCTAGGGTGTTCTAGCTTTTTTCTTATTTGCCCAAATCAGTGTTAAAGAGAGTACACTTTCTTAACACATTTAAGTACACTTAAAAGTGCACTTTCTAATAATATATTATATATATTAATATCACATTAAAAGTTGTACAAGTTTAGTAGGGTACATTTTAAATCATTATGTTTTAATCTTTTCTCATGCTTTAAAGTAGACTTATTTAGATAGGTTGACTAACATTCTAAAGTAATAAATTGCAACTTTTTCATAACAAATGTGCAATTATATACACTCACCTAAAGGATTATAAGGAACACCATACTAATACAGTGTTTGACCTCCTTTCACCTTTAGAACTGCCTTAATTCTACGTGGCATTGATTCAACAAGGTGCTGAAAGCATTCTTTAGAAATGTTGGCCCATATTGATAGGATAGCATCTTGCAGTTGATGGAGATTTGTGGGATGCACATCCAGGGCACGAAGCTCCCGTTCCCAAAGATGCTCTATTGAGTTGAGATCTGGTGACTGTGGGGGCCATTTTAGTACAGTGAACTCATTGTCATGTTCAAGAAACCAATTTGAAATAATTCGAGCTTTGTGACATGGTGCATTATCCTGCTGGAAGTAGCCATCAGAGGATGGGTACATGGTGGTCACAAAGGGATGGACATGGACAGAAACAATGCTCAGGTAGGCTGTGGCATTTAAAAATTGGCACTAAGGGGCCTAAAGTGTGCCAAGAAAACATCCCCCACACCATTACACCACCACCACCAGCCTGCACAGTGGTAACAAGGCATGATGGATCCATGTTCTCATTCTGTTTACGCAAAAATTCTGACTCTACCATCTGAATGTCTCAACAGAAATCGAGACTCATCAGACCAGGCAACATTTTTCCAGTCTTCAACTGTCCAATTTTGGTGAGCTTGTGCAAATTGTAGCCATTTTTCCTATTTGTAGTGGAGATGAGTGGTACCCAGTGGGGTCTTCTGCTGTTGTAGCCCATCCGCCTCAAGGTTGTGCGTGTTGTGGCTTCACAAATGCTTTGCTGCATACCTCGGTTGTAACGAGTGGTTATTTCAGTCAAAGTTGCTCTTCTATCAGCTTGAATCAGTCGGCCCATTCTCCTCTGACCTCTAGCATCAACAAGGCATTTTCGCCCACAGGACTGCCGCATACTGGATGTTTTTCCCTTTTCACACCATTCTTTGTAAACCCTAGAAATGGTTGTGCGTGAAAATCCCAGTAACTGAGCAGATTGTGAAATACTCAGACCGCCCCGTCTGGCACCAACAACCATGCCACGCTCAAAATTGCTTAAATCACCTTTCTTTCCCATTCTGACATTCAGTTTGGAGTTCAGGAGATTGTCTTGATCAGGACCACACCCCTAAATGCATTGAAGCAACTGCCATGTGATTGGTTGATTAGATAATTGTTTTTTGAAATTTTCAGTTTGTCATGTTTTGTCTTGTCATGCACTTCCTGTTTTTTGTCATGTAACTCCCATGCCGTCATGTGATCTTGTGTCTTGTTCTGTCATTGGTTTATTGTTTGATCACTGTTCACAGGTATCACTTGTTTTGTCATTAGTCTGTGTGTATTTAAGCCCTCATGTTTGCCATGTGTCTTTGTCTGTTATTAACGTTGTAACCCGTTGGTGGTGAGTGTTTTCAAGTCAAGTCTGTTTTGTTTAGTCAAGTTTATTGTCACAGCCATGTTTTGTTTGTTTGTTGTTTTGCCAAGTGTTTGTTTTATGTTTTGGATCTCATTAATAAAGAACTGCACTTGGGTTCTCAACTTGCCTCCAGTGGACTTTCGTTACAGAATAACAGACCGTCAACCATGAACCCAGCAGTTTCTCTCCTGCGGCCACGAAGGCCACGCCTCTGTGGCCCCTTGAACCGCCATTGCCGCCATGGCCCCTTGAACTGCCGTTGTGCCACGGCCGTCCACGGCTCCTGTTCCGCCACGGCCAGCCGCGCCTGAGGGTCCAGGTCCTCCCACGCCACAGGGTCCAGGTCCTCCCACGCCACAGGGTCCAGGTTTTCCCACACCTGAGGGTCCAGGTTCTCCCACGCCTGAGGGTCCAGGTCCGCCCACGCCACAGGGTCCAGGTCCGCCCACGCACATTTTTGTGGACACATGTACTTAAAATAAATACATGATTGTGATAGCCTATATGATATGTCTGATTTCTTCAAGCGATCATATTTGCCATGTATGGTAATGGTTAGCAGGGCCGTTTCTAGCCGTTCTGAAGCCCTAGGCAAAATCCTTATTGGTGCCCCCAGTCAAGGATGCAAATTTATACCATTGTGTAGTCAGATACCTGTATAGCCCTAGGCCTATAATATATATATGTATATACTGTATGTGTGTATATCTGTGCACTCCTTGCATTAAGCACTATTAGGAATGAATCGATTCAGCATTCAACACCATCCGTAAAGATTTGTGAAATTCAGTATAATGATTTAATAAGGGCGGTATTAATGTTGTAATTAGCACATATGCCATTTTTAAATTGGCCGTTAAAGTTTTGTATGGGACCATTACAAAACGCACTGATCCTTTAACAATGCATTGGCGCTAAAAACTTTTGGAGGTGCAAGTAAGAGAAAGCTTTATAGAGTCAAAATATAACTGCACTCTCATGAAATGCTGAAGTGAAGTGTGCAGTTATATTTTGCCTCTAACATACACATCGAGTAATGCTATCTGCCCATTTCACAGCGTGATTTCTCAACTACCACGAATACTGCCCTAACAAAATACAGATTTGTGCACTTTGTACTTTGCACTTGCACTTTGCACTTACTGTACCTGTTTTTTAAATTGGCCTTTAGTTCGAATTTAGCTTTATTGTATGGTTAAAAAAAAGCGTTCCCTCTCTTTGATCTAATGGTGTTGTTGAGCGCTCCAAACGCAAACTTTTTTTTTTACAGTAATTGACAGTACTCTCTCTGATCCAGTGGCATATAGGAATCGTCAGATTGACAGTACTCTGATCCAGTGTGGGGGAACTACTGGAGGCGGCAATAACATTTTAGGGTGGCCGTGACACCCTTTACACACAAAAATCTAGTGCCAGATATGCGCTATTGGTGCCCCCCCACTGATGGCGCCCAAGGCGACCGCTTAGTTTGCCTATGCCAAAAAACGGCCCTGATGGTTAGCGCAGTCTTTTGCATGGCATATAAATATTTCTGCCTTATAGGGTGATCAGAATCCACATCGGATCACAAACAGAAGTAATTCAAACACTCGCTGCTGTCTGAAAATGAGTTGTGTGAAAATGATTTTAAAAGTCTTTAATGCTGATGTGAGCTGGTATATGAAATCATCCACAGCACCGGCGCTATTGTCTCCCGACCAAGGTATACGGCGGGCCAAAAAACCCTGGCCGTTGGCTCCGAGGAAGCCCCGACAAGGCCTGATCAAGCCCCGGGAATGACAGTGAAAACGCGACTGGCCCTAGCACGCCTGCTTTTGGCCCGACAGTGGAAATGTGGCTAGTGAACCTTGGCCGCCCATGAACCTGTCGCCGGTTCACCACTGTTCCTTCCTTGGACCACTTTTGATAGATACTGACCACTGCAGACCGGGAACACCCCACAATAGCTGCAGTTTTGGAGATGCTTTGACCCAGTCGTCTGGCCATCGCAATTTGGCCTTTGTCAAACTCACTCAAATCCTTACACTTGCCTATGTTTCCTGCTTCTAGCACATCGACTATGAGAACAAAATGTTAATTTGCTGCCTAATATATCCCACCCACTAACAGGTGCCGTGATGAAGAGAGAACCAGTGTTATTCACTTCACCTGTCAGTGGACATAATATTATGTCTGAACGGTGTATATACACAGTCGACTAGCCTACATTCCTTGACAGTTTTCAGCATCCCTCCACCACCCCGACTCCTCACTCTTGGCTTGTTCCTACCACAGTCAGGAATACGGGCTGAGTAGTCAAATAAAGAGCTCGTAGCCCTCTCCTTGGACAGCACGCCAAATACGCATACTATTTATTCAATCTGACTTATTTGTAAGTGTGAACTTGTGAAATATACATTTGACAAAAGTGGCCCTGACTGAATTTTAATTTTTGGGTGAACTAACCCTTTAAGTTCAACTAATTGCATTTACAACAAAATTTTAATTACAATGCATTTTCATTCAGTTGCAATCACTTGCAACATTGCATTCAGTTTGCGTTTAAGTATATTATTTCCTTAAAGGTGCTCTAAGCGGTCCTGGGTGGAGTAACTTCTTGTTGGCGTTCGAAGTGTTGTCAAACAAAACAGAGGCTAGCTAGACCCTCCCTCCTCCTCCTCCTCCCCTTCCCCTCCGTGCTTCCTGATTGGAAGCCCTTCTGCCGCCGGAGTTCTCGCCACCTTTCGAAGGCTTTTCCGATGTAAATTAGGGACTTTGCACGTTCCTTCTCCTTTTCCCTTTTCGTTGCAAGTTGTTCATCAGAACGTCGTCTCTTTGGTCGTGTGTCGGCCATATCAAAATCATATAATTCGAACTACCCTCTTTATGCTTCTCTCTTCTACACACCCCCCTTCATGTGCACGCGCACTAACCCCAAACCTCCACCCCCAAATCATTCTTGTCGTGTTGTGTTTGTTTCCGTTTGTGGAGCTTGTGCTGACTACAGAGACCGCATTTTTTTTACAGTGTGTTCAGGGGACAGGCAGCTAGCGGATAGTGAGGAGATGTTTGCTGTATGTGACAAAAAAATTTTTGGCCTAAAAAACGCGTGACATCGCTTATAGCACCTTTAATAAAATAATGCTAAAGTGTACTTCTTTATATAAAGTTGAATTTGTTCAAATAATGGTAAGCAGCAGTGTATTTGCAATATGACCTGAAACTATAGCATGGGCTAGTTGTTGTTCTAGTTGTTGTAGCCCTGAGGGCCACAGTAGTAAGTGAGTTTGGGGGCGTCTGCAGAGATTTGTCACACCAGCTGTTGTGGAGCTTCCCAGTGACTCCCAGCGACACTTTTTTGCACGAATTGCAAATCCATTTTGGCGTGTGTATCTCTCAGCTCAGCTGTCTTCGCTTCAGCACACACGCTTAGGCTCCTGCTCTTGAGCGTGTATGTGTTTGTGAGATTTGTGGGAATGTGTGTCCTTAATTTGTGTGAGAATGCAAGATTTTCTCTTTGCACGAGGGGGCGGGGGGAGAGAAAGAGAGGAGAGCAAATCATTTGTCCTCATCATCATCATCTCGTTACATCATAAATTTAAAAGGACAGTTGTTTCGCATGATGAAGCGTGCCTCATGAGGATGCATGGGGTCCTTTTGCCAACTGCTAACAAATTACTGACAAGCTGTATAACCTTGGTTTAACCTAGGGTTATACACTGTAAAATCACATTGTTCATCATATTGTCAAATAATTAAAAAAATATTTTCTGTATAATCACAAAAAAAAGTTGTGTGTTAATCTAATAACCTCATCAATTACTTAATTTAAAGCTGCACTTAGTATTTTGGCTACTCTTAAGTAGGCTACTCTTACTCTTAATTCTCTTAACTATTTTATTTGTTCTTCAATATGTTTCATGCGGTTTCATGCGTGAGGGACGCCGGACAAATGGATGTCTATCTGAGTCTAAAAATATACGGGCAGCATGTGACCTGAAGCTGGTCTCTGATTTGTTCTTAAAGATCCTCCTCCGGATGCAGATCGTTGCGTCCCTGGCGAATCAGAATTGGATGCGTGTTATTTTATCCAATCTGATTGGTTCTCGTCACCTGTCATTCAACTTTACACTCTTGGCCACTAAAGCGAAAGTGTGCGGGCGACACAGTCACTCCGACTCTGCCAAAACCTTATTAGGATGATCACTTTCGTAGAGATGCAGCAGTTAAACCAAATTCTTTCACAAGGCGTTTGTTGGAAGAAAAAAAATGATAAAGGATCCAGAACCGGACCAACACAATTTACAAATCCAGCAGCAGGCCAGTGACAGGACGCAGCTGCACTCGAAGCTTCACGCGTGTCATGAGAAATGTAGGTGGCTGGCTGGATGTGTTGTTAGCAATGCCCTTTATTGCTTTCCCTGTCTTTTATTTCTACATGTCGGTACTGAAGTTTTGTGGACAACAACGGGGGTAAGAGACCTCAAATATCAAACGTCATGACACTACTGAGATGACTGACTTTAATCAGAGAGTCATTGAGAAATTTGCTGGCCAGAAAGAAAGGAGAGCAAAATGTATGTTCAAGTAGTCAACATGCTTTTTTATTCTTTTGTTTTTCCTTTCCTCATTCAATTATATGTAGGAAATGAATGTGTAAAAAGATAAAAGTGAAGACACTGTTTTCTCTTTTCTGCTTGAATTTAGTCAACATTAATCTTCATACTGCCCCCCCAATTTGATACCTATAGCATAAAATATCTGATATTCCGATTGTCAAATATGTGCAAATGGATATTTTTTGTTGTTTAAACACCTTTATAAAGATTGTGTTAGTTGAGCTATATGCGCGATGGGCGCTGCCATTTTAGTTTGTACCCCAGTTCAGAGAATCTTATCTATTGGTTTTACAATATGTGAATTCATCCACTTCTCCTGAAATACATGAAAGTAAGTGGCCGGTGAACTGGGTGAAGAATAGATTAAACTTTAACGTTACTTACACAATGTGCATCTGATATGAATAAAACTTGTTGTCAAATTATAATGGAAAGGATTATTATTGTTGCTTCCATAGACATCAGTGTGTATTTTACAAACTATGAATGCATGGTTTTGCTGGTATATTTAAATGTCAGACACCTAAAATTAACATTATGTGGTTGAAAACATTGAATAGTTGTTGTATATGACGAGCGCTGAGATTGTATATGATGATCACCGGTGTGATCGTACGCTCCAGGGACCAGCCAAGACTGATCACACCGGTGTGATCATACATGCGAAAGGGTTAATGTAGAACCTTATTAAAATCAGTATGAAACAGAAGTTGCAAGTCTTTTCTTTCTTAAGCCCTATTCAGTAAAAATAAATTTGCATACCAACTCAGTGATAAAACTTGTGCATTCGGATGGTGATTTATTCACGGGGAGTTTTATGATCCTGCACACCTAGGAACACGCTGCTCATATGGTCAATAACATGATTGTATGCTGTAAATAAAATCTCATATGCTTGTTATAATAATAATAAATGCATATTTAATTTCATAATAGGAAAATAATATCCTAATTATTATTTAATTATTTAAATCTGTTTAAAAATAGGAAGATATATAGACGCACATTATAGTTCAAATAGTTTTCTGTCTTGTGTTTTATCTCAAAATATAGGATGTCATTTTATTCCACATGGAAATGAGCAAACATACAGCCTCTTATTTACATGAGGTAAATACAATGCTGTTTGGTTATTTTAACATGTATAATTGCTGCCGTAATAACGGCCCATTTGAAATGTTTACTTGCTTTTCTTCTTTTTATTTTTTTAGCTGTGATGAAATAAATTGCTCTTGTAAATTCTTGCCAGTAATAAAAGTCTAGATCTTTAAAATGCATCCAAATTACAGCGAAGTGCAACCGTACGGTGCCTTGCAGTGGTCAAAAAGGATATAAACAGTGAATTTTGAATTGATATATTCTTGAAAACTCAGAGATATAAAGCTCTAGCGCAAGTTCTGCCAGGAAGATTCAATGTTACGTCACTCATTACATCCAGACCTAACCAATCATCTTCTAATTCTCAGAGTATAAAAGACCGCTACTGACACGCCTGAGTTCTCAGATCCTGACACCAACATTACCTCCATCTTCTCCCCCACCACCACCAGGATGGTCCTCGTCTAAGGGGGTACTCACAAGGGGTCGGCTGCGCCCCTGCCTTCATCTTCAGGCAGGAAATGCAGAGTCCGTTACCCTCGAGACGAGAGCTACAGACGGGGTCTCCGCCAAAGAACTCTAATTATAATACTTGCTGCTCAGTTAATAAACTTGCTATTTTGTCGTATATCATCTGGCCTCCCGAGTCTTTCTGGTAGAAGTGGATTCGGACAGCAATTCGATTTTTTTTCTTCAAAAAACAGTAGGTAATTCGGCGGATTTTTACGCGGGTGGTGGGAGAAAAACACTGGCATTCTGGATTCAGACGGCAATAAAATCACTGACTAGCCCCTGTCAATGATGAAAATATCGTATGACCCCACGAGAAACAATTGCCGTCCGAATAGGGCTTTATACGGACAGTATGTCGGAGTGAAAAAGTAGGGAGGGACTTGATTTTGTCCATCAGTAATTGATTGGATCACTGGATGGTTGTGGTTTCCTATTAGTGGATCTCATGTCATCAGACATCAGAGAAGAGAAGACATGTGGCTGCAAGAGGGAGGGGAAGTTATTTTGATTAAAGATTATGAGGGCACATGAATTGTGAAAAAAATTGTGACATGCATAAATTACTATTTTAAATAAACTTTGCAATATTCCATAAAAAAAAAAAAAAAAAGATTTTTCAATTTTGATTTCATGGTGACTTTAAAGTGTAAATTAATCAATACCTGGGTGTGAAATGCACATTTTGTAAAACATTTGCTTTAAACTGGTTCTTTGCAGATCTTGTCTTGTTCTGGGTTTTAGGGATGAGTAAATCTGGATAGGAGTACCACAGGCAAGTGAAAAAGGCTGAAAAATTTGTAAATCATTTAAATGTCCATGTCAGTGTCATTTAAAAAATAGGAATAAACAATTCATTTTTTATGATGTTCTAGTCTCTAGATCAGGCCCCTTCTTTAATTCACCTCTGTGATACTTCACCCACGTTATCGTCGCAAGGTGAAAATCGTAAGTCTGATCATGCTTTGAGCTATCATTTATGTCTGTAGCACAAACAAAGCTTTATACTAGGGTTAGTGGTTTGTTCAAACTCCTTGAGCAATAGTAAAATAGATGGTTGCCTTAGCAAGCATTACTAATTACATTTTGGCTACTTAGAACACATTATTTCATGTTTCAAGCTTTAGTTTGCCCTCCATCCTAAAAGTTACTTCTGACATCCAATTATCCATTTTCTGCGATAACCGTCAGCTAGCATAATGCCTACACACTTCTTAAAGTAGCAGTTAAGGTGATTAAGCAGCTACTTACTCTGATCTACATCCATCCACTCAAAGCGCATTAAGAATCATGCGGAGACAATATATGTTGCACTAGATGAAGTGACATGAGCTGAACATCTTGACGCTAAAAATATTTCCTGTTTAATGTCTGGTGAATTACAGAGTGATGAAGCAGCCAGAACATGAAAAAAGGGATTTAAGATTGAATTTGTTGAATTATGCTGACATAGAACCATGAGTGTTTCATTGGCGATAGGTTAGACTGCTGTCATCTTCCCGCTGTCTAAAACTGAGGTGAATGAGTCAGTCCGGCTTCATATTCCTCTCACGTTCACTTGTGAGGCATTGATTTATGGCCAGGATCTTGGTTTGTGTGTTAGAGAGAGAGAGAGAGAGAGAGATAGAGAGAGAGAGAGAGAGAGAGAGAGAGAGAGAGAGAGAGAGAGAGAGAGAGAGAGAGAGAGAGAGAGAGAGAGAGAGAGAGAGAGAGAGAGAGAGAGAGAGAGAGAGAGAGAGAGAGAGAGAGAGAGAGAGAGAGAGAGAGAGAGAGAGAGAGAGAGAGAGAGAGTATGATTATGTGTGTGCAGTGCATGTGTATGTGCGCTGCTAGTGCTTTGAGTGACAGTCTCTATTAGTGGGCTGTAGAGAGATATTGGACTCAGGAGATTTTCAGTCTATAGTGAAGTCAGTCAGCTGTGACCATCAGCACCCTGAAACCACATCAGAAGACATCGCCCACAGGTCTACTTATCTCTCCTTCCTGGCCTCTCGTTCACGTGTTCTCTTCCTTTGCCTCTATAATTCCTTCATTCATTGTCAAATTCATCCTTATTTTTCACTTTCTCAGTTCTTTCAGTCTGTTGTACTCTCTTGTAATGTTGTGCTTATTATATTATATTAGACCCAGAAATAATACTATTATTATTTATTATAATTATTATATTATATTATTATTATTATTATATTTTTTTTTTTAAAGAAAAGTGAGTTTCTTATTCATAAATTATTTTATGCTTCAGGATAAGTTTGTAATGTCCTCTGTAACAGTGAAATTAGTGTTCATAAAATATTTCCATAAAATGTTTTTTGTAAAATAATGTTTAAATGTATTTTATATGCACATTATATTTTACATAAACGGTGATGCTTGTACATTTGCCTCCCTGAACTTTTGGGCCACCATTTCAACAGCAGTAGCAAAAAGTCTGGAAGGCAAGAGCGGGGCATCAAGGAAGAAAGATCTTTCCCTTTCCTTGAGCCCCGAAAGGCTGTGGTGCACCAGTGTAGTGTTTAGTAGGGGTGTGACCGACGGTTAAAGTTAAACACCGTCATAAGAACTCTATAACCGCCAAAACTGTGTTATTAAAATATTTTTTACAAACATAAAAAAATAAAAAAAATGTAGATATGTTCCCTCAGCTGACGAGGTAAACGGAGGCGGAGTTAGTGGTGCTTCGGAGGCAGCTACTGCTGGAGATGATTCGGGAGAGGTCTGTGCACCACCCCTTACCAAGAAGAGAAATCTTGGAGATCTCCTTAATAAACGTAGGTCTGAAATCTCTGCCCCTTTACCGATCAGAGCGCGTGCTGACACTGAGTTAACCCGCTATCTCCAAGAACAACCGCTAATCCATTAGCATGGTGGAGAGACAATGAAACACGCTATCTGCTCTTAGCAAAATTGGCACGTAAATACATGTGTATTTGTGCTACAAGCACAGCATCAGAGCGAGTTTTTAGCACTGCAGGTAACATAGCTACCCCTGTCAGATCATCACTAAAACCGAGTAAAGTGAACATGTTGGTGTTCCTGTCACGGAACTTGGAAGTCGAAAAAGATTAGGAATTTAAAATGTCATTGCACTTTTTTTGTTTCCTGTATTTAGTTACTTTAATTAAGGTATTATTACAACAGTCGTTGTTCGACTTTTTTCTTTTTCTTTGATAAAGGTATGTAGATTTTATCATTTGTAATTTAGGCCTAGGCTACTCATTAATTTTTATGCAGCTCTTATAGAATTTAAGTAGCCTACTTGTTTTAAAGGATTAGTTTACTGTGTGTGATTTATTTAAAACAAAGCATGTTCATTGCAAAGGTTTTTTTTTTGTTAAGGATTTGTTTACTGTGTGTATATAAATAAACTTATAGCAAGTAGCTAATCAGTGTCTGCTCGTTTATTCAAACTAATGCTGCGTTCCAGGCAGGTTTTTGAGCCTGTAAATTACAACCTCAAACCACGACTGACGACTTCGTAGTGTTCCAGGCAAAGTCACGCCAAACTGCCTGAGCGCAAGGAATTGTGTGGTAGTTTGATGTAAACAAAGCGTGTCGGACCGTACAGGGTGTATGCTCATTTACAATCATTTCTATCGCCAAAGGTGCTTACTCCTTGCTTATTTGAGGGAAATGGAGGAGAAAAACAGCGCAGACGGCAAGAAAAGCTGTTATACCTTTTATTTTACGTTATTTGTATATCTGTTTCATAAACACTGCATCCGTAGGGGGCTGTCATTGTTGCTTCGCAGGCTATGTGACGTTGGGAGTACATCGATCTAGTACGAGTTCACGGGTGGGAAGTCACGGGTTTGACTGCCGTTCCAGTGCACTTACACGGGTAGAAGGTTGGAAAAACACGGGTTAAGGGTTGCCTGGAACGCGGCATAAGTTGTCCTATAACAGACGAACATCATCATCATCACCCCCCCCCCCCCCTCCCCCAGCCACGACGGTTATGTTACGAACCGAGTTCCACCCCTAGTGTTTAGTTTCATTTTCATGGACTTTTTTTTTCATGGACTTTTTATTATTAGTTTTCTGTTTCCTTTGTTCTAGTTTCCCACCACTATCTGTTGTCATGGTGATTCATATAACAAGCACAGCTGTATGCATTCAGTTCATTATTATTGTGTATTTAAGAAGGATTTAAGTCCCTCGGTTTGTTTCCTTCATTGTCCAATAGCTATTGTTTGTGTCTACATGCTGTTTAGTTTGCTTTTACCTTTGGATTTTCCTACTTTACTTTCTTAAAGACTGTTTCTACTCAATCCTTCTTTGTCTTGTTTGAACTAAGTGTGACAGAATGCCAGACCAAAAGAAGAAAATGGATACCGCAGCTCAGTTTATTGATCTCGCTCGAGAGAACCTCGCTATCTTGGAGAACACTGCACGATTCTGTCAAATGGCTGTGAAAACAGACCTTAGTGATGAGACACTAAAGTCTCTGTATTGGAATGGAGCCAACTATTATTCCCTCCTTGACCTACCTGACATGAGTGAAGGAACCTCGAGAGAGGCGATCCTCCAATGTCTGCAGTGTGTCTACCCTCAGCTGATGCCAGCGTTAATGGCCACTGCAGAGCCAGAGCACTCGTTCATGGCAGGAAAGGAGACAACGCTGATGCCCACGGACCCTGAACCGACACCAATACCCACAATGGAGCCTGAGCGTGAGGCCACGTCTGTCCAGAGCTGAAAATAGCTGCCTGGTCAGACCAAGTGTGTGCCCCGACTTCTGTCTGCAAGCCGGTGAGAAATAGAGAACTGGCCTTAACCAGCTCAGAGACTGCTATGTCGTTGAGAATACACCCACCCCGCTTCCCTCTCCCACCTCCTCTGCCCAGGCTAGTTGGTCCCTCTGCCCTGCCTTCGCTGGCACCCTTCAGTTCCTCTGCTCCTCTATTGGCTCTTACCTGTTCGAATCTGCCATGGACTTCTTGTTTGCCAACTCAGCCAAGGTGTGTCGACTCCTGTGTTCTACCTCAAACCTCCGCCTTGGCTCCTCCCTTCCTTGACTTCACCCAGGACCGTCGCCCCATCGGCTCCACCATGATTCCTGTCCCACCAGCTTCACCTTGGTCAGATATGGTCCTGCCTGTGCTGAGGACTTTCGAGCCTTCCCCTGTTCTCCACCCCTTCCGCTCCATCTGGCTACGCCTTCCTTGCGGCTTCACCAGGGTCCTTCACTGACAACATCCACCTCGACTCCCATCACATCTAACTCCTCAGAGCTAGAGCGGGCCAAAAGCATGCTCTCTGCCGAATCGGAAGAGGCTGCCATACAGGCTTCCTGATCAGGCATGAGCGCATCAGAGCTAACAATTGAAGCTTGAGAAAGGGACAAGCTCACCTCTAGCTCTTCAGCTATCTCTACCTGTGAGCCCCACAATTTTAAATGGGATGGGTTCAGGTCCCGCTGCTGCCGATGTGGCACAACGGGACCCGAACCCATCCCATTTAAAAAGAGGTTGGCGGGATCTGAGCTTTCTTACTGTGAAACGATCATAGTGACCACAACCAGCCCCCTCGAGAGCTGACCGAGCGCTCTGCTCCTAAACAGATCACAAATTGCGTGTCGTCTGGTGAAACAAACCTGTTACATGGCATGACACATCTCCTAATAATAATAATAATAATAATAACTTAGACTTATATAGCGCCTTTCATGATACCCAAGGTCGCTTAACAAATTATGGGGGCTAGGGGGGGGGCGGGGTTAGAGGTCAAATTACTAAGTGAGAAGGAATGTTTTGAGGTGCTTTTTGAACATGGGCAGGGACGGGGCAGAGCGGACATGGAGCGGTAGAGTGTTCCAGAGTGTGGGAGCATTGACAGAGAAAGCCCTGTCACCAAAAGTCCGCAACCTGGTGCGGGGGTGGCCAGCAGGTCCTTGTCAGAGGACCGCAGGGAACGCGACTGAGTGTAGGGGTGGAGGAGATCTGTAAGGTATTGTGGTGAGAGTCCATGGAGAGATTTGTAGGTGAGCAGGAGGATCTTGTAGGCAATGCGTGACTTGACTGGCAACCAGTGGAGCTGTTTGAGGATGGGAGTGATATGCTGCCAGGGCTTTGTGTGGGTTAAAACCCTAGCAGCTGAGTTCTGGACATACTGGAGTCTGCTAAGGGCCTTGGTGGGCAGTCCAGACAGGACACCATTGCAGTAGTCCAGACGGGAGGTGATGAAGGCATGGATGAGTGTCTCAGTTACTGAAAGAGTAAGTGAAGGCCGGAGTCGTGAGATGTTTCTGAGATGGTAGAAGGCAGACTTAGTAACGTTTTTGATATGGGACCGGAAGGAGAGAGTGGAGTCCAGGATAACACCCAGATTGCGCACCTCAGGAGTTGGGGAAATGGAGCAGCCATCCACAACCAGAGCCAGGTCTCCAATTTTCCTGAGCAGTGGTGGAGGGGCCACCACCATGAGCTCTGTCTTTTTGCTATTTAGTTTGAGTAGGTTTGTGGTCATCCATGATTTGAGTTCCTGCAGGCATTTGACAAGTTGTGTGGGTGGGAGTTGGAAGGAGGGGTTTGTGCTAATATAAAGTTGAGTGTCATCGGCGTAGCAGTGGAAGTTGAGTCCATGTTTACGGATAATATGACCTAGGGGTAGTATGTAAATGGTGAACAGCAGAGGACCAAGCACAGAGCCCTGGGGCACGCCATGGTTGGCCGGTGCTGGATCAGAGTTTGAGCCATTTAGGGTGATGAATTGTTTCCGTTCTGTGAGGTAGGACCTGAACCAGGACAGTGCTGTGCCACTGAGGCCGATGAGCTCAGAAAGGCGGCGGAGAAGGATGGTATGTAAGACTGTATCAAAAGCTGCAGAGAGGTCAAGTAGGATGAGGATGGTGATGAGGCCATTGTCAGCAGCAAGCAGGAGGTCATAAGTGATTTTAATGAGGGCAGTCTCCGTGCTATGGTGGGTTCTGAAACCAGATTGGAAAGGTTCAAAGAGCTCATGGTGGGACATGTGAAGTTGAAGCTGGGCAGCCACTGCTCTTTCAAGGATTTTGCTGATAAAAGGGAGGTTGGAGATTGGACGATAGTTGTTGGGGTCATCCGGGTCTGACCCTAGCTTTTTGAGGGTGGGGATGACTGCTGCCATTTTGAAGCTGGATGGCACCACTCCAGAGGCAAGTGATGCATTTATGATGTTTTCTACTGGATGGCAGAGAATGGGAAGACAGGCCTTGACCAGGGTGGTTGGCATAGGGTCGAGACAGCTAGTAGAAGTTTTAGCTGAGGTGACCAGTTTTTTTACTTGGTCAGCATCCAATGGAGAGAAGGTGGAAAGGCAGCACTGAGGTGAGCGGGCAGCTGAGTGATAAAAATCCTGTTGGGCCAGTGTGGGGCAGGGAGAGAGTCCCGGAGACTGGAGCTGCCAGTGGATGGTATCCACTTTCTGCTGGAAGAAATCCAGGAACCTGGAGCAAAGGTCAGCTGCATCTGAGGGTTTAGCAGCATCAGGAGGGTAAAGAAGACGGTTGATGGTGGAGAAGAGCATTTTGGGGTGTTTTTGTTGGTTACTGATTAGTGTGGAGTAATAGCTTGTTTTTGCCTGAGAAAGGGCTCCTTTGTAGTTCGTGACGTGGTCTCCTGAACCTAGCGGACATGTTTGATACTTTTTTATTTTTCCTCAAACACACACATGCTGGTTTCACACGGACAACAAACATATGACTTCCTGAAGACAAAGAAGCTGATGACATTTTCTCTAAGCGCCCTTTTATAGGCTTTCGGCACGTCTGTGATGTCACCTGACTTCAGGTATCACACGTGCTTCAGACACAGACTCAGGAAGCTTTCCCATAGCGTCAACACCATGACGCGTCGAAGTTCCACTTCAAAAGGGAACCGTCTGTTGGGGGAGCATCAAAATAAAATGTTTGCAGAAATTAAGTAGACAGTCTACTAATCCTCTAATGATTGCTATAGCAACTATAGTTGACATGTAGTTACTTATAGTTAGTAGTCTAAAATGGACTATTGAAATAAAGTGTTACCAAGTATTCATTAAGTTATTTTGGCAACTTGCAATATTTACGCTCTTAGAAGAAAATATAGAACCTTAAAAGGTTCTGTCAGGTGCTTCATATAGAACCTTTTAGGGGTTACCACCATAGGATCATTGTGGATTTAGTTTTAATAACCAAGAGCCAGCAGCCATATCACCCTGTAGCCCAAGACTGCTTTCCCACTGAAGCTAAGCAGGGTTGAGCCTGGTCAGTACATGGATGGGAGACCTCCTGGGAAAACTAGGTAGCAGCTGGTAGAGGTGTTAGTGAGGCCTGCAGGGCGTGTTCAACCTGTGGTCTGTGTGGGTCCTAACGCCCCAGTAAAGTGATGGGGACACTATACTGTAACAAGCACCGTCTTTTGGATAAGATGTTAAACCAAGGTCCTGACTCTCTGTGGTCATTAAAAATCCCAGGATGTCCTTTGGAAAAGTGTAGGGGTGTAACCTTGGCATCCTGGCCAAATTTGCCCATTGGCCTCTATCCATCATAGTCACCTAATAATCCCAATATACTGATTGGCTTCATCACTCTAGGTGTTCCATTCGACAGGGTCCCTACGCAGTGTTCAATGCTCCCTACTCCCTGAGCACGGTATCAACTGAAATGGACTTTACTGACAATAGGCATGTGCCGGTATCAAATTTTCATGTTGCGATTAATTGCTGAAGCTTTTATCACGGTATACGGTATTATCACGATATTGAAATAAGTTGCAAAAAAAGTGTTGTCATACTATAACAGGTTAAATCACTTATAACAAAAGAACCAAACATTTAAATACAATAAAGCAATACACAAAAATGTATAAAGTAAACAAATATTTAAAACAGATTAAAGTGCAAAAGAATTATAAAGAACAATAGGTATGCTGAAATGTACATTTAACTAAGATTAACCCTTAATCGTCCCTTGGGGTCCAGCTGACCCCACTGGACTTTTCCTCCATTTTTTAAAAGTGTTCCCTTCATCTCAGGGCCATGAGACTCAGTGACTTTTCCTAAATAATCTATCTAAACATGCACAAAAAATCTGGGCTTGATTTGGTTGTTCTAAAGGTGTGTAAAAAAATGTTTACCGTTTAAGTCCCTCGGGGTCAGATTGACCCCACATTGAAAATGAATGGGAAAGTGTAAAAAATACATTTTTTTCACTTTTTTTGTCAATTTTTTTTTACTAAATCCAGTATAAATCTGAAAATTTCCACATTTATATCAAGGTCTGGTCCTAGAGCATAAACACAAAGTAGAACAAACTTTCTGTCTCATACACACACGCACACACACACACACACACAAACACACGCATGTGTGTGACTGCAACAGAGAGCATTTTTATAGAAACTGGCAAATAAAATCAACAAAACTGGCATAAATCTGAAAGATTTTCATACATAAATGAAGTACTAATACTAGAGCACAAATGCAATATGGAACAAGCATGTTCACTCACACACAAACACAAACACAGGTGTCTGGAGCATTTTTTTGGATTTTGGCAATGAACGGGAAAATGTAAAAAATGCTTTTTTTTCACTTTGTTTGTAAAAAAAAAAACTAAATCCAGTATAAATCTGAAAATGTCTACATTTATATCAAGATCTGGTCCTAGAGCATAAACACAAAGTGGAACGAACTTTCTGTCTCATACACACACGCACACACACACACACACACAAACACGCACATGTGTGTGACTGCAACAGAGAGCATTTTTATAGAAACTGGCAAATAAAATCAACAAAACTGGCATAAATCTGAAAAAATTCCATACATAAATGAAGGACAAATACTAGAGCACAAATGCAACATGGAACAATCATGAGAAAGAGAGGGAAAAGGGCAAATAAAAGAAAGATGAAAGGCAGCTTAACTTTTGCATAACTTCCCTATGGACCTCTATTGGATAATGTGGTCATTGCACTCTCTTTCTCTTTAACTATAATTCCTAAAGTTTTTCCACAAACCTACAGACGGTATTCTATCCCTAACACATAGAGCAATGTCCAAAAACTATTTATATTTATTTAAGATCATCATTCAAGTGATTTTTTCATAAAAAAATATTTTTTAATGAGCTAATTTATGACATAGTTAAGTATTTGTGCAGTAAATAGGTAAAAAACTACCAAATACCCACAAAAACACAGCATAAATGTATAGTTGAGAAGTAAATAAAAAAATTATATATAGTTTTCCATGTAAAAAAATTATATTTCCTTATGCAATCGCTCTGTAAAAGTTTGGGGTCTATCTGACCCCAAGGGACTCAAACGTAAACCCTACTTGAGGGGCGATTAAGGGTTAATACAAGCTTTAGAAGTATTTTTCAATGTCAGTTTGTTAATGAAGGAACTAATGTTAAATACTGGAGCCTTGTAAAGTTTGTGATTGAACAACAGTCAGAACATATTCAAACAATATCTAGGGCATGTAATTTAGTCCAGATTAAAATGCAAGTTTGAAAATTAATAGCCTTAAGTCTTTAAGTATTATGTATTAGGTTAAGTGATTACTGGGGAAACGGCTGCATTTCTGCTGTTCCGTCAGCGCCCTCTGCTGTCAAAGAATGAATGTGCACTTCAGCGCATCTCCTCATTCTGCCATGTGCTCGGCTCATGCACGGTCTATTTACATCAGTGCCACTCCTCTTTGACGTGTTTTTCATTTTAAATGGTTGATGGGTAAAGTATTCTTAAAATTAATTCTAAAAATCTGAATAATTCGTAATAAATAATTATTCACGGTATTTTGAAGTGCCCACGATAACAATATTGTGCATGTTCATTATTGCGGTATATCGTATTACCGTTTACCGGCACATGTCTAACTGACAATAATCGCTTATTTGGAATGCCCTGCAACGTCATCTAAGAATGGCAACGACGGGGTTGTACAGATTTTGATATAACATAAATTAATTTTGTAATGTACTTTACTTTCAAATTTAAAATCATATAACAGGCATATCGTCGCTGTCCGATGAAAACCACGTATGTCCATTTTGCCGATTTTGAGATTTTTCGACGGATTGAATGTCCAGGTTCATTTCCGTATACAGTATGCTTCACATATCTAAATATCTAAAGTTGTGAAATCATGTCATCTGATTTTCACGTATATCCATTTGGTGTCAAAGCTGTCAATCACGCCGCGTATCTCACGCCCTGTGGAAGCATCTCGCCGGTCTCGTGAAGTTGCATCTTCATTTTAACTTTTCTTTTCTGCAATACATTGCCAAATAAACATAGCCTGGTGAGACAATGACTTTCCTTCATCGAGGTAAACGTTTCCCCCCTGACGCCAGACGTACGTCTAGGAGTGACAAAATTATGGTAGGACTGTACAAACAAAGTATCTGTCTAGCATTACCATGTCAGTGTATTGATTCATTGTCCCTTCATAGTTTGCAAGAGACCTTTAATAAATTTATAATTAATATTAAATAAACTAAGCATATTTAATAAACTAAGACGTAGGCTATTTAATAAACTGAGCGTATTCCTCTGTCAATATGAAACGCGACTTGGCCATTCTAATTAATGATCGGAAGAAGGCGTATCGACCACCGTTACTGTAAAATATGCACGTATGTCCATTTAAACTAAATTTTGGTCAAATGTGGATTATATCATTACACTGGCAAGAATATGGTTACATGTAAAGATGCCGTACCAAGTATGACAACGCTACATTCAACTGCTTTTGAAATACAGTGTTTTTTTCACTTCCTGAAAAGTAACCGTTTTGGACATACGTGAGTTTCATCGGGCAGCGATGATATACATTTACAAAACACACAGTATGTATCTAGAAAAATATAATTTAAACATTCTATTAGCCTATTAGTTTACTTTTAAATTTAATTGACTATTAACAGATTTGAAGCTGTACCTGTCATTCAATATGAAAAAACATTTTGATTTGGTTAAATATGTATAAATGTGTACAAGCAGCTGCATAGTACACATTCCTGAGGAAAATAAAGTAAAATATAAAAAAATGACAGGCCCTCAGCTGTTTCTCAACACTTTTAAATCGTTAACATATTCATGCAATAGAATATGCGAATGTAACAGTCATTGCCATAACCATTCATAAATACTCTAGTTTGTATAGTAATAACTATGAATATTCAAATGCATACGTGAACTCCTCAATGGCAGATCCATTTAAAAACTCTTCCAATTTTCACTCTCCACTTCCTGTGAAGTTATGTATAGATGTTCCCTTCTTCCCTATGCCGTTCACAGTGCCCTTTGAACTGAACATGTTCGCTCCCTTCAGATTGGAATTTCACTTAAAATGGCGGAATTCCCTATGAAGTCCACTTCGCAGTCCACTTATGGACGAATGGAACGCACCTTCTGTCTCCTCTCCACCAATAAGCTGGTGTGTGGTGGGCACTCTAACAGTAGAGAGAGAGTGGGAGAGTAATACTGTAGAGTGATAACTTGGCAAAGTTTTATAGGAATGTCTAATATTTCAAATGAATACTGCTCATTTGTTTTTGCTCTTTTGACCAGTGTTGTCTTCCCAACCGCACTCACATAAATCCAGATGTCCCTTACAGAGGACATGAAAAAGTCCAGGATCTCAAACTCTGTAGAGGACAAAAGTGAATTCCTGAGTTCCAGGCGGATATGATCGACTGAACCATTCATTTCTAATTTCTTTGCTCTTTATGGCCATTCCTCTTTCCTCTTAAACCTAAATATAGGTAAGCACACAGCAACCCCTTCCCTTGCAGAGAACACTTTGCCAAGGTTATATTAGAGTGAAGATTATATTCTGATGCAATCAACCAGTGATGTAATGTATGTGGTTTGTGCAATAGTCTGGCAATTCTGTTCTTTAGTCAATATTCATTCCCACATTCACCTAAAAGTGTTCCAGCACTGTTTGGCAATGTTGAATTAATTACATCAATTATTTACTTGAATCAATGCACAGATACATTTAGGATAGTACTGCATTGCCTCACTTGAATTAAAACGGTCAAGTATTTGCTCTTTGTACTTTAGCCTTTATTAAAGAATACAATGCAGTAGTTTACATCTATGTTCTTTAACCTGTTGAAGTAGTTAAAAGCTTAAAACTGGAATATGTTCTTGATTTTCCATTTCCTTCAAGTGTAATAAATCTGTAAAATCTTCCCAAAGTTTAGCTGTAGCCAATAGTAGAGACATGAGAGTATGTGTGTGTGTGGGTGTGTTCACACACATTTTTATGTGAACCAGTCTGGTCATCAGCTCCACAGAACAACTATAACTAACTGGGAAAGAAAAGCACAATTTAGTACCTGTCTATATCACATGTTCTCAACTGATGTTGCTTCAGGACCCAAGCCAATATACAGAAATTGTTATAATACAAAAGTAAATTAAACTCTTATTGAACAACAAAATGCAACCTAACTAATTTGATTGGGACTGAATAGGAAAATGTAGAATTTTGTAAATGCAAATAACAGCAATAACAGTAGAAAGAAAATTCCCCAGCCTTTGTGAAATATTGTATTTGTATTAGTCATATTACCAAGTGACGGGAAGTTTTGCAAAATACCAAAAGGTAAAGCCTTTAATGTCAACAACTATCTTTTTAAACATTACGCCTTAGTTTTTTGCTATTATAACAATGAATGATTTATTTTAATGCATTTAGCATCGTTTTTTTCTCTCTGCTGTGGGCGACCCTATCAGAACAAGCCTGTGACACACCAGAGCAGAATTGCCCCCTTCTGCCCACCCAAAAGACTCTCCTGGAGGTAGATACAGCACTTATCTTCCTGGACTTGGATGCTGTTTCTCCTCATCCTCAGCTGGTTCTCTTCGGCTCATACATTCATTGCTCTATCCAGTCCCCTGGTCCTTCCACATCTACCAACTTCTCCAAACCTCCACCGATCCTAGATGCGACCAACGCAGCCCTGTGCAAGTGTCTGCAGAGATTGTGTCAACTAGACTCTCCCCTGTGAAGGCCTCATCGACATGACATCTAGTGGCACTGATCCTCAACAAACCCGTCTCCTGCGTGATGACTCCAATCTTCAACCAGATGGAACTGGACAAATACTCTGAATGTTTCCGATCTAATCTGACTTCTGACTTGTAATGTTTGCCTGAATCATACACTGTTTGTTCGTTGGTCAGAGGAGAACTGGCACCCCGACTGAGCCTGGTTTCTCCCAAGGTTTTTTGCTCCATTATATCACCTGATGGAGTTTGGGTTGCCACCGTTGCCTTTGGCTTGCTTAGTTGGGGACACTAAATATATCTAAATATAAATATAACTAAAACTATATCACTGATATGTCCGTATTGGCACTATATGAGAACTGAACTGAATTGGATGAAATTTTTTTTCTCCAGAGCGGCTGTACAGCCGAATCAAATTCTGTTGCATTATTTTCCTGTTACCACTGTGAAGCTGCTTTGAAACAATCGTTGTTAAATATAAATAAAAGTGACTTGACTTGACTTGACCAAGGGGGGTTGTCTATCATATATATTTTAAATTTCATGTATAAATCACTGAAATGATTTAAGAGAAATATACCAACTCACTTCACAAAAAGTAATGTATAAGGCAAAACTAATTATTCAAAGGTATGTCGGCTGAAAATTGCTAATAAGCACCATTGAACACAAAATAAAATATTTTAAAGAAAGTTAATAACCAAATAGTTTCTAGTCACATTGACTTCCATTGTATGTTTAGTCCATACAATGGAATTCAATGGAAACAGAAACTGTTTAGGTTGCCAACAATCTTCAAAATATCTTCTTTGTGTTCAACAGAAGAAAGTCACACACTACAGGTTTTGAAATGAGGGTGAGTAAATTATTTTCTTTTTTTGAGTGAACTATCTCTTTTATTGATGTAGTTAGTTTTAAATTATGTAGTGAAACAAACAAAAAACTATCATACAAAAAATATCATACAATATATCCTATATAAATAATAATGATAAGGATTAATTAAATAAGTATAATAAATACATGAAACATACAAATAGAAAATGTAATTATTTGAATAAAGAAAATGTCAATTTAATGTGCTAATAAATAAATAAATATGGTTTCACTTTATTTGATGGTCACATTCTGTTGACTATAAGTAACGTTGCACCTACTTGTCTTCTTACTCTCAGAGTGTTAGTAGAGTATTAGTAAACTGGTTAGGGTTATGGTTACAATAAGTTAACATGTACTTGCAAAGTTACTTATAGTCAGTAGAATGTCTGTTGGGGAGCATCAAAATAGTGTTAGCAGATATTTAAGCAGACAGTCTTCTAATACTCTTCTAATACTTCTAATAATCTGTAGAAGAGGTAAAATAGCACAACAGTGGCATGTTGCAGAAGGTGTGTGGATTCCTAAAGAGGAGGACTCAAAGAATATCCGCCAGTTTAGAATCTTCTCATTGCTGAGTGCTGAAGGGAACATTTTCTTCAGCATCTTAGCCGAGCGGCTGGCTGATTTCTTCCTCAACAATGGATACATTGATACTTCAGTGCAGAAAGGTTGCATTCCAGGGGTACCAGGCAGTTTTGAGCACACAGGGGTGATAACACAGCTACTCAGAGAAGCTAAGGAGAATAAGGGGGATTTGGTGGTACTGTGGTTAGACCTGGCCAATGCCTATGGCTCAATTGCCTATGGCCTAATGCCTCATAAGCTAGTGCTGGAAACGCTGGAGAGGCACCACATCCAAGCCTCAGTAAAAGACCTCATCCTGGATTATTACAGTGACTTCAGCCTGAGAGTCTCTTCAGGGTCGACAACATCAGAATGGCACAGATTGGAAGTGGGAATCATCACAGGCTGTACCAGCTCAGTGATCCTTTATTCTCTGGCAATGAACATGCTGGTGAAGTCTGCAGAACCAGAGTGCCAAGGCCCTCTGATTCGCACCTATATGGATGACTTAACAGTGACCACTGAGTCGGTGCCCGGATGTAGATGGGTCTTGAAAGGTCTAGAGAGGCTGATGGGATGGGCCAAAATGTCATTCAAGTCAGAAAAATCACAATCTTGGTGCTGAAGAAAGATAGAGCGGTAAATACGTTCCGGTTCTTGATCTCAGGAGTACCAATCCCAACCCTCTCAGAGAACCCTGTGAAAAGTCTGGGAAAGATCTTTGATAGTAGTATTAAGGATACAGCATCCAGTAAGAACACTTGTGAGGAGCTGGAGAGGTGGCTGAAAGAAGTTGATAAATCTGGTCTTCCTGGAAAATTCAAGGCTTGGATTTACCAGCACGGGATTCTACCAAGGATATTGTGGCCATTGCTTCTTTACGAGTTCCCTATCTCCACCATTTCAGAGCTGGAGAAGAGAGTAAGTTGCTACTTGAGGAGGTGGCTAGGGCTGCCACAGAGTTTAAGTGGCATTGCTCTCTATGGAAGTACCTGCAAATTAAGGCTTCCCATCAAATCCATAGAGGAGGAGTTCAAGGTTCTGCATGCAAGGGAGGTGATTCAGCTCAGAGAGTCAAATGACCTAAGGTTTCTGGGGCAGAGATAGCAGTTAAGACTGGTAGGAAGTGGAGAGCAGAAGTGGGGCAAGCAGAATCACGGCTACACCATGCAATTTTCCTAGGAGCAGTGGCCAAAGGAAGAGCTGGGTTAGGTACTGTTGCGGCCCCAGGTACGACAAGGCTCGGGGAAAGGACCGGAGGCAACTAGTCCAGAACGAGGTAAGAGCAGTTATTGAAGAGGATAGGTCCAGCAGAGCAGTGGGAATGAGGAAGCAAGGTGCCTGGACCAGGTGGGAGCAGAGTGTGGAGAGGAAGATCTCATGGACAGACCTATGGTAGTCAGAGCCACACCGCATTAGATTCTTACAAGCCATCTATGATGTCCTTCCCAGCCTATCCAACCTGCAAAGCTGGGGCCTATCGAATTTTGACCCATACAATGTATTGTTGGCTATTGCCACAAATATACCCTTGCGACTTATGACTGGTTTTGTGGTCCAGAGTCACATGTTGAGCACGTGAACACAATGGCCAATCAGATGTGTTGCAGAATCTTTTCAAAATGCTAGAAGGAAATGCTGATAGTGTCACATTTGATCAATTTCAGTACAGACATTTGACAACTCAAATTTCATAATAACATGCCCTCTCTGAATGCCCACTTGAAAACCTATATAAAAGGACATTGCCACCTTGCGGAATAAATGTAAATTGCACTTATTTCGTCATTAAAGATTGAATTATTTTTGTGCATTATATGTACAATCTTATACACCTCGGGTCGTTCACGACCCCATTCATTTTTTACAAACAAATTATGGAAAAACAGGCATTATTTTATAATTGTATTATTTTTTTCTTGTTATATTGTTTATAATGAATTGATTGAGGAATAATAAGAAGGTTGATGTCTAACTTTTAAAAATGAATGAGGAGGAGGGTAGTGAATGACGTCCTGGGTCGCTAAAGATCCAAGGTATGCATTTAAGGGTTAAATAACAGTCGTTCCCTTGAGTTGGAAGGTTGCAAATGTCATACCAATATATAAATCGGGTGATAAACTAGACCCTGCTAATTATCGACCTATCAGCATTCTTCCTATCTTTTCTAAGATAGCAGAGAAGTGGGTCGCCAACTCTATCATTGCACATCTTAATGATTCCAATCCGGGTCTGCACCCTATGCAATTTGGATTCCGATCTCTTCACTTAACTGAAACGGCTATTTGTGTTTTTGTCGAGAAGGTGAAGTTCTATTTAGATAAAAACAGTTACGTTGCTGCTGTTTTTGTTGATCTTAAGCGTGCGTTTGATACTGTGAATCACTTAAAGCTTTTGTCTAGACTGTTAACATTTGGCTTTAGTAATCAAACAGTTAAATGGATACAGTCTTATTTATCAGATAGAAAACAATGTGTGCAAATAAAGAATTGTAAGTCACCCTATCTTCAATATACACAGGGTGTTCCTCAGGGATCAATTTTAGGACCTCCGCTATTTTCACTGTATGTGAATAGTTTGCCCAATGTATGCAAAAATGTTGATACGATTATGTATGCTGATGATACGGTAATTTTTACACATGCCAAAAGTGCTGAGGATGCTGCCCATCAGCTTTCATTCGCTTTAAATGATTTGCAAAAATGGCTGAATGATTCATGCTTGTGTCTTAATGTTAAAAAGACTGTATCAATGTTATTTAGTAAACCTAAAACAACTGTGGCCACAGTAAAAGTTTGCTTGGGTGGACAAGAATTAACTAATGTTGAGGAATTTAGGTATCTAGGAGTTCTGATAGACTCTAAATTATCTTTTAAAAAACATATAAAAAAAGTTGTGAATACTGTAAATGTTAATTTACGGAACTTTAAACAAATTCGTACCTCATTAACAGATACAGCAGCGATTACGTTCTTGCACTCTATGATACTGGCTCATATTGAATACTGTATCACAAGTTGGGCTTATACTAGTCATGCTGCTATCGGGCCAATTGAGGTATGCTATAAAAGAGCATTGAAAATATTAGATAAGAAGCCTTCATCATATCATCATTGTAATATTTTAGATAAATATAAGTTTTTAAATTTTGCGAATTTCAAATTATTTAAATCAGCCTGTTTAATCTATAAAGTCATACATGGTTTGGCGCCTCTACCATTGAGTGATTTTATTAAACAAAAGTCTATCAGTGATGTCGGGTCTCGAGTGACTAGAGCCAATATGAGAGGTGACTGTGTTTTGGCGCTTAGGCGGACATCCTTTTCCCAGAACGCTCTATCATATCAGGGGGTGAACTTTTAGAATAGTATCCCTCAGTCAGTTAGGGAAAGCACAAGTTGGCCTATTTTTAGGAATTGTTTAAAAGTGTGGTTGAGGGACACACAAATATGTGAGCATGTTTAGTAATCATTAGTATATATACCAGATGTAAAATAGAGTTAGTGTTTTATAAAAATAAAGGGGATAGAACTATTGGTGTGATATGGGTTGTGTAATAGGAGTTAGTATAGCATGGATATAGTGTATTATGGACTTGTGTGTTGTGATCACTGTTATTGTCCTTGCTTCACTGTGTATAGCCTGTGCATAGTGTGTCTATATGTAGTTATGTGCATTTATGTGTAACATCTACCTGTTTGGGGGTCTGCAGATGGAAATTAGCCTTTGGCTATAATCTGGCATATTTACATTTGTGAAAAATGTTCACTAATATGTATTGTCCCTTTTGTCTTTTTTTTCTACGAATAAAATAAAATAAAAAAATAAAAACATAAATAAACCATTTTAAAAAGACCTTTATTTAGAGTGCAGACCTTTTTTGTTTTTGTTAAAGATAATTTGTACATTTATAATGCAAGATAAAAAGATTATGTAATGTTTCAAATATTAGACATTTTAGACACACAAGAAAAAAATATTTTTTCTTAGAATTACATCTGAAAAAAACGTGTTCGTCTTATATTCGGGTCTAGACTTTTACATGTCAATAATACACCCACAACAATAGGTGGCGCCAAACATGCGTAAAAAGAGTGCGCCAAGAAATCTGGTGCATCAGAGTGTAATTAGAACATTGCTAGTCAAAGAGAAGAGCCGCATGAATTTAGCATGCCTCGCTGATGGGACCAAACTTCCCCCGTAGGTGATTTTAAAACGTAAGATGGAGATAAGATTTCACTTCTACTGTTAATTAAATTTTGTTAGGCTGCATAGTTTTCACTATGGGATGGATAGCCTAATTGTTATATACTTCAGATGAGCTACAGGTTACTTTTACGGTATGCCAAAAATATGATCGTTGGAATATTTTACCAGTATTTACCATACTTTCAATACAAATAAAAAATATGCAGTATGAAAATTATTTTCAAATAAAAGCATTTTCTTTATAAAAATTAAAAATTGCGAATCATCTTATAATCAGAGTCATCTTATATGTCGAACAATAAGGTGCAAACCACTGCTCTACCAGATTTATTTTTGTTCTACGAGATTTATTCAACTCTACAGTGATGCCATTTGGATTACATGGTGCATCTGCATGACTGCATCCTTTCAGCGTCTCCTTGTGTATATACATCAGAGAATGTGACACTATTGCGCAGTATGGCTGGATTGTATGGAATTTAAAAAAATGTCATGCTAGGATGACCATTTCAGTGACGTGCTAGAGAAGCAAGAACAAGAGGGTTTAACCTTGAACACCCAGAATATGTGTGATCCAAGTACAAGTGTAAGACAGGGCATCTTTAACACAAAATACACACTAATTGCAACCAAGATTTACAACAGATGTGTTCTGGGTCTTGTTGAGTGGTATTGCCAATTCAATTAGCAACAGCTTTCTAGCTGACAAAACTTCTTACCAAGACAGTCAATAAATCAGTAATGTTGAAAGAAAGCCCAGCAGCCCTCATCACGTTCCAAACTTTCTTTCTTCTGTGGAACAGAAAAGAAGATATTTTGAAAAATGTCTCAAATGTTTGTTTTTTTTCCCAATACCATGCAAGTAGTGGGGTTCAATGTTATGTTGTTTTGGACACCACTGACTATCATTCTAGGGACAAAGATATCTTTTTTTGTGTTTCACAGAAGAAAGAGATTCATAATACCTTTACAATTATAATTAAGTGTTTTTTGTTGTTGTTTTACTTAAGGGGTCTATTGCAACTGGGCACAGATAGCAACGCACGCGCATTGGCACGATTACGCACCTGGCCCAAAGTTAACTACCGGTCTGTGTTTGTTTATCGGTCTGGCTAGTGGATAGTATGCACACTACTCTTGGATAACATGATATAAATATTAACGGTCAAGCAGAGAGAATATGACGCCAGTGCAAAAACAGTGTGTGTGACTCACCAAAAAGCCTTGAATGCTTAAAAAATATCCAGTCTGACTGAATACGAGAGCAGCGTCTAAAGTAATTTAGACTGTATGTCTAATGTAATTTACTTGTTCACCTCAAGTGGTCGCCATCTGGATAACTGATAGGATTTATGTTTCCAGCAAAATATTTAAATTAGGTAACTTAGGCCTTTATCACGTAGTGTAAAACAACTTTTGCTTTATCCTCTATTAATGGCAGTGCCCATAGAGCACAGGATTTTTTTTGTGATGCATTCATATACAATCAATCTCAAATAGTGGATTTTATCTATAAGTTAAAGGGATAGTTCACCCAAAAATGAAAATTAGCCCATCATTTACTCACCCTCAAGTCATCCTATGTATATGACATTCTTCTTTCAGACTAATAAAATCTGAGTTATATTACAAAAGTCCAGGCTAATCCAAGCATTAGAATTGGATTCATAGTTGCTCTGTTTTTGAAGTCCATAAAAAGTGCATCTGCCCATCAAATAACGTGCTCCACGCGGCTCTGGGGTGTTAATAAAGGCCTTCTGAAGCGAATCGATGCGTTTGTGTAAGAAAAATATCCATATTTAAAACTTAATCAAGTAAACTTTCGACCGACCGCCTTCCCTGTTCAATTTATGGAAAAATTGTTGAAAGTTCCCCTGCCGATCGAAAGACTAACAAGTACGCTCGTCATGACGTCACGTACGCATCTTGAGTTTCACTTTCAACATTCAACACTTTTCCATGGAAGGCGGTCGGTCGAAAGTTTACTTCATAAAATTTTAAATCAAAAAATCAAAATTATTTCAAAACAAAAGTATTATTAAAGGTTTTAAAGCAAAAAAATAATTATTTTCAACTGTGTTTTTCGGTTACACTTAATTTTAAGGAGTCATTGTTACAGTGCAATTATGTTTAAGTACTGAATAATATTAATTAACAACATGTACTTACTATAGGGCTATGGTAGGATTAGGGTTTGGTTGAATAAACTGTAAAATAAAGTGTTTTCATGCTACAGAATACATATGTAAACGTTTATGGTTTATTGGTATTTATTTCAAGTTGCAAAAGTAGAGGGACACCACTTATATTATAATATGTATATTTTCATATTTTTATTGTGTATGTATTAAGGATGCATAATGTAATGGTGACCATGCTGGTATAGGCTTATTTGATCTCACACGTATTGGAGATGTTATCAGTGAACCACTATAGTGACAATTGTTTTTGGGCCAAAATAACTAGATTGATTTAAAACTATTATGTATTGTAGACTTTCATATTATATTTATAATCGTAGAATGAACAAAACATGCATTTAAAATATAAATTATAATGATATAAAGACCATATCATACCAGATCATATTAAGAGCTATTATCTAAATGCTGTTATTTCTTGCTAAGCCAGGATGTTCAGTAATCCAGAAATGCAGCAATGAAAAATTAGGCTCAAATTTTCATTATGAGAAGAAATTATACACTAAGCTCAGTGTGGCATTTGCATCTTCTAAACATGCTACTGTTGCTAAGAGACTATTGTTTAATGGCAGTTTTGAAAACTGCATTCACCCGATTTAAAAAGGCATATTGTTATGTGAGATTTCTGTTTAGTTTGTTATAGTTTAGCTGTGTGAGGTACCTCTGTGAATTGGCATGGACGTATATCATTTTTTCAAGTCACTACCAAATAGAACGCCCGACCGATCGCCCGACCGATCTCGCCCGGTATGGCCACCGAAACTGCCCATTTGAAATAGAGAGAGACAGAGATACCTGGAGAAAATTTCTATTTTAGGCTCCGATCCTTATTTGTTACCCCCAGTTTTCTTTTGTCCATTATTATCTGCCCCAGATTTGCAAAAAATTGGCCTTCCATAATATATATATATATATATATATATATATATATATATATATATATATATATATATATATATATATATATATATATATATATATATGGAGTCTCTCGCATATTGATAGCGGCTCCCTGATGCCTGCAAATTAGTTAAATTAGCGGGCTTTTATCTATACTCCCGAACCGAATTAATCAGAACCGGATCTCCCTGACTTTTCCTGACCCATTTTGAATTAATTGAAACAACACGCATAAAATAATCTCAATCCAACACTTGAGCTCATAAACGCACGGAAGTATAAAGCCTCCAAAGAGAACACACCAAAAGTATACAATTCATCCATTCATTCAGAAACATACAACATCGTCCCTTTATGATAGTAAGGCCTACAGGAAGTAAAACTACTGAGTTTAGCCCAATAATTAGTTCATTTTAAGGGGGGACTTGCATAGTCGACCGTTCTCTGGGACATGTTTTCATGCAAACCGGAGATTAGCTGCTATTTTATACCACTAAAAAGGCTCAAAATAGCACAACACTTGACCGGTAGCATAATAAAGGCCCCAAAATGCAAACCGAAGCATTGAGAACTTTGTAAGTGTAAAATATATATTATAAAGACTGTAGCGTACATGTTTACATGCAGACAAAATCGGACGCAGTCTTTATAATCTAGATATCTTTTTAATAAACTTTCTGTACACTTACAAAGTTCTCAATGCTTCGGTTGTCATGTAGGGACCCTCATTATGCTACAGTTGAAATGTGGTGCTATTTTGAGCTTTGTTAGTGGTAATAGTGACTTTCCAAATGCCCGTTGGGACCATGTACCTGCTATCATCTGCGAAGTGTTCATTGCATAGTAAGGTGTGAGACGTGGGTGTCCAATGATCTCTTCGAATGACAGCTAACCACTTCTTTCTTCTATCCTTTTCTTAGAATAAAATACCAGTTCGGGGTTCCTCTTTCGGCTGTTGTTGCAGCCAACTGCACAACATATTGCAGGCATTACTGAGACCGTCAGTCGTAAAGATGGCGGCGCAAAGCTACAGTGACGTCATGTGACCTGAACGAATACCTATAATGACAAGACATTTCCAAGCAATAGCCTTAACATCATATCCGGGAGATAAGTCTGTAAATTCGAGTAAAATCAAAGGCTTCGCTTATCCCGTGCGAATAGGGCTTTATTTCATGTTTCCTTTGTCCCTGTTCATTAGGGGCCATTTACATGACACAGTTTTCAAATGAAAACTTTTTATCCGTTTTGGCCGTTCATTTACACAGTAACAGCGCTTTGGGGGCCTGAAAACGCAAGCTTTTGAAAACAGGTTTCAAAGTGCAAGGTTTTGAAAACGATGTAAACAACAAAAATGCGAATCTGTAAAAATGACGACGTGCGCATACATGTTCACGCATGTGTATTATGTTTTCGCGGGGCATGATTTTTTTCCCTAAACCAGTTTAAGCGGAAATCCCACCCTGCAGTCGATTCTCAAGATTGAATTGGTCATGTCAATCACTGTAATGATTGCCTAAACCAAACCCAAAACCTACCCGTCACTGTAGCCTTAGCCAATGAAATTAGCTGCAGGGCGGGATTTCCGCTAAACTGGTTTGGGGAAAAATCACGCGTTTGCGGGATGTTCTGTGACAAAGCGACATCGCCAACTACTGGCCTGGCATGTATAATACAGCCTTTTAAGTCATTTTAGCAGATTTTTTTGACCAGGGACAACGCTGTCTGTCTTTAGTACATCATTGTCGTGTAAACAAACCCATAGTTGCTGTGGTTTTTATTTATTTACACCTTTGTCAGTTATCTCATTTAGCTAGTTTGTACCGGTGTGTATAAATAGCCCTCATTTTCAGCTGATCTTGGTCCGTTCTTGTCACTACCATGCTGGTTTGCGGTTTCTCCTAAGTTCTCCTGTCTTGTGTGTTTAGTTTTTTGCTTATTGTTAGATAAAACACTGGTGCATATAGATCCTGAACTACTCTATTGCTGCAACCTGGCTGTCACATATAGCCTATCAAAAGTTTGGGGAGATTTTGTATGTTTTTTAAATAACAAATTTTTTTTTAACATTGATAATCATAAGAAATGAGCAGCAAATCAGCATATTAGAATCATTTCTGAAGGATACCGAAGACTGGAGTAATGATGCTGAAAATGCAGCTTTGCCATCACAAGAATAAATTACAATTTATTGTAATAAATTACAAGCTATTGAACATGCCCCCTGTTTTAGGACATGGACAAGGTAAAGTTAATTTAGCACATATTGACATGTAGTGAGGCAAGTTGCTATTAAACAGCCTTTTAGAGGCTTTCAGTAAAATCTAAACAGTAAAACAATCATTAAAAACAATTTTGGAAACATCAAAAATATTTAAAATATGCAACAAAAAAGATAAAATCTAACAATTTTAAATCAAGAAATATTGATAAATTAATAGCATAAAAAAATCATTTTCATTCAAATCTACCTTCATTAGATAGTTGACTCTTGTCTGAATAGTTCACCATATCCAAGAGCCATACCAAAAATATGATTTTAGTATTTTAGTTTGGAGGACAGAAATGATAAAACAATTATTTAAATGTACAATGCACAAAATGAATCATGGGTCTTGTAATTTTCACAAAATAAATTGTGTATATGTTCTTAGTAAAATCGTGGTTCAGTGTTGTATAGAAAATATTGAGAACATTTCACTAATAAAACATATATGTTATATACATTTATGTTAGACATATTTTCCTATTTTTTTTAAGGAAATTTAAAAAATGTTTAGGCTTGAATTGAGGAACCGATTAAGCTGATAATATTAAGGAGAAAAGGCTACCTATTTATTTTAAGAGAATTAGCTCAATTATGCAGTTTTATTTAGAGACACCATTGTTAGTTCCCAGTGCGCTTTTCATATGGCTGGAAATGGAGTTAATATTGAAATTAAGTGTTATTTTTTTGTATTTTTGAGTGAAGGGAAACATCTGTTTATGTTTAATGTTCAGTTATGTTTGACATTTGAAAGAGTTTCTCTATGTTGAAGTTTTAACCGTTACCATTGCAAAAGAGTAGATCTTATGGTTAAGTTGTGGATGTATACTAATAATATAAAGCATGTTGCTTTGTTCAAGGAGCAATAACTTTGCTACTGCCAGTGCAGTAACAAGTTTGTTTCTGCTTGTGCTGTGCTAGCAGCATACAGTCTATTCATTGTATAACGTAACTAGTCAAATATAAACAGGTCATTTCCATTCAACTTAAAAGTGTCAACTTAAAATAAGCACATTTCACTGAAAATTTGTATTAATTGTTTCATATATTAAATAATTAAGGAGATTTTACATGATTTATTCAGGTAGATTCCATTAAAAATAAGCCTTAAAAACTACTCAAAAATATTATGTGTAATATTGTTACCATATTTTTTTTAAGTAAATAGCACATAACATTTTTTATAGTGTATGAGGGGTTTGAACTTGTTTGAAACCACCATACAAAACATGCAATTAGACTCAAAAACCTGATTATAGACCTTCCTCATGTAATTGGCCTCATGTGTTTCCTTTATGGGTGCAGTGGATGCAAATGTCAATAATCACGAGGGTGAGTGGACTCAATGTCATTCTGAAAAGAGAAAAAGAATCTGTCTCTGAATGATCAGAGTATTATTTCAAATGTTTGTGTAGTTCTATAGCGACCTCTGCAGGTGATGCAAAAACACAACTGCAATAATAACATGCCTTCCTATCGTAATATATTCATCTTCTGGTCATGTTTTATAATAAATCATATTTGTATTATTATTCTATGTGGGTTTGGGTATGATGATTTTTTTTCTGCTTGGATTGCAGAGTTATCAAAATGAAGGAAATAAATAAAAATCGATTAGACTACTAGACTATCAGGTTTAATAGTTATCGGCCTCTTCAAAGTTTCAAGTAAAAATAAGATAAAACACTGTAAAAAAGTTTAAACTTAAAGTAAGTGTTCATGCTGCCTTAAAATTTTAAGTTTAGTCAACTTGAAATGTGAAGTTGTACCTTGAATAATTGAGTTGACTAAACTTAAAATTTAAAGGCAGCATGAACACTCATATATGACATTCTTCTTATATTAAAAATATCCTGGCTCTTCCATGCTTTGCAGGGGGGTTAATAAAGACCTTCTGAAGCGAAGCGATGCATTTGGTGTAAGAAAAATATCGATATTTAAAATTGTATAAAGTAAATTATCTAGTTTCCGGCGAATCGCCTTCCATATTCAACTTACGGAAAAAGTGTAGCGCCTCTCACAGTTCAAAATGCTTACACTACGTCTGACGACATTGCACACCAGTTACGCTTGTCAGACGTAGCGTAAGCATTTTGAACTGCGAGAGGCGCTACACTTTTTCTGTAAGTTGAATACGGAAGGCAATTCGCCGGAAGCTAGATAATTTACTTTATAAAGTTTTAAATGGGCTAATTTTCATTTGTGGGTGAACTAACACTTTAAAGGATTAGTTCACCCTAAAATGAAAATTTCCTGATAGTTTACTCACCCCAATGCCATTCAAGAGGTTCATGTCTTTCTTTGTTCAGTCGGAAAAAAAATTTGTTTTTTGAAGAAAACATTCCAGGATTTTTCATCATACAATGCTTTGCAATTGCAACCAAAATGCTGAAGGTCGAAATCAATGCAGTTTCAAAGCGCTTTGATGGGCTTCAGAGGTTCAGCGTGATCCCAGGTAAGGAATAGGGTCTTATCTAGCAAAACGATCGGTCGTATTCAAAAACAAAAAATAAAAAAAAGAATAATTTTTTTAACCTAAATTGTTCATCTTGCACAGCTCTGCGAGGTGCTAAGGATGACGAAATCACGTCGGAAAGGTCACACTAGACGTAGGCAGAAGTACCGCCCCCGTGTTTACAAAGCGCTCGTGTGAAGACTAATACAAACGCCCTGTACCAAAAAAAAAAAAGAAGGTAAAACAACGATATCGGACAATTTTGAAGTTGAAAATTTAGTGTTTTTGGTACAGGCCGTTTGTGTTAGTCTTCACATGAGCACTTTGTAAACACGGGGTGGTACTTCTGCCTACGTCTAGCGTGGCCTTCCGACGTGATTACGTCATCCTTAGCACATCGCAGAGCTGCGCAAGATGAACAATTTAGGTTAAAAAGTATATCAATTTTTATTTTACCCTATTTCACCCTATTCCTCATCTGGGATCACGCAGAGCCTCTGAAGCCCATCGAAGCGCTTTGAAACTGCATTGATTTGGACCTTGAAACTTTTGGTTACAATTGAAAAGCATTATGTGATGAAAAATCCTGGAATGTTTTCTTCGGAAAACTTAATTTCTTTTCGACTGAAGAAAGAAAGACATGAACATCTTGGATGAGATAGGGGTGAGTAAATTATCAGGAAATTTTCATTTTGGGGTGAACTAATCCTGTAAGTTTAAACAACTTTTTTTTTGTACAAGATAATAAGTCTGTTTTCTTATTATTTTGTATCTACATACATATTTAAATGTACACATACATGCTAAAAATAATATTAAGACAAATATAAAACAGTTGCTAAATAATAAAAAATATCAAGGACACACAAAAGCATTTAAAGCATTCTTTTAATAAGCAAATTCCTTAAGTGTTATCCCTCCTATAGAGGATATGACATTTAAAAAAAATTATCCCCTATGAGAGCAGCAGTGATGTGGTGAACATGTGTTCACATTATAGTGACTGGAACACTGTTTTGACCAATCAGAAGCCAAAACCAGAATTTGGCTTGACAGTTATTTATCATTAATATGTTCCTAATATTTACAAATTTGATCCTCTATAACAGGGTAGCCACAGACCATTTTCTTGTGTAAATCTAAGAAAAAATATTATAAGTTGTGGGCTATTCTGTGATCAAAATTCCTTTGAAAATGTAATTTCTAGCAGACACTTTTAACTGAATGACAAAAAAGGAACACATCAATTCATCTTTAATCAGGTACAACACCACTGACAAAAGAGCACTACAGCTAACGGTGAATTAAATGTATTTCTTATTTTTCATTTATTTAGCAAACCCTTCTAGGAAATTGAATCTCTATTAAATAATTGTAATAAATAAATTCTTATCACTGATGATAAAATGATGATTCCTGAGAATTCCATTTAACATGAAACCAGTAGATTTATGTATTATATTGCATGTCATTTGTTCACATATACACGATATTCTGCTTTTTGTTTTAACCAGTGCTTTGAGTGACAATCTATAAAATAGTACCTGTAACAGCACCGACTGAACACTGTCCATCCAAAAATGCAGGGTAAAAACATTTGCTGCACGCTTGATGCCTTAAAGGGATAGTTCACCCAAAAATGTCACCATTTACTCACCCTCGTGTGGTTCCAAATTGAATGAGTTTCTTTCTTCTGTTGAACATTAAAGAATATATTTTGAACAATGTTGGTAACCGGAGAGTTGACGGTAGCCATTGACTTCCATAGTAGGAAAAAAATACTATGCAAGTCAATGAGTGCCGTCAAATCTCTGGTTACCAACATCATTTAAAATATCTTCTTTTGTGTTTAACACAAAAAAGAAACTCGTATAGGTTTAGTGTGGAACCACATGAGGGTGAATAAATGGTGACAAAATGTTCATTTTTGGGGGAACTATCCTTTTGATATTAATGTCTAATATATGCGTTTAAAGGAGTGTGAGGACACACAGATTTGTCCAATTTTCCAGCTGTGTAACCATTTCTAGTAAACTCAAATATCCTTCTACATTGGACACTGAAGGGAAAGGAGGTGCTGGGTAATTTATTACGGAGAAAGGAATGACATCAGAGGACACCCTTTTTAATATCCACATCCTCTTCTTTCACCTACAAGATTAAAGGGACAACAGGTTAGCTGAGAAACACTAGAACTTATTTTCTGACTTTATAGGGCTCATCATTTTGTTTCAAAGTGCCTCTATTATGCTTTTTTGGATATTACTTTTCATGTAATGTTTAATATACAGTAGCTGTTGATTTATTGTCTCCCAAAATAAATAATTGATTCTGAACTGCCTGCAACGAGTCGTCAGTAATTCCAGTCTCACACAAACCTACGTAGGTTTGTAACAAATTTGCATAATGCCAGCCTATGGTCTTCATTGGCTGCCTGCGAACAATGACGCCATTGTTACTGTTCATATCACTCTGTATACAAGTGCTGAGGAAGCCTCCAGAGATAAAATTCAGATATGGTAATGGGCGTTATATTTCCTACATGTGCTGTAAGTGGTAGACCAATCAGAACAGACTTGGCCAGAGTAGACCAATTAGGGATGTGATGGTGAGGAAATTTTCCCGCTGGTTAATCGACGTGTGACAACACCGGTAATACCGGTATCACCAGGGGACGTTGGAGTTCTCTCCTCTTTTAAATCATCAAATTAGCAGCAAATCAGGGGCGGCAATTGCTTGAAAGTCGCTTAAAGGGATAGTTCACCAAAAAAAAAAAATTCTGTCATCTTTTACTCACCCTCAAGTTGTTCCAAACCCGTATGAATTTATTTGTTCTGCTGTACACAAGCAGATCTCACCCCCCATTTACTACCATAGTATTTTTTTCCTACTATGGTAGTCAAAGGGGGCGAGATCTGCTTGGTTACAAACATTCTTCCAAATATCTTCCTTTATGTTCAGCAAAACAAAGAAACTCATACAGGTTTGGAACAACTTGAGGGTGAGTAAATAATGACAGAATTTAAATTTTTGGGTGAACTATCCCTTTAACTCTTTCCCCACCAGCGTTTAAAAAAAAAAGTTGCCAGCCACAGCAAGGGTTTTTGATCATTTTCACAAAAATGTAATGGCTCATAGAATATTTTGTTGTATTTGTATCTGAGCATTCAATATATCAAAAGAAAAAACAGACCCTCTGCTTTTAAACAAAAAGGGTTAAGGTTAGGTTTTATTCTAGATGCAGGCATTCCTTTTTTATCAACACTTAAATATGGGTAAGTTTCATAAAAAAGCAACATTTTGAATAAGAAGCTGAGAAAATCATGTTTTTGTCTAAGCCTACATCTAGATCAGATTCAGAGTGATGATCAAACACAAATGGTGTAGATTGAGTCCATCAACACCCCTAACACTTGCGTAGTCCTATAGCTCGTCCTGAGTCGACATTTCATTCAGTAACATTAGGCAGTTTTAATTTATATGATGTTTAATGTTGATGATCACATTATTTAACATATGCATCTGCTTACATACGATCGCTTGTTTCCCTGTTGATTGATTTCTTTGTCTGTGTTTTGATCAGGAGATTCTGTACTCATTCAGAAGATGTGTAATAGCGCCCCCTAGAGTATAACAGTGAAAACACAGAAACCCGGAAAATTCTGTGTTTAGCGGGGAAGCGTTTTCTCACAAATAACGGAAAATTCCGTATTTGGCGGGGAAAGAGTTAAATAGGAGCTTTTACATTAAGCTTTGAAACAACTCTAACGGCATCGTCTTGTCAATGAGACGAAATGGGTCCTGCAGTTGTATTACTATAAAAATCAAAACAACGGTGGGAGGTGGTGCCGTGGTAGGCAAGTGATGTAACTGGTTTTGTGGCTCGGTAAAACCGACTATCACAGCAAGCCTAAGACCAATCACAACAGACTGGCTCATCTGACCAATCAGAGTAGAGCAGGTTCTTGGAAAGGAGGGGTTTAGAGAGCGATTCTTTATGAGAAAAGTGTTTTTTTGACCTTTGATCCATGTAAACCTATTGTAGGAGACCACCAAAACAAAATTATAAACCTTTAAAATAGCATAATAGGGGCACTTTAAGAAAATGTGTTGAGAATATTCCTAAACTCCTCACCTGCTCAACTCCTTCCACCTCGGGAACATAGAACTGCAGCATGTTCTGGATGCCACTCTTCAGCGTGATGATGGAGCTGGGACAGCTAGTGCAGGAACCCTGCAGCTTCAACTTTACAATACCGTCCTCAAAACCATGATACAACACGTCACCGCCATCCTCCTGCACTGTGGGCCTGAGGTAGGACATGCACATAAAGGAAAGGAAGTTGTTGAATTAAGAACAACATTATTATTCTTACGACTTCTGTGATTAAACATAAGAAGTGCTGATTACAGCAATCCGTTTAGTTTATTCCTGTGGAGTCAAAATGTCCTTTTTAGAATTAAGTGTTTCAGCATCGATGCATATGGATTCGCTTTATGATCTCTATGAACTTTTTGAAGCGTCAAGTAGTAGTTGTGTAGCTGTCAATGGAGGGACAGAAATCTGTCAGATTTCATCAAAAAGATCTTCATTTGTGTTGTGAAGATAAACGAAAGTCTTACGGGTTTGGAACCACATGAGGGTAAGTAATTAATGACAGAATTTTCCTTTTCGGGTGAACTATCCTTTTAAAGGCTGCACTGAATATAATAGCAAAAGTACCTTATGCGTGTGTCCAGTAATTCTTTAATCATGGCCACCACCTCATCATCATCCTCCGAAGGAGCTGCAGGCATATGGCATGTGCAACATTTTGTAAAGAATTTAGTGATGTCAAGATAACAAGCATGCGAAGAAAGAAGAGAACTTCATGTTCAACCTGTGTCTGCACGTGGAGCATCTGCCTCATTGACAACAGGAAGTCCAGAGGTGAAGAAGTCCATAATGGTAGCAAAGACATCTGGTTTGATCACCTTCCACTCCGTTTCACCTGTAGCCTGAATGAAAAAGAGACGCAGTGCTTAAAAAATTAAGTTAAATCAAAATAGTTTTTAACAGGGCTGGTATTTTACCTTAGTAATGGTTATGAAGTCAGGGCCGAAGAAGACACTCTTGACTCCTTCAATTCTGAACAACTGTCTGAGGAATGAAAACAGCATCAGTACGGCAGGATCCCCTTCAGGTTCTGCTAGAAACATACACTATATTGCCAAAAGTTTTGGGACGCCTGCCTTTGCATGCACATGAACTTTAATCAGGGCCGGCCCAAGCCCTTATGGGGCCCTAAGCAATATTTTATTTGGGGGCCCCTCTGCGCCACCAATACAATTGACTACTGTCAATTCTTGATAATACGCACATCAATGTTAGTAGTTGTAGCTGAGTTGCTTACATGTCATGTTTTTACCCTTATACGGTTTTTAATTGTGACAGTAGCAAACCCACAAGAGTGGTCAGGTGTTAATATTCAAAGCTACAGTTCAGTCTGGGATATGCATTTTTTTATTTATTTATATTCTTTTAAGTAGCCTAGTCTCTTATGCTGAATATGCTCACTTTTCCCCAGGATTATTTGATGAATATAAGGTTCAAAAGAACAGCATCTCTCTGAAATAGAAAGCTTTCAAAAAATCCTAAAAATATTGTACACAACTGTTTTTAACACTGATAATCATAAATGTTTGTTGAGCATCAAATCATCATATGAGAATGATTAGTGAAGGATCATGTGACACTGAAGACTAAATTCAGCTTTGATCACAGGAAAAAATGACACTTTACTATATATTCACATAGAAAACAGCTGTTTTACATTATAATATTATTTCACAATATTTCTGTTTTTACTGTATTTTTAATCAAATAAATACAGCCTTGCTGAGCAGAAGAGAGTTCTTTTAAAAACAAGAAATGTTGATTTATTTCAAACATTAAACAGAGCTTTTATTTTGGTGGAAATATAATTTTATTTTTTGCATTCCATTCGACTGTGTAGAAAGAACCTTTTAATTTTCGAAATAAAACTTCCAAAATTTAGGCTACACAACTTATAATTCCAAGGGGATGATATAGCACTCGCAGAAAAAACATTTACTAAGAAACTGGAAGCTATGCTGTACGTCCAAAACATGCAGCACGTCAGACAAGATATTCACACTAAACAATAGCGCATTCTCAAATCCATCTATACATAAAAAGGTTACCGGGCAACTGACGAGTATGTTTTAGCGCTGGTTTTCTCGCACTTTGGACTTTGAACCCTGGCTAACAAGCGAATAGTGTCCAGCCGCGAGCTTGTGCAGTGCTGTCAGAATCAATCCTTGCATATATTAGGAAACTTAACTTTTTGCAGTTTATTAAGTAATTGTTTAAGGCCATTTCGCGATTTCAATCATCATAAAATAACAAAGGCTACAGCAATAAGTAATTTCATGTGCTCTTGGGCCCTTGGCCACCAGGGGGCCCTAAGCAGCTGCTTAGTTCGCTTATGCCTTGGGCCGGCTCTGACTTTAATGGCATCCCATTCTTAATCCATAGGGTTTAATATGGAGTTGGCCCACCCTTTGCAGCTATAACAGCTTCAACTCTTCTGGGAAGGCTTTCCACAAGGTTTATGAGTGTGTTTATGGGAATTTTTGACCTTTCTTCTAGAAGCGCATTTGTGAGGTCAAGCACTGATGTTGGACGAGAAGGCCTGGCTCACAGTTTCCGCTCTAATTCATCCCAAAGGTGTTCTATCGGGTTGAGGTCAGGACTCTGTGCAGGCCAGTCAAGTTCCTCCACACCAAACTCGCTCATCCATGTCTTTATGGACCTTGCTTTGTGCACTGGTGCGCAGTCATTTTGGAACAGGAAGAGGCCATCCCCAAACTGTTCCCACAAAGTTGGGAGCATGAAATTGCCAAAATGTCTTGGTATGCTGAAGCATTAAGAGTTCCTTTCACTGGAACTAAGGGGCAAAGCCCAACCCCTGAAAAACAACCCCACACCATAATCTTTACACTTTACACTTGGCACAATGCAGTCAGGCAAGTAATGTTCTCCTGGCAACTGCCAAACCCAGACTCGTCCATCGGATTGCCAGACAGAGAAGCGTGATTTGTCACTCCAGAGAACACGTCTCCACTGCTCTAGAGTCCAGTGGCGAGCTGGAGTGGCTTTACACCACTGCATCTGACGCTTTGCATTGCACTTGGTGATGTAAGGCTTGGATGCAGCTGCTCGGCCATGGAAACTCATTCCATGAAGCTCTCTACACACTGTTCTTCAGCTAATCTGAAGGCCACACAATGTTTGGAGGTCTGTAGCTATTGACTCCGCAGAAAGTTACCAACTTCTGCGCATTGTGTGCCTCAGCATGCGCTGACCCCTCTCTGTGATTTTACATGGCCTACCACTTCGTGGCTGAGTTGCTGTTGTTCCCAATTGCTTCCACTTTGTTATAATACCACTAACAGTTGACCGTGGAATATTTAGTAGTGAGGAAATTTCCCGAATGGACTATCATGGTAACACGCTTGAATTCCCTGAGCTCCTGAGATGATCTGTTCTTTTACAAATGTTTTTAGAAGCGTCTGCATGCCTAGGTGCTTGATTTTATACACATGTGGCCATGGACGTGATTGGAACACCTGAATTCAATGATTTGGAGGGGGGTCTCAATACTTTTGGCAATATAGTGTAGTGCAGCAAAATGCACAGGACATTCTCACAAATATATTTGTGAGTTGTAAGCATTTTTTGGAATACCACACAAAAAATAAACCCCGACACATCACTCAAATGGGCATCCTGAGAAATCCGATATCCATAATAAGTGGTGTTTGCAATGTCAAGCATCAATACTGCTATTGCTAATGTGTCATTATCAATATAATTCTCATGACCATTGATGATTATATTTATTTAAAAAAAAAAAGTACATTATCATATTTTCTCCATTAAGGAAAAGCACAAATGTAATCTCAAACAAACATTTTATGCCGTTTCTGGGTCACCGTGATTTTGCCAAGACATGTTCCTAGGTCAACATGCCCCTAAACCCCAGCTATAACTCATCCCTAAAATCAGAGAAAATGGACAGGTGAATGACACTGATGTAGAAGCATCTAACCCTAGTTGTAAGCCTAAACTTGGAAAACTGTAAACTTGTCCCTCAAATCTGATTGGTTGTTTGAAATCCTTCAGGAACATGTTGTACTTGGTGAAATCACGTTCACTTATTCTTCTGTTCGCTTGAAATTGCCTTGATGTCACATACATTACAGTTTAGAGTGAGTCTCGAGTTCAAAATAATGAACCAAAAATTATTTCTAAAATCTAAATACTTCAGAAAATGTAATTTTACCCTCGGAAATCGAGGGTAACGCGGGTATTCTGTCATTGAAAAGCGAAAATGTTCTTGGAAACATTTGGGAAATTGTAAGTATACAAGTCAACGAAATATATAACATTGTTCTAGTGGTTTTTGGATATGCGATCAAATCCTCCTGGGAAGTTTGTATTTACGAGGTAGGAAGTAGTGTTTACGACGTCATGTGCGTTTAAGTCACTTTCGTCGGAGTAGGATGGCGGAGTACTTTCTCTTAATTAAATTACACAAAAATACAGCAAGGTTCTTAAAATCTACTTCCAGAAAACAAAGAAAAAAAGAATGTGCATCAGGTGTGTTTTGCTTTTTTATGTTTTTAATTAATTTATGAAGCCACTGTAAACTTATAAACTTATCGTTACATAATATATTGTTATATTATAATGCTATCACAGTTATCATGTTATCGCTGTAAATAGAAAAGCCAGACAATATCACTGCTAATTCTAAATACCTAGAAGTACTGTGGTATTCCACCATGTTCCTCACTGACACGCCCCCAACTCGTAAAGTTCGGGGCTTAAAGAAAATTCAGAGCTTCCCACTGGTATTTACGACTTTATGGTGGTGTTCATGTGCATTCAACTTGTAAATAAGATCTTTACGACATGACTTGAACGCACCATGTGGTACCAACTTTTGAACAGGCAATCACCACTAACTACAATTGTGACAATCATGAATTTTGAGCAGATGATTAATTGGCATACAAATAATTTAATTTAATGATTTCATTCTGGGGGTTTTTCATGGCACAGTTTCAGCCTAATGTTATAAAAAGGCATTTATATTAATGTATTAATATAATAATAATTATTAATTATTTCATTTATATTTATATAATTACTTATAATATAATAATACTTTTGTATGAACAATGTTTAAGCGTTAAATTTGCCTTATTTAGATGGCAAATTATGAAATTTAAACTGCACAATTATTGTGGTCATCTCAAACAATGGCGATTAGAATAAATAACCACGATCAGGTGATAATGACAGGCCTTTCACTGACATATTCTTTAGAAAATGTATTTAAAAAATGCAATTGTGCAATGCCATAACTGGTGAAATCACTTACATTGACTTTAGCTTGCTTTCTGTTAAACACAAAAACTTCTCCTAACGATTTCTCTGAATCATGATTAATAATGCAGAAGCCATTCGATAATCAGAAAATAAAAAAAGTGTCTAGACTGGGTAAAAACACAATCTCCACCTTGCCAAGGGCGAACAATAAGCCTCTCGAGGTCCAGCGAAGTCCATAGTCCCCGATTCCATCACCATGCGGCCAGGAAGAAACTTCAGGCTGTTTGGGTTTGGAGTGTCTTGGGTCTGAATAAACATGTTTCTGACTGATGAGATTAAAGAAGCGTTATGATTCATTCATCCAAACACTTTATCATAACGTGCAACCTGAATATTAGTAATCCTTACTAAACATAGAGGTTGTTTGCTGTGGAATCTGCCTTCTGCCCACTCTGTGAAGGAGGGGTCTGTTGAGCCCTGTCCCATGGTAACTGCACACAGGATGCCTTCGAGCACAGCAAATCATCAAATTATTGAACAGATTATTACAATGGGACATTTTCCTAATATATGCACACACAATAACATATAAAGTGCTCTCGCAAAAAAATATTATTGTAATATTACATTAACATAATTATTATTTATTATATAATAGTTGTATTGTGTGATTCTATTAATATAAAAGAATGTATCGTTGTTGTTGTTTTATTGTTTGTTGTTAATGGTAGTCAGTTACTGACAAATTACTACAGTTATTGTTAGTAGAATAAATTATAGTAACTAAGCATCCACGTTTGAAGAATATCCCGTTATTACTGTTTTTATGGTTTCAGCAATTACTATGGTAAATATATTTTGATGGTGGTTATGGTCATGGTCATTTTTGTAACCAGTTTCGTAACCAGGTTTTGTATTAAATAAATCAATCTAGAAAAGTAAATGTATATATAAATATATATCCAAGTGTATAACAGTGATGATAACAATGTGTCAACTTATGAATATTCATGACATTATTACTCCAGTAAGTAACGTTACCCTGCATCTGCGTCACTCAGACCTTGTCAGTGACACTGTAATCTATTATGAAACCCTATAAAACCCAAACGCTTCGCACGACTCTAAGCAATCTGACAGACATTACTTATAACTCCTCACTGATATAGAAACATAAAGTAGTACAGTAACGACTCACGATCTCGTTAAAAGAACAGCTAAACTCCTTCCAACCCCGATGCTCCTGTAAGCGGCCATGCTCGTGAGGGGCGGGCATGAAAACTGTGTTACGTCACTTCCTGGATTTAATGCGGGGCGGAAATTAGACGGGTTTTCTGTATGCCGCTTATATATATATATCACAAAAGTAAACACAACAAGAGTTGACCATCGTGCTTTACAATGCAAAAGTCTAGGATACATGTATATAGTTTAGGCCATTACGTTCTCTGTCTCTGCTGCCCCAAAGATTCTTGCCACGGACACCTGTTATTTAGTTTAAATAGCATTTATGTTTCGGTACTGGTTTATATTTTAAACGTTAATACTTTAAAGGTGTGGTAAAATTGCAAACTACTAAACTTTTTCATAAAAAAATTAAGCTATTTAAAAATAATAATAATTATTGTATTGTATATATAAGCATATTGTATATATGTGATTTAAGTGATTAATGTCATTCAAAATCATGTAGCCTAATTAAAATGGGATACCTTTGCAATAAATTAAATGAATTCTAGTTATTTTTTTAATAGTTTTATTCACTTAAATCCCTTTAATTATTATTATATTTTAAAAATATTTTTGTTGCATGTCCAGTGGTACTTTTTTGCTTGTGTAGAGCAAATATTATAAGGAAATATAAGGAATATAAGGAAATATTTTCAATTGTTCAATGTTGAAGCTAAAACAAGTGGGAAACAGTCAGTATAAAGAAATAACATTTTTATTGATTTGCACAAGATGTGAGATTTGTATAATTGTATGTCCGACAGAATGTATTATTTATTATAATAAACAATATATACATACATACATACATATATATATATATATCTACAGTTGCGAGAAAAATTATGTGAACTCCTTGCAGAATCTGTAAAAATATGATTCTTTTAAACAAAATAAGAGATATCATATAAATGCATGTTATTTTTTTATAATACTGTCCTGAATAAGATTTTACATAAAAATGTTTACAGCACAAGACAAAAAATAGCTGAATTTATAAAAACAAATACCTAAAAAAGAGTGGTTTATGAACCACTGATTCTATACTGTGTGTCTTTACCTGGATTCTCCACAGATGCTTTTTTTTTTTTTTGCTTTGTGATGGTTGTTCTTGAGTCTCTTGTTTGCCCTGATCAGTTAAACTGCCCAATGTTCTTCAGAAAAATCATCCAGGTCCTGCAAGTTCTTCAGATTTCCAGCATCTTTTACATATTTGATATACTCTTTCCAGCAGTGACTGTATGATTTTGAGATCCGTCTTTTCACACTGAGGGACTCAAACACAACTATTAAACAAGGTTCAGACATTCACTGATGCTCCAGAAGGAAACACGATGCATTAAGATTGAATTTGAAGATCAAGGTAAATTGTATTTAATTTGTCTTCATGAAAAGCTGTTGTATGATCTGTTGCTTCCGAAGGGCAGTACTAAATGATATATATATTTCATTTAAAGAAAATAAGAAAAAAAATCGACATCTTCATCCTGTACAAAAGTTTAATATTATATAATATTTATAATTAGTACCCATAATATTAAAGCAGTACAGTCTGATAAGGAGTGTAACTGTGAAAGAAGCACATTTCCTCAGAAAAGCATGACTTGACCGATAGTAGATTATCCTGAGCGGTTGTCAGGAGTGTTTGGGAGCTGCTGCTGCTGCTGCTGCGACCCGGATGTAGCGGCGCTCTGCCTCCACTCGTCTGATCCTCTTATCAGCGTCAAGGCGGCCGAGATGGATGTTGTCAACCAGGTAAGGCATTCAATCACAGCTATTCACCTAATAAACAATGAACTGCAAAGTCCTCGAACTTATTTGCGTATAGGCCTAAAGGCAAGCAGGGAACTGTTATCTGACTGACTAACATTGATTTTAACAAGACTTATCAGGACAAGAAAATACCTAGAGACGACGTCTCGTTGACTTTCAGGGAATCCCTTTTGGATGCCACCAAATTACAGAAAACCGTCAGCAATTCAAGACAATTTGCGTAAAACCGATAAATAACAATAGGATCCAAGCAGTGCATTGCGACGGTGGTATTTTATACTATGGGATAACGTTATAGCCTACGTTATATTATTTAGTATGATGACTGAACTAATGCGCAACTATACAAACGGGCAGCTATATGATTCAAACTGGCTGATCAAATAGCTTAAAGTCGTTATTTTCATGTTGCGCCTGTGTGATGAGTAATAAAAGTACGAAATTGATCTATCTGTGTATTTACATTGATGTCCAATTCGCGGACGAATCTTTTTTTGAGCCGGTTCTTTTTAGTGGTTCGAACGAACCGATTCACATAACGTTCGTAAATCATTCGCGTCTAAGGGAGATATTTGGGAGTAAAACTGTGAGTGGGTTAACGTTACATGTTTTTACAATCTATGGTTGGAACCATATACAATCTATATAACCCAAACTAGAATGCTGCTTTTGACTATTCGATGAGCTAACCGTTAGCTAAATTAAATAAACCCGTCCGAGAGAACCGATTCGCTAAAATGAATCGTACTTCAGAATACTATTTTATACGGTGTCTGACATTTATTAAATTATAACAGAACAGGGATATCACAATCTGGAATATATGGTTTGCATGGGCACCGAAGAGCAAAGTGAGAAATGATTGTGCGACGCTGCATCAGTCTGCATTGTGCCGCATTCACTCGCGTGCTCTCTGGCCCTATGCCCGCTGTGCGAGTCGAATATATCGGCCTGTAGCCTGCAAATGCTCGCTAGTTGCACTTTCATAAAGGAAACGTTGAGATAAGCAGCTTTGACTAATTCTAATGCTCGCAAAGTCTCCCTCTCCTCTCACGTGCGCTCTGGACGCTGCGGCGGGCAGCTCTGTCGTCATCACTGACGCAAGCAGGGACAGTAGTGTATTTGAGAGGGGGGAAATTAAGATATTGACTGGAAAAGGGCCTGGCTTTTACCTGGGAAAATTGTTATTTCCAATAAAGCAAAAGCAAAAAAAAAAAAAAAAAAAAAAAAAATATATATATATATATATATATATATAACATTTCTAAGTATTTGGACATTGACAGCTCATGTTCTTTTTGTAAAGAAGCAGAGGAGACATTTGAACACTTGTTTTTTGGTCGCCCTATTTCCAAACGATTTTGGTTTGACCTAGGTTCTCACATATTTGATTCTGCCAATGTTACACACTCTTTCAGTTTAAAAGAAATAATTTTTTATTATAAAGATATTAAAAATAGACCCCTGGAGTATATTGTTAATTTTTTTATTTTATATGGAAAATGTTTCATTTATAAGCAAAAATGTGCAAACAGTATTCCATCCTAAAAAAAAAGGTTCTATATGGCACCAAAAATGGTTATTGGCTCGTAATCATAGGGGAACCTTTTTTAGTGCTATATAGCACCAATTTTGGTGCTTCAGTGGTTCTTCAGCGGTTCTTCAGAGGTGCTATATAGCACCTTAGTCAAAGAACCGGTGAAGAACCTCTGAAGAACCGCTGAAGAACCGCTGAAGAACCGCTGAAGAACCACTGAAGCACCAAAATTGGTGCTATATAGCACTAAAAAAGGTTCCCCTATGATTATGAGCCAAGAACCATTTTTGGTGCAATATAGAACCTTTTTTTTTTAGAGTGTACACCCACTTTAAAATTGAATTAAACTCACTTCTTAAATTTCTTTATTACATAAGGAATAAGAAAACCCTAATATTCCATAAATACTATGATTATGAATAAATATTTAAAGAAAATCTATGTATTTAAAGCTTTCCTTGTAATTGTTTGTATGTTATTGTACTGTGTCCTAGTAACTTATGATTTGATTACTTATGATTTTGATTAACTTTTTTTTGTCTTGTTTTTTTCTTGTATGTATTTTAATTGTGTGTGTTTATGTTTCTATGTGTATTCCCTTGGCAATGTTCCTATGTTTGTTATTTCAAGCATTAATTAAAAAATATATTTAAAAAAAATTTAAAAAGAGAAGGGGAAATGTGTATTCAGAGAAAGGAGACAAATGAAACATACCTGCTATATCCACCAAAATACGTGACTGAGCTCAGTAGAACCAATAAGCTGAAAATGCTCTCTACATTCTACAGACAGACAGACAGACAGATAGACAGACCTATGGGTACAAGGATTGCTCTCTTGTGAAAAAGCAGTGTGCATTATTTTGTTGAATGTGCACTTGTAGTGTACTTCAAATCATATTTTAAGTATGCATACAATCTAAAAACTTAACTATGATGTACTAATTTTTTTGGTGAAACATTAAAAAATATTAAGTACATTTTAAAACTGTGAAATCAAAGAAATATCATTTATGAAGTAAGTAAAAAAAAATTTGATCTGTAGATCTGCTGAACAACCACATTTGATACCACAACAAATCAAATTGAGTAGTAGACCCAACAAATGAACTCAAATATTTGGCCAATATAAAAAACAATATTTATGAGTCATGTGAACTTATTTAAAGGGTTAGTTCACCCAAAAATGAAAAATCTGTCATTAATTCCTCACCCTTATGTTGTTTGAAACCAAGCCTGCCGCACTCGTTCTAAAGCCTACGCGCCTCGATCGCCCCCCAGGTGGTTGGTCCCAGTATAGCTCATATCCCCCGCCCCTCCGTGGATTCTAATGGATGCGAGACTAACTAAACAAATCAAATTACTTTTCCCCCAAAGATGGTTTCTATCATTGTAGGCAGTTTTTATCATGCTGATTTCATTTCAAGTGTTTGTTTTTTTAAATAAGTTTGGTTTTAGTTAGTTATTTGATGCCATAAATACGGGGGGGGGGGGGCGGGGGCAACATCATGATTGACAGTTGATTGATGGCTTCTCTGAGTGAAGTTGTCACTGAGGCACCAACTGACTTGTTTCGGGAGGAGATCGGAGCTTTAGCTTTAATTTCTACATTTCCATAACTGTTTATTTCACACCAACATAATGAATTGTTCTACATCTGCGAGAGTGTGGGCGGGCTTTTGATATCACGCCTCTACTTCCTGCTCTCTACTGCGCAGACTCCGGTCCCAAATCTGCGCAAGATGTCAGCGCCATATTCAGACCTCCGGAGGCTTCACTTTTCTTCAGCGGAAGAGAATGAAGTCGTATCGTTGATATTTTTTTACGGTCTATGTTTGAAACCCATAAGACCCTCGTTCATCTTCAGAACACAAATTAAGATATTATCTACTTTCAAGGCCCAGAAAGGTAGTAAAAAACATTGTTAAAATCGTCCATGTGACAACAGTGGTTCAACCTTAATTTTATGAAGCGACGAGAATACTTTTTGTGTGCAAAAACTACAAAAATATCAACTGTATTCGACAGTTTTGTTCTAGCCTGTCTCTTACGCAGCTTCTGTTGTAAGCAGTGCACCGCTCTCGAGATCTATGGCAGCCGGTGCTGTTCACGTGAGCACCACGACGGATGCGTGTGATGATGACACGGGAGCTGCACTGTTACACAGGCTAGAACAAATTTGTTGAATAAAATCGTTATTTTTGTTTGTTTTTGCGCACAAAAAGTATTCTCGTCGCTTCATAAAATTAAAGTTAAACCACTGGAGTCAAGTGGACAATTGCTGTCTATGAAGGGGTCAGAGAGCTCTCGGATTTCATCAAAGATATCTTCATTTGTGTTCCGAAAATGAACAAAGGTCTTACGGGTTTGGAACGACATAAGGGTGAGGAATTAATGACAGAATTTTCATTTTTGGGTGAACTATCCCTTAAGTTTGTGTTCACTAATTTAATACTTTTACTATAAAGCAGCAAGCAGTTTGTACAGTCTTTAAGTCTTGAGTCTAAAATAAATGTAACAAAAATATTGAGAATATCTTGAAATTGAAATGTATTTTCATGAAGAAAACTTAAAGATGCCATAGAATGCATTGATACAATATTTTAAATTGTTCTCTGATATCTACATAGAAGGTATGCAGCTTAGGTAAGGGCAAAAATGCTCCTGATATGGTTTTACATGTCCATTTACAACCCTAGAATTTGTCCCTCGAATGAAATGGTCTGTTTCTTGCTTATTTGGAAGGATCATGTATAATAATGTTGAGCTCTGCTCTGATTGGCTGTTTTACAGCAAGGCACATGTTGCTTGTAGCCTGTAGCTTGCCAGATTGCACATTTTAAGTAAAACACCGGATAGAATACATGTTCTTTTAGCAGAAAAGCTCTGATTTGGGGATTTAAATTACTGAAATCTGGCAACCGCAAACACAAACACTCGAACCCCTCCCTTTTTTTTTGCTTTTTGTTCAAGTTTTTATTTTTTAAACTACATATCGTCAACGATATTGCATTTTTAGTCACAATAATCATTTAAGGACATTTGTGTCATCTCGTCTTGTCTTAGTCATGAAAAAAAAAAAGGTCGTCAATTAAAATTTTTCGTCATATTTTCGTTAACGAAATTGACACTAGTCAGAGCAAACTAATAACTTTGAATTAAATTGTTGCGGTATCCTGTTATAGATAAACATCAACCATGACAGTTCTGTTCTGTGGGAAGGGTATGAAAAGTGCTCACATGCCCTTCACAGCCTGGAACATAACATTTATATCCATGATCTGCCGTTTTCACTATTGTTCACATTGTCCTCATCTTCACAATACCTGCAGAAGTTTTGATGATTCAGCCGTGCAGGTCCACGTTAATAATACTGCCTGGCCTTGACATGGGTTGGTAGGCGATATGCAAATTTGGGGAGGCATAAATATTAATGATTCCCGACTGTTACGTCACCGTCGGTGTTATGTTGGGATTCGCACGTTTTTCAGTGGTCTTTTTCAAGCACAAGATTTACATATGAAGGAGGAAACAATGGTGTTTGAGGCTCATGGCATGTTAGTTCTGTGTACAGAACTCCTATTATTCTAGACTGGGAAAACCCAGCCTGATCTGCCGGCGGTTTGATTTCGCCCTGCAACTCAGTCTGGAAACCTGTACATTCATTTCTACTGCTTCTGTTACACCAATCACAGACTGGCTTATCCACCTGGTGCGCTATTGGCGGGTTTAACATGATGGCGGATAGAGAAGCGATGGGTCGTTGCCTGTTGATCACGCCTCTTGTGGTCTTATTGGTTGAAGGACTATCCAATTGCGTACAAAGTAATTTCATTTATGCTCGTTTATGACGCCTCTTGTGCAGTAGAAAATACAGAGCAGACTCCCCAGACCAATGTTCAATCTTAAATTGAGCTTAGTCTGGTGATAGCCAGACAACTATTATTCAACTATGCCGGTAAATACAGTTTTCTATTCTATGGCACCTTCAAATAATATAGGAACCAAAACACAGGAAAAACCAACATAACCCTAACAAACTGATTGCATTTAATGTCATTTTAAACTATAATACATTTTCATTAAATTGCATTTAACATGTAGTTAAAGGTCTGAAAAAATTGCACTGAAGTATATTATCATAATAAGAATGCCAAGTTGTACTTCTTTTTCACAGAGATATATACCAGGTTTGTTGCAGTACTTTTTGTTGTTGAATGACATTATCTTTTTTTTTTTTTTTTAGCTTGTCGCCACTGGGCAGTTCACAATCATCAAGCAGCCATTAGGATTCATTAAAATCTTACAATGGGTGAGTAACTACAGTTCTTGCAAGCTGTTATTCTTATCTTGCTATTTTTAATACATAACGTCCTTTCTTTTCTCTTTCCTTCATATTATTTCCTTCTAAAAACTGTCATATCTTTAGATATTTGGGCGGGGTTGCACCTATTAAAGCTGTAATTTCACCAAAAGCACTGGTATTTCCTACAGGCAAATGTAGTTTAGTTTCTCTTAATTATAGCTGGCAGTAAACACACCACGCACACACATGGTGTTGTGCACAGCTTGTGTGGGTGGCTGTGAACAGTCACTGCTGTTGCTTATGTAATGAGAGGAACCTGACGGTAGTTTACAAGAGATGGTATATCAAGACTTTCGTTTATGAACCTTTGAGTTCAAGTGCCCCAGTATCTTTAGAAAATGTGTTTGCAAATATGTGTGTTTTCGTGCATGTTTAAAGTTGTAAAATAGATTTGTAGGTACTGTATATAGGTGTAAGCAGGGCTTGACATTAACACCCGCCAAATGCGGATGTATTTCAGCAGTGGCGTGTAACGCAGTCACTCCTATAGGCACTTTGGCAGGTTGAATTCTATGTATAATTTACACATTTTTAAATTGTAGTCTTTTAAAAAGGCATCTGAAATAATAAACTAAGTGCAATGTTGTGTTGTCAAACATTTCATATACTGAAATATCTGAAACGCTTCCAATACTCATTTTCCGCAGAAAAGATAGACAATACCAGCTGCTCTTTCTCTCTCTCTCATCTCTCCGACAGCGAATGACACTCAAACCCGCCCAGGATGAATATTGTTGGTTTTACAGTGCTTGAATTTCAGCTTGGGATTGCACTTATTGTGCATAATTTTGCCAATTTCCATGGATTTTGTGCTCACACCCAAAGTGTGCGCACATAAAGGCGCCTCTCAGAACTAAATTGAGTTCTTTTTCGGTGCTTATTGCGCTTAAACAGTCAAATACACAAAAAATTATGTCAAAATGCAGATCTTGGCGAGTATTCATGTAAATGTCAGTTATGTTTTAAGTGAACATAAACCGTTGAGAAAGAAAATGCATGTGTAACAGTATAATGGATCTGTGCGTCAGGTCTTAAAGTGACAGCAGCCTAATATACCTGCTGCCAAAATATGAGGTAATATTAATAAAATCTATATGGCAGTTTTTCCCCATGGTATTGAGGTCAAAATTGTGGCTAGTAACTTTGGAAATCCAGTAGCCACAGTGGCTGGTGAGAAAATAAGTTAATGTCAAGCCCTGGGTGGAAGTATTGCGGTATTATTTTTCTTAAAGATTTAATTAGCCTGTTTTAAAATCTTAGATTGAACTGAAGAAACATTTTTATTATATTTGTGTGCTTCAGTGCAACAGTACATTTCCTCTGAAATGTTTCCTTTAAGGAAATCAAAATGGGTCCTCTGGCACATCTGTAGATTTAACAGCCTGCTGTGATATGTCATGTATTTGTGCCCATTTCTGTCTAAATTTCTCTTTAAAGTTTGCTCTAATTAATTGCTCAGAATTAGAGAGAAGTTTATAGTCACTGGACCGGAGCTGGCATGCATCCTCAGTTAACATATGGTCTCGGTTTTTATGATGCTTAATTGCATAAATACATTCACTTGCTATTACAAAATTCAACTCCCATTTGTCAGGCGCTGTGTAGGCTGTAGTCTGCACACAATCACAAAAAATAGTAAATTCCACTAGGAACACGAAGGAGAATCACAGGGAAAAAGCTCAGGAAATAACCATGCTTAAATGGTTAGTTCACACAAAAATGAAAATTCTGTCATAAGTTACTCTCCCTCATGTCACTCCAAACCCGTAAGACCTTCGATCATCTTCGGAACACAAATTAAGATATTTTTTATGAAATCCGAGAGCTTTCTGACCCCTTCATTGACAAAATAGTCCATACTTTTTATGTCTATGGAGGGGTCAGAGAGCTCTTGGATTTCATCAGTAATATCTTCATTTGTGTTCCGATGATTAACGTAGGTCTTACGCTGCATTCACACGGGGCGTCAGCGTTAACGCTTCTCATTTATTTTGAATGGGTGATGTCATGCGGTGCTGAACTGAATTCCGTCGCGTCGCTTCACTCGAGTTGCAAGTGGCAGAAGTTGAAGATTTCTCAACTTTTCAAGCGCCAACGCAGGCGTCATCCAATCAGATCGCCCTATGCAAATACCCTAGAGCAGACGCTAGCCAATTGCGTTCATGCAACCCTAGAGCAGACGCGGCATGTAATGTGATCGGCTGTTGTCACTATGACAGTTGCATCAGCGCCAAGCTTCAGCCACACCCTCTGTCAAGCATTAACGCTGACGCCCCGTGTGAATGCTGCATTACGGGTTTGGAACGACATGACATGACATTTTTGGGTGAACTATCCCTTTAAAGGTGCAGTGTGTAGTATTTATGAGGATCTATTGACAGAAATGCAGTATAATATACATAACTATGTTTTCAGTGGTGTATAAAGACCTTACATAATGAACTGCTATGTTTTTATTACCTTAAAATTAGCTATTTCTATCTTCATACACCCCTTACAGTGAAGTGGCCATTTTCCGCCGTCATGTTTCTACAGTAGCCCTAAACGGACAAACTGCTCTACAGAGCGCTAGTCACTCTCTGCTCTCTCCGATTACGACATCTTTGTCCTGTGTCTGCCCCCGTAGCTTCTCTATGTGCGCCGAAAGGGAGGGAGGATGCAATTCACAACCATACCACTAGATGCCGAAAAAAAATTTTCACACACTGCACCTTTAACATAAACTATACCAGACAATGAAATTAAGGGAACTGAAGGGCTTAAAAACAAAGGAGAGTTATCAAGGTAAAACAGAACAGGTGCGTAGAACTAATTAACAACCAGGGAAACTAACGATAACGGGAAACTCAGGGTATGTTTACATGACACCTTTTCAACTGAAAACAGAAAACTTTTTATGCGTTTTGGCCATTCATTTACACGACAACAGCGTTTTGTGGGCCTGAAAAAGCAAGCTTTTGAAAACGGTGATGTCAAGCGCATGCGTATTACAGTACATGTTCCCACATGTGTATTACGTGGTCACGGGGTGTTTCATGACAAAGTGACATCGCTAACTATTGGCCTGACATGTATAATACAGCCTTTTTAATCATTTTCACAATTCTATATGAACGGGGACACTGTTTTTGTCTGTTTTTATGATTAATATATGACGTTATCGTGTAAACACACCCTCAGGCAAAACACAAGATACACAGAGAAAACAAAACTAAAACAGAGCATACACGTGACACCATTACTTGAGCTATACTGTTATTCAATACTTAAAAATGGATGTTATGATTTCATAACTTTGAAATTATATTAATGTATTTAACTTATTTCTGACTTCCTGCTTTTAACTTATTTCTATTAGTGTTACTAGAAACTAGAGCCAATAAATGCAGCACACTGCTTTAGGTCATTTTCATGCCTCTATAATTCCTGTTTTTTTTTTTAATCCCATTATCACAAATATATCTATTGTCGTCAGTGTATTTTTGATTGCCCATCTTGTCCTATTGCCAAAACAGAATCCAGATATGATACAAAAGAAACAATTAAAGTTGTAGCTATACATCATTCCTTATTACTTTCTTTCACCATTCTTCATTCATTTATTCCTTTATAGTTGCAAATCCTTAAGGAATGCCTACCCATCCTAAATGGCAATTTTCTTACAGCAATTACAGCATCACAAAGCGAAAACCTAGATGGGAACACGTAATTCCCAGCCGGATAAAGTGCAGCTGTTTCAAAAAGAATTGAAAGAAAATCTATGGGGATTTTAAAACTCTTAAAGCTCCCTCTGGGATTTCATTTAACAGATCTGCAAGACATTATTCCAATACACGGCAAGTAGCTTTCTGTTAAAGATTACACAATATCCAGTAGGATTCGAGGAATCAAATAAGATCCTACTGGATCTTAAATTCCTATCGGATGTTTTAATTCACCAATCATTTTCAACATCCGTCAAGCTAAGAGTAGCCCTGATCTTTAATAAAGCAAAAGCAAAATAATCGAGCTTGTGTGTTTTACTTTCTGTTGTATTTTTGTCTCCATCTTTCTTATTATCTGTCTTGCCTTCTCAAGAATATAATAACTCATTGCAAGTAATAACCTATTTAATTCCCTGAGACACTCAGACAGCCCAGAATAATGAAGTGTTGTGTTTATTTTATCGGGTGCTTGTCCCATGTGTGTAGTGAGATTCACAAGATGAGTAGAAGTGCATTTGAGTACATTCATGCACATGCTTTGGTTCTGTCTCTGGGCTATATGACTGTATTTAAAGGAAAACTCCACTTTTTTTTGAAAATGTTCCATGTTCCAACTCTTAAACAGTTGAGTTTTACCGTTTTCGAATCCATTCAGCCGATCTCCGGGTCTGGCGGTAGCACTTTTAGCATAGCTTAGCATAGATCATTGAATCTGATTAGACCGTTAGCATCTCGCTCAAAAATGACCAAAGAGTTTAGATATTTTTCCTATTTAAAACTTGACACTTCTGTAGTTACATCGTGTACTAAGACCGACAGAAAATGGAAAGTTGTGATTTTCTAGGCCGATATGGCTAGGAACTATACTCTCATTCCTGCGTCATAATCAAGGAACTTTGCTGCAATACCATGGGTTCAGCAGACGCAATGATATTACGATATTATATTGAAACTCTTTGGTCATTTTTGAGCGAGATGCTAACGGTCTAATCAGATTCAATGATTTATGCTAAGCTATGCTAAAAGTGCTACCGCCAGACCCGGAGATCGGCTGAATGGATTCAAAAACGGTAGAACTCAACTGTTTAAATCTAGGGGAGTTGAAAAAATTTGCCTTTTTTCAAAAAAAGTGGAGTGTTCCTTTAAATCTTAGTGAGCTACCTAGAAAGTTTAGGAACATTTATGCTGCATTGCATTAAAAAAATGCACAGGGCCAGAAACATATGATTCATTCACTACTAAAAAATATTGTTAAATTAGTTAAAAGTAATTAAAAAATGGACTTAACTTGTTTCAATGTTGAGAATTTTTTTCAAATATAATTTAATGAGAAATGGTTCAGGTAAAAAAACAACTAATGAATCAATGCTAACATTTATAAATAATTCCACCATGTTGAAAGTAAAATGTTGAAACAGCTTTGCTATATCAATGTTGGTTCGATTTGCAAAATTGCAAATTTAATTTGATGTAAGTGTGAGCTCGTGAAGTGTATTTAAATGGATAGTTCACCTAAGAATTCTATCATTATTTACTCTCCCTCATGTCGTTCCAAACTTCGAACACAGAAGCCGATATTTACAAACTGTTTCAGTGGGGGGTTTTTTGGTCCATACAGTGAAGGTCAATGGGAACCAATGTTGTGTTCTTTAATGCTTATCAGAGTGTCACGCCATTAGCTTAGCAACATGCTGATTCCAAACTGAAATAAATTGTGCACAGATGGCTATTTGTGGCACGCAGAGATTCTGGCTTTGTAACGTCACTTATTCAGTCGTGGTTAGGAGGCAGCTACCAACGTAGGCAGCAAGGCAGCTCACTTTGTTTTGCAACCGAGCTTATTTGTCTGTTTGTGTGTAAGTGTGTGTGTGTGTGTAGAGTGACGTGTAGTAGATCAGCACAGTGTAGTGACAGATGGTGAAGCACTTCAGTAAGATTAATAGCCGGATTTTCTATTCAATCGGATCTTCCTGCAGTGAAGGGAGGGTGTGGTAAAAATACTCTGACCAACTAATCTCTCTGTGTGTGTGTGTGTGTGTGTGTTTGTATGTGTTTGTGTGGGTGGGTGGTTGTGTGCCAGTGCATTTGCTAGGTGTTATTTTGTTAATTATTGTACCTCATGTTTGTCACCTCATCTCATTTGCTAAGTATCCATGATAACAGGTGCAACATAGTCTTCTGGATACAGTAGCTGCATTTCTTTGCACTGTGTACGCTTGTGTCAGCAGCGCAATCTGTTTGGGTTAGCAGATATTTTATATTTTAAATGGTGTGACACAACAGATGGTCAATTAACATAGAAACATTAACCATTCTCGTTTCTGTATTTTCTCTTTATTTTATATGAAATGACCTTCTTTTTCTTGACATTTTTAAATCAGAGTTTTACAAGTCTGAAACCATATTTTTTTATTTAAAAGTTTACTTTCATGTGATGGTAAACCATTGTTACCATCAGCCATATCACCCTGTAGCCCAAGACTGGTTTCCCACTGAAGCTAAGCAGGGCTGAGCCTGGTTAGTACCTGGATGGGAGACCAACTGGGAAAACGGCTCGGGTTATGTATATAACCCTTGTTCCCTGAGAAAGGGAACGAGCACTGCATCGGTAACGACGAATTTGGGGACACTCCCTAAGCAACAGCGCGTCTGAAGTATGAATGAAATCAGGCCAATCCTGATTGGTGTTGCGTCATGACGTAACTATGACGGCGTACCCGGAAGGTACATATAGGGCAGCCCAGGCATAGTAATGGCAGTTATCGCGATGAAGCATGCGCTCCAGGCCTGCCGAGGTGTGGCGACGAGATGCAGTGCTCGTTCCCTTTCTCAGGGAACAAGGGTTATATACATAACCCGAGCCGTTCCCTTTCGAGGGAACTCCCACTGCATCGGTAACGACGAATTTGGGGAACGAGTACCCACTAGGCCACACCGATGGTAGCACCAGTCCTAGTGTGAAGCCGGAAACCGGGCACAGCTAGGACTGGAGTACCCTAGCACCGGGCGTCGCAGGGAGGTGCAGACTATAAAACCTAATAAAGGTGTGTGGAGTAGCCCATCCGGCCGCCTCGCAAATGTCCTGCAAGGGGACCCCAGAAAGGAGGGCCACCGAAGAGGCCATGCCCCTGGTGGAATGTGCCCTCACGGCCATAGGTGAAGGCAGGTTGCGCACCTGATAGGCCGTGGCTATTGCCTGGACAATCCAGTTACTAATAGTCTGGGTTGACGCAGGCAGCCCCTTCTTAGATGAACCAAAACACACTAATAGCTGCTCAGCTTCCTCCACTGCGCAGACTTCTCCACATATAATTTAAGGGCTCTGACCGGGCAGAGCAGGTGAAGCCTCCCTTCTTCCGCCGTCACGTGAGGCGGAGGATGAAATGCCTGAAGAACCAAAGGCCTGACCACGTTTGATGGCACCTTGGGCACATAACCGGCCCTAGGGTGTAAGATGGCCTTCACTTCGCCAGGGGCAAACTCCAGGCAAGTCGGCGTAAGCGCCAAGGCCTGAAGGTCCCCCACCCTCCTCAGAGAAGTGATGGCTAAGAGAAAGGCCATCTTAAGGGTCAAGCTCTTTGGGTCTGCTGACTCTAGTGGCTCGAAGGGGGCCTCAGCCAATCCCTCGAGAACCACTGCCAGGTCCCAGGTTGGGACTCTGGACCGAGCCGCAGGCCTCATCCTCCGAGCCCCACGGAGGAACCGTACAACCAACTGGTGCCTACCCAAAGGCCCATCACCCAACGGTGTGTGGAAAGCCCCAATGGCAGCCACGTACACCTTGAGTGTGGACGGGGTAAGCCCTGCAGAGAAACGATCTTGGAGGAACTCCAGCACTGAAGCCACTGGGCAGTTAACTGGGTCCACCTCACGCTCTCTACACCAAGTGGAAAACACATTCCACTTGAGGCTGTACAGTCTCCTTGTAGATGGAGCCCTGGAACTGAGTAAGGTCTCGATCACATCGGCCGGCAGGCCAGCCTCTAGGTATCTGGCCCCCTCAGGGGCCAGACCCAAAGGTTCCATAACTCGGGCCGGGGGTGAAATATCGTGCCCCCTGCCTGAGACAGGAGATCCCTCCTCAGAGGAATCTCCCAGGGTTGACCTGCCAGCAGAGATATGATGTCCGAGAACCAAACCCGAGTCGGCCAACGTGGCGCCACCAGAAGCAGGTTGGCGCCTTGTCGACGGACCCGCTCCAGGACTCCCGGGAGCAGAGCGATCGGGGGAAATGCATACAGACGTAGCCTCGGCCATGTCTGCACCATGGCATCCAGCCCCAGAGGGGCCGGATGCGTGAGAGAAAACCACAGTGGAAAGTGGGTCGTCTCTCGAGACGCGAATAAATCCACTTCCACTGGGCCAAATCTCTCGCACATGGCCTCCACCACCTCCGGGTGGAGTCGCCATTCCCCGGGCCTCAGCCCCTGCCTCGACAGGATGTCTGCTCCCTGATTTTGGACCCCCTGGACATACATTGCCCTGATGGACAACAGTTTCCCTTGGGACCACAGGAGGATGTGATGCGCCAGTCTGCATAGAGGGCGCGACCTCAACCCCCTGATGCCGTGCCCCAACCAGTGAGGGAGGCGTCTGTTGAAACGGATTTTCCGGCAACAGGACGCTCCCAACACTGGCACCTGGGACAGAAACCAAGGTTTCTTCCATATGACTAGGGAACGAAGGCCACTGCGCGTTACCCTGATCATACAGAATGGATTTCCCCTTAAGGAAAGCCACCTGGTTTACTTCGTATAGGGCATGGTGGCCGCGGAGGTCCGGGAAAAAGCTCTTCAGAGCTTTGTAGACCGCCAGCATTTCCAGGCAAAAGATGTGCCAGGAGAAATGCCGGGTCTCCCACAGACCTCTCGCAAGGCGGCCGCCATGACCCCGTCCCAGCCAGTGAGGGAGGCGTCTGTTGAAACGGATTCCCGGCAACAGGACGCTCCCAACACTGGCACCTGGGACAGAAACCAAGGCTACTTCCATATGACTAGGGAACGAAGGCCACTGCGCGTTACCCTGATCATACAGAATAGATTTCCCCTTAAGGAAAGCCACCTGGTTTACTACCGTATCAGGACATGGTGGCCGCGGAGGTCCGGGAAAAAGCTCCTCAGAGCTTTGTAGACCGCCAGCATTTCCAGGCAATAGATGTGCCAGGAGAAATGCCGGGTCTCCCACAGACCTCTCGCAAGCGGCTGCCATGACCACGTCCCAGCCAGTGAGGGAGGCGTCTGTTGAAACGGAATCCCGGCAACAGGACGCTCCTAACACTGGCCCTTGGGACAGAAACCAAGGTTCTTCCATATGACTAGGGAACGAAGGCATCTGCGCGTTACCCTGATCATACAGAATGGTTTTCCCCTCGAGGAAAACCCCTTGATTCCCAGCCATCACTGTAAGGATCTCATGCAGCAGGCCAAGAGATATTCTGTTGGACACAGCCGCAATGAGCCCCAGCAGTCCTTAAACTGCTTCACAGTGATGCTGTGGCCTAGCTTCCTTCTAGAGACCACCGCCCGTATGGACTCGATACGTGCGGGAGACAATTGTGCCCCCAACGTAGAGAATCCCATACGACTCCCAGGAACACAGTTCTCTGAGAAGGCGTCAACACGCTACTGCGTGTAGAGTCTCAAAGGGCTAGGCCGCCTGGAAGAACCCGATATTGGTACGCTTTGCCCCCAAAGCGAACCTCAGGAACTTCCTGTGACACAGAAGGATGGATACAGGGAAGTATGCGTCCTCTTCAGACCCATCGTGACAGACCAGTCCTCAGACTGGATCTGAATCACAATGGAGGAATTGCTAAGCATCTTGAATCTGAATCTCCTCAGAGAACGATTCAAGTACCTCAGGTCTAAAGTTGGACACAACTCGCCATCCCTCTTAGGAACTATGAAGTACCGGCATTAGAATCCGGACTTCCTGTCTGCCAGAGGGACCCGTTCTATGGCCTCCTTGGCTAACAGGGCTGTACTTCTTGTTCCATAACCCGAACCTGCCCTGGGCCGACCACAGTCCGGACCACCCCGTTGAACTTCGGGGGAGGAGAACCGAACTGAAGCCTGTAACCCAGCTCTACAGTCTGCAGGACCCACGTAGACACACTCGGAAGGCATGACCATGCGCCGAGATAATCTACTAAGGGAACCAGCCTCTCGAGGCTGGCCTCGGGTGTCAACCGAAACTCATTCCCGACCCCCTGAAGCGGCTAACCGGCAGGGAGCAGTCGAGAACGTTTTTCGGTTGGCGCACACGTTCGCTGCCCAGTCGCAAGTCCTACTGGAGGCGACGACGGCGGCGTGCGTGCGCGGGAAATCAGTGAGGCCCGAAGCGTCTTTGACGGCGGGAACACAGCACTGATTTCCCGAGAGCTCCTGGGGGAAAACGACCTCGGTCGCTCCTACCCGGGAGAGGGGGCTGGCCAGCAGGGGCCTCATCTAAGGGACGGACACTGCGATTAGCCCTTGCCTAAACCTGATGTGTCCCGCAGGCCACAAGGCGGCGAGAACGACATCACTTCAGGAGGGCTCCATCTTAGATGAATATCCAGTTCACAAGTTAAACACGCTTGGGTGACAGAATTAAAGTATCCAATTTATCAAAGTCGGATAACACGACACTCAATTCCTTGGAATTAAATGCCATCATAATCACCAACCCCGTGCCAACTGAACTGAATGACAGGCTGCATTAAAATACATCTAACTCCTCAAAGTCAGATAATATTTTAATTTAATTCCTCAAAATTAAATGCAGCCACAATAAGGTGAAACAAAGTCTGAATGATAGGCTGAATATCTAACTCCTCAAAGTCAGATTATATTTTATTTAATTCCTCAGAATTAAATGTGGCCGTAATCATCAGACGAACTGTTTATTTGTATTATATGGACTCATAAACCCCGCGTTGCCTCAGCAACGTGGTTCAAGCCGTCATAATACAAATTGGCTTTCATCCCTCGAGAAAAAAAGCCAAACAGTTTCAAACAATACGGTGAAACATGGTCTGAATGACAGGCTGAATATCTAACTCCTCAGAGTCAGCTCATATTTCATTTAAATCCTCAGATTTAAATGCAGCCATCCAGTATCTCATGCACACCGATCGCGTGTGTTCACTTTAATTGCATATATAAGGAGTGCTTCATGACTTTGACTGCCTCGATGCTGAGCGCGTCTAATTCCTCAGAATCAGACCGCTGAAGCATCGGGTCCTCCGCCCCGGGGGAAGAAGCCGCAGCGCGGGCTTCCACACGGGGAAGGAGAACATCTGAACTGTCAGACAAAGACTGGGAAGATGCCTCAGCAGTCCCAAGTCCCGCTGACAGTCCATCCGTGAGCCCCATGACCGGCCTCGCCGCACCGCCTCGGCGGATGCGGGACCGATCCACAGGGCTCACGAGGCTGGCTGGTCTCACTGAACACGGCCAGCCGAGAGCGGAGCAGCCTGAGTGTCAGCTTTCATATAATGCTCGTAAGCGGCTCCCTCGAGAGCCGCCCGAGTATGCTGAACACCCAGACACTGCACACACAGCAGGTGTGCATCCGAGCCCGACATGTAACGGGGACACGGATGCACACACTGCTTAAACTCTCTCACTTTCCAGTCGCCATTTCACACACACTTTCACTTTTTGACAAACAACAATAAATAGACAGACAGATTTCACACAGAGCGCTATGCTGAAGAGCGATAACTGCCATTACTATGCCTGGGCTGCCCTATATGTACCTTCCGGGTACGCCGTCATAGTTACGTCATGACGCAACACCAATCAGGATTGGCCTGATTTCATTCATACTTCAGACGCGCTGTTGCTTAGGGAGTGTCCCCAAATTCGTCGTTACCGATGCAGTGGGAGTTCCCTCGAAAGGGAACTAGGTTGCTGCTGGGAGAGGTGTTAGTGAGGCCAGCAGGGGGTGCTCACACTGTGGTCTGTGTGGGTCCTAACGCCCCAGTATAGTGATGGGGAGGGGACACTATACTGTAACAAGCACCGTCCTTCAGATGAGACGTTAAACCGAGGTCCAGACTCTCTGTGGTCATTAAAAATCCCAGGATGTACTTCGATAAAGAGTAGGGGTGTGACCACGGCATCCTGGCCAAATTTGCCCATTGGCCCCTGTCCATCATGGCCTCCTAATCATCCCCATATATATATATACAATTGGCTTCATCACTCTGTTTCCTCTCTACCAATAAGCTGATGTGTGGTGAGCGTTCTGGCGCAATATGGCTGCTGTCGCATCATCCAGGTGGATGCTGCACATTGGTGGTGGTTGAGGAGATTCCCCCTTCTATGTAAAACGCTTTGAGTGCCTAGAAAAGCGCTATATAATTGTAACAAATTATTGTTCAAAAATTGGGGGTTTTAAGAAATGATCACTTTTATGCAGCAAGGATGCATTAAATTGATCAAAAGTGACAATAAAGACATTTATAATGTTACAAAAGATTTCTATTTCAAATAAATGCTGTTCTCTTGAACTTTCTATTCATCAAAATGTGCATATTACTGTGATGTCCTGTTTAAGATAATCACAAAAGCTTTTCCTATCCAGTTTGCACTGTGCTATTACATGACACTAGCCAAGTTAAAAGCTTATATACAGCCTGGTATTGACAAACAAGAGCTCTGAATCCTGTCTAAAAATAAATAAAATAAAAATAAATAAATTTAACATTTAATAAATGTGTCTTACTGAATTACAGTATTAATTTGTGAGCCATCAAAGAAATGAATTACATATAAATGCATATTTAAATAGGAAACAAAGTTATTTTTAAACTGTAATAAAACCGTTTTTACTGTATTTTTTTCTTCTTCAAATAAACAATAAATGTTTCAAATGTTTGACTGGGGGTGCATATTGTAATGATTATGCTCTGTATGCCCTGTTTTAGTTTCATTTTCACTCTGTTTGCTCTTTTCCCATTTTCCTTATGTTCCTAGTTAGTTTCCCTGGCACACACACACTTGTTTCTTTTCTGCTCATTATCTCCCTGCTTTATGTACCTTTAATTTCCTCGGTTTCTTTTATCATTTTTATTTATATTTAATGTGTAGCTGTGATTCCGATACTCCTGTGTGTTCTCCTTGCTTATTAAAATACTCGTTATCTTTGATTTGTGCATGTTCATCTACACGTGACAGAATACCAGGCTGAAACAAAAAGCGTTTTCTTTTCTTCCCCTTTTTTGTGTGAAACGGACCTGCCCGCTGTCTAGTTACTCTGCTTGGTGCAGGGGGACCGTCCACTGGAGGACCATACCCCGTGCTTTATCGATTCTGGCGTGCCTGACTCGCTATCTGGACTGCTCGCTCGTGTCTTTTTCTACACCAGCCTTAGTGATTGGCTCAAGGCACGCCTTCCAGTGGATGGTCCAAGGGAAGATTTGGCCATATTTGTGGAGTGGGTGCTGGTAAACAACAGATCAGCGTTCACTATTGGCCTCGCAGAGGACATCAGTCCCATTCCATACCCAGAGCCCAGCCAGCCATCACCCTGCTGCATGGAGAGGATGCCTGAGCCCACCACAGATGGAGAGCTTGAGTATACCACAACGTCAGCGCCAGTGGAGAGAAGGACTGAGCCAACCATCGCCCCAGAGCCCAAGCCCCACTGTGAGTCTGAGCAGGTCCATGAGCCAGCAACACTGTGTGTGCCATGGGAGTGCTCGTAGAATTCAAGGGAATGGAGGAAGACCCCTCCCACACTCCCACCACTGAGGGTGAGCTGCAGCTGGCCTCTGCAAACTGTTTATATGGTGACTTAGAAGATATTTACTCCTGTCCCTGCTGGTCCTGTCCAGCTCTTAAGTCTCCTGTGTTTCCGTTGGTTCTGCCCAGTTCAGAGTCTCCTGCGTCCCCTCAGGTTCTGCCCAGCTCAGATTCTCCTGTGCCTCTGGAGTTCCCGCCCAGCCTCCCTCTCCCGCCTCCTCTTCAAAAGTCAGCCAGTCGGTCAGCTCCCCCTCCACTTAGCACCTCACCTTCTCCTATGACACTACTCTATTGTGTGGATTTGTCTCCAGCTTCATCCTGGCAAGTGGATCCCATGGCTCCACCTCTAGCCGCTGATCCAATCACTCCAACTTGACCCGTCGACTTGTCGGCTCCACCTTGGCTCATCCCTTCTTCGGCTCCACCATGTACCATTGTCCTTACGATTCCACCAGGCTTCCTCATCCCTCCGGCTTCGCCTTGGTCAGCCGCCGCTTTGCCTGCGCCACGAACTTCCGAGCCACCCACTGTAATCCATCTGCTCACCCATTTGGCTTCGTCAGGCTCCGCCTTTCCTCCGGCTCCACCCCGGTCCTCTGTCCCACCGGCTTCACTTCAGTCCTCTGGCTTAAACTCAGACGCTCGTCACTGTGGCTCCTCCCTCCCTAAACTCCACAGTGGGCCATCGTCCTGGCTGCGCTCTTGGTCCCCATCTGGCTTTTCCTACTCCTTGTCATCACCACCCTGGTTTCTGCCACAGTCACCTGCACTTGTCTCCTGCCCTTCACCTGTTCAACATCCTTCTTGTAGAGCCCCCTCCTCAGTCGCGATTTGTTACAACGCGACGACACACCTTCCCGGGGGGGTGGAACTGTAACGGTTATGCTCTGTTATGTCCTGTTTTAGTTTAGTTTTCACTCGGTTTGCTCTGTTCCTTATTTCCATAGGTAGTTTACCTGGCTGTTAATTAGTTCCCACTCACCTTTTTCTGTTCTGCTCATTATCTCCCTGCTTTTTATACCCTTAGTTTCCTCAGTTTCTTCCTAGTTGTGATTCTGATGTGTTCTCCTTGCTTATTAAAGGACTCTTTATTTTATTTTTTGGGGACATAGGACAGGAAAAAACAAGTCTATTTATGCTGTTAAGAGCTCATCCAAAAACATGTGAAAATATATGGTGCATTTGTAAATGGCCGTTTTCAGGACACCCGTTTCATGCTAATTGCCATTCTACACACTTATTCACTATAACAACTGACTCTCTTTCTTTCTACTTTTCAGTTCTTTGCCATCTTTGCATTCTCCACCTGTGGCGGTTATTCTGGAGTGTTTCGTCTGAGCGTGGAGTGTAAGAACCGCACAGAGAGTGACCTGAACATTGAGGTTGAGTTTGAATACCCATTCAGGTTAGTGTTCCACTGCCATTCCTGTCCAATCAGATCACAGCACAGCAGACACAAGTCCTAAATAAATATTGACATTCTTCCACTCTTTATATTGATGTGTTTGATTCAACCAGTTCACACATGGTAGGTCAAGCGTAAGTCAAGGACTCTTGTAATAAAAGTAAATGTTCCAAACAGCTTGCAGGATTTCATCTGAGATTTTTTTTTGCAAAAACAACACTAAAAAGTTAAATTCAGCTCTTAGAGAAGTTTTCTTGAGTATGTCTAGCATTCATGTAACTACAATACACCTGAGCAGAACAAAGTGTCTCTAGAGATGTTTTAAATGTTTAAAGGCAAAAGAATTTCATATATGTGAAAAACACTTTCGGTGTGAATGGCCACTTATTCACGACACACAGCAGTACTGTAGCTGAAGTCTCTCTAGAGTTATCTCTCAAATTGTTTAAATTGTTTGAAGGTGAATATCCACTTCATCCAGTGCTGCTTGTTCCCGATACCATCTGATTTACTGACTGAAAAACCTCTTCAGATGATTTAGTGAGAGAGCGGTTCAAACGAATGCAAATTAGTTCAGACCATTCTGTTAACCAGTTTGGCCAATTCACTGAAAAAAAAAGAACCAGCTCAAAAGAATGATCACCTTGGGCAAGACACCCAAGGTGTACAGGGTGCAAAATTACTAGTAGATACACCGATCAGGCATAACATTATTCCTTATATTGTGTTGGTCCCCCTTTTGCTGCCAAAATAGCCCTGACCTGTCGAGGCATGGACTCCACTAGACCCCTGAAGGTGTGCTGTGGTATCTGGCACCAAGATGTTAGCAGCTGATCCTTTAAGTCCTGTAAGTTGCAAGGTGGGTTCTCCATGGATCGGACTTGTTTGTTCAGATTGGACTGAAATCTGGGGAATTTGGAGGCCAAGTCAACACCTCAAACTCGTTGTTGTGCTCCTCAAACCCTTCCTGAACCATTTTTGCTTTGTGGCAGGGCACATTGTCCTGCTGAAAGAGGCCACAGCCACCAGGGAATACCGTTTCCATGAAAGGGTGTACATGGTCTGAAACAATGCTTAGTTAGGTGGTACGTGCCAAAGTAACATCCACATGGATGGCAGGACCCAAGGTTTCCCAGCAGAACATTGCCCAAAGGATCACACTGCTTTCGCCGGCTTGCCTTCTTACCATAGTGCATCCTGGTGCCATGTGTTCCCCAGGTAAGTGACGCACATGCACTTGGCAATCCAGGTGATGTAAAAGAAAACGTGATTCATCAGACCAGGCCACCTTCTTCCATTACTCCGTGGTCCAGTTCTAATGCTCACATGCCCACTGTTGGCACTTTTGGAGGTGGGCAGGGATCAGCATAGACACCCTGACTGGTCTGTGGCTATGCAGCCCCATACACAACAAATTGTGATGCACTGTGTATTCTGACACCTTTCTATCAGAACCAGCATTAACTTCTTGAGCAATTTGAGCTACAGTAGCTCGTCTGTTTGATCAGACCACACGGGCCAGCCTTCGCTCCCCACGTGCATCAATGAGCCTTGACCGCCCATGACCCTGTCACCGGTTCACCACTGTTCCTTCTTTGGACCACTTTTGATAGATACTGACCATTGCAGACCGAGAACACCCCACAACAGCTGCAGTTTTGGAGATTCTCTGACCCCATCATCTAGCAATTACAATTGCCCTTGTCAAACTTGCTTGAATCCTTTCTTTTGCCCATTTTTACTGCTTCTAACACATCAACTTTCAGGACAAAATGTTCACTTGCTGCCTTATGTATCCCACCCACTAACAGGTACCGTGATGAAGAGATAATCAGTGTTATTCACTTCACCTGTCATAATGTTATGACTGATCGGTGTATAATATAATGCATTCATTTGCAGAACTGAATTTTGGATAAAGCCTGATCTTAAATTCTTGTTTTTATTTTATTGAGTAGGTTTTTACAGAGGGGACTTTGGAAATCTTGTTTCCATTATCACTCCATATATCAGAAAATACTGTCAACAGCCAGAAAAATATTAATACATTTTCACCATGTTTTTAGGAATAAAATGTATATATCAGGTGAATTATAAATTGATATAACACATATATGAAAAAAAAACATGTTATGAAAAATTGACTAGTGCACTATGTTGCCTGTTGTGTCTTGAGTTAATTCACAAATTATTGGCATTGACGTTAATACAGGACACACATAAAAACTGCTGAAATATCGGCAGAGAAAACATTTGTCAGGTCAGCCTGAGCACTCATGGGTATGCAGTGAGTACATCTGCAGGCTTCACTGGATCCAGAAAGTGTATAAAGTCACCTTTAAATCAAAATTGATAAATCTTATTTTTTTATGGAATATTACAGAATTTATTATGAATAATTCATCCATGCACATCACTACTACTTTTTAAATCCATGTGCTCCCAAATTAAGTCACATTCTACTTTTTCCCCCCGTAAAAATATACGTCATAATAGGAAAGAAAAGACTATCGTTGTGAAAGGAGAACCTTTTAAGATTATTCATGTGAAATAACATGCACACACACTCTCATACATTGGTTAAGCGATTGAAACTTCTGACATACATTTACCAAGTGTCTTTCTCCACAGACTGCACCAGGTATGGTTTGATGCTCCTACGTGTAAAGGGCCGGAGCCTGAACGTCTCTTTCTAGTGGGAGACAACTCTTCCTCTGCTGAGTTCTTTGTCACCATTGGTGTCTTTTCCTTCCTTTATATAATGGCAGCCATTTCCGTGTACATCTTCCTCCTGGAGAAGTACCGCGAGGGAAACAAAGGCGCTCAGGCTGTGAGTCGATGAAATTAAAAATCGAAATTTCAGCTGATTAACATCTTCTACTTTGAATCAGCGTAAACTTAATGACTTAAATGTGGGGAGCGTTCCCATTTGTTAATGTTACTTAATGCATTTCCTAACATTAACTAACAATGAGCAATACATTTGTTACAGTATTTATATATCTTTTTCATCTATTCCAATGAAAAAAATATATAAATAATTTGGTTTTGTTGTTCTACAGGATTTTGTGGTGACAGCTATTTTTACCTTTATGTGGTTGGTGAGTTCAGCGGCGTGGGCCAAAGGTCTCTCGGATGTTAAGAGGGCAACTGATCCCGATGAGGTCATCAACCTCATCGCTGCATGTGATCGTGAGGAAAACCGCTGCAAAGAAATCCATGAGCCTGTGGTTTCTGGCCTGAACACATCTGTGGTGGGTACAGTCACTATAAATAATGTTATTATGCACATATAATGACACGTGGCCATTAGGGGTGTAACGATACACTCGTGTCACGATTCAATATAAATTGCGATACTGAACACACAATACGATATGTATCCCGATATGTTAAGCCAAAATAAATAAGTGACACCCCTAGTGGCCATTTGAGACAGGTTAGATATTATGTTAATGAGCAATGATGAAATTACATGACTCCTGTAAGATAATGTAGTCATGCATTGATTATCATTCATTATGCTCCATTATACACTGTTATATACAAACTCAGCCAACCTTCAATGTTAAAATGTGTTTAAAATAATGCAAGTTGTAGTTTCAACATTCAAAGTGCCCATATTATGCTTTTTCGGTTATGACCATGTTTTTGTTTTTGAATGTAAAAGACCTGCAAAGTTTCAAAGCTGAAAGTTTATGATAAATTGAGTTATTTTCTCCCAAATGAAAAAACTGATTGATTCGGAACTGCCTCAAACTAGTCATTAGTAATTCCAATCTTTCTGCAAGTGCCGAGGAAGCCTCCAGAGTTTAAATTAATATATGGTTATGGGTATTTTGTTTCCGACATGCTATAAGTGGTAGACCAATCATAACAGAATGGGCCATCTGACTAATCAGAGTAGAGAAGGGTCTTGGAAAGGAGGGGTTTAGAATATTAGAGGAAAAACTTAAAAAAAACTTAATGTAGATTTTGCTTAGGCAACTTACTGAAGTCGAAGTACTAAAATAACTAAAACTAAATAAAGCAAAATTAAATATTTAAAAGACAAAAATTAATAAAAATACAAAAACACATAACAAAAAAATGATTAAAACTTAAACTAAAATGAAAGCTAACTTGTTATATCAATAAATACTATAATTGTTTATACAATACTAAAATAATATTAACAGTGTTTCAACCTTGATCCGTGATGTTAAAGGGTTACTTCAGCGATTAGCATAAAGCTTTGTATCAGTAGAAACCCCGTAGTATATTCGAATGATCGAATGATCGCTCACTCACACAATGTAAATGCGGATAATAACGGAGCTATGCGGAGCAAATCAAGTGATTTCAATGAATTCCTATGAAAGTTAAGCTTCCATAGGCATGAACTGAAAACGCGCCAGACTGGACACGCACCGTGAATGACTGTGAGGCTGTGAATGAATGCCGTGTGTAGCACTTGTCTAAGAATTAGCAATAGTTTAATGGATTGCTTACTGTATAATACAGTTAGGATTTGAACTTGTCAGAAGATTTAGGGATCGCTAAGGAGGTAGCGGGTTATACTGAGAAACAGCAGACAGACACAAGATTAAATTTGAAATAAAAATATAATTGATTTCACTTTTAAAGAAAATATAGAAAGTTAATCAAATAAAATAAAGTAAATTACAAGATCACAAACAATAAAACTGACTGAAAATTCCCTCTGAGTGCACTCGGTTTTTCCCTTAAATATATGCACAGACCGGTCAATTCAGTACATCAAAAGTAATAAAAAAAAAGAAAAGAAAAGAAAAATAAAAGAATACACAAAGAGAAAGTATAGTGTCTCTCTCTCAAAAGACCTCAAGTGTTCTCATACGGTTACAATGTCTCTTGATCTGGTCTATGGATGACCATACACCCTTAAGAGTTCTTTAGATCGAAATTTGTCTTTCTTCACGATAACTGGAAAACTCAAAAAAAGTATATCGTCGTCCTCTCCATGACGTATTTTCTTCTACTCTGCTAAAGGTTTGCTTGGCTCGCCATCAAACATGAAGTTCACAGGGTGTCACAGAAGATCGCTCGGGTGTCACGTTTCCAAGAATCAAGAAAGAAGAAAAGAGAGAAGAAGGAAGAAAAAATAGAAACAAGAAAGACAAAAAAAAAAACCTGGCCTGATCACAGACCAGAACATTAATTTAGTGAATTTCAAAATAAATTCCACATCAAAGATCCAGAACATCTAATACACAGCTACATTTACAATTTCTTCATAAACTGATATAATTACATCAATTTACCTCTGAATCAATAGCGTTTCGCTTATACAGACACGTGGCCAACAATGGCGACAGTGAAACTCTGAAATGAACAAATAACCACGCGGTTCACTATAACCGCTCAAACTGAAGTAATCACATTACCAGTAACATACATCATTTTCACAGGATGGATTAATTAATTCTTTACCTTTGATCGATTTTTGCTCTCACACAGGCGCACCTCGATTACAGGCGTGCGTGATCATAAAATGGCATCATGACAAATGACCACGCGGTTCACGTTAGACATTTACAACTAATTGGAACAAAACTACAATTTAAAAAGAAAATAACTAGTCCACAGCAACTTAATTACTGTTTAGTAGCAGTAATTCTATCTTATTATGAAGTAATAGTCTATTTGTCATAATTTATATGATACTGACTCACCTAATAGATTGTATTACTCTATTCAGTCGGCTTCTTACTCAGAATGCATCGAAGTAATTTAATTTTGAACTTCCTCGTACTTTTCGAAGGGTTTAAGTCTAAATTTGATCAGTTTGGATCACATTGATCGATCACGTCTGCTCTCTCCATCAAGGTCGTCTCTTCTGTCATCGCGCATGCTCATTGACACGCACGGCGCAAAATGACTGAGCTCGCATTCGTCAATCACTGAGGATTAATCTGGAAACGAATTTGCATGTATTTATTTATTCTTAATCAGTTTTACACCTCTTACTGACTTTTAATAAGGGAATATGATATAACTAGATGGTATATAAATTAAATAATCCCCTTTATTTAACCTGTGTTACACGTGCTTAGCTCAGCTCTGCTTTTCACTCTTGTGATGAATGAAATCTGACTCCTGCTGCGACTCTCGTTCAGCTCACAATGTACTGAACAGACACGTTCGGTTTTTAATTGTAGTGTCTGTTCTCTAACTGAAGTAAATTATTTTATTACTATAAAAACGAACATAATGGGGTGGGCAAGTGATAACCGGTAGCCGTGGCTTGGGAGTGGCCTCGTAGGGCAGCGAAGCAAGTGCATTCTGGGAGTTGTTGTCTTTCATCCACATCCAAAAATACATTTTCTGTCTTTTCTCAGTCTAGAAGGCACCAAATTCAAAAATAATTTCACATTTCTAGTACATAAATGACCCAATTTAAATACACATTCATCTTCCCAGGGCTGAAGTTTCCCATTAATTCATCTGTGAATAAATGTTGAAATGCCAACTGGAAATGCTTTTCCCTCCAGCATGTTCATTTTTAATGGCAGGAAAACATTTCCCAGATCACATTTGTGATCCTATTTATGTTCACACTTTAGAAAGTTATGGCCACTACTACAACCAAGATTAGTTGCAACGTCCCGTGAAAAAATCAGTGTATGTATGTTTAGTCTAATGAAACTGGCAGTATTTTCATCAGGTATATGTTTTTTGGTACCTAAATGAATGCATAAAGTATGTGCAAGTAACCATTTGGCTTTTTTCTCTTAATCCTGTAGGCGTTTGGGTTCTGTAACATGGTGCTATGGGCAGGGAACCTGTGGTTCGTCTTCAAGGAAACCGGTTGGCTTGGAGCCTTTGCTGGCACTTACGCGCCATCTGGAGAGAAGCAGCCAGCACCAGACACCTTCGGCCAGGGTGGGCACAACTAAAGGACTGAAAATTAAAGCATGGAATTCACAGCAATTATTTTGCTCTCAGTGCATAAGTTCATATAAGATCTTATGTATTATTGCTACCAACTACCAACTATAACCAAGGTTTATGTGAATCTGAAGAAGAAATGAAGTCAGTATTACAGTAATGAGGATAAAGGAATGTAATTTAAATAATATGCTTAATTGTCATAATAATGTCAGTGCAAAAATTACATTTGAATGATCCTACAAATAGGCTTATTTTCTTTTTTTTATGATTTCTGACATATTTTTGACAAGTTTTATAAGATTCACCCTATTAGAACTGTCATTTAAAATGTTTGACATTTTGAGGCTTGCAAAGGTCATCATCCTATTTAATTCTATTATCTTTTAAATGTATTTTTCTAGGCTATGGACAAGAAGGTTATGGACAGGAACCTTATGCCGGCTCTCAGGGTGGGTACCAGCCCGAATACGGCCAACAGGGCGGTGGTTACGAAGGTGGCGGTTACAACCAAGGAGTGTATGGTCAGGGTGAGCCCACCTCCTTCTCCAATGAGATGTGAGCCCAGCTCTGCTGGCTGAAGCATTGCACTGGTGAGTGAACAAACTGTAATCTGTAAGGGTACATGCCTATGTAACCCCGGTTCCCTGAGAAGGGTAACAAGACGTTGTGTCATGGAGTTGACACTATGGGGGACGCCATAATTGTGACCGGTGCCTGAAACATGTGTAAACACATGCCAATAAATAATTGACAGATGGCAGTCCTTGACGTCACATGCGGAGCATCAACTCTTTTGTCTGAAAAAACTTAGGCATGGCAACGAGACGCAGCATCATGTTCCCCATCTCAAGTAACCTAGACGTTCCCCTTTAAAGTGGAACTTTGACACTGCGTCATGGAGCTGACGCTATGGGGAGCATCTCGGTTACTATTGTAACCTCTGTTCCCTGATGGAGGGAATGAGACGTGGTGTCGATGACTGACACTAGGTGGCGCACTCTGGAGCGGGTGAGTTGCTACATGCATTGTGAGTGTAAACCGCCTTGGCAGTTATACGTCCGATGGACAACACGATGGCAGTAAAGCAAAGCAAAATCAAGCTACTGTTTTGTCAAGGCAAAATCGAGACATGGAAGTCCGCATCCTTCAGATCTATCGCCAGAAACCAATCCTGTTGGCAAACGCATGTCAGAAAAGAGAGTTGCGATCACAACGTTGCCATGGTCATGTTCTCACAATGATAACATGAGCCACCCACGAAAGCTGTCTCAGTGCGTTTTTGACCCAGACACGGGAGACAAAAATCGTGGCCGTCTGAGAACAAGAGATATCGGCTGCACCCAGAAACACACAGGTGGAAAAGCTCTAGAAGCGCCCGGGAGAACGTTACCTCTGCACTTATCCATACACTTTTCATGAGAATGACCGCTGCAATGCGCCATCACACCAGTAATTTGCTTCCTTTTCGGAGGATTAATGGATTGAGCTCATGTATAAATGACACTCACTCAGCTCCGAAGAAAAAATCTCTCCCTTTTATAACGGTATGTCCGAGAGAGTGGCATGCAAATTCCACTCACCAATTCTCATTGGCCTTTTTTCAAAGTATCAGAGAGGTGTTTGGGGCTCCTAAGTGTGACTACTAGTATCAGTCTTTGACACCACTCTGTGCTGAGGGAATACCTGCCTCACTAAGCTGTGAATATGCACAAACATAACAGGCACAGCATAAATGTAGTATACGGATTGAATTCTCTCATCCTTCACTGTCGTTACTCCTCCTTTTATCCTTCCAGAGCTCCTCTGTGGGACGTTCAACGTAAAACTTATATCACAAAATAAACAAACAACAAAACGAAAGTAAAGAGGCAGCCCCTCTTGGACAACTGCCACATGTAAACATAATAAAACACAACATAAAGTCCAGGCCTGGTCCTCTCTCGTCCTTCACTATCATCACTCTTCCTTTCATCCCGAGCTCCTCCGTGTGACTTGAGACCGGTGTGAAGCAGAGGTTGTGAGGCTCGATAGCACCCACGCCACCGGCCTCACTCCATTCCCACAGCTCTCGGGCCGCGTCCTGCTTGCCACAGATGCAAACTCGTGAACGACATACTAATGGCGTCCCCCATAGTGTCAACTCCATGATGCAGCGTCGGAGTTCTAATTCGAAAGGGAACAAAATATGAAAGTAACATTTTGGTATTTGATCTACTTTTAACATTTTTACTGTATACCTACATAACATACAGTGTGGTCCAAACATCTGTGTCCAATACAAAAAATGCATGCATTGCAATTTTTTTAAAATAATGTAATAATTTGATACAATTTCTATACATTTATAAATTACAGTATATTATAAACAGAAATATTTGAGTAAAAAGTTTAATTGAAAAATCAACTGTATTTGTTATTTTACCTTCTTTAAAGGGGCTATATGCAACTTTTTCCCCAAAATAAACGTAACAATAGCCTTTTTATTTTACCATTTATGACTCAAACATCTCCTGATGAGCATACTGACACCTTGTCCGCCGCTCACAGTGGGTGCACCTATAAGCCTGTATCCTATTTTTCCTATTTTCTGTCGGGTCGGATTTTTCCCGCGCTGTCTGCGGATGTGACGTCACCACCGCTGCGAGAGCGAGCAGAAAATAAGAGCAGTTCTGTTTTTTGGCCACAGGTGTCAGTCGCGAGTTTAAATTTCAGAAAAACGCATATAGCCCCTTTAATGTTGGCAGCCCTTAAAGGAACACGCCACTATTTTTGAAAATAGGCTCATTTTCCATCTCCCCTAGAGTTAAACAGTTGAGTTTTACTGTTTTCGAATCCATCTCCGGGTCTGGCGGTAGCACTTTTAGCATAGATCATTGAATCTGATTAGACCGTTAGCATCTTGCTCAAAAATGACCAAAGACTTTTGATATTTTTCCTATTTAAACACTTGACACTTCTGTAGTTACATTGTGTACTAAGACCGACAGAAAATGAAAAGTTGTGATTTTCTAGGCCGATATGGCTTGGAACTATACTCTCATTCCTGCATAATAATCAAGGAACTTTGCTGCCGTACCATGGGTGCAGCGGCACAATGATATTACGCAGCGCCTTAGTACACGATGTAACTACAGAAGAGTCAAGTTTTAAATAGGAAAAATATCAAAACTCTTTGGTCATTTTTTTGAGTGAGATGCTAACGGTCTAATCAGATTCAATGATCTATGCTAAGCTATGCTAAAACTGCTACCACCAGACCCGGAGATTGGCAGAATGGATTCGAAAACGGTAAAACTCAACTGTTTAACTCTAGGGGAGTTGGAAAATGAGCTTATTTTCAAAAAGTGGCGTGTTACTTTAAGATGCATGAACTCCGCATATTTTTAACTTTACAATCAACATTTTAAAGGGGAATTATTTTAAATCTGTCAATCTGATCAAAGTTTTGGGTATTTGATCAAAGAAACAGTAATATTGTAAAATATTATTACAATTGAAAATAACTTCTATTTGAATATATTTTAAAATGTAATTGAAGACTGCAGTAATCCTTCTAATATGCTGATTTGATGCTCAAGAAACATTTCTTATCATAATAATCAATGTTGAAAACGGTGCTGCTTCATATTTTTGTGGAAATGATAATACTTTTTTCAGGATACCTAGACGTTTATAAAGGTCAAAAGAACAGCATTTAATTGATTGTTTTGTAACATTATAAATATCTTTATTGACACTCATCAATTCAATGTGTCCTTGCAGAATAAAAGTTCATTTCAATTTTTTTACTAACCTCAAAATGTTAAAAGGTGCATATTTCCATTGATGTCCACTTATAATGGTAGTCAATATTTCTTGCAACAAAAAAATGCCATTATTACATTGTACACTACACTGTGCACAGTACACAAACATAGTGTACATAGTCATATATATTTTTAAGGTTTCAAATTCAATGTATTATGTATAAATTAGGTTTTTAGCATTTTTTTATTGATAAAAATTGTAAACATTTAAACTGTTGTCCCTGCAGATCACAGCAAGAGGACAGTCATGTGATCAGCCAGCATGGAAACTACTGGCTATGTTTCCACTGTCTTCAGTTGGTTTAAAGGGAAGGGGGTGGGTGGTATTAAAGCACATAGAAGAAATCTTATCAGGGTTGATATTAACATCATAACCAAGAGGAAACGATTGGGACCCATGAGGAAGTGGGACCCTAATTTCAATATACTGTCAGTTACATGGAATCCAGCTGGAGATTATCCATCCTATTATGATGAGGAAAAACTTGAATATGCTACCAAAAAAAAATATGTATATGTTATGTACGGGGAGCCGTTTGAATGAATTATATGAATTATAGTAATATTCAACTGAATGTGTTTGTGTGGTGTAAATATGAATTATATTTAATTAGATATACTGTATTGTGAATTTAACTTATTGTTGCTTTTTTGTGATTCCACTTGTAGTCCCCACATTTGTTTTTATCTTACCACTTCACCACCTCAATCATTCAACCCACGGTAAGAGCTCTGACCTTGAACCTCCTACTGAATGTTTTTTTATTTTTTATTTGTGTGAAACATTCTTTGAAGGTTCGTGAGAACACAAAGATTAAATAGTATAAACGTTTGTGTCGATCACTAATAGAAGTGTTAACAGAAGTCAGTAGTATTAGTAAACTGGTAGGGAGAGAAACTGAGTAACAGAAAAGCGTAAGAACAAAGTGAAACAGGAAAGTCACTATTCGTCAAAATGTGAACAAATTATGCACATGCACAAGATTTTTTTTTCCTTTTTATGTTTTGGTTATATGTCCAAACCTGTATAAGCTAAAGCACAAATATATTATTGGTGCTATAAAAACGGCTCGTAGGACATTACAGTGAACACTTACAAAAGGCAGTCACGGGTGCTTCAGTACTTGATTGTTTTGTTTTTCTAGTGCTGTGATGCTCTTATTCAGACATGAGTGTGAATGAACCCTTTATATTCTTTCTGAAAACTCATTTCCATGTGTTTTGACTTTTTGTTCACACTGATATGTATGTTTTTATGCTGTCTCTGTCTCTCTGACTTTACATGAAGGTGCATATTGCTTTCTTTCTCTCCCTCATTATATCATCTGATAATTCAAAATAAAACGGATGTTAGAGAATGACGAGTGATGACATTAATGCTCCAGTGTGTTTGTTTTTAGTAGTGCTTACTTTTATGAATTCTATTTCTTACATTTTTGAAGGACTATTACATATAGAGCCATTGTCATTTCACTATGGAGTTAGAGAGAAGTGACGAGACTAATGATTATCTTAAGGTTGAAGGTTGAAACATTTTGAGGATATACAAGAATACACTATTTTGCCAAAAGTATTGGGACCAAATCATTGAATTCAGGTGTTCCAAACACTTCCATGGCCACAGGTGTATAAAATCAAGCACCTAGACATGCAGACGCTTCTACAAACATTTGTGAAAGAATGGGTCGCTCTCAGGAGCTCAGTGAATTCAAGCGCGATACCGTGATAGAAGTCTGCAACTTTTTGCAGAGTCAATAGCTACAGACCTCCAAACATCGTGTGGCCTTCAGATTAGCTGAAGAACAGTGTGTAGAGAGCTTCATGGAATGAGTTTCCATGGCCTAGCAGCTGCATCCAAGCCTTACAAGTGTTGAATGCAGTGGTGTAAAGCACGGCACCACTGGACTCTAGAGCAGTGGAGACGTGTTCTCTGGAGTGGCGAATCACGCTTCTCTGTCTGGCAATCCAATGGACAAGTCTGGGTTTGGCGGTTGCCAGGAGAACGGTGCCTGACTGCATTGTGCCAAGTGTAAAGTTTGGTGGAGGGGGGGGGGGGGGGGGTTATGGTGTGGGGTTGTTTTTCAGGGGTTTGGCTTGGCCCCATAGTTCCAGTAAAAGGAACTCTTAATGCTTCAGCATACCAATACATTTTGGACAATTTAATGCTCCCAACTTTGTGGGAACAGTTTTGGGATGCCCTTCTTGTTCCAACATGACTGCGCACCAGTGCACAAAGCAAGGTCCATAAAGACATGGATGAGCGAGTTTGGTGTGTAGGAACTAGACTGGCCTGTACAGAGTCTTGACCTCAACCCGATAGAACACCTTTGGGATGAATTAGAGCAGAGACTGTGAGCCAGGCCTTCTCGTCGAACATCAGTACCTGACCTCACAAATGCGCTTCTAGAAGAATGGTCAAAAATTCCCATAAACACACTCCTAAACCTTGTGGAAAGCCTTCCCAGAAGATTTGAAACTGTTATAGCTGCAAAGGGTGGGCCAACTCCATATTAAACCCTACGGATTAAGAATGGGATGCCATTAAAGTTAATGTAAAGGCAGGCATCCCAAAACTTTTAGCTATATAGTGTATGTCATTCTGTATCTTATTCCTGATCTCACGACATGGTTGATGCCTTTTACGACCAGAAGAGGGAGACATTTAGTAAATGACATGACCTGAATGGAAATTTGACTTGAAAGTAGTACAATTAAATTAATTAAAACAAAATAAAAGATGAAATATTGAAAGTTAGTAAATAAATATATTGTATGCAGTCAGTGTGCACTACCGTCAATATGTTTTTATTAATACTTTTATTCAGCTAAAACAAATTAAATTTATGTTACAAAAAGATTTGTATTTCAAATAAATCCTGTTCTTTTTAACAAAGCAGCATAACTGTGTTCTAAATTGATAATAGTTAGAAATATTTAAATCAGCATATTCAAATGATTTCTGAAGGATCATGTGACACTGAAGACTGGAGTAATGATACTGAATATTCAGCTTTATGATCACGGGAATAAATGACATTTAAAATATATTCAAATAGAAAACATTTATGTTAAATTGCAATAATATTTCACAATATTACTGTTTAACTGTATTTTTTATCATATACATGTAGCATTGGTGAGCATAAAGGGCCTCTTTTAAAATCATCTTACCGGTAGTGTGGGGGTAGTGTGTGTGTACCATCGGATTTACTATATTTACTGTAAACATGAATCAGTGTTTCTTTTATATTCATGTATTCAATTGGTGTATTAAAAAGTTTATCTAATAATGGTTTGCATGAATGTTACAAGTGCTACAGTATAACAATTAATTTCCATTCAGCGAGGGAACAATGATTGATGTCTTGATGGTTTCTTTTCATATTTGCAATGCAGGTCTGTTTTATTGTATTATATCTGAAACAGGCCTCAAGCCAGAAAAGTGTGGTTTCCTGCCGGTGCCTCTCTGCATGTGGCAGCACATTTGTTGTGATCACTCACTTGTGTTGCCAAAACAAGGCCCTCTGTGTGTGTCTGCCCACAGGATGACCTGCTAGGGAGAGAAGTCAAAAGCGACCCAAAGTTCTTACAGCACAGAATATTTCCACAGTGTCACTTACAATCAAATTGTTACCTATATAAACGATAGTTCCATGAGATCTCGCTCTCTGTCAGACTCCCTGACACACCCTGTAAATCAGGAGAGAGAAACGCATTCCAGATGT